>NC_139614.1:4950193-6433706 GCF_964270895.1 Podarcis filfolensis | reverse complement strand
GCCAAGAGGCCCCGTGCGCCCATCTCTGTCGCCGCCCAGACCCGGCCCAAGCCTCGCCGGGGAGACGCGGGAGCGCGGCGTCACAACAAGGCCCGCCGCCGGGGCCTCCACGTCGCCCGGGGAGCCTCCCTCCCCGCCGCCCGGGGCCTTGCAGCGACGCCTAAAATGGAGGCCGCGGAAACAACCACCAACCGCCCCTCGCCGCCGGGAGAGCGCTCTTGCTCGGCGCGGCGGCGGCGGCGGCTCCTCCTTGCGCGGGGGCGCTGCGAGGCGGCGGCCGGAACAGACTGAGCGTGTGCGAGGAGGCGGGGAAGAAGGGGAGACCAAGAGGGAGGCAGGCAGGCCGACAACCCCCCCAAAAATAAAGCTTTGTTTGGGGCGCGCCCTCCGCGGTGGCCTTTCCAAGGCAGCCTCGCAGGCAGAAATCCGGCCGGGGAAGCTTCGCGGCGCTGGGGAGAAGGGAAGGAGCTGCGTCTCCGGGAGAGCTTTCGGGAAACGCCTAGGCCGGGGGGGGGGGGGCGGGCACCGAGAAAAGACACGCATACATCTCTTGGCACACGCGCCTGGATTTAAAATGATGGATAAAATACAATATCTGCATATTGAGGTGGTGCACAGTTCTGGTTTGACTTTATCATCAACAGTATTAAATTTGTATGCCGCCCTATACCCGCAGGTCTCAGGGTGGTCACAACATAAAAACACAAAATGCATAATAATAAGAAAACAAAAGCAACCCAATCGTTTTCCCCATCCCCGCGCGCCCAACACTTTTTGAAAGGATGCCTTAGATTACTGATCTCTCCCTCAACCGTAACTCGTTCACGGAATTCACTGCCACAAGATGCGGTGATGAACAATCGGTGACATGTCTCTCTAAAAGAGAATTGGCCAGAGTCGTGAAATAGGAGGGGTGAAGGTGTCAGTGGCAAGGAGCCATTACAGAGCTGAGCCTATCGAGTTTAGAGGTTCAGTATCACTGAATGCCGCCTTCTGGGACAAAGGTATCCCCCTTATTACCACCATGGAATCCTAACAGAGCTCTCCTTATGTTGTTTGTGATCTTATCTGCAGCTGCCATTTCTGTTTACCATTACAGTGGTTCCTCAGGTTACATATGCTTCAGGTTACATACGCTTCAGGTTACAGACTCCGCTAACCCAGAAATAGTACCTCAGGTTAAGAACTTTGCTTCAGGATGAGAACAGAAATCACATGGCGGAGGCGCAGCGGCAGCAGGAGGCCCCATTAGCTAAAGTGGTGCTTCAGGTTAAGAACAGTTTCAGGTTAAGTATGGACCTCCGGAACGAATTAAGTACTTAACCCGAGGTACCACTGTATTATAATAGAATTGGAAGGGACCCAAGGGTCATCTAGTCCAACCCCCTGCAATGCAGGAATCTCAGCTAAAGCATCCATGACAGATGGGCTGTGTGTACTAATTAATAATTTTATTATTTCTACCCTGCCCATCTGGCTGGGTTTCCCTAGCCACTCTGGGTGGCTTACAGAACATAAAAAATATAAAACATCACACATTTAAAATTTCCCGATACAGGGCTTCCTTCTAAAAATCAGATAGTTGTTTATTTCCTTGACATCTGATGGGAGGGCGTTCCACAGGGCAGGCACCACCACCGAGAAGGCCCTCTGCCTGATTCCCTGTAGCTTTGCTTCTCGCAATGAGGGAACCGCCAGAAGGCCCTCGGCGCTGGACCTCAGTGTCCAGGCAGAACGATGGGGGTGGAGACGCTCCTTCAGGTATACTGGGTCGAGGCCATCTAGGGCTTTAAAAGTCAGCACCAACACTTGGAATTGTGCTTGAAAATGTACTAGGAGCCAATGTAGGTCTTTCAGGACCGGTGTTATATGGTCTCGGCGGCCGCCCCCAGTCACCAGTCTAGCTGCCGCATTCTAGTTGTAGTTTCCGAGTCACCTTCAAAGGTATCCCCACGTAGATTGCATTGCAGTAGTCCAAGCTTACCTCAGTTTAAGACCAGCTATTGAGCCAATGTATTCCCCAGGCTGGGATGCTGGCTTGGGGCCAGAGGCACCCGGGTTCAATTTCTTGCTCAAGGAAGAAGCCCTGCACAAGCCTCTCTCTTGGCCCTGCCTGTCTCCTGCTGCGAGAAGGGAAGACAATAAAGCTATATTGCGACCTGCCTAGTCTAAATGCACATGGATTGCTGGTTTCATGAGCCTGTTTTGTTCCCAAGACAGTCCAGTTAATTGTGACCTGTGTGATGCCTTCATGATGACACACAAGAAGCAGCATTCAGGTGACCTAGTAAATAACTTGAGCCTTAGTCTGATGACACCAGGCAAGGAGAATTGCATGTGCGGTCTTTAAATGCACACCACAGGCAAGGAGAGGGTCACTAGATGGTGCTGTTGCTGTGCGTTGTTGAAGAATAAACACCCTTCAAATATGTGCTGCCAGGATGTGGGGAAGAAAGAATTTCCAGCGACTTAAAAATAGCAGCCAATGTTTTATCCATCCATGTGTAGCCACCCAAACCAGAGGTCTGGCAGTGGAGAAGAACTGATCTGTATCCCACCCAATCTCTCTCCCTGCTCTGTTACCGAATATAATACAGTAGTTTCTGGAAAACAGGACCTTATATTTGCTGTGCCTGTGTGTTCTTTGCCACCCTGCATGTTGTTGACGTGCACAGACTGAGCTGACCAGGGCTTGCATGTAGAACAGGATGGTGAATATATGCTACCCTAGGGACTCTGATTTCACCAGATGCTCCCCGTGCCTGGGTTGAAATCAGAGTGGGGGGCTGGCGGTAGGTTTTATGACTTTATGTCAGTATGTTTCTCTGACTTCCTGAACCCTGTTCCACCATTCTAAGTTGGGTCTTTACTCTCTGGACCACAGCATTATAAGTAGTAATTTCTGGACCTTAGATTTTATAGCGTGCTGGACTACAACTTAAAGAGTAGACTTGGTGCCATTGGGCAATTCATTCTCTCAGCCTCTCCCACCTCTCAGGGTAATTTTAAGGAAAAGAGGGAGAGCCATGCACACCACTACAAACTACTTGAAAGATGAAGTGGGATTAAAATGTTAATAGGAATTAATAATAATAATAATAATAATAATAATAATAATAATAATAATACATTTTATTTATACCCCACCCTCCGCAGCCAAGACCAGGCTCAGGGTGGCTAACACCAGGTAAAAAAACAATTGATTAAAATATAACTTAAAAACAAGTTTAAATACAACATTAAAATGCAGCCTCATTTCAGTAGAAACTCAAAAACTTTTTTTGCAGATGAAAACGTCATGTCTTCACCAAGGCGAACTATCCAGACTGGTCCTACATGTGCCAGAAAAAAGCCAGGGAAGTCCCCAAATAGGGGTTCCATCACAAAAGGAGAAAGGAAAAAGGAAAGAGGGGGAGGGGATCAACTTGATTCCAAGCCAGGTGGAACAACTCTGTCTTACAGGCCCTGCGGAAAGAAATCAGATTTTGCAGGACCCTGGTGTCATGAGCGTTCCACCAGGCCGGAGCCAGTGTTGAAAAGGCCCTGGCTCTGGTTGAGGCTAATCTGACTTCCTTAGGGCCTGGGACCTCTAGGATGTTGCCATTTATGGACCTTATGGTCCTCCGCGGGGCATAGCAGAAGAGGCGGTCCCGTAGGTACGAGGGTCCTAGGCTGAATAAAAGAATTCAGCACTACACAATAAAAAAACCTAGAAGATAAACATCATATGTAAGGAAGCTAGCAGTGTGGTTGTATAGATGTCTGGAAACCAAGCCTTGTGTGGAACGCTTGAAGGAGCTGGGTGTGTTTAGAGGAGACTGAGAGGAGATATGTTAGCCATCTTCAAATATCTAAAGGGCTGTCACAGGGGAGATAGAGGAAGCTTGTTTTCTCCTGCTCTGGAGGATAGGACTTGAACCAATGGCTTCAAGTTACAAGAAAGGAGATTACGAAAAAACTTTCTGACAGTAAGAGCTATTTGTCTCCCACAGGAGGTTGTGGACTCTCCTTTTTTGGAGGTCTTTGGAGGTCATTGTCATGGATGCTTCAGCTGAGATTCCTGCGTTGTCAGGTGTCACGATCCAGGGAGTGGGTGGCAAGAGTCCAGAACTGACACGCCGGGACCAGGGCATGGGCGGTGGCGCTGGTGGCAGTCCAACTGGCGAGTCCACAGTCAGAAGCAAGTCCAATGGAGGTCAGGGACTGCAGGATGCAGGAACACAGGAACCAAAGCTGGAACGGGAGAACGGGGGGTTGGAGTGGATGAACCTTGGGGTCCCTTCCAATTCTACACTTCTGTGATTCTATCTCTGAAGCACTGGTCGGGCCAAAGCCAACTTGATGGAGGAGAACTTCAGGGCAAGGGACAGCTAGCAAAGGGAAGCCAGCGTGGTGCAATGGTTTGAGTGCTGAATTAGGACCTGGGAGAGCAGGGTTCGAATCCCCACTCAGCCATGAAGCTCACTGGGTGTCAGGAGCTGGATTGAGGCGCAGGTCAGCAATAAAACAATAAGTCACCCGATGTCAGCGAAAGCCAAACAGCTCAGATCATAGCAACTGTTATGTACTGAAGTTCTCACCCTGGGCCAGCAGGGGGATACTGTAGATAGTTTTCACTCAGGTCCACATATGCAAATAAGGGATTGAAAGTGACATTCAGTGATTGGATAGTTACAGAAAGTGGTTACTGTTGCGTTGTAGTGGAGCTCTATATAAGCAGGCTGACTGAACCCTTCAGTTCAGTTCTGTTCTGGCCTGTGAATAAACAAGAGCTGTTTGAAGAATCACTGTGTCGTCTGATATGTTCACCCACAACTTAACAGCAACCCTTTGCAGTAAGTCTTGCCCCAATGAGGTAGGAGGAGGCCCAGTCCCATAATGTCAGTTGAATGACAAGGGAAAGTGGACTTGTGGCATTGTGTGACACCTGATTGTAGTGCTTCCTGCTTCCCCCCACCCTGGCCTCTTGTCTATGAAAGCTGATACTATGCCATAATGATGGATTCATCTTTGAAGGAACCACAGGGCCTCGTTTTTCATTTTTAGGCTTTGCTGCAGTTGGCCATGAGGACTGGAGGGTTGTGCCAAAAGACAACTTGCCCCAAATGCGTCCACACACCTTTCAAAATCCCAACAGAGAGCATCTTCTCAGTCAGTTAAAAAAACTAAGCAACGCACAAGCAATCGACGAACAAAAAGTGTGTTATATTTGGTACATAGACTTAACACTGAATAGGCTTTGCTGCCAAACGACTCTCTTCTTTCAACATGAAGTCCCACCGGAGATCAGGAATGAGGCAGACTGTCAGGGTTAGACCAGAGAAAAATGTGAATTTGTCTTATTTTCCATCTAGTCTGTAGATAAATAAAGAGCTGTGGTTAGAAGGGCAGGCCACGAGGGCAGCATTCATATGTATTAAATACAAACAGACATGTCTCCCTTCTTTTTTAAAGATAACTTGGCGTGATGATAAAATGTCTTTGGATGGGAGACAGGTTGACTCTTTGATTAAAAGATAGTACAGTTTGCAACCTGTACAGTAAAGGATTAGACGTAGGAAGCAAAGAAAGAAAGAGATAACTCTACAGTCAGCATTCAATGCTATTATTCCTTTATTCCATCTTAAAAAGCAAAGACATCACCTTGCCAACAAAGGTCCGTATAGTTAAAGCTATGGTTTTCCCAGTAGTGATGTATGGAAGTGAGAGCTGGACCATAAAGAAGGCTGATCGCCAAAGAATTGATGCTTTTGAATTATGGTGCTGGAGGAGACTCTTGAGAGTCCCATGGACTGCAAGAAGATCAAATGTATCCATTCTTAAGGAAATCAGCCCTGAGTGCTCACTGGAAGGACAGATCCTGAAGCTGAGGCTCCAATACTTTGGCTACCTCAAGAGAAGAGAAGACTCCCTGGAAAAGACCCTGATGCTGGGAAAGACTGAGGGCACAAGGAGAAGGGGACGACAGAAGACAAGGTGGTTGGACAGTGTCATAGAAGCTACCAGCATGAGTTTGACCAAACTGCGGGAGGCAGTGGAAGACAGGAGTGCCTGGCGTGCTCTGGTCCATGGGGTCACGAAGAGTCAGACACGACTAAATGACTAAACAAGAACAACAATTCCTTTTAAAGAATATGCAGTGAGATTACATGGTTTGAGGGAGGGAAAACACTACCACTTTCTCATCAAGTGGACAGTGGAATTTGCATCCAGAAGAAGCAACAAGGCTGAGTTAAGAGGATATTAGACTAAAGACATTTTGTTATTGAGACGTCTCCGAGATCCCAGAGTGATCCAGTATAGTATGATATGCCTATGTTTCTCCAGATTTTGCACTACAATTCCCTAGGAAAATGTTGGGTGACCTGGAATCCAGCAACATCTAGAAGGCCGCAATTTCCATTATTCCTGACCATTGACCATGCTGGCTTGAGCTGATGAGACAGTTTTCCTACACCAGCTGGAGGGCGACAAGTTCGCCATCCCTGGTATGATCGGTTGTAAGTATAACCCACTTTTCAATGTATGGCCCTAATGCCGTCCCAAACAGCTATAAAGCATATATATAAGGTTCAGTTTTTAAGGATCCTTTCAGTTCAGAAACTGGTTTATTGCTTTCAGCTGAGTTGGCTGGCCAAACCTGGACCACTAAAAACCAAACAGGCAGGGGACATTGACAGCGACCCCATAAAACTTGGGCACTGAATTACATATCATAGGGCTGCCATATGTCTAGACATTCTCAGGATTTCAAAGGTGGAATTGACTTCTGGCGCTTTATCCTGAATCTTAGGCAAGTCAATTGAAAAATCACTTTTTTGGTATTTTTGTCTTTGAAAAGCTCAGGAACAATTTTTGGGGTGTCCTGGTTTTTACATTTTGAAATGTGGCAACCCTAGTTTATATTGTTTGGTTTTCCCTTCATTTCCCTTCCATTCAGAAGCCATGGTGCAATTCCTTCCTGTTAAAATCCTTTTGAGTTATCCTCAAACCTTTTGGATCCAGCCCATCAACTGCATGGGGCTCTGCAACCCTTGCTTAAAGAAATAGCTACCAAGCTGTAGAAGAATGTAGGTGAATGTTTTTTTGGTCTGCTCCAGAGCTGGGCTCCATGTAATAGCAATTTCTGTGCAACAGGCCTTGGCTAAGACAAGAAGAATTTGTTGTCAAACATTTAAGAGAGTGTAAACAGTAGTCAAGCAGGAAAATGGGGACTTTCCTCCAGGTACATATTTAGCAAGCAACTTAGTGCTGGAAAACAACAAATGGGATTAAAAAAGAAAGCATGAAATATCACCGCACATGTTAAAAAGGCCACCCACACATACTGGCCTTTCTTCCCTCATTGGATTATCTGCGAATCAGGAAAGTTCAGGATGCCAGGGATGTGTCACAAGAGCCTGCCAGTCAGTAATCACACAGTTCAAAGATGGAGTTAACTCTTTATTAGCAAAAACATGATCTCCACCTACTTGCTTGAGTGTCAGGCCTAATGAGCAGAGCAGCTCATTCCTGGTTGTCTACCTCCATGAAAATCAGTTGCCGAGGCTAAAGGTCTTCACTTCCTCACAGCTGTTTAAGTTCCCTCCTCTCCAGAGCTTTTCATGCCTCTTCTGGATCTGGGAGACAAGGGGAGAGGGGAACTCATCACCTGTGACTCATGTCTTGGCCTCCCTCATCCCATTCTCCTGCTTCATCTTCTGCCTCTGATTCTGCACTGCTCTCTGCCACAGACTCTCCCCGCTCACTAAACCCTGTTACCTCCTTAGCTTCCGACACCGGCTCTCCCTAGTCTGCTCTGTCTTCTCCCTCTGACTGCTCACTGCTGCCCCACTAATACTCCCTGGGTGGTTCTCCCAGCTGGTTCCTCCCACCGTTCCTCTGGGTCCAACCAGTCCACAGGAGCATCTTACCTATAGAGGCTAGTGGCATGGGGTGCCAGGGAAATGGCAGAGGCTAGACGCAGAGCCTCCCAGCATCAGCTCGCTGCCCTCACCCACCGTCGCCATGCCACGCCGAAGCAGCGCCACACCCAGAGCCTCCATCTGCTGTGGCCAGCTGAGCCGGGAGCCACATCCAGCCTCTTCTTCTTCCCCGCCGGAGGAGCCACCCTCCAGCCACTGCCCGCCTCCTCCAGCCCCACCAGCAGCACTGTCCTCCCTAAAAAGCTCTGGGAAAGGGGGGGCGCCGGAGGGAGCTTTGCACCACAGCGCTGGATATACCGGTACTTAAGACAGCCCGCCAGTCCATGACAAGATGTCATGTGGATGTCCCATGGAAGGATAAAAAATAGAGACACGGGCATCTTCAAATCCTCCAGTTTAAGGATGAGCTCTGTATATCTGAAAGATAATTCTATGATTGCCAAAAGAGAAAAAGGGGGGGAAAACCACACCCTGTGTTGTCACTGTTTCTGCATGCAGCTGTAGGTACAAAAGCACAGGTTTTGGATTAGAGAAGTCCCTGCAGAACTAGACAGAACAGCAATTAAATGTGTACATTTAGCTTCTGCCATGCCACTTATGAAAAGTGTCTGGATCATTGCCATCTTGACACAATCAACGCTTGCTTAATTCAGTGCAAGACTCCCAAGGACAGAAATTAACACTGTTCTTACATGACAAACAAAGATTGCTCCGGAAACCATTTTTTTATCTTGGGAAATGATTCGCTTTTGCACGTGTTATCGGGAAGCAAGCGGCAAAGAGAAAATGGCTAAGTATCTACAGAATACAGTTTCTGAGACCAAATTGAAAAAAAGGGCCAGCCACTGGGATGCTCATTGTCAGTGATGGACAAAAAGAGAAACTAATGTTCCCTAATTTGTTGCTGAAAAATAAATACAATGTATTTATGACATTTCTGCCACCCCATAATATAAAGTACTCTAGGGCAGCTTGCCATAAATAAAACAGTACTCCAGTCCCACAACTAATCTTTCTTGTCCCCATCCCTTTCCCTCTAGCTGAGAAACAACAACCAAGTTAGCCCTGAAATCTCTCATCCTCTTAGAGCAAACCAACCCCCTCAGCTATTTCCACAAAGCCTGAGAAAACAGATCAGCCATGGAGTATGACCCCAAAAGGTCAACAAACCGTCTATTTCAGAGCTGAGCTATTTTGAAGTGTTTGGGAGGCAAATGTGGAACCTCGTAAGTTTAGTGTTTCAAACTATGCCTACTTTTGGACCGTGCAGTAAAGAAAGTAGTACGTCTTGCTTCTTCAGGTTTCTTAATTGCCATTCTACTTGATGACAAGCAGACTGAAATTCCTGCAATCCCTGCCCTGGCTGCTTTCGCAGGCTTCCTTTATCTGCACAAACATTTCCTGTTCTGCTTTCTCATCCTTCCCCAGAGCCCTGTAAGGGTTTCCTATCATCATTTTTCTCCCATTTCTTTCACTCGAGACCAAATTGTTCCTGCACTGTAACAAGTCTGGCTGTGACATTTGTTTACACGGTGTGCCCCACTTTAATGATCGCAAGCACATTTCTGCTTATTACCCTTGAGTTAATATCCTTTGGCTGCCTCCATTTAGCAATTGATATGCCAACATAGATGACAGCCTTGGGTGCTCCTTGACTAAATAATTTGTATAGATTACATGCAAGGCTTTTTTTTCTTCAGCTGGAGCTCACAGGAGCACAGCTCTGGCACCTCTCAGGTGGATGCCATTGCCATTCTAAGAGAACAAGGAGAAAGAAGTTCATGGTGAGGTCTGGCACCTCTTTTTTCTGGAAAAAAAAAATGCATAGAATACAAGTATGAGACCTGATCCCATCCAGTCCTTTGACACATGAAGATATTCTTCCTGCCTGCCCCATAGGGTCACCATCCACCCTCTACAATACAGGATGGTCCCATATTTCAATGTAAACTGCTCTTCTCCTTCTCCTTCTCCTTCTCCTTCTCCTTCCCCTTCCCCTTCCCCTTCCCCTTCCCCTTCCCCTTCTTCTTCTTTGGTGATCACTCATAGCTGAGTAAGATTGTCTTCCATAAACATGGTTTTAACAATGAGTCCGTAAGTGACTGTGGAGGCCAATTCTGGATCCACACGTCCTTCCACAGTGGGGACATTGGTTCCCGGGTGGGAGTTGATCATGGTGTGGATTTGCCAAGTGTGCCTTCCTCTTAGCACTTTTCTCCCTTGCGTCCTGAGTTCGAGTGTCTTCAAAGCCCATGACACCTTTGGTAAAGGCTGTTCTCCAACTGGAGCGCTCACAGGCCAGTGTTTCCCAGTTGTCAGTGTTTATACTACATTTTTTTAGATTTGCCTTGAGACAGTCTTTAAACCTCTTTTGTTGACCACCAGCATTACACTTTCCATTTTTAAGTTCGGAATAGAGTAGTTGCTTTGGAAGACGATCATCAGGCATCCGCACAACATCTCTCACTCACACAAACACCAAATGCCCACTGCGGCTTCTACAGGGAAGATATTGCTGGCTTGCCTGGAGAAAACTCTTCCTTCCTTCCTTCCTTTTTTTCTCCTCACTCCCTCTCCTCATCCCACCCCTAAGAAGGAGCAAACCAGGGCAAGCTTTTCAGGTTGTCGCTTCCAGTTCCCTGCAGCTTTGGCTGGGTGAAGGCAGCCATCTGCAGAGCTGTAGTCTGGGAGCGCTGGGCCCTGTCCCTCAGAGAACTTAAAGTTCTGAGTCCCTAGAAACAAGTGGTTTTGTGTCAGCGTAGCCCAGAAGCCCCAGTTCTGAACATAGTTAACTGCATGATATTTGAGGAGGGTAGGGAAGCAGCTCCCCACAAAGCTTGCCCCCCACCTAATATTTCAGAAATTTATTTCAGAAACTTAACATGTGGAACAAAGCTCACCCCTTCATCAGAATATGCTGGAAGCCTCAATGCGCTCTTCTGGAGGCTTCACCCGGGGCAAAAAAACCAGATAGCCCCCCCCCCCCAGCTATGTTAGGGTTGCTATGGGTCCAAATTTCCCAGCCATATCCAGAATACTGCAGTCAGAAGCAACGCCCAGGTGGAAATAGCTTTTTAAAATGTCTGGGGAAATCCGGACATATGGCAACCCATGTCGGTTTTGGCAATTTTCCTTAAAACTTCTTTGCCCAAAAAAGCCCAGCAATTTTTCTGTCTGGATTTTCACCATTTGAAATATGGCAATATGTTCCATTTGCTCCACAGGAAGCAGCTCTGAGATAGGTCCAACAGCCTTGCCATTAGATGTCTAACCACAACATGCCTAGTATTTATGTTTCATTCCTTTACAGAAATCCTCCATGGTCGTTGCTGAACAACAGACCAGTTGATGACCTTCAAGCCCTTTATCTCAAACTGCCACGCTGACATCGAAGTGGCAGATGTGAAGAAGGTTTATCTTTAGCTCCTTTCAAGGCTTAGGAGAAGCTGAAGATAAGCCCAAGCTCAACCCCAAACTGTGACAGAGGGTCCGTGCTGTGGTGCAGTCCTACAAGCAGACAAAGTGTGCCACCAACCTGGTCACTGACTTATTTTATTGACAGTGGGCAAGCAGCCACCATCTTTACTGCAGGAGATTTACGATTCAAACTTGCCTCCGTCTGACGAGGTTGCATGCAGTAAATAGACAAAGCTGGAAGGATAAGATCTCAGAGTCTGGTTGACTGAAAACTCACCACTGAAACAACACAAGTGAAGACAAATTGCGTGGCAAGTCCCCTCCCCCATGTGAAATAAAGACACGGACACGTTAATTAAGGTTAATGGGCGTAAAAGGCCACAACTTTATTGATTAGAGAATTGAAGGTATTGGCCTTAGGCATTGGCACCTATCGACTACCCGGCATGTTGACCGGGAGGGGGGTTGCCCACAAGCCGTGGGGGTCCTGTTGAAGTACGCCAACTAGGATCCCACGGGTGTCACCGCTCGGGGGCGTGCCGGAGGCCCTTACCTTCCCAGGTTTCGGACAAGGCAACGCCCCCCGGAGTCCTCTAACGGACTACCCCTTCCATTGGGGGAAGGTGATGGCAGTTCCTTCCCCCCCCCGTCCATTTGCATAACAATTAACCCCTGCCAATGCCTAACCGCCAATACCAGGAAGTTGTGACGATTGCTACGAGGTAGGCGAGAAAACCAAAAAGCAGGAAGTGTGCCAACTTGGAAAAATTCCTACCAGGCCCCTTGCGGCGACCAACCGGAGTCCATAGCAAGGTCGTACCTGACTAAGCCTAAGAGCCTAAGGGTGGGTGGGATGGGAAAACCTCACAGCTGACGAAAGGAGGGGAAGAGGGAGATCCCGGGGCGTGCCTGGCCTTAAGTATGGCTTTGGCCACGCCCCCTTTGGCCCGCCGATTGGCGGGCCGATTGGGAGGCACACCCCGGGAATTCCCTGGGTCTCGCGGGGGCAAAGGGCCAGCCCCCGCGAGGGTGGGAGGGGGTTTTGCCCGCAACCCCCTCTCCTCCTGAGTCGGAAATGGCTTTGCGTGGCAAGTCCCCTCCCCCATGTGAAATAAAGACACGGACACGTTAATTAAGGTTAATGGGCGTAAAAGGCCACAACTTTATTGATTAGAGAATTGAAGGTATTGGCCTTAGGCATTGGCACCTATCGACTACCCGGCATGTTGACCGGGAGGGGGGTTGCCCACAAGCCGTGGGGGTCCTGTTGAAGTACGCCAACTAGGATCCCACGGGTGTCACCGCTCGGGGGCGTGCCGGAGGCCCTTACCTTCCCAGGTTTCGGACAAGGCAACGCCCCCCGGAGTCCTCTAACGGACTACCCCTTCCATTGGGGGAAGGTGATGGCAGTTCCTTCCCCCCCGTCCATTTGCATAACAATTAACCGCTGCCAATGCCTAACCGCCACTCGAGCAGCGCTCGCCGCCAACACCTTCAACCCTGTAACCAACTCCTAATCCCTGCCACTATGTCCCCCAACCACAAATCATTACCGGCATCTGACAGATGCACGCCATCCCATCTGTAGAGGGCATCGTTGCTGTACTGGATGCCTGGGTGCTCTATGATGCACCCCCCCAGGGCCGCCACTCTACGTTCCACTGCCCGCTCCAAGACCTTTCTTGCCTTATTGATCCCCACCGGGCTCACACAATCCCTCCATGTCCTCCTCTCAAGCAACGAGGACCACAAGATAGTCATTTTCGGGTAAACCGCCATCAGCTCCGCAAAATCATCAAAAATATTCCATCTCAGGTCAATAGCTATGCGGTACGCCAGGTCATTTTCCCCCAATTGTACCACCAAGGCATCGGGTGGCCCCTGAGCGGCAGCTCTTGTCATCACTGCTAGCTTGAATTCACTCCAACGCATCCCTCTACGCGCTATCCAAACCAGTTCCACGTTTTCAGGGAGGTTCAAATTCTGCCCCAGCCCGGAGTCTATGGCCCGCATCCTGGCCCAATGCACTATGCTGTGGCCCACCAACCAGATGCGTACTTTCCTACGTTCTGTAAGGAGAAGCTGAAGATAAGCCCAAGCTCAACCCCAAACTGTGACAGAGGGTCTGTGCTGTGGTGCAGTCCTACAAGCAGACAAAGTGTGCCACCAACCTGGTCACTGACTTATTTTATTGACAGTGGGCAAGCAGCCACCATCTTTACTGCAGGAGATTTACGATTCAAACTTGCCTCCGTCTGACGAGGTTGCATGCAGTAAATAGACAAAGCTGGAAGGATAAGATCTCAGAGTCTGGTTGACTGAAAACTCACCACTGAAACAACACAAGTGAAGACAAATTGCCAGCTGCCAGAAAATGCGCTTAGTTCACAAAGGAACTCTTCCGGTGGCGTGTGTTGCAGACATCTGTATGTAGCTACCAGACAGAAGAAAAAGGCTGCAATTCTAGACATGCTTGCTAGTGAATTAGCCTCATTGCGAACAGTGGGCTATACTTCAGAGTAAACATGTGTAGGATTGCACTCAACTTTTTTTGAAAGGCAAGTAGCAAAAACGATAAAATTAAAGAAGCCTGTAAGTGAGGAATGGCTACAAACAGGATGATACCGTTCACAAACTGAGGTTGTTGTTCATTTATCATTGTGACAAGAATGGCCAACGCTTCCATACAACTATTTTCCATTGCTTTCGCTGCTAGGGAGTTTCTCCATGAGTAATCATCTGGATGTAATGCATTCATAAAATGAAAAAAATCACAATGAAGCTGTTTTGTCCAGTGTGTGCATGAATCTCCAAGCGACTTTAAGCAAATCTGCTTAAATGGGATGTCTCTTTCTCACCTGGTACCCAGCTGATTTAAGAATTGTGGTACATAAACTTGGGCAAAGCAGACCATCTGCACGATATATGGTTTTCTGAGTCCTGCACAGGCATTGGTGGCTGAAGGAAGGCAGACAGATTAATTGCTCAGGGAAACAACAGAAAGCTAAAAGGGAGAGGAGCAGTAATCCTGTGTGGAAGGAACAGATACGAAGGTACAAAGAGCAGCTGCCCAAACCTAAAACTGCCAACCCTGGGCTTCTGAGGCTAGAGCAGGGGTGATGAACTTCTAACCCACAGACCAAATTTGACCTAGCATGCATCTCAATTTGGCTTACAGGTGATGAGTGATGGGTCCTTCCAGTTTTTCAGACACCATGACACTCAATACCATGGGCACAAACTTTTGTCTAACTTTCTAGGCCACAGACACAACATACAAACAACCTTACTTTTCCTGATAGTGGAAAACAGGTATTATAAACATCATTTTAAAAAGCAACAACACCGCAGCTAGAATGTGTGAGAGAAGTCTGTTTCAGGGTATTGAATATAACAGACTATACAGACTATACAGTCACAACATCTACTGGCTAAAAGCTACAAATGCATTGCTTTTCTTTTTATGAGGATCTTGGATTTTGCCATCTTTAATCAAAGCATGGGTCTTCCGTGCCTTATCTTCAGCTGTGCTCCTTTTCAATAACTCCTACTATTGCATCTTAAAGGTAAAGGTAAAGGTACCCCTGCCCGTACGGGCCAGTCTTGCCAGACTCTAGGGTTGTGCGCTCATCTCACTCTATAGGCCGGGAGCCAGCGCTGTCCGCAGACACTTCCGGGTCACATGGCCAGCATGACAAGCTGCATCTGGCGAGCCAGCGCAGCACACGGAACGCCGTTTACCTTCCCGCTGGTAAGCGGTCCCTATTTATCTACTTGCACCCGGGGGTGCTTTCGAACTGCTAGGTTGGCAGGTGCTGGGACCGAACGATGGGAGCGCACCCCGCCGCGGGGATTCGAACCACTGACCATGCGATCGGCAAGTCCTAGGTGCTGAGGTTTTACCCACAGCGCCACCCGCGTCCCACTATTGCATCTTACAATGTGTTAATTGAGGGACGCGGGTGGCGCTGTGGTTAAACCTAGGACTTGCTGATCAGAAGGTCAGTGGTTCGAATCCCCGCGATGGGGTGAGCTCCTGTTGCTCTGTCCCTGCTCCTGCCAACCTAGCAGTTCAAAAGCACATCAAAGTGCAAGTAGATAAATAGGTACCACTCCGGTGGGAAGGTAAATGGCATTTCCGTGCACTGCTCTGGTTCGCCAGAAGCAGCTTAGTCCTGCTGGCCACATGACCCGGAAGCTGTATGCCGGCTCCCTCGGCCAGTAAAGCGAGATGAGCGCCGCAACCCCAGAGTCGGCCACGACTGGACCTAATGGTCAGGGGTCCCTTTATCTTTACCTATGTGTTAATTACTTTGGCTATTTTTCTGTTCTGTTCCCCCCTGTTTTATTTTATAACCATATTCTGTCCAACTTTACTTGCGGGTTTCCTCTTCTTTGGTCTTTCTTTGGTCTCTCTCCCCCCCCCCCCAAACAGCACAAACTATACACATTAAAAAAAAAAAGATTAACCACCATCAGCATTTTCAATCCAGCTGAACAAAGGCAGAGAGAATTCAAAAAAAAGGAGAATGAAATATGCATTAACTTGAGAAGGAAGAGAACAAAAGGAGTTCAGTGTTACACAAGCAGGGAGAAGAGAAAAATAAATACGTCAGATTCAGGAAAGCAAATATGCCCTTAATATAATCAGAAAACTGATTTAGAACATCTACACTTGCGAACAAACAAGGACAGGCCAGCATTTTTTTAAAAAGTCAATCTTGTGTTGAGAGAACTACCATAATTTTCTCTGTAATATATGTATAAGCACATGTTAGAGAATCCATTGCTGGGCGTCTTTCTGACCTGAATTTATTTTCTCTTCAAAGTGGTTGCCTTTTAAAGAAGTAAAAATATATATGGCAGCTTCAGCCATCACATTCTTGTTTTCGGCATCGGTTTTATCATTCTTTTTAAAGGAAATTGCTACTCTCAACATGGCTAATTGGATGGAATATTTAGTGTATTTTTGGTTTTCTATGGAAGCCGCCCAGAGTGGCTGGGGAAACCCAGCCAGATGGGCGGGGTACAAATAATAAATTATTATTATTATTATTATTAAACCATGAAAGTGTCTTGTAACCAGCTTTTTAAGAATTTATTACACCCTAAAATTAAAAGCAGAAGTATGCCTGTGCTTTCACCTCCTAAGGGCAAAACAGCAATTCAGACAAAATCAGCCACGCTGTAATTAATACAGTAAGTAGATGACAGACCAGAGGAAGAATCCAAGTCATAATCGCTCCTATAAGGCTGCAAATATAGATAACAGTGATGGCATAGAATTTGGTTGACAGAAGGAGACTTCTAAGCCAGTGCAGTCTAGTGGTTTAGAGCATCAGTCTAAGACTGGAGAGATCTGTGTTCAAGTCCTCTCTCTGATGCAAAGCTTGCTCTTGGCTCAGTTGCTACAGCCCTATTCAGGAGTTAGTTTCCCTACTTCAGGCCCCTCTGTCCATCCCCACCTTCCCCTTGATCAGAGTTCTAGGTCATGTGGGGAGCTTAACAACTTTATGGTGAGCACAGACACCTCCCCCCCCCCCACTGCTTAAGTTGTATTGCTTTCAGTGGGATCTAGGTGCAACTAATTTAGGCTGGAATCCTAATTATTTATACTCGAAAGTAAGCCCCGTCAAATTCAGTGGACCTTATTCCCAGGAGACATGTGGATTTAGGATTGCAGTCTTAGTTTGGATTTGACCTAAACCACCCATAACAATAAGGGACACAGGTGGTCTGTGGGTTAAACCACAGAGCCTAGGACTTGCCGATCAGAAGGTCGGCGGTTCGAATCCCCGCGACGGGGTGAGCTCCCATGGCTCAGTCCCTGTTCCTGCCAACCTAGCAGTTCGAAAGCACGTCAAAGTGCAAGTAGATAAATAGGTACCGCTCCGGCGGGAAGATAAACGGTGTTTCCGTGCGCTGCTCTGGTTCGTCAGAAGCGGCTTAGTCATGCTGGCCACATGACCCGGAAGCTGTACACCGGCCCCCTCGCCCAATAAAGCGAGATGAGCGCCGCAACCCCAGAGTAGGTCATGACTGGACCTAATGGTCAGGGGTCCCTTTACCTTTACCGTACCCATAACAATTGCATACCTATTGCTATTCTAACAGAGCCACACTGTATCAAAGAAAGTGTATCCAAAGATTGGGGAAGTGATATACAGTAATCTGTGATGGAGGCACATCCGCAACCAGCAGCGTTCGCATCATGAAGCGCCACATCGGCGCAGGCACCGGTGCAATTTGGTGCTTCTGCACAGGCACAAAGCGTGATTTAGCGCTTCTGAGCATGCATGAGTCGCGAATCCCGGAAGTAACCCATTCCGGTATTTCTGGGTTTCCCGTGGTCCGTAACACAAAAACACGTAACCTGAAGCGTCTGTAACATGAGGTATGACTGTATTAACACCCACCAGCAAAATACTATATATAATTCATTTTAGTTTATACCCCCATAGCCAAGATAACCAAAAAAGTAAAATAAAGTACGTAGTAAAAAGTTGACGATAAATATAACAATAACATAAGAAACAACACAATAAAAACAACGTAAGAATCGGATAAGCGTGGATTCAATAAATCAGACAATGGCAACTGGTTAAAATCATTATATGTGTATAAAATCATGTAGGGCATTCCACAGCCACCAACTCAAGGAGCACAAACTGACATCTGATCAGCTGTTAATTATTCCTTAATAACAGCATTTGTTGTAGTGCGTGGAGTCAAGAATATACAGAGAGTGGTTCAAGTTACTAAGAGCAGAGAGAGAATGAAGCATTATCTGGGTTTTCTATATTTTACACTGTTTTGCTATTGGACTACAATTCCAAACATTAGAAATCAAGTATCTAGGAGTTGCAGAGAACAGTTTTCAACACTCCCACCTGAAAAGGAGCCCTGTCTAACTATCAAAGCCAGGTAATATTTAGCAACTAGGAGGGGATAGAAGAACTGAACTTGACAGGGTGATTTATAGAGGCTATTAGTGGTTTTGTTGGACTGGATTTTTAATTATTTGTCAGATGCCTGAAGCCTGGGATAGGCATGCCTGTGTATTATGTATGTTGAAATCTAAGCACTGTAAATAAATTAATAAGGGTGTGGAGAGATGGCTGGCATGTTAGCAGTCTGCATCCCTGCAGCTCAGCAGATACTGTTCCCATTAATGAGAAGCAAGGAGAAGAAAAAATAGAGGTGCTGTACAAGCCTAACAATGTATATTCGGAAGGAAATCCTATTGCATTGAATGAGGCTTGCTCCCAGGCCCATGGGGTTGAGCCTGGAGAACGCACTTTCCAAAACAATGAATACACCAAAACACAGCCGTGCATTGAAATTCTCTGTTCTCTGAATTTTGCAATGAAGTTTTCCGTCCAAGTAATATGCACAAGAATGCACGTAGTAGGGTAAAGTGTGCGTAGGGTAAAGTGTACTTTATGTGACAAAGTGAGAAACTGATGGTCTGCAGGTTTTCGTGATAGTCCTGGCATTTGAGGGGGAGTTGGAGACTATGGATCAAGGTAAAAATGTAAAGGACAAGTGAGAACACAGATTTGGATTACTTGTGCATGTGCTACCATAGCAAGGGGCAGATAAAGATGCAGCTGCGTTAACAGGGATTTTGTAAACATTGTCAATAAGTTAATTGATGGTCCCTGCAAAGTTTCGTGCTCAGTACTTTGCAAGAGTTGGCAACCAGCTGATCTTTGTGGTTTCTGGGCACAGGGCTATGCAAGCCTTGACATTCAGATGCAACTGTTACATGACCATCTCTAGAGTAGACATAGAAATAGATAGCTGGGTATCAACCCAACCCAATTGTGTTCCCCAGGGCATTTTCCCCCCATGAAAAGAATCAACAATAGCCAGGGATTCTTGACATCACACCTTATCCTACAAGGAAATAATGTCAGCTTTACCTCTCTGCTCCAAATAAATGACCTTTTAAGGGTACTGGTTGCAAATCACACCCCACAAAGATGCACTCTGGGAGAGAGAGAATCTACGGGGATAAAGATTAATAGCATATTTGCTGGTTTGAGATAAGACCTGACTTTTATGTCCCAACTTCAAATGTGCTGCACACCCTGTGGTATGCGGATCTGGATTCCGATGCTTTAAGACAGCAAATTCTGCACCCAAGAAGCTAATTCTCTAAATAAATAAAAAGGGACTTACTCTTGGTTCTTATGCACACTTGATTTAAACGTTCTGTTTTGATTATGATCCCACTCCCTATTTTCCTTGTGCAACGTGAGATGTTTCGTGCTCCATCTTTCGCTTAGCAAAGCTTGAAGAGAGAGGAGCCACCAAAATGGATGAGCAAGGAAGCATTTGCACAAGGACCTGATCGTTTGAGGATCTGCGAGTGCGGGAACGGTGAACTCTGTTAATATTGAACTTTCGTTTAGGGCCTGGGTCCAAATATGAAGTCCTAAGAAATCTTAGCAGTCCCGAAAAGGAGATTAGTTAAATACTGCTGGACATCAGGAGCAACAAGTGGACAGGAATGATGGTCTGTGCCCATTCCCAAGATAGTAGAGCGGAGCTGTTGTGCTGCTACCAGGTAGCTAGTAGACCAAGAAAGCAGGTGAAGATGCATATTTGCATCCATGTCCCAGAATGGATGGGATTGCTGTCCCAAAAGACGGCTTATAAATTTAAATAAATAAAGGAATCCTAATACAGTACAGGCAACCCCCCAATTTATGCATATTCCATATACTCAATATGTGCGTTATCATGCATACGTGCATCGCGCGGAATCTGGAAATGACCTGAAAACATCACAAAAAGGGTGGGATGGGGGCTAAACTGGGTGTTTGCAGGCTTTTTCAATGGTGTACGAAATACAGTGGTACCTCGGTTTACTAACTTAATCCGTTCTGGAAGTCCGTTCTTAAACCGAAACTGTTCTTAAACCAAGGCGTGCTTTCCCTAATGAGGCCTCCCACCGCTGGTGCCCTTCCACCGTTCAGATTCCGTTCTTAGACTGAGGTAAAGTTTGCAAACTGGGACACTATTTCCGGTTTTGCGGAGTTTGTAAACCAAATCGTTCTTAAACCGGACTGTTCTTAAACCAAGGAACCACTGTATACATGTTTTCACTGGCGTGCGTGGTACCTCGTAATGTAACCCTGTGTAAATAGGTGTGTGTGTGCCTGTACTGAATGCACTAACTTGGGAGTAGGTCACATTTAACTCACTGGGACTTACTTCTGAGTAGATGTATAGGATTACTCTCTAAAGTATTATCTAGAGATACTAAAAGGGTTCTTTTTAAAGCTAAACATGCTTTTTATATATTAAAAAAACAGGCAATAGATAGTTCACTCTTGATGAAGGTCTGCCTTGCGCTCAGGGCAGAGAGAAGAAAATGAATATAATTTGTGACACACACAGCATTTCTAGGAAGCTTTGGGGGAGAAATTTAAACCCTGCATAGCCCTCAGTCCTATGTCTTTTTGGGAAAGAGTCGGCCATTTTCCAAGGGTCATTCCGGAGAAGCTTATCTCTCCAGTCTCTGGGGAAAAAAGACAAGAGGAATTTAAAGGAAGCCATAAATATCCTCATTAGAGCCCAGAAGAATCTCATTATTTAGTCAACGTACAAACACAAAGCAAATGCCACAAGTCATCATCACTGTCGCTTGTGGGATCCCCATGGCATGTCCAGAGAGGAGCAGCATTTCACATTGGCAGATCTGGCACTAAAGCACACAGAATCTTCCCCCCCCCCCTTACCATGAATATGCATTTGCTACTTGTCGAGTGCACGAAAACATGCTTTTCCTGTGCACAGAAATCAGGGCACTGGGTGTCTTCGCTAAAGGCCAGTCTAGCTCTCCCCTTTCTCACCACGATGGATCGTCCATGGTGAGCAGGGGCAGTTAAGTATGGAGATGCCACAATGAGGGAAAGCGCTTCTGTGTCTACACGTTATTTCTCTTTTTTTAAAAAAAATCATTTGGTAAAGCTTTTGGGTCTGTACATACTTCCCCAATGTGCTCATCCAGTTTTTAATTTTCAAATGACAAGCATCAACAAATGCCAGAACCTACATTTTAGCCACATTCTTGCCATTTTGTGACTCTTTCTTTCCGTTTGATTTCAGTCAAGTTTGGTTTTAAGCACAGTGGTTAAATTGTTGATACAGCTGTAGTATCACTGGCTCCAACCCACCGAAGGCGGTAACCCTATGGGAATCCAATTAGCCTTTAAGGGCGAAACTACATGAGACATCATATATTTAAACACACATTATACACCTGGGTGCCTTAAGGAGAAAAAGCAGTCAGAGGGCCTTGATCCAAAATCTGCTGCACTTTTTGGGTAATAATATTAGAAGTCAGTAAAAAGCCATTTTCAGCAGAAAATCTGTGTATGGCCCCTATCTAGACCAGGAACATATTAGATATCAGGAGTGCACAATAGTTTTCCATCCAAAATAAAGCAACCAGGTTAAGCCCATGTGTGTGGGGAAATGTTTGACAAACAGTATGTGTAGTTTGAACCAAAGTATGCAAAGCATCATGTGGCAAGCCTGTATGGCTTTAAAGAGGACATGCTGCAACTGATCCTATAGATTCAGAAGCCCCGCTGAACTTAATGGTAAATACTGTGGTACCTTGGGTTACAGACGCTTCAGGTTACAGATGCTTCAGGTTACAGACTCCGCTAACCCAGAAATAGTACCTCGGATTAAGAACTTTGCTTCAGGATGAGAACAGAAATTGGGGGCCACTAGGTGGCGCATCGGAAGATGGCTGACAATAACATCTCTCCGACCCACACGAGGTAATTTGGAGGCTATGATGGGGGTAATTAGCCTCCTTAACCCCCCCCCCCGGATTGTGGGGGGACGGCCCTTGCCTGCTGTGCCCTATATCACCCCCGAATTTGTGGGGGTGGGGGCACTAGGCACAAAGCCCTCCTGTGGGATTCCGGCACTCCTGGACGCCGTCCCTGATTCGCGCTGCTAGTTGCAAGCATCTTCAAAAGAAACAATTGGGACGAGATAAATTGCACATGCTTCAAGGAAAAAGGGGAGTAAAGACTGCTGACAGAAGAGATCTCTGATAACAAGACAAGAATAAAATATGAGAAGATACGTCAAGATACGGTATGACTGAGGGGGGAGGGGGGAAAAAACCTGCCTTCCTTTTTCTTATGTGATTTAACAAGAATCCCCTCCCCTAATGAGTCAGAAACTAAGGACTTAAGCTGTGGATTTAAGGCTGTGTGGAGATAAACTTTCGAACCAAAGCAATGTTTCAAGATGAAGCTGGAAAGCTAAGAGTTTTGGAATGACGCAGTTAAAAATGCCGTCGCCATTTTGGGAGGCATTGTTGGAGCTCTTGGGTCTGGGAGGAGAAAGAGAGAAATAGAGTTGTTTACATATCGTGGATCAACTTCTCGGTGGGACTTAAGAGCGACAAATGCCAAATTTATGATGGAAAGAGCGATGTTATCTACAAAGGAGATATATGGAAACCATCTGGACTTAGTGGAGGAACGGGAAATCCACACAGGATTATTATTTTGCTTATCGGCTTAAGGAGACTAACAGAAGAGATCGTAAAGGAAAAATAGAAATTATATGAACAAGATATGATGTGGAAACACCAAGATAAGACTGGATAGAATTATGAATTTTGTTTGGACTGATTGGGACTGATTTGGACATTAACGCAGTAATAAGAAGATGATCTGAATCCCCCTTTGGATCTTGAAGTATGGGTTCCCCCAACAAAATTTAAAAATTTGGCTTTGTAATTTGGAATTTATGTGATGTGATTTAATTTGATGTGATTGGCCAGTTAATAAAAATTATTTAAAAAAAAGAGAACAGAAATCATGTGGCGGCAAGAGGTCCCATTAGCTAAAGTGGTACCTCAGGTTAAGAACAGTTTCAGGTTAAGAACGGACCTCAAGAACAAATTAAGTTCTTAACTCGAGGTACCACTGTATTTTTAAGTAAGTGCATGTAAGATTATTGCCTTAATTTAGATGGATTTGGTTTATTCTCTTATATATATCTATAAAGATTTTTTTTCATACTACATAAAATGCAAATTGAATAAGTAAAGTATTGTTATGTACTGAGCTTGGATCCTAGAACAATAGTCAGGCAGGATCCTAGAAGGCAGCAACCTGATTGGTCTGCAGGAGCCACCCAATCCGGCTCGAGGAGGAAGTGAATCAGCAACCTGATTGGCCTGCAGGAGCCGCCCAATCGGGCTCCAGGAGGAAGTGAATCAGCAATCTGATTGGCCTGCAGGAACAGTCCAATCAGGCTCCAGGAGGGGAGTTGAATCAGCCAAGCACACGGGACCCATTGTGTAAATGATGTATATATAGCTAGAGGTTGGAGGGGGAAAGCACTCACTCACTGTTTACCATGAGCTGAAATAAAGAGCATGAAATCAACACTCAAATCTGAGTATATTTCAAGTATGAAATTAAAAGTAATCCTTAGTCCTTAACAACCACAAAGGACATTAGCTCCTCCCAGCTCTCACCTGAGTTCTTTCTCCTTCCATCGTCTCACCCTGGGAGACCGACGTTTGCCTGTCTCTCACCTAGGGCCCTCCCTGGTCAGCCTTTTTCTTAAAAGAAAATCAATTTTATTAAAAGTTTTCAACATATTGTACAATAAAATCCAGACTAATCTAAGAAGAAAACTGGCAATCGTAAAGAAAAACCAATCCAAAAAAGAGAAAAGAAATTTGAGAAAGAAGAAAAAGAGGGAAATAAAAGAGAAACAATGTACTTCCGCTTCTCTGTCAATTATATATAAAACAGCTGTTCAGAGTATTTGACATATTCACTCCAGAGTAATTCACTAGCAGTAGATAATTCCAGCTTTTTCCCATTCTGCAAAATTGTGTTTTCGATTGGGCCTGTTCTCTTTTGTGGGCTTGCTTGTGACCAGTTTTTAAAGGTCAACCAATGTTTTTAATAACAGAAAGACACCCTGTATCATGCTGCCTGTTGGCTGTCATGCCACTGTTGCAGTCCCTGGAGCTTCTTGTGAATTTGGAATTGCTAAATCAAGGAAATAAATTCCTAAATAAATAATTGTTTCTGCTAGCTACGCCACATCAGTAAAGTGTGGCGGGGCTAATTTTAAACCAGGCTCTTGGAGTAGCTCATATGAGAAAAATGTACCAGTGTGAAATTTGATCTCTTGTCCAAATCAAATGTATACAAAGAAAATAAGGAGTCTGAAACCTTAACCCAGCTAGCTGCTTGCTAGGCTAGGTTTGTAAGAATGTATACAGTCAGAACATCATCTGATGGCTTCATGCTACTGATTTCGCCATCCTGTTTCCTCTGTGATTAAAATGAATAAGCGTTGGGAACAAAACCCTACAGACTAAACCCTACAGCATCCACACAGCTGACTTGATTGGCATGTGGACCACATTTAAGTTACTGTATTTATTTTCTAAAAACCTGCCTGACCATATACGGTGATACCTCGGTTTAAGTACTTAATTCGTTCCGGAGGTCTGTTCTTAACCTGAAACTGTTCTTAACCTGAAGCACCACTTTAGCTAATGGGGCCTCCTGCTGCTGCTGCGCCGCCAGAGCACAATTTCTGTTCTCATCCTGAGGCAAAGTTCTTAACCTGAAGCACTATTTCTGGGTTAGCGGAGTCTGTAACCTGAAGCGTATGTAACCTGAAGCATCTGTAACTCGAGGTACCACTGTAATTCTGTTTTTAAAAGTGTGTGTACCTTTGACAAGTAAGAATTAGGTGATTAAATATTTCTGGTAAGGATGAAGGAAGTACCTAATATTTACTTGAACTTGACTATTTCCCATAAATTACTTATAATGAAGTCAATGTGGACATTTTCAGCATTCCATTTTGTTTGGTTACACAGTTTATGAAGAATATTGAATGACTCATTGCATCAGCCAAGCTCCCCCACCACCACCCATATTTCATAACTATCTAATTACCACAAAGAGAAACTCTACTGCTGATTTTCCATTATATTTGCCAGACTGGTGAAAATGTACAAATAATTTGGTATCCTTCTTAAACACTGTACTTAATATTACAGATCTAAGCTCCGTCTAAATGAGCTGCTAAACAATAAATTTAAAAAAACACAACAATATGCCAGGGGAATATGCATCCTTCAGAAATATGATTGTATTTCTACATACTTGAGGAAGCTGCCGAATTTATATTTGCATTTTTATTTCTTTATTTTTTTAAAATTTGTCTCAAATATTTATATCCTGCTATTTATTGCTGCCAGTCCCAGGGTGGGTCACGCCATATAATAAATCATAACAATACAGTACAAACTAGAGGATATAACACTGCCTTAGTCAGGACACATTTGGAATACTGTGTTCAGTTCCGGGCACCACAATTTAAGAAGGATGAAGAAGCGAATCAAAGTGTTATGCTTTTTATGATTTAAATCATTAGTCTTCAACTGGTGGATCCACAGTTGGGCTGCAGCCTGATCTAAGGTGGTATGCAACAGCAACACTACCACCCTACAATACATAGTGAAAAATAATTAGGAAATGTGTCTTCAAATGCATGTTTGGGTTACAGGTGGGTACCAATTCTGAAAAGACTGAAGACTGCTGGCTCAGATGATTAAAGGGGACAAAGCTGTAGCATTTTGTCAGTACAGTGGTACCTCGGGTTACAGACACTTCAGGTTACAGACTCTGCTAACCCAGAAATAGTACCTCCGGTTAAAAACTTTGCTTCAGGATGAGAACAGAAATTGTGCAGCGGTGGTGCGGCAGCAGCAGGAGGCCCCCATTAGCTAAAGTGGTGCTTCAGGTTAAGAACAGTTTCAGGTTAAGAACGGACCTCCAGAACGAATTAAGTTCTTAACCTGAGGTACCACTGTAAATTGATTTTGAGACTGGGTTTTGGATTATTTTGGTCTTATTCCAGAAACATGCTTTCGATGTGAGGGGGAAGAAAGACTTTTTTTTTACAAGTCTACTGAAAGCTTTAGCATGTTGCTGCTTTGCTGCTTCTACTACAGCAGTATCCTTAGGGCAATACTTGGCTTACACTGTTCTTAACATCAGTGCAAATACAAGCCATGCCTCAAGGACTGCGCATCCCAAGCAGCACTTATAGTTGAAGATCCTCTCACGAGTTCCGCATGAGTAGCTCTTCATGCCTGCATGGAGTTCAGAATAAATCCAGGAACCGTAACGCAGAATGGAGGACTAACTTTATTGACAAGGGGCAATATCGAATGTGTTAAGTTGTGGGTGAACATATCAGACGACACAGTGATTCTTCAAACAGCTCTTGTTTATTCACAGGTCAGAACAGAACTGAACTGAAGGGTTCAGCCAGCCTGCTTATATAGAGCTCCAGTACAATGTAACTGTAACAATTTTCTAAAACTATCCAATCACAGAACATCACTTTCGATCCCTTATTTGCATAACTATCTACAGTATCCCCCTGCTGGCCCAGGGTGAGAACTTCAGTACATAACAGAATGCTTTTGAAACGGGCTGTCAGGTTTAGCGCTTTTCCTGCACAAGAAACAGAATGCTGGCAGTTTAAGTAGCTGAGGTTTATTTCTCAATAACTCAACTGGCTTCTGACCCCTCCCAAGGCCAGATATACGCCATGCCCTTCTCTGCCTCCTGCTGGCCCACCTCTGCTGTAATCGCTTGCTCCACCTCCTACTTCTTGGTGACTCAGGTGCAGCCAATTTCTCCTCCTCCTCTGAAGTTGGAGACTCAGGTGCAGCCACTTCCTCCTCCTCTGGAGATTCCTCTCTGCTGGGCGTGTCCCTGACACGTGCTGTGCTTGCCACTAGGTAAAGGTAAAGGAACCCCTAACCATTAGGTCCAGTCGTGGACGACTCTGGGGTTGCGGCGCTCATCTCGCTTTATTGGCCAAGGGAGCCGGCGTACAGCTTCCAGGTCATGTGGCCAGCATGACTAAGCCGCTTCTGGCGAACCAGAGCAGTGCATGGAAACGCCGTTTACCTTCCCGCCAGAGTGGTACCTATTTATCTACTTGCACTTTGACGTGCTAGGTTGGCAGGAGCAGGGACCAAGCAGTGGGAGCTCACCCCGTCGCAGGGATTCGAACCACGATCTTCTGATCAGCAAGCCCTAGGCTCTGTGGTTTAACCCACAGCACCACCTGTGTCCCTTGCTTGCCCCTGGTGAAGTCAAAAGTGGAAAAGAGAGGCAGAGCTATGTGATGACACTGATGCGCAAACCTCCTGATTTCTTTTTCCACCAGTGGCTTCATATATAATCCAGATGTTAAGAGCCTCAGGGACAAGATGGAGCCCCATGGCACCTCACAAGCCAAAGGCCGTCACCCCCATGCTGCCTTCTGGAGTCAGCCATCCAGTAGGCAGAGAAGGAGACTGTAAAGGTGAAGGACCCCTGGACGGTTAAGTCCAGTCAAAGGCGACTATGGGTTGCAGCGCTCATCTCGCTTCAGGCCAAGGGAGCCAGCGTTTGTCCACAGACAGCTTTCCAGGTCATGTGGCCAACAGGACTAAACCGCTTCTGGCGCAATGGAACACCGTGACGGAAACCAGAGCGCACGGAAATGCCATTTACCTTCCCGCCACAGCGGTACCTATTTATCTACTTGCACTGGCGTGCTTTCAAACTGCTAGGTTGGCAGGAGCTGGGACCGAGCAACTGTAGCTCACCACCACTGAGTGGATTCAAACCGCCAACCTTCTGATTGCCAAGCCCAAGAGGCTCAGTGGTTTAGACCACAGCACCACCCGCATACCTAGGAGGAGACTGTACCATGTTCTTGAGACTGCACTTACCAAGAAAAGAAAATGACCTCATCCAAAGCAGGAATTATGCTTTGTTCTAATGTTATGAAGGTCAGGTTTTACCACAGAGATCCCAACATATGAAGTAGAGGCTAAGTTGTAATTTTGCTCCAACGCTGAAATCAAATTGCACCCACTGCATGGTGTACCAACTGGAACCGACAGAGTGGCTGTGCTGGGAGTTCCTTCACAGCATTATAATGCCTTATTCAGCCCTGTCATCAGGCAGAGGGAAGCAAGTGTCTCAAATAAGTCAATGTCAGCTTGTGACCAACCATTAAGCCCACTGTGTTTCTGTTGGAATGCACTTGAATTTGTTTTAGAGGGAAAGTTCAGGCGTCCTTCCCTGAGAACGAAGCTCACTGAAGACACTTGAACCTACCGTATTTTTCGCCCCATAGGACGCACCGGCCCATAGGACGTACCTAGTTTTTTGGGGGGGAAATAAAGGGGGGGAATTATTCCCCCCCAGTGCTCTGCGCTAATCCCGAAGCTTGGGGCGTGCGGAGTTCAGTGCGCCCCAAGCTTCTGAGTGCCAACAAGGTCTCCGCTAGCTTTGGGAGAGCCGCGCGACTTCGCACAGCTCTCCCAAGGCTAGCGGAGCGCTGCACTAATCCCAAAGTTTGGGGCGTGCGGAACTCAGCGCGCCCCAAGCTTCTGGGTGCAGGCAAGCTCTCCACTAGCCCTGGGAGAGCTGGGTCTCCCACGGCTAGCGGATAGCTTCCTGAAGCCTGGAGAGCGAGAGGGGTCGGTGCGCACCGACCCCCCTCACTATCCAGGCTTCAGTGAAAGCCTGCATTCACCCCATAGGACGCACACACATTTCCCCTTAATTTTTGGAGGGGAAAAAGTGTGTCCTATAGGGGAAAAAATACGGTACTTGATGGGAATTCCTTTGTAACCTGTTTTTAGATATTCCTAGCTAAAGAGACCATGCTTGAGCTGAATTTCAGCTTTCACGCAGAAAGATGACTCACTCGGTCAGCAAGCAGGCTCCAGCGTCTTTATATAGGCCGCTATATTATAAACAAGCCCATTTTTAAAAGTTACTGAGCTGCGCAGCTCAATAAGTACACTGCAAACTGATGCGGATTACAATGAATTCTCGTGAGAGTCATAGCACTGGAAAATGCAGCTGGGACTTTGGGAGACTGGAGAAGGGAGGGAGCTCAAAAGGAAATGGCTTGGGTGGTGGCTGTGTGTGAATATGGACACTGTAAGTAGCCAGACTGGAATCCTCCTTTGCACAGAGGGTGTCCTTTTAAACAAAAGCACTCCGGTGAGGTAATAAATGTTTCATCAGGGAACGGTTATACAACATGGGGTGTAGCCTTACCAGGTGCTCTGTGTTCTAGGCACTACTGTGTTGCACGTTAAACACATTATTATTATTATTATTATTATTATTATTATTATTATATTTTAGTATTGTATTTCCTCGGCTGTACGAGCTCTGTAAGATGCTGCTCTCCCATCACAAGAGATTAAGCACCAGTGTGTTAAACTTGTGCTGATTTTGCAAAATCATGCATTTATACAACATGACATCATTAGCAAATTATTCTGCACAAGACACTAAATTGAAGAGACATTTTTTTGCAGCAGCCTGGCAGTTCCGAATACAAGCAAAATGATTCCAGGCTGTTGCAGTTCTTTAGACTCAATCAACGCTGTCCTGAAAATTACCATTAATTTTTTAATCTTTCAGCAGGCGCTAAATTGTGAAGTTCTGCAATTTTGCATGTCACAATTTTTTCATTTGGGTGAATTTGTTCCCTTGGAGGTTCATGTGTGTTCCTGATATGAAGCACTTACTAAAGACTCTCAACAGCAGTAAGAACATGGCTTTGGTAGACATCTTTAGCTATACGTAAAGGTCCTTCTCAATAATTAAATTTCTGGAAGGATCGTTTTTTATAGTGAGGGAACTCTGATCGGCCAGTGCTTCCGCCCATGGCCTGAAGTAGCTTGCAAGAAAGTTCTGTTGTCCCTGAAATCATTTTCTGTACATATTTTATTAGCTTCTACATTGGTAATTGGTGTGTGTGTGTGTATAATTGCCTTCCGGATTCCAACTGCGCAGAAAGCCTCCATCCCTTGCCAGGCTAGCTTAATAATATCAGTGTGTGTTCTTAATTCTGCCAGCCAGCACATAGGTCCATTGATTTCACTGTGAATAAACAGAACGGTTCAATTTTTAACTGTACACACTGAACTTCATCACAGCTATTTACAAAAAAAAGAAAAAAGAAAAGAAATTACTTTATTGGCTATTTCAGCTCTATTAGCCCTTTGGTTGGTCAAGTCTAAACTTCAGTTTCAAAGAACTACTGGTGCCAGTGCTTACTTCAAAGATGTGCTCAGAAAGTAGAGCAAACGTCTGATTCCAGTGATAAGAAAGTGTCATATCCATTAGTCTATTCATATCACGTACATTCAGCTAAATAGACTGAGCTTTCAAAAACAGCACAGAGGCCAGGAACCTTAGCTTCAGAGTCTCTGAAGTGGAAAATCGTACACTTTACACACCTTGATGGAGAAATAAACAGTCACCCTGATCTAGCAAGAGAGATCTGCACATGTAAGTTGTCTTTACCACGTTGCCTATGTGAATGTGCATTTAGATGAGAATATATATAATATATCCATTGAATCTTTTAATGTCTGCGAGGCAGGGTATTCAGTTGTTCTATGACTAGCTGCCCATAGCTGCAGATGGATTGTGGCCTTATTCTTCATTCACTTGTTCATTTTCTGGTCTTATACATAGCTCAGTCTCGGGATTTCTGGTGAGATGCGCAGTGCCTATTTAAAAATGCATATATATGTTTTATGCTTATATTGAATTGCTAAAATCCAGGTTAGAAGAAATGTAAATCAAATAAATCTTAAAAAGCAGAGACATCACCTTGCTGACAAAGGTCCGTATAGTTAAAGCTATGGTTTTCCCAGTAGTGATGTATGGAAGTAAGAGCTGGACCATAAAGAAGGCTGATCGCCGAAGAATTGATGCTTTTGAATTCTGGTGCTGGAGGAGACTCTTGAGAGTCCCATGGACTGCAAGAAGATCAAACCTATCCATTCTGAAGGAAATCAGCCCTGAGTGCTCACTGGAAGGACAGATCCTGAGGCTGAGGCTCCAATACTTTGGCCACCTCATGAGAAGAGAAGACTCCCTGGAAAAGACCTGATGTTGAGAAAGATGGAGGGCACAAGGAGAAGGGGACGACAGAGGACGAGATGGTTGGACAGTGTTCTCGAAGCTACTAACGTGAGTTTGACCAAACTACGGGAGGCAGTGGAAGACAGGAGTGCCTGGCGTGCTCTGGTCCAGGGGGTCACGAAGAGTCGGACACGACTAAACGACTAAACAACAACAAATAAAATAAGTCCTAAAACTTCAAATCTGGTACAGAATTGATCCTACAAAAGGCTTGGGGGGGCAGGCATTAGCTTTATGTTTGTTCCATGTCATTGATTTCTTTCAGATCATGACCCCACCCAGGCTTCACGGTTCAATTGTGCAGCTCTTGCCCTAGGTACAATAATTAATTATTACACATCTGCACTCAGCAGAAAACTATTTAATTGAATACCAGTTGCTGGCAACCACTAGAGGTGGGGTGGAGAAGGGAACAGTGCTGTTGTGCTCAAATCCTGTTCATGGGTTTCCCATAGGCATCTGCTTGATCAGAACAAGATGCCGGACTAGATGGACCATTGGCCTGCTCCAGCAGGCTCTACTTTTTATGTTAATTCTGCCCATTCCTTTTAAGCTTATTTTTAAAAAAAAAGTTAAAGGAAAAGAGCTTTAAACTACAAAACACATGTTTAATTGCACTTCAAGATATAAAGGCACGAATACTACAAAATCAACATTTTCAGGTTCTAGATAACGAGGAGAGAGAAATATTTTTTAAAAGAAAAACAAAGTGAGGCCAAAGTGTCAATCGAGGCAGAGTTAGCAGTGGGCATGTCATGGTACTATAGAGAGCACAAGTGAAAATGGATTTGAATCAGATGAGCGCAAGATCCCACCAGCGTGTGTATGACCCACTTCTGACAAAGTGCCGCTGGTGATGAATTAGGCACAGCAAGTTCTATAGTAAAGAGGGACAATTATTTTCTGTACTGAGCCAACCACTCCCAGCCTACGTTGAAATAAATGGGAGAGTCTTGAAGGCGCCCCAGGTTTCCTTGTTGTATTCACTGTTTTGAACCTGATGACTCAATTGCAACAGAAATGCTTAAACAAAGGCATTCCTAACCAGTGCTTTGGCCGAGCTCTTTGACAGTTCCCAAACAATTGGTGGTTGGGACTTGGGACTAATGTAATAATTTGGGGTGTGATGTTTCTCCATGTCTGGTTTATAACTGGGTGTTTTTTATTTTATTTTCTAAACTGGGTCAAAGGGGCCACAAGCCCCACTGCTGGGGGAAAGTACATTTCAGTGCCTCTATTACCCGCCCCCCCGATAAGAACACATTGCTGTGCACCATCGCAATCTCCAAGCAGCGAGAGACTCCAGGGTACCTGTGCTTACTCAGGGTTTGATTTCCTTGAATCAAGGTCAATGGAGACTAAGTGGACTGGTGGTTTAAAAATTTAAAAATTGCTACTGTATATACAACACAGAAGTAACAGGGGTCCTGCTCAGATAGGTGGGAACTTTCTGCATTCCCAGTTGGGCAGCCAGGCACACGCAGGAGGTATCCTAGGCCGAGGAAGTATTGTTTAGTGTCAAGCTGCCCAGAAGGGCCGCTATGCAGTTCCAGCCTGTGGGATAACCAGCCTCATATAACCAACATGCTTCAGTCTAATTAATGCATGAAGGGGTTAAAACCATAGAGTAAGCTGTCCTGTTAGGCCTAGTTCACCCTGGGAGGGGCTAGGCTATCGACCCTTTGTTCCCCCAGTCTACTTGAGAAGCTCAACATGTGAGGAGGTCTGAGCTGGTTGCTCCAGCTTAACCATTTGGCTCTTACAAGGCTCTCCTGAGTTCCTGTACCAATAATTTAGGTTTAGGAACTTTCACCACTGTAACTAAACCAAGTTTTACTGCCTCTGCAACTTTTTCTGAATGCTTTCTTAAAAAGCACATTAATCTGACTTTTGGAGCATTTGTAAGTAAAGCATTTTAACTTATCAAAGATGTGGCCTTTTTCTATGCTAGGGGAAGAAGGAAGTTTTTGGAATTCGCAAGGGCATATTTTAAAGGTCTAACAGCCTATAGTTCCACGCTTCACTTTGCTGTATATTTTGTGATTTTAAATATTTGCTGGGGTTCTCTCACCAAAGAGTACCAGCCCCAGACTTGGATCTTGGCATCCAGGAATTCTCCTTCAACATCTGGTTTTTTTTTTCTTGCCACCAACACATCCTTGGACATGTTTACACCCAAAGGGGAAAATAAAATGATGCCACATTCTGTCAGTACTCTGGAATGCACAACTAGAGATCAGTGGCAGGAAAATGGTGCTCACTCTAGAATTAGCATAAAGCCAGCACCACAGAGATGTAGAGTACTAAGTCAGTGCCAGCCCCTATCAGTCATGGAGCATGGGCAGAAGAAATCTAATCAGTCTAGACTGCAGAGTTTGGAAAGGCCGAAAGAATGATTTGCCCAGTCCCCAAAGATCAGTTCATTGGTATCTGTCTGGTGTAATCAACACAAAACCATCGTCAGTGGATCTCCTTAGACAAATAATGCAAATAAATGTATTTTGTTTTCTTAACAGCTTAAGTACCGGCATGATGTTACTGTATTACGCAAACCATATGCTATATGCTACAAAGTACCGTATTTTTCGCTCTATAAGACGCACCAGACCACAAGACGCACCTAGTTTTTGGAGGAGGAAAACAAGAGAAAAAATATTCTGAATCTCAGAAGCCAGAACAGCAAGAGGGATCGCTGCGCAGTGAAAGCAGCAATCCCTCTTGCTGTTCTGGCTTCTGTGATGGCTGCGCAGCCTGCATTCGCTCTATAAGACGCACACACATTTCCCCTTACTTTTTAGGAGGGAAAAAGTGAGTCTTATAGAGCAAAAAATACAGTAATTTAAAGGATGGTGTAGCATCTCTAAAGACGAACAGGTCTTTGTTTAAATACATTATCACCATGGCTAGGATTCACAACGAAGGGATTACAAAGTTCATCCTATTCTACTGAAAGAGAGAGAGAGAGAGAGAGAGAGAGAGAGAGAGAGATTTGCCAGTACTACACCACTACAACAAAACACCTCTTTTCTGTTTCAGACAATAAGTGTATGTGTGTGCCTCTCACGAAGATTGCATCATCGGGTCATAAACTATCAAAGCCTCTTTCTTTAGATAATTGAGGCAATGGATGTATACTAATGCAACACAGCAAACCCACTACAAAACAAGAGAGGTTGAGAGTTTCTTCCTGTTGCAATTGTCTAGTACAAATTGTTTTGACATTTACATTAAAAAACAAACAAACAATCAATCACACTCTTTGGGGTCAAAACGACCACACTAATCCATTTGGAAGCAGAACACACTGTCAGATTGTAAAAATGTCAGGCAAGCACCCATTAGGCCTGGATAACTAATGTGCCCACCAGGAGGATAACGTCATGGGTGACAATTAATGCCAGGAGCCAGCAGCATTGGTTGTGCCAACAGCACTAAAGACTGTGCATTCTTAATAAGACCTTTAAATCTGGATCCAATTTTGATGCTCAGCTATGATGCACTGCTGCTGTTGTTTTTAATTATGTCCCGTTTCATGTTTTAATATGGTTTTACTATATATATTTTTTATATGCCATGCATCCTGATCCCAGGTGTGTTTATTCTGAAGTAAATCCCTCTGAGTTCAATGGGGCTTACTCCCAAACAAGTGTATGCAGGAGTGCATTTTAAAAATACTGCTAACCTGAATCTTTGAAATAATACAATATAAATAAAGTTGTGGGTAGGTGTGCATTTTTATTACTGTAATTTTGCAACTTCAGGACTTGATTGCACATCCTTTCTGGAAGGCAATTTGTTTTGAGATCAGTGTACCTTGAGCACCAGCTGCGGTTTCTTAAGACTTTCACTGCGCTTTAGGAGGTATTCCTAACAGATCACACGAGTTCCCTTGTCAATGCTCAGGACAACGAAAGATGTTCAGGCCAACTACCTTAACAGTATAATATACAATTTGTGAAGGACTGTCGCGCCCAACAATATAGGCCCTTGAAGAAACCCTCAGAGAAACCTCAGAAGAAACAAAGCTCCACATCCTAATTTCAAAATAAATTCATTTGTATATATTGTTAGAGGTTAAAATATAAAGCAAAGAGACACATCTGGTGCATTGTAGAGAAGAATCCCAAATTACATGCTGCGTTTGAGAGTTTTGTTCTGCTCTACAGATTCATACTTTTTGAACAATCCATACCTTTTGCACAGCAGCAAATGAGGGAACCCATATACATTATGTGCATTTGATTTTTTTTTTTATTAAAAAAGGTATTTCTACTTAAATAGTCTGAAATCAAGCTATACTAGATTTATACTACACTTAAGCTGGGGAAAAAATATATTGATAGGCTTCTTTCAGACCCTCCAAGTGTCCCTATTTTCCAGGGACAGCCCCAGGTTTTGAGAAGCTGTCCTAGTTTCTGATTTGATCCCAGAATGTCCCACTTTTCCTTAGGACATTATTTTCACCAGAGAAATGTTGGAGCCAAGATCAGTAACTATACAACCTATAGAAGACATCTGAAAGCAGCACTGTATAGGGAATTTAAAAAAAACCCACAACATTTATGCTTTGTCTTTTCTGTATGTTGGAAGCCACCCAGCGTGGCAAGGGCAACCCAGTCATATAAATATTATTATCATTACTATTATGGAATAGGAGTCCCTTTTTTTGTTGGAGAAATGTTGGAGGGTATTGTTCTTTCTGGGAAAGACTAGAGTATTGAAATGGCAGGAGACTGGTATGAATGGTGAAGCTGCCACAGATCTTACATAAACATGCTCGCTCCTTGAATTTGACTTGAGAATTTAAGCCCACCCTGTTTGTGGGATCTGAATCGTGGCCGGGTTGGAGCTACCGCCATAAGATCGCAAATTCCTCCCCACTAGGAACCGCCGTTTGCGTTAGCCGGCGGCCGAAGCCGAAAGGCCCGCGAGGCAGATGCCTGTACGAGAATACCTCGCCCGCCGTAGGCGAGGCGGCTCTTGCGCAGCAGCTCCGACGGCCATCTTTGCTTCGGGCAAGTGGTTCCCTCAGCCTGAAGCCCTTGAAGCCCCATCCTTGTTCAGGATTGAAACAGAAGACTTACAACTGAAACATGAGGCGTGTTGCCTGAGGAGCAACATGAGGGAGGAGGACTTTACAAGCATATACAAGGGTGTCTTTGGGGGGGGGGGAGAGAAAGGGGGAATGCCCGCGACAAAAATGGCGGAAACGGAACCCCTTCGACACCGAAGCGATTGGGTGAGGAAGGGCGGGAGGACGGCGGCGGCGGGCCGCATGAAAAACGGAGGGAGTGGAGGGGAAAGAATTCTCGCGACATCTCACGCGAGGCCGGAAGAGGCTGCGGACGGGGAGCTGAGCGCAGTCCGCCCGCTCGTTCAGGCCTCCCCTCAGCCCTACGTGTGCGTAGGCGTCGTCGGGCTGCTTCGCGGCTACGCACCGGAGACGGCGTAGGGGCTTTGGAGAATCGGTAGGGCGGCGGCGGCGGCAGTATAGTAGTAGTAGCAGCCGCAGCAGCAGCAGCAGCACCGCCAGACGACGGACTGAGGGGGCGGGCAGCTCGCTCCGTGCCGCCGCGGCTGAGGGGAACGAACGCCAGCGAGAGCAGCAGCAGCGCCGCCGCCTCGGAGAGCAGCCATGGGTGAGTCTCTAGCCCGGGCTCCTGAGGGAACGGAGGGATGGCGGCGCCGGGTGGCGCTGAGGGCGGGCGCCTGTGACAGTTGGAGGGGCGATGGCGGCGGCGGCGGCGGGGTCTCCCGGCCCTCCCTCAGGCGCCCCCGCCCGCCCTTCTTCCGCAGCGGGGAGGAGGAGGAGGAGGAGAAGCCGTGACATGGTGGCCGTGCCTCAAGCTTCCTGCTCGCCCTCTTGGCGGAGACGGCGAAGGTGACGCCGCCCGCCTCCCGCTCCCAAATCCGGGTCGTGGGGGTTTCATTTTGGTTTTATTTTTTGAAGAGGGCGTCCCAAGCCCCGTGCAGCAGGGTGGGGGCGATGCCCCCTTGCAGCAAACTCCCCACCAACTCTCTTTTTTTAAAAAAAAATTCTATTTCAAATCTCTCTCTTTTCGCCCTTCTACGCCTGGAAGCCCCCCCCCCCTTTTTTCCATTTATTTTTTACAACGCTTTCCACTCTAGCCTTATGCAGCTCTCTCTCTCTTTCTCACCCTTGCAAGAAATGCTGGCTGCAACCTCATTTCTCTCTCTCCCTCTCACACACACACACCATTTCCTGCGTCTTATTTTACAGCGGACTCCTTTTCTGCTGCTCCCCACCCCGCACTTTTGCTCTTAATTCGGGTTTTTTTTAATGCAGTGAAACGAAAAACGCTTGGGGAAAAAGAGCTGCTTTCTCGTTCCCTGCATCGTTATCTCTCCCCCCCCCCCACGGCCTCCCCAGTTTAGTCCCCAAATTTCGGATGGATGGAATTTGATGGGAGGAATCGAGGAGCGCTGGAAATATGCATGAGGCGAGCTGGGAGGGACCGGGGAAAAAAAAGAAATCTCAGAACAGGAAAGAAGGAAGGGCAGGAATGAAGGTGTATTAGTCAGAAGTGAATGGGGCTGGACACAGTAATAGCGTGATGCTCCCGGTTTCTGTTAAATAAAAGCAGCTGCAGTGTTGAAAGATGCTTCTTTGGGAGGGAAGCACGCTTTTTTTTTTGAAGACGGAAAGCATGATTTTGCTCCTGTTCTCTGGTCCCACCCTGAAAAAGCAGCTGCACACGAAGAAGCAGTGTGCATATATCACTATGTTCATGGGTATATGTGGCCATGTTCAAATATTTGAATCTGCTGAAAGTGTGATAAACTTAAGAGCTCAGTACTGACATTCTTACTTAGGTGTAAGTTCCTTTGAATTTAACTGCTATATAACTTCTATATAGAAGTGATTAGGATTGCACGGGCGAAAATGTTTGCTTCATTTTGCCATCCTAAAGATGGTGGTTTTTGACACTCTTTTCAAAGATATGTGTAAAAATTTACACATGTTAATTTTTAAAGAAAAAGACAGCTATTTCTTGTAGGACTGAAAAATACTGTTTCCATATTCAAACAGTTGTTTCATGATACAGCGACTAAGTGCTTATTTTTCCTAAACCTAAAGGTGTAATATTTTTACAGGTCTACGTCTTTGCTGAGATTTCATCTTTGAGATATTTATGGGGTATTTATAAATAGTTATATCTCAGACCTGTACTTTCAGCAGAAAAATACAATTATACCTTCACAAAATTGCTGCCGTTGAGGCTGTTTGTACAGGTGATGCTTGAGAGATTGTGGCTATCATAGCAGCAGTTATGTTACTTCTAAGCACATAAACAGAAGTGGAATGTGAAACTATGCTTGTTTGGACGTATTACAGAGTTAAAAGGTGTTTACTCCAAAGTGGATAAGGATTGTCCTCTCAAGTAACTAAATTTTGTACAGGGTTGTAGCATGTGCTTTTATGCCAGAATTTTCCATGTAGGCCATGGGAATATAATTGGGGGCTGGGTGGGAGTGGAATGCTTTGAAGGCTATGCAGTTATGACGTGGTAAATTGCTTCATGTTTTCTTGTTATCTAACTGCATTTTGAGCTACTAAAAGTTAAGCTACGGAAAAGGATTCTCCATGATTGGCTTTAGAAAATCATAATTTCAAGAGTAACTTTCTGTTACCTGACTTTTAGGGTTGTTCCTAGCTGTAGAAATCACATTTCTTAGTTTGTCCTCTGTAATAACTTTAGAGATGAGATATTTTCAATGCCTGTTCTTTAGCTTGAAGCTTTGCCTTCAGTGTTGCAAAAGCTGAAAACGATTCTTAACTTTGTAGACTCAAGATCAGTTATAAAGCAGCTCATGTTAACTGCATGATTTCTAACAAAGCAAGTTTCCCTGCTGAACTCAGTTAAAAATTAAAACACAAGCATTGCTTATTATCAGTCAGCTCTGAAAAATAACTGTAGATATGCTTCATCATTTCAGCAAGTTAGCAGGAAATAAACAGGCAGGAAAGCCCTGGGGAATGCTTTGGTATTCTGAAGAATTGGTCATTAATGGCATAGCATCACATCTGCTTTCACATGGCAGCTTTTAAAATCTGGCATACAACTTCATTTGTTCTCAGTTTTCAGTTTGTGTGCTTACACTTTTTCTAGTTGGAAAAACATGCACAGATATTCCTTGGTGTTGTATATACATTGGGCAGAGTGACCACAAAAGGCCTTATTGTAAAAGGTTGCTATCTACAGTGGTGTTGACCTAATACCTAGCATTCAAATGAGAACATTCCTCAGTTGTCCTGCTGATCCTGTCCTACTCAATCCATGCCAAGTCTGGTTAAACCAGACTTTGGTAATTTATTACTGTGTCTTGGATTTACACTCTGCTTGGTGGGGTGCTTCAAGGTTGTACAATTGGGTTACATTTTCAAATATGAGCTAAGCTTGCAACTCACTTTGTTGTGGTAGCTGTACATATGATTGTCAGACCCTAAATTAATCCAGCTAAATCGTGTGATTACTGGTAGCATCGTAAATGTGCATACCCATTATGGTGTATAGACTGTCATGCAGTGGAGTATGGGATGTCCTTGAAAAGAAATTGAAATCTTTGGTGGTTTTGGTGCACACCAGGTGCTTTATTCCTGAGAACTTTGCTCAAGGAGAAGCAGTGCCTATTGAGCAGTTCCAAGTGGCTGAGGCAGCCATATACAAAAGTCCTGCCCTACCTGCAGAACGTCAGTGGCTGGCTGACTATTTCTGGTTGTGGTTTCAGCTGAGCACTAAGAGAAGATCAGAGACACGTGATGGTGTGACTGTATTGGCATATTTCCAAATTTTACATATGGTTCATGCCTTGTCTGATCATGGGAATCCAGGCTTTCATGTCATAGGGAGCGGGAAAAGAAGTGCAGTGTAGTTCAACTGCTACTCTGTTCTGCTTGGACACAGAATAACGTAACTTAAGGGAGGGGGCTTATGGATGAAGCCTGTAAAGCCCCACTCCTGATTTTCTGCAACATACTCAGTGGGCTAGAAAGCTCGATGATTCTTTCTAGCCAAAGCTGCTTGTTTCATCAGGTATTATACAGTACAGTACAGCTGAAAGTACTGCATGGCTTTCAGGGTTGGAAAGATTGTAACCTTGTTGGATTTTAACTAGTATTGTTGGATTTTAACTACTGTAACCAGGAGATGCAACTTGAAACATACTTTCCAACCAGAGAAAGACTACTGTAGTAGCTGTGGAGGTACAGCCACTTGCTTGTGAGTTTACATTAATGCCCTGGCAGCACATTAAATCTCTGCTAACAGTAAACTTGTGTGTGTGTGTGTAAATAAAATAAAATAAAAAACCCAACCCAGTACCCATAACTAATGTAGGCGATATAGTAAAGCTGTAGTAGCATAATGAAATCCAGTTTGAACATCTGGGGCAGCCAGTGTGGTTCCCTCCAGGTGATGTTGGGCTGAAACACCCATCACCTTTTGGCAGTGTGACCAGTGGTAATGGATGATGGGAGTTGTAGTTGCAGCAAGATCTGGAGGGCTTCAGGTTAGGTACGCTGGTATAAGTCATTATGAGGTAGATCTTAGATTATTCCCAGGAAGTCAACAATTTATGACTAGTATTAGGTTACTAGAGGATCAGACCAAGTTCTAAGTTCCTTAAGATGTATGTGCCTTTCAGAACATCTTTGCCAAGAATCGCAGAAGATGAAAGCCACGTTGAAGTTGAATGGATGTGTTTAGTAGAGCTCTGAAATGTACTTTTAAGACCACATCCTCTTCTTCAGTTTACCCACAAAGCCAAACAACCTTAGCTTGTTTGAAAATGTTGTGCATTATGCTTGTGATATCTGTTCTTGAAAAATTTGTGTAAAGATTCTGCATGCTAATGTAACCTTGAGGATAGCTTCTAAGTCACTGTGAATAACACTTGGACACGAGCAAATAGTAACTTTCAGCCCCATTGGAGTTTAAATTGTTTTCTCCATGGCTCTGATCCAATTTTAACTCCTGTCTTGCTAGCACCATGGTTTAAACCAGGGGTCAGCATCCTTTTTCAGCTGTGGGCCAGTCCACTGTCCCTCAGACCATGTGGTGGGCTGGACTATATTTTGGAAAAAAGAGAACAAATTCCTATGCCCCACAAATAACCCAGAGAGGCATTTTAAATAAAAGGACACATTCTACTCATGTAAAATTTGCTGATTCCCAGACCGTCCGCTGGCCTGGATTGAGAAGGCGATTGGGCTGCACCCGGGCCTTAGGTTGCCTATTCCTGGCTTAAACTGTTCACTTTGTACATGCAGGAAGCCTTTATAAGTGCATGCTCGCTTGTTCTAATTGAAACAGTATTTTCTACTTGTTATTTGAATTTGATTATAGATTATTTCTGACCAGAAAATTTAATTAGATAATTGCCATGTGGGTGGCCCTGTCGACATGTCAAAGTTGGCCTGCAGGTTGAGGACTGCCTACACCAGCTAAAAAAAGATTCCTACTTTTAACTGATCCATATTGTACAAACTTGTTTGTCCTAAATATCTACTTGGATTTTCCTCAGTATTTTAGAGGAAGTGCTTGTTTTATCTAAGACTTCTGCTACAAAATTTCCTGACAGTTTAATTCCCTGTACTTCAGTCCTTGCAAAAGTCCTTGTTGATATGAACAGAGTTGGACTCTCATCAGCTCCAGCCAGCATCATGGTTAGTGATCAGGAACAATGGAAGTTGTAGTCCAGGCATGTCCAACCAGTAGATTGGTAGATCCCCGGCTAATCCTGGTAGATTGCGGGATTAAATAAAGTTTACTGGAAGTTAACAAATAAAAGCTGAAGAACTCTGGGCAATCCTACCCTGAAAAAGCTCAATGACCCTGGGCTCAACAACTCTGGGCAATCCTCTGCAAAAAAGCTCAACAACTCTGGGCAGTCCATCCACTCCACGAATGCTCCTCCTCCCTCCAATGACAATGGGTAGATCACTGCCAGTTTTTTTATACTGGGAGTAGATCACAGTCTTTTGGGAGTTTGACATGCCTGCGTGTAGTCCAACAACATCTGGAGCCATGAGGTTTGTTGTCCCTGATCTAAAATCTGCATTATACTATGAGTCAAAGAATTGTCTTGAAGTACACTCAGGTCAGAATTCTAGCATATGTGTTTAAAATTTCATTGCATGACAGGATGGTGCCTGCTGCCTTGAAAGAAGTGGTGGTGTGACCACTCCTAAATAAATCTGGACCCCCTTGGACTGGAATACCTGCTACATACCTATCACCCACTTCTTGAGGAAGGCGGTTCCAGGGCATCTGCAAGCATTCTTGGATAATCAGATTATTTAGATCCATTCCAGTCTAGGTTCAGGCCTAGCCATGGGGCTGAATCTTATTTGGTTGCTCTGATGGATGACATTTTCTGGTCAAGCATGCATCTTTATCTTCAGCAAGTTTATTGAAAAGTCCTTCTGGATTCAGTGGGATTTGTTCCCTGACAAGTATAGTTAGGATTGTAGTCATAGAAGTCTAACATAGCAAGAGTGCTGTTTTTTTCTAATTCAGTATAGTTTTTGTGTTTTTCCTGTGCTTGTTGAATTGCATTTCTGATAGGTGTTGCACTGGTAAGTAATTTGCAGACAGAAGATCTGATCAGTGTATCAGAGCAGTAGGTAACCAAGTAATTAATACTGAATTGCATGCCACTGCGTATCTCCCGTCACCTTTGTTTAACTGACTGGCATTTCTTGCTAAACACTGTGGCCCTCTGTTGAATTGAACATTTAAAAACATGCATTAGACCCTTTCCTGTAGCATTTTTATTTTTATTTACTGATATCAGTATATTTTTATATACTGATATTTTTATTTTTATTTACTGATATCTGCTGTATATGTTGGAAAGTTGTTTGTTTGATGTGCATTTGGGCACCTCTTAAGATATAAGCAGATTTTGCCTGATGATTGCTAAGCTCAAGGAAAAGGTTTTTGTCTGCTTAGATACAGTTGGGCACCATTTTGAATCAATTTGGTGAACTGAATCTTTCAAAACTGCACTGATTTCAACCACTGATTTTAAAACTGCATGTTGTTGTTTCTTAAAACTCCTGAAGCACCAGGTACAAAGCAGATAATTTATTCATAATATTTAAACAAGACATAAGTAAGTTGTTGACCTGTAAAATACAGTACTTCCTCTTTTTATTCATTTTTAAAATTCTAGCTTTGATGGCAAAAAACCCCACTATTTTTGGCAGTCTCCAGTATCTCAAAGTCTCAAGTAGATTCCAGCATGAAGATCACATGGTAGTTAAAGCAGACTGAATAGTGAAATTGCTTTAATTATAACTCATTGGAACTTAAAATTGACAAAGATTTTATGCACTGTAGTTAGCTGGAATGGCTTATGATATATAGAGAGATTTGCATACAGAAGTCACAATAAACTTTATCTTGCAGTGATGGCTGGAGGCAAAAGTTTCCCATCCCCTGTAGATCACTTTGACAAGTGAGCAGGGCTGTTCACCTGTCACTCACTTGTCACATGACATCAGGTGATTTGACCTCAAAAGAAGAATTGGAAGCACACACTAAGTATTGTCCTAATTGTTCTGTGAGAAGAGATCACCTTTATCTGTAGCTTTGCAGTACAGTGTACAAGTTCATTTCTCAGTTAAGTACCGGATCTTGGCTTCATATCCATGCCACCCTCTCTGCACATGCATATATTGCACAGTACAGTTGCAGCATGTGCATTTAGTAGACATATTTTACAAGGCATGGGAACTTGGCTCTTTTCAGTTGGCTAGTTTTCTCTGATCTAGTTCACATAAACTGACATGATAAGAGACACACAGTAGTCCAAAGAATATCTTAACAGGTTAAGTTGCTGAGCCCGCTGATCTTATATATATTTTTGCCACCTGTATGTCAAGTACTATGTTTAGTTCAAAGCTCAAATTATGAGTGCTTGTGAATCTACCAACCAAAGAGGAACAATTGCTTCCCATCTAATGGGAAGATAATGTTTTAACTGGTATCTATTTGCTCATGCCTCTGAGAAGTACTATGCACTGAATTCACAAGTAAATGGGCTTGCTCAGGTGTGTATATGAGTGTGATATGAAGAAATGTCAAAATGTGTGCTGTATTTAAGCATAGAAATTGCATGCACGGTCGTACCTCAGAAGTCGAATGGAATTCAGTGCGGAAGTCCGTTCGACTTCCAAAACATTCAGAAACTAAAGGGCAGCTTCTGATTGGCTGCAGGAGCTTCCTGCGATCAGTTGTAAGTCGCGGAAGCCCCGTCAGATGTTCGGCTTCCAAAAATAGTTTGTAAACCGGAACACTCACTTCTGAGTTTGTGGTGTTTGGGAGTCAAAACGTTTGAGAACTAAGCTGTTCGAAAAGCAAGGTACAACTGTATAATTCTAGTACTGTATTTTTCGCTCTATAACACGCACCTGACCATAACACGCACATCGTTTTTAGAGGAGGAAAACAAGGGGGGGGGGATTCTGAATGAAACAGTGGATGTATCATTTTTGTGCCTCATGCTGTGGCCACAGACATGTGATCTGATGGTGAATTTGGGGTGACCCAATGCAAAGATCCTGAGGATCCATGTGGACCCCTGCTTTGTAACCACGTTTTTGCACCATTGCAGCCCCAGGCAACAGTGGGTGCATGATTTTTTTCGTGCAGGCTGTAGTCATGGACATGCTATGTGATCTGATGGTGAATTTGGGGTGACCCAATGCAAAGATCCTGAGGATCCATGTGGATCCGTGCTTTGTAACCAGGTTTTAAGTCGGGAGGGAAGGAAAAACACAGAAGGGACAAGGCGCACGAGAGGGGTGTGCAGAGAAGCAGCTGGCTAAGAATGGAGGAGAGGAGTTTAACGGGAGGGAGGAAAGGAAGGCAAAAGTTTCCCCCCACCCACCCAAGCCAGCCCCCCCCTCTCTCCCACCTGCATGTTTTCCGGCTGCCTGCGAGTCCCTAAAATGCTTCCCTGGACGCAGCAGCACCAGAGCACGGAGAGGAATTAGAAGGAAGGACGCGATCCTTTCCTTTCCCCTCTGCTTGCCTGGAGGGGAGGGGATTTGCCTACTCTTTGTTCCGTTTGAGCAAATAGCAACCGAAACAGAAGAGGGTGGGCAGTAAGACCCTGAGGCAGAATGAAGGAAAGCAACAGCTTCCTCTCTCTCGCGATTGGATTTTTGCCTGATTTTTGCCCCTGCACTCGGGCCAGTCGGCTCCAGGGACCACGCATTCGCTCAATAACACGCACAGACATTTCCCCTTACTTTTTAGGAGAAAAAAATCTGTGTGTTATAGAGAGAAAAGTACGGTAATTTTCTTAGCACAGCTTGATTTAATAGTGAGAAAAGGTTCTTTTAATAAGCAATATAGCATGCATTTTAAGCAAGAGATAATAAACTGTAATCCTAACCAGTGTAAACACTGGGATTAGTTGTAAATATATCTTAATGGTTATATTGTATTTTAATAATCTGTTGGAAGCCACCCAGAGTGGCTGGGAAAACCCAGCCAGATGGGCGGGGTATAAATAATAAATTATTATTATTATTATTATAGCAACCAATAAACATCTAGTTTTGCTTGGAAATGTCTGAAGTACAAATGGGACCCTTTATTCAGTGATGTGACTTTTTTTTACACATTTTGGTAAAGGTAGAATACTTGTGCAGAAAAAAAATGTATAGAAACCAATCCTAAGTACAATCAGCAACCACTTCACACTGGGGTTCTGTTCCCGGCCCCCTGCGTGCGTTGCTGTAGCGTGTATAAGTGCATTATGTCCCACCCTTGTTTCACCCTTTTAGTGACGTGTTTTGTGATGTTTTCAGTTAGAAGAGGTTCATGGCTACACTGGAGGCTCCTGATCAGTGTTAGAAACTCAGCTGTGTAAGCTTATTGTCAAATGGCACCTTAAACTTAGATTATGGTCACCACTCTGGAATACCTGACATGGCAGCTGGGGGAAGGAAGACGTTCCCTAGCCAAACTCATTTCCTGGCTGGAGTGAGCCAATAAAACTTTGTGTGCAGTTTTGCTGTGGATTATAATGCATACTAAAATACCCACAAACACACACACTAGTTCTCTGCCCATTGCTTTAAGGGAAAGTGTTGCTGGAAGGATTTAGAAAACTACTTCTGATAAAGAAAATAAGCTTTGAAGGTTTATATGACAGCAACTTAATAACTATAGTAATGTCTATTTCAAGTTGCTAAGCAACTTCAGCTTTGTTCTAGCACTTACCTTTCCTTCTTTCAGAATGTCTGCTTAATGTGAAGTTGAGGAAAGGATGAATATAGAAAATTATTGGTCTCTTTTTCATTAGAGCAGTTGTTAAAGGTCTTTGCTTCTGTATTTTGTACTGTTTTGCCTTCCACTAATGTTGCAAGTTCTCTGCTTCCTGTTTTTGCATAGATTTTCTTAATTGATTTGCATGTTGTGCAGTGGAAGAGCATGGACATTTATGGTTCATTGATGATTCAGTGATCAGTTTGTGAGTTCATGTTTGTGAGACAACTTGGCCAGAGCAGAAATGATGTAAATTGCTTTAGCAAACTCAGCAAGTGAAATTTTGGAGATCCGTAGAATCATCTAAAAATGTACACCATGCTAACAGAACATTAAAGATGAACAAAGTGCAACTTTATTCCTTCCTTTTCCTGATTTAGTTTGGTTTTGATTTTAATAAAACTCGGGTAACAGTGGGGGCAAGTACTACCCTTTCTCTATTGAATGAAGATTTTTGAAGCTATTAAATGAAAAACTAAATACAGGAGCAACAAGCAACTACTCACTAACTCAATGCAGACGATACATCTAATTCCTGGTCAGCAGTAAGTCTCTGTCAGAGGACAAAATAGATATTGAAAGGGCATGAGTCATCTTCTCTCCCTCCTGAAGGTTCCATTGTCACCTCTGGACCTTCCATACCTTTTACATTCTGCACTGACAAATTGGATTTGTCCTAGCAGTTGCTGGCTTGTAATTCAAATAATAAAGAAAGTTGTTTGCTTTATGTTCCTATTTTAGAGAAAATTTCTCTTGACTTGAGATGTGCTTTTCAAGGCTGAATAAATCCCAAGAAACTGATTAACTGGACTTCTAGGAATTTGAACTAGTTTTCAAGTCCTGGTAGCATTGAAAAATGGAATTTTGTGCAGTAAGCTAGAGGTTTGCTAGCATAGTGACTAATTTCAACTAAGACTTCAGTGTTATATTGGCTTTCCTGCAAGCAAACCCCATTGAACTCAGTGGGACTTCTAAGTAGACATAGCACCGTGTTCTTAAGCATTGTTTTGGAATAATTTATTTTGCAACTTCTTAGTCCCAAGAGGGGTATGGTAGGCTTCATAGTAACCACGTCCTTGAAAAGAATAAATTACAGTTTATTTTTATTCAAATAATCAAGGTTCATATCTAGTGATGTGGGGTGTAAATTTAATACAAGAAAAAATCAACAACTGAATTGATACAGTACTAGTCAAATGACTATTCCTAGGAAATGCACACACAAATGAGCATGTTAATAGTTTTCAACGCCCCTTTAAAATTAAAATCTAAATAACGTATCAAGCTGTCATGTTGTAAAGTATTCAGTAATTTCCAAGTGAAGCTTTGAATCAGTGTGGAAATGTTTCATTCCAACCAAGCGCACTCTGATTTTTTTCCCTGATGTAAACTAACTTAGTTTGAGTCACACCATTGTAAATGAACATGGTAGGTTAAATCTTGATTGATTTTAAATTTAAGAAAATAGAAAACTTTCCAGAAAACTCACATCACTGTTCATATCCCTGTACCATCTAAATTGTATGAGTCATGCTGAGAGGAAGGGGATTAGGAGTTGAAAGTATAGTTGAGGCTATCACACAGGAGTGTGCCATACCTACACCATATAATCTTCATTGGTCTCTGAAATCACCCATTGAGGCCCTATTTGCATGCCTGCTGGTGGGTTTGGTCAGGCTGCTGGGAACATGAGAACGTGGCCTTTTGTGTTGTGGCTTCTCTCCTGTTGAACTCTCCTCTATGTTTGACCCCATGCATTTTCAGTCTGCCTTCAGTTAGATAGCCAGTTGGGGTTTAAATTGACTTTTTTATTAATATAAGATTTTTTTACATGGCTAATTGGTATGTAGTTTTAATTGAGTTGATGATGATTTATTTTTATTGTCAATTGCTGTTTGCATCTCATGATAAAGCATAATCAGTGTGATCAAAAGTGTCTTCTTTGCTTCCTCGGTGCTTCTGGGGCCACAAGCCGTGTCCAAACCTGAACTCATGGTTTCCCCCAAAGAAACTATCATCATTAAGCCAAGAACAAACCTTGGTTAGCACTTGGTTGTTTGGGGATAACTGGTTTGATACTACAAGTCAAAGTTTGTGATTTGTTGCTCCCAGACTAGGCAGGAGTGGGGAAGGACCTATGTGTTAAGACGCAATTCAGCCTTCATTCTAGTTTTGAAGTGATGTGTGATTTAGTCAGATAGTTACTTCAGATTGGAAGATCTCAACAGAAATCACAAGAAGCCTTGTGACCAATTGAGGAAGGCCTTAGGACTTTCAGAAGTAGACCATTTTATTGGTTGTCTAGGCAACCAACTGATCTGCTTTTTCAGGCACTTTGGGAAATATTGGACTTGACTTTAGGCAAGATGACAACATTTTAACTCTGCAAGCTAGGTTTCCTTATTTCCAGTTGTAGCAGCTAACTTTTTTTACTCGCTGCAATTCGTTGCTCAAATGATAGAACTGTTAGTAACTTGGCAGGTGTTTCTTTTATAGTTTGGAAAATTGAAATAAAAATACTGTTCCACCTTCCTGGTCTTAATTTGCTGCCGCTGCTGTAGAATTTTTAAGCTGGTGAAGGCTTTATGACTATGGACCAGTCACATGTGCATAAACAGCATACTTCAGGTGCTGCACATATGGAGAAATTGAGAGTTCTGTAAACATAGGCTCTCTGTTGCTGAGGTGTACAAGCATTTTGTCCCAAGTTCACAGCTGAAGCACAGGCTTGGAGAGATGGATGGACATATATGCTCACTCACTCATTCTAAAATGCATATGAAATGTGTTATTTCCTTAAGCTTGATGTAGACTTAAGTAGTGAGAGGAAAAGGATAAATGTTGGCCCAACTACCTAGAAGATGCTTGTGGCATCCCTTTGACCACTATATGTGGAGGTAGTGTGCTGCAAACCAAGTAGCTGGCTAATATAGGGCCATTCAGAAGCAGCATATTTAAGAAGTTCTCCGTTTGGGCTTTATTGTGGGCTTATATTAACTAAGTTCTCCATTTGGGCTTTATTGTGGGAAAAGCTTGGCAGCCAAACACAAGGGCTATGTGTAGGAGTCAATAGATGGAAAGGGTTGAATGAGTTGCCAGTAGAGGATGCAGTTTGACTTGCTTGTCAGATAATTCAAGGGTTTACGAGACTGGTACAGGGTTATGTATATTCATCTGGCATCATATTTATGATCTTCTCATAATGTGCAGGTTGTTCTTTCAATCTGTTTCCATGTTTAATTTTTAAGGCAAATTATGACTGTTATGGGATTCTTCATACTGCACTTTTATGTTTAAGGAACCGAACTATTCAAAATGTACCTATTACATTGTATGTTACCATGATCAAACTAGTGAAACAAAGTACTAGAAAGCTCATGAGAATTTCCAGTGAATAGCATACAGAATCATCTGGAGCATCACAGAAAGCTATGATAGCTGTAACATTGACTATTTGTCTTTGCCCTGCAGCGGTTTGATCTTACCAATCCCTTTATTGTTTTTTATTATTTATTAAAAGCACTGCTCATATTGGGGAGCTGTACAGCAACCTTAAAATGCAACAGGGTGAATAAAAATCAGTGATTTAAAAATAAAATAAAAACCAGATTTTTAAAAAGAAATTAAATTGGATTTTTAAAATAAAATGCTTTTGGAGGAAAAATATTTCCAAAGATAGTTTTCTATTTAAGTGACATTATAGTCCAAAGGCTATTCATCAGGAAATAAGGATTTGTTTTAAGTTTTTCAATTGTTTAACCACATCAGTTAACAAACATGGATCAATATGTTACTATTTTAGTTAAATAAATTGTTTAAATTGTTATGAAGGCAATGATTATTTTTCTCCTTCCAATCAAATACAGCAGAAAAGTTATCCAAATATAAACAGTTCTTAAGCCTCACCATAATTTCATAATTATCTGTCTATGTGTTTCTAATAGCATAACCAAATCAGTATTTTTTGATATAACTGTAAAAACTACTCTGAAAATTTAATATTCTAAAAACAAAACCTTCCTCTGGTTGTAAATATGAAGATTATACCAGCAAGAACAAGTCTTTCTGAATAAAAAAAGAAAAAAAGATTTAAATCATGTCTTACTGACTAGTGATTTAAATCAAGTCTGACTGACTAGTGATTTAAATCGATTTGTTTTAAATCAAATCCACCCTGAAATTCATGCCAAAAACACCCTGAAAACAGGAAGAAAGGGCAGAGTTGAATTATAACACACCAGCTGGATAGCTTAGTTGGTTAGAGTGTGGTGTTTCTAACACAAAGGTTGCAGGTTTGATCCCCATATGGGACAGCTGCATATTCCTGCATTGCAGGCGGTTGGACTAGATGATCCTCAGCATCCTTTCCAACTCTATAATTCTATGATTAAATGAAGACTACGGAGCACAATGTGTTTTGAAAGACACTTAAACATCATTAATGTGGATAGTCTCAGAAGTTCTTGGGGAAGGTAGTTGAAGTTTCATAGAAAATACCCTTCCTCTAGTGGTCGCTAGTTATACTTCCATAGGCTGCAACATGACCTGGAGAGCTTATAATTGTAGTGATTGTGTAAATCAGTAGGAACAAAGGCACTGTTTCAGGTATCCTTGTCTGAAGTTGTTTTATGTTGATCTTACATAAATTGTTGACTTGTGTTCATTGAATGTAATCCGAGGATTCCCCCTTAAGGTCTGGTGCCACAGAGTACCTGCAAACTTTTTTCACTAGGTGAGTCCTAGGAAGAAAAATGGCACAAATAATATTTTTATCATAATATAATTACTGATTTGGCATTTGTGATGACTGCATGCCATTAAAAACCTTCACTGGACGTTTTTAAACAGAAGTTGGATGGCCATCAGGGATTATTTAACTGACTTCTGCATTGCAGGGAGATAGAATAGATAATCCTTTGAGTATCTTCCAATTCTACAATTCTATAATTTTCTTGTTTGTAACCCTCTTGCAACAGATCTAGAACTGTGCACAAATGCATATTTTGTACTAGTAGTTTGGGTACTAGATAATGTACTAAAAAAACAGAGTATAGCTAACTGTGTGGTCTGAACAATTGTAAGTAACTCTTCTTTACCTCTCTTTCTTCTATATGAAAATCTGCACCTGCCTGATATTGCTGAACTGCTGGAATTCATCACCTACTATGACTTTTGGCTGTGTCTTGTCTATATCTGGATGGTTGGAATGATGGAAACACATTGTTTACAAAGTAGCTGTAAGTATCTTGATTTTTCAAGCAACTGTTTGCAGCCCATTCTCCTTCATTTATGCCTTTGTTAGAAGGGATCCAAATGGATTTTCCCAAGGTAGCTATTCTTTGTACAGGTATTGCCTTTCTCCAGCACTCAGACAACATATCTGTCTCTTAGGAACCTTACTTTCCCCCTTTCCTACCCCTTCAGTATGTCTGTTTCTATGATGCTATGTAGAAGTGCTACTGGGCACCTATTGGCTAATATCAATGACATTACTCGTGAAAAGTGACATTACTTTACCCACACCTATTATTTTTAATAGTCTGTACTTTAAAAAAAAAACTTGAGGCAGGTGATAGTGTCATCTTACATGCTCATTGGGAGTAAAATTTCCCAGAAAATATTCCATTTCTGAAAATGTATTTTTCATAAAACTTAATAAATGGGCATGATAACATTAGATAGTTTCAAAGTTGCAGTGTTATTGAAGTCTTCTTCATTTGTTCCATCAACAAAAGGAGATTGAATTACAGGGTTTTCCCCCCACCCTCAACCACTGTGCTTCTGCTGCCCCTGCCCTTCACCTCAACATTTATAGAGGGTTTGTACCTACAGTTAGGAACTTGGGTACAACTGTGGTGGCTAATACATGCATAGTATTCTAGATACCATTTTGTTTGATATGTGGAAGTTGAGGGCAGAGCCAGTGGGTACAGTCCTGGTTCCCCTCCCCACGTTATGTGGACAGATCAAGATAAATAATAAGACTAAATAAATGTCATATTCAATTATATCTAATAATAATCACTTCAGATGTAGTAAGCTTAATACCTTAATAGTTCTTAGTGCACTTTATTTTTTCCTAATTGAACCTTTCAGTTCAAATATATTTTGGCTGCTGGAAACTTTTGTAAAACCAACACAACATATTTCTTTGGTTTTCATTTGCTAATGTAAGTCAAGTTAGCGTCTCATATTTAGGACATTGGAATTACCTTATGTATTTGGTTATCTGTAAGAGCTTCTTACTTGCTGTGAGTGGCCTGCCAGTGAGCTAAAACCCCATTACTGATGTTCATTCCATCACATACTCCTGTGCTTCTTTTTAAAGTTTTCCTCTAGTCTTTGAAAGTTGTACAGTCCTCAAAAAAATAGAGAGAGAGAAAATATCTCTTCCTCCCCTTTCAAGAAAGAGAGCAGGATAGTTCCTTTTCAGCAATTTTAATCCTGCTTTCCATTAAATGGGGATGAGAAGTTGTATTGCTGCTGCCAGCATGAGAATAAGTGACGAGGTATAGTTCTGTATTGTATGAAAAAGCTCATGCAATTGACAACTCCTGCTTTATGTATTAAAACATAATCTTGAGCTGGCATTGTAAAGGCTTTCTGGAGAACAAAATGCTTTAAGGAAATGTTAGCAAACAGAGCTTTGTTAACTTCTGAATTTTATTTCTTCAATCTAAAATAACAGTTAAATGGATAGTAGGAAGCCATAACTATGCTGTTCCACCCACTGTTTTTAAACCACACAGCTGAGACTCTCCTAGTTCTTCCTAAAATGAGAGCTGGCTCACAACAAGCAGTTGTAGCCAATCACCTGGCCCTGGGCAACTGCTAGGCTTTTCTGAAGCATTTGCCAGAGCCAGTCAAATGACGGAGCCACAAATTTTTTACAGATGGCTGAAGTTGTCTGCCTATTGCAGATGATAGAATGAGCGGTATCTGAAAATATGCATTCCTAGCAGGGAATAACCTTCCAAGTCATTGCTGTTTGCTTCTGGGGTCAGTCAGTATGTTCATGCCATGAACAGAAGTGTCATGAGTCCTGAATGCCCTTGCATTGTGTATTCAGATTTTCAAAAATTATGTGATTGACTAAAAATATTTACAAGGAGTAGGGAGGGGGGTGTATACAAGTTGAGGTGCTGGGAAGGCACTATCTTTTTGTAACTAACGTGTAGAATAAGCACTACTACAGTTGTCCATAATCAGTATGAAATTATAATTGTCCTAGACGATAATATGATTTTATATATTTTTATCTTAGCAACAGAAGAACCTTGAAGGATATGTGGGGTTTGCAAATCTCCCCAATCAAGTTTATAGAAAGTCAGTGAAGAGAGGGTTTGAATTCACGCTCATGGTTGTTGGTAAGTTGTACTTTAGCATGTGTCAAATGGTGACTGCCTTCTTTATTAAAAAATAATAGATAATAAGTTGATTTACATATTAACAAATTGCCTGTGTCATACTTTAAATTCCACTTTGGACGTTCATTGCTTTGAGTACGCAAAGGAAGAAAGTTTAAATGTGGTTACAGTGTGTATTGCAGGGTTTGAAAATGCTTGCCCTGCTCTTAGCAAGTGGCACGAGACATTCAGGTTGTGATGATTTCAAGGTTTAGATTTTTGCGGAATGGAGAAGTTGAGTTGAAAAGCTTTGAACAGACATTTACTTGAATCTTTATAATGCTTATTTATTTATTTATTGCCTGCTCTTCACCCTAAGGTCTCATTAAAACATAATATTAAAAAGAGCTTGAAACAACTTACGATCATAAAATTAAGATGGGTTCTGTAAATTTACACCTCAAATGTCAAAGGCCTGGGTAAAGAGGTACATCTTTAGCATTCTGTGGAAGCTGTACAATGAAGGTGGCAGGTGCTCTGTGGTGAGGGAGTTCCACAGCTTAGTGGCTGCCACTAAGAATGCCCTCTCCCAGGCCACTGCCAAACCTCTGAGGGTGGAGGAACTACCAAGAAGAAGTCCCCTGCTGGTCCCAGTTTTCAAGAGGGTCAGAAGGGAAGGAGGTGGTCTTTCAGATATTTGGAGCCTGAGTGGTTTAGGGGTTTAAACACCAACATGAACACTTCAATTGGGCCTGAAAATGATGTGGCAAGCAGTGCAGTTGTTTTAAACCAGGGGTTCTATGAGATATTAGTGGGACCCCGGGAAATAATCTGGCTTCCAAGTTGTCTTCAAGGGCATCCCAACATAGAGCACATTGCAGTAATCCAATCTGGAAGCTATCAGAGCATGCAAAGGAAGGGAAAACATTGTTTCATTCTGGCTTGGTTCAACCAAGTGGTTGAATCTAGAGAGAGCTTGACCACAAGGCTGGGTTTGGATAAAGGTTGGCTTAGCTCAGCATGGGGTGGCAGCAGAAAGAACAAAGAAGGAACCAAGTGGTTGCAAGCTCCTCTCTGGGAACCCACATGCTTGTGTAGCACCACTAAGCTATGAGAATCTTTTCGGCTCCAAATGCCCTGCCCATGTATGGCCAACTACATCACTGTAACGTGATTGAGAGGTGGGCAGCCCCACCCACCTCTCAAAATTGCTTATGTGGGGTTTCCACATACCTGACAACTAGCTTCAAAGCCCTTTGCTGTTTGCAGAGGTATTTAAAGCAGCCCCCACCCCCTTAGAGTCTCTGGAGGCTGAAACAGGAACATGGGGGCTATATTAAAGCCTTTTGCAAAAGCACTCTTTAAAGCAGATCTGCACTTCTCTTTTAAGCAGAGTGGGTGCTTGATACGAGGTGTTACCCACTCACTCATTTGAAGGAGAACTGCAAGGCTGCTTCTAATTTCACTTTTGATGGGTGGGGATTAAATCCTGTTGCCTTGGCTGCACAGTCCTGTTCTTGATGGGCAGCTGAATGTGGTTTGGGGGAAACGGCATTGTAGGCTGAAGTGGACCCACTGGCGATTTGCAGACCACAGGTTCCCCACCCATATACTAGGCCATAATTTGGCTTAGCAGGACATGTGAACCAGGCCAATAATGGCTCTGTATTCACTTCAAGTATATTTCAAGTATACAATATTACAATTTATATGGGTGGTGTAGGCTGTCACTTACTACCTGACAGCAGGCATTCAATGCTGTAGAGGGTATTAAAACCTCAAAATGACATGGCTGAATGTTGTTTCATGAACAAACATCATGGAGGACTTGCTCAAGTGCTTTTCATCAGGGCATTGAAATGGACAATTCCGTTTTTCCAAAGTGGTGAATAAATGGCAAAATTGCAACTTTTCTTTGCACATAATCTTGCTATGAATTTCAATTACAAGTGTTTGGTGTTAGAACTACTTTAAATCCACTTTTCTTCTGTTTGTGAATAAGTTCCCTGATCTGACTGGCTGTTGTCCATGCATAAAAGATGCATGAAATGTTGATTGTAGGTTTGCCAAGAATTTCTTCATCTGTGCCAGTTGTCCTGCGCTCATTAATAGTTGCCTAGATGGCTGCATTTAGTTTCTGTAAAAATTGTTAATTTATATTCATTCAGAAGCTGGAGTAGTTTTACTTGGATCACTTTCTTCAGGCTTTTCTGGTTAGGGGTGTGAACTTCCTGCATTTCAATTTCTCAAACTAGAGCAGAGAAAGGATTGTGATGGAGGCAAAGGTCAGCTAAAATGTCTGTGTGCAAAAGAACTGTAGTGGAGCCAAATAACTTGTTCAGATGTTTTTATCTAGAAAAGCTGCATATTATCACTCTCTGTAGTTGTCGAACTGCATTCTTCAGTTTGTTAATAAATGTACTTCTAGTTATTTGAAATACATAACATTGGTGGCTTTCTAACATTGATTTTAAACATCAAAGCTGGTCAGTTCCATAAATTGTTTGGCGCCTTAGCTAAATTATTTCTTTAGCATCACTTTTTTATTGAGCAGTTTAGGCTCTCTTATGCACATAGTACATGTGTGGCATAAGCTTATCTAGTAGTGTACATTTTTAAAAGTTTAATGCTGTGGTTCTCAGTTTTGGGATGGGCACTTCTTGCAGTGTTTCAGATATTCCAAGGAAGGATTGGATCCTGATTCAAATGGATTATATTCCTCTTGTTTCTTGCCCTCACTTTCTCAAACACTTGGTTGAATTGGAACACCCATTACTGGGAACAGTGGATTTGTAGGGATAACTGTTCTTACTACCCATCATCCCAGTATATCTAGACCTAGAGGAATGCACTGGAAGTTACTGAGAAGAGAATGGAACTGGTGTCGGTAGATGAATGATGGTGTTTCTTGGGAGCTGTCTGATGAGAAGATGTAGGCATAATATGTTAGTAAATCATTTGCTGCCTCTACTTATGCAAAGTGCCATGCAGAGCCACATTCCCCATGTAATGCATGACTTGCTGAGTCTGGGATCTTTCTGCCTTTTGGTTACTCACCCCACAATGATGTGTGAAATTGCCTCCCCCCCCCAAAAAAAAACCCCTGCTCTTCTTTAAACTCTGTAGTCGGAAGTTTTCAGTGTGATCTATGGGTCTGTCTTGTCTACTTTGAATTGATTTAAGCTGATATTGTCACTCAAACTGGAGGAATGGAGACTTGCAAATGAATGCAAGGAGAACTAGTTCCCAACCTGGCTATTGAAAACCACTGGGGAATATAGGCAACTCCCCACTCACACATGAATGTGCACATGTGCCATTTTTTGCTCTGAAAGTGGGTAGGGACCCCCGGAATGGGGTGGAACTGGGGAATCCCCACTCCCATGCATCCTGGTGACATTCACAGTGGTTGGGAATGGAACCCCAGCATAGGTGGCTGTTCCCCTGTAATTAGATTTTTTAAATAGTGTTTTTTTAGAGATGTCAGGATGTTAAAATTGCCTCAGACAGGTGGTTATTGTGCCTCTGCCTTAAAAGAAAAATTACAGTATTTCATACTATTGTTCATATAGAAATGAAACTTGGCCAAGCGATAGCTATTTGTGGGAATGTCCTTGAGTGCTTCCTACTTATTCTTGGACAGTTTCTTAGATGATGATAATTTAGTGAGCTTCCACTCTTCACATGTTCCTGTGATTCTCTTGTTTGTGGAGGTCTGCAGGGTTATGCCCTGTTCTGCTCCTTCCTACCCCATCCCTTCTTCAGGGTTTGTTGCGAGGAAGAATGGTGCAGGTTTTCCAGTGGAGTAGCTGGAGTTATACATGATGGGAGGACAAATCTGTGGTACGGTTGTAAAGGAACATTAAAGTCATTAATACAACTTGAAATTCATGGGGAATGACAATTTTCTGAAGTAAACCTATTTCAGCTAAGTTAATGGTTTCCTTGTGGTGTGCAAGTGTTCCCTCATTCTAAAATTGTGAGATAGTTATGTTGCATTGTTGTAACTGGCAGCCAATTGAATTGCTATTCTTGTTTTAAGAAACAAACAAAACATTCATCACTTTACCAAAAGCAATGGAGAGAAATTAGAGGCTTGACTCTTATTTATTTCGTTAAAATATATACACCACTTGATTGTAAAAAAACAACCACCCTCAAAGCGGTTTGCAAAAAGATAAAACAATAAAACTGAGAAACATTCACAGTCCTACTTTAAAACACACAAAAGTTAAAATACTAAAACAAATTAAAATTGCCTCAACTTTATAAGCATCTGGGTAGGTTTGTCTAAACAAGAATGTTTTTAGCAGGTACCGAAGAGTACAGTGAAGGTGCTTTCTTGAACTCAAGAGGCAGGGAGTTCCAAGGTGCAGGTGCTGCCACAATTTCACAATTTAATTCTTACAAATGTGGAAACAGTTGAGTGGGCATGTGGGGTAGGTGAACTGGTCCCAAGTTGTTAAGTGTTTTATATGCTAATACTAACAATTTGATGTGGCAACCAGTCCTGATCTCTGAACAAAGGTGTTATACACTGACAAGGCCTCGCTCCTGTCCTCACGTTCTAGTACTGTTAACCAGTTGTATTTTATATAAAGCATATGCAGCAAATGTGATAAACAGTTCAGTACTATAACTTGTGCAAAATTTCAGATTTTGTGACTGCAAACGGTCCAGTTACGCAATAGACACCCAAAAGCAGAGCTGAAATCTATCTTGATAGAACTCACTCAAATACAGGGAGCAACCATTTTAGGCGTGTCCAATTGACATGTGGATCCTTTTGGACCCAGAATAAGGCAGAATGTGGGGAAGAACATGCTTATATGTGCTCTGCTGATGTGCGGGGGCCGGGAATGGCACCACTGTGTGAAATGATCACTGCCTGTACTATCTCAAATACAGCTGCACTCTTTCAGCTATATATTGTAAGTCTAACTTCATACAATTTGCTTTCTAGTAAGTTTCAATCCAAATTCTAATTAATTCATAAGATGTTCTTTTAAAAAGGTGGCTAATCTAATACAAGTGTACATTTTTTCTCTAACAGGCAGTGGGAAATTATATAGTGTCCACAAAAGCATAGGTTTGTTCAAAGAGTAATTCTGTAATTGCAGTGCAAGTCATCTTGCTCCATAATTAAAGAAATTTACCAATCTAAAAACAAACTATGTTAACCAGTGTATATATAACACTTAAAACCTACATCGAATTTTTATATAGCAGCAACTGTGTTTACACTGGCCAACAAATTACAAGTGTGAACTGCTTTTGAGGATTTGCAGTTGTAGCTTAAAAATGTATTTTTTTTAGGTGCAGTCACACTGTTAAGGTATGGTTGCTATTCTACATGAGTTGTAGAAAATCAAATCAACCTGTCTAACCAGTTTAGTAGAACAGTTCCAGTGAGCAGCAGCAGAAGAGACTACTGAAAAAATCATAGCTTTCCCCAGATGGAAAAAATTCTGGGAATAACCTGGATCATACTTGAAATTAGTATACTGTTGGAAGGCATTCATGAATAGGTTGCTTGAAGGGACAGGGAATGGGTATCTTTACAGCTGGAAAAGTGTTTCAGGCTTTGACACTGATCTTTTGGCTACTTATATACAATCATATCCCAGGCAATCAGACTGCATCCAGTAGGCAAGTAAACATGAATTTAAATGACAGTAGCTGGCCTTACTGTTGCTAGTTTAAGGTATGATGCCTAGAATATTAGTAAACTTTTTATATGAGGCTTGCATTGGATAACTTGAAACTTTACTTTCTCAAACAAGGCTTTCTGCTGACTCAGCAGATTTAGGCAGCTCACAGTACGTAGGAAAGCCAAAAAGATGTTTGTAGAATTGCTACATAAATAGTGCTGACTGGTGCATATCTAACTCAGATTCCAAAAAGAACGTTGTTTTTGTTTTCATTCCCTTACTATAGCCTAGCAAGGGACGTGGGTGGCACTGTGGTCTAAACCACAGAGCCGATCAGAAGGTCGGCGGTTCGAATCCCTGCGACGGGGTGAGCTCCCGTTGTTTGATCCCAGCTCCTGCCCACCTAGCAGTTCAAGTGCAAGTAGATAAATAGGTACCGCTCCGGTGGGAAGGTGACCAGCGTTTCCATGTGCTGCTCTGGTTCACCAGAAGCAGCTTAGTCATGCTGGCCACATGACCCGGAAGCTGTCTATGGACAAACGCCGGCTCCCTCGGCCTTTAGAGTGTGATGAACACTGCAACCCTAGAGTCGTCCGCGACTGGACCTAACAGTCAGGGGTACCTTTACCTTTATAGCCTAGCAAACTGTGCATGGTAGGTAACCTGGTTGCCAAAGCAGTTGAGGCTCCATGGGCCTGTGATTTTAACTTCTCTCCAATGATCCATCTGAGGCTTTAAGTTTCATATCTGAAAACCGCTACCTCTGTGATCAAAGCCACAAAAGGATGACTTGTAGAGAAATTGGCCAGTCCAAATGTCAAGTTAGTGGCTTCTTCAGGTCAGTGCAGATTGCTGTTTGCCCCAACTTCTAATGACTTAAAAGAATCTAGGGCAGGAAGCCTACACCTCTCAACAAGATGCATTGTTTCTTTCTGACTTAATATGACTTCTTTCTTTACTTAATATGCTAACACCTGGCAGTATATCTCCATCTCAATCAGTATGACCCGCTTCTTTGCTAGGAGTGCTGAATGCAAAGGACTAACCCATTCCAGTGGCCCAGTAAGCAGGCTTGGAGTTTGCACACACACACTTTTTATTAGAAATGCAACATATTTTAGAGAAGAGATATATTGTTCCTAACCTTGAGGCTTTGTTCTTACTGGCACACAAAATACTGGTTCTGCTACGCTTCTACTGTGTATTTAAATCAGGAGCCACCTGATTTTTGAGTCCACAGACATATTTATAAACCGGAAAAATATTGTGGGCACCAAATGTGTTCTCCCTTCCCCAGCTGTAACCTCCGTGTAATCACCCTTCAACATCAAAATCAGGCTAGAAAAATGCCGTCTATTGGTTATAGCTTGGTAACAATAGGCAAGAAAGAATTGCATGCATATGAGAGGGGCAGCTAGAGGAAGAGAGACAGAGGCTCCATCCCTGTCCCTGCTGTGTCCCAAGTTGAGAAAAGTATGCTGCAGGAGGGATGGGGCTTTTAGTCCTCCTTCTGACAGCCGCTAACTAGTAAAAACATTTTTGCATGCTGGGAACTTTTATTGACTTATTTACAAGGCGAGTCATCCTCTTCCTGTTGATTGGAATTTTAAGACTAGGGGGATCTGGAATTTGATTTTCAGATGACGTCTGGAACGCATGGATCTTGTTAAAGATAAAATTCAAAAATCTCCCTTCCCCTTGCTTCAAAAGATGCGAAAGAAGCAAGAGTACATCAGTTATCCACAAAGGCATGCGCCATAGATGCCATAGCAACTGCCCTAGCTTGAGAGGCTGAGGTAGTTCGTAAAATTTACTATAGTAAACATGCAGGAAGCTGGGCAAATTGCTTGGGGGGTGGGAGGGACCAATTATCACTGCTAATCAGAGCCAGTAGGGATTCTACATTATAAACAAAGGGGAAGTGAGCAGGAAAGTCTGTTACCACATCATTATCAGTATCATCGTGGAATTGGATATTGCAACTGGCTAACAGGAAATAAACATGGGCCTCAAAACTAGAGGACCTCTGTTTATATAGAAACAATAAGGCTGCAGTCCCAATCCCACTTATCTGGGAGTAAGGCCCATTGAATTCAATAGGACTTTTGAGCATATATGGTTAGGGATGCACTGTAATGTATGAGCTAGCTGCAATAAACCCTTTTTAGTACAGAAATGTCTCATGTTTGGAAAGGTTGTTATAGTCTTATTGGTTGTTTCGTTTTTAAATGTTAACACAATGTTTCCCTCTCAGCTACATCAAGCTGGATGTTGCCTTCAACTGTTTTCCACTGCATTCAAATTTATTTTCTGTGAGCTGTTTATAGGCCAGTCAGTAAGCATTTATGTGATAATTCTAACTACATGATTATTCTAATTGCATTAATATTAACTTTTTTTCTTAAATAGGTGAATCTGGATTGGGGAAATCAACACTAATCAACTCGTTATTCCTGACAGACCTGTATTCTCCAGAGTATCCAGGACCTTCACATAGAATTAAAAAGACTGTGCAGGTTTGCATGGAAAAAAATTTATTTTTATTCTAATACAGTGGTACCTCCGTTTTTGAACATAATCTGTTCTGGAAGACCGTTTGAGTTCTGAAATGATCGAAAACCGAAAACTCAGCTAGGCCTCAGGATCTTGCACTCAGCGGAAGCCGTGTGGCATGTTCAACTTCCAAGGCATGTTTGAAAACTGAAGCATTATTACTTCCAGGTTTACGGCGTTCGAAAACCAAAATGTTCGTCAACGGAGACGTTTGAAAACTGAGGTACCACCGTATATGTTGGTCTGTAAATGGAGGCTACTAGTAGCATGTTGATCTCTCGCGTATAAATGAAAATGTATATGCATATATATTACTGCAATTGCATCTTAGCTGTGAAGTAATTGTTCAACATATCTGAAGAGTACCTTCTGACTACATTAATCAATCATTTGTGATTACTGGTGGCTTAGACTGCAATCCTAATGCTGCTTACCTTTGAGTAACACCATTGAATTCAGTAGGACTGTCTTCTGAATAGATGTTGCCAGAATTGTGTTGTTAGCTGATAGGAAATTGTGCTTTTAAAATGTCTTCAATTTTCATTTCTTTAATGTAATCTGTATACCACATAAGTGGTTTATGAATAATATAAAATTTACATTAAAATTGGCAATAAAAATAACAGTTGGGGGGTTCACAGTTTGGGGGACATCACACAGAAGAAGATTGTCTCCTGCAGATTGTAATATCGTTATTGGCTCAAGAGGTACTTCTGCAGATATTTGGAAAATTCTGTTTACTTTTCAACACTTGACAATTATTCTATCAACTATACATTCTATTTAGTCTTTCCTCATTTGCATTACCCTTGATGCTGCTATGAAATATTTTATAATATTTTATAATAAGGAAATGGGGATGGGGGAGAATGTGGGATGCAACATATTGTTATGTGTATTTGAAAAAGCTGGTAAGTCTAAACATTAGAAAGGCTGTATGTTGATCATGCTTGCTTTTGAAAGAAAACAAGTCCCGATTCTTTCTGTTGCTGCTTCATTAATTCCCAGGCAATAAGTAGATATTAAATTTAAGAAGAGAAACATTTTGAAGTACATTTGAAACTGCATGCAGTATTTTTTTAAGCTGTTGCAACTTACATAAAAAATAAGGCTTTATTCTTCACTGTAAATTGGTTTTTGCTTTCCTCTGGGTTTTAAGACTATTCAAATTCCTGGATGTGTTTAGAACTGACTTCATAGCAGGGAACTGAACATGAACCTATTCATATCCTGTGAAAAAGACACTTGAAACTTATTTTTGAAAGGGGGGTCACCAGAGAACGTGTCATCCTTTAGGAAATGGGTGATCAAGCAAGAGAGCTTTAATATTCCACAGTCTGGCATAATATTGTTAACATGAACTTGATCTGTGTGACCTGCTTAAGTGCGGTGCATGGGAAAATAGCCATTTGGAATGGAATTGCTAAGGAAAGTTTTACATTCCAGGATTGGAGCTAATTTATTTTCCCTGAACCCTTTGAGAATACTTCTAAAACTAGATAGGATTCATTTGAGCTCTTAAAAGAGATTGACACTAGTTTACAGCTGTTTTCTGGATTCTTTCCAGTTGAGGCTGTTTTCTGAGAATTTGACCATGTATGGATACACACATTCTTAAAATTAGTAAAGAAAAAAAAATAAACTTACTATGAGGAATGAAATGGTGATGAACTCCAGTTTGAACATTAAATTGGATATTGTGTTCAGGATAATGACTAATATTTCAGAAGCACAATTTCTAATTTTGAAATCATCTAATTGATCTTATAGAAAAGAATAGAGAAATCTCTGTAAATTCTGTAGGAGGGGAGTTGGGCTTCACCTATTGACAAACTTTCCTAACAATCCAGGGCTAAAACAGGGTGGGGAGCATCTTGAGACAGCTCTTGCTTTCCAGTTCATGGGCAGAAAACTTCACACTCTCCAGTCACTTGAGGGGAGATATGGTGAAGTCTTAAAACCATTATTCTCCCCACACACCCACTGGCTTTACTCTTTTGTTAGTTCTTTAAAGAGAACATTTGAAAGGGCTTGGTCCATTTGTTTGGGTGCCTTCCCAATGAATCAGTTTTATCCTTCATATTGTAATTTTTAAAATAAGAAAATGTGTACTTCCTGTGCTTTATCTTAGTGTTTCATCCCCTTTCTCCAGTCATGTCTGTGTTCTGTTATCTGTGCCTTAGTGGCTACTTCTTTTGGGTGTGTGTGTGTATTGTGTAATTCTTGTGTGAGTACACCAAGCATTGCACACACGCACAGAGCCAGTGCAGCAACACACATTACGCAGCACATAGAACGAGGCATCTTCATAGCAGCTGTGGTGGCAGCAGAGGTGCTGTCAGTAGCAGAAGCATGAGTGGTCGGACTGGTTCACGCATGGTCAGGCTATTCTGTTCTGCTCATGGTGGTGGGAGAAGGAAGCATGCTCCAACTGTTGGGAAGCTATTTGAAAAGACAATAGGCACTGTCAGGGGTCTTTCCTTTTGGGAGAAGAGGGGAGCAGGGAGCTCAGCCTGCTGCTGGACGTTGACATCCCTAAGGAGGATGTATCTGATACCCTCAGTGTGAAGAGCAGGAGGTTGTCTTAGGCTACTGTCCCCTAAGTAGCCGAGCACTGCAGCCTGTTAGAAGTAGTAGCAGGCACACCCTCTACCAGTGTCATCAGACACCAGCTCTGGTGCCTCCACTCCTCCTCTGGTTACCCCCAGAATGCTGGGATCTGTCTGTCTCTGCCCTGAGCAAGACTGATTGGTGCTTCTTTTTTAAGTACAGGAGCAGGCTGCTGGCAATGTAACTTGCTGCATCTTTACTGACTCCTGAGCTAAGAACCCAACTTAGAGTAAAAACATTAGTGCTGCATTTGGCCAACTTGAGGACCTATTTTTAAATTAAAAATGTTAAAAATGAACATTTGCACCTGTATAAATGTATAATATAGCATTCAGAGGCAAAAGGAGGTGATGAGACAATAGATATAAGACCACACAGATCCAGGAAAGCAAGCATTCCCCCCCTTTCATTCCACTCTTTATATTTTACAGCAAAACACAACTAAACCAGTTAGGCAATCTTTGATAACCACCAGCAACAAAGATGCTCTGAAGATGTGCAATTTCACATTCCTTCCTTGGGCCAGTCACCTGAACCTATCTCACATGTCCATTGTGAAGATATGCAGCCATTTTATATCTCCTTCCATAAGGGGACTTTGAGCTCAGAATCGAGGCCCCCTGCTGGCTGTGGGCCCAGAACATTTTTACGCTCAGTCCATTCCTCTCGGCAGCCATGATTGGTCCATACGGTTTCAAGCATACCTTCACAAAACATATCTTGCTTCCTTTTTAAAATAAAAACTGGGAATCTCAGGAAAATGGATCTGAGGCAGTTCCATAAACTGAATTTGCTCTCCCTCCCTCCTCCTGTATTTTTCAACTCAGCAGGAGCTCCATAAAAATGCCTTCCAATTAACAGAAATAAAAACAAACTCTGAGCTTTCATATTTATTTAGAATAAGTTAATAGGAATGTAGTGTACTTGGAAGGTGGTCTCATTCATCAGTTTTTTACTTAAAAGAAGTACCATTTTCATATGTTTAGAATATGATTTTTTTCATATATCTAATTTTTTATTCTTTTTTAATTTTCAGGTTGAACAGTCTAAAGTTCTAATTAAAGAAGGTGGCGTTCAGCTGCTACTAACAATAGTTGACACGCCTGGATTTGGTGATGCTGTGGATAATAGCAATTGGTAAGCATGTTCTAATATTAAGAGTGGTGGCTACTAATTTAGAACACCAATAATTTTATTACAAGTGGTTAGGAACACGCCCTTGGTTACTTTAACTATTCTTCTTTAAATACTATCATAAACAGTAAACTCTCACTCTGCTGCCATATGTTGTCCATCAGAACTAGTAACTGCAGATAGCTAACTTTAATTATTTTTTATGAATTACCCCACAGCCTTGTCAAAAACCTGAAGGCAGATGTGCTCATTTGCACCACTGGCTTCTAGTTGCAGCCACCTCTTCTCCTACCTGGCTCTCTTGCCACAGCTGGTTGCTTTTCTTCTATTGCAGCAACTGACCCTATATTTGTAGCCAGAGTAATACTGTGCAAGCTCACCCTCCTGACTTTTAAAGGGCCACTCTTTAAAGCAAGGTGTGAGCCTGTGCCCAATAGTGTTGTACTCCCAACTCCCTTCAAGCCCAATTAGAATGGCTAATGGTTGGGAATGTTGAGACTTGCAGTCCAACAACACCTGTAGGACCATAGGTTTCCCCCAGCCCTACCTTAAAGCCCGAGTCTGGTGGAAATGAGAGAAAATGGTCTTCTGCTGCTGTAAGAACCGCTCTGCATTCTAGCAGTAGCAACTGTAAGAAGGAGAGGGGAAAGACAACACATGAGATGATGGCAGAAAGAGAAAACATAGAATATAGAGGGCACAGGGAGTACACCTCTCCTTAGGCACTTAGGCTGCAGTTCTAATTCTACTTGGGAGTAAGCCTCATTAATTTCAGTAGGACTTCTGCTCTACATGTGGTTGGAGTCGTGAAGTTAGCCATTTACATGGGAGTAAACTGTAGCCAGTTGCTACAGTTGATTCACAACTTAAGCATATTTAACTTGTGTGCATTTTGCTTTACGCACATGGCCATTTTTTAAAAAAAAAAAGAAGGTAAGAAATGGGTCAGGTGCCCAAGGAAAAGAACTTTGGCAGTCCTAAGCACCATTGCACTCACCTTGGGAGAGCATTCGGAGGTGCAGAGAGAGGGAGTGTTTTGAATAAACGTTATTTTGGCTTTTTGCACTATCCCTGGAATAGAGTTGCCTGTGGTAAACCACCCAACTGGAAAATCATATGGCTGTTATAATAACACTTCCTATTTACTGAAAATAAGTACAAACCAGGTGAATGCAAACACCCTAATGTGAAGTACAGTGGTACCTCAGGTTACATACACTTCAGGTTATAGACTCCGCTAACCCAGAAATATTACCTTGGGTTAAGAACTTTGCTTCAGAATGAGAACAGAAATCATGTAGCTGCGGCGCAGCGGCAGCAGGAGGCCCCATTAGCTAAAGTGGTGCTTCGGGTTAAGAACAATTTCAGGTTAAGAACAGACCTCCAGAACAAATTAAGTACTTAACCCAAGGTACCACTGTATTAAAATTAAAAGAATCAGTTATATGTTTGTGATCAGTATATCATCAACAGGTTAATTAATATACAGGTTAGTTAATATTAAGCCAAACAATTTGCTGTGATGCTACTGATGTTACAAGTCAATGATGGTTCTTAAAAATGTGTATTTGCATATTCTAGCTGGCAGCCGGTTATTGACTACATTGACAGCAAGTTTGAAGACTATCTTAATGCAGAATCACGTGTGAACAGACGTCAGATGCCAGACAACAGGGTGCAGTGTTGTTTATACTTCATTGCTCCATCAGGACACGGGTCAGTAGGAAATGTAGCTTGGGATGTGTTTTTCAGTCATTCAGTATCAGCCTCTATGTTAATGATCTGGCTAGATTGCTTAGGAAACTGGATGCATGCCTACCTGCTGTAGGAAATAGAAGGGTCAGATCATCCTGTATGCAGATAATATGGTTATATTATTTACAGCATCATTGGCATGCTATTATCTTTAAAGCAAGACATCTTATAGGAGCCATCCTTATACCTTCCAGATGATGTTAAACTCCTACACCCATTAGATGGGAGTTGTAGTCCACCAACATCTGGAAGGCACCAGACTTGCTATAAGGTTTGCATTAATTTTTTCAGCACAGATGTAATGGTTGTTCAAGGGGCCATCCGAATAGCACTAGGTTCAGCTTTCCTTGTTTGTCTTGGTATTGTTAACACCAAATGCTCAAATCATTGTAGTTTTTAATTTTAGCACTTGCAACTTAAAGTAATAGCTTCTGATACAAAATCTAAAATATACTATGATCCTGGATAAAGTTGCTGGCATGGAGCTGACCTAGATCACTGGTTCTTGAACACATTCCTAGGCCATAGTGCCTGCCAGCCTTCGTTTCTCAGCTCCATGTGGATTCAGCTTCATTCAGTGTCTTTCATCCAGTCCCCATACTAGATAGAGCCAGATAACAGGGACAGTGAGGCTTGCAGCATCAGCCTCAAAAAGGCAAGAGCTGGATGATAGAAGGCAAGTGGCTCACTGAAAGCTACCTTTTTTGAAGCCTATTAATTTTTATTTAATAGATGCTTACTAAAAAAGGTTACTAAATAAAGGCTTAATCAACTGCGTAATATAAAATAACTGTCTAAAATTAATCTGCTTTCTTAACCTTATGCTGATGATGTGGTTAGATTTAATAAAGAAAATTACTTGTTTTGGCATTTTTATAGATTCTTTTGGTTCCTCTTTGAATTATGTTGTATTATTTCTCCAGTTAAATGGGGACTTCCCTTCTGAATAGTACACACCTCCTTAGAAATTTGCATCAGTCTCAGAATTTGAACAAGCTTTGCTTCCTTTATCCAAATTGACTTGATGGGGACGGTGTCAGTTTTCCTGACCTTACTACTGGGATTGTGAATTGTACTCGGTCCCATGTTACTACTTAATCAGTTGGGTGACACAGGAAACATCCAAGTCAGAAATGTAGTATCAGTATTATATAATGCTCTATATTCAAAGCTAGTTTTCAATGTTAAACTCTGATAAGTTTGCAGGTGTAATGCTTGGCTTACTCCTCTGTGACACATATTATTGCAGCTATTAAATAGGAAAATGAAATTCTGATAATTCATCACTTTTGTTGTGTATATATGGTTATACAAATTTTTGCAGTGTGGGTGCTCAGAAGGGACTTTCTTAGCTGGCAGACATATTTTGCTGAATCACAATACTTTTTTTTAAAGACTCAAGCCTTTGGATATCGAGTTTATGAAGCGCCTGCATGAAAAAGTGAATATCATTCCACTTATTGCCAAAGCAGACACACTTACACCTGAAGAATGTCAGCAGTTTAAAAAACAGGTGAAAAGAGACTTTTACTATGAAAAAACTGAACTAATATTAAATAGGGGTGGGTGGGTGTACATACTATGTTTAACAGTGTGATTTAAGAATTTAATCCTCAAAGTGATGTCTAGCATCTCAGCAAGATATGTATTTTGGAAGTGGTAAGCTAACTTTTTCCCAGAAGTAAAAAAAAACAAACATGAATACAGCTCCTGACAAGAGAAATGTGTTCACTGATCTGAACAATGAAAATGATAGTTCTTTCCATTTTTGTTAAAAGCGAATGTTCTTAATTATCAGGTAGAATAAATATGACATTCTCAATCTAAAACATGTTTGGTTTTTTGCCAGGCTTGTGCAGGGTTTTAGGGATTTGTCAGTATGTTTTTTGTTTTTGTTACACAGTAATACTTAATCACTGCTGTAAAGTTTACATTTAAAAGGTAGTGGTGCACTTGGAATGTAATTGTGGTTTGAAAATGATACATTGCACTTACTTGTGGTTTCTGTGTGTAACTACCTTTAAGGCAGGTTGGAGACCTTAAGCATAGTTAAGTCAAATCTCCTTCACTGACAGAAAACATAATTCTCTCCGCCCTCAAATCCAGCTTGCAACTTATTTCAAACCCTAAGGAGCAAGGGTGCCTGCTGTAAAACCAAAAGTAATGCATCTCGCAAGAGATGGCAGGGTATTCATAATGTATGGCAAATGTTTGTTGAATACATAACAACAACAACAACAACAACAACAACAACAACAACAATCTTTATTACGGTCCAGAGACCCAACAAATCGTTACAAAGCAATACACAATTCATACAGCCTACCTCCAGGTTAAACATGCTTGTTGAATGCATGAACTGTTCCGACTGTGGCAGGAATCCACTCAATGCTCATGGGAAATTGTAGCATGATATTTTAGAGTAATCAAGTGAAACTTTATTACATGGCATGGCAAAAGTCTGTAATTGTATTGGGACCAGTTGTTTGTTGTTGTAGCAGTTGTGTTCTCAAAATGTTTCTTCTGTACCATGAAAAATAAATAAAAAGATTATAAAAAGAATAAAAGCGAGAAGGCAGCGTGCAGAAATATGGTATGGTGGCTTACTACCGTAGAGTGAGAGCATATTTCAGCTCTTGTAGAAAGCTTCCAAATCCTATGAAATGCATTTGGCTAACATAGATAATAAACAATTCACAAGGGCTGTGGGTTAAACCACAGAGTCTAGGGCTTGCTGATCAGAAGGTCGGCGGTTCGAATCCCCACAACGGGGTGAGCTCCCGTTGCTCGGTCCCTGCTCCTGGCCCACCTAGCAGTTCGAAAGCATGCCAGAGTGAAAGTAGATAAATAGATACCGCTCCGGCAGGAAAGTAAACGGCGTTTCCTTGCGCTGCTCTGGCTCGCCAGAAGCGGCTTAGTCATGCTGGCCACATGACCTGTACGCTGGCTCGCTCGGCCAATAAAGCAAGATGAGTGCCACAACCCCAGAGTCGTCCGTCAGGGGTCCCTTTACCTTTACCTAGAAAGCTTCCAAATCCTATGAAATGCATTTGGATAATAAACAATTCACAACTGCAAGTGGGACTTGCAGCAAAATACAGCAATAGAAATGTTCCTGTTCAGAGCTTCAGTCATATTGGGACAGGAGCCATGTGAAGTTGTTCAGGCCTTTGGAAGAAGGGCAGAGTTTCAGGCAAGTGTAATGAGACACCCCCCCCCCCAAACATTCCTCTGCTGTGCTATATAGTGCTAGAGGACTTAGGTTTGCTGCTGGCATCCAGCCCTGACGCTGAGCATTCTATTGCCATAGAGTGCCCTTTCTCTTTGACTTCATCTTTGAAATACCCTTGTATTCTAAATATCCAAGCATGCATCTTCCAACACACTTCACCTCTCCTCGCCCCCCAGATGCTAACTTTAAACTGTTAGGGGCTTGCCTAGGCCAGTTACCCCTCTGCCCTGCCCTCCCTTTATTTTTATTTCCCCAACCAGCACCATAACACTCCATGTCTCATGTGTCTCCATGCCTCATGCCTCTTGAGCTCCAATACAGGTGCATTCAATGAATGTGTGCAGTATACCCAACTTACAATTAGGAAATAAAAACAATGGAGAAATCCAAGGATTCTGGCATAACTGTAGTAGACAGAAACATGTCCTTCTCATCCCTGCAAAGCTAATACCACAGACAGGAGTTCCCATATTTAGTGTTCAATGTGAATCAGCAAGTTTGATTTTCAGAAAATTGGATGAATTATTTTTAGTATTTCTGACAGGTTAATTTGCCACATACATTTCATATATCCAGGAACCTCACAGGTCCTTTGTCAGGCAGGTTGTTTTGTTTATTTTATTTTTAAAGTAACTTGCAAATCTATGTATGCTTCATAAGCATGCCAAAAACATTGCTTCTGTTCTCTCTTAATATTTTTTTCAGATAATGAAAGAAATTCAAGAGCACAAAATTAAAATATACGAATTCCCAGAGACAGATGATGAAGAAGAAAATAAGTTGGTTAAAAAGATAAAGGTACAAAAATTTAGAAATGGGTATAACATCTCATCTTGAGCTTTATATTTTGAACACAGAATGCTCTATAGATGGACTTCCTTCTTTGCCCTTGGTAAAGGAGCTGTTCTGTGCTTTCAGAGCTCCCTACTATATTGAAGGCACTGGGGGAACCCTTGCATGCAAAACCCCCCCCCCCCCAAGTGCCTGAACATACCAGATGTTGCTGTGTAATAACACTGGCTTTGTAGGGAAGTATGTTTTTGCTTCAATTAATAGATAATCTGCAGTTTGTCGTTGGCCCAAACCTGGGCAAACTGGCTAATTTCAACTATGCTTAGTCATTTTCTCGGCTTCTATCAGCACTTGGAAATCTTAATATGTTTCTCAGAAGGTTTCTAACATCTCTGTATTTCTCTTCCTCGTTTATTTTACAACCTTGTTCTCCTTTTGTTTGCTGGTTCTGAAGGGGTGTGTACTTGTGGTTTACCTAGGGCAGTTGTGGTAAATCCTTTCAGTCTTTCTGTTGTGTGATACAGGGGGAATGCCTCGTGGGGGCTATTGTAATGTGAAGAGGTGTAGCTCAATGGTATAGCATCTGTCTGAAATACTGAAAAGGCACTTCCAGCCAGCGTAGAAAATACTAAGCTGGATGGTTTGACTTGGTATGAGGCAGCTTGCTCTGTAGAATTGCAAAAGCATAGTAATGGAGAACGTATCTCAAATAGAAATGTAGGGAAAGATTTCTGCTTGAGACATTGCAAGGATGATGCCACTTGGAAAATACTAGGGTCAATGGAACAATGGTCATCTATTTTCTGTTTGGTTTTTAGCAAATGGAAGGAACTAAACCCAAGCCCTTTGCACGAAAAACATGTGCTCTACCATTGAGCTATGGCCTTTCCCATATAATGTTTCAAAAGTCCCTTTTGTTTATACCCAACTGGGATATTTCGTGTATTCAGAGGAGTAAAACTATGTACTTACACCCCCAAAATATACTCTTTCTGTCCTCCAGGACCGTTTACCTCTTGCTGTAGTAGGTAGCAATACTATCATTGAAGTCAACGGCAAGAGGGTTAGAGGAAGGCAATATCCTTGGGGTGTTGCAGAAGGTAAGTGCGCAAAAGGCCATGTGTGAACTTCCCTGTAATCCCAAAAAACATTAATAGGGTTGTGATTTGATTATATTCTGCTTTTCCAATAGTACACTCAAGGCAGCCAACAATATAACGTTATTACAGTAGCTTTTGTGGTTTTTTATTTGAACATCTGATACATATAGTGACATCGTAATAGTGCCACATCAAATAGCTAGAATGGCTTCCTTTTCTGCTGTTTTTCCTTCAAAGTTAGCAACGATGGTAAATAGAGGGTTGGCTTCCATAGTGTCCCTTCACCCCATCTGCTACTGGCAGATGTCTCTTTCCTGTATTTAAAAAAATGTGACATTTTTCCCCTACAGTTGAAAATGGTGAACACTGTGACTTCACAATTCTAAGAAATATGTTGATAAGGTAAGCAAGTAATGTGCAGCGCTGGTTTGGGGAATAGTTTTCCTTCCTTCCTTCCCTTCCTTCCTTCCTTCCTTCCTTCTTTCCAAGTTCTGTTGTGGTTCTTCCATCTTTTGGAGGCCTTCCACATTGCTGGACCACATTGGAAGACTAGCTAAGAAGGCCCATTCCTTTCATGAATTCTGTTGGAAAAGAAACTGGTATATTGTAATACTTTCTCGTTTTAACCGAAGGTCATCTGAATAAACGATGAACTCTTAAAAGAAAAAAAAAATATGCATGTACTCAGTGGCCACTTTTAGTGTGTATAATTGTAGGATTTTTTCTGGTCAGGAAGAAATGTTAAAAACTTAGTATTTCCTGATATAGCTTTGACTATATTTGGCTACATTTTCATAACAAAGCAAGGAAAGGAAAATCTCTTTTTTAATTAGTGAAAGTCGGCTGTTGAATATACCTCTGGATATTTTGGAATTGATATGTCAGTTGGTGGGATGTGTAGGTGCTTTTTTGGAGGCTAGAGTTTTAACAAGAAGGTGCAAGATGCAGAAGCCGCAATCTGATCCTGAGTATACTTACATAAAAGCAAGTTCCTCTGAATTAGATAGGGATTCATTGAATTTAATGTGTGTCAGGATCAAGCTTTAAATTTGGGAAATACTTGTACATCAGACATTTTTTGGGGGGTGATTAGGCTAAGAGGCATAATTTGGTTCCACAAATCTATTAAGAACATATGCAAAATATTAATCTATCCTCCCTATTGGGTATATTATATGTATAGAATTCTCTAAACATGAAGTCGTTTGCGTATTTCTTTAAGAACAATAAATCACTGTATAAAGCACTTTTACATTTTAAAGCCACATGCCAAATGTTTTGCTTATTAAAATTAATGTTGTATTTATCAGCTATTATTCGGTGAAGGAAAGTTACTGATAAGTTCTTCTTTTTCTTAAATAGAACTCACATGCAGGACCTGAAAGACGTCACTAATAACGTCCATTATGAGAACTACCGAAGCAGAAAATTGGCGGCTGTTACGTACAACGGAGTTGACAACAACAAAAACAAAGGGCAGCTAACAAAGTAAGTGGTAGTAAAAGTGGTGATATGGTTTTTCCCACAAGTTCATGGAAAATTTGTTTTGGATCACATATTTGGCCAGTCAAATCCTTAAAGGCTCATACACCACAAAAGTAATAGTTACAACTTACTTACTATTATTTATTACAGTTGTTTGTTTATATCTCACAGTTTACAGGAAACATTAACCTACCTTTTACTTTAAGCTACAAGTGCCTTTTCCGATATGGATCATTCCAGCCAGTGAGAAAAAAGAGTGGGGCCTCCTGGGTCTTCATATGCCCATTTTGTGGCAAGCAGGGAGAGGATTTTATTTGTCATCATGCCCATCCTTTGGAATCTTCTCCACCAGCACAAACACCACCAGTTGTGTGCTTCCAGTACTTGTTGAAAAATTATGTATTTACGTGGGCCTTTGGGGTGCATTAGTCTGATCTGCTGCGCTTCAGGTCGTTAAGGATGCTGTGGAATTTATTACTCAATGTATTTATTTTAATTTATTTATTTTATTAAATTTGTGTACTGCCCTTCATCCAAATATATCAGGGCAGTTCACAAGATAAAAATACGGGAAAGGGAAAGGTTCTGTTAGGTCCAGTCGCGGACGACTATGGGGTTGCGGCACTCATCTTGCTCTGTAGGCCGAGGGAGCCAGCGTTTGTCCGCAGACAGTTTTTCTGGGTCATGTGGCCAGCATGACTAAGCCGCTTCTGGCGAAACCAGAGCAGCACACGGAAACGCCGTTTACTTTCCCGCCGGAGCGGTACCTATTTATCTACTTGCACTTTGGCATGCTTTTGAACTGCTAGGTGGGCCAGGAGCTGGGACCGAGCAAGCCCTAGGCTCTGTGGTTTAGACCACAGCACCACCCGCAGGATAGCAGCACAAAATATATTCGCTGGCAGTCAAGGGTCATAATATTTTTAAATAATGGGTGAGCAGAAGTTTTTAGTTTTTGTAATATCAGCAGGAGTAGAAAGTTGTTGTTCTGTCAGCTGAGCTGGTGCCTGATGGTTGAGGGAGGATTGTCAACAAAGTACATTTTCTTCATAGGAAACATAATAGTCTTTGGTCGCACCATAGGTTCAAGTACGCTTGGCTAACATGAAGCTTTTAGTGCAGCTTCCAGCCTGAATTTGGCAGCTGAGGCAGTTTTATTTGCCTGGTGGGCAGCACGTCAGACAATTATGGGAACGTTTGCATGTCGATTTTATATAATTGAACAGCTACATTATTCGATATATGGGTACGTAGTACTGCCATTAACTGACTTCCAATCTATACTGTATTGCCATCAGCAGGGTTCTATCTGGTTCCCATTGCTATTCATTATCTGTAAGAAGAATCTATATGTCCTTGCTATTGCCTCACTTGCAAATTAAATTGTGTCTTCTTCTCTGGTATACTGTTAAAACACATTTTCATGGTTAAAGTTTCTGAAAGGTAGAAGGAATATTATATTACACAGTTCATGGTGCAGAAGAGTACAAATAGAATGAAATATATTTAAATAGAGCTCAAGGTGCACAGAAAGTATTTATGGACTTGTACTCTTCTGATGGGGAATAATTGAATATGTATTATATTCCTACAATAAACAGTGTGTGCTTCATAGATTTATTTTTGTAGGTTATATATCACTATATAACCCAGTATATTCCAATTAGTGCATTAGGTAATTAATGTAACACAGTTGTTTTACTGCAGAGACTATTTCTAGTAACTACACTTACAACAGGGTAGTGGTTTTTCTACGATTCAGATCCGATACTTACATTAAGAAGGTGCTGTCTGAAGAAATAAGTTCAGCAATATCTGGCTCCCATATACATGCAAACTGAAGATGATGAGAGATGCAAAAGAAATTGCAGTTGTTACCTATTGTCAATCTCAAGGTTTGTTCCCCAACTATCAAGTTCAGTGAACTTTTATGTTTGCTCAAAAGTTAATTTTGGCTTTCTCTCTGGCACATGTCTGTCTCCTGTGCTCCCTCAAGTAGGTTTGCAGGATAGCCAGCTGAGGAGTTTTTCTTCTTGGAGCTGTCAAACCAAACAAGCCCATGCAGTTTCTGCATGCACAGTGTCAGGAAAGTGGGGAAATTAATTGAAGCTTCATCACTGAAAGGGCTTCATCCCTTGCTTTTTCTTCATCCCACTTTTGGAAAAAAGTACTCAAATGTATTAGTTTCTGAATCTTATGAGGGCACTAACTTCTTTTTTAGGAGTTACTTTAAAGCAACATTAGTCAATTTTTGGAAGGTTAATTGCTTTTCAGACAAATTTTATCAGACAGTTGGCTTCCGTATTTTCAGTTTGAAGTCATAGTCACACATTGTTGCTAACTTCTCTTACTGCATAATGGATGTATATTTTTACTGCAAGAAAATTGATTTGTTCTTCATAATATGCTACCTCATATTAATTTTTCAAATGTTAGGCCAGTAGAATACAATTACAGCGAATGGAGTGGATTGGGGGGGGGGGGTAAATGCATGTCCAGGATTCTTGAGGGCACAGTTTCCTGAATAATCCCAAATACATACTTTTTGAAACCAAGGGTTTATTGTAATTTTATAATGTAGAATGGCATTAATTAAAAATATAAGGAAAATGGAATGAATAAAAAACAAGTAAAATTGCATGAAAGTATAATACCATAAGGAACATATTAGTTCACAGTAAAAAATAAATAAATCATATTCTCAGGTCTTGTTTCACACATACAAGTCACAAATATGTTTTTTTTAATCATTTTATACAATTCTGAAATTGCAATGGTTTCTTCATCAATAAAGATGACTGGTAAGACCATTAAAGGGTCTGGCATTAGTCCTGTGCCCAAATACAAACTTAAACATTTTTGAGAGTTAACATTTCTGCGCCATTCAGAAGTTGGGAGTCAGGCTCTCAAGTATATTTTGGTCTGCAGTATATTTTTTGAAACATAAATCATAGTGTAAATTACATCTGTGCACAAGCTATGCGGCTTCACTATGAACAAACTCTAATAGTATTTCACATTTCTCCCATGAAGTTGAAACCTCCCAAGCAGGTTGCATAGCTGTCAACTTTCCCCCTTTTTTAAGGGAAAATCTTATTCGGAATAAGGGAATTTCCCTTTAAAAAAGGGAAACGGTGGCAGCTATGCATTGTTGTTGTTTTAAGATCATACTTAAATTGGTTTGAAAAGTGAAAGTTTCTGAAGTACATCTGGCTTCATTGGAGGCCAGGATGCGATGCTGAGGCTTTCAGCAGCTCATTCTCATAATGCTAAAGCATTGTTTACACAGGGATGGGGAACATATAACCCTCCAGATGTTGCTGGACTCTCGAGTAGGAAGATGTACAGGGAGAGTCATCCCTGTGCTCTGCTCAACACTTCGTTGCAGAGCTCAGGAAAATGACTTCATATTCTGGACCAGAAAGCCTATACAGTGGTGCCTCGCAAGACGAAAATACCGTATTTTTCGCACCATAGGACGCACTTTTTCCCCTCCAAAAATGAAGGGGAAATGTGTGTGCGTCCTATGGTGCGAATGCAGGCTTTCGCTGAAGCCTGGAGAGTGAGAGAGGTCGGTGCGCACCGACCCCTCACGCTCTCCAGGCTTCGCACACCTCTCTGCAAGCAGCGGGAGCCCAGCGCTGGGCTCCCGCTGCTTGCGGAGACTTGCCTGCATGCCGAAGCCTGCGCGTGCTGAACTCAGCGCGCCCAGGCTTTGCGGACCTCTCCGCAAACAGCGGGAGCGCTCCCGCTGCTTGCGGAGAGTTGCCAGCATGCCGAAGTCTGCGGGCGCTGAGATCAGCGCGCCCAGGCTTCGCGGACCTCTCCGCAAACAGCGGGAGCGCTCCCGCTGCTTGCGGAGAGTTGCCAGCATGCCGAAGCCTGCGCGCGCTGAGATCAGCGCGCCCAGGCTTCGCGGACCTCTCCGCAAACAGCGGGAGCGCTCCCGCTGCTTGCGGAGAGTTGCCAGCATGCCGAAGCCTGCGCGCGCTGAGATCAGCGCGCCCAGGCTTCGCGGACCTCTCCGCAAACAGCGGGAGCGGTCCCGCTGCTTGCGGAGAGTTGCCAGCATGCCGAAGCCTGCGCGCGCTGAGATCAGCGCGCCCAGGCTTCGCGGACCTCTCCGCAAACAGCGGGAGCGCTCCCGCTGCTTGCGGAGAGTTGCCAGCATGCCGAAGCCTGCGCGCGCTGAGATCAGCGCGCCCAGGCTTCGCGGACCTCTCCGCAAACAGCGGGAGCGCTCCCGCTGCTTGCGGAGAGTTGCCAGCATGCCGAAGCCTGCGCGCGCTGAGATCAGCACGCCCAGGCTTCGCGGACCTCTCCGCAAACAGCGGGAGCGGTCCCGCTGCTTGCGGAGAGTTGCCAGCATGCCGAAGCCTGCGCGCGCTGAGATCAGCGTGCCCAGGCTTCGCGGACCTCTCCGCAAGCAGTGGGAGCGCTCCCACGGCTTGCAGAGAGCTGCCTGTTTGGGGGCTGGGGTCGGGGGAAGCTCCAGCTTCCCCAGCCCCGCGCCTGGGGGGGAAATAATTTTTCCCCTTTATTTCCCCCCAAAAAAACTGGGTGCGCCCTATCGTCCGGTGCGCCCTATGGTGCGAAAAATACGGTAATCCGTTCCGCGAGTCTCTTCGTCTAGCGGTTTTTTCGTCTTGCGAAGCAGCCCTATTAGCGGATTAGCGCTATTAGCGGTTTAGCGGCTTAGCGGCTATTAAAGGCTATTAGCGGCTTAGAAAAAGGGGGGGGAGCGAAAAAAATTGCAAGACTCGCAAGACGTTTTCGTCTTGCGAAGCAAGCCCATAGGGAAATTCGTCTTGCGAAGCGCATCGAAAAACGGAAAACCCTTTCGTCTAGCGGGTTTTTCGTCTTGCGAGGCATTCGTCTTGCGGGGCACCACTGTACCATGCTTTCTGCTTGATCAGCATCTTCACATGTTAACAAGGTTGTAGTTGAATAGTTCTCAGCTATCTTAAATAATAATTTCAGGGAAATTGTCCCTTTCCTGGTGTGTTGCTTTTCCCTGCATTGCTTTGATCAGTATACTAAGGAAGCAAAGCATTTGATTTGACAGCATGAAACCGCTTCCCATGGTCCTTAAAATGTTCAGAGCGCTTCAAAGGGAACAATGGTTGCAATACATTGTGAAATTTCCGGAAATAATGTCATAGCGGTGATGCCATAAAGCCCACACTGTTGGTTGCATCGTTTAGCTGTCTAGGCTGGGCTTCCAGTTCTGCTTTACGTCTCAAAGAAGTGTGAAGCAAGCCAGGTAACCATGTTGTGCATTTTGGGGGCCAATTAAAAGTGCTGGTTTTAGCGTTTAAAGCCTTTGGGTCAGAGTTAATGGAAAGACTACCTATACCCACACCAACCTGCCCACACAGGACAATCAGGGGCAGAGGTTTTCCTTGTTTGCCCACCACCAAAATCAGCCAAGTTGTCAGGCATGGTGTTCCCACACTACAGATCTTCATAAAGTCCTGGCAAACCACTTTTTCACAGTGCTTTACTCATGAGGTATATTCCATCTTGCTACTGTTCTTCTTTTGGCTGCTAAATCTGTTAATACTGCTTTGGTTCTAAATCAGTTGCTGAGTTGCAAGGACTTATTATTATTATTATTATGATTCTGTTTTTTAAAATGTGGTTACAGTGAACATTTTGGGTTTTATTTTATTACTGTTGAATTTCTAATTGTGTGCAAGCCGCATTTAGAGAGAGTTTGACTCCTAAAGGCAGCCTATAAATATTTTCTAATAAAACTAAATATCAAAGGGTGATCTTCAGGCATTAAAAGCTAGGAAGAACAAATATGTAATCCTGCTAAGATAACTACTTACACTGATGCAATCTAATAAATACTCCTCTATATGCAGTCAGCAACTCAGTACAGTGGTACCTCTAGATGCGAACGGGATCCGTTCCGGAGCCCCGTTCGCATCTAGAAGCAAACGTAACCCGTGTCTACGGGTCACGTTTTGGCGCTTCTGCGCATGCGCGTGACGTCATTTTGAGCGTCTGTGTCTGTGCAAGCGGCGAAACCTGGAAGTAACGCTCTCTGTTACTTCCGGGTTGCCGCGGAGCGCAACTCGAACGCGCTCATCCCGAAGCACATTCAACCCGAGGTATGACTATATAACTAATGTTAAAGTTCAGCAAAATGCAACTACTGTGTAGGTCTTTCCTCATTTAATTTCTGCACGCCCTTAAAGTCTAGCAGCTGTAGGGGACATTAGACAGGATCCGCAAGTTTTAATTTGCGTGGCTTTTGCTGCAACTTCAGATGACTCTTCAGCTAGGGTAGGAGTCATATATCTGATACAGTGGTGTTGGCAAACTGTTTGCTGTTGTTTCTTGTATCTTACGAGCACGATGACTCTGTCCTTGTGCATGCTGTGGAGAATGGGATCTCTCTTCTGAGGTAGCAGATGGGGGTGGAGTTTTTTCATAGCTCTACACGACTTGAATCTCTTAACCATTAAGATTTAGAGAGCAGCAGTGAGCATATGAGACATGATTTGAGACACATGCAGGTCCCGCTTTCTGAGCACAGTGCATTTTCAGGAGATAATTGATTAGGTGAGCATTCACATATCAAGCTGATGGTTTTAATTATTTCCTAAGGGAACATTTCTAATCCGTGATTTGTGCCTTCCTGCTTCCTTCCTGAAATTGCTGCGGACAATTGGCAAAAGCCAACAAAAGGAAAAACTGATTTTTCCACTCTCTCTCGCTCTGCCAACCATCAAAACACAAGCAAGTAAGGAAGTGGGACAACTCTTGACTGTTCAGCTACCTGAATCAGCTATTTGTGTAGCTAGGTTTGGGTATAATGATTTGTGTTCAGGTAACTGAGATTTCGGATAACAAGCATTCAAATAGCAGGACCTGCATGCATAAATTCTTGAAAATGCATTTGAGCTTTTTTTAGTCAGTGTTGTGCCAATGCAACAAATAGTTCTCATCCTGGTGTCGAAGTTAAATTGCTATATAGTTTGCCAACTCCTCCTTGCACACATATCTTGTTTTGTATCTAACTGTGATGTACCTAGTAGTGTTGCATCAGTGCAACAGCACCTATCTATAACAGTCCTATCTGGCTTCTGCAGTTGGGACAGAAAATAGGAAATACTTTTTAACTGAAGACTTCTTCGTTTGTTCAGTTGCAAGGGGCTTCATTTTGTTAAGCCGATATATGAATCATACAAATGGGGACATGGTTTGAATTGGTTAGATGGTTTCTACCTTGTTCTGGTTGAGCTATTTTTTTGGGTGGGGGAATCAAAAGATTTTTTTTCCTTTCAGAAATTCTAGAGTAGCTATGATATTAGAACTTAGAAGTAATCTGTGAAATAGTTTGAATGGTTTATAAACCTGGAAGAATCTTTGAAATACAAGGCAGAGAGTGGAGTGACTCTTACAGTTGCCATTTTATCATCTGATCTTAATTATAGTAAATATTTTCCAGAGAAGCCTTTTGAGACCTCTGCTGGCGAGTTAAATGGTGCTATTGACCATTTTGAATATGCGTACTAGCAGCAATAGGCCTTGAGACAGTTGTGAATTGGTGTTTATTTTGAGAAGTTAAGCAAATGTCACTAAAATATTTAAGTTTTCATCTAAAGAGCATGCATTATTCCTTGCACACAAACACAGGTAAAAAGCTTTGCACATCAGGTCTGCATTAATTGTGTAGAGCACTTGAACTAACAGACTATTGAAAACAAAAAAACTTAACTAGCTTTAACTAACAACCTGTCACTTTACAGTGGAAATCTTGCTGCTGGAGAGCATACAAACCAAAGTAGCTTCAAATCCATAATGAATTTGCTTTTTAATTATTGCTTTTTATTTTTGTGGTTTTATTTGAGCATGCTAAGCTTCTGTATTTTTTGTTTTTTAGATTTGACACAGTTGAAGGCATGTAAGTGGTCATTTAAATTTTTCAAAAGACTTAAGACAAGGATTAAAACAAAAAAGGCTTTTAATGTTGAGTGTAATTTTCAAAACTTTTATTTTCAGCGATTGCATTTGTTTTGCTTTTAATGTTTTATTATAAAATTCCCTAACATAAAGTTAAATATTTTTAGTGACATCTACTGTGAGAGCACATTTATTCACAGAGAAAGCAGAAGACCATTTTAGCAGTTAATTGGATATGAAATCCTCATAATTTGCTTCTTTTCAGCACAGTGATTGATTGTATATGTAATGACCCTCAAGAACCTGTTAGCTTCATTTCTTTCCTCTGAAGCTGCAGTTGGTTACCACGGCATTTGAAAGTGCCAAAATTATCAAATCAGAGTGCTGATAAAGAAGGCAAAAAATGTAGATATATCACATCAGTAGCTTGCAGAGGCTCAGATTTCATTCTTTCCAGATGTTGTGTTCCAGAGAGAATAGTCAAAATGGCATGAATGTCAGCTAGGCACATGCACCCATTCCCCTCACCATTGAGAGGAAGTAGTGATTGATGAATTGGGTGGTATTGCATCCTGTTTGAACATGGCATGCCCCTAGCTGTCTGCCTTTAACCCCTCTTTTTCCAGGGAACAGACTGGCTCTGAGAGATTCCATGTTCAAGCATGGCACAGCCTAGTTCATTTCCATCTTCCGTAGCATTAAAGAACCAGAGACTCTCACCAGGTCAAGTGTCCTCTCTGGAACATAACACTCAAATAGGTGTTGTGCGTCTGTTTGAGTAGTTCTTGAGGTTTGCTCTCATTTTTGAACTAGGGAGGGGGGATTATTCATATTTAAATGCACTGGAAACATCTATATTCAGTGCGTGCATTTAAAATCAGCATTTATTTGGACAAATACGTAAACATGCAACCTTGCAAAAAAATTTATTGAAATCCTTTTTTTGCTTTTAGTGATGATAATAGGTATCCTGACAATATTCCATGGAGAGGGCTTATTTCTGTATTAAAATAAGTTAGCCATAGTAGCTGCATTGAAAATAGATGACACCATGTATTCTCTCTCTCCATGTGCAAATTCTTCACAGCAGGACTGGTTTTAATTAGTTCTTTAATTTTCTTGTCCCTTTCATCATTGGATAAAAGTACAAAATCTTTCAAATAAACATTGGGTGTGGCTTAACTTATATTACAGCAGAACCTCAGACATGTGAACTCATGGAGGCTGCTTCCATGAAATGCTCATTTGCTTTTAGGTTCTCCTAACTTCACATTGTCTTCCTTTCTAGCTTCTTTTATAACTCTTAAGCTCAGTCCGCCATTCATCGTCCTTCGTAAACTTGGTTTGAATTCACTTGCTGCTTCTTTCTAGCTCCTTGAAGTTGATTCCTTATACAGTACAGTGATCCATATTGACCAGATGAAGAATTTAAGGACTCTTACAGTAGAGTGGCCACTACAAAACTGCTCAAGAAGACATTCCCCATCAGTTTCTTAGCATCCAGGCTGATGTGGAATTACCGAGAAACTGGTGCTTCCTATTACCACATCTACAGCAAACAGAAGAGCTGTCTCATTGTGGCTGATGAATCCCTCCTGTCATGCCTTAGCTGTTTTAAATGGAATCATACTGTCTGGGGTTCCGCTGTAATCTCATTTGTATATAATTCTAGGTGGTTGAGTGAAGGCTGGATTTGATTTTGTTGTTTGCTACTTGTCCACTTACACAGTTTGCCCCCACATTTTATGTTGCATGAATGTCCTACCTAGTAATGATAAACACGTGTATTTGGTGCACCTGGCCTGGTGGGCACATCACTCTTTTCATAGAATCATAGAATCATAGAGTTGGAAGAGACCACAAGGGCCATCGAGTCCAACCCCCTGCCAAGCAGGAAACACCATCAGAGCACTCCTGACATATGGTTGTCAAGCCTCTGCTTAAAGACCTCCAAAGAAGGAGACTCCACCACACTCCTTGGCAGCAAATTCCACTGTCAAACAGCTCTTACTGTCAGGAAGTTCTTCCTAATGTTTAGGTGGAATCTTCTTTCTTGTAGTTTGGGTCCATTGCTCCGTGTCCGCTTCTCTGGAGCAGCAGAAAACAACCTTTCTCCCTCCTCTATGTGACATCCTTTTCCTCCTCCTCAGATAATATAGATGTTACTAGATCATAGCATGTTCTGATTGGAACCTGGAGTGGATTCATTAGCAAGAGTAAGAAATGAAATGTGTTGAATACGGATCAGTAACATGCCACAGATTTGTTTATTAAATGTACGATTAGAGCTATGAGAAGGTCCTAGAGAGGCCTGAGTATACTTCAGCCCATGTGCACATAGTGTACTGCTTCTCCCGCATTTCTGGCAGCAGCTGCCCCAGAACCCAATTCTAGTAAAGCTTCTACAACATCAAAATGAAGTGTTTGGAAACCCTTTCAAAGTACCCCATAGAGTAATTTATTTTACCTGGAGCCTGGAGCCAAAGAATTGTCCATCTGTGTTCAAATCAACAAGAATCACGTGCTCTTCCATCACCACTTCTTGCTTCTTTGTGACGGTCCCCTTAAAGCTGCCCTGTCACAGTGCAGCAGTGACCATAGAGTCCACCACCGGCACAATTCCCCTTTGAGAGTCAAGACGTTAGATGAGTCCTTAGAAAGGAACAAAATGAGCGGAAAAAAATGATATTTTCCAAAAGTTTGGGATGGACAATATTCCATTAGCTCTAAATCAGGCATAGGCAAACTCTGCCCTCCAAATGTTTTGGACTACAATTCCCATCTTCCCTGACCACTGGTCCTATTAGCTATGGATCATGGGAGTTGCAGTGCCAAAACATCTGGAAGGCCAAGTTTGCCTATGCCTGCTCTAAATGACCCATTAACAAATCCCAAGTAGTTTTCAAGATGGAACCTTTTAATGTGAAGTGACTCTCAAAGGCAAATTGTAAAATAAAAATGCTATATAAGTTTATAACTTGATCTCCTGATCACTGTTAAATCCTTTAAGACTGAAGTCTTCTACTCAGGACCAGTGTGAGCCCCACTGAACTCTGTGATAGGGGCAGAGGAAAATAATTTTAAGAGGCATGAGTGTGTTGGGAAGGGGGAATATAGTGGAGGAATGGAAGGAGGGGAATCTATTTGAATAATGTATTCAGGCAAGAAGTGAGGGAAGACCAACAGGTCCCTATGCTATGACGCTAAGTGGGGAAAACAAGTGTGCAGGATAGGCCTTGGGCACTGAGGAGAGCTGGCTGGCATTAGGGTGGTCTATGGTGTTATGAACCCCATCTCTAAAATGGATATGTATTTTCTAAAAAGAAAAACCTTCTATGTATGTAATTCCTTCATCATATAAGGCATATCTTGTGTGATATGACCTGTAACTTGTGGCTTGGCTCACTTTCTTGTGGCTTCTGAATGTAGGTGATTTGCTGCTGCTTTTATTGTAGTGCACATAGTTAGAACTTGGTCTGAGTTACGTTGCTGCCATGTGGATAGTATTGTTTAGGATTGTAAATCCGTGTTTTGCAAACTGCATGCCTGGAATCACCAGTAGGCCTCAAACCCCTTTCAGGTGCACCTCAGCTTTGCAGTCTGCCCAATACCTTCTTATTTCCCAACCCAGCCTGCTCCCAACTACAGTGCCAGCAGCTGCTGATGGTGGTCCTGATATGCATAATTCACAGGCATACAGGGATGCAGTAGTCAGAAGTGAGGCTGTGATGGGAAGGTTGAAGTGGGAAAGGAATGAAGAAGCAGACAAGAAGAAAGGCACCTGGGGGCACTGCTGTGCCCTTTTCTCCTCTCTCCTTCCTTCCTTCCTTCCTTCCTTCCTTCCTTCCTTCCTTCCTTCCTACCTACACACACACACACACACACACACACACACACACACACACTTTTATATCCTATGTCCCAATGCTCCTTCCAAGCCAGGGAGCCTCTCCAATTTGAAAGTGACAGCAGCTTTGCATTGGAAATTAGGCAACTGGTGTGTGTGTTGATAGCCTTATCCTGGCTCTCTTTATAGAAGAGTATTTTAAAATCCGCAGCCAGACAATGAGTGTGGTTCCAGGAAAATAGTGAGCATTCCAAAGAAGCATTTATGCAGTTCAAAATTCAAGCCATGCAAAAAATTATATGGTTAGCTGGTATGAAAACAGCTAACAATATATATAAAAAAGTAAAGAACATGGTCCAGGCTGCCCTCCCAGTTCTGAGGATTTTCTGCCACTCTGTGTAGGTTTCTAAATGACTCTTAAGCAACAAAGCATGTGTGCACAAACACAAAAAGTAAATGCACCGTGGGTTTTCAGTGTTGTGTGCCATGCATATAAATTACAAAGTTCTTTTTAGTGGCATGTGCAATGCATGTGTATTAAAATACACCCCAGCAGAAATTCTGGAGCCCCATAAAGAACATTTCTAGATGTAGCCCTGTTTCAACATAACACACTTGAGTTATTCCTACTTGAAATATATTGTTGTCCAAGGTTATCCATTGCATGTGCACCTGATTTGTGGTGTTAAATCTCACTACCTCTGTGTGGTTTTTTTCCTTCTTCACAAAGTGCTATTTCTAAGAAATTGTACCATTGCAGGTGAAGCACAGACCCCAGCCACTTGGTTTCATCCTCTGTTAGACTAGATGTTCACACCGATTTGTAAACGTGAAACAAATGTGACAAGGAAGCACTTGATCACTCTCATTTATTCGTTGACACTACTTCACTTTCCGAAAGTAGCTTGCTTCCTGTCTCTCTGTGTGTCTATTGGCTTTTCACTGAATTTGTGTTTCCAAATGAAAATTGAATAACCAAGCATCTGTTTCATTTATGGCAGGAGTCCCCTGGCGCAAATGGAGGAAGAGCGGAGAGAACATGTGGCAAAGATGAAGAAAATGGAAATGGAAATGGAGCAAGTCTTTGAGATGAAGGTCAAAGAAAAAGTTCAGAAACTGAAGGACTCTGAAGCAGAGGTACATATTGCTGTGGCAGCATGTACTGGATAAAGCAAACATTAGAATATTTGAATTACAGGACAATATTTATTTAGCACTGTGAGTCAATAGAAAATCAGCTGTAAGTGGATTCCTGGGGAAATTAGATGAGCTCAAGTGGACATATATGTGGGTGATCAATAAATCCCTATTCCTGTGTGCCCAACAACTGTAAATGCACATCATGTCCCGTGACTTTTCACATTGTGGAGTTCTTGGCCATGATTTTACCATTATGGCAATTTTTTTATTTTACTTTTACACTGATATAACTTGAGCTGAATGCGCCTTTTTAAGTCGTGTTATGTATCAAATAGTGATCTTCTGTGAAGCCAAGAGAAACTCAGATCCATAACTTTCAAGAATGTAGGATTGTCATGAGTGCTTAAGCTGAGATAAAAAAAAAATCACCCTAAATTAAGACCCATTGTAATATCATCTTGAAAAGCAACAGCCAGTACGTAGTGTAGAGTTCAGTCATGGTTTGATGCTTGGTCTTACCTACCACAGCAGCTTTTCCTTCCTGTTTGGATAGATAGGGAAATTATTCAGTAGGGAAACTTGCTTTAAAGGTCAGACTAGATCACAAAGGAGAAGGGGTGAGAATAAGACAGTGCTTTGTCCAAGGTTTGAACATAATAGCTTTTAACATTAAAATGCCTGTTAAAAATAAAATAAATACGGGGCTGGATCCAGATTGTCAGTTGCATTTGGGTCCTCCTGAAATCAAAGTTGAAATGTTAGTCATTGCTCATGTTCCACTGAGTTCAGTGTTTATTGGGTCCAACCCAATGTGCTCATTTATTGTCTATTTTTTACTTACAACATTACTGATATCTTTTTTCATTTTCTGACAGACCCCTTGAACACAGACGAGAAACCTTACCATCTTTTGCATTCTTGTTCCTTAGCTCCAGCGGCGTCATGAGCAGATGAAAAAGAACTTGGAGGCACAACACAAGGAATTAGAGGAAAAACGCCGCCAGTTCGAGGACGAAAAGGCAAACTGGGAAGCTCAGCAACGTATTTTGGAACAACAGAATTCTTCGAGGTGCGTTGGAGTCGTAACTGCAGTCCTTTCTGAAAGAGTTCTGATTTTAGGTCCTACCGCAGGAGTTCATACCCTGTTCCTGCACAATCCCTTTCAGCGATAACACATCCAAGTAATGGCTTACCTGTGTATAGTCCTGTGGGTTGCATCCCAGTGGTGTCCCTCTGCCGACGGAAGACACATTGATACAGCAGAGGCTGCAGTCAGTAGAAAAGAGAAGGAGGCTATTTTCATCAGTTTGCCTTTCTCCTCGCAGCCAACCCCCACATCCTATGTTGTTTCTAAGGGCTCCTGAAACAGGGCATCATATTGGCCATATCAGTATCACCAGAAGCAGCCCCTTAAAAATGTTTAAGCTGCTTGGTTGAAGGGGGAAATTCCCCATGGCCCATTCCCATTTCTGTTCCACTTTCCGTTCTGTCCAGTCTGTGCCTGGAATCGCCATTCCTCCTCTGTTGTCAAACCACTTCTCGCAATTCCTTCCTTAGGACTGACAACCCTGCTCATAGCAGTACTTCCTAAACCACTCTCACCAGCTCATTTTCTGCTTCTCCACCATCTGTGCTATCACAGGAAGCTCCCACTTCAGATTTAACTACGTTATCTCTGCTCATTTTGCTAAAATGCCATATTACGCGCATGTGACATATCATATTTGTCCTTGCTGTGAACTGCTCCATATGTACAGTTATCCTGGAAAATGGCCATGGTAAATATACTTCGCAGATGTATACCTCGGCCTGGAAAAGATGGAGAGTTCGGAGAGAAGAGGGGAAAGTATTGCTCCTTCCTCCTTCATCCTTCCTCCTTCCTCATTCCACTAGTTTTCCAGGCTAAGATTGCTGTCCTCCCAGTAGAAAACAAGAGTGACTAGGAGGGAGAAAAAATGTGACGAGAGGAAAAGGAGAAGAAGATGAACCTAGCTGGGGAAAGTGGGGGTGGGTTGAGGACAGGCAACCAGTTGGAGAGAAGGAAAGGAATGGTTTGTGTCTTTCTCCCCTTTGCTCCTCTCTGGGTCAGTTGGCGCTCAGTTTCCCTCTTCTTTGAGGGCCTTTGCTTTGTTACCATCATCATCATCGGACCTTTTATTGGCATCGCATACAAACATCCAAAACAAATCAATACCGAATGACTACTCCCCCAGTGGCACAAAGCATTTGCTAAAAGAAAGGAGGCAGAGCAGTCTATCATCACATCTCTAGGTCTCCAAGGAGATCTGACGTCTGCAGTGTATTTTGACGACAAAAAACCAAATAGAGATATTTAGCCACTAACTTGGTGATCTCCTGATCATTCCCCAGTAATAGAAAATGTATGACCTCCAACTCTGGTTTCCATTTGAGGGTACAGAGTTGATCTAGAAATTGCTGACGGAGATCAGCATATAGTTTACAATTAAGAACCATATGTGTAAGGGTTTCCACCAGGTGCTCTTCACATGGTCAAGTTCGTTCTTCTTCCACCCTGCCTGAGAACCTTCCTCAAAGGAGGTTTGATGGATTTGAATTAAACCTGGCCAGTGAAAATGCCCTTCTTGAATTTCTTCTTTGTTCCTCCCTCTTCCCTCTGCTTTTTGTTTCATACTCACTTTGGGACTGTGCCCTTGTGCTTTTCCTTTTCTCTGGGGTCTGCAGGTCCATGTTTTGCTTGCGTGTTTCCTCCCTCTCAGCACCCAGAAACACACAAACACAATGTAAATGAGCGAGGGCCACTTTCAATAGTACACCTTCAATGGCAGCCATGTGACTGGCCAAGTCCCTGTATGACGGTAATTTTATGTGAATGCCCACAGAAAGTTTGGGGACCCCTACGCTGCTTGCTTGATGCGCTGAAGAATGTGGTAATTACAGTAATGTGCTGCGCTTAAACAAGCAGAAGATCACATATGTAAAAATATCTGAATAATTATTTTTCCTTTTCTTCTTTTACAGAACTTTGGAAAAGAACAAGAAGAAAGGGAAGATATTTTAAATATACTTATGACCACCAGTTATGTATTAGTTGCCAATATTCCAGCCTGGACATGTGTGTGTTGGATCTGTTTGACCAATCTTGCACCAGTTGTGTCCATATCTTTGGATTTAACAGCATGACAAAAAAAAATTTTTTTTGGTTAATTTTGAGGGCACTTGAGATGCCTTGAATTATTTAGGGTGTTGTATACTTAGGAAAACAAACCAGCTCTAAGTTACCCCTTTAAAATAAAAAGGAAAAAAAAAGTCATTTTACTGCAAAATAACATTTTACTGTTGTACAATCATGTTCTGGTGGTTTGATTTTGTTTACAGGATATTCCAGTATACAAGGACTTGGGAAAGTTTTCCATAAGGATACATTGCCATAATATAATACGAACTATGCTTCTATTATAAAAAAAAATTCCATTCAGTGCAGCATATATAATAATGTAATTTAGTCTAACACAGTTGACCCTATTTTTGACACTTCCGTTGTTTGAAAATACACATGGAAAAACAAAACTTATAGGCTTATGGGGCACCTAAAAGCTTTTTTTAAAAAACAACTTTTTTTGGATTCTTTAAATATATGCTATTCTCATTTAGTAACTACTCTAGCCAGAATAATTTCATTACTGCTTCATTTTTGTAATAACATATAATTTAGATATTTTTCCATATATTGGCCCTGCTAAATAGAATGTAGTTTCTTTCATATGGTAGGAACCAGTTGATAAAACCTTTCCTTTAACTCCCTTTTTACATTTTATGGTAAGTAGCAGGAAAATGCATTTATAGGTCATTTCTAGGAAAAAATGTGGAGTTAACTACCAACCTGTTTCTACCTGTGTGCAGTCTGTCTTCTACTAGAAAAGAGAATCATGGCCTCTTGAGAGAAAAGTCACAATTTTACATTTAGCTGTATTCATATACTGCATTTCTGTATTTTTGTTTGTATTGTAAAAAGTCACATAATAAACAATGTTGTGATGTAACATACTCCAGTCTGGATTATCTTATCCTTGGATAATAGAATTTATGACATTTCCCTTTTTCTATTGTTTTTAAAAGTAAAACATTTATAACTAATAATTTACCTGAGCTGACTTTACCTGGACTTCTTCAAAATATTCATGATCATTTAGCAAGATGGACTTGATTTTGCATATTTATTTAACATACTCTAACAAATATTCCACTTTTCAATTTTATATCAATTACAAAAGGCTTTGCAAATACTTGGGTGATTAGGAGGGAATGCATGCAGACGTGTTTGTGGTTGTGTGAGTGTGTGTTTCATGGCATGTAGGTTTCGGATACATTTTTCAATATGCCATGGGAGCAACAACATAGATTTTTTATTAAAAATGGTTTCAGCAAAACTATTAGGATGTATTTGTACTTTACCAGCCAATGAAATGAATATTTTTGAGAATGGTTCCTATTGAGAGAAAGGTGGTGATAGCTAGGTGGTAACTTGAAAACTGCATTCTTAATAGCGAAGTCTAGCAGCAGGCTGAAAAGATGGGAAAGGTGGTGGTGCTGTTTTTTAAAAAAATACTGAATGTATTTTTTACCCACTACTAACCCAAAAATTTCATTAATCTAACCTATGCTAGGACGGTACACACCATCTTACACTGAACAGGCAGTGTGCTTCTTTAAGCTGCTGAACGTTCCACATTCCTCCATCCTGTCTGGAGCTGGAAGCACACAAACCATGAGCCACGATTTGGCATTATGTTAGAACCAGGGCTTGCGGTTGGGTGGGAGAGAAACCTTCACCTTGCACATAGTGCTAAACCAAGCATGTCCAAAATCTGTTTCGGGGGCCTAATCCAGCCCGCAGGTTGGTTTAATCCGGCCCCTGTGGCAGTTCATTTCCTGGGGTAAAATCCTAAAAAAAACCCTCAACAACTTCAATCCTTTGGTCGGCCCTCATGGCCCTTCACTTCATCAAATCTGGCCCTCTTGGGAAAAAAGACACCACTGTAAAACCAAGGCTCATGGTTTGTTGCTCTCCGCTCCAGGCAGGGAGCAGCAAATTGCGAGTTCCTTGGCAGCGGGGTGCTACTCCTCCCCTGAAAACCACAAACCACAACTTGCCATGAAGAGCATGCAACCACTTGTCAGATCTGTTTGTTGGGGCAACTTTTTCCATTCTTGCTTTGATGCTCAATCCATTTTCTCTGTGTTTAATGTAAATGCTAAGTGATTATTGATGTAATTATTGCTCATTGAGATGTTACTCCAGAAACAATACACAAGAAGAAGCTCAACTACGACCACACCTAAAACCTATTGTTATGATGCAGCTTGAACACTATCTAAAGTTACGACTTCACTTTTCTAAGTTTTATTAATGCTCTGGGGCGTGTTTGATTTGCAAAATCCAGCAATTTGATTTGCAAAGCGTTAGAAACATTTTGATTCCCCTGTTGAGAATACCATCCAAGTACGGTGGTAATGCATTATTAAAATTTGTTACTCCACTTAAACTGCATTTGTATGATAATTATTATACTTATCACTAATACTTGTATAGAACTACTGAGTGAAGAATAACCATTTCAAGACTTAAGTTTTCCAACAATACAGGAAAAACTTACTAATCTGCAGAGTTAAATTAGAGCTCTGGTCTTCTCTCCCCTTTCTGAAATGTAAGCTTCAGAGTCTTAATGGTTTTATATTATATATATACAGTATTCAATATTTTATATTATACAGTATTTTAAAGTACTGTTTGGCACTGTGGCTCTCACGCACAGTATTATTGTGTGTGAGGGTGGGTATTACGTTAACTGGGGATGAGTTGACCCCTTAAAGTATTTTACCTACTTGTCAAGTCTTGAATGGTGAGTCTGCACACGTTTTATTATTATTATTTTAAAAAATAGTATACTACCCTTTATCCGTAGATCTCAAGGTGGTTCACATCGTAATACAATATAAAAACACACAAAAAAATTATAAAAACAAACCAGTTAAAACCCCCTCCCACAACACATGTACTTACCTAAAAAGGGTGGTTTCTTGTCCAAGGCAAGGAACTACTTGCAACAAAAAATATTTGACTGGTGAAAACTCTAAAGGGGAGAGAAAAAGAGAATGGGGTATGAAGATGTGGAAAGAGGAAAGAAATCTCCCAGTAGCACTTCCGATCTCTTACTTTGTTGGGGGGATTTTAAATGGTGCAGTTAATTCTACCCACCATATCTAGTACATTTTCTGTGATCTACACATAAATCGCAACTACTTCTGTTAGCCCCCTTCTCACTTTCATGCGCTGGCTGCTGGTTTTTGTGCAGCCTGCCTTCTCTATTTGCTTCTCTACCCCATCCTGACTTCATGCGAATCCAGGTTCGTGATGAGACACTACAGATCTTCCAGTGGCAGCTGAGTGATGACAGTCTTCCACGTTTATGTATACAGGAAGAAAAAAAGCATAATATATGCAGCATGAGAGTCTTATGCTGTTACCCTTTCTAACTTTGGAAGCCGCTAAGCGATAGGTTTTCCTTTCAGCACTGGAAATATTAAAGAACTGGTTCCTGGTGGCTCCTGGCCTACTGCCTTTGATTACTGGTATGATGCTGACCTCTGTCAAGTATGGGACCTCACTTAACATTGGATTAAAAACCTCTTACAGCATCTTGGATCCAAAAGATGTTGCTATGCAGGCAGAAAGCCCTTCTGGTTGTATGAGGAGACCCCAGTTAGCTTCTGCCTCTGCAGGCCCTGGAGCTTCTCTCGAGGGTTCCCTGGCCTTCTGAATCCATTTTTGTGGAAGGCCAGGCAGCCCTTATCTGAAGAAATGGTTTTTCTCACAGCGCCCGTGGCATCCTTCCTTCAGTGTGAAATCGAACTGGTACGAAACGTTACAAGCTGGAGCGTTACCTCGGTTTAAACACAAGGTGGTAGTGTTCTCTGCATCTTGAGATGTCTGGTTTTAGTCCTTTAGAAACCTACTTCCAGCAGATGAAATAACTGCTTAAATCTTCTGTGCTCTCTTCAGTGGCTACAGAAGTGCACAAACTGCTTCCTAGTAGCTGTGTCCTAAACTTCCAAATACAGTAAAGAACTAAATGAATAAATACTGAAGGACTTATTGTAACCTTGCAGGCAGAGTGGAGAGGAGTGCTTGTTAATGTTTGGGACAGGAAGAGGAGATTGCCTTCATTTGCAATCTTACCCTTTTCTCTACTCGGGGAATAAATTTGGGTTAGTAATGAATCCATGGCTCTTTGGGAACAATGGGCAGCTTCAGAAAAGCAGCCTTTGTAGCCTACTAATGTCTGAGCTGTGCTTAAGTTCTGGTTGCCAATTCCTTGCAGCCAGCTCTCTTTCCTTTTCTTCCTTCTTTTATGCTTCAAATATCAAGGCACCGCATAAGAGCAGAATCTGGCAAGGTTCTGTTAGTGGGCAACTCTGCCCCAACATCAGATATGCATCAAGCTGATTTCTTTCTTTTCTTTTACTATGCTAATAAACCTTTTGAGTATAGATACCGCAAAAGACAGAACATTATAAGGGTGAGGCTAAATTTGAGTTAAGGAATCTGAAACCTGCCTAGAATCCAAAACAAACAAACAGCTTTGTAGCGTGTTGTGTGAGCCCAAGGGAACTTTAGACTTGTCTCGAATAGCTAGTTCAGATGTCGCATGGCATACTGCAGGCTTCCTCAACCTTGGCCCTCCAGATGTTTTTGGCCTACAACTCCCATGATCCCTAGCTAGCAGGACCAGTGGTCAGGGATGATGGGAACTGTAGTCTCAAAACATCTGGAGGGCCGAGGTTGAGGAAGCCTGGCATACTGCTTAAGGAATGGATAACTTCAAAAGCAATACAGTTGTACCTCAGGTTAATTACTAAATTCGTTCCGGAGGTCCGTTCTTAACCTGAAACTGTTCTTAACCTGAAGCACCACTTTAGCTAATGTGGCCTCCTGCTGCTGCCGTGCCGCCAGAGCATGATTTCTGTTCTCATCCTGAAGCAAAGTTCTTAACCTGAAGCACTATTTCTGGGTTAGCGGAGTCTGTAACCTGAAGCGTATGTAACCTGAAGAGTATGTAACCTGAGGTACCACTGTATGGTGTGCATAAGGGCACCGGCTCTTCAATGGAAAAGTCAAACATCTCACTGTGCTCATGCAAATTCCTTGTGTAAGCCTAAGGAGCTCAAAATCCCAGATGCACGTTTTTCAGAGCCAGAATGTAAATGCGAGGATTAAACACCTGCGGAGAGCCTTTCTCGGCACAGAGTAAATGTGTCTTTCTAGATGTACACACAAACAACTGGAATTGCAGCACCTGGCTTCTATGCAGCTTGAAACCCTCGTGGTTTGAAAACATCACATTTGTTTTGCCAAAGATGCTATTTCCTGTTGCAGTAAACCTTCGCTTGCACTTAGCATCTTGCTGTGTCTGTGTGGCACCTTCCGTTCACCAACAATAAAAGACATTGGCGTTCCTGTCCCGTCTCCCACTGCTCTGAATTCCTAAGTCTTGTTTAGTTCAGTGCCCTAACCTTGGCCATTGGATTCATCCCAGCTGCGGATGAGGTGATTCCACAGCAGCCAATGAAAAGCCAAACAGACTGGGACTACAGAGCCCTCCCCCCCGGAGAGTTAGCCCATTTGGAGCAAACTTGGTGTGACTCCCAGAGTCCCTATTGCAGCCAGCTTGGCAGCATCGAAGTCTGTGTCGGTGGCTTTTTATACGTTTTGTATGGATATAGAACAGACGGGATCTTGGCAACAAAAGGAGGTTCAAAGGAAGGCAAAACTTACTTTACAGTGAAATCAAGCTTCCCCCCCTATTTTAGTCTCTCAGGGAGAGTGTGACTGTGAAGTTGCCCAAGGCATTCAAGAGTTTTCTGGCTAAAGTCCACGGTCGAATGAGTGGATATGTCCAGTTATGATCTATCTGCATAAAATGCATCCGTAGGGCAGAAATGCCACCCTAAGGGCCTTTTCTGTTGTTGCACCCCAATTTTGGCTCCTCAGGGAGATTTGCCTAGCACCATCTTTCTGTTTGGTACCATTTTTATGTGCTGCGTTGGAAACAAAAAACAAAACTCTCTGCTGCTGATGTTGGCATCTGTCTGTTTTGAGAGACAATGGAGTGTGTCTCTGGGGGTGAAGTCAAACAGCTGTGTTGTGGTTCGAGGACCCGATCGCCACCTGGAGGAATAAAGACACGTGGACACAGTGTATAAGGTTAATGGGCAAGAAAAGGCCACAACTTTATTGATTACAGCAAGTGAGAAGCTATTGGCTTAGGCATTGGACCACGGAAGATTGACTCCACCCACTCGGAGAGGAGTGAGTCTGAGGAGGGGTTAACCACCAGTAGGAGGAGCCTGTTGATGCTAATACAACTATAAGCTTTCCCCTGACGTCACCGAGGGTCGTGCCATGGCCCCCCGCCACACAGGCATCGGACAGCATCTACGACCACCGGATTCCTTTAACGGAATACCCAAATTTGAAGGGGTAGGCGATGGTCACACCTTGCCCTTCCACACACCAACAACACATTCCAATGCCTAACCGCCAAATACCAATAAAGTTGTGACAATTGCTACGAGGTAGGCAGAAAAAACCAAAAGGCCGGTGCAAATTTGCCAGTTGGGAAAAATTCCTACCAGGGCCCCTGGGCGACCAACCATAGGTCCATAGCAAGGTCAAGAGAAAAGCTAAGCCCTAAGCCCTAAGGGACTGGTGGGTGGGTGACTCGCGGCGAAAAGGTGAGGAAATGGGTGAATGGCTGGCGCAGCTGCATCTTGAGCAGCAAACCATGCCCCCACCAAGCCGCCCGATTGGGTGCTCAACCGGGGGCGTGGCGTGCCAGCCATGTGAGTGGGGCAGGGGGCAAAACGCCCCCTGCGTGACGCTGGAACCGCGTCCCGCCCACAACACCTCCCCTCCGGAAGGAGGAGAGGCCTTAGCATCACCAACGCCTGGGCAGTGTGTCTGGAAGTCCTGGGCTGCCCAGACGACAAGACCTCCCTCTCAGCTTTGCTGATGTGGTCCAAAGGAAAGCAGAGCAAGACGTTCAGGCCCAGCTTGGCTGCAGGAAGGAGGTACAGGCGCTCTGCTGTATACGATCTGTTTACCCCTAGGGAAGGTGCTTACGGGATTTTCTGCCTCAGGTGCCCAAATAACTTGGTGAGCCTTGACTTCTCTCTGTGTGTGTTTGGATTTGCTGCTGCTTCTCAGGCAGTAAAAATGTCTTGGACCAGCCCAAGGACTTCTGAGCACGATCTTAGAAGCTGGGAAGGTTCATAAGTTCCTCTGGTCCCAAGCCATTTTAAGTTTCAAGCGAATATTTCAACAGCATTCTTGGAATACTGCTAGGGAAGGCAAAGGTGGAATTTTGATTTCTAAAAAAGAAAGGTGCAATGCCGCAGTCTTCTGCTATAATTTGAAGTATTAAGAGGCAACATGGGGTGAGAGTGAGTTATTCAATCAGTCTGTTCTCTGAGATATCCTTTACTATTCTCATCTTTATTTAAAAAAGGAAAAAGGGAGGGCCGTGGTAAAACAGACCAGAGGATGCTGCTTAGTTAAAAGAATAAGGGGTGGGAGTAATGTTACAAGACCTGCTAAAAGGCTACAGCACTGATATTTCCATACCTGATGGTTTTTTTAAAAAAAAATATTAGAAAGAGGCAGAGCTGGCTGAAGAAACTTGCACTGAAAGATTGGAAGTGAATATGAGGAAAGGAGAGGAAAAAATGCTGTATTTTTCACTCCATAAGACGCACCTGACCATAAGACGCACCTAGTTTTTAGAGGAGGAAAACAAGAAAAAAAATATTCTGAATGAAACAGTGGATGTATGATTTTTGTGGTTCATGCTGTAGTCATGCACATGCTATGTGATCTGATGGTGAATTTGGGGTGACCCAATACAAAAATCCTGAGGATCCATGGGCTTTTACCTCCCCCCTCCCAGGCAGTCTCTTTTATCGCTAGCGTCCCTTATCTCCCTCCCCGATCACTTGCCAATCAGCTGCTTTCTTTCAACACTCCCTTCCCTCTCGTTTGTCTTAGTGTCTTTTCCTTAGCTGGAGCAGTTTTTTTGCTCCTCCTTTTCTTCTAATTTCTCTCCTCATTGCTTTAGCCTTCCTGTCTCCTCTCCTTGCAAGTTCGCTGTCTTTACCTCCCCCCTCCCAAGCAGCCTCCTTTATTGCTAGTGTCCCTTATCTCCCTCCCCGATCACTTGCCGATCAGCGGCTTTGTTTCAACACCCACTTCCCTCTTTCAAAAGAAGAAGAAGCATGATCTGCTTTTCACCCCTGGGCAATTCGGCTCCAGGGACCACGCATTCGCTCCATAAGACGCACAGACATTTCCCCTTACTTTTTAGGAAGAAAAAAATGCATTTTATGGAGCGAAACAATACGGCACTTTGAGAACCAACTCCAGAATTCTGTGTACTAGCTGTAAGTGGCACAGAAAGATGTTCAAAAGGACCAGAGACATAGCAAAGGAGACCTGGAGGCAAACCTCCTCTCCTATTGTATGGCTTGGCTTCCTCTTGCTGGGTCACTGGCTTGGCTTCAGTTCACCCTCTAAATAAACTAGGAACCTTCGGTTGGACAGTGTTTCATTAAACTTTAGCCTCACGCAAACTGTCTTTTCAGGCCCTGCAGCATTCCAGGACAACAATATAATCATATGTAATTACTGCAGCATATTTTAGCTGCTAGTAACACAACTGGGGCAATGACAAACCTAGACAGCATCTTAAAAAGTAGAGACATCACCTTGCCAACAAAGGTCCGTATAGTTAAAGCTATGGTTTTCCCAGTAGTGATGTATGGAAGTGAGAGCTGGACCATAAAGAAGGCTGATCGCCGAAGAATTGATGCTTTTGAATTGTGGTGCTGGAGGAGACTCTTGAGAGTCCCATGGACTGCAAGAAGATCAAACCTATCCATTCTGAAGGAAATCAGCCCTGAGTGCTCACTGGAAGGACAGATCGTGAAGCTGAGGCTCCAGTACTTTGGCCACATCATGAGAAGAGAAGACTCCCTGGAAAAGACCCTGATGTTGGGAAAGATGGAGGGCACAAGGAGAAGGGGACGACAGAGGATGAGATGGTTGGATGGTGTTCTTGAAGCTACCAGCATGAGTTTGATCAAACTGCGGGAGGCAGTGGAGGACAGAAGTGCCTGGCGTGCTCTGGTCCATGGGGTCACGAAATGTCGGACACGACTAAACGACTAAACAACAACAACAACAACAACAACAACAACAACAACAACAACAACACAACTGGGAGGTTTGAATCCTGCAGAACATCATAAACTTGTCAAGTTTTTTTTAAAAGAATAATCTACTGTATGCTCGTTTAGAAATAAATCTCTGTGCACTTAACGCAACTTCCAGTGGTGTAACTTGCAAGTACCCAAACCATTTCATCAATGAAATATTACTTGCATATTCTAGCATATGACTGTTAGGAACATAAATATAAATGGGTATAATTTGCCTTCTCTCTATGCAATAATTATTCATTTTTTTCTTCCTTTTCAGACACAAACGGTGACACAAAGGTCACTAGGGCTCCCTATTGCCATAATGACTAGTTGTGTGGATGCCTTGACATGTCATAGATGAGTGATGAGGTGGTTTGCTATGTCACAAAAATCTGGTCTGAGTCAAATGACTGGTTAGCCACGTTTTCCTCCTGTGTCTTTAATGTCAGAGCATTCGTATGACAAATCAGCAAACCAAAAGCATATTGCTCCAAGATAATATAACTGTTTAAGTGTCTGCTTCAGTAATACCCATCTAGAAACACAGTTCCTACACAGTTTAATACTTTAATTAAAGGAAATTTGTGCAACGGTCATTCAAGGGCATCTTGGAAACCCCTTAATAATACCTCCAGAGTGGATAATCTAGAATTGATTCAACCTCAGCAGTGAGGTCACTGTGTGGCTATTAATCTTTAGCAAACAGAGCTATTATTTTAGATTAACTCTTTCCAAACAGACATTCGTCAAGAGTCAAAGCAATGAACAATTTTCAGGGGAGACTTTAAAATGGCAAACTGGAAGGGCTTTCAGCTAGGGCTAAATATATTCTCTATCTCTGGGGTTGCCAACCAGACACCTGTGGGCTCTGTTGTGCCCTTGAGAATGTCCCCTCGTGCCAGCGAAGCTTCTGGTTCCTTATCCCCAACCCTTTGCTTCTGAAATGGAGAGAGTAAGGTCCCATGATTGTCAGCCCACAGGGCCTTTTTTCCTTCTTGAAAAGTACACTGAGCTCAATGAGCTCTTTCATCTCTCTGTGCCTTGGCAAGTATGGAGCAATGCAAAGAAGAGAAAGCAGAGTGATCTGGGAGACTGGGCTGGGAATGGAGGGGCTGGGGAAGGAGGCAGGCGACAAAAGTGGGACACTGCACAAGTTAGGCTGAATAAAGATGGAGTGCACAGGACAGAAAGGCCAGCAAATTCCAGCAAATCGGCCCCTCTTGCAATTTTTCAATTTTTCATGGGTTTCCCCTCAAAGTCATGGCCCTCAAATTGCAGGTTGCATCTGTGTCCACAGATATGGATCCAGCCCTTTCCAGGCCTGCTTTAGTGCAAAAACATGGATCCAAGTCACAGATCCTTGCAAGTCTTCACACTTTTTATAAGAGATTGAACCCCTCAAAACCACTATCAGATCATCGTTATCTCCGTTTTCACAGATGTGTTCTTTGATTTGCTGGTAGTTTTGTGGTCCTCTTATGTAAAGTTCAGTGCTTTGAATGAATATTTTTATGGTGCTGGCAGACTCTGAATCTGTGTTTTTTTACTGTATTTACAAGCTTTAACTGGATTGTTTATTTTTGGAGGGAACCCCATGTATAATCACAGAAATTTATGAAGATCTGCTTAATTCTACTGGATCAAACTTTTACCCCAGTGAACTATTTTGTGTGTGATGTTTTCTTTCTAACTTTTGAGGAAGGATGAGGAAAGCAATCAGAGGAGACAGGGGCCACAGCACACACTCAAGATTTCAAATGTGTCCACAGGCCCCCAAAATGTTGGCATCTCCATATTTTTCAAATCTTAATAAATTATCTCCTCTGTTCTGGACCTCTTGACTATCATGGGATCTTGCATCTTTATTGTTGTATCTTACTGAGGGCGGCTTTTGTGCATTTCACCAGTTCTAAACTACTTTGGGAAGTAACCATTCTGAAAAGCAGTACAGACGTCTTTGAAATAAATATATCGCAGCTGAGGTGACAAGGGAGATGTTCACCTAAAGATGGGAAAGATAACTTTCATAAGGAAGACAGGGCTGAGAAACCAGAGAACATGAAGCAAAACGTTGTCATTCAAGAATGTTTCTGCCCATTCTTGTGGAATCTAGCTGATAGAAATAGCTTGAGGAGTTCTCCCTGTGTGTAAATCAGTACTATTACAGGAAGGACTAATAAGCTCGGAAATAGCCTCCTTCCCATTTAATTTTAGAAATAGCCACGGCTAACTTTTCCTGTTGACTACTGATAAGAATGTGAACACAAGGTAAAAGCAGTGTGTCCAGAACCAAAGTCAAGAGACTCAGAGGAGCTTCAGCATAGTTATTTGGGTATGTAATCTAGTAGTGATGTATGGAAGTGAGAGCTGGACCATAAAGAAGGCTGATGGCTGAAGAATTGATGCTTTTGAATTCTCGTGCTGGAGGAGACTCTTGAGAGTCCCATGGACTGCAAGAAGATCAAACCTATCCATTCTGAAGGAAATCAGCCCTGAGTGCTCACTGGAAGGACAGATCCTGAAGCTGAGGCTCCAATACTTTGGCCACCTCATGAGAAGAGAAGACTCCCTGGAAAAGACCCTGATGTTGGGAAAGATGGAGAGCACAAGGAGAAGGGGACGACCGAGGACGAGATGGTTGGATAGTGGTCTCGAAGCTACCAGCGTGAGTTTGACCAAACTGCGGGAGGCAGTGGAAGACAGGAGCGCCTGGCGTGCTCTGGTCCATGGGGTCACAAAGAGTCGGACACAACTAAACGACTAAACAACAACAACAACAAATCTAGTATATCTTTACCCTATATCTCTGATACATCTCTTCCCCCCACAAAATATGTTCAAAAATGACAATTCAAGAGGAATGCAACCAAGATTATGTTTCTGCTTATATAGAGGACTCACTAACATTACTTCTTTTAATGCATACTTTCCATTCTTCAAGCAGAGGGGGAAATCTGAAATCCATAGCATGAAACTAAGCAGCTCTTTAAATCCTGACTATAATGTGTTGGGAGCAATCAGCACATCTGGAGCAATTCACATGTGTGGTTTACCGATCACTAGATAATTATCAGGTTCACTGGGTGATGGGAGAGATGGTCAGTGGCCCTAGTCCGCCAAGCACCACAGTCCTTACCCATAATCATGTTTACTCCTCTTTTAAAACTTTTGATCTCAAACTGTGTTGGCTGCTACAATCACTGAGAAATAACCACCCAAGAGTACATTTAAGGCTTCACCTTTGTTCAGCTGATGAAATCCTGAATCAAACATTACAGCACTTTGGCAGCCTGCAGCACAGGGCCTCGATTCAAGTCCACCTGGAGATGGTAGGTAGACACTGTATGTCATGTGCAGGGTTCGCCTGAGGTTTCAGCACATGTGGACATTGTGCATCTAACTTCATGGGAGACTGTGGCGAAACAGCCTGGTCAGGATACATTTTTATAAAATGTCTCCAGTCTGCCCTTTCCCATGGTTTTTGATTTTTTTTTAAAGAACAATAATATTAATTTGGCATCACAGAGTCTCACTGAGTCTCACTGACCACACTTGCTGTTCTAAGAATTCTGTTGTTTTGTAACCCCTTTTGGCAAACAGGAGGCAGCTTTTGTGCAGCCTGAACTTTGCGCTTGTTAAGTGATTTTTACCGCTCTCTCCTCTCTCTCCAAAGGGTCACTTCTCCAAAGCTGTCAGAGCAAAGATCCACAGCATGTGATTGGATTTCCCTTTCGGTTCTTCACTCGGGTATTGGATGGCTGCTTATGATGTCAGATGGCCTCAGTTCCACACTATTTGTTTTGCAAGCCAATGAACCCGGCATCAGTTGAACTCCTCTCTGAATCTTCACTAGGCCCCTTAACAGGATCACATACATTCCAAAAATACATTACTCTCTGTCCTATAGAAGCTGTTCCATGAAAAGTTCTATATCCTGCACAACTGTAGCAGCTAGGTGTTCAAGATGAACTCTTTCTCTTTTCCCTTCCAGTCTTTTCACTTTAATTTGTATACTGCCTTTCTATATTGCTGCACTAAAAGCGCTTTACAAGCCGTGGAAACAACGAAATACATAGCAAAAGTCACACATCCTATAACGATCTGATCCAATGCCAATAAGTCATTATAAATAATATGACTTTGAGATAAACAAGTTATATCAAATAAAGTAATGTTTAATTATGCATTTAGAATAATAGCCTGAATAGCTCAGTTGGGATATCATCTCACTTAAATTCACTCTCAAAGTAATAATGAAACAAAAATTCACTCTCTACTTACACACCATTGACTTGCACTCAAATGCGTATTTGTGCAGTGCCGGGAAATAAATAATTAGATTAAAACCTGGAAATGATTGGAGAGCTGGAGTGTCCTTGTGGCTCAAGAGGAGACCCTTCCCAGAGCCCAAAGAGGATGTCAGTGAGGATGGTGGAAGCCCCACAGAGACTGGAGGCACAGTCTTTGTTTAGGCTGCTCAGCCTCCCTGCCTAACAGCTGATGTGCACAGAGTCACATCAGCAGCATCAGCCACATTTCTGCGCATCCTCCAGCCTCCGGCCGTCCCCAGAGCTTCAATTCTTGGTGTGCATCTTTTGAATACAGTATTATTGGACTGGATTGGAGAGAGAGCAGCAGAGAGGGTGTTTAAAGAGCGTTTAAAGGGGGCTCCCCACTTATGCAATCTTTGCTTCTGTGTGTGGGGGCCTGGAATATAACCCCCACATAAGGGGGTGGGAATGCCTGTACAGTAGCTGTTGAAATGGAATACACAGGATGAGATGGTTAAATCAGCTATGATTAAATGGGCACAAGACATTGGTCATGACATTATGTCTGCTGACTGGGAACAGTTATGGACTACCGGTATAAAATTTACGGCATGTAATGCCTTAAGAGAGAACATTATGAAAATGATTTATAGGTGGTACATGACCCCAGTCAAGCTTGCAAAAATCTATCATACGCCCAATAATAAATGCTGGAAATGTAAGGAAACTGAAGGTACTTTCTACCACCTTTGGTGGACGTGCCCAAGGATCAAGGCCTTCTGGGAAATGATCTATAATGAAATCAAGACTTAAGTGTACCTTTCATAAGAAACCAGAGGCCTTTCTCCTGGGCATGGTGGGCCAATTGGTGTCAAGGAAAGATAGGACGTTTTTAATGTATGCTACAACAGTAGCAAGAGTTCTTTTAGCAAAGTATTGGAAGACACAAGAACTACCCACGCTGGAAGAGTGGCAGACGAAGGTGATTGACTATATGGGACTGGCTGAGATGACTGGCAGAATCCGTGACCAAGGGAAAGAGACGGTGGAAGAAGATTGGAAGAAATTCAAAACTTATCTTAAGAACTGTTGTAAAATTAATGAGTGCTAAAATGTTATGGGTAATGTAAAACAGAATTGCAGTGACAAATAATTGGGTAAGAGAAAAAGGATTAAAGAAAGTGAATTATAAGTAATTGAAATTAGGGTTGCTGGAAAAGTTTAAAACAGGGATGCAGAAAAGGGAGGTATGGGGAAGTCGTTGAAATAAGGTTTAAGAAAAAGAGGTTATGAAATTATACGTGTTTGTATGTTTGTCTGTTTGTGTATTGTCAGTTGTGTTGTGTTTTGATATATGCTGGAAAATTAATAAAAAAATTATTTTTTTTTAAAAAAAGGAATGCCTGTACAGTAAATAACAGAGAGGTCATAAAATGCAACGAAACCATGTAAAAAGATTGAATTGAGCAATAAAGTCCCATATACAATTAACAAATGCAATAACATAACTGGTCCACTGATCCAGTATCTAATCCACAAGATTATTTTCGGCTGCATACAAATGGATTCTTGGGAGATGCTGGAGCCATCCACAGATTCCAGCCATTTCCACCTCCTCCTCTTGTCCAAGGGATCTGGACTTAGCTTTGTATTTGTACTATAGATGTCATCTGTTCCAGGCAGTTCCAGGCAGTGGTAGACCCTGAGACAGTTTACACCAGTTCAGGTTAGGAAGGATAACTCTGATTTTTAGGTGCAGCTTTATTCCCTATTCCTGGATACTCAGTGGAACCCAAGCCTAATTATTTGTTGGAAGTACTGGGATTTCCAACAAACAAACAAACAAACAAACAAACAAACAAACAAACAAACAGCTGTCTTTTGGAAGCCAATGTGAAGCCATAATGGGTTGATAGCCATTCATTCATTAATAAAATTTATGTCCCACTTCATCCCAAAGGAAAATTGGAAGCTACTTTATGTTGACTCAGACCATTAGTCCCTCTAGCTCAGGGAGGTGGCCAGGTGGAACCCCTGCACTTTAAATAATTGTGCAAAAGAGAGAAATTCAACTTAGCGTGCAACCTTGAACATGCTGAAATACCCCAAAATGCAGCGCAGCCCTGCTGTCTTTTGCATCTAGCTATCCCATCCTTGCATCTAGCTACCCCATTTTTCCCAGTAGTGATGTATGGAAGTGAGAGCTGGACCATAAAGAAGGCTGATCGCCGAAGAATTGATGCTTTTGAATTGTGGTGCTGGAGGAGACTCTTGAGAGTCCCATGGACTGCAAGAAGATCAAACCTATCCATTCTGAAGGAAATCAGCCCTGAGTGCTCACTGGAAGGACAGATCGTGAAGCTGAGGCTCCAATACTTTGGCCATCTCATGAGAAGAGAAGACTCCCTGGAAAAGACCCTGATGTTGGGAAAGATGGAGGGCACAAGGAGAAGGGGACAACCGAGGACGAGATGGTTGGACAGTGTTCTCGAAGCTACCAGCATGAGTTTGACCAAACTGCGGGAGGCAGTGGAAGACAGGAGTGCCTGGCGTGCTCTGGTCCAGGGGGTCACGAAGAGTCGGACACGACTAAACGACTAAACGACTGAACAACAACAGCAATCCCATCCTCGGTGAATATTGTGTTTTGGGTTTACCTCACCATCCGGTTGGCATTGTGAAAGGGAATTAGCTTAGTCGAATCGTAAATCTAAAAGAAAGACATCAGAGCAGGGCTGGGGGAACCTTTGGCTTTCCAATATGACTGAACCACAACTCCCAGCATCCCTGGCCATTAGCCATATTTGCCGAGGCTGATGCGAGTTGTAGTTAAACAACATGGAGCAGGGCCAATGTTGCACAGTGCTCTGTCTGCTTCATTTATTGTTTAAAACAGTTAATGCCCTGTCCTTCAAGGGGGAAAAAGAAAGGCAAACTTCCAACACCATTTAAAACAGCTAATAATAATAATTCCATGCAAATAAATGAAAATACAATAAAAGAAGCACTGAGAGTAAGTTACGATAGCACAATCCAGTGGGTTGTCTTAATGGCTAATGCTATTGCAGAATTACGGTACATAGGCTGAAGGCACCTAATGCAGCTAAACAGGACTAGGTCTATTCTGATGGGATACCACTAAGGGAAACTGTCTTGAGTTCCTTATGGGAAAAGCAGGATGCAAATGGAATTGATATCCATTATCAAGCACCTAGGTCTGCCCAGTGCTGAAGACAGGAACTGAACTCCTTTTCACACCTGCCTGGGGGACTTACGTTCAAGTAAACATGCCCTGGATTGGTATCGGAACTAAGGCTGGTCTGCTTATGCATCAAAAACCAAAGATGAATGCTAAAGCGACGCTCTTTGTTAAGTACATCATAAAAATCAGAAGCCAATTATAGAACGACATCGAGTGAACATGTTTGCTATTCCTGCTATTAGCAGGAGAGTATCAGTTGCACATGCTCCCTGCGCCTCCATCCAGGCAAAAGTGAATCCCCAGATACACATTTGTTCCAGTTGAAATTGGAGAGGCGGATGGGATTCCACCAGCATCACATTTCTCTTTGGCTCAAGAAGCAGAGCATGTGCCTGTCTCAGATCAGAACTCTTGGGATATTTGGCAGGAAATCCTATGAAGTTCACAAGGTTGGTGTTGTTGTTTTTTAAGTCTTTACTGGTTTAAACTCTCTGACTCCTGAATTACCGGGGGGAGGGATCCATAATTTCATTTTGAAAACAGAACTGGATTATCGGGAAGCTGTTATGGAGTGTTTTTGCTCACTTCTCATGTAGCCCACGGCTAGGAGCCTAGTCTCCTTAGATCACAAACAGAATAATGCTTCAAGCAGAATGAAGAGCTGCTTGCCTGCAAATACCGTTTCCCAAAATGACTGACAGCCGAGGGAACATTGCCACTCCTCAGAATTAAAACTGGAAATCTGAGCGACATGCAAAAGACTTAGCTTTAGAGTGCACTCGCCAAAAGAGCAAAGGCTCTGTGTCTCTGTGCAAGTTGCTGCTCTGGGTGTGCCTTCTCATTGGGGAAAGGCGAGTCCATAGCAGTGGCCTCTGACAGGCTGCAACTGGCAGACTCCTCTGACAGAAGGGAATTCAAGTGATTAAATGTTCCAATCACACCTGATGGGCAAGTCAAGGCAGTGACAACTGTCCCCGCTCAAGGCTGATAGGAAAGTGGCAACGCCAGAGCAGTGAAACACGAGAGGGAGCTGGATTTGCTTATTTAGGGAATTTATATAGTGTGACAATGCCACCGCGATCTCCAAACAGTGCAAGATTCCAGGGGTCAAGGCACTAGCCCAGGGTTTGTGTTTCCTTTTGTTAATGAGGCACAGCGAAGACTGCAGTGTCTTTATGATATATGGTTTATTTACACATACAGTGGTACCTCTGGTTACGTACTTAATTCGTTCTGGAGGTCCGTTCTTAACCTGAAACTGTTCTTAACCTGAAGCACCACTTTAGCTAATGGGGCCTCCCGCTGCTGCTGCTGCTGCTGTGCCGCCACATGATTTCTGTTCTCATCCTGAAGCAAAGTTCTTAACCCGAGGTACTATTTCTGGGTTAGCGGAGTCTGTATCCTGAAGCGTATGTAACCTGAAGCATATGTAACCCGAGGTACCACTGTACCTACAACCTGAGCCTATGATGGAGAGTTTCAAAGCATTAATACTCTGAAAGGTTCTCCCATAGCTGTAACCTTGGCTTCAAACAGACCCCAGCCATGTCTCTGATCTCTGCATTTAACAGACTGAAACCTCTTTTCCCTAGGTTACATCACTACCACTGAAATCCTAAATTGCGTTGCGCCCGGCACACCATATCTGCTTTCTTATTGGCTCGTCACCTTGTCTTTGTTAAGTTAATGACTCATACTCATTATCAGGCTGGCCTGGATCCAAGGATTCAGGGGGCTGAATTAAATTCTAATCCTATACTGCAGTGGATTTTCCCCACCCACCCCCATGTTGGGCTAAAGGTTCCTGCATTGCTGGGGGGTTGGGCTAAATGACCCTCATGGCCCCTTCCAGCTCTAGAGTTCTATGATCCTATCCTCACAGTGGCCAAAGACTCCTGAGAACTTAGGAACCCAGATAGACTGTCTCTGGACCTGGAGGTTCCACAAGGACACTGGGAAAGCCTGGCTGCTGGATCAAGCCAAAGGGGGCCCCATTTAGTCCTGGTAGCTCAGTTGGTAGAGCAGGAGTCTTTTAATCTCGTGGTCGTGGGTTCAAGCCCCAAGTTGGGCAAAATATTCCTGCATTGCCAGGGTTTGGACTAAATTAACCTTGTGGTCCCTTCCAACTCTGCAATTCTGTGTTATTCTGTGATTCTAGGTTGGCTGTAAGAATGAACATTTTGGCATTTAAAGGCATATTTAAAAAACCAAGTTTAACACCACGCTGACTCTTGCCAACATGAGGAGAATGTGGAGGAGGGTTGAAAAACAAAGAGCAATTGTAGGAGCCTGGAAGTTAAGCCATATGCAAGCACAATATGTGAGAATGCAGAACGCATTTACTGCTTACATTACACAGGAGTGAAGGTGGATGCATTGTATGGCATGCATTATCGGGGTCAGGGGATGAAACAGCTGTGGAAAGTGAGTGATGTCAGAGCCAGCCCTCTGAGCTGGGCCGAGACCTGAGATTCTGCCCCCAGGACAGTTCTGACACTATAGCCGATGCCTCACAGCAAAGGCATCCCATTGAGGGAAAGGCAAAAATCTCCCAACTGGGAGCCAGCTGCGATTGGCAGGCCAATTCTGGTGAGCCAGAAACTGCAAAAGACTCATTGGATGAAAGTGAGGAGAGAAGGTGCGGAATGGCCCAGTCACATGGGCAACCATTTCTTGTATGGCCGCTTCTGCCATGCCTCCACAGCTTTCATGAGACCACGGGCTTCTATCCACTTCCATGGGAAAAACAGGCATCAGAAGTTGTAGTCCTACAGACTACAGAAATTATTCTTCCTTTATGTTCTGTGACTATGCTTACAGTCATTTGACAATGCCCTCATCACTACAGAATTGACATCTGTAATATGAAGGCACTTACAGAAAGCTTCTCTGCGGCTCCCACCTGTTTGTGAAGCTCTCCTCCTCTGGAGATTTGCCAAAGTCTGAAGCTCTTAGAAGCACTTTAAGACTTTTGTTAAGTTGGCGTTGCACAGCCTGGGTTAAGCTGGCACAGGAGCAATTTTAATTTAATATAATACTTTAATATTTAATATTTTAATGGGCATCTCTGTTTTATTGAACAGATAGCATTGTTACCTGCCCCAAGGCAGTGTGCTGAGAGACAGTGAATGGGTGGCCCAGGTGAGCTACAGAGGGCCTGCCACAACAGACTATGGCAGCCCTCATCTCAACTGGCTCCTTCACTGACATCCTTTGGGTCCCTGCCCCTAGGATCTAGCCACCTGCCCGGCCAGGCTGATTGAAGATCAATGGTTGCCACCCCTACAGACCCTCCAAGTGTCCCTATTTTCCTGGGACAGTCCTGGATTTACAGAGCCGCCTTCAGGTGGCTCGGGGTGTCGGATAATTGCATATCCTCCAACATTTATCCAATGAAAACAGGGACATCCTAAGGGAAAGGGGGACATTCCAAGATCAAATCAGAAACTGGGATGGCTTCTGTAAATCCGGGGCTGTCCCTGGAAAATAGGGACACTTGGAGGGTCTGTATTGTCATGGTAACATAATAGTGTTTACAGGTTTTGTAGTACCGTATTTTTCACTCTCTAAGACGCACCAGACCATAAGACGCACCTAGTTTTTGGAAGAGGAAAACAAGAAAAAATAATATTCTGAATCTCAGAAGCCAGAACAGCAGCGATCCCTCTTGCTGTTCTGGCTTCTGGGATAGCTGCGCAGCCTGTATTCGCTCCATTAGATGCACACACATTTCCCCTTACTTTTTGGGAGGGAAAAAGTGAGTCTTATAGAGCAAAAAATACGGTACTTTAAAATTCTGCAAAATCTGCCAGCCCAGTGTGACAACTGGATACAGAAACCCCCCTTGTGTGTATACATCATGACACTGACATGTGTCAATCTTGAGGCCTAAGTCAACAGCAGACTGTCTCCCATTTGGATTCCTGTGAATGAGCAGAAGTCAGGAGGTCACAGCTACGAAGATTGCCTAATTCACATTTATTTCTCCCGACCTTAATGAAGCAATCCACTGATGCTCTTGCAGTGCAACAAATGATGTGTACTTGCCTCTCCATCTGAAACCAAGTCAATGATTGATGGTCGAAGAGAGAAACCAGGCCAGAAGATTGGCAAGCTCCCCTACTGGATATGCTTTGATTCAGCACAGCCAGCAGAATATAATCTTAGCTTGATCATTCCAGTGCTGAGCAAGTTATGTCTCTGAAACAGGGGATCAAGGGTCACTGCACAGTACAAATAAAACCAGAGAGTATTTCTGTATGCCTGTGGAAGGACAGCAAACTTTCTACCATTTAGAATGTGTTCGACACTTTGCAGGGAAAAAAAATGATGCATATGATAACAGCCATGTTGCAGTGTAGTCATGGTGCATGCTGAATTCGTGGTCAAATGATCATAGAATTGTAGAATTGTAGAACTGGAAGGTACGGGTTTGGACTAGATGACCTTTGGGATGCTCCCAAGTCTCCAATTCTATGATTCTAAATGCACAGCATTCTTGAAGGGTGGCTGCCTAGCCTCTGCTCAAATACCTCCCACCTGCAGTGACTTCTCCTGCAGGGCCGTCTTACCCACAGGCGCTAGGGGTGCAGGGTACCTGGGTGCCGGGCTCTCACGGTCGCCAGGCCGAGAGTCCAGGGCTTGAGAGTTGAGTTCAGGGAAGAGCCCGCCTGCCAGTCAGAGTGCTGCGGCGGGCTCTGCGCCACGAGTTCGGGGGTGACTGAGCCAGGAAGACACTGAGGCAGCCAGGCGGCTCCCCCCTCCTGCGTGCCTGGGACTGCGAAAACTGGGGGGCCCCGCCGGGAAGATCTTTGCACCCCTGCGCCACATATGCTTAAGACGGCCCTGTTCTCCTGCTTTAGCTTATCACTGCTTGTCTGTGATCTTTGCCCACGGGGAACTATGCCAAAGTCAAGTTTCTCTGTTTGCAGCGATCTCTACGGTAACATGGCAGCTGTGGTTTGAATGGGCTGCCGCTCTGTGAAGTTGGTGCACTCATCGCCCAAAGCGGTCAGCTAAAATGTGTATGACACACACCCAAAGACCAGGAAATTTCAGAGAGACAAAACCCCGTGGGGGATGTGAAACCTGTTACTCGGAGGCCTATGGTACTGAGGGGTAATGAAATAAAAGTTATACATTGTGCCTGCCTTTGGGAATGTTTTGAAACAAAGGACAACCCTTTAGCGGAATAGAAACTGAGCAGTCCTGGGTCGCAGCACCGCTGTGCTGCTTGCTCTTTGTCGGGCAGACTTACTTAATTATTGTGCTAAATAAGCGATGGTAAAAGACCTATATAACAATGACAGGGCTGGGGTGGTACAGAGAGTCTGACTCCTTCAATCATGAATTCTGTGGGATTTGCCTGTCAGTCTGCCTACTCAACAGCTTAGCATCTGAGGTGGCTCTCCATCATCCCATGGGGAAAAGAAATTCTTAGAGAAGTGCCCCTGACATACTGGAGCATATCTTCCCAGTCTACCTGAATCACAGGTAGACTTCCAGCTCTTTGCCTTGCCCGATAGCTAAGGAAAAATAGTATATAAGTATACATTTTATTTGTTTATTTATTACTACATTTACAGTACCTCCCTTCATCAGAGGATCATGGGGTGGTTTTGTTAAGCGCAATTGGTTTAATTCACACAGGAATGGTGAATGCTTGTGTAGTGGTGAAAAAGGTTTAACATGGGGATTTTCTATGGGGATATATATGAGACCCTTTCTCATATATATATATAGTGTGTGTGTGTGTGTGTGTGTGTGTAAAAATATGAGAAAGGGTCTCCGAGCTCTAGCTGAGTTGATATTTAACTGATTGCTGTTCTCTGGTAGGAAGCATATCTCCATAATTCACTTTATATTGATGGGCTGTCCTCTTCAGTGCCTGATACTGACTTTTTCTGGCCGCCATTGCATAAGAAAATGCAATGCCATTCATGTAATCCCATCTCCCTTGCTCAAGGCAGCTCTTTTGCATTCCAACGGCTTTGCCGAATGTTTTTTTTGACAGGTGCATGGTTCTCTGCAAAGCCTCAAGTGGGCATCCGTCTCAAGAAGCACACCGCAATTCAACATCCTGTTTGTTTTGCTCTGGGAAAATAATTATCCTATTTAATTGGGATTTTATTACGCTTTCAGAAAGGATAGGCGACACCAGCTACCCTTCTCCTTATGCACTGTATGAAATTCTACTCCCTTGGATTCGCTAAAAGCCGCAGCATTTGATATCTGTACTGTACAATCTGACCTTGAACTCGTCTTGATTTAACATAACTGGACACATGAGACATGTGTGAACTTTCATGAATCTACAGTCACCCACACCTCATTTTCCTCCTTAAGGTTCTTTTCCCATTTATCCTGATGTTTGTCCAGTAAACATCTCAATAGCAACACACTGAACCTATGTCACGAGTCAAACTATTGCTGTATGAAATAACTTTTTTCTTGGCAAAGGAATGCGTGTTTCAAAATTATCTTCTGAGTGAGCTGTTCTCCTGTTTGTGGCACACTGCCACACTGGTGTATTAAAAACCAAGACAGAGGTCTAGGTACCAGTTGGGGATAGTATCTAGACCCTTGTTCTAGAAGTGAGAGTTAGATGTTATATAAATAGTTGTATTTATGCCACACTTACTGCACTGACATCTTTGGATTGCAAGTTGCTGTTAAACCTTTAGCTCTTTAGAAGGGGAAAAGAAGCAAGATCTGGAGAAAATGGTTGGAGAGAACCTAAGAGAAAATTAATAAATTTCGGAAGAAATAAGAGGCATATTGGAAGCACTTGGGGGAGGGAATAATGGAGTTGATGGCCACAAAATCCGGTGATTACCACTAACTAAGATTATTCTTGAACAGAATCGACAAGCTAATGCAAGGGGCATGTATCAAACCTATTAAGCATAATAAATAAATGGAAACTCCATGATCAATGGCATGATGCCAGTGAAGACCACTGGCTATTGCATTTTTGCCCTCCTTCTGGACTTTCATTAAACATGGTTCAAGGCCAGCTGCAATCAAAGCAACACCATTTAGGCATTAAGTTCGTAAAATGGAAGTCTGGATTCTGAATGCAAGAAATAACTCGATTTTCAGTTGTCTTGTCAGTGAATGTGAAAATGAAATGGCATATGGAGTTCTTCCAGTGTCGCTTACCTTACCGGCATACAATTCAGTCAGCTTTCATTTCTCGACTCACGTGCGTATATGCGTGGAAGTAATTAAATAAATTGATTTAAACTGCAAAAAAAGGTGCAAAAACGGCCCCAAAAGAGCAGGAAAACCACAGGAACGGAGCGGTAGGACCCCTCCATGGAGCTTCAAGATCAAGTGTGTGAATGCAGACATTGTGCAACCGTACAAGGAGATATTTGACCAGTGGAAGAGACAATTGTGCCAGCTGTTCTTCTGCAAGGCACCAACACCAGGAAGTGAATCTGAGTCACAGCCAGGCCCTTTGGGGTACTGATCTATCCCACTTGTCATTGTTTCCACCTGGTCCTCCAATGATGAGGAAGACTTTGGAGGACCATTGGAGCCACCATTGCCACCATTCAAGCCAGTCTGGTAAGTGCCGCTGGTTTTTCAAAGGGGTCTTCAGGGGTTTCCAGAGGTTCAGAGGGTGTTTACTGGTATTTTAGATGGTATTCCCCACTACCTGATTTCACATATACGCACAGTACCCGGGAACGTAAGCCCCGTGTAATTGGGGAGAAGCACATGGAATTTTATCTTTCTTTTGGTTTTACTGCTTCTGTAGGGTCAGAGCATCAGTCCAAGGCAAGCTGGGAGCCAGAAGAAAATGATATTGGATTCGCTTCAAGCACGAATTCAGAGAAGGCTGAGTGGGGTCAAGTGAGCAGTCAACGATGGCCTAACTGCTCATGCTCAAAATATATTTGGGCTTTCTCATGCAGTTGCGTAGACAAGGCAGCCCCAGCGTGTTTGAATTTCATTCTTCCATTATCTTCTCGGGGGTGAAGACAAAGTTCACTTGTTGTATTTCCTACCACAGGACAAAAAGGCTTTTTGTGTTTATATTCTTTACTCATAAACCTCACACAACAGCATAGGTCAAATTCATATTTTCCCACACTCTACCTCTGTCACTGGCTTAATCTGAGTAATTGGAATGTACACGATTCAGGCAGGACTCCCATAGGAAAGGTTCAAATTCCTCTCTCCCACATGAACAATTTCCTACACTGGAAAAGAAATCCCATCAAAGCCTTCCCAGCATGTTGTTCCTGGAGACACCCCACCGCCAGGATACCCTAATGTTTCCATCTTCTTCGGAATCCTCAAAACATGTCCTTTGAACTTAGTGTCAATGAGGGCAAAAAGAATTATTTCAAAATAAATGGTCCAGGGGCTGGAACCTAACACTAAGAGAAGTTGTATTTCGAGTTTGGATAGCTGTAGGCCATTGAGGCACAACAGGTGCTGTTTTCTGTAAGTTCAAGTTCTTATTCTTCTTTGGCAATCACTTGTAGCCAAGTAAAATTGTCTTTCATGAACACGGTCTTAACAGTGAGTCCGTAAGTGACTGTGGAGGCCAATTCTGGACCCACACGTCCTTCCACAGTGGGGACATAGGTTTCCGGGTGGGAGTTGATCACGGTGAGGGTTTGCCAAGAGTGCCTTCCTCTTAGCACGTTTCTCCCTTTTGTCCTGAGTTCAAGCATCTTCAAAGTCCATGACACCTTCGGTAAAGGCTGTCCTCCAATTGGAGCACTTGCAGGCCAGTGTTCCCCAGTTGTTGGTATCCCTTGAGAGAGTCTTTAAACCTCTTTTGTTGACCACCAGCATTACGCTTTCCATTTTTAAGTTTGGAATAGAGTACAGTGGTATCTCGGGTTATATACGCTTCAGGTTACATACGCTTCAGGTTACAGACTCCGCTAACCCAGAAATAGTACCTTGGGTTAAGTACTTTGCTTCAGGATGAGAACAGAAATTGTGCTCCGGCGGCGCAGCGGCAGCAGGAGGCCCCATTAGCTAAAGTGGTGCTTCAGGTTAAGAACAGTTTCAGGTTAAGAACAGACCTCCAGAACGAATCAAGTTCTTAACCCAAGGTACCATTGTAGTTGCTTTGGAAGACGATCATCAGGCATCCGCACAACATGACCAGTCCAACGAAGTTGATGTTGAAGAATCATTGCTCCGACACTGGTGATCTTTGTTCCTTCCAGTACACTGATATTAGTTCACCTGTCTTCCCAAGTGATGTGTAAAAATTTTCGGAGACACCTTTGATGGAATCTTCCAAGGAGTTGGACATAAGTGGTTCATGCTTCACAAGCATACAGTAAGCATACTGTACCTTACCTTTCTGTAAGTACCAGCCCCACCATTAGGCAATGTGAAGCAGCCACCTCTGTGGCAAAGGCCAAGGATCCGGGAGCAGTGGTGAGGTGCTGGAGAACAGACTTATGAATTGCCAAGCAACCTGATACGCTCCCTAAGCTAGCCTGCTGCCCTCCATTGTGATGGACTATTCTGGCCCATTGAAATAAGTTCCAGCTGCCAGCCCAGTTGGACTGGGGAAAGTTGCTTTCTTTTCCGTTGCCTTGGGCTGCAACATATGGTGTGCCCATCCTGCTTTCTATCAATGGCTGGGTTTCCCATGGTGATTTTACCTCACCGTAACACTCCTCACAGCTAATTCAAAGACGGTGAATGTTGACTTCAGCAAATGGCATGTCAGGCCAGTGGTATAAATGTCACGGAGAGCTGCTCCAGCCTTGGGCTGTTTTTTCAGGACTTCCAGACATCAGCTATATTAGGAGAAGGTTTATGTTGCTATTACTGTTGCTGGCAAAGATAATCTGTGCAGAGGTTAGTATAGTAAGAGGCTATTTTGAAATCCAACCCAATATTCAGTTTGCTATTTGAGTGTAAAGGTGACTCAGCTCTTTCCACAGAGTATGGCTGTTTCTGCTTTCTTTTAAAAAAAAATCCTCCTCAGCCTGCATTTGATGTTCTTTAGCTACATTTCAAAATGTATTTCACCTTGAATATTTTTGGCATTTTATCTGGAAAATTGATAGCCCTCCGGTTAAGGCTAAGCCAGTTGGCACCAACACGTCACTGTTAATTATGAAGGATTATTATTATCTTAAACCTGGATGTGCTCATTTACTTTTATGCCTTTAGTTAGCCTTGCAGATGTTATCGTTTGCATTTTTTTGCCTCACTGTTATTATATTTTTGATTTTTATAAGTGAGATGTTTGACACGGGTGGCACTGTGGGTTAAACCACAGAGCCTAGGACTTGCCAATCAGAAGGTCGGCGGTTTGAATCCCCACGACAGGGTGAGCTCCTGCTGCTCAGTCCCTGCTCCTGCCAACCTAGCAGTTCAAAAGCACATCAAAGTGCAAGTGGATAAATAGGTACCGCTCCGGCGGGAAGGTAAATGGCGTTTCCTTGCGCTGCTGTGGTTTCACCAGAAGCGGCTTAGTCATGCTGGCCACATAACCCAGAAGCTGTACGCCGGCTCCCTCGGCCAATAAAGCGAGATGAGCGCCACAACCCCAGAGTCAGTCACGACTGGACCTAATGGTCAAGGATCCCTTTACCTTTATACATCCATAAAGTAAAATAAAAATGGATTATGTGAAAAACTGTCAGTCATGTCTCAGTCATGAAGCTACCATCAATCAATTTCACTAGGTAAATTTGAGAATTAGATAAGAAAGAGAGAAAAAATCCATTAATAGTTTAGGTTGGGTTCAGTTTAGGTGATCAATCTGCCACCTTCCAAATGTTATGCTGCAACTCCCATGTTGTCATGAAACGGCAGGAAGGGGAAGAGGATCCCAGTGAAGGGTTTAGCCACAATTGGTACACCAGGACAAGCTAAGATGGGGAAGAGGAGGTTGCGGACTTGGGAGGTACTCAAGGGACATCAGAGGATGCTGCAGAAACAAAGAGAAGCAAGGCAGAGTGTCAGGTGTGTGTGCAGGAGCCAGGCCCTGTGACCAATAGGACTTTGCAAGACTGGGGCCTTCCTAAGTTTGTTCTGAAGAGGCAAGGTGTGGCCTCACAGGTGAGGTCGATTGGTAACTCACAGCACCTGGTGGTAAGAGCTGGGAAGGGATATAAGGTCAGCTTTCCCCTTCAGCTCTTTGCCACAGCAACACACTTTCTGCCTTGCTGCGTTTGGCTTCTTGCTTCCTGATCCTTGGACCCTTGGCTTCTTGACTCCCGGCTCTCTGACCCTCAGACTCTTGGCTTCCTGACTCCTGGCTTCTGGACCCCCGTTCCTGCTCCCACCCCGCCATCTTGCCCCTGGTCCTGACGTCCCCTGCCGGGACTTTGATTGCCCATGAACCAGACCGTGACACAGAGACTCTGTGTCTGCTCAACTTTCACCATCGATGGATCAAGGCTTGGCTGCTTTGGGAACTCCACTGGACTGTGATTTTGAGACTGAATCGAGGATTCTACTCCTGGGTCTTCTGTAAAGACGGGGAAATGACCTTACAGATGGACCAAACTTTTCTCATTACATTGGACCTGAACCTGTATTTTGACCATTGGGCTACCTGACTTCTCTCTAGTGTTGTCCTAGGACTTCCCTCAGAGTACGCCGGGGTTCAGGACACATATCAGGGACAGGCAGAGCCCTGATGAGTGTGTGGTAGGGGCAGGGGGCCAGAGGTTGGTCCAGGAGAGGGGGTCAGTGATTTATGGGGTTTTGTGCCACCTGCGAGGCAAGAGCCAGGGCTGGAGGAAAGGGAAGTCCAAGGAATCAGAGGTGGGGGTGTAGGATGTGTCAGAAATGGAGGCAGGGGCTGTTCACATGAGGGGCAGGCTGGCTGAATCTCTGCCATCCTCTGCCCCAAACTTTTTCAGGAGGGGGCTGGTCCTAAAAGGACCCCCTTCTCCCGAAATGACCTCCCCTGCTGCCATTCACGCTGCAGCCGCCGCCGCCGCCTCATCTTTGGCAGTGTTGTCATCGTCCTCTGCCTTGGCCAGGGGTCCGTGGGGCGCAGAGCCCATGCCGCTGGCCTGGGTGGCAGAGGCAGCCTCCCCGCTGCCACCACTTCCTCCCACTTGGCTCTTGGCCATATGCGGCCGCCTCGGTGGGAAGGAAGGGGCGTCACCCAGAGACGTCTGTGGCTTCAGATTGGCTGCAGGAACCTCCTGCATCCAATCCGAAGCCGCGCCAGCGTCACGGAAGTCAGTCCCCATGTGGCAAGGCCTCTGGCTGACTGACCGGGTGGCAGGGTCCACAAGGTTTGCAGGCCAGATTAACGAGCCCGCAGGGCCACATCCAGCCCCCAGGCCTTAGTTTGCTGACCCCTGCTCTAACCGCTATGTAGTGTTTTCTTGTCCCTTCCCCTCCCTTCTTCGTAAGGTTTTGGAGGAGGACGGAGTGCTCCCCTGCTTTGGCCCACTGCTTGCATAACGTTTACACAAGGCTTCAAACTGCCGGTGAACTCAAGCTGCATAGCTCCAGATTCACAAGTTTATTTCAAGAGTATTGGAACCCGAGTTCCTGGCTTGTGGACTTAAGGGATAAGCTGTCAGTGCTCAAGAACATATTTATTTCATGTCACATGCAGAATAAGTAGAATGCTTATTCTGAACCAGTGCAAATCAAGTAGATTTTTTTTGGGTTTTATTTTGGGAATGTGTTAATCTGAAACGTTTAAATCCAGGTGAGATTTCCAGAAGTTGTTAATTTCACTTTCAACTCACCAACGATGGCGGCACATTTTGCTTTGCTTGTTTTCTGTGTGGGAAAAGGGCTCTGGCTGTTTTGTAAGGGCCAGATCCTTTGTGGGGATTCTTCATATTTTCATTTCATCTTTTACAGAACAAATTAGTTTTCTGCACAATACATAACAGACGAAGACGGCACCTGATCCACAAACCTGCTAAGCCAGAGTTCTTTGATTTCAAGTCATGAATATGTTGATTCTTCAGGCTGACCCTGAAACACAGGGCAGACACACCGTGTAATAATTCTGGGCTTAAATCAAGGTGCTCACATTAGTGTTGAAAACCCTAAATGATAGACCACCTCCTTCTCTGCTAATTGCTCAGGCATTAAGATCTGCAGGGAAGTCTCTCATGGTAGTTCCACCACTCTCAAAACTGGAGGAAATTATGGCCTTAGAGAGGGCTTTTTCTTGGGAGCCCCTAAATTGTGAAACTCCTTACCCACAAATGAAAACATCACTGTGCAGCTTGTGCAGCAAGTTGAAAAAAACATCTCTTTATCCTCGCCTTTAAAGTTGTTTTGTTTTATGGGACCCACCTCTTTTGCTGAATTTATATTGTTCTATTCCATTTGGAATGATTTTATATGTTTTACAATTGTACTGGTTTTTGCTTTTATAATTGTATTCTCAGCTGTCGTCTCGACTAGTAAAGGGCCAATCTGACAATTTCATATTCCCCCCTCCCCTATTAAATTCAGTTCTCCACATCAGGTTGCATTTTTTAAAAAATAAAATAAAATCCTCAGTATTTTACTGTGAATTTCTCCTAATAGACTCTTTTTTTAAAAAAAATCAGTTTTACCTAATAAAATGAATTTCTTTATGTAATCTTCACAAATACATGCATTTTTCTACATATTACTTGGCTAGACAGCTGCATTGCACAATTCAGAGAAGTGAGAATTTCAAAGGACAGTTGCATTCTGATTTGTGCATCATTTTGAAAAGGTGAAAATTAGGAAGATTCGCCTTTAAATCTGAAACAGATTTCTCTGCTATCCCTGTCTAGGACCTTACGTTGAAGGGCAAATAAGAGTTCTTATAAATAAGAATACATAAGTAATATATATATATATATATATATATATATATATATATACCTGATCCTTTAAACTGGAGATTCCAGTATTCAGGCATAGAACCTGGTAATTTCTGCAAGCAAATTATGAGCTCCACTATTGAGTTATGGCCCTGCTTGCCACATAGATTCCCTACAGAATCCCGCACTGTCTCGTTTGAAAAGGGGACAGCATGAGCTCACAAGGAAGCAGAGATAGCGAGCGACCAAATGCGTTGAAAGACCTTAAAATAATTATGCCAATTTGTCCCAAGGCATATTGATCTGGAATTGCTGCCCTTTGCGGACTATGTGGCCGATTGTCAATGTCTATACCAGGGGTCAGCAAAGTTTTTGTGGCTTTGGTCGGTTCACGGTCCTGCAGACACCATGGTGAGCCAGAGTGTGCGCACACACACGCACAAACGCTATTTCTAGCGCTCCTTCCAGTGCGGAGGAGGTGTGAGCAGCTTCCCATTGGCTGCAGGAGCTTCCTGCAGCCAATGGGAAGGTGGCCAGTGTCACGGAAGGCGGTCCCCACTCTACTCCGCGCTGGTTTAGCGCGGCACACTGGAGCCAACCAAGCGGTTGGCGGGGGTCCATGGGCCGGTTAAACAACGGTTGCCGGCCCCTGGTCTATACAGTTGCTACATAATCATTATTTCTATAGCTGGTTTTAACCAATTGCATAAAATCCATAAATCGGTTTGGTTTTTTTGGTAAGCAAGGAAAATCTCCCCCCAATTTATTTATTTATTTAATTTTGACCAAGTAATAATCTTAAATAAATAAGAATAAAAATGTGCACTCCACCCCTGAGACCATGCCGTTGTAACTATCCACTCTCCCAAAATTTCAACACCTTTTGCGATGGTTTGACCCTATTCTGTTTTAACAGTACAAATTCTACAAAGAATATATCCATATCTCCTGAAAATCATTTCTCCTGCGTATTCCCTGTCGTACCTTAACGGCACATGTTAATTTATCGTTAATAGCTACAATCCCACACCTCTTTATACCATTCTTCCATTTTATATTCTGCTTGCCCCTTCCACTTCCTGGCTACAATAATTCGTGCAGCTCTCAATAAACTCGTGAGCAAGTCTTTCATAGCCTGTGAACCTTCCACCCCATCGTAAATTGATAATAATGCTACCTCTGGACTTTTGGTCAGCTTTAACCCAGTGATTTCTGTTATCTTCTTAAACACCCTTTGCCAAAAAATAAAAAATAAAAAATAAAAAATTGCACATATTCACACTCCCACCACATGTGAACATAATTCCCTGTTTCCTGGCATCCCCCCAACATAAATCATAAATCAATTTTAAAACAATATCAGCTTGATTAAGTTAGGATCAGTGACCTATCTGGCGCCGTACTGTTTGCTTTAACTAAAAAGCAGCTTCCTAGAACAGGCAGAGATCTTTCTAAGCCTTTGCTCTTGGATATGTTTTTTACATGAGCCTGCCCAGGTCTAAGCCAGGGGTCAGCAAACTTTTTCAGCAGGGGGCCGGTCCACTGTCCCTCAGACCTTGTGGGGGGCCGGACTATATTTTGGAAAATAAAAATAAAAATGAACGAATTCCTATGCTTCACAAATAACCTAGAGATGCATTTTAAAGAAAAGCACACATTCGACTCATGTAAAAACACGCTGATTCCCGGACCATCCACGGGCCGGATTTAGGCGGCGACTGGGCTGGATCCGGCCCCCAGGCCTTAGTTTGCCTACCTAGATCTCCAGTCCTAAGACTTGCTTTGCAAGAAATTGGCAAGTTTATTTGTTTTCCTCTGAAATATCTTAGAGGAATTGTACATTCCAGATTCCCTGCCTAAACTAGTAGCACAGCTCTTTCTCACATGGAATTCTGCAGAAATACTTGAAAAGCAATTTGTTATTATTTATTTATTTAGAAATAGGGATTGGGGGGGGCTCATAAAAGTATCTTAACAGAAAATACATAATAAATCACCCCCCTACCCCACCCATCCTGGCACACCCACCCTCCCATTCTCTGTATTTCCTGAGACGTGACGAGAAAACGTAAAGCAAAACAAAGTCATTGCAAAACTGATGAGGATCTATTTAGGGGAGGCATATTAGATTTATGGTGAAGGCAACTTTGTGCTAATGCCCTGTGCCATTACAAACAAATATGATTGATTGAAATTTAAGTGCATCCTGTTTACACACAGAAATAAAAAATGCACTTGAATTGGATCAGCGTTTCTTCTTCCTCTGTCTGGAAGGAAACATTGCGGGGCACCATAACGCAAATGTTTTTATTCTCATGAAGGTTTGGGATTTCTTTCCCTTCCTGACCGAAAATTCTTAGAGAGTTAGTTTGGAGAATAGCTGAATAAATAATGACATTATATTTTGAATGATAAAGACAAGAGCTCCATATATTAACATTTTACAATATGCAATGGGGTTTGGCTAACGTGAGCAAATTGCTACGAAGGTGATTGCTTCTACAGTTTGGCAGCTGTCCCATTGTACAATGAGGAATTCAGTTAGAAAATGATTCCTTTGTAAAGCAACAACAGCCTTTGCAGATGAAGACATATTTTCTTAGATACTATTACGAGAATTGACCTAGCGGCTTTCTGTTTTCAGTTGGACCATTTGGAATACAGTGTAAAAGAAGAGAATCATCATCATCAAACCTTTTATTGGCATCACATACAACATCCAAAACAAATCAATACAGAATTACCACTTCCCCCAGTGGCACAAAATATTTGCTAAAAGAAAGGAGGCAGAGCAGTCTATCGTCACATCTCTTGGTCTCCAGGGAGCTCAGATGTCTGCAGTGTATTTCGACGACAAAAAACCAAATAGAGATATTTAGCCACTAACTTGATGAGCTCCTGATCATTCCCCAGTAATAGAAAATGTATGACCTCCAACTCTGGTTTCCACTTGGGGACACAGAGTTGATCTAGAAATTGCTGACGGAGATCAGCATGTAGTTTACAATTAAGAACCATATGTGTAAGGATTTCACCAGGTGGTCTTCACATGGGCAAGTTCTTTCTCTTTCCACCCTGCCTGAGAACCTTCCTCAAAGGAGGTTTGATGGATTTGAACAAGAACAGTGGAGGAAATTAACACCAAACTAGAAAAGGTCTAGTTTGGGGATGTGGGTGGCGCTGTGGGTAAAACCTCAGTGCCTAGGACTTGCTGATCGCAAGGTCGGCGGTTTGAATCCCTGAGGCGGGGTGAGCTCCCGTCGTTCGTTCCCAGCTCCTGCCCATCTAGCAGTTCAAAAGCACCCCTAAGTGCAAGTAGATAAATAGGTACCGTTTTATAGTGGGAAGGTAAACAGCGTTTCCGTGTGTGGCGCTGGTGCTGGCTCGCCAGATGCTGCTTAGTCACGCTGGCCATGTGACCCGGAAGTGTCTCCGGACAGCGCCAGCTCCCGGCCTCTTGAGCGAGATGAGTGCGCAACCCTAGAGTCAGACATGACTGGCCCGTACGGGCAGGGGTACCTTTACCTTTACCCTTACCTTTTTAGAAAAGGTAATGTCACTCCTGGCTGAGTTGGTGCTTTTGGCGGCCAGAAATAGCTCCCTCAATACTAAAGAGACTGTCCATAGCGTTGCCCTCCCCCAAGACCACTGTGCACAGGGGTGTAACTGGTTTGGATCTGACAACCAAGAGACTACTAATAGCAAAAATAACAAAAGAAGAGAATCGCTCCTGCTTAGTTTTCGCTATCTGAGAAGGGGGCAAAGCTCATATTTATAACATAACAAGTTATGGTATGAGAGCTTAGATCAAACACTAAAACACACTAGCGTTACTGGTACAGAAGCATATTATTACTGATAATAAGCAAAATCACATTTCTGAAGATTTCAAGGAGTTGTAAGGAGCTGGAGGTAGACTTTCATTAAAGAATCTTACCCAAAGGATCTTTCTCTGAGTTGTTCCAGTGGAGAAGAGGAGAAGCCAGGGGGAGACTTCCTGACACAAAGGAAGGTTGTGATGGAAGGATGCTCTACGGTTTCTAAGGCTGCACAATTTCTGCCCAGTATTTTTATCCTTAAATTCACATTGTTCAGCAATAATCTCTCTTTTTTTGTAATGTAGTTTTAATAATTTTTCATCTCTAAACTGCTTAACGTGGTGGCATTGAGATATATCTTTGTTTACATTAGAGCACACTGCATGCAATATTTATATAAGCAGTGCTTTTTTCTGGGGGGACGCAGGGAGATGCCTACCCCTAAACATTTTGTGAATCTAAGTTTGGCCTCATTGAGGGGCAGTATTTCAATGCGAGTAGGAAAATGAGAGTATCCCTAAACATTTTTTAAAGAAAAAAAGCACTGTACATATGCATAAAAAAAGAACAATAAATACCCAGACAGTGGCATAGCGTGGGGGGTGCAGGGGGGGCCGGCCGCACCGGGCGCAACATCTGGGGGTTAGGGTTAGGGGGCGCAAATCCACGGGTTAGGGGGCGCAAATCCACGGGTTAGGGGGCGCAAATTACTTGCCTTGCCCCGGGTGCTGACAACCCACGCTACGCCACTGCACCCAGATAAAAGTTTCTGAATATATTAACAAAGTTGTGTCAAAGTATATATACCAAAATTATTACAGAAATAATATCAAATTTTCAGAATGTTGTGGCTCATCACTCTTAAGTAATGAAGTATCAGCATTTATCAAACAAGGAGATTCCACTAGGTTTCAAAACAAAACAATTGACTTTAGGTCAAGCTTGTGAACCCCCAAGATAACAGCTTTGGCACTAAAAAAAATTTCACTATGTGTTCAGCTTGTCTTGTGAGCTCACAGTAGTAATAATACCAGCTTAACCAATGTCCCGTCCTCTTAAAACCTTTCTTTGCTCTTCTGGAGACAGGAGTAAAGCAGGTGAACTGCAGGTGAGCAAATATCTAACCAGGTTGGCAGACACAGATTAGAAAACCCTGAGCTAAGAGGAAACCACCAGCTGAAGAGGACAGAATGGAAAAAGCAAAGACTAGAGCAGGGGTCAGCAACCCTTTTCATCCATGGGCCGGTCCACCGTCCCTCAGACCTTGTGGGGGGCCGGACTATATTTTGGAAAAAAAAATATGAACGAATTCCTATGCCCCACAAATAACCCAGAGATGCATTTTAAATAAAAGCACACATTCTACTCATGTAAAAACACGCTGATTCCCAGACCGTCCGCAGGTCGGATTGAGAAGGCAATTGGGCCACATCCGGCCCCCCGGGCCTTAGGTTGCCTACTCCTGGACTAGAGGTCAACTCTTTCAAGCTTAACATAGGTGAATATTATTCATATTTCCATCCTTTCTCAATATTTCAAAACATACTTACCAAGAACTTTGCACTGGAATTCAATGGGGCTTGTATGTGAAGAAAAACAAATGTGCTTTAGAAACACCTAGGTTTAAATTCTTGAAGCTATGGCTTCTTGACAGCCAATAAGTATTTTGGGGCCACATTTTCTTTCTATACTACAGAAAACTGCACAGAACAAAGTGTTTTTGAAAGTTGAAAATGTGCACAGTTTTGCACAGTGAAGGAAGGCATTGTATTAATGTTATTATTTAAATGTGCACTAATGCTTTCTTTGTGTTTCCTTTTCTTCTGTCGGCTATTAATACTCCACAAGAAGTATACACAAATGTGTAAGCATTATTTCTTCCATTGCTCCATGCCAAGAAACAGCTGGTGGGTAAATTTGCACTTCCCAATCTGTAGGACCTGAGAATGGGACTAACTAAGGGGTGGGTCAATTCAAATCCTAAAGAAAGCCTATCCAGATGCTGAATATCTGGATATTTCATTATCAGCGATGAAAAACATCTGCTTCCTTTTATAACAGTGGAGGGGGGTAAGGAAGTGAACATTAATGAACTCTTTGACCCAAATAAACTCCTCAGTGGGTAAGCTCAAAATCCATGGGTGGGTGGAAAGGAATGGTACATATATTTTATTCCACTTTGCGTACTAAGCCTGGGAGACAATGTCCCCTGAGCGTGGCACAAAAGAGCACCATCTAGCAGAAATATCAAGGTCATTTCTTCCACCAGAAGTGGAGCTTTAGTGTCCCTGAACTACCTTGATCAACCCACCTTCCCTTAGTTTTTTAGCTGTACATTTCCTCCCTCATCTGTAAAATGGGAACTGGCCATGGCCTCGCCATAGGTCCGGATTTTCACAGACATTACTGGGATTTCAAAGACAGGGGGGTGCGCCTGGGTCTTAGGGAAGTCAACTGAAAAATCACGTGGTTTTTCTGGTGTTTTTGTAAAAAGAAAGCTCAACAACTCTCAGGGTGTCCTGCTGGTTACTTTTAGAAATATGGCAACCCTAAAATATAAGTCAGCATATGTACTCCAGAGACCACCAACTTATATACGAGTAAATAATATGTGGAACTTAACATGGGCCGTTGTAGTGGAACATCAGTGCATTGGGTCTGTGGTTAGGTGTAGTGAATATGTTAATTTCATTTTCCCTCAGCCTCTATTTTTCTGCTCTTAAATTCAGTTCACCCCATTCCTACATGTCTGTGGGTTTTTTAAGGCCTCAAAAAAAGAAATCACCAGCATTTTTGGACACTTTCTCCTGATATTCACATTTTTGCAATACCTATTGCATGTTATTTCCACCCGCAAGGTGGAAACCAAAGAAGTGATCATAACAAACACTGCAATTTTAAAAGGAACCACTTATTCCTAATTGTCTAGTCTGCACTAGCAATGTGGTTTTTCCATCTGTGCCATTTCTAGAAGATGTAGATAAAAATGGGCCTGCTGTTAGATGTGACATTTTAAACTAGAGTCCACTAGTAGATAATAGGTGGTCCCTGGTCCTGAATGGGGTAACTGTGCCCCTGAAGGACCAGGTGCGCAGCCTGGGAGTCATTTTGGACTCACAGCTGTCCATGGAGGCGCAGGTTAATTCTGTGTCCAGGGCAGCTGTTTATCAGCTCCATCTGGTACGCAGGCTGAGACCCTACCTGCCCGCAGACTGTCTTGCCAGAGTGGTGCATGCTCTAGTTATCTCTTGCTTGGATTACTGCAATGCGCTCTACGTGGGGCTACCTTTGAAGGTGACCCGGAAACTACAACTAATCCAGAATCCAGCTGCCAGACTGGTGACTGGGAGCGGCCGCCGAGACCACATAACACTGGTCTTGAAAGACCTACACTGGCTCCCAGTACGTTTCTGAACACAATTCAAAGTGTTGGTGCTGACCTTTAAAGCCCTAAACGGCCTCGGTAAAGTACACCTGAAGGAGTGTCTCCACCCCCATCGTTCTGCCCAGACACTGAGGTCCAGCGCCGAGGGCCTTCTGGCGGTTCCCTCACTGTGAAAAGCCAAGTTACAGGGAACCAGGCAGAGGGCCTTCTCAGTAGTGGCACCCGCACTGTGGAACACCCTCCCAGCAGATGTCAAAGAGAACAACAACTACCAAACTTTTAGAAGACATCTGAAGGCAGCCCTGTTTAGGGAAGCTTTTAATGTTTAATAGGTTATTGTATTTTGGTGTTCTGTTGGAAGCCGCCCAGAGTGGCTGGGAAACCCAGCCAGATGGGCGGGGTATAAATTATTATCATCATCATCATCATCATTATTATTATAGGTGCAACGACTGAAAGTTCCTCTGGATCCAGCCCAATGTCTCCATAACATTTGTGATGAGCATAAGCTATGTTTGCCAGAGTTTCCAAGGTCTAGTTAGCCTGCTTCCATTTTAAAAAATACAACAATTGAACACCATCTTTAACAAGTCAGCAACAACCCACATGAAATACTTGGCTTTGTTTGCTGCTTAAAATGCTGTATAAGTCTGGCATGAGGGCTTTGCCCCTTACTCAGGAGCTTAAAATAAATACAGCGAAGTAGTAGCATATTAATGTCTTAGATCGTGATAAAAGGTTAATGTGTCACTGCTGGGGTGCAAACTTTAATTGGTAGGTTAATTAGTGTGGGCCAATTTTAAGCAGCTGGAAATCAAGGCATACTTAGAATTCTATTTTTAGTTAATAGTTTAGTTAATAGAGCTCTGCCTTATACTAAGTCTAGCTTGACACCATCTATTTCTTTAACAAATTTCTTTTATGAAACTTTCCTTACATAGTAACGCTCACACGCAAAAACAGCAATATAAAGCAACATAATTTAAACAAAAGGTCACAACCTTGGTGCAGTTTTTTAAAAATAGCGGTCAGCGATAAACATTAAGGAATCAAAACAGCACAGCCCAGTGAAATCATAACATCACAAAACAACATAGCACAGTAACAGCTGCTTGAGTAGAATCCTTAAAATTATGGGAAAGCAGCTATAAATAAATAGCATAAAAGCCTGAGTGATAAAAGTTGCAAATTCAAATTGGAACAGAGTTCTACGGATGTGACCCCGCTACAAAAAAACCCCACAGCACACCAGAAGGACCTCAGAAGTGGGGCGTTGGGGTGAAGTCAGGCCTTCAAGTAACTTGGTCTCAAATCAGCTGGGGCTTTAAAAATCATTACCAGCGCTTCAAATTTCCCAGTCAGAGGTTTAGAACGCAGTGCGTTTCACACCCCTGGTATGTTACTATAACAAGGAATAAAATTCTAGAAAATTGTGTTCCTTTTCAACACATGGTATATTTCGCCTGTTGGATTTGTTGGTTATCTAACACTTAAATGCATCGAAAAGGCATCTATAGTGAAATGTTGGTAAAGTGCCACATTTATTTACATTTGCTAATTAATCACTTGGCAAGCAAACTAATATTATATTAGCAGTAGCAGTCCCTTTTTTCTAGAACATTGTTTCAGTAAGCACCACACTTTTTAACAACAAAAAAGAGGTGTTGGTACTGAGTACCCTTGAGTACCTCCTGAAAAAAGTACTGATTATAATTAGTAGTAGTAGTATTTAAATTTCTATGCCTCCCCTTCATCTGAGGATCACAAGGCAATTTTATACAATATAAAAACACAAAAATACATACCATAAAAATGAACAAAAACAATACCCCCCCTCCCCGGTTTAAAAAGCCATAGATTGTTTAACTACCCAGGCATAGGCAAACTCAGCCCTCCAGATGTTTTCGGACTACAATTCCCATCATCCCTGACCACTGGTCCTGTTAGCTAGGGTTGAGGGGAGTTGTAGTCCCAAAACATCTGGAGGGCCGAGTTTGCCTATGTCTGAACTAGTCCAAGGCCTGGGGGAAGAGGAATATTTTTGCCTGGCACCTAAAGATATGTAACAAAGGCACCAGGCAAGTGTTATGTACTGAGTTGAATAGGATCCAAAAGGCAGCAGTCTGATTGGTGCTAGAACAATAGGATCCAGAATGCAGCAGTCTGATTGGTCCACAGGAGCCACCCAATCCAGTTCCAGGTGGAAGGGAATCCACAACCTGATTGGCCTACAGGAGGATCCTGGAATTAGCCAATCACGTGGGGCCCATTGTGTAAATAATGTATATAAGGCAGGCATTCTGGGGGAACTTCCATTCCTCCTCACCACTATGAGCTGAATAAAGAGAATGAAATCCACTCTCGACTCCGAGTATATTTCAGCAAGCCTCCCTGGCGAGAGCATTCCACAAATGGGGAGCCACCACAGAAAAGGCCTGTTCTTGTGTTGCCCCCCCCCCCGAACCTCTTGTGGAGGGGGCACACGAAGAAGAGCCTCAGATGAGGATTGCAGGGTCCAGGTCAGTACAAATGGGGAGAGGCGGTCTTATAACCTAGCTATGGCAGCTTTCTCTAACATTGTGGACTGAATTGCATTCTGGGATATCTGTTCAGAGAATTGGAACTGCAGATACCTCTTTCTCAGCTGTGTTTAGCCCATTTTCCAGTCAAGTTTTGTGACGTACATTTCTTAAATTCTACCACCTTTTCCTTCTGATGGATAAAAGACAGTGTAACGCAAAAGCTTGAATTCTTTTAGGCCTGTCGTTAAGATCATTTGCTTGTGGCGTTGTACCTTCTGCTCTTTACAGCCAAGACAACAGCCACTTTCTTCTTGACAATCACAGTGGTAAAGGCAGCCCTGGCAGGATGGCAGCAGCATTTGAAAACTTTGGCCAACACCAGTTTCCATGACGCCTTTCTCCACGACGCAGGGTTACTCTCCCACTTTCATCCACAAAGCTTGTTTTACAAAAGCACCCTGTGTTTAGTAGGAACAACACCATTTCCTTGCCAACAAATGTATATCCACCTGCATCTCATGGAAGATAAATGATCAGAGTTATATCTGGTCACAGCAAAAACTGGCAACAGGTGCATTAGGATCATTTATTGTTTCTATGTCACTTACAAATGGTAAACTTATGGTATAGTTATCATTCCTCTGACAGGCAACATTCTGATATCTCCAGGAAATCTGTTGGAATCTCAGCAGTCCTAGTTTCTGAAACCTGGGAAAAGATCTGGCCATCCTATCCACTAGGATCCTGGTCTAGCCAGACTGGTACATGCACGATCTTGCCCAATTGGACATCCTTCAGTCGCACTTTTTAATCACAGTGCAAATGCTACATGTACCAGCAGGCTGTTCAGCTTGACTCTTGAGAGTCCCATGGACTGCAAGAAGATCAAACCTATCCATTCTTAAGGAAATCAGCCCTGAGTGCTCACTGGAAGGACAGATCGTGAAGCTGAGGCTCTAATACTTTGGCCACCTCATGAGAAGAGAAGACTCCCTGGAAAAGACCCTGATGTTGGGAAAGATGGAGGGCACAAGGAGAAGGGGATGACAGAGAACGAGATGGTTGGGCAGTGTTCTCGAAGCTACAAACATGAATTTGACCAAACTGCGGGAGGCAGTGGAAGACAGAAGTGCCTGGTGTGCTCTGGTCCATGGGGTCACGAAGAGTCGGACATGACTAAATGACTAAACAACAACAAGTTCAAGAATCCTCTGCAATGTGCGGCCAGACATTGGTACCCAGACCCTGCCACAGTGAAAGATACCCATGCTCAGCTGCAACAATGTGCTTGTAAACGCAGAACTGAACAATTCTATTGCGGGTGGCAAACCAAGTTGAAGAGGAAAACTTCTCCTTGAGGTTCCAGTTTAACCTGGCACTGTGTCAACCTTGCGCAACTGTTGCAGCAAGAGTCTTGATAGCACAAGGATGGAAGAATGAGGAAACCCCGACAAAAGAACAGTGGCAAGAGAAATTGATGAATTATGCAGACCTGGCTAAACTGACATACAAACTGCGAGATAAGGACAACTGTGACTTCAAAGAAGAATGGGAACTTTTTGCAAACTATCTAAAAAGACAACAAAATGAACTGGACTCCTTGGCAGGTTTTGAATAAACATACACAAATTTATTATGGTTAATGTAGTAGATAGATAATATACTGATTTATACAATTTTACAGTATGCAGAGAACAATATGTGTTGAGAAATCAGAGAGAGGAGCGGAGGGAAGTCTGGAAGGGAAGGAGGGAGGGTTCGTTGGGGAGGTGGGGGGAAGGGGAAAAATACAGTGGTACCTCGGGTTAAGTACTTAATTCGTTCCGGAGGTCTGTACTTAATCTGAAACTGTTCTTAACCTGAAGCACCACTTTAGCTAATGGGGCCTCCTGCTGCTGCTGCTGCTGCGCCGTCAGAGCACTATTTTTGTTCTTATCCTGAAGCAAAGTTCTTAACCTGAAGCATTATTTCTGGGTTAGCGGAGTGTGTAACCTGAAGTGTATGTAACCTGAAGCATATGTAACCCGAGGTACCACTGTAATAATAATAATAATAATAATAATAATAATAATAATAATAATAAATTTTATTTATATCCCGCCCTCCCCAGCCGAAGCTGGGCTCAGGGCGGCTAACAACAATCAAAATAATCCAACATTCTAAAAACATTCATTATAAAATTAATTAAAATCAAATTGATGGCAACCATTAAGCAAAATTCTGTGCAGATTGCCAGAGGAGGGGGTCAGGCTGCGCCCTGACCAAAGGCCAGGTGGAACAGCTCTGTCTTGCAGGCCCTGCGGAAAGATGTCAGGTCCCGCAGGGCCCTAGTCTCTTGTGACAGAGCGTTCCACCAGATTGGAGCCGCGGCCGAGAAAGCCCTGTCTCTAGTTGAGGCCAGCCTAACCTCTCTGTGGCCTGGGATCTTCAGGATGTTTTTATTTGCAGACCGTAAATTTCTCTGTGGGACATACCAGGAGAGGCGGTCCCGTAGGTACGAGGGTCCTGGGCCGTATAGGGCTTTAAAGGTTAAAACCAGCACCTTAAACCTGATCCTGTACTCCACCGGGAGCCAGTGCAGCTGGTATAGTACCGGATGAATATGATCTCGCAGCGAAGACCCCATAAGGAGTCTCGCCGCGGCATTCTGCACCCGCTGGAGTTTCTGGGTCAGTCTCAAGGGCAGCCCCACGTAGAGCGAGTTACAATAATCCAGTCTGGAGGTGACCGTTGCGTGGATCACAGTGGCTAGGTCAGGGTGAGAGAGATAAGGAGCCAACTGCTTAGCTTGGCGGAGATGAAAAAATGCCGCCTTTGTTATAGCTGTAATCTGCGTCTCCATAGAGAGGGAGGTATCGAAGAATACACCCAAACTCTTAACGGACGATGCTGGCACTAATTGCACCCCCGTAAGAGATGGGAGTTGCCCCCTCAATCCCATATCGCTCCGTCCCAGCCAGAGGACCTCTGTCTTCGAAGGATTTAACTTCAACCGGCTCCCACGTAACCATCCAGCCACAGCTTCCAGACATCTGGTCAGTGTGTCTGGGGCCGAGTCAGGATGGCCATCCATCAACAGATAGAGTTGGGTGTCATCGGCATACTGATGGCAACCCAGCCCAAAACTCTGGACAAGCTGGGCGAGGGGGCGCATAAAGATGTTAAAAAGCATCGGGGAGAGAATCACACCCTGAGGCACTCCACACACCAAGGAGTGGCGCGATGACAATTCCCCCCCAAGCGCCACCCTCTGTCCCCGACCAGAGAGAAACGAGCGCAGCCATTGAAGGACTGTGCCCTGGATCCCCAGGTCGGCAAGGCGGTGGTCCAGGAGTTCGTGATCGACCATGTCGAAGGCTGCTGACAGGTCTAGAAGAATCAGTAGCCCCGACCCGCCTCGATCCAGCTGCCTGCGGAGATCATCTGTTAGGGCGACCAGAGCCGTCTCGGTCCCATGACCAGCGCGGAAGCCAGACTGGAATGGATCAAGAGCCGATGTTTCATCCAGAAACCTACCAAGCTGTTCAGCAACCGCTCTCTCAATCACCTTACCCAGGAATGGAAGATTCGAAACCGGGAGGTAATTGGATAGATCTAAGGGATCTAATGATGTTTTCTTTAAGAGGGGACGCATCACTGCCTCCTTCAGTTCCCCTGGGAATACCCCGGTGCCAAGGGACAAATTGATGATATCACCCAGGGGGGCCCGCACCTCGTCTGGACATGCTCTAATCAGCCAAGACGGGCACGGGTCAAGAGGACAGGTGGTGGGCTTTCCAGCTCGGAGGAGTCTGTCCACATCGGCTGGAGATATCCGGTCAAAGTGGTCCAATACTGGACCCGAGGACAGTCGAGGGGCCTCCAGTTCCTTTATTGTATCCAAATTGGCAGGGAGGTCATGGCGGAGCAACAGGACCTTCTCCGCAAAAAAGCTCGCAAATGCCTCACAGCTGTGTGTCAAATTGTTATTTAAATTTGGCTGTCCTTCAAGGGACGTTAAAGACCTAATTATACTAAATAATTGCGCCGGGCGAGAGCTAGCGGAGGCAATGGAGGCCTAGAAGTAGGACTTCTTAGCGGCCTTCACTGCCATCTCGTAGGTTTTCATTAAAACCCTATAAGATGTTCTTGAGGCTCCGTCACGGGCACCCCGCCATACTCGCTCTAGCCGTCTGAGGTCCCATTTCATTTTCCGAAGCTCCTCGGTAAACCAGGGAGCCCGGTTTCTGCGGGGTCGCAGAGGGCGCCTAGGTGCGATCTCATCAATGGCTGCTAGGAGCTGGATATTCCAGCCCTCAACAAGCTCAGTCAATGAGTCGCCAGGGGGAGCAAGGTCCCGCAAGGCCTGACGGAATCTATCAGGGTCCATCAGCCTCTGCGGGCAAGCCCAAAAGCCCAAATTGGCTCGCCACCTAAGCAGGGTGGGGGTGGAAAATCAATCCTGGCTTTCAGAGCGTAGTGATCAGACCATGGCACCTTCATCGAAGGAGACATGATCACATCTATACCGGCGCCAAAGATTAAATCCAGCGTGTGGCCTGCTTGATGTGTGGGGCCCGAAACAAACTGGGAGAGCCCTAGTGTCGAATGAATATGATATGTTTTGATATTTTGTTATGTTGAAATTGTTAATATTTTTTTTTTTTAAAAAAAGAATACAACCCCCCCCCCCCAAACCTTGCACAACTGTTATCTCTGCCAGCTTTCCATCTTTAGGTTTTATTGTGGACATACCTGCAGCAGAAATTAAATGGCAAAAGGTGCTCCCTTGGTTGTGATTCCATAAAGCAGGCATAGGGAAACTCGGCCCTCCAGATGTTTCGAGACTACAATTCCCATCATCCCTGACCACTGGTCCTGTTAGCTAAGGGTGATGGGAGATGTAGTCCCAACACATCTGGAGGGTTGAGTTTGCCTATGCCTGCCATAAAGGCTTATTGTTTGTGCTGTGTCCCATCACAGAACTATAGCTCTGGAAAGGGACCATGAGGGTCTTTGAGTTCTACCCCCTGCAATGCAGGAATCTTTTGTTCATCATGAGATTCACACCACGACCTGAGAATAAGAGTCTCAGTCTCTACCAGCTGAGCTCTCCTTGGTGTCTACTGTATTTTTCGCTCTATAAGACGCACCTTTCCCCTCCTAAAAAGTAAGGGGAAATCGTGTGTGCATCTTATGGAGCGAATGCAGGCGGGAGGCTCTGCTCAGCGCTCCCTTTAAAGAGCCACGTGGAGCGTGTGTGCAGCTCTTGGGGGCTTTCCACACGCTCTTTAAAGGGAGCGCGGCTCTTGGGGGAGCCTTAGCTGCATGCAGCCTCTCCTGGGCGGGGGATGAAGGCTCCCCTTGCCCGGGAGAGGCTGTGCACGCCTATCCCATAAATCAGGACAGCAAGCGGGATCACTGCGCAGCGATCCCACTTGCTGTCCTGGCTCCTGGGATTCAGAATTTTTTCTTCTTGTTTTCCTCTTCCAAAAACTAGGTGCATCTTATGGTCTGGTGCGTCTTATAGAGCAAAAAATACGGTAATTTATGTGGCCAGAGATTTAACAGTAACAAATGTTTTCTCGCTAGATAATCCTCCCAGTTTCTCTTTCTATTTCACACACAAAGATGGCAAATAGGGAGTGTTAGGATGCGGGGACATGCCCCCCTTAAGGACCCTTTCCCCATGGGTAGTTGTATGACCTAGGTGGCATGAGAGGAAGGGCTGAAGGCTTGCGAGATCATCGTGTCATTGCCGAAAAGGAGCCCTCACGCTGCAGAGAGGTCATCCAGGAGCCTGGTCTGGCAGAAAGTGCCATTGACAGTGTTGCCTTTAGTGGCCTTGGCAAATGCCCTAGTTGCTCTCATGTCAGCTGGTGGTGCCCCTGCATGTGGGAAAGGAATAACAGATTTAATTTGATTTACACCTCCATGTATGCCAGTTGTTTTGAACTAAGGCCAGAACTCCCTGTTCTCGGTTGGGTTATTTTCAGGGTCGGGAAAATGCACATGACAAATTTCAGGGGAAAAAATAACTGCATTTTCACACATTCTAGAAAGAAACAAGCTGTGGTTTGCTCTGCTGTGACAGAGGCTCCTAATTTTAACTGCAGCCTGGTAAACAGATGCTCAGTGTCCGCTGCGTTAGGAATGTGTCTGTCCCAAGAGTCGGCTGGTGGAAGGATATAATATTGGAGTGCTGGGCAGATACTTTGGCTGCAATCCTAAACACATTTACTAGGCAGTAAGTTGCATGGAGATCAATGGGACTTGCTTCTGAGTAGTCATGTTCAGGATTCTGCTACTTGTGGAACTGAATGATAAAAATTAAGGCTGCAAGTTTTGATCTGTCTGGTTGGTTGGTTGGTTAAAAGCACAATCCTATCCAGGTCTCCTCTGTAGTAAGTTTGTATAGGATCGTGGTCTAACGCTTCAGTTTATCTATGATACAAAAGGTAATCAATAGAGCCATATGTTAAGAGTATGCCTATTTATTTATTTAATTCCACTATGATTCTAGTGTGTTAGCATTTCTTTAAATTATCCGCTCTATCACTATCTCAATAAGACCCCTTAATGGAAGTATTTAGGTAGTGTGTTTTTGTTCTGTTTTTTTGTTTGTTCGTTGCATTATCATCATCATCATCAATCAATCAAAGTACAAGTCTGTCAAAATATAATTTCAACAGCAACAACAAAAGGGATACATTAATGATACCTTGCATTTTTTATTAGTGTAGTACATATTCCCCAACATGGGGACTACTGCCTGCAACACCCTAAATCCAGTGCTGGAATGGGTTAAGCCACTCAGCCATTAGGTAACTTCCTAGAGAGCCAGTGTGGTGTAGTGGTTAAGAGCGGTGGACTCGTAATCTGGTGAACCGGGTTCGCTTCCCCGCTCCTCCACATGCAGCTGCTGGGTGACCTTAGGCTAGTAATACTTCTCTGAAGTCTCTCAGCCCCACTCACTTCACAGAGTGTTTGTTGTGGGCGAGGAAGGGAAAGGAGATTGCTAGCCGCTTTGAGACTCCTTAAGGGGAATGAAAGGCGGGATATCAAGTCCAAACTCTTCTAGCAGACAGGAGGTAGGGATGCATTGAGGCTGGTGTTGTCAATATGGCCATTGTGGGACTCAAGTGGTGGCAGATGTTGCAGATGGCCCAGTTGATGCAGATTTAGGCCTGCTGTTTGAAGGTAACAATCCCACTAGGCAGACACTAGGCATTGGGTCACCTAAAGATCTAGTCAGATCCCAGGCCATCATATTTTGTCGCTGCTGAAATCTAGTTCAGCCGAGTTGAAAAGCATGGAAGCTGCTCCTGCAGTTAATTAACCAGCAATACCTTTTCTTGGCTAACTCGCTCCCTGATGGATTGTACCTAATATTAACAAGCACTAATTATGCCTTGCGCACCCTCTTATTTTTTACCTCCTACGAGCAAGTGCATTGACAAGCCCAGCAGCGTCTGAAAAGCCTGCCTTTCCTCTACGGATTCCTCTAGCACTCCAGTCTCCTCAAAATAGTCTGGAGATTAATGCAAGGTGATATTATTAGAAGCAAGCCCTTATCCCCCAAGGCTGCTATGCGTCGAACACACTGTCAAACATTCTACATTCAGACCCCGTTTTTAATTTCCCATGTCTGACCTGCGCATTGCAGATCCTCTTAGCACTGAGCAATAATCACACTAGGTTTGGCAGAGGAAGAAGTTTTTGCAGTGCAAACACAGCTTGGATGCAATGTCCTGATTCCGAACAGAAGGAGGGAAAATCAATAGTGAATGGCATTTCTCTAGCTCTCAATGTTCTGTGCATTAACCCTTGAGAGGGCCTTATCCGCACTGGCTTTTGATCATGAGTCTGTGCCAACTCGAGGCTCTTTTTCGTATGCCTTTTAACCGCTGGAAATCAGAGCAGGCATGTGTTGGTCTCAGAGTATTAACTGTGCCTAAAATAGCATGGCTATGAAGTGGGGCAGATTTCTCCCACCTCATTTTATTGCACTATTAAAAAACCTCATTCTAACTGGAATCCTGCAGATCGGACATTGCTGCTGCCGCTGCCTGCAAGATGAGCTGATCGTTCCAGGCTACACAGCACTTCTCTCCCGCTGAAGCAGCCCAGCCCTGCGACTGGCATGCAAACAATAGTGTGAAGCATTTTAAGAAGCTCATAAAACAGGACACTAAGCGACAGGCTCACACAGCCCAAGGGGCGGCAAAACCCAGTAAGCAAGCACAAGCAGAAGACAGAGAACATCAGAGCAAATGTAGTTGGATTCTGTTGTGAGAGCCAACTTCTTGTAGTGGAAAGCATGCAAGGTCGTGGAGTCTGAGAAACTGCATTTCCGAGTCTTTCAGCACAACATGCTAAGTTTCTGTTTCCTGTGTTGCTTCCCATCAAACTACATGGCAGATGGGGATTATTCCAAGGCCCCCCCTCCGCTGGCCTTGATTTCAGGAACAGCAGCAGGGACTCTGGAAAGCTAGGTATATTTGTTGCAGAAGCCGCCAGCTGTGTGGCGCTTTGAGATGTGGTGACTTCCTGAAGAGATATGCCCGTATCCAGCAGCTGCAAAGACCTCACAGGCTTTGCAAAACATCATCTTCCCTTAATAAGAAACACAGAAAGCAATAGCTTATTTAACTTATATGCAGAACTCATCATGCGAAAGGCTGGACTGGATGAATCCCAAGCCGGAATTAAGATTGCCGGAAGAAACATCAACAACCTCAGATATGCAGATGACACAACCTTGATGGCAGAAAGTGAGGAGGAATTAAAGAACCTTTTAATGAGGGTGTAAGAGGAGAGCGCAAAATATGGTCTGAAGCTCGACATCAAAAAAAATAAGATCATGGCACTGGTCCCATCACCTCCTGGCAAACAGAAGGGGAAGAAATGGAGGCAGTGAAAGATTTTACTTTCTTGGGCTCCATGATCACTGCAGAAGGTGACAACAGTCACGAAATTAAAAGACGCCTGCTTCTTGGGAGAAAAGCAATGACAAACCTAGACAGCATCTTAAAAAGCAGAGACATCACCTTTGCCAACAAAGGTCCGTATAGTTAAAGCTATGGTTTTCCCAGTAGTGATGTATGGAAGTGAGAGCTGGACCATAAAGAAGGCTGACTGCCGAAGAATTGATGCTTTTGAATTGTGATGCTGGAGGAGACTCTTGAGAGTCCCATGGACTGCAAGAAGATCAAACCTATCCATTCTTAAGGAAATCAGCCCTGAGTGCTCACTGGAAGGACAGATCGTGAAGCTGAGGCTCCAATACTTTGGCCACCTCATGAGAAGAGAAGACTCCCTGGAAAAGACCCTGATGTTGGGAAAGATGGAGGGCACAAGGAGAAGGGGATGATGGAGGATGAGATGGTGGGACAGTGTTCTCGAAGCTACCAGCATGAGTTTGACCAAACTGTGGGAGGCAGTGGAAGACAGGAGGGCCTGACGTGCTCTGGTCCAGGGGGTCACGAAGAGTCGGACACGACTAAACGACTAAACAACAATAAAAGCAATAGCATTACTACACCACAAGGAATAGCAGTGAAATGTGATTTGCGTTCCTCCCCGTCGCTTGATCTTTTATTGCTCTGAAAGCATTTCTGGTTTAAACAGAACATTTGTTGGTTTCCTCCCCCCAGCCCCAAAGGCAACTCCCTGAAAGGCAATGTCGCTTCTTAAAAGGTCACTTACAGCATTAAATGTCATCTTTGGTCCTAATTCGGTTCTTAAGACCACAAGCCAAACATACCAGGTGAGTGGCTGCATATATTGAAAGCAGCCGCTGAGATTCCACAAGGCTGTCCTTGAGTTATCTGAAAAGTAAGACCCAGTAATGCGCAAAACTGCAAATCATCTATACAGTATTATATTGCACTGAGACTGGCTGCAAGTGATGCAGTTGTTCTGAACGTTGAGTTTCTTTGGGAATTAACCAGTGTGTTCTCTGGATTAGATGTGAGAAGAAAATGTGGTCAGTTTGGAGAGAATTTAAACCTCTAGCAGCGGACTAGAGAGGGTTTCTAGAGCAAAGAGAAGCTAAGAGACAGGTATCCTAGGCAGGGAAGCAGGAGGCTGATGTAAGAGTGCAGAACAGGAATGACCGCTCCCCATATTAAATGGGGGGCGCCCTTTGTGTGGTTGTGCGCAGCCCCCTGGACCCTGTGCGGCACCATTAGCACAGGCTTGGCTTTGCCTTCCCCAGGTGGGATACCTGGAGGTCTCCGCCTACCTCAGTCAGTTTCCCAATCCCACCTGGGGAGGCGTTGCCAAGGTGATCAGGTAGGGGGAGGGACCACCCTGCCCACACAATAGGGGGAGGATCTTACCTGGGAATCGTCAGTTGGCTCCAGAGCATCCCCCACTCTACCCACCCTCAGTTAAGACTTCTTTTGCAGGTTAACCTTTTCTTCACAGGTATGCAGGCGCTGCTATGTCAAGGTCACTGTTGAAGGGCCGGAAAGGAATTCTCCTGTATTGGCAGGTTTGCCTTTCCCGTAGCCAAATGCCACAACTTTGGTGGTATCAGGCCTTGGGCGGAATCCTTTAGTCTAGCTTCCCTAAATGGGGGAGGGCATGCAGCAGTGACCCACGTCCCCCTCCTCTTTGCGGCAGCGATACCAGGGTTCCCCATTAAAGGGGTTATTTGAGGGGAGGCTTTGGCCGTACACCAAGAGGTTGTCATTGCTCTCTCCTGCAATGACGGCATAACGGGGGCAGGCTCTCTCTGCTTGAACATATGTTCTCCAGAGCCAGCCCCTCCCCCCCACACTGGATAACGCTGATGTTCCCCAGATCCCCGGCGGGGGACTGGAAGGGATAAATGCCCAATGCCTGAGCCAAGGTCTACCCACATCTGAAACATAATAAAGTTGTGGGTTGTCTTGAGTCGTTATTCCACACGGGGGCTGCCCAGGGCTTGGGGGACTCCACCTGTCCACGCAAAAGGATCAAGAAATCTAAACAAAGGGTAGGTGGAGAATTGGGCATGAAGAAAGGAGAAAAGTCAAAGCCAGCCAGCCAGTCTTCCTCCTTGGGTAGAGCTATCACATTTTCATTTTCGGCTTTCAAATGTATGTCTAGAACACCATGACTTCTGCAGCCCTGTCCCCAAGACACCAAGACAAAGTGTGAATGTGTGTTTTGTGTACACAGTAATGGTTGGTATCAAGCAGACATGTTGAATGAGGAGTTATCTTGAGTTCAGGAGTGTTATCTACTTATAACGAACACCTTGCTTAAATGAGCAAAATCATACACATGCAAAGAATAGTTTTTTGCTCTGCGGTGGTGGTATGTTTGGACTGCACCTGGATTCCTGTGTTGTTTCTGTAGTTTTTGCTCTTTGCTATTGATAAGTGGTCCTGAAAATAATCCCCCTTTAGCTGCTATTATGGTGAGTATGGCAGGGTACTTCAAAGAGCTAAGGGGCACTCAATATATGAAGAATAACCTGGAAGCAAGTTTTGTCATGGAAAAATGTGCCTTTTTGAGGATCGAGAATATATTCCATATTCTAAAATATCGAAACACCATGTCTGCTGGAGGAAAGAAATCTGTTTCTGCAACTAGAGGATGTAATTGATGAAACATAATGAAAAGAGAGTATGATGAAATTTCTCTCCATCCTTTTCCCTGGGATTGATGCTCTCTGTTGCTATCCTGGGGGGAGACTTGCAGGAGAACAATTATTTTACTTCAGGGCTGCTAGTGGGTGAGGGAAGCCTTATGTGATAAAATACAATCTAAAAAATAAAATGAGCAATAAAAATACAACTTCAAATCATACAGCACCTGGCACAGTGCATTACTGTTGCTACAACAGCAAGAAAAATAATTAAATGGACCATCAGCAATGTTCAAGTGGTCCATGGGGAAAGGAATTTGGGGAGCCACAGCCATTTTATATGCACTTTGGGGGGTGTGGTACATGATTTGGCTGGGAAACTGCACTACAAAATTCAGAGAAGTGCAAATTTTGAAAGGTGGCTGTGTTTCTGTCTACGTATTGTGAATTTAACAAGTTTGACTTTAAATGCAGATGGAATCCATTTTCTCCCCCATTCATGCCCACAGTGCTGTGGGAAACAAAACATGGCAGCCATCAGGTACGGATTAGGGCCAAACTGACCCTTGACCCCCCCGTCCATTGCAGCGCCAGCAGCAGGGAAGCCCCCTCACTTGCAAGTACAACGGGGAGGGGATGCTGGAGGCTTCAGAAACACCACCGCCAGAAGATGTAGGCAAGACATCAGATAGGTGGGACCCCTGCCAGGGTGGAAGGACTCTAGCAAGATACCCAGTATGCCAGATGGTAATCCAGGTCTACAGAAGAGGAAATAGAGCAGTGGGGGCGGGGGGGGGCGTGTTTTCTTAAAAATAGGTCAATAAATGCCACAAGGCAATTTGGAGCAGAATATTTCCCCCCTCTTATCTAATGAGAACGTTACCATTTTCTGACATGTCTCCCCACGGATTTAAAACAGCATTTAGGCAGAATATAAAAAAGAGGTTTAAATCCCCGGAGAACCTCTTTTTTCTTTTTGCAGTGGTCGAAGGGTGTAATTAAACAGAATCCGAAGCAAAGGGCATGCAGCCCAGATTAAGAGGCTGCTGTTTAAATTGCTTTCAGACGCCACTGTTATTAAAAACGGAATGCTTTGCACCTTCTTTGAGAGGCAAGGGACAGACCTTCAATTCAATTGCCTTGAGCTCCCCAGCGCAGTGTAGAGTCGCTCAGATCTTTCGGAGTTTTGGAAACGGCGTAAGGCAGAGTTATTTATATATTTAAGGCATTATTTTTTTTAGTGCCTTTAAGAAAAATGAATCACAGGCCTGCGTTACTCCTGCTGTGGGTTATATTATTGTCACTCACTGCTGTTGATGATACGGCCAATTTAAATTTTGCTTCGCTGTTTTTCACTTGTTGAAAGATGCATCAAGCCTTGAAGGGCTACATTTTTTTAATAAGAAATAAATTGAAAAGAGAGAGAAAATTGGACTGTCAACCAGTTAAATAATGGCTGGTACCTTCTACCATATGACTGTCTGGTTTCGTTAAATGTAAATTAAATTACATATTTCTTGTGCTGTATTCAGGTGCCTTATTGAGACATTGAAAGAAGTGTATGATAACTTACAATTTAATAAACAAATCCTACCATTCAGAAAAGGCCAGCTTCAATATCTGATTTTTTTTTAATTTTTAAAAAAGTAATACCAGAAGCAAAAGCTCTAAATATAATCTTTATGGCTGAAAAGAAATTTTATTTTTACTTATTGCATATATACACACATATATATTCATCTCCCAGGGCAGCTTACAAAAATTGAAAAACACACACACACACTATTTCAAATTCATTTTGAAAGCATAAAATTAACCTGAAAAACAACAGGAGCTAATATATCAGAACAGTAAAATCTCTAAAGACCAGAGTGGAAGAAAAATATTTGTGTGGTAAATATATTTAAAGGAATTCGTGTGTACTCCATGAAGAAGGGTGTGTTGGGAATCAGGTCAATAGGCAGTGAGATAACTGCCTCAGGCTGTGGATGCTACATACAGGGTGTGTGTGTGTGTGTGAGAGAGAGAGAGAGAGAGAGAGAGAGAGAGAGAGAGAGAGGAAGGAAGGAAGGAAGGAAGGAAGGAAGGAAGGAAGGAAGGAAGGAGCAGCAGCCCGAGTGGCAGGGGTGGCCTGTCCCATTTTGCCACCCAAGGTGAAAAGGGAAGATGCTACTTGGCCACTCATTGCTGCCCCTACCAAAGCATCGCTTATCGTGGTTGCCTGACTGTGGCTTCCGCGTTCCGGCAAGATCTCAAGAAGCTGTGGCACAGAGGTGCCCCTTGGTTTCTGCCGCCTGAGATGGCTACCTCAGTCTCCCTCATGGACAGGCCGGCGCTGTCTCATGCCCATTCCTTCTGAGGTCCCACAACCATTTCTCTCTGTTGGATGCCAGAGCTGCGTGTGCCACATGGCCCATGCCTTGCACCCCTTCAGCCAGCTTGCTGCCATCCCATCAATGTTGAAGGAACATTCAACGGCTGGTCTGGCTGTCCGGCTTCCGTGTGTGGAAAATGTGGGGGACCAGAGCAACGTCTTGTTACTTGCCTTTGACAGCAAAACATCTCATCTTTTCCTGGTTGGGAAGACCTTGTGATGGGTGTGGAAAATGCCTTCAGCACACAAGCTGTTCTAGGGGATAATATTAACCGCTGTAGGTTAATATTACTGTTCACAGTGAGAGGTGAAGCTACAGGGAACCAGGCAGAGGGCCTTCTTGATAATGGCACCCACCCTGTGGAATGCCCTTCCATCAGATGTCAAGGAGATATGTAACCATACAACCTTTAGAAGACGTCTGAAGGCAGCTTTTTAAGGTTTAAGGTTTTATTATGTTTTTATATAGGTGGCGCAGTGGGTTAAACCACTGAGCCTTGGGCTTGCCGATCGGAAGGTCGGCAGTTCGAATCCCCGTGACAGGGTGAGCTCCCGTTGCTCGGTTCCTGCTCCTGCCAACCTAGCAGTTCGAAAGCACGTCAAAGTGCAAGTAGATAAATAGGTACCACTCCGGCGGGAAGGTAAATGGCGTTTCCGTGCGCTGCTCTGGTTTCACCAGAAGCGACTTAGTCATGCTGGCCACATGACCCGGAAAAACTGTCTGCGGACAAACGTCAGCTCCCTCGGCCACTAAAGTGAAATGAACGCCGCAACCCCAGAATCGTTCGCGACTGGACTTTACTGTCGGGGTCCCTTTACCTTTACCTTTATGTTTTTATATATATATCGGAAGCCACCTAGAGTGGCTGGGGCAACCCAGTCAGATGGGCAAGGTACAAATAATAAATTATTCTTATTCTTATTCTTACTTGTTCCTAAGTCATCCGGTGCTGTTCTTGCCCCCTTAGCAAACCTGCTTCCAGGGAAGCTTTTCCAACCTAATTTGCCTTCAGTGTGCTACAAGATTTTATGTATTTTCTAACATTTATATTCTGCCTTTCTTTTATCACAGAATCAAAGGTGGTGCAGGTGGGCACCGCCTTTGAAGACCTTCAACTAGGTAGTGCAGGGCCTCATGTTCAGTCTATACCCTTGGACTCTCCAAGGCATAAAAAGAAGGGAAACTGAAACCCCGTGTCGTTCAGAATCATTTCCTTGCCGCTCGATTGCAATGCATGGTTTTCATCCACTTCATACATGCCAGTTCTCTGTTCCATTTCCGCTCTGTAAGCAAATACTTTATCCTCTCTATGCCTTTTATCCTACATAGTGTAGTTGGGTGCATTCCTGACCTAATTTCAGATCCACTCAAATGTTCTGGGGTTTAAAAGTTCAACACAGACTTATGTATTTCTCTGCATACTCCCCTTTCTGTTCCCTTATCAAAGAGGAGGTTGGCATCAAGGAAGAAACTGTTATTAGAAATACAGATGGAGCGATCTGTCAGTTTCAGTTTCTCTGTTTCTTATTTCTCCGATCAAGTTCAATTTTTCACCTTTGCGCAACAGTTAAGTTTGGGTTTTTTAAAGTCCTCATGAAACATCATCAGCATTTTAGTACAAATTTCACCCAATAGGCACATTTCTGCATGCAGTTTTCAGGGGTGGCACGTCTTGTTTTCCCATCTGAAGCAAAATGGGAATGTGCCACTCTCTGCCACCCTGCTGCCGTGTCTGACCCTGTAAAGACCCTCTCTCTGTAAAGACTGAGATTAAAAAGGATTGTAAGAAACCATTCCTTCTATTTATACTTTTCTGGGCAACCAGCCGGGAGCCGCTGACAGCATCCTGACATCAGGCCACATCTCTTTCAACCTTTCCACTGAATCCAGTGAAGCTTAATTTTTATTTATGGCCAGGTGATTAGGATGCATGAAAGCAAACGTCTGATGAGAAGGCTGCAATGTTTGATGTGCTGCTGCTGCTGCATTGATTGAACCAGCTAATACCTGCTCCTAAACATATTGATGGGAAAATGAATCCTGCTGGTTTTAATTAGGCCAAACTTACTGCCATACATAGCCTGGCACCCCCAGCCTTCAGCCTTGATTTTTATGGCCTCTGTTTTGTCTGGGTTGTTTATATGTCATCAATATGCAGCGCAGTAAGTCACCGACTTAAAACTTCATTCTACTAAAGAGCTGCCTTTATCTAGCTCGTAGAGATGTTTTGCAAGTTCAACCATGTTGCATCAAATTCATGTATTACATGCTACAAGTGGAACCTATAACAGAAATGTGCAATGCTCAGGGTTCCAGCCAGCCATGCCTTCTTTCAGATAATCATGCCCCACCCCAGAATACTCCGTTCCATTCCCTTCCATGATTTCTAATTCTCCCCTACTTCAATGGTCAGCCAGAGTTTGGAGGCCACAATGAGCATGGTCAGTCCTCACTGGACTTTGGGGTTCCACTCAGTTTTCCCAAAAACTTTTTTTTGGGGGGGGACTTCTGCAGACTTTGGGGCTCACCAACCATACTAATCTATTTATTTTATTTACTTTGCAATATTTATATACCTCTTGGTTGTCATAAAAGCTCTATGCAGTCAGTGCCTTTTCTCTTGTGCATGGCTAGTGCCTTTTTGGCTACATTCACCTCTGAACTTTGGAAACTGCGTAAAACAGAAATTGATGTATCTGTATAGTTTATATGGTGTTCTGTAGTTACCTGCATTCTTTTCCCTCTGTGCTGCTTTCAGAGCCTGACAGCTGTGTCCCCCTTGCGCAGCCTGGGAGTCATTTTGGACTCACAGCTGTCCGTGGAGGCACAGGTCAAATCCGTGTCCAGGGCAGCTGTTTATCAGCTCCATCTGGTACGCAGGCTGAGACCCTACCTGCCTGCAGACTGTCTCACCAGAGTAGTGCATGCTCTGGTTATCTCTTGCTTGGACTACTGCAATGCGCTCTATGTGGGGCTACCTTTGAAGGTGACCCGGAAACTACAACTAATCCAGAATGCAGCAGCTAGACTGGTGACTGGGAGCAGCCGCTGAGACCACATAACACCGGTCTTAAAAGACCTACACTGGCTCCGAGTACATTTCTGAGCACAATTCAAAGTGTTGGTGCTGACCTTTAAAGCCCTAAACAGCCTCGGTCCAGTATACCTGAAGGAGCGTCTCCACCCCATCATTCTGCCCGGACACTGAGGTTCAGTGCCCAGGGCCTTGTGGCGGTTCTCTCCCTGCAAGAAGCCAAGTTACAGGGAACCAGGCAGAGGGCCTTCTCAGTAGTGGCACCCACCCTGTGGAACTCCCTCCCACCAGATGTCAAAGAGAAAAATAACTACCAAACTTTTAGAAGACATCTGAAGGCAGCCCTGTTTAGGGAAGCTTTTAATGTTTAATAGGTTATTGTATTTTAGTGTTCTGTTGGAAGCTGCCCAGAGTGGCTGGGGAAACCCAGCCAGATGGGCGGGGTATAAATTATATTATTATTATTATTATTATTATTATTATTATTATTATTATTATTACTATTACTATTACTATTACTACTACTATTATTATTATTACAATGTGTCATCCAGAGGAGCCTGTTTTCCATGAGGAAACCGCAGGAAAGGATGGGATGGTCAAACCTTTCCCCTACCAGCTGCTTTCCCTTAGAAACTTACTCCTAAACTGCTCCTCCTCTGCATAGTCCCACACTGGTTACCTCAAAAGTATTGATCTAGAATTAGCTGCAGGAAGGAAGCCACTGGGAAAAACAAATAGGGGCTGACTCCCTCTTGCTACTATTTCAAAGGTCCATTTTCTTCAAAATCAAGCTGCCTGCTTCACAGGATGTTAATTATATGCAAATGGGACATGCAGATTAATCCCCAGTCCTATCCAGCTCCTCCTTATCTGAAGGAGTTGCCTGCCTACTAGTTTTGTACGGTTTTCAGATCATTCATGTCCGCATTCTGCAAATATCACCCACCCACACCCGCCTAGGACAAAAGGAATCCCGCTCATAGTCGCTCGCATGAACATAATCCCTGTGCTGGTTACATAAAAGATTAAACAGATATTATATAATCTGGAAAATTAGACTGTTGGATCACTTTAAAGCTTTCAGCCTCCCATTCTTCGGCGAATGAAGTGACAGAACAAAACTCAAGGTACTGTTTGCCAGTGGTGCAGCAATAAAACGGCCAGCACATTTGCAAAGCTAAACAGGGTCTGGTGCGGTTTCAGATTGGGTGCAGGACCATGTCTTGAGATTTCCTGCAATGCAGGGGGTTGGACTAGATGACCCTGGGGTCCCTTCCAGCCCCACAGTTCTATGATTCAGTTATGCACCTGGATGATGTCAGACTAATCTCATGGTCACATTTTCTGCAGCAAATGAGTGTCTGGAGTAATATTACCCCAGTTGGTGCAATCACAGCATAGCAATTGAGAGTATGCACTGCGAGCCTCTGTAGGGACGCGGGTGGTGCTGTGGGTAAAACCTCAGTGCCTAGGGCTTGCATGGTTGGCGGTTCGAATCCCCGTGGCGGGGTGAGCTCCCGTCTTTCAGTCCTGCCCACCTAGCAGTTCGAAAGCACCCCTAAGTGCAAGTAGATAAATAGGTACCGCTTTATAGCGGGAAGGTGAACGGCGTTTCCGTGTGCTGCGCTGGTGCTGGCTCGCCAGAGCAGCTTCGTCACGCTGGCCACGTGACCCGGAAGTGTCTCCGGACAGCGCTGGCCCCCGGCCTCTTAAGTGAGATGGGCGCATAACCCTAGAGTCGGACACGACTGGCCCATACGGGCAGGGGTACCTTTACCTTTACTGCGAGCCTCACCTCAGCCATGAATGCATTGCTATACTAGTTCCTGTAGGAGCCAGTGATGTCAGGGTGTGTGGCACAAATTCACTTAGCCCCCTGGGAAAGGGGAGTAAATAATGGGTGTTGATTAAATGGGGAGCAGACAATGGTGGGTGAGTCAACTTTCCTGAGAGGGGAGTCCTGTTTACACACCCTGTTAGTAATGCCTTTGGGGTGGGGGGTGGGGGAAGCTAACTTTTACTTTTACTTCATCACCATACATTTTGCTTTCTCCATTCCACGTTCCTGGAATAGGCTCCCCTTCTCTATTAAGTCATCCCCACCCACACCCATCTTCATAAAGTCCCAACTCAAGATCCATGTCTCCAGGAATCACTCAAATATCTTTGCACCAAGTCGCATCAGACATTGGCTCTTGTAATCTGCCAGCTACAGGTGCTTGTAATCTACCCATTCATGAGAGATCCTTAACTGGAGAAAGTGATGTAAAAAGAAGCAGCCCGGGGGGGTGTTGGCCTGATTTGCGCAAATACCTTTTGTTAACCTTCCATTTCATTCAGATATAGAGGTCTGACCAGGAAAACAAAAGCACCAAAAGGATGGATATTCCTGCCTTCTAGCGATGTTGCACCTGTCTGTGTAGAGTAAGCAAAGACGACACAACTGCATAGGTGAGTTGCCCCATTCACGGTGATGCCTAGGTTACGATTCAGAGACATTAGTGCCAATTTAATTACATGGCAGGGACGCGGGTGGCGCTGTGGGTTAAACCACTGAGCCTCTTGGGCTTGCCGATCAGAAGGTCAGCGGTTCGAATCCCCACAACAGGGTGGCCTCCCGTTGCTCAGTCCCTGCTCCTGCCAGGCTAGCAGTTCGAAAGCACACAACTGCTATACTTAATAACGGATATGCTTGCTGGGGCTGATGAAAATTGCAGTTCAGCAACATCTGGAGTGCCAAAAACTCCCTACCCATGCTCAGGAAGAAACAATAATACAGTCGTACCTTGGTTGCCAAACACCTTGGAACTTGTACATTTCAGCTCCTGAATGATCAAAAACCAGAAGTGAGTGTTCCGGTTTTTGAACGATTTTCGGAAGCCGAATGTCTGGCACGGCTTCCACGGCTTTCAATTGGCTGCAGGAGCTTCCTTAAGCCAGTCAGAAGCTGCACTTTGGTTTTCAAACGTTTTGGAAGTTGAATGGACTTCCAGAACGGATTCCGTTTGACTTCCAAGGTATGACTGTACTGGACTAAAGTTGACAATTCTAGAATAAGCTTTGGAGTTACCCAGAAAACATGAATTGAGCAAGCACTTAAAAAGAAAAGTTGTTGTGACATAAAGCTTTCAAGCAATTGGTGTTGAAACACGTTTTCGAGCCAGGAAGAATTTTTTATTATATTTTTAGCCTGTCCTTTGTCCCAACAACTCAAAATGACTTACAAGTCCCGACCCTCCTCCCCAGTACAGTGGCAGACCTATATTCTGGGGTCCCTGAAGCTTGAACTGTCATGGGAGCCCCTGAACAACCGGCCACGAGGTCTGGGTAACCCCTGTTACACTCTTCAATAGAGTTGTTCCACAACAGATTGCCACACCTTTACAAAATCTGTGCTACTGACTCTCAAACTTTGGGATTGTTGAAATGTATACAAAATAAAAATCAGTTTGAGTCATGTGACTCAAATTGGGTATACTTGACCCAAAATCTTTAAGCAATGTGAACTAAATTTGGTTTGGGGCCCCTCTGGGATTAGGGACAATATGCTCCTGTCCCAGAATCTTCTCCTCATCGCCACCCTGTAGGTTATGCAGAGAGATGGTGTCTGGCCCAGCCTGAGTCTCTGAGCTTCCACATTTGATGCTGCAAAGGATGGCAGATATGTAAACTCTGCTAACTGGATGTTAATCTCACTCAAGTGTGTAAGAGGAAGGATAATTAATAAATAGTATCCTATCCTAGGGACGCGGGTGGCGCTGTGGGTTAAACCACAGAGCCTAGGAATTGCCGATCAGAAGGTCGGCGGTTCAAATCCCCGCGACGGGGTGAGTTCCCGTTGCTTGGTCCCTGCTCCTGCCAACCTAGGAATTCGAAAGCACGTCAAAGTGCAAGTAGATAAATAGGTACCGCTCCGGCGGGAAGGTAAACAGCGTTTCCGTGCACTGCTCTGGTTCGCCAGAAGCGGCTTAGTCATGCTGGCCACATGACCCGGAAGCTGTACGCCGGCTCCCTTGGGCAGTAAAGCGAGATGAGCACCGCAACCCCAGAGTCAGTCATGACTGGACCTAATGGTCAGGGGTCCCTTTACCTTTACCTTTATCCTATCCTACCCATCCCAACAGAGATTTCGTGGGGCAACCCAGCCAGATGTGCGGGGTATAAATAATAAAATTATTATTATCAATGAGGATTAAACCTTTTAACTTAAAGGCTGTTTCACAGGTTTGGAAATGGACAGATTCACCTATTCCTACCCCCACATATTGCAAAATTGGCCCAACAGCATGAATTAGGATTATGCACACCACACCAGAGATTTAAAAAATGCTAGTTGTAACTTCTGAAACTTTCCAAAGAAGTTAAAACCCTGTTTCATATTGGAAATCATTTCCTGGCCAAGTGCAAGCAATTGAATGGTAAGTTTAACCTATTGCATTTTAATGCGTTATCCGTTCAGAAATGGAAACATGTGCCACATCCCTTTATGGCCTGCTATACAGGGTCTTCCGCCCATCAGAGAGACTATAGCGACATTATTTTCCAAATTCTTCTGCTTGTGTTTTAAAAAAACCAATGTTTTGAGTGATCTGGAAGACTGTTTTACAGCACACAAGGTTCTAAGGGGCAGAAATCTTTCCTTGCAGAGGCCTTTTATCAACAAAGTACTTACTAACTGAAGTGATGTTCAGGGAAGTCAATAAGGCTCATCAGATCTGTAAGGTTAAGTATGTGAATTAGGTCTTCAGCCAACAAAACACTTACAGCCCTGATCGATTTTGCCCATCTCTCTAGTTTCCAGCATGCGCAGGTTTGAATTATTTAGTAGTTCTTCAGCTTGAAGCTGATAGAAGATTGTTTGGGTACCTTCCATTTAACTAAAATTATCTCTCCAAAGCAGCTTCACAAAGAGCAGATTCCATATTGAAAGTGGCCCGAGTGTAGTCTGTGCCGTCTTCCTGTAGTGAGTTAGAGCACCCCATACTAACTATATTTAGAATTGGGATGTGGGTGGCGCTGTGATCTAAACCACTGAGCCTCTTGGGCTTGCCGATCAGAAGGTCGGCAGTTTGAATCCCCGCGACGGGGTGAGCTCCCATTGCTCTGTCCCAGCTTCTGCCAACCTAGCAGTTTGAAAGCATGCCAGTGCAAGTAGATAAAGAGGTACCACTGTGGTGGGAAGGTAAATGGCGTTTCCGTGCACTCTGGAATTCGTCACAGTTCGTGGTTGTGTCAGAAGCGGTTTAGTCATGCTAGCCACATGACCCAGAAAGCTGTCTGTGGACAAACGTTGGCTCCCTCAGCCTGAAAGCGAGATGAGCGCTGCAGCCCCATAGTCGCCTTTGACTGGACTTCACCTTCCAGTGGTCCTTTACCTTCACCTTTTACCTATATTTGGAATTCACCTGCGAGTCACACAGTATAATCTAAAACAATCCTGGGGCTTTCCAGGACATTGAACGAGTTTGATCTCTGCTCCCTTGGAATCCACCTGGCTTAAAAATTAAAAATAAAAAAACTGTGAGTGTGAAGACAGGGCTTTGGGTAACGCTGTTATGAATCACAGCAGTAATGTGTGATAATTGTGTGGTGCGGTTTCACTATTAATGAAACAACACAGGCTAATAGGAAGATAAATAACATAAAAAGTATAAAACATTGTGTACTCTCCTAAGAGCTTCAGTGATAAGTGATGCATTATGCAAGCATTGTATGTACAGTCACCTGCTGCATCGTTGCTCCATTACTAGTTTCTGTTATCGCAACCGTGATGATGCCACAGTGTGTGTGTAGTTTAAGATACTAACAATGATAATTGTATAATGTACAATTGCAACAGACAAGATTATGCTTAGAAGTATGGTTAAAAAAAATTCTTACTCACCCAGTGCAGTACAAAAACAAAGAAATGCACAGTTCATCCCACAGCTGATCACAATCTTGGGGCCAAATTACACCATGCTTGTTGTTTTTATTTAGTACCTGAAGTCCATAGAACTGTTAGGGTGTGTGAACACTGCTCAGCATGAATGAGTGACCCATAGAGTCCACCTTGAAGCTGTGTCTTTTACAGTCTAGTGAAGGATTTCACATTTCTTACTAACCATCAAAATGCCTATCACCATTAGGGCTGCCATATGGGATTCGTCCTTTGGAAATGTTGTCCGGGTGTAATTTCCAGAAAGCGGCAAAAATGTCCAGGGAAATCCGGGCGTGTGGCAGCCCATATCAGAGATGTGGGGTTTTGGGCAATTTTCCTGAAAAAATAGGTAAGAAACTTCATTTCTTTTGGATATTTTGCAACTTTTCTGGATTTTCACTCTTTGAAATATGGCGACCCTAATTATTATGCTAGGTGGGATGTGTGTGGAGGAAGACTCTCTGTCTCGTAAGGGAGGGGCACAACATCTCTTAACAGTGCCCTGCTTGGTGGGGCCACACAAGATCAGAAGAGGCTTCCTTGTTCCCAAGTGTGGCACCAAATGGATCCCAATCACTTATAGGGGAGAAGGCAAAGGGCTGAACCTATAGGGCCAAGTTGAGGTCAAGGGTACACCTGCTACTTCCCTTGACCACTCCAATGTCTGAGCCATGGGCCAAGGTTGCCCGTTCCAGGGTGAAAATAAAAAGTGGAAATCCGCATATTCCCAGCAAGTCTGGATCAGCCCAGAGTCTGAAACTAGCTTGTTTCCTTTGTCCCATATATAACCCTGCGCAAAGGATCAACAACAGACCTTCCAGGTGCATGGCCTCAGTTTATTGGAGCAGATTTCTAAGAGCAATACAGTATTTGGACTGTTATTATGGATCACTAGATAAAATGATGCAACGCTTGGAAGGCAAGCGAGACAATCTTCTTTTGGAGAGGATTTGACAAGGCATAATTCATAGCTCCCATTGTTCTCAAGTGCTTCCCTGTATCGTACAGGGTTCTTTCTCACTCAAATATGTGCTGATGAAATTTACATTGTGGATGTTAGAGTGGTCCAAATGAAGCACAAGTTGCATGTTTCAGCATCTCGGCCTAATTCAGCGAGCACTCTGGGCAACTCCAATGCATTCCTGGCAAGGTTCTGCTCAAGACAAACTGACCTCTTTGTTTTCAAGTAAAGAGTACAGCAGAAATAAAATGGGACTCCTTACAAGGACTGGTATCCCACCATGACATGAATGCACCTAGGACTCTGGATCAAGGTGTTTACCAAAACGATCAAGCAAATCCGCCTTTACGACGCTCAGTTTCACAGCCCCAGTTTACCCTGAATGCTGCTGAACCACTTGGCAGGTTAACCTCATATTTTGCCTTTCCTGAAATGTCGCCACCTACACAGAGGCAAAGCTGGGTAAACTGGACCCAGGTTACATAATGCAGGCAGCACAGAGGATGGTGTTACGAGAGTTCACACAGTAGCAGGGGAACGAGTTGGACCAGCATTTCCAAGGACTTGAAGTTCAGGGTTGCCCTCAGCTTCAGCGAAAGGTGAATGGCCTAAGGGACTTTTCAGAAGGTCCTTTTGACGTAATCAGAGTCATAGGTTCTCACGGCCTAAGTGACTTAAGGCAGTGGTCTTCACCTGAGGTGGGTTGGAAGGAAAGGAGGCACGTGAGATAATAGAAATGAATGAGGGGATAGTTAGCATCCCTGCTCCTCTTTCCAAAGAACTGAAGTCAATGTGGAAAGGGGAGAACTTCTCTAGTCTCCACAATTCAGACCTCCGCTCTCTTCCTTTTTTATAAAAGCATGAGAAGAGCCTGCTGGGTCAGGCCAAAGGCCATCTAGTCCAGCATCCTATTCTCACAGTGGCCAACCTGATACCTGTGGGAAACCTGCAAGCAGGACTCAAGCAAAGGAGCCCTCTTCCCTCCAAAGCACACAGCCTCCAACAGTGGAGGCAGAACACACCCATCATGGCTGGCAGACACTGAAGGCCTCAACCGCCATGAATTTGTCTAATCGAGAACATAAGGCCATCAAGAAGGTTGGAGAGATAAAATCAAGATATGGAAATATCGCTGAGAGGCAGGACTGAGATTTGGATATGCTACGAGGTTCAGACTGTTGCAAAATCAAAATTACAGTTTGGAAGACAATTTGACCTTTTTATTTTAGTTTTTTATTTTTATTGGATTATGATTTGATATGTTAATGGATGTTTTTTATTGGAAAATTAATAAACACTCTAACTACAACAAAAAAGAGAACATAAGGCCTTTCTTCTCCTCAGTCAGAAGCCACCAACCCAAGACCACGTGTTCTGTGTGGCTCATAACATTCCCCTCAGTGCCCCAATATCCCCCCCCCATCTGGTGCTGCTGCTTTGTTTTTAATTTTTAAATAAGAAGGAGGCTCACATAGAGACCTGTCATAGTAACCCAGGGTTGTCAGATGCCCTCAGCACACATGAAAAGAGGGAAATACATTTACAGATGCCATCAGGTTGAGGATATCTTGCACTATATGTTGATATATGGTCCCAGAGAATTGTTTTTAAAAAATCTGTTCTCTATTGATTCTCACATCGATCCCCCCAAGGAAGTGATGGTTGAACTCTTAGCCAATAAAGTAAAGGGTAAAGGGACCCCTGACCATTAGGTCCAGTCGTGACCGACTCTGGGGTTGCGGCGCTCATCTCGCTTTATTGGCCGAGGGAGCTGGCGTACAGCTTCCGGGTCATGTGGCCAGCATGACTAAGCCGCTTCTGACAAACCAGAGCAGCGCACGGAAACACCGTTTACCTTCCCGCCAGAGCGGTACCTATTTATCTACTTGCGCTGGCGTGCTTTCGAACTGCTAGGTGGGAAGGAGCTGGGACCGAGCAACGGGAGCTCACCCCGTCACGGGGATTCGAACCGCTGACCTTCTGATCGGTAAATCCTAGACTCTGTGGTTTAACCCACAGCGCCACCCTTGTCCCAATAAATGCCGACAAATGCCACATCTGGGAGCCAAATTTTCTCTGGCAGCTAAGAGGCTTCAGCCTGGTTATGTTAATGCATGGTGATTTCAGATGTTATGCTAAATTATAGACACATGCTGTGTGATTTCAGAGGAATGTTTTGCTTTTTGCCCTGTACTGTTCATTGTGAAGGCCTTTGGCTATAGACAAAAAATTGAATTGAACCCAGTGTTGTCAGATTCACCTCCTGTCAGGAGTGTTCGTTTTCACAGTGGCAGCAAATCAGTCAGCCAGCTTCAGGTTGATATAATCTGCAAGGGGCTGAATCCCTTCCTGGGCTGCTCCACACACCCAGTTTTCTTTTGTACTTCTGGAAACCCAGGGGTTCCCCTGAACAGAATGAGGCCTCCTGACCCATTTTGGCTCCATTTCTGTTGGCACGCAGCACGTTAGTTTGCTATTAGAGGGAGTGTTGCATCCGAGGATAGGAATGGAGCTTATCTCATTCCATACGTCTTACTGGAATGTAAGGCTTTCCTGCTTCGTCTGTGCAGCCTCCCAGTGAGGCAAGGAACCAGCAGCTACAGTAAAACTAAATATACCAACTGACTCATGTATATACTATTATTTCGCAGAGTGCTCATGAAATATATTGCTTTAGATGTAACATAAGGTAATGTGGTTCCCATATTTTGCTCCACCAAAAGGAGGGTCGTTTTTTGCTCTTCATATGCTCACATCTTATCATTTGTCCAGACATGGGCAGCCTTCACATTTTCTGACCTGCCAAGCCAAATGCCCATTCCCCGTGAATAGTGGCCTGTGAACTCCTTGACAAACCTTGTTTCCACTGCCCAAATGTATTGTTATGAGCTGAGGCGGGGCGGGGGGAGTTGAACCCCTTCGATCCCCTGGATCCAGCAAGTGTTACAATATAAGTCAGACTAGCTTCCTGCATTGAGGCGATCACCTGGGTGATGGGCCATTAAGAGAACAAAGGAAAGGGCTCTGTGCTAGATGAAAAATGGGTGGGGGCAAATCCCTCCCTCAACTCAGAGATAGTTAGGACGAAGCCTGAGTTAAGAGCAGAAAGGGGCAAGGATGTGATCTAGAAGTAAAGCAGCAAGCTGGGGAGACAGAGAAAAATGTTTGATTTGTGCTTGAATCCAAGGCTGTGCCTGTGGGAGAAACATTGGGGTGTTAATGCTGTGAACCCCTCCGTCGGATGCTCACGTTGTATATATGTGCAAATAAACCATGCATCATAAAAACACTACAGTCTCCGCTGTGCCACGTTCCAAAAGGAAAAATGAACCCTGGAATCTCGCACCTATCAGAGACTGAAGTGGCATGCAATAGAATTGAATCACTAGCCCTAGCCAACGGGCTGTTGTCATTTTGAGGGTTACAAGCCAGGCGGGGGAGAGAATGTAAATAGCTATTCATATTCTGTTGCCCATGGTCATATATAATATTTGTTGTTTTTTTTAAAGAAATATTTATTGAAGTTTTACAAAAACATAAATACAAGAACACATAATAAAAGAAAAAAGAAAAATAAAGATACAACATACAAAAGCAAAGAAAAAATAAGAAAAATTAAAAACAATTCCATTTTTCATAACTTAAAACTCATTTGCTTGTTTCTTTGACCTCCTCACACCTCCCCTTCTTGTATTCCCATTTAAATAATCAAATCAGCAAATCCTTACCCTCTTTCATTTATCTTAACTCTATATCTTAACATTTTATAACTCTATATTTTCATCCATTATCAATTCATTTTTGCATATTCTTATTAACTTTGTTGCTAGTACCACTTATTTCCAATCCAACATCATTTTAACATTCACTAATTTTACAATGTTTCTGCAGATAATCTTTAAATTTCTTCCAATCTTCTTTCACCAACTCTTCTCCCAGGTATGGTCATATATAATATTTGAAAGTATCTTGGAAATGTCACATCCTCTTTCTGTTTTCAAAGAGGCAGGGGTTGAGATCTCACAGAGGAGGGATTGGCCTTTTTTTACCACTGTTGCACCCAAACCAGAATTGCTGTTTTACATGACTGTGAATCTTCCATTGGGTTGAATGGTGCTTTGCATGCGCTCCCAACACAAGGTCTTGCCTGTTTTTTTATTATTATTACATTTCCAAATCACCTTTTCTCCAAAGAGCTCAAGGTGGGCTTCCCCAAGTCCCACCTATCTGATTTTCATTTTACTTCATCTTTAGCAGTTTACATATATCATAATTTCTAACCATCTTTCCCCACCCACCCACACACTTATTTTAACCATAAAAAAATTCACATTTTATCACTTATATAATACACTGTCTTCTACTTCTAACCCTACCGCCTATATCCACTTCCAAAGCAATTCTAAGATTTAAATATTAACATATTTTTTCAAATATTCCTTAAACTTCTTCCAATCTTCTTCCACTGTCTCTTCTCTCTGGTCTCGGAGTCTGCCGGTCAGTTTGACAAGTTCCATATAGTCCAAAGCTCAGCACTCTAACCATTACAACTGCAGTGGTACCTTGGTTCTAAAAACGCCTTGGTACTCAAACAACTTGGAACCCAAACACTGCAAACTGAGAAGTAAGTGTTCCAGTTTGCGAACCTTTTTCAGAAGCCAAACGTGCTCCGTTTTGAGTGTTACTTTGAGGTCTGTCTGTTTTTGCTATTTATTCTGATTTTTGTTTTTGCGGCTCTTTTTTGTTTTGTTTCTGTGACTGTGTGGAACCCAGTTCAGCTACTGACTTGATTGTGTGACTGCAGTACATTGTTTATTGCTTTCATTTTACGGATCAATAGTCTCGTTAGATTGTAAAATTCATGTTAAATTGCTGTTTTAGCGGTTGTTTTTAAAAGTCTGGAATGAATTAGTCCATTTTGCATTGCTTTCTTTGGTAAAGCGTGCCTTGGTTTTGGAACGCTTTGGTTTTGGAACAGACTTCCGGAACGGATTAAGTTTGAGAACCAAGGTACCACTGTATACAGTTCCCGAGTCTCCCCCCTCTTGTTTCTCTTGACACTACTCCAAAACGATTTTCTATCCAGGTTCAGAAGAGTTTGCAGAACCTTTCCTTTTTTAAAATCAAAATCTCAAGTGACGCAATGTTTTGCGTTTGCTAAATGGAATTCTGCCCAGCTCCTGCCTCACTTTCCAAATGATGAAACATTTATGCAATGTTGAATGGACTATGCCCAAATTTGCGAGACTCATGCTGATTCTGGGAATTCTGCGTCAAGGTGACACTGCAAGGCAGGAGGATACTTCAGTGTCCCTGGCGGGTCCTTGCATGATCCCACAAGAGGGCTGTGGGATCGTGTAAGAGATCTCATGGGGGGCAGGGGGCAAAAAAGCAGCTGGCTGTTCACAGATGGGACCATTTGGACCTCGTGCTTCTAATAGCCTTTGTTTAGTACCTTTGCTGGGCATTAGGGTCACTGGTTAACAGGGCCAGAAAGGAATTTCACAGAGTTTTTGTCTCTGTGAAGACATGTCTGCCATTCATCACCATCATCATCATCATAATTTATTTGTACCCCGCCCATCTGGCTGGGTTTCCCCAGCCACTCTGGGTGGCTTCCAACAAAGATTAAAAATAAATTAAAATGTCACACATTAAAAACTTCCCTGAACAGGGCTGCCTTCAGATGTCTTCTAAACGTGAGATAGTTGTTTTTCTCTTTGACATCTGGTGGGAGGGTGCAGTGGCGTAGCGTGGGTTGTCAGCACCCGGGGCAAGGCAAGTAATTTGCGCCCCCTAACCCGTGGATTTGCGCCCCCTAACCCGTGGATTTGCCCTAACCCCAGATGTTGCGCCCGGTGCGGCCGGCCCCCCCTGCACCCCCCACGCTACGCCACTGGGAGGGTGTACCACAAGGTGGGTGCCACTGCCAATAAGGCCCTCTGCCTGGTTTCCTGTAACTTGGCTTCTTGCAGTGAGGGAACCGCCACAAGGCCTTCGGCGCTGGAGCTCAGTGTCCGAGCAGAACGTTGGGGGTGGAGATGCTCCTTCAGGTATACTGGACAGAGGCCGTTTAGGGCTTCAAAGGTCAGCACCAACACTTTGAATTGTGATCGGAAACGTACTGGGAGCCAATGTAGGCAAATTCTTACGACATAGGGCACAAATGAAGGGGGTGGGGGGTGCTGGGGAGCAGTAGTACCTCTCGTGGGAGACACATTATGCTCTTTCTGGGGTCGCTTGCCCACCATTGCCCCACCTTTGTGCTCAGTCTCACCTGTGGCTCCTAGATGCTGTCAGCATGTGACAGCAGCCACATCCCGGGAATGACTTTTTGACTGGTTGGCTGATCCAGGTGAGGGGAGCTGATGGGTCTCAAACCCTCAGTGAGATAGGGATTTCCCTTGCATGTTTCTGTATGTTTTATTTATCTTTTAATTTTTTATTTTTTATCCTTTTGTTATTATGTGTTTTTGTATGTTTGTCTTTGTGAAATCTTAATAAATATTTCTTAAAAAAAAAAAGAACCACAACTGAGCGAGCCGGTTGCGCCAGACCAAACAGGCCCATCACAGCCAGCATCCTTGGAACACGAGCCAGAACCTGAACCCCGGACCAGGGAACACCACAGGCCGCAACGCACACGTAGGCCACCGGCGTACCTTGAGGACTATGAATGCGACCTCCCGGGCAGGACTGGAACTTAGAGGGGAGGGGTGTTATGTACTGAGTTGAATAGGATCCAAACTGCAGCAGTCTGATTGGTCCTAGAACAATAGGATCCAAAAGGCAGTAGTCTGACTGGCCCTAGAACAATAGGATTCAGAATGCAGCAGTCTGATTGGTCCTAGAACAATGCAGCAGTATGATTGGTTGGCAGGAACCACCCAATCATGTTCCCGATAGAAGTGAATCCACAACTTGATTGGCTTACAGTAGAATTCCGGAATTAGCCAATCATGTGCAGCCCATTGTGTAAATAATGTATATAAAGCAGATGCTTTGAGGGGACTTTCATTCATTCATTCCTCCTCACCACTATGAGCTGAATAAAGAGCATGAAATCACTTTGCGACTCTGAGTATATTTCACATGGGAAAACAGGCTCTGGTAGGTTGAGCAGTTGAGATGAATAGGGGGCCCAATGGCCAAGAAGGCAGTTTCTGCACATACTGTAGAGGGAACTTAGGGGCAGATGGGGCTTGTCAATCTGGGAAGGGAGCCGATCTAGAAGAAAACTCTGGTGCTCAACCTCTGCAGCCTTGTGAGACATATTTGGGAGAAGAAAAGGCTCAGAAGCAAACCCTACACAAATCTGGAGTCCCTAAGATGGTTGGATGCAGAGTCGTAGCTAAGTGATCTTGCGCCCCTGGCAGATCCAGATTACGCCCCCAGCCACTGACAAATTAGCTCTTCTTTCCGCCTCTCCTCCAACCAATTCCCCCTTCAATTCACCCTGTATTTAAAACCTTTTCTTATGAGGCAATAATCAATATTTTAATTTATAGACATCTTTACGGACATATTTTAAAGCCAATTTTGCGTGCCCCCCCTTGCCTGTGGCCCTGGTGGGGGCCCACCTCACCGCCCCCTAGTTATGGCCCTCGTTGGATGGTGCCTTGCACAACTCCTTCCAGCAACTCCTACGGCCAAGCTGGGGCCAAACATATTGCTCTGCTTTCCTTTGGTCCACATCAATGAGGCCAAGACGGGGCAGCCCAGGACCTCCATGCACTCTGCTCAGGCTAGTGCCCCAAGGAGACAGATCGGCTGCAAACAAAGTTGTACCTCAGCCCAGTATACTTGAAGGAGCGTCTCCACCCCCATCGTTTAGCTCGGACACCAGATGTCAAGGAAATAAACAACTATCGGACTTTTAGAAGACATCTGAAGGCAGCCCTGTTTGGGGAAATTTTTAATGACTGATGTTTTAATGTACAGTGGTACCTCGGGTTACAGACGCTTCAGGTTACAGATGCTTCAGGTTACAGACTCCGCTAACTCAGAAATAGTACCTTGGGTTAAGAACTTTGCTTCAGGATGCGAGGAGAAATAGTGCGGCGGCAGCAGGAGGCCCCATTAGCTAAAGTAGTACCTCAGGTTAAGAACGGACCTCCAGAACCAATTAAGTTCTTAACCCGAGGTACCACTGTATTTTTAATCTTCTGTTGGAAGCTGCCCAGAGTGGCTGGGGAAACCCAGCCAGATAGGCAGTAGGCAGAGTAGAAATAAATTATTATTATTATTATTATTATTATTATTATTATTATTATTATTATGGTCTGAATTAACGCATGGCCGTGTTTGGCCAACTCCTGCACAATTCTGGTTTTAATTTTTTCACACATGCACTTTCTCCCAACAGTAGAACGCAGAGACAGAACAAAGTGTGCCATAAAATTAGCAAACAGGTGAATGATGCTTCATGTAAAACATGATGAGACAACTCAGGAAGCCACTGCAGAGATCTATCATGAGTTGTAACAATGCAGCTCATAGGCATAGCATGTGCATAAGCAGTGAACACAATTAGCATGCTGTTTGAATGACCGAGCAGGCATAAAGCAAGGATTGTGGCTGTGCTTCCACTACAATATCATTTGTGCAATTCTCAGTACGGTACTCCAAAGAATTATTTTGATACAATCATAAGATTAATCATTGCCTTAATTAAACTCCAGCAATTTTAAATATTTCCTTGCAAACAACAGGGCCTTTGCTGGAGTGTTTTTCTTCTTTCCCAGCCGGGATTACCTTTGAGCTGCATTTTGAGATCGTCTTTCACAAGGTAGGGTCACAATTAAGCGCTTAAAAATGAACCACTGTGAACTCCATCGCAGTTTTACCTGTGGATCAAGAGCGCGGCACATGATGTCTGTAAAAGCCCCAGCGTGCATCTGTAGCACCTCCAGGCACGACTAGGGAGAACCCCTGTCCAAAATCCTGGAGTGCTGCTACCGTGGACAGACCACTGGCCATCTTTGTGTAAGCCACAATAAAAATAAGTGGTTTTCAAGTAGTCTTGAAAACCGGTGCTGTACACTACTAACAAAGCAGGTCACTTTCATCTGTGGTTTCGGACAGAAGCTTGCTTCCCCGGTGAGAACCAGGCCTATGTTAACAAGATGAATCACAAGGAAATACCGCAATCGAGTAATACCTGTTCTCTTAGTCAACTCAGCTGACTGATTTACCTGTTAGAAAGGTTATCCTTTTATCACCCTTCCCGGCGTGCTGGGAATGATGAGCCAATCAAAGACTGTGCATGAAACATTGTGAAGGCGTGTTGCTCTAGCAGAGAAACAGCTGCTGCCGAAAAGACGTCAACAATACCTTCTGCTGGATTCCGCTCCATCTTCTGACGGATGTGCTCCACTGATGATATCATTATCATTATCATCATTATCATTATCATTATCATTATCATTATCATTATCATTATCATCATCATCATCATCATCATCACCACCACCACCACCACCACCACCTCATTTTTCCCCATGATGGGACTCAAGACAGCTTGCAGATAAAATAAAGGTAAAGGGACCCCTGACTGTTAGGTTCAATCGCAGGCGACTCTGGGGTTGCGCGCTCATCTCTCTCTATAGGCCGAGGGAGCCAGCATTTGTCCACAGACAGCTTCTGGGTCATGTGGCCAGCATGACAAACCGGTGGCCAGCATGACAAAACGTGGCAAACCAGAGGAACACATGGAAACACCGTTTACCTTCCCGCCGGAGTGGTACCTATTTATCTACTTGCACTCTTTGGTGTGCTTTCGAACTGCTATGTGGGCAGGAGCTGGGACTGAACAACAGAATGGCTAAAAACATGAGGCTGGGGAAAACAATCATTAAAAAACAATTAAGCATTAATAGACATGTGCATGTGTGTGCATGTATGTGTTTATATATATATATATATATATATATATATACACACACACACACATCCCAGGGATGGCTGTGGGCAGGATTCCTGCACTGTAGGCGGTTGGACTACTAGATGAAACTCAGGATCCCTCCCAACTCTACAATTTTATGGTTCTATGATATACATATAAGATATATGAAAAGCTTACAAGCGAAACAAAAACAGCACAGCCCCAGCCTTCTCCCCACAATAAAGGCAGTCAGTTCTTCTAAGGCTGTTGGAACAAGAAGGTCTTTGCCTGCCAGTGGAAAGACAACAAGAAGGGAGCCAGTCGGGCTTCTCCAGGGAAAGAGCTCCAAAGTCTAGCAGCAGCTGCTGAGATGGCTCTGCTACAGTCCGAGACTGTGTTCACATGACCACTTTACAGTGCAGTGAAGCTGCTGTCGTTGTCCCGTTTCCACACACCCAGCCCAGCATTTCACAGCCCCACCCCCCATTCAACATCAAACAGTGGTTCTCAACCTGTGGGTCCCCAGATGTTGTTGGACTACAACTCCCATCATCCCTGAGCTCTGGCCTTGCTAGCTAGGGGTGATGGGAGTTGTAGTTCAACAACATCTGGGGTCCCACAGGTTGAGAAAGGCTGGCTTAAATAGTGTCAGAGTTGTTTGTGTTTGGGTCCACACTGAGTGGGTGGGGGTGCTGACAGGGCAGCGATGCCTTTACCCTATGCAAAGGCACTCACACCTTGGCCAGAGACGAACCAGGAACAGCTTAAGGAACTCCAATTGTCGTGAAGGTAGTCTGAGAAACAACATATCAAACAGCAGTATCTCATGACCAAGTACCAGACACCTATGCATTTTGGAGACATCACACGAACACAGATTTACAAATCCAGCATTGGAAACTAAGTGAGAATGGCCCTATTCCCTGTTCCAGAGCAAGTCATATTCAGTTCAATGTCATTCACGCTAAGGAAAGTTTTTTAAGGGGGGCATCCACCTCATATTGACCTGTAGTAGGACGATACTTTCATTTTTGTTTAGTGCTCTTTCCTGGAAATCCCTGTTATTTTTAAAGGAAGATTCTACCCTTCATGGTTGCAGAGGTATGCTTCAAAATTTTGGGGCCCTGGTGAAATTTAACAGATTGCTGAATAACATTCCCAGTACCCTCCCCCCACCTGCCAAAAGCAGAATAAATTTTGCAAAAGAGTAAAAACAGAAGAAAGAATTATGAACTTTCCCATTATTTATGAATTTTGCAACATTCTACTTTCCCTGGTGAAGAATATTGTTTTGGGGGTTTTTTTTCTTGCACAGGAGTTGTAGATTGAACCAGCTAACTGAGTCATTCCTTCTCACACAGATATATTTATCTCAACCTTCTGATGCTGTTCGCAGATACTCTTTTGTGACAAATGGAGATTTAAATCCAACTGCATGAGAAGAACACCTTATTGATAGGAAACGGGTAGGCAACACACAGAACGTTCTTCATTTGGAGGGCTGCATGCTACCAAGAGTGGCTGTCCAGGGGCCACATGGGGCGGGGGCTAAAGACAAAAGTAGACAGAGCAATGCATGTGACCCTAACCTTTGTAGAATAGGCTACAGTCAAGCTATGCAAACACCAGAGGTTTTTACAACTCCTAAACAAACACATACAGAGAGACACAGAGAGACTTCTTCTTCTTCTTCTTCTTCTTCTTCTTCTTCTTCTTCTTCTTCTTCTTCTTCTTCTTCTTCTTCTTCTTCTTCTATCTCTCGTAGCCAAGTAAGATTGTCTTCCATGAACACAGTTTTAACAATGAGTCCATAAGTGACTGTGGAGGCCAATTCTGGATCCACACGTCCTTCCACAGTGGGGACATTGGTTTCCGGGCGGAGTTGATAACGGTGAGGGTTTGCCAAGCGTGCCTCCCTCTTAGCACGTTTCCCCCTTGCATCCTGAGTTCGAATGTCTTCAAAGCCCATGATACCTTTGGTAAAGGCTGTTCTCCAATTGGAGCGCTCGCAGGCAAGCGTTTCCCAGTTGTTGGTGTTTATACAACATTTTTTTAAAAATTGCCTTTAAACAGTCTTTCCAGTCAGGGAAAGAAGGAGGCAGACTATGTTTAGGGCACCTTTTCCAGCCCCTCCCCCTTTTCAGGGTGAGCAGAGTGGATCCTAAAAAGGGCTGCTCAGTCATGGATACAGCTGCCGAGCTGCTCAACTGCCTCGTTCTTTGAGTCAGAACAACTGAATCTGTATCCACTACCCATGTGCCAGTTCATGACTAAGGCCCTCCAGATTTCACAGTCCTGCACCTATTACCATTTGCCAATTGCTATGGGACTTTTGGGGTTTGAGTTTGGGATGCATATTTGGAAGACGCCTGTACGTGAATTAGTTTTATGTGTGTAGATCAGTGCATGCATGTCTTCTCAGTAAGGTTCTATTCCGGTGGCATGAGTAATCACGACGACTGGTTGATTCTTTTCTGCTGCAGCCTTCATCCGCCTTCACAGCCTTCACATACCACTTGTTATCATCTGCCTGTTCTGCCATTGAGGACTTCTTAGATCATTCTTTGTCTAGCTCCTCCCCTTTGAACTTACCACCTTGGGTGACCCTGCTGGGAGTATGAGACTCCCAACGGCTCTGCTCACAAGGGTCATAGAAACATGCAAGCCCACGACAAGTGGGTAACACAGCGAGTGGGTAACACAGATACACACACACACACAAAATAATAATCATGGGCTGGTTGGACACAGAGGAATGGTGTGAAGAACCAGCTGGGGAACCACCAATGGAATAAAGCTCAGAGCCCCAGGAGTGGCGGTGAGACGACAATGAGTGGTCACAGGGAGAAGTTTGGAAAGAAGATGTAACAGGGTTGAGTGAGCTGGGAGAGTCTGTGGCAGAGAAGTCCAGAATCAGAGGCAGCAGCTGAAACAGGAGAATGGGATGAGGAAGGTCAAGACATGAGTCCAGCTGGTGAAGAATCACAGGTGTCTCCCCCTCCTGCTGCAACCAGCTCCCCCACCCCACCCCAGCCTCCCAGAACCAGTAGAGGTCTAAAAGGAGAGGAGGAGAGATTGGTGACGCATGGACAGTCTCTGATTGCTTGGGGAAAGCCCTGGAGAGGATGGGTCTTAAGCAGCTGTGGGGAGGTGGGAACTTTCAGTCTCAGCAACTGTTTCATGGGGGAAGACCTACCAGGGAGCACCTGCTGTGCTCATTAGGCCTGGCACTCTGCCAAGTCTGTGCTGATCAGGTTCTTGCTAATAAAGTGTTAACTGCAATATGCATCGTGCAATTTACTGCTGGCTTGCTCCTCTCACACACAAATGCACAACTATCAACGTAAGCAAGAGGCACTTCTGCAGATCAAGGACACATTCCAGCCTGGCAAAAGCACTTGAGAATGTAGAAGAGAGACAGTGAGAGGTGTGGCTTTGGCTTACAGGGCACGTCCATAGCTGTCAACTGTCCCTTATCTGGCGGGAAACTCCCTTATCCCAGCGCAGTGTCCTGCTGCTGTCCCGGATTGATGATGTCCCATGAATTTCCCGGGTTTCAAAGGAAACAGCTCCTCTCCCTCCCTCCCTGCCAGCCAGGGAGGAGGGATGCTCCAACTGTGTTGCTTGGCTGCCCGGCCCGCCCCCTTCTGGCCTCCTCTCACCAGCCTCAGCCCCCGGGAGCCCCTCCCCGCCAGGACTGGCGGGAGCCTCGGGCCCTTCTGCCGCCATCCTCCTCAAAGGACCCGGATGAGATGGGCAGCCTGGCACGGCCTATGAATTGCTGAGGAGCCTTGAGAGGAGAGCGAGGGCAACCATAGAGAAAGCAGTTCAAAGAGAGGAGGAGGAGGCGGAGGCGCGGGCAGGTGTTCCAAGGGCTAACCATAGAGGGGGAAAGCGGAGGAAGGACTGCAAGCGCTTCTCCCGTAGATTTGTAGTGGTAGACTAGCATAGATGGTCTGATCTGCAGGTTTACTTCGGGCGCTATTCCCCCCCCCTTCCTCCCGCCCCGTCTGATGGAACTGAGAGCTGCAGATGGAGCACGAGAGAAAAGATACAGAACTGCAGCAGCATCTTCGTAACTTGGACTTCGTTTTGCGCGAAAAGTGGTTGCTGCTTGTAGTTTTTTAATTGCAGTGTTTCGTCAGCTGGTGTCTTGAGCAGCAACCTCTGGAAACGAAGGGCTAAAAACCAGTGCTGCTCTCCAAAATTATCCGGTCCCTTTTTACTTCGTATTTCAGCTGGTTGACTAAAATCCCTTATTTTGGCTGCTGATCCCTTATTTTCGAGGCTGCTGGCCCCTTATTTTCAAATCTGTAAGTTGACAGCTATGGGCATGGCTCAGGTGTCCTGGGCACTAGAGAGAGATGCCTGAGGGCTGCATGTGGCCCCTAGATTTCCTGTTCCTGCCTTAGGGATTTTATTGAATAAATTTTTCAGCATAGCAATATGCTATGAGGTGCAGTGCAACTCTTATGTATATTTACTGAGAAGTCCCAAGATATTTAATGGGGCATATTCCTATATGTCTGCAGCCTTTGCTGCAGAAGCGGCAGTGAGAAGAAATTCAATTTTGGAGAAGCAATTCCCCCTTCATTCCGGCTCCAAAACAGCACCTATTATTCAAAGCACTCTCCTTGGGTTTTTATTAATGCTAATGTTACTTACACCCAGAAGCTTCTGCTGCTGAGATCTATGCATTAAATGTCCTTCAGTCTTTACCACAGTTTGGAAATCTAAATGGCTCTGGAAAGACTTCGCCACTTGGATGAGCACCCCTGCTCCAGAATGACAGACTGAGAACTATTATAACTGTGCAGAGAGCGGTTATGCCTGCAGGAGGAGTTTTCTGCATATCTTTGTCGGCGGCTCAAAACTGAGCTCAAAACTGAGGTCATAAGAGGCGCAATGCGGCAAAGAGACAGTGCACGTACTTTTGTAAACCAAGAAAATGTTTAATAAAAATTATTATTTTAAAAATCTGTTGCAAGAGGCTCAAGCTACGGGCTCCATGCAGGGACAAAATAAAAGGTCGTCTCTCTCTCTCTCTGCCCATTTTCCCCTCTGGACCCCAAGGCAGTGGCGGAGGAAGGGGGTGGCCCGCCCTGGGTGTCATCCCTGGGGGGGTGACATCACCGTGCCCCCCCCGGGACGTTTGCCACTCTGCCTCTACCCCAAGGAGGTTGCCTTCCAGGCTCATGCAGCTCTTCAGCTGAAAAAGTTTTCCCACTGCTGCCGCAGAAACTCAGTTCTGTGAGCTGAATGTGAATCTCCCACCAGCCTAAAGGGCTTCTCAGCATTCCTGCACCTTTAGGACCCTTGTACCTATGGAACCGCCTCTCCCGCTATGCCCCACGGAAGACCTTAAGGTCCATAAATAGCAACATCCTAGAGGTCCCGGGCCCTAAGGAAGTCAGATTAGCCTCAACCAGAGCCAGGGCCTTTTCAACACTGGCTCCGCTCTGTCTCATGGGACCTGGGCCCTGCAGGATCTCATTTCTTTCTGCAGGGCCTGTAAGACAGAGTTGCTCTGCCTGGCCTTTGGCTTGGAATCAAGTTGATCCCCTACCCCTTTCCTTTTTCCTTTCTCCTTCTGTGATGGAACTCCTATTTGGGGACTTCCCTGGCTTTTTTCTGGCCCACGTAGGACCAGTCTGGATAGTTGGCCTTGGTGAGATTTGACATTTTCATCCCCAAAATGTTTTTGATTTGAGTTTCTACTGAAATGAGGCTGTATTTTAATGTTGTATTTTAATCTTGTTTTTAAGTTGTATTTTAATCAATTGTTTTTATACCTGGTGTTAGCCGCCCTGGCTGGGGAGGGTGGGGTAGAAATAATATTTATTATTATTATTATTATTATTATTATTATTATTATTATTAAACTTAGACCAGTGGTTCTCATTTTTTTCCTCCAGGCCACACTTTCAGAATAAAAATTTGCTCACAGAACACCAAATGTTTTTATTGATAAGAAATACACCAGAAAGCAAAAAGGAACAACTTTTAGCAGTGATTAATTTATGACACAGAATAATAATAATAATAATAATAATAATAATAATAATAATAATAATTTATTATTTATACCCCGCCCATCTGGCTGGGCCTCCCCAGCCACTCTGGGCGGCTTCCATAGAAACCAAAAATACAGTAAAATATCACACGTTAAAAACTTCCCTGAACAGGGCTGCCTTAAGATGTCTTCTGAATGTCAGGTAGTTGTTTATCGCTTTGACATCTGCTGGAAGGGCGTTCCACAGGGCGGGCGCCACTACCGAGAAGGCCCTCTGCCTGGTTCCCTGTAGCTTTGCTTCTCGCAATGAGGGAACCGCCAGAAGGCCCTCGGCACTGGACCTCAGCGTCCGGGCAGAACGATGGGGGTGGAGACGCTCCTTCAGGTATACTGGGCCGAGGCCGTTTAGGGCTTTAAAGGTCAGCACCAACACTTTGAATTGTGCTCGGAAACGTACTGGGAGCCAATGTAGGTCTTTCAAGACCGGTGTTATATGGTCTCGGCGGCCGCCCCCAGTCACCAGTCTAGCTGCCGCATTCTGGATTAGTTGTAGTTTCCGAGTCACCTTCAAAGGTAGCCCCACGTAGAGTGCATTGCAGTAGTCCAAGCAGGAGATAACCAGAGCATGCACCACTCTGGCGAGACAGTCCGCAGGCAGATAGGGTCTCAGCCTACGTACCAGATGGAGCTGGTAGACAGCTGCCCTGGACACAGATTTGACCTGTGCCTCCATGGACAGCTGTGAGTCCAAAATGACTCCCAGGCTGCACACCTGGTCCTTCAGGGGCACAGTTACCCCATTCAGGACCAGGGAATCCTCCACACCTGCCCGCCTCCTGTCCCCCAAAAACAGTACTTCTGTCTTGTCAGGATTCAACCTCAATCTGTTAGCCGCCATCCATCCTCCAACCGCCTCCAGACACTCACACAGGACCTTCACCGCCTTCACTGGTTCTGATTTAAAAGAGAGGTAGAGCTGGGTATCAGAAGACAACTACTTTTATAATATGATTATGGGACATGAAGGAACTATAAAACAATGCAGCTACATAGGCACATGAAACACTCCCAAAATATCATCATAAACAAGCCTCCTACATATGTACCTTTAATATCTATACAAGCTCAATGAACGGTGTGAGCTTGCTTTTACCAGGTAATCTCATTTACATTAGGTCTAATTTGAGACCAACTCTCATTTCATCATCAGCACAAAGAAGCCTTTCTCTTTTCTGATCTTTCATAGTTGTCAGAGTTGAAAATCACTGTTCACAATTATACCAAAATTTCGTAGCTGGTGGTGGAGTCTGCTCGCCGTTAAATATCGGCATAACCCCTATCTACCGCGCTCCGTCCTACTTAACATCGCTTATGGCCGCATCTCACCGATATGCCTTCATTAGAGCTAGGTTTAATGTCTTTCCAACAAACGTGCTGAGACATAGATTCACTAAGGGCCAAGTCCCTTCAATGTGTGCGTGTGAAATGAAAACATCTGAATCTCTACATCATGTTATGTTTATCTGCCCTTTGTACAGTTCAGCCCATGCTAGTATACTAAACTCCATAATCCAGCCTATGGCTGACAAATCAGTAGACCTACAGCTTGCCTGGGTTCTTCAAGATGTGGATCCTTATATTACCCTACAGGTTGCTAAATTCCTAACAGCCGTCCTCTCGTGCAAGAGACGGAATGGAATGTTAGTTGATTATTGATAGTTATAAGAATTTTCTATAATGACATCAGATATTGATTTTAGTGTAGTGCCTAAAATTTTTAATCTTAATCTTAAACTTTTCTTATGAATGGCTAATATCTGTCCTTGTGAGTTGTGAACTGTGTTATACTACTTGTGGCTTGTACAAGTCCGCTGTTTTATTTGATTTGATTTGTTTTGATTTGTTTTGTTGTGTTGTGTTTCATGATGGGCGTAAAGCCGAATAAACATTTTGAATCCTGACTGTTCACAACAATGTGTCACGGAGAACTGTAGAAGAATTGCCAATGCTCTGGAAGACAGGTGTGGATACAGTTCCTGGTTGTATATCCCCCAGAATTATTTTGAAACTAGACTAGACTGAAATGTTTAAATGTTTCTTTGATTGCCCTTGAATCTTCCTGCCCCACTTGCCATTCTCTCCTGCGATGCCAGGGTGGCGCATCAAATCTTTCAGAACCACTGGCATAGATCTGCCCGGATGTCAGGGAACTGCCATCGGAGCCAGAGGCGGAGGCAAGGCTCCAGAGAGATGCCGGAGAGGGTCCCAGCAGGCAGAGAGGCAGCCCATCTGCTGGGGAAGGAAATCAGCGTAACACCAGTGGAGAAGGGGGGCAGATGGGGGAATCAGAGAGATGGCTCCAGGACTCTTCACCGGAGACCAGCGGAGAGAGCACGGGTGCTCCACTGCCCACACCCTCCCTGCACAGAAGACTTCCGCGCAGGGAGAGTAGGAGGAGACTTGGCGTCAAAGAACTTCTTTGCTGGAAGAAGTTCAAGAAACGCCCACTGACGGATTCTGCCAGCGACTGAAACAGCCACAAAGTGAAGGGCTGTCCAGATAGAAAGGGTTCAGCCAGGTAACCTAGCCAGGAGTGGCGGCAACCTACGCACAAGCAACCCCTATAACCATTACACCAAAGTGCCATCACAATGCAACTCCAGTCATGAGGAGGTCTGAAGAACCTGGTTCTTGTGTCAAACTTCAGGGCAACATACGAACATAAGAAAAGCCTGCTGGATCAGGCCAAAGGCCCATTTAGTCCAGCATCCTGTTCTCACAGTGGCTGACCTGTGGGAAATTCTCAAGAGGACCTGAGTACAAGAGTTATCTCCGCACCCCAAAGGTTCCAGCAACGGCCATTCAGAAGCATGAAACTGCAAAGCTTAGTAGTCACTGATGAGCAGACAAACATGACTAACTAATAATAATAATAATAATAATAATTTATTTATACCCTGCCCATCTGGCTGGGTTTCCCCAGCCACTCTGGGAGGCTTCCAACAGAATATTAAAATACAATAGTCTATGACACATTAAAAGCTTCCCTAAATAGGGCTTCCTTCAGATGTCTTCTAAAAGTCTGGTAGTTGTTGTTCTCTTTGACATCTGGTGGGAGGGTGTTCCACAGGGTGGGCGCCACTACTGAGAAGGCCCTCTGCCTGGTTCCTTGTAGCCTCACTTCTCGCAGTGAGGGAACCGCCAGAAGGCCCTCGGTGCTGGACCTCAGTGTCCAGGCAGAACGATGGGGGTGGAGACGCTCCTTCAGGTATACAGGACCGAGGCCGTTTAGGGCTTTAAAGGTTAGCACCAACACTTTGAATTGTACTGGGAAATTGGTTAGTCTTCAAGGTGCCACAAGACCCTTCCTTGGTTTTTGAGCCTAACTGTGATCTTCAGATGAAGGTATAAATAAGTAAAAATAATAATAATAACTCATCTCTAAACAACTTTTGTTGTTATTTTCACAGTATAGCTGGGAGATAAGCTAACTGCACATAGTACCAAGCATAAAATTCAAGTGTGGATTTGAACCGAATGGGTAAGTTGTGGGCACTTCTTATCATTGTGGAATAATACCTAAAGGCTCCTTTAGCTTTCTTTTCTTTTATGTGACATTGTTAACGGCTGGGAAAAGACTTAAGTAAGAAATGCATCAGTTTCTAAGAACTAGCTGATCAGTTGATAGGCCAGATCAACAAAAGTTACGAACTTTTTTATGGACGTTGCTGCATCTGAGCTATCTTCTCAATTCCTTTGAGCTGTCTTCTGAAGAGAGTCAGTTACGGTGCAATATTTCAGGAGCTTTGCCCAGTAAGAGTGATTTCTCAACTGCCTTGCATCACTGGTTGTGTTAGTGGAGTATTGCATTCGCAGAATGTCTGTTTTGCAGAGATGCTTCTGCAACGAAAGCTGCAACAAGGGAGGGTGGAGTCTTCACTTCAGTGATGACTCATCCCTGGGAGTCTGGGTCTCTCTCAGAAGCTGCCACTATGTTGAACAAGCAACTTGGCTTATCTGAATCTCTTTCTGGGTTCAGAGAAAGAATAGTTCTTGGACTATATTAACAAGTAAGGAACTTAACAAAAAAACTGGACTGCAGCGCTAGCTGTTTAAGAGCAATGTGTTGATTTGTACTTACAACTTTTTTTGGTAACAAGTTTAAAGACAGTTTGCAGTAGAACTTTGAACTTTCTGGGTGTGGAGAGCTTATTGATTTCATACTTTGCACAAGGTCCAGATCAGGAAATTCCCCTCACATAACTAACAATAGGGAAACATTTCAAGTTCTCTTGGTGGAAGGTATCTGTCAAATGTGAAACCAACAATAGTTAAGAATGTTAGAGATGGGCCTTATTACTTTGCTGTGTTTTGTTATGTTTTGTTATTGCACAATTTTCAGACTTACGGTTAAGTTGTTCTAATAGCCCAGGGGTGGGCAACCTTGGGGGGCGAGGGGTCCACACATATTTGGTGGGCAGGAACAGAAGCAGAAGTGGGCAAGCAAGAAATGTAAATTTTACTTTTTTACAATATGTTAGTTTCTACACACACACATACTCTTCCCGCCCCGCCCCCCATCCTCTACCCAGAGAAGCAAGAAGCGTTATCGGAGTTCAAGAACACATTTTACTCGGGCAAAAAGACTCCAGGAGGGTGCAAGCAGTGGTAGACTTGGGTGCCATGGCATCCTGTACAAGGTCAAAATTTGATGCCCCCCTAGTCCTCGCCAGGCTTGGAGAAGGAGATGCAAGGGCACTAGCAGGGTCCTAGAGCTCACATCTCCTTCCCAAATACCATATTTTTCGCTCCATAAGATGCACTTTTTCCCTCCTAAAAAGTAAGGGAAAATGTGTGTGCGCCTTATGGTGCGAATGCAGGGGGGAGGCAGGCAGGAGACGCAAGAGCCGCACATAAGCTCTGCGCGGCTCTTGCAGGCTTTTCCCCAGGAGGGAGAAGGGACTGACGCGGCCAGTCAGTCCCTTCTCCCTCCTTATGGAAAAGCCCGCAGGAGCCGCACACCCTTTAAAGAGCGTGCCGCTCTTGGGGGCTTTTATTCCATACCCAGCCCCAAGCACAATAAGGTGCAGATCCTGCACAGACACATCAAGATATAGGTATTCAAAATTATATTTGTTTTTTGAGATCGGGAAGCTGCCTTCTCTATCCCAGGTTACCGGAAAACATGTTGATTTCTAAATTATGGTATTAGCTCTTTAACTTCAAAGTGCTGATGAATGCCAATAAACCAGTCCAAAGGCTGCAATTCAAATGCTGAAACCATATAAAACACAAACTGCCCCCCCCCAAGTAATTAAGTGCAATTCCCTTGTGGAAAGACTACTAAATTCAATTAGCATAGCTTTAGAATGCGATTAATTAGCTTGTATCTACTCAATGCTTTGAAAAGGCAGAGTATTGCTTAACAAATGTGAAGTATTATAACTCATTTTCCCACTCACATTTTTTTCCTGCACCACATTTTCTGACGGAATGCCAAGAATTTTTTTATATATATTTACAACTTCTTGTTATTGTTGCTTCCGCTTGGCAGGGGACCTGAAAAGGAAATGCGTAATGAAAAATATAAGCTTCATCTTTGGACATCCAGAGAAGAATGATAAGTACTCCAGAGTCGTACTGTAGTTCTTAACAAACAGGAAACCTCACCAGGAATTTCTTTGTAAGGTGTAACGGGAACCAGAGGGAGTCAGCTGCAACCTCACGACTTCTTTGCAATGTGACACCATATGCACATGCGTAATCACGCCCATTCCAAAAATTCACCCTGGAATGACTTCACCGCACCAGATGTTAATCTGAATGCGCCTATTGATAATGATTACAAATCACATCTGCACTCTGCTCTTTGTCCAAGAAGCTCAGGGCATCATAGGTGAGGTTATTTCATTTTATCCTTCCAATGAACAGGTGGGGATAGGTTAGGCTGGTGCACAACCGCTTTCCCAGAGCTGCTCAGTGATATTCAGATCCGAATCCAGACATGAAGAAATTATATTTGTAGAGCATTCTGATTTGGAAACAACCTTGTGGCATCGAGTTCCAATGTCTCTCTCTTTTGGGGGGCTTTCTAGCTCTAAAAACAAATAAATGCATAAAACGGTTCAGTTAATTTATACCACAAGCCAGCACAAGGCTGGGGGCTTTGATATTGGTAAGAAACCACACCACTGTCTCCAAAACAGATTTGCATTCTGCCCATTTCAAAATTAATCATAGGACTTAGAAATAGCTAAGTGTACCTGCCGCTGTAGTACCAATTCAGAGTTTGTTGTTAAGTTTTTGGATGGGGTTAGATTTTATTCAGTAAGGCCCCAAAGCTTTAACTGTTAAGAAACAAATACCCTGTTATTTTGTTTGCACTTGTGGCTTCCTTTTTATGCTTAAATAAATACTGGTTATTTATTTCTTCTATTGTTGTTGTTGTTATTGTTGTTGATTTAAATTTCTATACAGTGGTACCTCGGGTTAAATACTTAATTCGTTCCGGAGGTCCGTTCTTAACCTGAAACTGTTCTTAACCTGAAGCACCACTTTAGCTAGTGGGGCCTCCCACTGCCGCCGCGCCGCCGGAGCCCGATTTCTGTTCTCATCATGAAGCAAAGTTCTTAACCCGAGGTACTATTTCTGGGTTAGCGGAGTCTGTAACCTGAAGCGTCTGTAACCTGAAGCGTATGTAACCTGAGGTACCACCGTACTGCCCTTCATCCGAAGATCACAGAGCAGTTTACAATACAAAAACACAAAAATGAAAACCAATTCCCCCTCCAGCCCAGTTTAGAAGGCCATAGATTATTTAATTAGCCAAAGGCCTGGGAGAATGGGAATGTTTTTGCATGGCTCCTAAAGATATGTCATGAAGGCGCTAGACAAGCCTCTCTGGGAAGAGCATTCCACAAGCAGGGAGCCACCACAGAAAAGGCCCTTTCTCGTGTTGCCACCTGCTGGACTTCTTTGTGGAGGAGGAGGAGGCACACAAAGAAGAGCCCCAGATGATGGTTGCAGGGTCTGGTTCAGTTCATCTGGGGAGAGGCTGTCCTGGAGGTATCGTGGTCCTCAGCTGTTTAAGGTGTTATAGGTCAAAACCAGCATTTAAACTGAGCCTGGAAAGTGCAGTTGGGGCAGAATCAGTGTAATATGTTCAAACTGTCATGCCCCGGTGAGCAACCTGGCTGCTTTATTCAGCACCAGCTGAAGTTTCGGACCGTCTTCAGAAGCAGTTCCATGTACAACGTGTTGCAGTAATACAGCCTAGAGATTAATAGAGCACTGACAACAGAAGTTAGGCAATCCCTGCCCAGATAGAAGCGCAGCTGCGCCACCAGCCCAAGCTGATGGAAGACACTCCTTCTCCTTCTATTTCCTACACTGGTAGCTCTAACCATGCAGCACAATAACAAAAAGAGGCGAGTCACAAGAGGCATCCGGTCTTCTACTTTGGAAGCCGCGGGATTTGCGCCTTTGCCGCGCGCATTCCCAGCGCATGCCTTCGGGGTGATGCGCCCCAGTCACGCCGTGCGTAAAAATCGGCGAGGTGGCCCGAGGGGAGGATGAGGTGCTCCTTCCTGGCTTGGGGAACAAGTGGAAGGCAAAGGCTGGCTTCTCCCTCCCGCAGCTGGGCGTGAGGCGACTCTCCGCCCCCGAAGGTAGCAGCCCCAGCGGCTCCGGCTCCGCCTTGCCGAGAGGGCGGGCCGTGCGCCCGGTCCTTGGCTGCGGCGCTTTGCCGATCCCCGGCTCATAACAAGCCGGGCGCGCCGGCGGAGGGAGCAGAGCGCAGCTGGAGGATAGCAGCGGAGACCCCCATCTCGTAGGAGCCGGAGCGGAATAGGGCCGCCCGGGGGGAGTGGTTGGCCGAGCGGTACAAGCCCTCCGGAGGAGGACGGCGCTTCCCTTCCCAGCGCCCCATCTCTCCTCCTCCTTCCTGGCTTGGCCAAAAAGCAACGCGGTGGGGAAATCGGCGGGCAGAGAGGAAGGAAAGGGAGCCGCACGTGAGGAGGGGACGCCGCGCAAGGAAAGGAAGCGCGCACGGCTCGCCGAGCCTCGGCTGCACCCCGGCGCGATGCTCCGCTAAGCGCAGCTTTTTTCTTGGCAAAGGGACGCCGGGATTGCGCGCCCCCTCCGCGCTGCAGCCGCCGATCCGGGGCAGGAACCAGAGCAAGAAGCGCTTTCTCCCAAATTTGCAGCCGGCGCGTTGACCATCAGCTTTGGCGGCTGCCCTTCTCGGTTGCAGGCACGCATGCCTGCGCCTGTGTGTATTTGGAATATTTTTAACTTTGCCCTGCGCTTGGAGTGCCGTCCAGCAGCCCGCGAATATCCCAGCCGCTTGCCAAGTTTGATTTTGGAGCCCGGTGTTTACAGCCCGCCTCCGTCCCTCCCTCCCTCCGAGGAGGAATATTTTGTCGCCAGTTTCTTGAATGAGACGCTTAAGGTCCTCTGCCTCTGATGTTGCCTGCCTGCTAAGGAGGGAATCCTGGACGGTGCAGAGTGCCACGCTACTGCTGTGCAGGCCACCAAGCGCCTCCAGAGCGACCGTGGATTATTGCACCGCTGCTAAAGCAAGCCAGCCAGCATGGGGGGCAACCTTGGCTGCCACCGCTCCATCCCCAGAGACCCCTCGGACCTGTGCCACAGCCGCAAATTTAGCGCGGCGTGCAACTTCAGCAACATCCTCGTGAACCAGGAGAGGCTGAATATCAACACGGCCACCGAGGAGGAGCTCATGACTCTGCCCGGGGTCACCAGAACGGTTGCGCAGAGCATTGTGGAATACCGGGAGTATATTGGGGGCTTCAAGAAGGTCGAGGACTTGGCCTTGGTGAGCGGGGTCGGAGCTGCCAAGCTAGAGCAGGTGAAGTTTGAGATCTGTGTGAGCAGCAAAGGGAACTCGGCCCAGCACTCGCCCAGCTCCTTGCGGAAGGACCAGAACCTCGACCACCTTTCAGCTGCGAAGATCAATATCAACACGGCCACCCCTGCCCAGCTCATGAGCATCCGTGGCGTCACGGAAAAAATAGCCAATGGCATTGTCGAGTACCGCCGAGAGCACGGGCCCTTCAAGAACATTGAGGACATGGTCAAGATGGACTGCATCAACTCTTCGTTCTTGGACAAAATCCGGCACCAGATATTTGCCGAGCGCTCAAGGCCTCCTTCTACGAATACCAATGGCGGCCTCAACTTCATGGTCAAGCCTCACCCGAGCCCCACCTCGCTGAGCCTCCAGAGTGAGGACTTGGATTTCCCTCCTGGAGGACCCACGCAGATTATCTCCACGCGGCCCACCGTGGAGATGTTTGGTGGGGTGCGGGATGGGAAGCCTGTCCTGAGGCTGGCCACCTGGAATCTGCAGAGCTGCTCCGTCGAAAAAGCCAACAATCCTGGTGTGCGAGAGGTCGTGTGCATGACGCTGCTGGAGAACAGGTATGGGACCTCTTGTGCAGTACCTGCGGGGAGTTATCCTTCGCCTGTTTGTTTCATGCTTCCCTTGGCTTTGTGATGACCTCCTGGTTCAAGCCAGGAATGGGGGACCTTTTGGCCCTCGTGATGTTGCCAGACTGCAGCTCCCATCATTCCTGACAGTTAGCCATGCTGGCCTGGCTTAATGGGAGCTGAAGTCCAGCAATGTTGGGAGAGCCGCAGGTTCCCCACCGCTGCTTTCAAACAAAATATGATGGGACAAACTGAACTCAACTGCTCCCTGTTTATCTGTAAGCCCATAGCTAATCCTGTTAACCTTTGCCTATAGGCCCAAAATAATGCCCATTGGACATATTCAGAGATGCTATGTATGCTTCATCCTGATGCCACAGCCTACCATTTGAACCTTTTTGGGTAACTAATGCTGTTGAGATATGTGGTATTTAGTTCGGAAAACTGACTCATCTGGGCCAGTGTCCCATGAATGGCAACCGAGAACAGTATACATAAGTAGGAATATTTCCACGCTCCCCATTCTGTTACTTATCTCTTAGCAGATGTGTGCATTTAAGCCTGAATCTGCTCCAATTCCTTAACAATTTTTAAAAAGCAAAAGGTGGGTGGATGGAGCCAGAATCAGAGGGGGCATAATTCTCATTCTCCTGTCCGCAATTTCCTCCTTGCTGTCTTGCCTGCCGATGTCTCTTTTCCCATTACTGAAAGTGAGCTTGGTTGTGCGGCAAAAACACTCGAGGTGTGCAGGGTTTTTCCTCCCCTTCACCCAATTTCCCCCCTTTACTCTCATCTGGATCCCCTGCTGTCTGTTTTCTGTGTGGTTTGGGTAGGTCCGGGATTAAACATGCAGATCTGCAACCAGCTTCTCATGAAGTTTGAACCTGAGATTTTGGAGGTCTTGGGCATATCTCATGGACTTGGGAGCCCCAAAATATGAGAGCTGCCATGCAGAGGCCACTGAAAAGCATGTGCTCATGTAGGTGTTCGCAAAGTGTGGATAACATCTTGCGTGCTGGCCAGTGGCGTAGCGTGGGTTGTCAGCACCCAGGGCAAGGCAAGTAATTTGCGCCCCCTAACCCGTGGATTTGCGCCCCCTAACCGGTGGATTTGCCCTAACCCCAGATGTTGCGCCCGGTGCGGCCGCCCCCCCCCCTGCACCCCCCACGCTACGCCACTGGTGCTGGCTCATCCATTTGACCTGTTAACAGCATTCTGCAGCCTGGTAGTGTCCACACTGATCTCAAATTGAATTTGTTCTCGTCGTTGTGTGTACAACACAGGTAAGTGCCCTCTCAGGACCTTTGCATGGAAGCATTCGTGTTTAAAACAGTCTTAAGGCTAATGAATCAGGGAGGTGGGCCTCCGGACAATGAGAATTTCCTGTCAAATTTAAATTGTCCTGGCAGTCTACTAGTCCATGTGTTTCAACCAAGACAATCTCCAGGGCAAGGATTTGCTTGTCTGGTCAAGAGTTTTGAATGGTCATTAGGAACAAGAAGTGAGTACTTTATTGCTGCAACTTCTTGTGCTTAGCAGTTTCTTTAGAAAGAGGCACCGTGAGCAAGAATTTGTGTATATATGCGTTGCCATGGCAAGCATGGCTTGAAAACCGTGCTGTGTTCATCGGAGGTTCAGCGAGAAGTGACCTCATTATTTTGAAACTGAAGTAATGCTGCGTGTCAAACCCCATTTTCTCTTTCTGTTCTTTCTTGGAAAAATAGCCCCCCTCTCTCTTCAGAAAAGCATGATTTGATAAAGTTGCCTTGGTTCCTAGATGGAGAAAGCACACATCAAAGACTTAAAGGGGTATTTTTCGTAGGAGTGATTTCAGACCTGTGATTTACTGTATTTTTGCCAAAGAACTTTTTTTTTCCATCCTGCACAGCAATCTGAACTTGAGTAACGGCCATTGTTCACATGTCCGCAGTGCAGAGATGAAACTCTGCATTTGGTATATACCATATTGCGGTACGTTTTGCTTTCCCACAAGCAGAAGCATGCTGGAGCGCTGAGAGCCTTCTGTGGGTTGGACCAAAAGGAAGGAATGAGCAATTCGTGTTTACAGTGGTGAAGCTTGCGCTGCAATCTTCCTCCCTTGCAACACAGGGCTGTGAGTGATCAAAAACATACACATAGCAGTCCTTGCCTGGAGAACTTTCAGGGAAGCAGAGGAACACACCCCTTTTCAAAAGTTCCTGGTCTGGGTTGCAAGCAGGTTCGGACAGTCTCATGCACAGGATTCAGAAGTTTCAATTACATATCATCACCCAATAACAAAGGGATTTGCAGCTGCAAGAACATATTTTGTGATCTTCATGTTGCAATCAGGTGGCCCTGGGAGAGTGTCCTGGGGTCTATAATTTGTAGAAACATTAGATGCTACTTTAAAACGAGATAGACCATTGTTCCATATAGATCAGCATTGTCCACGTTAACTGTCAACAACTCTCTAGGGTTTCAGATAGAAGTCCTGGCAAATTGTGTTTTGTTTTTTAAGCCACAAAACGGACAGAGGAGTGCAAGAACACTCTGCACCCTGCCTTTGACAGCCCTGCTGGGATTTCGATAAACAGTTTCAACTGCTTGTGGGTTTCCCACACCTTAGGAAAGCAGCCTTAATGGAGGGAAAGATTAGACCAGCTACTCTTGAATTTATTGTGCTCGAATAGCCTCATTGTCAGTTACAGACAAATATGACTAGCCTTTTGCATTTTGCCAGGTAGCAGAGTTCATACACATTTTTCGGAAGTAGGTCCCACTGGGTTTAATTGAGTTGACTCCCAAGTAAATGTGCCTAGGAACAGAAGTGTTGATCATGTTGCTCAACCGTCATGTTGTACAGCCCTTCCCATACTGTACTGTGTCAAGTGAAAGGAAATTGCCCCACCCCATGAAAAAGATCCAAATCTAGCATGTCAGGGAACAAGACAAGCCAGAACTGTTCTCCCTGACATGCTGGCTTTCTGTGAGCAGGGAAACATGACATGAGGGAAGCATCTGAAACATGCCCTTTCACTTTTAGATGGAAGGGTCTGGGCACAACAGGGCACCTTGATCCATTTAATTAAGGACATCAACTTTCATGGGGGGAGAGAACCTGACCTATAAGAAGTTTCACCCTGCCTCGGATCATTGTTACTGGCAGAGCCAGCCCACCTATGAGGCAAGGTGAAGCAAATACCTCAGGCAGAAGGATCCACAGGGGCAGCAGACCCCAATGTAGATATTTACTCCTCCCTTGTTCATGAGGTAGGTCTTCCCTCACCCCTTCTTCCCTGGCAAGGAGGGAGGTGCCATTTTGTGGATTGCCTCAGATGCCAAAATGTCTTGGGCTGGCCCTAGTAACTTGGGGCGAAATTGTTCTTCAGTGTTGAGAATCTCTTTACTTTTTTTCTCTCCTTACTGGACCTGCTTCTTTGCCACCCACAGCATCCTGATGTACAGAAATTTCAATGTGCAGCTTTTCTGGCCATGAGGGAACACAAACACAAGGGATCTTTGATCCCCTCGGCCCACACACTGCAAACCCCAACGAAAGTAATGGTAATATTTAACCCACGGTTCTGCTTCGACGTCTCTCTTTATCGTTTTCTTGCAACAGCTGGCGCTTATTGCTAATGCATATTTGATACAGTTATTCTTAGGTTCAGGAAGCAAGCTGTCCCTCAAGGCATTTGCTCTGTTTTACAATATGCTACCTTTAGATGAGTTTGCTTGAATCCTGCATCTCCCTGGGCTGGTTTGGTGCCTTGCTCCTGAGCAGGGAAAACAAAACATGCACCACCATTTACTCTCCTGGGGCTGAAAGGAATCCTTTGCTTTTCTGAACAGCCCACAGAAGGGTTTGGTTGTCTTCCCGTGATGCAGAGCATCCTTCTCCAAGCCGGTGCCCTCCAAGGCTTTGGACTTCAACTCCCATCAGCCAGCACAGCCGTTGCAATCCCAAACATCTGGAGGCGACCGGCTTGGCGAAGGCCGATAAATTGTTTAATCCTCTTACGCTCAATGTTCTCTGCCACATCAATTGTGTTAATCCTTCTCAAAAGCTTCTTCTATCCTATGAATGAATATGCCAGCTTCTCACAGACAGCACGGTCTTTTCCTCCCCTATTTTTGGAAATGAATCATTTCCCTCTGTTTTAAATGGTGGGTTCCTAACTTTCCTCACCCCCCCTTTCATTTTTTGGTAGCTGCAGTATTTGACACTTAGTCCGTGGTGGGGTTATTGAGGCGGCAGTTGGCAAGGTTGTCACCTGTGCTATTGACCTCCAGTAAACCTTTGAATCTCTCTTCCTGAGCTTTCTGATTTTTCCGTTCTGAAGATGAGCGTGGCCTTCGTCTTTGACTGTGAACAGCATCTTCTTTCTTCAAAAAAAGATTGTGGTGGATGTCTTTTGCATTTGTGGTTTGTTTGTTTGTTTGTTTGTTTGTTTGTTTGTTTGTTTGTTTGTTTTAAAAAAAGGAAAGCACTTCCACCCTTCCGTTCTGCCCCTACTTCTCTCATATTGGATTTGGAACGGAGACTGGCTTGTCGAAAAGTGATGGTGAGCCTAGTGGATCAGAAGCGTTCCCATAACTATGCGGTCGATTGTTCTACAAGTGATATTCCTAAGGGCATATTTCAACACATATATAAAACCGCTTGGATGATTTTTGGCTTCCTCTAAAGAACAACAAGCACTGGCAGTTTTGTGCAAGGACCAAAAAGACTTTGGCTATATACACACGCCTTACAGTTCAAGCACACAGCTTCCCCCAAATAACCTTGGGAACTGTAGTTTTTAAAGGGGTGCTGGGAATTATAGCTCTGTAGTGGGAAGACTACAGGTCCCAAGGTTCTTTGGGGGAGATCACGTGCTTTATATGTATGGTGTGTATGGAGCCAGAGATTCAAGCCTCTTTATAAAACCACACACCCCAGTCCAGTGTTCCAAGCCATGACAACAAGGCAAATTTCAAACTGGTTTTAAAATGTGCATTGTAGGCATTGCCTTAAGCTGTGATAGGAAAAAGCTTCACCCTTTGCCCCTCCTTGGGGGTTAGTATTGACCCCCTCTCCCTTTTCAAAAAGGGCTCCCTCATTTGTGCAAGTAAATGTATGTGTGATTGGTAATGAGACTTTCACTTTCTGCTTTTATTTTATTTTATTGCTGGTGTTCCTTGCGTTGGGCATACAGTGGTACCTCGGGTTACATACGCTTCAGGTTACATACACTTCGCTAACCCAGAAATAGTGCTTCAGGTTAAGAACTTTGCTTCAGGATGAGAACAGAAATCGTGCTCTGGCGGCGCAGCAGCAGCAGCGGGAGGCCCCATTAGCTAAAGTGGTGCTTCAGGTTAAGAACAGTTTCAGGTTAAGTACAGACCTCTGGAACAAGTTAAGTACTTAACCCAAGGTACCACTGTATTTCTAATGTGTGCTGTCTTCCCCATGCCTACATCTTTTGGGCTTCAAAATGACATGTCCAGTGGGTAGGATCTCATCACGACACCAGATTGCAGTAGATTTCCTGGGGGAGATAAATGAACAGGTTGCTCCATGCAAGGATCCCTGCCACAAAATGCACAGGGTGAGATCTAGGCAGGGCTGTGGGCAGGCTGAGATTAAGAAAAAATGATGAAAACTAGAGAATAATTAAAATGCTGTTCCCAGAAAAGCTGAATTATGCAAAGCTTTACGCTTTGTGAGTGGCAGTCGTCTTACTCAGAAGGCCTGGGACTGCTAGTTTTATTTGCAGCTGAGAGGAAGCTGCGTACATAGTCTGCCCACACACCCCAAACTTCCCTTGGCAAATATCATGCCTAGAAACTTGTCTAGCCTCCAAGTCTTGGGCTAATGAACATTCTCAGCCAATGGAAAGTTGCTTTCAGAGCACCTCTTTCCTCCTAGCTCTGCTAGGAGTGATGTTCATGCATTACCATTCTGCTGCTAATCCAACAATATATATGTTTGAAAGCACCAACAAAGACTGTGTGCTTCTGTTAGTTTATTTTTGTATGCTCAGCTCTTGGTGGCTTGGCAGAGTGGTAAGGTGTGTCTGTTTTGTTCCTTATCTCTTCCTTTATCTCCTTGTATATTTTCCTGTACCCATTCTAATAATACTCTGGAGTACATCCAAAACAAGCTCTCCTGTAATAAAAGAGCAGGAAAAAGCACAGCCCTAATAACATGAGCACACACAGAAATCATTAGCTCCAAAAGCATGCAATAAAAAATAAATATACTCTTGTTTTAGCATTTTTCAAGTCTAAGCTCTGGAAATCTAAAATAATAATGATATTATTTGTACCCCGCGCATCTGATTGGGTTGTCCCAGCCACTCTCGGAGCCTGACTGTGTTTAAACAACTTGTAGAAAGGAAATCTGAGGCCTGTATGCACTTAGAAGCTGGGATGCAGGTGGGAACCCTGATAATCTGGAAACGCAAACACTTAGAAGAACGCTTCAGATTCCCCTGTGTCGAAACACAGAATTATGCTGTACTCGGAATACATTCTGCAAATGTAAGCTTGGAAGAGGAGAAGAACTGCATGCAACCTTAGACTTGCTTTCCACAATCTTTAAGAATTCAGCTTGTCAAAGAATCTGAAAACTTTGGACAAGGAGTGTCAGAGGGCAAATAATTGTTGTTGTTTGTAGTGGCAAAGTAGTCACGGGAGCATAGGAGCCAACTCCTAGGGTCTGTGGGGGCTTTAGCCAACACAATAAAATATTTGAGGAGGCCAGGGCCCCCCAAGTTGATGAGCATTGCCATTCAAATGGTGTGTGTGCACCGTGTCATGTGATCGATTATGCTGGGCGGGGCTTACCTGGGGCCCCATAATATTTCGTTATAGTTGGTACCCCTGAATGGGAGACTGGGGGGAAAAAATCTGTGCTGGGAAATATAAAACTTGGGTAACTAACCAGTGGAATATGCCTTGCAATTTAATAAAAGGTTCTCCACATTTCCAATTTTTTCTCTCACCCTTAGCACTAATGACTTGGTGTTTTAGCACAGAGTGTCTGAGATTCTTGGGATGCTGTATTGAAGTGGTCCATGCACCTTGGAAAGCTAGAGTATGGCTTATTGTGACTGAGCAAGCAGAGAAGAGCCTGTAGCTGCTCTGTTCCTTCCTCTCTGGGCTTTTTCGCTCAGTGCAGGGCAACTCATGTCTTGTGGTTAAGATCGCTCTGCTTTAACCATGAACTGGAACCAGGACAAATGATCCTAGGTTTGTCCCTCTGCCCTGTGCAAAAGGGACCGGGGAGGAGCAATGCTGCTGCCATCTCCTCTGGAGCCAGCAGGGTTTGCCCTGTCGTGGTGGGCAAAGGCAGCCAGTTCTGTGCCAGATGCCCCAGCACCTAAGCTTGCATAGCAGAGCTTCTGTTCAACGTACTCTTGGGGGAAGGGCTGTGGCTCAGTGGTAGTGTAATGTCCTCAGAGTTGAGTGTGGATTTCATGCTCTTTATTCAGCTCATAGTAGTAAGGAGGAATGGAAGTTCCTCCGAAATGTCTGCTTTATATACATTATTTACACAATAGGCCTCACGTGATTGGCTAATTCTGGGATTCTCCTGTAGGCCAATCAGGTTGCGGATTCACTTCCACCTGGAGTTGGATTGGGTGGCTCCTGTGGACCAATCAGACTGCTGCATTCTGGATCCTATTGTTCTAGGACCAATCAGACTGCTGCATTCTGAATCCTATTGTTCTAGGACCAATCAGCTGCAATCTGGATCCAATTCAACTCAGTACATAACAGGTAGAATACCTGCTTGGCATGCAGAAGGCTCAACCTTTAACATCTTCCAGGAGGACTGGGAAAGAACCCTGTGTCTCAAAACTCTGGAAGGCCACTACTAGTCAGGGTGTAAACAACGCTGATGGATCAGTGGTCTGACTTAATTGTAAATGTTCTTGTGGATTATTCAGAATGCAGCACTAAACACCGTGATCTGGCACTAACTTTGGTTGAGCTCAGTTACATAAGAGTAGACATGAGCAGGATTGTGCTTCATGTGTTGTAGAAACTTCCTGGCATTGTCAATCAGCATTACAGGGTTGCTTTCCCTTTTCCTAAGGCTTGTGGTTTGCTTTGCAAAAATCCAAGCATTCCTTTCTCCCCCCTTTCTCTTCTGCATTGCAGTCTTGGCATCTCCTGTTCATTGGGAGACTTTAAGAACAAAGCATCTTGTTGTCAAGCTGGTCTTGCTTTCTGCTAGGCTACTTCTCTGTGTTTAGAGGAATAATCTCTTTAGGAACACGGACGACAGGGGGAATTTAGCTCAGACATTGTGCTATGGGGAAAAGCTTTGCAACATCAACCTGTTCCAGAGAATAGTCGTCTGACTCAGAACTAGCATGTCTTTAACAAAGGCTGCATGCATACGAACACATCTGTAGCACAAAAAGGAAAGAACGTCAAGGAGATAATGGCTTCTGGTCCCTTATTTTGTTCTGAGTCCTGGGAAGGAGCTCTGGTCCTGAGAGGAAAGGATGAAAAATCAACAAAATAAAGCAAACCAGTTTGAAGTAGTAATAATAATAATAATTTATTATTTATACCCCGCACATCTGGCTGGGCTTCTCCAGCTACCTTGGGCGGCTTTCAACAAAATATTAAAATACCGTAATACATCAAACATTAAAAGCTTCCCTAAACAGGGTTGCCTTCAGATGTCTTCTAAAGGTTTGGTAGTTGTTTTTCTCTATGACATCTGGTGGGAGGGCGTTCCACAGGGCGGGTGCCACCACCAAGAAGGCCCTCTGCCTGGTTCCCAGTAACTTGGCTTCTTGCAGTGAGGGAACCGCCAGAAGGCCCTCGGCGCTGGACGAGTGAGTTAACCAGTTTCCAAACGCTCCTTGTCGTTCTGAACCAATCCTGCTTTCAGGCCCTCAGAAGATCAGGTTGGGCACGGTCCGCTGTGGGAACGGTCTGGCTTCTCAGTGCCAGGGGTTTGGCTGCTGATAACCGCCTATGGCTACACTGAAAGGAGCAGGAGCCTCTCAGAAGCACACATTGCATCCTCTAAGGCAGGGGTCAGCAACCTAAGGCCCATGGGCCACAAGTGCCCCACAGGGGTAGTTTAACCAGCCCACGAGCCGCCCCCAAACCGAGCCGCCCACTTGGCGAGTCCCCGCACACTGTGCTAAACCGGCACAGTGCAAGGACTCACTTCCGCAGCACCGGAAATCGTCTGCGCATGCGCTGATGCCGAAAATCACGTCTGCACAGACACAGACGTCGGAAATCACAGGCGCACACACAGTCCGGTCCACGGAGGGATGAACCGGCCCAGGCGAGGTAAACCGTGCCGCCCCCTGCTCTAAGGCAGTGGTGTCTGTGGCTGGCAAATGGACAGCTCTGTTTCAAGACATGTGCAGTCCACATTAAACCAGTTGTCCGCAAAGTGCCTTTTTGCAGGTTGACAAAGGCGCAACAGAGAGAATCTTCCATCGGCGGGAGAACCGCTGGTGCAAGGCTTGAATGCATTGTTTGTCGCAGTTGGAGATGAAGACTGGGCTCAAAACGTAACCCTTTTCTGTGAAGGATTTGAAGGAAGAGAGAGATGCTGCTGTGCTGGTGGCTTGGGAGGGAGTTCAAGGCTTGAGAAACGACGAGAGAGAATGGGTGGAAACACTGGCAAGAGCGGGACGCTTTGGTGTGACAGGCCTACACCTGGAAACAAGAGCAGAAAATGTAAGGATACAGAGCACTTTAGAAGTAAGGAATAGTCCCAAAGTGCAGGTTGTATCATTTAATCTTCAATTGTTACACAGATCTGATTTCCCCCTGCTCTTTACTCACTTTTCTCTGTTCTGCAATGGGTAGTCACAGCACGCTTGCAGAACACCATGTAAGGATGTGAGGACAGCTTGAGGAGGCTTTTAACAGAATGACCGTTGCTGGAAATGAAACACAGTTGTAGTGAAAAATAGATTTCTCATGCTTCGTGTTTCCCTAATGACTGTTTCTGTAAAATACAGTGTTTATTTTGCCTTAAAGCAGTCTGCCCTTTTGCAAGTATTCCAATTACTGTAAGAAGATTGCACATATGGAGAGTTCTTAAAAATACTCTCTCTCTCTGCCCTTGGTTCTCCTTCTGACCTCTTCCTGTTTGATCTTAATAAAGCATTTAATTTGTGGTTCTCCTTCACTTGTATGAAGTGCAACTCCTCATGTGTTGTTTCATATGGCGGCACAATTATTCTTCTTCTTTTAAAGAAACTGGGTAATTCTATTTGTAAGGTCACATAGATGAAGGATCTTCCTTTTCTCTTGTGCTCTGCTCTTCTCCTTCAAGATGCAGGACGTATTCTTTGTTGCCTTGCGGATAGAATTACCTGCTCTCTTAAGATCCAATGACTTTAGTGAAGGCAAACATCTCTGAATAGTTCCTTTGTAAAAGGAGATGGTTGAAGGAAGCACCCTGTTCTCTGTTTACTATTAACAAGACTTAGGCATTCAATCCTAAGTGTTCATTGTATCGCAGCCTGACAGCAGAATCGAGTGCAAGGTTTCTTCAGAAGTCAGTCCCAACTGAGGCTCCCTCCCAGGAACAGATGCCTAGGATTGCAGTTTACAGTGTAAAGTCAGTGCAGAAGTCATTTCCATGGGGCCTTATTCACAGATCAGTGTGAATAGGATTGCAGCCTTATACACATTTTTTAAAGAGTGCAAGAAGAATCCTGCTGGATCAAGCCAAAGTTTCATCCAGCCCACCATCCGGCCCTCATAGTAGCTAACCAGATGCCTGCAAGCAAAACCAGAAAATAGCAGAACTGAGTTGTTATCGATAGGCTCTCTTAGCACAGGGGTCAGCAAACTTTTTCAGCAGGGGGCCGGTCCACTGTCCCTCAGGCCTTGTGGGGGGCTGGACTATACTTTGAAGGGATAACGCAGAGATGCATTTTAAATAAAAGCACACATTCTACTCATGTAAAAACATGCTGATTCCTGGACCGTCCATGGGCCAGATTTAGAAGACGACTGGGCTGAATCCAGCCCCTGGGCCTTAGTTTGCCTACCCATGATTTACTGGGAAGAAACTCCAATGAAAATCCCTGTTATTACATATTTTACATGGCTGCTTATCTGTATATATTTTAAAATTATATATATATATATATATATATATATATATATATATATATATATATATATATGGGTGTTTTATGGTGGCCTATATTTGTAATGGGACGCGGGTGGCACTGTGGGTTAAACCACAGAGCCTAGGGCTTGTCGGCGGTTCGAATCCCCGCGACGGGGTGAGCTCCCATTGCTTGGTCCCTGCTCCTGCCAACTTAGCAGTTCGAAAGTGAGTGAGTCCTCTCTTTTTGCCTGTCCCGAATCTTCCAATGTTCATGTGTTGAGATTCCTGTGTTTCAGGGGGTTGGACTAGATGACCTTTGGGGTCCCTTCCAGCTCTACAATTCTATGATCCTGTGATTAATTTGATGGTCTTGATTCTAATGTTGTGAGAGGGAAAATGTATCCACCCTCTCCACACTATGCATATTTTATCCGGCTCCAGCATTCTCCCTTTTTTTCTGCACTAAAAAACCTCAAATGCAGTAACCTTCCCTCATCCAGCTGCTTGGTCCTGTTGGTTGCCCTTTCCTAAACCTTTTCCAGCTTTTCAGTATCTCTTTTGAGGTGAGGCGACCAGAACAGTACAGTATTCCAAGTGCTGTCTGAGTCTCCCCATTTGCATAATGGCATTATGATATCGGCAGCTTTCTTTTCATTAAAGATCACGTTTAGTTTTACTGAGTGCAGTTGATAAATAAAGTAAATGTATAAAATAAAATAAAAAAGTGTTTCCCTATTGCAGAATAATTCCAAGGCATCTCATCTGTTGATTCTTGAAAAGAGTTAAATGGATTGCTTGTGAACAGCCGCTGGCTAAAAATGATGATTTTGCTACAAAATTGGTGTTCCAGGTGCTTCTGTGAGCTGTACTTTATATGTAAATGGAATTGGAAGCTTATAATGATTCACTCGTTGAAGAAGAAAAAACGAGTCTATTAAATCTGCAGCTGAGTAGATCACTCTGAAATATTGTCATAGTAAGGCTTCTTTCTCCCCCTTTCATCACATGCCTGTGATTGCCAAATTCACGCTCGGTTTTGCGCTCTCCTCTCGCCTGGTTGGGTCTGTTCCAGGATTTCCCACAGTCATTCCTGGTCATTGACCTCGGCGGGGCTGGCTTAGTGCGCTCGTTCTGAACTTGAAGAGCCTTGTCATCATACATGCAGCAATTGCTGATGTGGAAAAACTTCTGTATCACGGGACTTTTTTTTTTTTTACAGGAACAAACCCATCCCTATTGTGATGGTGACTACTGTTCTTTGGCAACAAAGAAATCTGCCCCATCTTTAATGTGAAATAATTGTTGCATTAGACAGAAGCTATTGTTCCCTTCTGATCAAGGGAAGTAACAGTGCCACTCTATTCTGCCTTGTTCAGACCACACCTGGAATCCTGTTTTCAGTTCTGGGCGCCACAATTTAAGAAGGTTGTTGACAACCTGGAATGTGTGCAGAGGACGCCAACCAAGATGATCAAGGGTCTGGAAACCAGGTCCTTGTGAGGAATGGTTGAGGGAGTTGGGTACGTTTAGCCTGGTAAAGAAGTGGCTGAGGGGAGATAGGATTGTTGTTGTTTAGTCATGTCCGACTCTTCGTGACCCCCCTGGACCAGAGCACGCCAGGCACTCCTGTCTTCCACTGCCTCCCACAGTTTGGTCAAACTCATGCTGGTAGCTTCGAGAACACTGTCCAACCATCTCGTCCTCTGTCGTCCCCTTCTCCTTGTGCTCTCCATCTTTCCCAACATCAGGGTCTTTTCCAGGGAGTCTTCTCTTCTCATGAGGTGGCCAAAGTATTGGAGCCTCAGCTTCACAATCTGTCCTTCCAGTGAGCACTCAGGGCTGATTTCCTTCAGAAGGGATCGGTTTGATCTTCTTGCAGTCCATGGGACTCTCAAGAGTCTCCTCCAGCAACATAATTCAAAAGCATCAATTCTTCGGTGATCAGCCTTCTTTATGGAGATAGGATAGCCATCTTCAAATATCTAAAGAGCTGTCACATGCAAGACGGAGCAAGCTTGTTTTCTCCTGCTCTGGAGAGCAGGATTTGAAACAATGGCTTCAAGTTACAAGAAAGGAGATTTTGACATCAGGAAGAACCTTCTGGCAGTAAGAGCTATTTGACAGGGGAACAGTCTCCCTCAGGGGTTTGGGGACTCACCCTCATCGGAGGTTTTTATGCAGAGGTTGGATGGCCTCTGTCATGGATGCTTTAGTTTAGGGTTACCAGACGTCCCTGGTTCCCGGGGACAGTCCCCGGATTTGCAAATCTGTCCCCGGACAAATTCCGTCCCCGAAATGTTCCCAGATTTGTAAATCTGTCACCAGTAAACATGGCAGCGGCAGCTTCAGCAGCCCAGAGCCAGCCGGGTAGCACAGTTGGCTCTGGCTGGCTTCAGGAGCTGCTCACTGCCGCTGCCACTGCCACTGCCGAAGGTGAACCAGGGACGTCTGACAGTACAGATCTCCTGCCCCCTCTCCCCTTTGTTTTGACAGATTGGGGGAGGCTCGGGAGTTGCGGGTGGGCAGCCATTGCCCAGGAAGGGGGCAAGGCACGTGGTTTCTCTGTCAGGCAAGGTGCAAAGCCCTTCTTTTGCACCCTGAGAAACATAAATGCACAGAGTTTTTTTAAAAAAAACTGGGCAATGGCTGCCCGCCCGTGACTCCCGAGCCTCCCCCAATCAGTCGAAACAAAGGGGGCAGGGGTAGGAGATTGGGGGAGGCTCAAGAGTCATGGGCAGGTGGTGCACAGTTGCCCAGTTTTTAAAAACTCTGTGTATTTATGTTTCACAGGGTGTGAAAGAAGGGCTTTGCACCTTTATACAATATGCATGTGTGCTTGGGCCGAGGGTCTTTTGCCTCACCACTACTCACTCTCTGTTGCTACTCAGCTTCAAAATAATAATAATAAATAAATAAAGGGAAAGGGAAAAAAAGGGTCCTCGGATTCATTGAAAAAAATCTGGTAACCATACTTTAGTTTAAATTCTCGCATTGCAGGGGGTTGGACTAGATGACCCCTGGGGTCAATTCCAACACTATGATAATCTGTTTTGAACATTGGAAGAGCCCGTTCAGCTTCAATTAATACTTAAAAAAAATATTTTAGCCTCTTATGCTGAAACCCAAACATTTCACTGCTGTAATTTATCAGTAGTGACTATAACCACACGCTGGAAAAAATGATCAGCCCTTGGCAAGGCAACTGCTTGAATTCTAAACAGGCAAGCGGCAGCCGTTGCATTCCACTTGGGCAGTTATGGTGTCATCAGCCTGTAATGCAGGTGTGAAAATGTATATGCTGGGGACATGCAGGAGGAGGATGCAGTGAGAGATGACGAAGCATTATTTTCATAAGCAGCCTGTGGGTTGCTATGGAATAGACCTGCCAACCTTAGCAGTGAAAAGTAATGTTTAACATACTTAAGGTCTTGCTGTTCAAATGAGTGCAAGGCACCTAACCTGTTTCTCCAGATTCATGGACATGCCATTGCTATGATGAAGCCAGTCTAGCATGCTGTTGTCAACAACGATGTAGGAAAGCTTATTTTCCCTCTTTTTCTGCCCCACCCTTGTTGCTTGACTCTATTCTCTTATTTTCTGGTTCCAGGGCTGGCATCAACACATGGTGCACTTGGGCAGTGGTCAGGAGCCCAGCGGCCTTGCACGACCCACCGTCAGTGCCTGCCTTGGGGCCTCTGAAATTGCTCTGCCCAGCCACCAAAATTCTTTCTGGACTCAGCTGTTTCCACAGCTGAAAGAGGAGTACTTGCGCCAGTCCATAGTCAATATTGTTGTATAATGTAAGAGGAAGCGACTGCAGATATGTAGTGACTTAATGGCATAGGATCTGGTGACGGTTAAGGAATGCATGCCATTGTCAAATCTGTCATTCAAACATATTTTGAGTGCTATACTCATTTATTTTAAGATTTGTACCCCGCCTTTCTGATCCACAGCAAAGTGTTGAAGGTGGCTAATATAATAAGGTTACCAGATGTCCCCGTTTCCTGGGGGAAATCAGTCCCCTGACAAAATCCATCTATTTAGTAGGAAGTTGAAAAGTGTCCCTGGATTCATTGAAAAAAATCTGGTAACCTTATAATGAACCTCTGGAGTGGGGAAAACCAACCAGTACATCACGAAACAATACAGACAATTTGTGGGTTTCCTCCTCTAAAAAAACCCATTTGACTCAGGGCTCTGAGCTTCTCCTGGGTTTAGCTACTGTTTTGATTTCCCATGATGGCCTCGGATGATGCTGTGCAGAGGGCATTGTGGGAAATTAAAATGTTGGCTAGATCCATCCACTCAGAGTTAGTCGTGGAATATGGCCAGTGCCCTTGAGCTCAGTGACAGAGCCCATACTCTGTGTGCATATAATTCTGCTCTTATAATCTCCAGTTAATCTTGGCTAGCAGGCCTGGGGAGAGCTCTACCCGAAACCTTGCAGTGTCCCTGCCAGTCAGAAGAGTTACCACTAAGCTAGCGTGACCAATGGTCTTGGTATGAGGCAACTCCATGCGCTCACGGGATGAGGGAAGCACAAAGAACGGACTGTGATTTGGTTGAGTTCCTGCTCCATAGTGTGCTTAGCCTAATGGACACTTCAGCTTTTTAAATTGGTCCATTTTCAGCATTTACAAATCAATTCTGTTTTTGAAAGCCAACTCTGCCTCTGCTACATTGAAACGCCTCCCTGGCTTGCAGGCAGCGTGGAATATTTCAGTTTTGGCTGCAAATAACCCGCATAGCACTGAAATATTTACTTAGCAACAAGCCGAAATAGTTCAGAGATTACAGTTTTGAACCTTTGGATCCATCAGCACAATCCTTACTGTGTTTAGAGACTTCTGTTTTTTTGCAGTATAGAAATGGGAGTGTAAATCCTTAAGAAAACACTTGTTCATATATGGATATTGCAACAGTTAAGCTTTGATTGTTTTCCTTGGGAACCAAGCCATAAGGAGATCCAAAACAGATTCTTGTCTGTTTGCAAATGGATGTTTCTCCCCCAGGTTCCATGAAGAGTACTTTTCTGATTAACCCAAAGCCAGTTTCATGACTCATTACAAGGGCAGCAATTAATATGCATTTGAATTGTATGAAAAATTGTGGCCTTCTAGATTACGTTATTCAGAACATCACCAAGATAATTAAAAGCAAACATAGCTGATACCTTAAAATCATGAAACATGGCTCCAAGTAAATGGATAAAGGGAAGTAAGTTCACAGACGATGTTCATGATTGAGAAGGCTTCTGTTGCTGGTAGCCAGCCACCTTTCTTGAGAAAGTGGATGGACTGATGGATCTCTGGTGAGGATCTTAATAACTGGGGCATTTGCCAGATAGTTTTTCAGACAACCTAGTCCTACACTGTTTTTAAACCAAGGATGTGAAATTGATGGTCCTCCAGGTGTTTTTGGACTGCAGTTCACATCATCCCTGACTATTGGGCATTCTGGCTGGGACTGATGGGATTTGGAGTCCAGCAACATCTGGTGGAGGAGCCACAGTTTCTCCCCCACTGATTTAGGCTTTCAATCTTTAAGCCAGTGTGAACCCAGGGCCTTGTTTCACTGTAGTCCGGCTATCTTCTCTGAAGGACACATGCAGATCCTTCATCATTGTGGTCTGTCAGTGAGCAAGATACTTTTCTCTCTTTATTTTACTTCTTCATCTTCAAAAATGGTTTCAATACAGAAAGGTTTTTTGAATCAGCAATGTGTGAATGAGAACAAAGCAGAAGCACTTCTTGCTGTTTCTCCTCTTGCAAATCCATGCACCATGGAGTGAAATTTGATTGGTATTGACCGATGCTTTTGGAGAGCTGATAGCATTTTTGTATTTATTTTGAACGAGTTTCCTTGGCCTAGAATAGTGTATAAACAAAATCACGAGCACTCTCCGTACACATGAAAACACTTTTATCATCGTGACAATCCTGATGGGTTTCCAGCTTAGAAAAGGCCATGTAATTTCTTACTTCCTCCAGGTATACATGCAAATCTATGTATGCCAACAGAATTGCTCCTTATAATTGCTTTAAGCCTTCTCAATTATTGGACCAATTTGGGGAGACATTGTTTGGGAAACAAGACTTAGCATCTCCTTAGGCCATATGATATATACCTTTAATAACTTACTCAAGATTGTCTCAATGGCAGAGTCTACTCCAAGGTAAATTGATTTTAAGGAATGGCTTTTAAATTGTTTTCAGAACGCTTTCCTTTCTGCGGTTTCCCCCAAAGAATTGTGGGGGCTGTAACACTAAGAGATCTGTTTGTGGTGCTTGGGGTGGGCTGCCTTACAATATTGTTATTTTCCTTAGCAGATGCTCTTGGCTTGAGCGACATTTTTGTGTGCAGGACAGGGAAGTTATTTTCCAGAGAAGCAGTCCCCTAATTCTGTTATTCTCAGCCCTTGGTTCCACCTCAGCCTTGATTATTTTCTTCCAACCTGGGGTCTGTTTCACAAGTATCGTCAAGGGACCTCAGTGGAACTTGTACATTGAGGCCTTTTACCAGTTCCGCAGACGCATAAATATTGATCGCTTTCTAAAAGCTTGCTCCAGCTCTGTGCTTTTTGTCAAAACCTTCGCCCTGAACAGACACAAACACCCCCCCACACACTCTTTTTCTAATAGCCGGTAGTTATGCTGATAAAACTTTCATGAACATTGCTTCTTAAACATTCTCTGAATCTCTTTCTTGGAGCAATGATTACCCACTATTATTCCCGCCCGCCTACATCTTCATGATATCCTAGAAGAGCAGCAAAAAGAGGCCAGAATTCAGGCATAATGGAATTTCTCCTCTTGAGGAGAATGCAGGAGCATTCATGCAAATAATGAAACACAGTAGAGGTCTCCTGTTGTAGCTGCTGACTGTCAGTGTATGACTTGGGAGGATAATAATGTTAGCAGTGAGAGAGGGGAAAGGGGAGAGCGTGGGGACTGCTGCTGCTGCTGCTATTGTTGTTGTTCGGTCAATGATGGAGAATGGTGGGATGTACAGCAGACTTGCAAATAAATATTCAGATGCCCCTCAGAAACACAGGAGTCTGCCTTCTCCTCATCTCACCCTCCCATTTTGCTCATATGTGGCACACGAATATCCCCTAAGGAAGAAACCTGCCAACTGTTTTCCATTCTGCAAAAAATTCCTGGCCTGATAAACTGCAATGAATCCTTACTCTCCGCTGCAGCCAAATCAATAGATCTTTCCTGCACAGCAAAAAAAGTTACCTTACAATGCACTGGGTATTTTTAAAAATCCAGATCCGCAGTACTTTATTTTTTTTATATATATATAAAATATTTATTGAAGTTTCCAAAAGAATTTAAAAAAAACAAAAAAACAAAACACACACACCCACAAAAAAAAACCAAACGCAAACATATATCTTTCATTAACATTTTTCCTTGACTTCCCCACATCTCCTCTTCTTGTATTCCAATTCAATTTTTAGTTCAACAAGTTCCTATCCCCAAATTTTACCTTATTATATTTAAATCCTTTTGTTTAACCAATTTTGACATAATTCTCAATCTTGATACATCAAATCTCATTCTTAATATCTTTTTCTAAAGTCGACCCTAATTCCATTTCACGATTTCCCCATTTTAATCTAAAATAGCAAAACAGATTATTTACAAAAAAGAATATATTTATACCGCCTTTGGATACCCAAATCCGCAGTACTTTATAGTCTACAAACATCAAAGACACGTGAGTAATAATTGTCATCTCCATACAATAGTCCCTGCCTCCCACAATCAAAGCGAATAAATGTATTGAATCCTGGTTGCAGCCACTGTGAGTGGCTTTATGGATCACTGCCTTATTAAAGGTAAAGCTAAAGGGACCCCTGACCATTAGGTCCAGTCGTGACCGACTCTGGGGTTGCGGCGCTCATCTCGCTTTATTGGCCAAGGGAGCCAGCGTACAGCTTCCGGGTCATGTGGCCAACATGACTAAGCTGCTTCTGGCGAACCAGCGCAGCGCACGGAAACGCCGTTTACCTTCCCGCCGGAGCGGTACCTATTTATCTACTTGCACTTTGAGGTGCTTTTGAACTGCTAGGTTGGCAGGAGCAGGGACTGAGCAATGGGAGCTCACCCCTTTGCGGGGATTCGAACCCCTTACCTTCTGATCGGCAAGTCCTAGGCTCTGTGGTTTAACCCACAGCGCCACCCGCGTCCCTTTCACTGCCTTATTAGGTCCAACTAAAATGTCGTAAAATAGTGAGCAAGCCTTCCAGTTCTTATTCAGACTGGATGTTCAACAAAACAGTGGGATGAAGAAGAAAGAAGACACTGGACATGATGCTCAGGTTCCTAAGTCTGCAGTTCATTCCTGCCTTACGATGGAGTGCTCATTGCATTGGACTCTGCTAGATGCAAAACAGATTTCAGGGTTGAACAGCGTTGCTTGGGTGAGGAAAAACTACAGCTTCTCCGTATAAAACCTGGCAGTGAATGATCGCTCAGCTGAATGGCTGGGTCTCTTGTGAGGCAGACAGCAGAAGTAGAAAGAAATGTGACCATTTTCATATTGCCAAAGTTGGGGGTTAATTTTAGATGGTGCCCTGGGTCTATAGAAGATAAGTTGGGTGGTGACTGGAGACTTGTGATCTCACATCTTTTGAGTGCTAGGAAATCATCTTCCTTCAATTTTTAAGATCCCTGCCCTTCGACAGCTGAGTTCGCTATTCTGCAAAGAAAAAATAAATTGTAGGTAGGCAGAGAATGCAACAATATTTCTCTGGTTTGCACAGTTTCCAATAAGGTTGACAGGACATAGCCCTGCTTTCCAGCCACGGCTTGTGAACATACTTGTGCTACAGGCTTTTCAGTCAGACTCTGCTTCCGTTGCTTGGGTGTTGAAACAAGAGGGGTGCACCCATGACTACAGTCCTCAAAGATTTTGTGGCAGAAGGAGTGTTTCTCTTATAAAAGCTATGCTGTAATTTTATTCTGTGTGAACATTCCCCCCTCCCAGTGCCATTTCCCTAAAATAGGAAATCCTGGTTTAAATGCCACAGGATATTTTAATCATTGTAGAAAAGGCCTTCCCTTTCTTTTGTTCTGTTTTAAAAAAACAATGTTTTTTTAATTTGCCTTCCCTGTTGCTTGATATCTAAAAACAGCTCTTCCTGCTGAGATTTTAACACCAACAGGCTGTGAGTTCACCCATCACCGCCAAGCCCACGCATGTAAACATCTTATGTTATGGGCTGCAGCAAGCACCAGTTTCCCTGTCGTATTAAGTATCTGTAACATAAATTTTCTTTGTTTAATACTTTTACAAGTAGGAAGAGGGGGAAATTATTTCTATATCACGTCTCTGTTTAATAGCAGAGTAAAGACAATGGAGGACTTTGCTCTGCTTTGTTTCAAACAGTTTGCCTCGGTGCAGTTGAAATTGAAAAAAACGTTTGAGGAAACACGTTTCTCTTGTGTCGCAATTTTGACATGAATTGTGGGGTGGTCTGATTAGTGGCGGACCTAAGCAGAAAGTGAACCAGTGTTCACACACACACACACACACACACACACACACACTATTTCCTAACTTTGCCAGGTCAATTTGGAAGTGGTTGGGGAGTGTGTCTGAGGTGGCCAACTTTTTTGGGCCCAGGGGCATATTTGCAAACCAGAAAAACTGTTGTGGGCACACACATGCACAACCGCAACCAAAAACACACCACAACTTAATTCTATTGCCAATTTATTTGTTTCATAACATTTCTAGACTGCTTGATTGTACAAAAGAAACCTCAAAGCGGTTTACAAAATTGGCTGCAGCAATACTTTGAGCCTAATCTGGTCAGGATGAGGAGACCCTGTGGACATCAAGCGAGGTCTCTGGGGTGTGTGTGTGTGTGTGTGTGCTGGTATATGTGGTCTAGCTGGCTGCATTGTGAGGTCAAGCGCTGCAAAAGAACCGTGTGTAACTATGGAAACTCTTGCTCCAAATAAAACAGAACCATTTTCTTGCTGCCCAAGGCGACAGAGGTGGCGTTCCCCCACCACAGTGAAAGAAGAACTGCTGGCCTGGTTGCTGAGGTGTTAGGCAGATGTTCTCAAAGCACCACCAGGCAGTTGTTGTTCTTTTGCTGAGGTGCTGAGCCCTCAATGGCGTAGGAGCAGTTGGTGGTCTCCCAGATCCCACTGTGTGATTGACTTCCAATGGGAATCCTTGTTTGCTTCACGTAGTTATATGCTGCATATTCCTAGAATAGTCACTTAAGTCGGAGGTACCCAATGTGGTGCCCTCCATATGTTGCCCCACCATCCACTGCCGGCATGGCCGCTGGTTCGGGGATGATGGGAGTTGTAGTCCAACAAGATCTGGAGGCACCACACTGGCTTTGCTTGCTGTAAGTGGTTTACACATCAGATAACAAATATTATACTTGTATCTCTCTTTCTGTACAGAGCAATGGAACTAAATACCATTTTGTAGAATCAAATTCTAGAAAAAACATAGCAAGAGTCATGGAAGGTTTGTTGGAACAGATGGACTTTCTGTTCCAACATGGGCAAACCCCTCAGTCTAAGGGCATCCAGATAACTTTCTAGCTGGGCTTTGAACCTGTATTCCCTACATCCAGACTTAATATGCTGCTTAGAAAACTCTTAAATTCGATTTTTCAACGTCTTCCTTTAAGGGATTTGAGGGCGGTGCTAATAATATCCGACCAGCGTACTGGAGTTCTGGATTTGAGCATGTTGGCAGCATAGCAATGCACAGTATGGACCTTCTTTCTGGGTAGGAAATAGGACTTTGTATCCTAATGAAAAGGGACACGGGTGGCGCTGTGGGTAAAACCTCAGTGCCTAGGACTTGCCGATCGCATGGTCGGCAGTTCGAATCCCCGCGGCGGGGTGCGCTCCCGTCGTTCGGTCCCAGCGCCTGCCAACCTAGCAGTTCGAAAGCACCCCCGGGTGCAAGTAGATAAATAGGGACCGCTTTATAGCGGGAAGGTAAACAGCGTTTCCGTGTGTTGCGCTGGCTCGCCAGATGCAGCTTGTCACGCTGGCCACGTGACCCGGAAGTGTCTGCGGACAGCACTGGCTCCCGGCCTATAGAGTGAGATGAGCGCACAACCCTAGAGTCTGGCAAGACTGGCCCGTACGGGCAGGGGTACCTTTACCTTTACCTTTTATCCTAATGAAATGGACTGGCAGACTCGGGGGGTTATTTGATGTCAAAAAAAAAAAGGTTCATGCTTTTCCCCCTTTGGCTAAAGAACTTGGGGGAACATCCTGGCTCTATGGAGAAATCGTCCCTTTAGCGTTGCTCAAGTTATTTAAATAACTGAAGACTCTTGATTTATTTTTTGAAGACACTGTCTTATGCATGGCACAGACACAGAACTTCTCTTCTCAGAAATTATTGTTCTTTGTAGATTAAAAACAAAACAATCATGTTCCTCTTCTTCCACAAGGAATCCTAGTAACCTCTGAGACGTCTGTCTGGATTTCTGCCCATCTTAGAGTTACTTGAGTTCAACAAACTCACTCTTAGCAAAGTTCATACAGGCCTGAAAAGTGTCCTCAGGCAGTTTTTACAGTTCTGCCTGGTAAAGCAACAGCCGGGCAAAGGCAGAGAGAGAAACGACACAATTGCCACATTGCACCATTTTTTGAAATTTTTTTTTGTTTCCTTCGCAAGAAATTCGTAGTACTTCCTCTGACATAAAAAGAAATCATTAACAGGAAACCTCAGGTTAAAACTTAGGAATTTATAATGAATTCTCTGTTTGCAATAAATGGGTGGGTCGTGGTTTGAAAGCAGTGTCCTTGTCGTCTTGCTGAAAAATGGTTGATGGGTTAACAAGTAGGTAAAATGATGTGGTGATTTAATTTGACTTATTTGGCTAGCCCTTCTGGCAAAACGTCAGTGTCATCGGGCAGTTCAGCTCTCTAAAGTTCCCAGCTGGTTCAAACCTCAAATAAGTGTTGTCACCCATCTTTGGGACATTTTAAGCAAGTAAATTGTGTTAAAAGGTAAGAGCCCTTGGGGTGCATGAGAACCATTCTAAAAACCTCCAGTTATAGTATTTGTGTGGGCATGTTTATATATATATATATATATATATATATATATATATATATATATATATATAATATATGTTGCATGAATTTTCAGTGGAGGTTCTAGAAAGGCAGGTATGCCTTCTTAAATGTAAAAAGTTCATCTCAAATGTTTTGTCCTAAAATGAGAGAGAGAAGAGAGAGAATTTTGTTTACATTCTGTCTTCTGAGCCTTTGATTACTATATTGCTTTCCAGGACTTGAAATTTAGGTTTGCTCTCTCTCACTCAGTGGGAGTTCCCTTGCTGTGTGTACAGATGTTTTTATTTTACATAACCTGTACAACCAGACACAGCCCATGTCAATCACAGACATAATTTTCCTCTCATCCAGAGTATCTCCACTATTGCTGAAAAGTGTTACCTCCTTTTTCAGGAATGTCTGGAAACAAACATCTGCCTGGCTGAAAACAGAGGAGCCAGATAACCCCAAAAAAAAAGCCTGAGATTTAGCTGCTGAGATTGAGCGCCATTAAACCATAACTTGGGGAAATGAAAAATGATTCCAGGGTTGGGGGCACTGGCTGTTTTGTTTCCCAGAGTTTGAAGGCAGTGAAATTAGGTCCCATTCCCCCCAAATTAGTCATGATCAATGACATAGCACCATAAATATACCTGCAGTTGGCTAATTGATTTGAGCCAGGCAGGTAGTCATTGCCACATGCCACCACATGATTTGTGTGGCACGCAAGTAATAAAAGGATGTGCAGAGAGCAGGAAATCTGTCACATCTGTATCTGACAGATGACAGGGATTCCCACTTGCATGAGTAAGCGCTACACAAGTGCAGCAGTTTGCCAATCTGCTCATGGGGCTGTGTGACATCGGCAAAATCAAGTGATAAGGCCCACATGGATTCCACCACTTCTCAAAAATAAATAAAATCTTGTAAATAGAGGAATTGCATACTAGACTTGGCGTGTGTGCTATTTCCCTGTGTAAGTAAAGGTAAAGGGACCCCTGACCATTAGGTTCAGTCGTGGCTGACTCTGGGGTTGCGGCGCTCATCTCGCTTTATTGGCCGAGGGAGCCGGCGTACAGCTTCTGGGTCATGTGGCCAGCATGACTAAGCTGCTTCTGGCGAACCAGAGCAGCGCAGGGAAAGGCCGTTTACCTTCCCGCCGGAGCAGTACCTATTTATCTACTTGCACTTTGATGTGCTTTTGAACTGCTAGGTGGGCAGGAGCTGGGACCGAGCAACGGGAGCTCACCCCGTGGCGGGGATTTGAACCGCTGACCTTCTGATTGGCAAGTCCTAGGCTCTGTGGTTTAACCCACAGTGCCACCCGCATCCCTATTTCCCTGTGTACAGAGAGGCTATCTTTCTTGGGGTGGGGGGAGAGATTTGAATATGCTTTCCCTCTCTGCAACATAAAATCCAGAAGAATATTTCATGTTTTGCTGATAGGCATATATAAAAGAGGAATACACTCCAGAAACTGGTGGTTAGACGTCTTGTGCTAAACCTGTCATGGGAAACTCCCTGGGCCTCTCAGACCATGCCGGTCCAAAAGTGATTGCTTTGGGTTGCTAGGCTGGCTTCCCTGCCCTCCCTTAGCTAAGTCTTCTTTTGCAGGTTAACCTCTTCTCCACAGGTACGCGGGCACTGCTACGTTATGGTCGCTGTTGAAGGGCCAGAAAGGAATTTTCCTGCATTGGCAGATTTTGCCTTCCCCATAGCAAAACGTCACAACTTTGGCAGTTTCAGGCCTTGGGCGGAATCCTTTAGTCTATATTCCCTAAATGGGGGGGGGCGTGAAGCGGTGACCCCCACCGCCACCTGCGGCTGCGATCCCAGGGTTCCTCGTTAAAGGGGTTGTTTTGAGGGGAGGCATTGGCCATACGCCGTTAGGTTGTCATTGCTCTCCCCTGCGACGGTAGCAAAATGGTGGGCGGGCTCTCTCTGCTCGAACTGACGTTCTCCAGAGCCAGCCCAATCCCCACATATCCTGGATAACCCTGATGTTCCCCAGATCCCCAGCCGGGGACTGGGAGGGATTAACGCCCAATGCCTAAGCCAAGGTTTCCCTACATCTGAAGTTTTAATAAAGTTGTAGCCAAATTTTAATCCTATAACACATTGTCTTGAGGCATTATTCCACATGGGTGTCTCTCAGGGATGGGACATTGTCTCTGCCTGTCCGCGCAAAACTGAATCTTGCTGAGCTGTGGGAGCAAAGATCTGGCACTTTGGCTTGAAACGCTTTCGCCCTTGCTGAATAAAGTTCCCTTTATAACTTTTTACAGTATCATTGCTATGTTCGTGTAGTGATACTCCAGCATCAATATGCATGTGTCATTCCTTTCCCACTTTGATAGGTTATCAGATTGGGCAGTTGGGAGACTCTCACCACAGGGGACTCGATCTATTTATTACAGAGATAAATGCAGCAGTTGAACGAAGGGCAAAGTGAATGAATCATGAAAGACAACGTGGAGAGCATAGGTCAGTGGACAGACTTTCCCTAGAAAAGTTTACACTACAAACTTATATTGGTTTTATATCAGATCAGCTTTCAGAGCTCCCTCCGAAGAATTGTGGGATTTGTAGTTTATTGGCAATGCTAAGGAATTTCTGTGCACAGGAAGAACCCTATACCACAATCTGATTTCACTGAACTACTGTTTCCAGTATTCTCTGGAAAGAAAGAAAGAAAGAAAGAAAGAAAGAAAGAAAGAAAGAAAGAAAGAGAGGAAGGAAGGAAGGAAGGAAGGAAGGTACTGTTTTAGGTCTACAGTACAGATACATAGGGGGCCGCGGGTGGCGCTGTGGGTTAAATCACAGAGCCTAGGACTTGCCGATCAGAAGGTCGGCGGTTCGAATCCCCGCAACGGGGTGAGCTCCCGTTGCTCGGTCCCTGCTCCTGCCCACCTAGCAGTTCGAAAGCACGTCAAAGTGCAAGTAGATAAATAGGTACCGCTCCGGCGGGAAGGTAAACGGTGTTTCCGTGCGCTGCTCTGGTTCACCAGAAGCGGCTTAGTCCTGCTGGCCACATGACCCGGAAGCTGTACACCGGCTCCCTTGGCCAATAAAGCAAGATGAGCGCTGCAACCCCAGAGTCGGCCACGACTGGACCTAATGGTCAGGGGTCCCTTTACCTTTTTATAGATACATACATCCCAAGTGCCCTGGCGTCAAATTTCAATTTTATCAGGTAGCATTTGTGTAGAAGCCATTTTGGACATTCCCAATTGCTAGTGGTTGTTCCCAAACTATTTTTGCAGAGCCTCTGGCTTTCGAGCATAGCTATATGACAAAAGATGTATTTATTCTGAATGTGGTTATCCATGGTGTACCTCAGAGAGAAACTCCCTATTCTTCAGAGTTTTCTTTGCAACCTAAGTTGGAGCCACTGTGCTGTACATTAAAATTGGCAGGACCTGCTTTGTGTAACGCCACAAAGAAAAAGGGGCATCATTTGACTAAGGACGTGTCGATTCAACCTATTTTCCTCCTTGCAGACCTGGGAGAAAATTATATGTTACTGTGGATTAGAATTACAGAGAAAGCCGAGAGACAGTCCTTGATGTTTAAATCAGAAGCACTTGACATTTGGTATTTAAAGCCGTGGCAATCTTGGCCTGTAGTACACAGAGCAATGTCTGTGTGGGGCTTTGGCTGCTAACAGACCTGCAGCTTGAAGGTTCATATGGCACCATCTAGCTTCTCCTTGTGGGGAGGGGTACATCTGCATCCTAATGGAGAAATCCTATTGCTTATTTTGTAGTTTTTTAAAATTAGAATGGGCCACTAAGTATAGGCCACAAGCTTCATTTTCTCTATTGCGGCTTTTAACAGTCATGCAGCTTCCCACATGGAACTCGGGAGACGTTTGCACAATTGGAAAGTTCTAACTAAAAGAGTTCATGGTCTCATTAAAAAGAAAAAGGCATGTGCCATTGCAAATTGCTGCTTTGAAAGTGCCTGCAGTTACAAATTATACGCAGTTATACGTTTGTTATACATTTGTTATACGTTTGTAACAGCTTTTCAGTGTATTATGTATTTAACTCTATCACCAATCCATTTCTCCGTTGTAGAGTTAAATACATAATACACTGAAAAGCTGTTACAAACGTATGTTTTGGGAAGTCGTCTGTTTGTTCTCTCTGCATTTGGACACCTCTCCAGATATTGTAACCAAATTTTGCCTTGTAGCTCCTGAGATCAGGGAACAGGTTTGGGCCCTTGGCTGGATCTATACTGATAAAAAAAAAAAAACCGCTATAGGGAAAAACACTATAAAAACTCTCAATGCAAAATCCCATTGGTGATGGATCACTGCTCTGCAGCGCCATCTGGTGTCACATGTTCATAAGCTTAGTCCTTTGTCTGGATACAGTTGGGTGCCATTTTGAACCAAGGTTGTAGACCAGGGGTCAGCAAACTTTTTAAGCAGGGGGCCAGTCCACGGTCCCTCAGACCTTGTGGGAGGCCGGACTATATTTGGGGGGGGGTGAATGAATTCCTATGCCCCACAAATAACCCAGAGATGCATTTTAAATAAAAGGACACATTCTACTCATGTAAAAACACACTGATTCCTGGACCATCCGAAGGCTGGATTTTGATGGTGATTGGGCCGGATCCGGCCCCTGGGCCTTAGTTTGCCTACCCATGTTGTAGACTGAGCCTTTCAAAACTATACCGATTATTTTTGTTTGTTTGTTTCTTAGCATTCCCAGCCAGTGCTAGGTATGAAACTGCTAGTAACCAATAAAGCTGTAGTTGATTTTTATATTGTTTTGTTATCCACATGAAAATATGTGTGGAAGCACTGGCTGATGGCGGCTCCACAGTGTGTATGCACAGAGAAAAACGTCACACTTGACATTGCATGAGATGAGCAGCAGTTTCGTGCCCTGTCCCTTTCAAGTCATGGTCCCCAGCACTCATGTCCCAGAAAAGAAGATATTGTTGAAAGTCTGTAATGTGCAAGTGGGTCAAAAATATAGCCTAAGGAGCGTAAAACTGTTGAGAATTAACAGAAGATGAAAGTTTTCTCACTGAAAGACTCCATAGGATTTAGGATTTAGCTGAGGCGCTCTGTAAAAGCAGGGAATTAGACAACCTTAAATTACATTTGATTGCTTCCAGGGTTTAAAGCCGTTTGGCAAGCACACAAAACTAAGCCCCTCAAATGGTAAATTCCTAAGAGAAACAATCCCTGCTATTCCTGAATTCCTCATACAGCCCTTTAATTTTATTTTTAGCTTTGTTTTATATCAAGGAATGATGAGACGTCACTGGCCATGTTTCAAAATTTGCACATCCTCTAAAAATAATAAATCACACAATTTAATAAAGGGCTCTCCAGTCCTTCCATTGGGGCAGTGAGGGAGAATCAGAGGGAGGAAAAGATATTTCAGAAGCATCAAAGTGTAACCCGCAAGGGAAATTCAGAAGAACAAAGCGAAGGAGCCAAACAGAAAAGCTTATTTATTTGCAAAATAATCATGCTCAGTCTTCTGGAGGTTGTAAGCCAACTATTGTTTTTATGGCCTTCAGATCTTTGTTTTGAATGCTGGCCTTACCTCTTCTAGTAGAGAGGATTTTTATTTTATTTTAATCAGTTAAATGACACATCCAAACCCAATGTAAATGCCTCTGTAAGAAGACACACAAAGACTGTTATCCCCCAATCTGTCTGGCAAAAACGGACAAACCCTGCTTTTAATAAAACGATAGAGCGGTTATTTCATAATTGCAAGTAGACTATTTTAGAGCACAGTAAGATGGGATTAATTCCCCCCCCCCCGGTTCTCGTAATAGCAAACAAATACGGGTTAGATTAGAAAGGAATTTAGAATTTTGGTTTTATGAAAGGATGCTCTATTGACAGATCAAGGCCCAGTTCCAGTGTGATGCCGTCTGTCTGGAAACTATGGTTTGCAAATCAGGAGGCAGTCTTAGGAATGCCTGCCTGCACAACTACCGTATTTTTCGTCCCATAGGACGCTCCGTCCCATAGGACGCACCTACTTTTTTGGGGGGGAAATAAAGGGGGAAAAATAACTTTATTTCCCCCCCAAAACCAGCTCGGGGAACAGTGGGATGGCGGCGCTGCGGCTAACTTCCTGGAGCCTGGAGAGTGAGAGATGTCGGCGCACTGACGCCTCTCGCTCTCCAGGCTTCAGCAAAAGCCTGCATTCGCCCCATAGGACGCACACACATTTCCCCTTCATTTTTGGAGGGGGAAAAGTGCATCCTATAGGGCGAAAAATACGGTACTAAGCCATAGTTGAGGCCATACGTGGAGGGGAAGGAGAATTCATGCCACTGAGCAGAAGACTGAAGGGGTCAAAACATGTCTTCCCAGGGCTCTTCCCTGCTTTACTTGCCAGCATTGTATCTTCTCCGGTCTCACGGCTAGAATCCTAAGCTCACTCACAAGGTGGGGAGTCAGCTACATTGAACTCGGGAAAAGCTGAAAGTGATTACTGTATATGCGTCGTTTCAAAAGGACTTTAACAATATCATGTGTTTTTAAATGCCAGTTCTTTTCATCAGACTGCATGCTGGAAATAAGATTTAGAACAGGGGTAGGCAACCTAAATACGGCACACGGGTGGTGCTGTGGGTTAAACCACTGAGCCTAGGACTTGCCGATCAGAAGGTCGGCGGTTCGAATCCCCACGACGGGGTGAGCTCCCGTTGCTCGGTCCCTGCTCCTGCCAAACTAGCATTTGGAAGCACGTCAAAGTGCAAGTAGATAAATAGGTACCGCTCCGGCGGGAAGGTAAACAGCGTTTCTGTGCACTGCTCTGGTTCGCCAGAAGCGGCTTAGTCATGCTGGCCACATGACCCGGAAGCTGTACGCCGGCTCCCTCGGCCAATAAAGCGAGATGAGCGCCGCAACCCCAGAGTCGGTCACGACTGGACCTAATGGTCAGGGGTCCCTTTACCTTTACCGTTAGGCAACCTAAGGCCCATGGGCTGGATCCGGCCCAATCGCCTTCTAAATCCAGCCCGCGGATGGTTCGGGAATCAGCGTGTTTTACATGAGTAGAATGTGCGTTAATTTAAAATGCATCTCTGGGTTATTTGTGGGGCATGCCTGGTGTTTTTACATAAGTAGAATGTGTCCTTTTATTTTAAAATGCATCTCTGGGTTATTTGTGGGGCCTGCCTGGTGTTTTTACATAAGTAGAATGTGTCCTTTTATTTTAAAATGCATCTCTGGATTATTTGTGGGGCATAGGAATTTGTTCATTTTCCCCCGCCCCCAGAATATAGTCCGGCCCCCAACAAGGTCTGAGGGACAGTGGACCAGCCCACGGCTGAAAAAGGTTGCTGACCCCTGATTTAGAAGGTGTATACAACACATGTAACTCCCGTAACAAGCAGCACATGCAGGAAATTAGTTTATTGTGCTCTTCTGGCACTCCTAATTAGCTTTTATGATCCCTCTTTTTCTTCTTTATTGCTTGGGTGCTTCTGCTTAAGAGCGCACCATTTCTTGCCCTGGGCACTGTGGTTCCCTGCATGTTTAGGTTGTGGCGGAGACACTGCCTTTGCTTTCCAGGAGGCATAACGACCATCTCTCAAGTTGGCCAGCGGTCTAGTTGCACTCAGTGGCAAGTCTGCTTATCTGCACTAAGGCTTACTGAAGCTGCTGCGGACTTTGTCCTATCCTGTACAGTTTGGCGTACCCAACAAAAGTAATGCCTGCAGCTAGTGTTTATAGCACAGAGGCTGCCGGAATGTTGCCTGTGGGCGCAAGGGTACCCGTGAGCTCTTCTCCTGGCACCCATGAAGCCTCTGGCGCACCTCTTCCATCACTGCCCCTTGGTCATGAGGAGCCTCGGGTGGCTACTGTTTTCTCCCTTTAAAAGTACATAGAGCTACTAAGTTGGAAGAGGGATTCTTTCCCACTGCCTCTTTCCCCTCAAGGTGCTTTTCAAGGTTCATATTAATTCTGGTGTGTTTGCTCATTCTTATTTTACCTTTGGAAGTGAGAGCTGGACCATAAAGAAGGCTGATCGCCGAAGAATTGATGCTTTTGAATTATGGTGCTAGAGGAGACTCTTGAGAGTCCCAAGGACTGCAAGAAGATCAAACCTATCCATTCTTAAGGAAATCAGCCCTGAGTGCTCACTGGAAGGACAGATCCTGAAGCTGAGGCTCCAAAACTTTGGCCACCTCATGAGAAGAGAAGACTCCCTGGAAAAGACCTGATGTTGGGAAAGATGGAGGGCACAAGGAGAAGGGGACGACAGAGGATGAGATGGTGGGACAGTGTTCTCGAAGCTACCAGCATGAGTTTGACCAAGCTGCGGGAGGCAGTGGAAGACAGGTGTGCCTGGCGTGCTCAGGGCCATGGGGTCACGAAGAGTCGGACACGACTAAACGACAACATTTTACCTTTGGAAAAATGAAGTTTGTGTGCACATTCATTCAGTGTGTGTGTGTGGCATGCTGATGGGGCAAGGGGATGGCACCCATGGCACTTGCTCAAAAATCAGAAAAACAAAATGTTCCCATGGGCCAAGAATGGTTGATGATCTTTGGTTTAGCTTCTTGGAAGAAGAGGAGGAAGGAGTAGCTTCTGTTTTCTGTATCCTTCAAGAGGGTTTGAGTTAGGGTAGCCGATACTTAGGTATTATTACCAAAGTTGGGTGCCACCCCCATTCTCTGCCGAGTGGTAGCAAGATTCCAGCGGGTTCCGGGCACTCACCAGGGGCTGTGCTCCTTTGGAGAATTGAAGGTGCGGCGGAGACGGTCGTAGCTTCAAGAAATGTGCTTTATTCACTTATTTACACCTGAGTTTAGATGGAGAGAGTCCAGATCTTACAGCATGGTCATCTCAAGAGGGGCTTCTTCCGCATGGCAGTGCAGCACTGGAGTCAAAAGCATCTTTCCCAGCCAGCCTTCAGCCATCCTGCCCAAGATGGATCTCTCCCTTTGTCCTCTCCCTCTTCTTCCCAGCATGCCTTTCTGTAAAGACTTTCTTTTCATGTCCCCTCAAACACACACACCCCCATTACCATGGCACCCTCTATCTGCCCAGGCCCAAGAAATCCTCTCGGATGGGCCGTCAACACTTTTTCTCACGTTCATGCCTCTGTCGCAGTTGAGGCCCTGACTTGATAGGAAGCTTAGCCTATACTTTTCCACTTGGCCTCCAACCTTCCATCCAATGCTCCAAATAATCAAAATCCTACCACTAGGGTTTGAGCCCCACTCAAAAAAACTATAACAGTATGAACATCAGAATAGTTGGGGTCTTATGTGCTGCTCTCCCTGTGGCAAAGTTAAATAAGGCACTGTTGTCATTCCAGAAGGAAGAACTCTTTGGGGCTTTCTGGTATTGTATAAGTACAAATGGCAACCATTTTAGGTGTGTCCAAATGGCATGCAATAGCCAACACGTGGGTCCTTTTGGACCCGGAAGAAGGCAAAATGAGGGCGTGGGGCAACGTAATGGGGGGGGTCATGCTTATCTATGTTCTGCTGACATTCGCTGGGGGTGGGAATGGAGCCCCCGTGCGAAATGGGCAGTGAGTGTATAATATGGGAGAAATCCCTCAAGTTAACTGACAGAGAAGCACATCACTACCAGCCCTAGGCAAAATGTGTTGGAAGAACTCAAAGAGTAGTAATAGTCATCTGCTGCAGACAGCCTTACAAAAAGCCACCCCATTTCACTTGAACTTCATTGTATCCCCCCAAAAAAACTCCAACTTTCTTTTTCTCTTTATTATATTGACTGCTTGAGTCATAGTTAACTCCTTTGCCTGTTTTTGCTATGAAGAAATTTATTAGTACTGGATTAAAAAGTCATACTTTCAGTTCTTTAACTGATGCAATCTGCGTTACCGGGTGTGTGTAGGAGACAGTAGGTTTTTTTAAAGCTGCATTTCCATGGAAACAAAGATCCAAGAAGAATAAAAATGATGGGAACTGTGTGGCAGGGAGTGTAACTGCTTCTAGACTGTTGCTACTTTTTGAGAGGCTTAATTGCATCCAGGGAAAGTCATGTTGTTCAATTAAAGATTCGGTGATTCTAAGTGGATTTGCTGCTGTTGCACAACAAACCTGCTTCTAGCCCCCACTTTTTGCAGGAAGGAAAGTGATGAGGAAATGCCCTTGAAAGTGTGGGATAAGAATTGTTTGATGTGACATCATATAACCTCAGGCTCAATCGCCAGTTGAACAAGTTACTTAGGGATGGATGAAAAAAACACACCAAATCCCACTTCATACATTATCAGGCTTAAGAACCTTCCTAGCATTGTGAAAAATGTGTGAGTAATTTTATGTTGCCATGTTGAAACATGACACAGACAATATATTATCTTTGTCTGAAAGCCTTTGTTTGTTTTCCCAGTGTCAAATGAGTGAGTTACTGTGTTGACTATTGTGAATTTCTTAGGCGCCTTTGCTAAACTTCCCACCATATTCAAAATATATTTCCAACTGATGGCTTTATTTCTATTCTTCCCTTACCCATTGATGCAAAGCTCAGTGACATGATTTATCTCTTTCTCATCCATCACTCATGCAACGTTTTCAGCTATGAATAGCTGCTCTTTCGTTGATGGGCAGATACAGTGGCTTCTTGTAAGAAGAGCTTCTGTTCTGGACAATGGTGTGCCATTGGTACCACCAGATACAGGGCTACGAAACCTTACAAGCCTGGTCCCTGAAAGCTACGGAAGACAATAGGCTTGTGTTAGCCGATTGCAGTTATCCAGTAAGGAAGGCCAGTTGTTGCTTTTAAGTCTACACCTCCTTTTAACGGATGAGTTTAAGGATCTCTTCTGCGGTCGATACAACATTGGCAGGTGTCTGTGTCTGCCTCTCCTATTAGCTGGTTGATAGTGGATGAAGGCAAATGACCATGTGACAACTGACGATATGAAGTACTTGCAGGCTGGGATATAATGTTTGCACCTGCCAGGTGTGTGAAGGCTGCTTGCCTTCACACACTGGGACAAACACTGTTCTTCCCAGTTCAATGGGGATTCTTCTCTCCCTTGGCCCTTATTGACTCCTTCCCCTTGAACTCATTTGTACCCGGCCAGGACACAAGTATCTTCATTTTGTACCCAGAGAGAGCTGCTTTGATTTCCTTAATTTAGGGGTTCTCATTGTGTCAAAATTTCGGAACTGTCCATTTGACCAGGATGAAACAAACAAGTATATTGTGCCGAGAATGACTTTGGGTCTCTGTGGATCCGCTGGTACATTCCAGGTACACCCTGTTCCTTGGTGGGTTGAAGCCAGCTGGCCAAGTGTGAATGAACTTGTCTTTCTTCAACTTGGCAGACTGGGCTTACGGTTGAGTTTAGGAGGTGAGGCCAAGGCAATCTGAGGCAGCAGTGAGAGCTAGTTGCTCTGATTAGTGAGCAGCGTGGAGCAATCCTGACCCAGAAGCCTTTATAGGGGCCAAAAGGTTACCCACCTGATCTGCTCTGGCTTACTAGAATAAATATTAGGCTTCCTTGTTGGTGCAACTGGTCTCTCTACATTTCTCACCATTTCACCACAGTTGACTGGTGGCACACAGGTAGAATTTCTGATCCTCCTTAAGTTGCCAGTTGGATAATCAATGTGGATTTGAGTTCTGGACTCTACACTGTGCCTGTTCTGTGGATGATTATTCTCTAAGGCTGTCGATATAATTGCAGAATTATTGTTTTTTTTAAGTCAACCTTTGTAGCCCTTGGAGGAGTGTAATCTATTGGACAGCCAGCAATAACTGCCTCCTATTTTTAGATCAGTTGCACTGCATGTCCTGTAAAAACCACAGAGGATATCCAATCAGTTCTGCTTTCTACACCAGCCATGGATGGCAGGTTGCCTTGCGCCGTTTAGATAAACGATCTCTCCTTCCCTATGCAGTGCTATAAATCCTCGCTTGGTGCTTACGCTTCTTTACGAGCCTCATGTTTTCATGAGTCAGCACAGGGGTTGGGCTAAAGTCAATGGCAAACTCTCCTTTCTGTCTCTCTGCTTCTCTTTCTACAGCATTTTTGGGCATGTGGCTCTATCTGCGTGCACCCATTATAAGAAAAGGTTGCCAGAATCAATCTGGTTTTTATTAGGCAACTTTGTAGATGGGTTTAATTATACAGAGCAGCCTATTCGAGTAATGACAAATGGATGCAATAACAGCTGTTGTTGTCATTAATAGTATTTTATAAATTCATGGATCACCTTTCATGTGAGTCTTAGGGTGATTTACAAACCTAGCATAAAAACAAGTAAAAATAGTTTTCTAAAATAGGAGAAAAACAACCAAAGTTAGGTTTACAAATCATACAAAAGGAACATCTGTGGCAGAAACCTTTTCACCCAGCTGGAAAAGCTAATTGAATCAAAAAAATGTCTTCGGCTGTTTCCGGAAAGTACAGATCGTGAGCACCTGTCTTATCTGAGCAGAGATGCTGTTCCACAAAACGGGGGAAGCCCTTATCCAAATTACTGTGGCACAAGCTTTTGGTATGTTAGGAACTTGAAGGAGAAACTCTCTTGCAGGTTGTCGTGCCCTTCTGAGTATTTAAGGCATAAGGCAGTCTCTCAAGCTACTCGAATCTGTAGCACCTCATATGCTAGCATCAAAATATTGAACTGCAGATGGGGAGCCCATGCAGAGCCCACAAACAAGGTGTTGTATGCTGGTGCCAGTCTGTCTCCATAAGCAGCCTAGGTGCTGTTCTGCCAGTGCACCTGTAGCCTCTGGACTAACCTCAAGAGCTGCAGAAAGAGCCCATTGCAGTAATCCAGTGTTGAGGCTACCAGTGCATGTGGTCCAACTATCAAGATCCAGGAATAACCTAGCTGTCTTAAACGCCAAAGCTGCTAAACAGTACCCCAGCCGCTGAGGACAACTGTGTCCGCGGTGATGGATCTAGAAGCAGCCTCAGACTAAGTCCCTTCTCCTCCAGGGTGTTCTGAGTCTATTGCAGATGTCATGGAAAGGGAGGTCAGAGGAGTGAGGGGCTATCAGGAAGCTGGAAGTGGACAGCCACAGGGAAGGTCACAGTAGGCTGGGGAATGAGAAGATGGGATCCCAAGAAAAATTCAGCCCAGAGAAGGGCCCCCGCAGGCTGAGAGGAGCAGGCCCAGATCCCAGGGACATGCCTAGAGGGCTGCCACAAAAGTATTCAGCCCCACAATGCTGAATACTCCAAGCCCAGTGTCACCCACCAAGGAGCCGTCTCTGCTGCCCTCCCCTTAGCCAAGGGGGCTCCCCTCCTGGGGAGGCATCTGGGGCAAAGCTGGTCCAACTCCACCCCCCATCTCCAATTGTCCCTGGGTTCACCACCACTGTGCCAGAGATGGCCTTCAGCAGCATCCCCAGTCTGTCTCTTATGCCCAGCACCAGGTCCAGGTCCTCAATACCAAGCCAGGTGGAGAAGTTTCCTGGTATGTAAGAGAAGATTTATGGACTCCAGTGGCAGTGCCTTGACCGCCATGTCTATGATTTTGTGGACCATATGATGTGCTTTTGTGAACCATTATCCCTAGAAGTGGTGGTTAGCCGTAGCTGGAGTGACTCTTCAAAAGACAAGGATCTTTTGCGAATACTTGGAATTAGCAAAGTTGACTGATTTGATAAGACAAAAACCAAAAAAATATAATCCAGAAACAATGGAAATGTCTAAATGATTCTTTATGTAGACAAGGATTAATGTAAGGTATTGGTTGTGTTTAGAATAGATTTATGAAAGATTTAGAAAACTTATTGATTAGAATATTTGTGTGAGTTTGTATGGGGAAAATATGGAATAACAGATACAACCTACTTAAAATGTATATAGGAAGTGCAGTGTAAGCGATAGAAGTCAATCAATGAAATTTTATTATTATTTACATACCGAGATATTTGTAGAATAAATTTGGAAGAAATTCTTCCAATTTTTCTTCTTCTTCCAATTTTTCTTCTTATTTTTTCTTTTTATTTTTCTTTTCTTCCTTTTTTCTTTTTTGTTCTTTTTTTCATGTATATGTGCTTATTTGAAGTGTATATGTGGGTACGTATTTGCAGTGTTTTGCTTATATTTTGTAACAATTATGTTAAATAATTTATTTTTTAAAAAAAACAAAAGACAAGGATCAGGCAAATTTGTAGGGGGTGAATACATTTTGATTAACTGTGAGAGCAAAACGGAGCTTCTAGGTTCAAAACGGTAGACCTATTAATACCTGACTTTCAGGATAAATCACAGGGCTTGTTTTGCCCTCTGCACGTCTTGCTTGTGAACTTCCCAGAAGCACCTGGTTAGCCAAGGTTGACAAAGAAACGCTTCACCACTTTGCTCCTCTGGCTGATCTAGCAAGGCAGCTCTTCAAGCAAACATAGCAGTCAAGGAGCTGCCTTTCAGATGTAAATAGAGCAACTCCCACCTCACGCTGTTGGTTCTTGCATGCAGCATTCTGGTATGATAGCTGGGTTCTCAGCCAAGAACCTGCTTACGCATGCTGTATCAGAGCAGTCAAAGTCAGCTGTGTCCAGTGAAGTAGCGTAAGCTCTTGCAGATCATTCTTTTGCAAGATAGATGGGGATTTAATGACTGTGTGGGACTGCACCGTTGTAAATGGCTGACTAGCATGCCATATAAGGGTTTTCAAACTTTCAGGATCTACTTTTACTTGGTTTTAAAATGACTTCTTTTGTTGTTTTTTCTCTTCTAGCATCAAGCTTTTGGCTGTGCAGGAGCTGGTTGACAGAGATGCCCTGGAAAAGGTATTTTCACCTGTTTGTAGAGCTTGCACACATCTTTTCAAGCACAACTCTTCTTTTAGCTATAGGATTCCCTGTTTACTGCGATTCATATAGTATGGATCCAGTTCACTTCATACTACAAATTGCACCAGATATAACGCTAGTAAGGATGGACTGTAGCGATCTTTGGGCTCTTCTCTTTTGTGCAACCGTGAGAAGGAGTTTGGTCATTTTCATTTCTGTTTTAGATTTGCAGCAGCTTGCGACGTTGTCTGAACCTGAACAAACTAGTTCATCTTAACTGTGGTTAGTGGAAACCGGCCAACTATGGTTTATGAAGCTGGCTTGTTTCAACAGACCATGGTTAAGATTAGCCACAGTTTAAGTTTCAGATAACATGTTACATTCATAGTATTGTAGAGTTGGAAGGGACCACAAGGGTCATCTAGTCCAACCCCCTCTAATGCAGGAATCTTTTGCCCAACGTGGGGCTCGAATCCATGAACCTGAGATTAAGAGTCTCAGGCTCTACCAACCGAGCTATCCCAGCTGTTAAACTGTAGTTAATCTAAATTTCTAATCTCCTTCTGATAGCTGTGCCAGATGGGAGGAGACAGTGCACAACCTCAAGGCTTGTTGAGACTTATTATTGTAGTGCTAAGCCATGGTTTAGCATGACACCTAAATGCAGGAAATTTGGTTCATTCTTATGCCCCGGCCCAGTATACCTGAAGGAGTGTCTCCACCCCCGTTGTTCTGCCCGGACACTGAGGTCCAGCGCCGAGGGCCTTCTGGTGGTTCCCTCGCTGCGAGAAGACAAGTTACAGGGAACCAGGCAGAGGGCCTTCTTGGTAGTGGCACCTGCCCTGTGAAACGCCCTCCTACCAGATGTCTAAGAGAACAACAACTACCAGACTTTTACAAGACATCTGAAGGCAGCTTTTAATGTGTAATAGACTATTGTATTTTAATATTTTGTTGGAAGCTGCCCAGAGTGGCTGGGGAAACCCAGCCAGTTGGGCAGGGTATAAATATATTATTATTATTATTATTACTATTACTATTACTATTATTATTATTATTATTATTATTATTTGCTCTAAGGCAGCGTGTTAAAGAGTAAGAGTCTTCTGCTCTTTTTTCTCTTAGCATTCTCTGGACTGCAATTATTAACCACATGACTATGTACTGTTCATACGAGTTTTCAACATGCTCACAGAATCTTTGACAATGCTGCACAGCAAACCACTTTTGAAAGTGAGCTGAGTTTCAGAGCTTGCAATATGACTGTGTTTGTGCGTTTGAGAGAGAGACACAGACAGACAGACAGACAGAGGGATAAACTCTTGTGGCTTTTCAGAAGGGGGGTGGGACTTTAAAAAATCCCCGCTGGGTGCATGTAACCCTTTGGGCATGCCTAAAGTAATTCTTTGGATCCCTCTTCAGATGCTACAGTGCAAAAACTAGCTTTTCTCGAAGCTTCCTGATTTTTGCAGCTTTCTGCATTGTTGTGGGAAATGTCCCACAATTGCCTTGGGTCATAGGATGCCATCCAGCCAGTCCTACTCTTCTGTAGCAGACCACCCCCCATTTTCATGTTTTCTTTTAAAAGTGTCTATCAACATATCATGGCAAGTGACCATCTCAGTCCTCATTTGGCTGTGGCTGCTGTTGTTTAGAGTGCAAGGAGGGTGGATTCTCATGAGTTTTCGGTTGACAAAATGTTGTATTTCTGCAAACATGGTTGTTCCTCTGAGCATACTACTATCTCCCTTTCTCCCTCCCCACCTTTGTGGCCTCTTTTTTTGGATGCCTTCCTGTTCACCACCGGAGTTCACTAGAAGAAGGAGTGGCATGAAAATGTATATTCGTTTATATACGAACTGGGGTGTGCGCGCGGGTCTTTTGCAAAGTTTCGAAAACTTATTTTGTATCGTTTGGCTGGCTTTCTGCCCTTCGCCTAACAAAATATAGACATGTGAAAACAAGTTTAGGATGGATGGATTTTGCAGCTTCCTCGCTCTGAGAGAACATTTCTTTCTCCCATGTCTGGCATGGAACATAACAGATTCGACAAATGCGCTCTCAGTGGCTTTCTTGTCCCCTCGGCACATCAACTTCCATACATTTCAGCCAGATCAGTGTTTCATCGTGATTAAACCCATTGTTATCTTTGTTATTCCTAAATCACTTTCACAGCAAAGCAGACTGTTCATGCGACGACTGTTAAGCAGAAGAGAGAGCTATACCCTGCTCAAATAACACTCCTCCTTTCTACGGACTCAAAAGTGCCAAAGCCCTGGCAGTTCTTTGAGAGAACGTGTAACTTTTTCTGCACACGCAGCATGCTTGTGTGTAACGTATATATTCATGCACAGATAAATAACTTTGGGAAAGGGAACTGGTGCATAGCAAGGCTTTATTGCCACAATAATTGATTTTTTTGCGGCTTTTCTTTAAAACTTAAATGCACTGTACTTTTCTGTGTATAAGACGTCCCCCCATGAAATTTCAGGAAATGGGGGGAGATGGCACAAAGTTGTTGAGCTTCTTTTGGGAAGGATTGCTCAGAGTTTTTGAGCTTTGGGGGGGGTGCCCAAAATTTCTCACCTGCACGTGTCGACCAGTCAACATCAACCATTGACGCAGCAACCAATGACACGCACAGTAGCCACTGCCAGCCGCAGCAGCAACCAATCAAACGTCCACCTTATGCACTACCCATGTATAAGACGATCCCCACTTTTTAGCATGATTTTAAAAGATAATAACATAGTTTTATACACGGAAAAGTATGGTAGGTATGAGTTAGCATCTCCTAGCCACAGAAGCCTTCTCCATTCAACCCCACCTCTGCTTTTAAGTGCTTCCCCCACCCCCCCCCAAGTGATCACTGTCTTCTCTTTGGTCTTCCAACGACTCCTTTTTCTAAGAGTTCATCAAGGCTAAATGGAATCAGAGCCAGCTGGAGCTATCGACTCACATAGCCAAATCTGGACTTGGACTGCATACACTCTATACTTTTAAAGCACATCTGAAGCATGCTCTTCCCCTCAAAGAATTCTGGGCACTGTAGTTTTCCCTTCACAGAGTTACAGTGAACCAGCAACCCTCTGCAAAGTACAGTGCCCATAATTCGTTAAGGGAAGCAATGTGCTTCCGGTGTTATTTAAAGGTATAATGCATACACAGCCTTGGAAAGTATGTCCTCCCAGTTCATCGCCCCTGAGGTCAGTGGCTGGAACTGACAACAACATTTGCCGAAGCAAACAGGCAGAAGAAGCCAATAGTTGTAACTGCTTTGGAGAGCCATTGCCTGTCTGTCAGCCAGTTGTCCCAGCAGCACCTTTTACAGGAGCCTGACAATTTTTCTCCTTTATTGTGGGTGTTTCTGACCAAGCGGGTTTCACCGAGCGAGGCTGAATCATGTGTCTCAGGCTTAACCAACTGGTGAATGCCAAATGCAAAAAAGCAAGAAAGATATGAAGCGGAATCACAGTTGGCCGGAGAGCTCAAGTTGACTCGTTGCGTTAGGTTTCACTCACCTCACTGTGAGGGAAATTATACTGAAACTTTCATTTGTCGGAAGCAATTCTCAGTGATACTTCCAGTCTAGGTTTTTCCTTTTTCCAGCCTTGTTTTGTGACCATCTTTCACTCAGGAAGAACAAAATGACTGATTAGGCAGCTTCTCAGTCTTCTTCCTATATATATTATATTTATAATGCAGACAGGGTATGTCGTGAAGAGAGAGCTTAGGGACAAGCCTAGGTTTGGACCATACGCTAAGCAAAAACGTGGCTTAGCTTGGTGCAGGGTGGCAGTAAAAAGGACCCAGGAAGAGCGAAGAAGCTGCAAGCTCTTCACCACAGTACAGTTGCACCCTCCTGGTAAACAATGGTTTGGCTTACTGTGTCATGCCAACCAGAGGAGAAGTACTTTTTGCACGTAATCTTGCAGCGTTGTGTTGTATTGAATGACCTTAAGTTCTAGTCTTATTGTTGTAAACAATAAAAATCTTCCCTTTTTCCCTTATCCAACAGCCCGTATAGAGTCCTTACGTGAGTTCCCTATTGGTAGGAGAAAATAACAGAGGCCAACCAGAGAATATTGAGAAGCAAAGCAGCTAGTAAGCCTGATCTTTATTGATCTGTTGCAACAGGGTGCTCTCCTCACATGCAGGAAAGGAGGAGGACCTCGAACCATGGCGCGCAAGGCCCTATATAGACATTTTAAATTCCCTGCCCTGGAGCTCAAGACCCACCCCTCCATACATTATACATATATCACAGAAGGGGTGTAACCCAAGACCACCCCCCAGATACATCATACCTACATCACAGAAAGGGCAGTCTACAACAGAAATCTGAGTGCGTTGTTTATCTCCTGTCTGGCAGGTTATCTGATAATGCCTTATCTGATTGCCTTTCCTGGTAGTCTTTTCCTGGTAGTCTGTCACCCTTTGAAATGGTGATTACTAAATTCCTGTAACAATGAAGGTTTTTTCCCTCCCTCCTTGCAGAGAAACTTTTGGTCAGCTTGGGAGTCAAAATGGTTTCAGGACTATCTTCCTGTGCTGCTTCAGACATGTGGTTTATATATTTATGTACATGTTTGCCTGGTACGGTGGACCCGGGTGGCGCTGTGGGTTAAACCACAGAGCCTAGGACTTGCCGATCAGAAGGTCGGCGGTTCGAATTCCCACGACGGGGTGAGCTCCCGTTGCTCGGTCCCTGCTCCTGCCCACCTAGCAGTTCGAAAGCATGTCGAAGTGCAAGTAGATAAATAGGTACCGCTCTGGCGGGAAGGTAAACGGTGTTTCCGTGCGCTGCTCTCGTTTGTCAGAAGCCGCTTAGTCATGCTGGCCACATGACCTGGAAGCTGTTCGCCGGCTCCCTCGGCCAATAAAGTGAGATGAGCGCCGCAACCCCAGAGTCTGCCACGACTGGACCTAATGGTCAGGGGTCCCTTTACCTTTACCTTTGCTTGGTACATTTATGAACATGTAATATATATCTAAGACTTTAAAATTCTTATTACATTATGAACAAGGGAGAAAATTTTCTTTCCATCCACTTTCCCCATACCATGTGGGAAAAAATTGCACTTCTGCAATTTCCTGACCTGTTCACCATTTTTTCTAAACTAAAAGGCTCCGAGTATAGTAACTACGCAACATAGCTTGTCCCTAGTTCAGCTGAGATGTTAAAGAGTTGAACTTCCAACTTGTTCTTAAGCAGATGACTGGCATTAGCTCTGGAATCCTTCCTCTTGTACCTATCTGATAAAGAGCGTGAGTTTTCCTGCAGAAATTACAGAACAAATTTTTAAAAATTGCAGTACATGAGAAAAACTTCAAAGTTTGCAAACATTGCAAATGCTCTCGTCAGCCTTGTGTAATTCACTTAGCTTGCATGTTCCGTCTAGCCAAGATTAATTGTTTAGTCATCCAGCCAAAACTAACCGAATGAGTACACATTGTCTTTGATTTCTGCAATTTGCTGGTTTATCAAAGTTGAAGCGAATTGAAATTAATTAAACCCAGTTGACCCGAGGAAATTGCATCGTTGCAAATGCCTACATAAATCTCCCACTTTTAATTTAAGGCTTGAACCTCAAGACGTGTACAAGCAAATAAAGAGTAAAGTCAGGTCATATTGACCTTCACTGCACCGGGCATGACAAATGCGAGGATATTATAAGAGGAGTGCCATTGTGTGATATCAAGAGAAAACATAGCCATCTCTAGGCTCTTGTGTATCTAGCAGTGAAAGATCTTTCTTTAATGACTTTCGATGGTTGATGGCTATAAAATAGCAAAGGCGTTTGACCTGCTTGGGTAAGAACTGGCGAAGAACACTTTGGCATTTGGAATATAGCCAGCCAAGAAAACAAAAGTCTGTGCTTTCCAGCTGACTAGGAAAAAGCCATCTTGGGGTGGAGAAAGGACCATCAGCTTTTTCCTTTTCTGAGGACTGCTTTAATAGTCTAGATAGGACTAATCAATATTTTACTCTCCGGATCCAATGGGCTCCATCTCAGACTCAGGTAGCCTGGCTAATAATCAGGGAGGGTGAGATTTGCCATCCAACCAGGGCACCACATTGGCTGCGTCTGGTCTAAGTGGTCAAAGTCTTGTCCATCTAGCCCCTTATTGTCTACCCTGCCTGGCAGTGACCTTCCAGGGTCTCGGGCAGAAAGGTGTTTGGCATCACCTGCAACCCAATCCTTTCAGCTGGAGTTGAACACGAGGCCTTTGGCATGCCAGCCAACCACACAGCTAAGGTTCCTTTTGTCGCGCTTTCTCTATCCTGGCCTCTGACAATAAGAACATCCTATTAAAAATTTCCCTAACAGGGTATTTGAAAAGGAGTTTTCTTTGCTGCTAAGAAACAGCTATCAAAGTCTCTTTTGATATTGTCTGACAGAAATAGATGTTCTTTTCTGGATCCGTCGATTCATCTTTCGTTCTCCATTCATTGCGAGGAAACCGGTCTCCTTTTTTTCAAAAGTGCCAGCCTGTTCTTCAGACCAGTGTCTTTGGATGTGTAGCCCGCAGGTGTGCTTCATAGTAGTGACAGATGGCTTGAGAGAGAGAAAAAGCAGTCAAATGTCTCTTGGTTTGTATTCTGGGTTGCTCATTCAGGCACCTGCACTATAAAGATAAGGACATTCTCTTTTCCCATTTACAACGGAGCTGCCTTATCTCAAATATGTTTCTTTTGTTCTGTGCGCCATAAAACCATTAAATATTAGAGGGGTGATGAGTGGCACCCCTGGTGAATGCGTGTTACCTTGAGTGTGTGGCTGAAGGAGTTTGGGGGCGACAGAATAAAAGACTTGCTCTTAACTTTTAATCTTCTACCTGGCTGTCAACTCCCCTCGTCTCTAGGCATTCCACACTATTGAGTTCTTATGGGTCTCATTCGTAGCAAGAATACTAATTGCAAAAAAACCTGGAAAAGTGAAACAGTACCAACGAAAAAAGAGTGGCAAGAAAGATTATTTGATTACTTTGAGTTGGCAAAAATGACGGATGCAGTTACGGGACAGTCTAAACAAACATTTCAAAAAGAGATTGTTAAAAAAAAAGCGCCCTCAAATTAAAACCTGGACTTGCTTCGAATAATCTTTGCAAAACAAATTACGGTTTACAAATACAACATACGGAGAAGGGTGGAAAAGACGAAATGAGAAAGAAACAGTTTATCAAGTTTAAAATCAGACCCGCATTGAGGAGGGAGGAAGTCTTATTAGAATAGAATAAGAATTAAAGATTGGATAACGTAAGTCCGTGTGCAGATACTTGCGGATTTATGGATATATGTTTGTCATTTGTTTTGTGTTTTCTTTCGTAGTTTGTTTTCTAAGTGCCGTGTGTTTGTGCTGTAATAATAAGCTGTTAAAAAGCATTTACAATAAATGAATGAATGAGTTCCTAGGGGGCTGTTTTGATTCCCTGCTCCCCGCAGCTTCCTTTGCCATGTTTTTTTTTGGGGGGGGGGGCTATTTCTACAAACTTTGAGGTTCCCCTGAATCTGCCAATGCTGCATGTGCAGGAGTGCTACAGATTTCACTTTGTAACAGCCAACAGTCTCTCCTGAAGTTCAGAAATGTGTCAGCGATGCTGAGCTGAACTGCTGCTGAGTTTAACTCCCACGGATGGCTAGCATTGCCTCACAGAGTTCAGGATGTGCCAATATGTGTCCCTGTATCATTTTTCCAAGATGTTTTATTTTATTTTATTTTTGGAGCCATTAACATTAGCACTGCGTGTCAATTATGGGATAGGACAGAACAGACAACGCATCTTGGGGGCAGGAACATGTTTTCCTTTCTTGTGTCTTGTGTAAAGCACACTGTACATTAATGACAATATTCCAGTAATCAATCCTCAACTTGGCTTGGATCCTTACTTTCCTCCCACCAACAAAACACAGTTCATGAAACTGCTCTTTTCAGCCTTTCTTTCTCTTTGCTCTGCGGTCTCCTTGAAAATCGGCTTCTGAAAGTTGGGGGGCCCTTGGGAATGGGGTAGAATATGCTGTGGGAGGGGCTCCAGGTGAAGGCAGGAGTTGGTGGAAATCCCCCCCCCTTTACGTGAATAAAGGAGCAATTTAGGATCCAGGTCTATATTTTTTATTGGTAGCTTTTGGTTCAGACTTAAGAAGAGAGGTGACTTTGGTTTATGTTGCCAGAAATGGGTGCTAGAAATATGGTGGCTAACATTTAGCACTGACTTCTCCTGACTTAACTGAGAATCCCATTTTTGAGCCCAGTCAGCAATACGCAATATGCTAGCAGCCAGCTCTTTTTAAAAAGGGTCGGGTGGGATGTTCAGAGAGCATGAGCCTGGAATTACGTTCCAAGCAAAGAAGAATGGCTGAATAAATTATGTGAATACTTGGAATTAGCAAAGCTGACTGATTTGATAAGACAAAAACCAAAAAAATATAATCCAGAAACAATACGGGGGAAAATACAGAATAACAGATACATATTTGCTTAAAATGTATATAGGAAGTGCAGTGTAAGCGATGGAAGTCAATCAGTGAAATTTTATTATTGAGATTTGTAGAATAAATTTGGAAGAAATTCTTCCAATTTTTCTTCTTCCAATTTTTCTTCTTATTTTTTCTTTTTCTTTTCTTTCTTTTTTCTTTTTTGTTCTTTTTTATATATGTGTGCTTATCTGAAAAATATATGTATGTATGTATTTGTATATATTTTGCTTGTATTTTGTAATAATTATGTTAAATAAAATTTAATTTAAAAAGAAAGAGAGAGAGAGAGAGTGTGTGAGAGCGCATGAGCCTCGACTGAAACACTAGGGAGACTAGCCAGCTCCCCTTCCTATGGAGAGGGCATTCATTTTCATTTTTATTTTTATTTTAAATAACAGACGCTTTATTCTTCGGCTTGTTCTGACTGTGGAGGTCACCTCACAATCCTCAGTCTGGCATTCTACCTGGCATAAAGCAGTGCCGCTTCACTGAAAAACTGTAGAGTTGCCTTTGCTGCTTTATTCTTCTCCCCAGTGTTTTGAATTTTGCTGAATCGGGGTTTTTTTATTAAAAAAAAACCCCGACGCTGATGCTCTTGCTGTGAAGCCTTTCTTCCTTCCCCGCTTCCCTGTAGCTTTTCTTACATCTATTTGTTTTCCTTAAACGGTTTGGCCTCCTGTTAATTTGCAAATCAAGGCAATTTTAAAGGCTTTCCGTTTGCTTTCAACGTGAAGGTCTGCAATGCCGAACGTAAGATAGCAACACTGAAAAAATTGCGCACGGAGAAAAGGGATGTGAGCCAGCTAAAAAATGAAGCTTTTGGGAATATTCTTCACCAGGTAGCCTGGGTTAATCCTCTCCTCTCTCACAAGATAGGTATCCCCATATGTAATGGCTGTTATTTGTTTGCTTGGTCCCTTTATAGTTTTGCATGGAGTTGAACCAGCCAACCCTGCCAAACATCCGGAAATGGAAGGGCCCTCGAGGATGCTGGAAGACAGCGGTTTCTGAGAAGCCCTCAGGCCAGCCTCACAAGGTACCGTATTTTTCGCTCCATAAGGCGCACCGGACCATAAGGCGAACCTAGCTTTTAGAGGGGGAAATCAAGAAAAAAAATATTCCCCCCCCCCCAGCCCCAAAGAGCAGCGGACAGGCTGTGCGCAGCCTGTCCACTTCTCCCAGAGCTTCTCGGGGCTGCCGGGGGAAGCCCGGGTCCCCCCCCCCCAGCCCCAAAGAGCAAAGAAACCAAGACAGCCAGCGGGATCCATCCCGCTAGCTGTCTTGACTTGTGTCTTGGTGGCTATCCCTGAAGCCTTCGGAGCGCAGCGTGAGTTCCCGCTGAGCTCTGCAGGCTTTGGGTTCCTTTCGCTGAAGCCGGGAGAGCAAGACTCTCCTGGCTTCAGCGAAAGGAACCCAAAGCCTGCGGAGTGCAGCGGGAACTCACGCTGCGCTCCGAAGGCTTAAGGCGGCTGTCCCTGAAGCCTGGAGAACGAGAGGGGTCGGTGCGCACTGACCCCTCTCGCTCTCCAGGCTTCAGCGAAAGCAACACTAAGCCTCCGGAGCGCGGAGGGAGCGCTCCCTCTGCGCTTTGGAGGCTTCGTGTTGCTACCGCTGAAGCCAAGGATCCTGCATTCGCTCCATAGGACGCACACACATTTCCCCTTAATTTTTGGAGGGGAAAAAGTGCATCCTATAGGGCGAAAAATACGGTACTCTAGTCTGCATGCCATGACCTTTCCACAACATTGTGTTTTTGTCCAGCTGAGGACATAGCTACCCCTTGTTTTGAGCAAAAAGCTTCTATGGTTTTTGTTTTTGCCAAGGACTGCATTTCAGTTCTGCTTTGAGCTGACTACTCATAACTGGCTTTTCTCCTGGACCTTGTTATTGATTTTGGAAATGCTTATTTCTGTCCGACTGCAGCAAGTTTTGTGCCAGGAAAGCAAAGAGTTTTATTGTCGATGCATTTTAAATATAAAACGTATTTGTGCGTATAATGTCCCTGCTAGCCACAAACCCAGACAGTATATTTATTTGTTTATGGGTTTCGAAACGACTAATCTAGTGGCTCACTGACAATGTGAAAACAACTATTAAAAAGTACCTGCACATAAGAGGATATCCTGTTGAATTGTAAATATAACATAAATATGTGGTATCCTTCTGGAGATGGTAATAAAAGCATACATTTACACACACAAAAACCCCCAACACCCTGATCACAGTTGTATGCACTCTCCTACTCAGAGTTGACCCATTGAGGTTAATAGATACAGCTAATGTAAGTCCATAAATTTAAATGGGTCTACTAAGAGTAGATGGGACGTGGGTGGCGCTGTGGGTTAAACCACAGAGCCTAGGACTTGCCGATCAGAAGGTCGGCGGTTCGAATCCCCATAACGGGGTGAGCTCCCGTTGCTCGGTCCCTGCTCCTGCCAACCTAGCAGTTCGAAAGCACATCAAAGTGCAAGTAGATAAATAGGTACCGCTCCGGCGGGAAGGTAAACAGCATTTCTGTGCGCTGCTCTGGTTCGCCAGAAGCGGCTTAGTCATGCTGGCCACATGACCCAGAAGCTGTACACCGGCTCCCTCGGCCAATAAAGCGAGATGAGCACCGCAACCCCAGAGTCGGCCACGACTGGACCTAATGGTCTGGGGTACCTTCACCTTTACCTTTACCTTACTAAGAGTAGATACCACCCACACTCATACAAATTCAGTACATGGATTCAGCTATGGATGCCCAACTAATCCTTGCTGTCAATTCAGTTCATTTTTGGAAACTCATTGTTAAGTGGGCTGAGGGGAAAGGAAAGAATCAGAGTGTGAGTGGATCTATATATTTTTGAATATCGGATTGTCTTTGCCTCTCAGTGCGTCGAATATTCTGGCTTCCTGTGGGACACAACAGCAGGGATTGAACTGAAGAATGCCATCTCCCACGAGAATCCCCCCACCAATGGCAATGGGAGGCAGACGTATCCTCACCCTTACGTTGCACATTTCAAGGTAACAGTGCGCAAGAGTTCTTGAGTGAAAGAAATCGAGAGCATGGGCATGTTCTCAGCTGTATTACATCCTCGAGGGAGGAATTCAAGGGCCATGCTTGGTCAAAGGTCTGTCAACGCAAGCCAAGGGCTTGAGGCAAAACAGGAAGTGCCATCACTCTTGCATCCCTTACCTGGGTTGCGCCATGGCGGCAGGCTCCATTGAGATCTCACGTGATTTCTGTGAGACCTCACAAGAGCTCGCCAGAAATCGGTGCCAATGCTGGAGAATGGAGATCATTATTAGTATACCGTATACCTCGGTTTAAAAACAGTCCTGTTTAAGAAAGATTCGGTTCACAAATTCCGCAAAACCAGAAATAGTGTCCTGGTTTGAGAACTTTACCTCGGTCTAAGAACAGAATTGAATGATGGAAGGGCACCAGTGGTGCAAGGCCTCAGTAGGGAAGGCGCACCTTGGTTTAAGAACAGTTTCAGTTTAAGAACGGACTTCCGGAGCGGATTAAGTTCATAAACCGAGGTACCACTGTATATCATTTCTCATATATGTACAAACAGAACAACTGTTATGTACTGAAATTCTCACCCTGGGCCAGCAGGGGGGTACTGTAGATAGTTTTCACTCAGGTCCACATATGCAAATAAGGGATTGAAAGTGATGTTCAGTGATTGGATAGTTACAGAAAGTTGTTACAGTTGCATTGTACTGGAGCTCTATATAAGCAGGCTGGCTGAACCCTTCAGTTCAGTTCTGTTCTGGCCTGTGAATAAACAAGAGCTGTTTGAAGAATTGCTGTGTCGTCTGATATGTTCACCCACAACTTAACAACAACCATTTACTTTTGATTGTTTAATAATACACTTGTCTCTTTGTACATATGGCATGGTCATTTTGATAGTAACTGCTGACGGGTGAATGTGAATAAGGGAATGTTTTTTAAAGGTGCTGTGTTTGAAGTTTGGCATTGATGTCTGAGGGCGTCTTTCTTAAGGGAACAAATCTGGGTTATTCAAATGTGTGTGCATGTCATAACTGGGCACAAAAAGCTGTTTTCTTGAAACTTAGATGACAGAGTTTTGTGGCTGCCAACACTTTTGTCGTGTTTCCTTCAATACATTTTATGTAGTAAGCGACAAATAAATGTAATTAATACTAACACATTGCTTGCACCTGTCCAGGTCGGACTGAATGACCTAACGCTGGTTAACCTTCATCTGACTCCTTTGCCCTCAGTGGGAGAAAATGCTGTGAAAAACCACGATAGTCATAAATTAGCAGCCTTTGCACAGACGCTGCAGGAAACACTGAAAGGTAAGGCCATGTTTTTCTTCAGCGTCAAGCAGTTTGCTTAAAAACAATAAAAACTAGCAGATGGGACTCTTCATCTACTTAAGCTGCAATCTGCACACACTTACCTGTTAAGTGGGATTTATTTTTGAATAGATATGCACAGAATTGCACTGTTTATTTTCAAAAGCTGTGTCAATTCTCAGCAGTTTCATATGCCCCAATAGTTCCTTGGCGAGGGGTGCTTCTTTGACACAAGGCCCTTTAGAAGTTGCCCATTTGCAGGCTGGATCCAAACAGCCCCTGCAATCAGCCGTTTTACCTTTTGCAGGCTAGATTTGTAGGGAATACCTAAAGGTAAAGGTAAAGGGACCCCTGACAGTTAAGTCCAGTCGCGAACGACTCTGGGGTTGCAGCGCTCATCTTGCTTTACTGGCCGAGGGAGCCGGCGTTTGTCCACTTCCGTAAACAGTTTTTCGGGTCATATGGCCAGCATGACTAAGCCGCTTCTGGTGAACCAGAGCAGCGTACGGAAATGCTGTTTACCTTCCCGCTGGAGTGGTACCTATTTATCTACTTGCACTTTGACGTGCTTTCGAACTGCTAGGTTGGCAGGAGCTGGGACCAAACAATAGGAACTCACCCCGTCACGGGGACTTGAACCGCCAACCTTCCGATCGGCAAACCCAAGCGGCACAGTGGTTTAAACCACAGCGCCACCCGCGTCCCTGGGAATGCCTGGGAGATGACATTTTGGCATCATCAGAAGACCTACTTCAAGTAGACTGGTATCCAATTTAAAAAGCCAGTCAATGAATCACATACATTTTAGTCAGTTCATTGATTAAATGTGCATGAAATTTGAATATGGGAAGGAACAGTTGTTCAAAAAAAAAAATAGTTGTATTCCTTTTTAGATGGCAAACCCATGTGTCTTAGGAGGCATCATTTTAAAAATAGCATCCCCCCGGTGTTAGGGAAAAGATAGAATGGTATTTCAAAATGGTGCTTGTCAATGACAGTTTTGATAAGCAATTGCATTTAAACTATTCCTTTTTTTTTTACCTTAAATCTGCTAAGTTAGATGTAGTTAGCTTCTGGGAAACCATCCCTTTTTCACCTTAGTTAATGTAGCCCTTGGGCCTCTGTTGGGAGACAGGACTGGCCAGCACTATTTGTTTACTGTTTAACAAAGGCCAAAAATGTTGGATGACTTAGCTCCATTTTCCAAGGTCAGCAGCTTAAAATATTCTGAATCAACACCCATCTCCAGTTTCAGAAGAGGTGTGTGAAGAGTACAGCTAACAAATACTCAACTTGTCATTTTTGTTTTGAGTTACGAGGCATCAGCTGTGTTTTGCTGGATTTGATTACCCTTTTGTGAGATTTTTTTAGCGGGGAGGGGAAGCATAGAAAGTTCTGCAGATCTGATTTGGACTCAGCAATACTTTGAAAGACTGGAGCTGAAGTCAAGTATGCTGTGTCACAATTTAATTAGTGCCTACCTCCATTGGTGTTGTTTTGTGTGTTTTTTTAACATTTATTTTAAAGTTGGAACACAGCTTCCAGAATTGTTTTTCTCTTCTCCATTAGGCAAGTATTGATTTCTTTCTGGTTCAAATGGAGTTGAAAATAGTAATGTCCTTTCTGTTAAATGGAAGCATTCTCAGCAACATTCTGAGGTCTGTGAGGTTTTCAACGTTGTCCAAAGTGTATTTACTCAGAAGAAAGTTGCACTGATTTCAGCGGCGCTTAGTGCAATGGTGGTTGCAAAGTTGCATTTTCAAGTTCTCATCCCCCACCCAAGAGCCGGAGTCAAATTTATTTGTATTCCACAGACCTTCAGTTTCCAAAAGCAAAATGTTTGATTCCATACAGTGAGGGCAATTTATAAAAAGTGCAGTGTAGTAACACGCCTGGGACAATTTCTAACTCTTCACTATAACACGGACATACCCGTTTCAGATCTGGAATGCGGTTAAATCTTGAAATTAAATAAAATTATTTAAATAGCTGAGGGGAGAACACTGAAACGAGTTAGCGTAAATGCTTTCCTGTTTTCACATTTCCGGTGGTTGCTCCCAATTTCATGGCTGCTCCCCACCATGGACGTAGCCAGGATTTGGGGGGGGGGGCAAAAGATGTTCAGCATTTTTTAGGCAATCAAAGTTGTTGAGCTTTTCTTGGGAAATCACAGGTAAAAGTACACTGTCAATAGGACATTGCGGAGAGCAGGCGCCTGCTGGGGGTGGTGATCCAGAACCTCTGATAATTTAGCACTTTCAATGCTTTTCAATAATATTTGTGGATCGGGGGGGCAGCTACTCCCTGCACCCCCCCTTGGGCCCTTGCCCCCCACCCCCTGCTATTCTGGCTAATTTCTAAATATTCCACCCATCTGATTGGATCACATAATACGTTTATGCACCACAAAGCCACCTCTCCTTCTGTCAGCCAGCTGTATCAATTTGGCCACACTGGCTGTTACTAAGAGCCAGCCCAGAGCTGATCAAATATGATGGAGCTGATCCCAATCAGTGACCAGAGAAGAGGAACCACATCTTTTTTTCTAATCTGATTAGTCTCCTACAATGTCGAAGAACTCTGTATTTCACCCACCTCCAAGTCCAATGAAGGCAAGCCTTACTCTGAGACCCCATTTGTAGGGGAGCATCAAGAACTTCAACGGTCTAATCCAGGCATAGGCAAACTCTGCCCTCCAGATGTTTTGGGACTACAACTCCCATCATCCCTGACCACTGGTCCTGTTAGCTAGGGATGATGGGAGTTGTAGTCCCCAAACATCTGGAGGGCCGAGTTTGCCTATGCCTGGTCTCATCTGACAGCCCAGAGAGATGGGATCTCTTTTTGGGGGGCCCAAGGATGACGTGGTACCTTGGAAAACAAATACTTTATGTTGCTTGATTATTTCCACACACGTTACATGCCTCATGTTGGATGTGGAGTTGCTATTGTCAAATGGTGTGCATGGTTAGAGTTAGGAGGAGCAGAACTTTTAAAGGGGGTGGTACTTAAGGGACGCGGGTGGCGCTGTGGGTTAAACCACAGAGCCTAGGACTTGCTGATCAGAAGGTTGGCGGTTCGAATCCCCGCGATGGGGTGAGCTCCCATTGCTTGGTCCCTGCTCCTGCCAACCTAGCAGTTCGAAAGCACGTCAAAGTGCATGTAGATAAATAGGTACCGCTCCGGCGGGAAGGTAAACGGCGTTTCCGTGCACTGCTCTGGTTTGCCAGAAGCGGCTTAGTCATGCTGGCCACATGACCCGGAAGCTGTACGCCTGCTCCCTCGGCCAATAAAGCGAGATGAGCGCCGCAACCCCATGGGACCTAATGGTCAGGGGTCCCTTTACCTTTACTTATGGCAACAATGTACCAGCAGCTCCCCCCCCCCAAATGTTTAAAGTGTGACACTTACTGTAACAAATTAATGCTGAGTCCCAACACTTTTTTCTCTTTAAAACAATAAAAAAAAAACGACTGAGGAGGAGCCAACCTAAGATGAAATGATGGGTGCCCTATAGACTGTGAGGGTGAAAAGGCAATGGGTGCATATCGTTTGAAAACCGCTATGTGCCTTCGCTTTCATTTAACATCTTTGTGATATTTACAAGACTCTGTGTTGTGACAATAGGATATTTACCAGACCATGTGATATTGACAAAACTCTTACCTGCTGGTCCTTAGTCAAATACTGATTTCTTTTTTCTTAGTTCCCCCCCCTCCGCCCCCTGGCTTCCCCCATTGGTCTTACTTTGTAGTAGAATAATTTTGGATGGATATTTACGTTGGAAGATTAGACTACAGAAGCCCAACCATATTGGAAAGCACAGTTAAATCCCATGTGGCAATCGCATACCTGTCAGAAATAAAACGAGCGGCGTCGTAATGCCTTTGTAGCAAGTATAGCGTGAGCACACTTGGAATACAGTGGACGGTTCCAGCCACTGTGTCTCAGAAATGATATTTAGAGCTGGAAAAGGTCCAGGAAAGGATAACCAAAAGGAGTGCAGTGTAAGGCTATCCGTGGCTTGTAGTTATGACTGTGTACTGTCTGCAGGAACAGAGGTGGGATGCAGAGAGGGGAGTTGTTCTACTGTTTCTGGACTTCTCGTGGACATTTCATTGGCTGCTGTGGGCAGAGGGATGCAAGTCTGGGGCATAGCTGTCAACCGTCCCTTATTTGCTGGGAAACTCCCTTAGCCCAGCGCCGTGTCCCACTGCTGTCCCTTATTGACGATGTCCCTTACATTTCCCGGGTTTCATGCTCGCCCGGCTCGGGAGGGAAGCAGCGGCTCAGGGTCCTCCGCTGCAAGAGAGAGAGAGTGCGCGCACGAGCTGCCGCATCTCCGTCTCTCCCTTTTCCCCCTCAGGGGCGCGTCATAAGGAGACGGGTGGCGGCGGGTGGGCAGGCAGGCAGCCCCTCTCTTGCGAGACTTCCTGGGGAAGCCGGAGACGGAAGCGGCGGCGGCTGAGGAGGCGGCCTGAGGGAGGAGGACGAGGAGGGGATGGGGAGGGAGACAGAAGGGTGGCGCTTCAGCGGCCGCGGCGGCGCTGCAACCACTTCATTTTTTTAAAAAAAGATGTTTATTGGAGTTTTACAAAGACATAAATTTAAAAGATCATATAAAAAGAAAGAAATACAATAAAAGAAACATAGAAAAATACATAAAATAAGAAAAGGAAAATAAAAACAAATCCATTTTTGTCACCCTAACTCATTATCTTATTTCCCTGGCCTCCTCACACCTCCCTTTTTGTATTCCCATTTAAATAATCAAATCAGCAAATCCTTACCCTCTTTCGTTTATCTTAACTCTATATCTTAACATATTATAACTCTATATTTTCATCCATTTATCAATTCGTTTTTGCATATTCTTATTAACTTTGTTGCTAATGCCACTTATTTTCAATCCAACATCATTTTAACATTCATTAATTTTACAATGTTTCTGAAGATAGTCTTTAAATTTCAACCAGGCGCCGCAACCACTTCATGCTGGGCTCGCGGGCGGCGTGGGCGAGAGTCTCTCTGCCTCCCTCCCTCTCTCTCAGGCGGGGAAGGGCTGATGGAACTCCTCGCGCCAGGACCACGGCAGCCCCGACGTGCTGCTTAGCATACCCTCCAACCAGTGGAGCATCTTAATGTAGTGATTTCCCCCTCTGCATCCCTTTCATAACTCTATTTTTATAAATATTTTGTTCATCCATAGTTCAAATTTTTACTACAAGTTTTCTGTCAATCCTACCAATGTATGTAACTCTTTACAATAGCTTTTCAACTAAATTATAACCTTTCCCCATTCTTTATTAAAGAGGTCCTCTTCCTGGTTTCTAATTCTGCCTGTAAGCTTTGCCATCTCGACGTCGTTCAACAGTTTTGTCTGCCCCTCTTCTTTGGTGGGAGTTGTAGACCCTTAGGATCATCTAGTCCAACCCCCTGCAGAACACAGTCAGTGGCAGCCAAAGCAGTATGGCTCCATCAGTGCCAGATTTCTGTATAAGCTAAGCAAAATCCCTTATTTTGGCTGCTGATCCCTTATTTTCGAGGCTGCTGGTCCCTTATTTTCAAATCTGTAAGTTGACAGCTATGGCCTGGGTTTAGGTTTGGTTACATTCAGCAGGGATTTTTGTACATTCTTCTTATTTCGCAGCGTGCACCCCATGCACATAGAGAGGTGTGTTTTGCCACCTGTAGAAATCTGAATAGGGTTTGCATGCTTCCCGCCTGCACAGAAATGCAATCAGGGTAGGTAGTTTTTGCATTTGAAGCAGCTCTGCTATGTTGCAATGGCAAGGCTGTGCTCTTGGAATACTAGATAGTGCTGTTGAGTAGGAGCACCCTCTGCTGGCTGAAACCCTGCATAGCAGCAGAAACGTAGGCAGCTGCCTTGAACTGAGCTCAGTATGTCCTGGCTTCTCTGACTGGCAGCAGGTGGCTGCAGAAACAGGCTGGCAGCCGTCTTTCCCCTGCCCTATGGGGAGATGCTAGAGCTTGAATCAGGCGCATTCTGTGTGCAAAGCAGCTGTTCTCAGCGCTGAGCTACAGTCCTTCATCCTAACTCCCCCTGCAGCCTTATGAATCAACAGGAGATATTCTAAAAATATATCCTGCTCAAAAAGTAATAAATTTCCTCCGAAACAGGCACCTAATAGTCTTTGCCACCTGGTATCATGTGAGCAGAAGTCACTATTTGCATTGCGTGGGTGCATTTCACCCACAGTATTACGGATGTACAGTATTACGGATTCTTAGCATGTTAATTAGGGACGTTCATTGAATTTTGAGGCTCTGGTTTTTGTCAGCACGGCATCCTTATTGAACATGTCGTTTGGAGTTGTCTGGGAGCTGAGCATGAGGCTCTATCTTGCCAGGCAGAAGGCCAGCGCTGTCAACTCCCAGAACAAATGAAGAAACTCGGAGGGGGAAAAGAGGGTTGGCAACAGATTATACGGAAAGATCAAATTTAAACAAAGCAGGCTCACTTAGAATTCAGCCGCAGTGTTGCAGCTGGAGGAACGGAGTTATACACAGAAATTTAGCAAAGATATATCCTGTCGAAATCTAAAGGCAAAATAAGTATAAAATGATATACCAAAGGTGTTTAGTTATAGGAAGCTTACAAATATTTATGACAACATTGTTTTAAGCATTGAGGAAGTAGCTACTAGAAAGTTGACTCTTAAACATCTTCAGTGGGTGGTGGTCCTTCAGAGGGAATTTTTAAAAATCTGTGTTCTCTATATGGTCACATGGGACACCATAAATTGAAACAGGAGAGTTGAGCCACAGAGGCTGCAATCCAATACCCACCTTCCAGGGACGTAAAGCTTAATGGGACTTACTTTTGAGTAGATTGCACTGTTAGGATGACGTGTGTGTGTGTCTGTGTGTGTGTGTGTGTGTGTGTGTCTGTCTGTCTGTCTGTCTGTCTGTCTGTCTTAAAAATTCAGGGGCTTGTTGGGCAATTGATCAACTGACATACAGTATTTCAGCAGATCTTTGTCAAGAGCTATTTGGATACATGGCTTCAGCTAACTATGGTGTGTGTACACCGTACATCCCAAAGAATCATGGGGACTATAGTGCTGGGGATTGTAGTCCCATAAGGCAAACTACAGTTCCCATGCTTGGGGGGGGGTCATGTATGGTGTGTTTGCGGCCTGTGTAACTTGGAACAAGAATGGAAGTCCCACAGTTTTTATATTCTTAGAGGTTTGGTTCTTTAGTGATGAGACCTGTCAAACCAATCTAAAAGTTGGGAAAGGGAAGCTTATTGTTCTTTTATAGCATTGTAGATGGTTAAAGGTCTACATAAAATTGGTTCTTGATGAAGTCTTGGAGCAACCACATACCCTCCCAACATTTTTCTGATGAAAATAAGGATGTCCTGTTCAATTATTATTATTATTATTATTATTATTATTATTATTATTATTATTTTACTATTTATACCCCACCCAACTGACTAGCTTGCCCCAGCCACTCTGGGGTGCTTCCAGCACATATAAAGACATAATGAAACATTAAACGTTTTTTTAAAAGCTTCCCTTTACAGGGCTGCCTTTAGGTGGCTCAGGGGTCAGATAACTCCATACCCTCCAACATTTCTCCAATGAAAATAGGGACGTCCTAAGGAAAAGTGGGACATTCCAGGATCAAATCAGAAACCAGGACGGCTCCTGTAATTTTGTGACTGTCCCTGGAAAATAGGGACACTTGGGAGGTCTGCAACCACTGTAGATGTGAACGCCCCACTGAAGCAGGGCCTTCAGAGTAGCTGCCCCTGTTCTGTGGAGCAGCATTGCTGTCAGGATGTCACAGGTGCCCAATATCTGTACTTTCCAGAAAGGACATTTTTGCTCCCACAGGCTTTCCCAGGTGGACAAATAGGCCTCTGCCATGAGTGTCCACAGTGTCTTCGTTTTGAAATCCACCTTCTGTTACTTTTTGCGCTGTCATTAACTGCTTCTTGGCTGTTTTTCATTATATTTGGTACATCGCCTTCAGACCTACGTGGAATATGATTAATACGTAACAACGGCAAGGTCAAGAGGTCTTGCTGGGGGGAAAGGTGGATTTTGTGGAGAGATCTGATGGATGAGTTGATGGCCTCACACCCACAGTCACAGAAGAAGTTTCATGCTCAGGGGAGCAACATGAAAAAAGGGGCAGAGTTGGAGAGACCTTTGAGCAGTTGAGGGTGGAAGAATAAGAGAATGGGAGGGTATTTTGTGGGCCAGGCGTGGGAAATCGGTTGGACTCCAGCAGACCCAACCAGCATTGCCCAGTGGTCAGGGCTGGTGGAAGTTCAGCAGCACCCAGAAGGCCACAACCTCCCCACTCCAGAGATCGAGCAACCCTTAACAGAGTTTGAGAAATAAAGGTCCTGCTCCACAATCCTATCACTTAACTCTTCCTGTATTTATTTTTGCTCTCCGCACTCCTAGGAGAAAAAGACATGATCATTTTAGGCGACTTCAGTCAAGCCCCCGACAGTAGCGACCACGACCTCTTGAGGAGGGAGAAGTTCCATCCCCTGGTCCCCGCCAGCACATTTACAAACATCAGCACAAAGAACCCTCAGGGCTCCAAGTCCGTGGATAACATCTGGATCAGCCGCAGCTTGAAAAAGGTTTTCACTGGTAAGGCTTCGTTTTGGGAGGAAGTTAAAAATATCAAGACAAAAAAAAATTTTTCCTTCCAGTAGCACCTTAAAGACCAACTAAGTTAGTTCTTGGTATGAGCTTTCGTGTGCATGCACACTTCTTCAGATACACTGAAACAGAAGTTGCCAGATCCTTCTATAGGATCTGATATAGGATTTGATATAGGATTCTATAGGATTCTATAGGATTTGATATAGAAGGATCTGGCAACTTCTGTTTCAGTGTATCTGAAGAAGTGTGCATGCACACGAAAGCTCATACCAAGAACTAACTTAGTTGGTCTTTAAGGTGCTACTGGAAGGAAAAAAATTTTTTTGTTTTGACTATGGCAGACCAACACGGCTACCTATCTGTAACTAAAATATCAAGCTTTGATTACTATTTTTTAATACCTTATTGTGTATGACAATGGTTGGATTGATAGCCAAAAGGTTGTATGTGACTTGTTAAGTGGCAAATTTCATGTCGACTTCTCCTAGCCTATTTTACACTTTACAAGCGACATACACAATGTTCATTATTGGTGTATGTTCACAGAGTTTGATCTGTGTTTGTTGGAGTAAACATATGAAGCAGAGATGTGTCTCTTTTTAAAAATAGCGTGCACACAACTGGGATCTGAAATTCATCGCAGCTCCTCTGGGTCTGTTTCTACATATTTTGCCATGTTTGCAGATCCACATCTCTCCTTCTTAGTTTACACGTTTACCTTTGTCAAGACTTCCTTCAGGGTCACGAAGATTAGAAATGTAGCTTTTAAGTGTGCCTAGAAATGTGCTATTTCCTCTTGATTTTTAAAGAAATGCATTAGTTGCCTTTAGGAGATGCCTTTATAGGCAGAAGAAACAGTGATACACTCATTTTTGGGGGTTGGTTTTTTATTTTCTATCACTTTATGATCTTCTTCTGGATGCATGAGCAGTTTTCATGAGTCTCCTCATGGTCCTCCAAGGAACTAATTAGGTGCAAAGCCATTAGATGCTCCTAAAAGATATTCACTCAAAGGTCAACATTCATATTCCAGACCCTTTGCTTTGTGCCATTGGTGGTTTCCGCCAAGTATTCACTCCCATCTTTCTCCTCTGTAAACTATTCTTTACACAGGTCATTGGGCAGTTGTGAGAGAAGGTCTTACGAACCCCTGGATTCCTGATAACTGGTCGTGGGGTGGAGTTGCATCAAGTCACTGCCCTGTGCTAGCTGAATTTTACACCGAGAGGGACTGGAACAGAAAGGAGATAACACGGAACGGAAATGGCGTGATAGTGGAATGCAGCGACTCAAATGCTAAACATGAGCGATGATGAAAGAAAATGCAAACCACGCCCTTCCCTAGAAGGGATGGTCAGAAGATCCCTTTGCTCAAGGCCTGACAGTGAACCGGAACTGCCTTTTTTCTCATTTAAAAAGAATCAGCTTCTGCTTTTAACATCTCCCTTTTCCATTCCCACCTCTGTGTCCCTTAATGGATGTTTTAGGGTATCCCATCTTTTGTGTTTTGTGGCTTTTTACCGGGACTTGGTGGACACGGATGTGCTTGGATACCTGACAACTCCAAATAAAATGCACTTTTTAATACTGTACAGTCATGATCTCCCTCTCTGATTTCTAATGAAATGTCACACAATAACAGACAAAGAGAAGCCCATGAAAGGGCAGATTAATTTATAGCATATGTATAGCATATGTAGTATATTTCAGTGATAAACAGAGTAGTGAATACTGTCTGTTTGCTATCCTATCACTTACAGTAGGAATTGTGGCAGCATACTGAACATGTGTTGGGAGTATTCACAAAATAGGAAACACACAGGTCTGCAGCTTGGCTTAAGCAATTGCTCTAAAAACTTGTTCCATCTACATGCGAAACTGAAACCTGAATAACTGTTATCTATCCAGTCAAGCCCTCCAGAGCAGGCACCCCCAGACTCAGCCCTCCAGATGTTTTGGGACTACAATTTCCATCATCCCTGACCGCTGGTCCTGTTAGCTAGGGATGATGGGAGTTGTAGTCTAAAAACATCTGGAGGGCCGAGTCTGGGGATGCCTGCTCCAGAGCATGTATGGCATTGTAAGGAAAAGGATAAACTTTCACCAATGAACTTAGGCTTTCATAAGAGCTACTTCATATATTCCAATTCTCATCTGCAAGCTGTATTTTATATAGCTGAAACTATAACATTTGAAAAATACCTGCATGTTTCAAAAGTATTGATCTCTGCATAAATATACTAGTCCAGAATTATTCCTGTAGCCTTCTTTGGTGATCACTCGTAGCCTTCCATAAACACAGTTTATAAACACAAGATTAAAATGGTCTAAATGGAAAGGGCCCATTTGGAGGAAGCTTCACTTATTTGAACTCCAGAGTTTTCCTAAGTTTCATATTGGAAACTTTGGTCTTTGGTTCTTCTACAGCATGTTTTACTGATGGGAAAAAATGGCCCTGAGTGTTCTCTAGCATGATCTCAGCCCTCTGAAGTTTCTTTCCTAATCAAGCTCACAAGAGCCATTCCTGATCTGCTTATTATAGGAAGCAAGTGAAGACTTGTTAGAAAATAAGTATTTGCCCTATGGTTTTTACTGTGTGTTACTGAAATGTTCTTCTGACTTCATATTTCACTTCACGGAATATCACTGTTCTTCTAGAAACATAGCTGATAAATTTTAAAAGCAAAATAACTAAATATATTTTGGATACGCATGCGCTTCAGATGTCCATCAGTGGCAGGTATGCAAAAATGGTCTGTAAGGAGTAGCTGTTAAAACTGTAATTTGAAAAAGTTTAACCCATGAGCCTGCTGAGCAGAATACAGCCTTGTGTTTAGATCTGTAGACTAATAACAAACCCATACACCAAGATAAGATTTTTCCATTTTCGTAAAACGGAAGCTTTTCTAGCAAAGTAACTTGGAGACATATGAGAGACTTTCCTTCCTAAATTACTAAGGTAAAGGACCCCTGGACGGTTAAGTCCAATCAAAGGCGACTATGGAGTGCGGTGCTCATTTCGCTTTTCAGGCCGAGGGAGCCAGCCTTTGTCCACAGACAACTTTCCGAGTCATGTGGCCAGCATGACTGAATCCGCTTCTGGCACAACGGAACACCGTGACGGAAACCAGAGCGCATGGAAACACCATTTACCTTCCTGCCACAGCGGTACCTATTTATCTACTTGCACTGGCGTGCTTTCGAGCTGCTAGGTTGGCAGAAGCTGGGACAGAGCAATGGGAGCTCACCCCGTTGCGGGGATTCGAACCGCCGACCTTCCGAACAGCAAGCTCAAGAGGCTCAGTGGTTTAGACCACAGCTCACGATATCCTTCTGGCATCTTTTCACTGATGAATTCTGCATGTAACTCCTGTGATAGTTCGTCGACACCAGTATATGAAGACACATAAAGACAGCTCTTTTAAGGTAGATCAAGCATATGCTAACTCAGCCCTCCAGATGTTTTGGGACTACAACTCCCATCATCCCTAGCTAACAGGACCAGTGGTCAGGGATGATGGGAATTGTAGTCTCAAAGACATCTGGAGGGCCGAGTTTGCCTATGCCTGAGGTAGATCAATGGCTGAGATACTGGCTTGATGCTGATGGTGCCCTGCTGTAGTTTTTTGTTTTTCTTAGGCAGTTGCCCTAAAGAAAAAATCCAAAGAAAAAAAGTGCCTTGCCTCATGCAGGTAGGGATGTGAACTCCTGGCTTGGAAGGTGAAACTTCCATGTCTAACAGTTATAAGGTGTGGTAAATAATGTATTGGTACCACTGATGTATGGTTTAGGTTTAAGTCTTTCATGTTTATCTTTCTTCAGGAAGTATCTTATCTATCAGATAAATCCACAAAGCACACAGCTACACACCAGCCCTAGGACTGTGACTCAAAAGGACTAAACTGATTTAAATCCTTATACTTTGTGTTAACTATTTGAGAGTCATGAGCACTGCCCACTATTTAGTAACGGATCTAATAGAAAGAATCTTTTTGGCATTCAGCTAACTTATTTATTTCAGTGTATCCAGCTACCACAGCTTGATTGATGGATACAATTCAACTGGATTATGTCGTGATTCTGGGTGATTCTCCAGATAAATAAATAAAGTGCTTCTGCCAAGGTTTGATTTGCTCGTAAGCATTAAAATTTGAATGGCCGAAAAGTTGAGCCCTAAACTGTTCACTTGGGCACTAACAATCTGTTAGGCATTAACCACGTGTTAATCCAGTAACAAGCTTATCTGAGAGTTTCAGTGCCTCCCAAAATTCTGAAAGGCAAAGGTGTCTTGGGAAGATTATGTCTACTATAGGATGCTTAGATGTGTTCGTCTCTAGATTAAAAAGTAAAACGAGATGGTTCAGAGCAGGGGTCAGCAAACTTTTTTCAGAAGGGGGCTGGTCCACTGTCCCTCAGACCTTGTGGGGGGCCAGACTATATATTTTTTTTGGGGGGGGGAACAAATTCCTATGCCCCACAAATAACCCAGAGATCCATTTTAAATAAAAGGACACATTCTACTCAAGTAAAAACATGCTAATTCCCGAACACTAGTTAAGAAAGTAAAATATCTGGGGGTTAATATGACAGCTAAGAACCTAAACTGATTTAAAGATAACTATGAGAAATGTTGGGCAGAAGTGAAAAAAGACTTAGAAATATGGTCAAATTTGAAGCTTTCCTTGTTGGGTCGAATTATCTGTGTGAGAACACAGATAAATTGTTTTGTTTTAAAGCATTTCAAACATAGTTATTATTTTTCCTCTTGAAATATTCTGTTAAGAAGCTTTAGAAACATGAAACAATATCCTTTGTGAAGTAAAGGACTTGAGAATTTGGCATACAGGGCGTTGTAACCTAAATTATTCTGCAAGAAATTCAGGCCACGCTTCTCTCAAGCTAGGATATTTCAGCCCATGAGGTTTTACAGCCTCTGAATCTGCCTCGGCTGGAGTCTCAGATAAGGCTTTTTCCCAAAGTGCTACCAAGTGACAGCTCAGCCCTTTTGGAATCGGAATTGGGCCACCATCCCACCCAAAACTTTTTACTCTTTAAAGCAGGCCAGGGGAACCTTTGGTCCTCCACAGATGCTGAACTACAACAACCATCAGGGATATAAAGACTCGGACTATGTTGGATCAGCCTCAATCTTCATCAGGAAGATCTCCAAATTCCACAGAGCCAACACCTGAATCTATTTCTTTTAGCTGAAACTTGTATTATTTTCTACTACTGCGTAACTTCTGCTGAAGATCAGTCTTCACCAGATCTGGTTTAGCATGTTTTGGGATGAGGGCTCATCCAGACGAGGCCATACAGCTGGTACGTAAGACTCATTTAATTGTTTATCTATCAATAGCCACCCAGTGGACCAAAGCACTAAGCTGACCTGAAATAAACTTGTTCCTGAGATATATTTGTATGTTTGAATGAACCAGAGATGACAGGGCAGCTGTTGTTGGTAGAGTGTGGAGAGTGGCTGGGGAAACCCAGCCAGATGGGCGGGGTATAAATAATAAAACTATTATTATTATTATTATTATTATTATTATTATTATTATTGGAATTAGAGACACTTGTCATTGAGTTAGCAGTATAAGGTTTCTCCACCAATAAAACACAGGTATAATTGCTCTCTTTATTGAAACTCTGAAGTTCTTCCCCCATTAAATTTTAGAGGAGCTACAGATCTAATAGCAAAGATGTCTTGTCAATTATAAATAAACAGCATCAGACTTTCTGGTGAGACCCGTACACATACAATACAACCCTTATATATTTTGGTACTTAACAACAGGTTGTCACAATTTTTAAAAATCCCAAAAGGTTTACAAAAGCACCGTTACAAATCTACAACACTTTATATAACAACATTGGTGCTGGAAAAATCGCCTGAGGTGGGGTTTTTTTTGCTGGGCAAGTGATTTGCTGACTTCAAGAATTGTGACTTGAACTGAACTAATCGTAACATGTTAGGAATAATGTGAAGTGAATAGTAAGCATTTAAATGGCACTAGCAATTTTTGGTAAGGCCCGCTGTCGACTGCAAATAAGATGACTGCATTGACAGAACACAGGGTTTGTACCTTTATGTACTATAGTTATTCTGTTTGTCTTGTGAGGATGATTTCTGCCTGTGCCATAAACATTGCCACATGTGCAATTAATTGTTGTAAACAGCTCTTGATTTTTTAAAATGAGGGGCAGTATACAATTGTTTAGAAGTTAACAGCAATTATGCTACGGAAAAGACTACAGATCAGGTACAGCACATGAATGTGTGAATCCACCTCGTGTAGCTAAGGTTTAGGTAGGTACAAATAGTATGCAGGAACCATTGTGCTGGTTGAAATACAGATAATTACTGTTGCGGCTATTTACAGTACTCGGCAATCTTCTCGAGACAAAGGCTTTTGTATTAAAATTATACATCAACGTATTTGGTAAACATCCAAGGCGGCAGGAGTGTACAAACCGCTAATGCGCTAAACATGTTATCATTCAAGTTGTTACCCCGGCATACTATGAAGTTACTAATGCTCTGTGCTGTAGTAACTTCTGGTACAATATCCTGCAACCTATTGCCCACATGGCTATAAAAACCCAGTAAATACTGATGTGGAGGCTTATACTAAGCTGCTTTAAGCTCTGTTTCTTTGATTAATACATGTATAAGGCTGCTGATGTGTTAACTTGTGTTAATCGTATAGCCATGTGACATCCACTAAGTTATGGAGCTGATTTATGCAGACAACATGAAAGCTGACATCTGTGGGGAATAGGAATCTGTTCAAAACAGAACCGTCTGTATGAGAGTTAGATGCACTTACAGCAACAGGAGCCTCTTGAATTCAATGAAGGAAAGACAGAAACTGTATTAACAATAGAAAACTGAGGCTGCCGTATGTGTTCTTGGCCCATGTTTTGTAAAATATTTTGGTTAAAAATTGTACTTCATCACCCCATTGCAAAATACTACGTCCAGGCATCTAGCTCAACGTATAATATTAAATTGGAAAATATTCACTTTTTTCCAATGCCCATGATAAATGAGATTTTCATGACAGGCTATAAGATTATAAGCCAATTTTTATAACTTTAAAACAGGAGTGGTCTTCATAGTGCTTGAATTCATGGTGGGTGGTTATGCCATTATTGCATCAATGAGTTCCAGGCTCTCTTTTTTTAAAAAAAATGCAAGCAACTCTGTAGAAAAATGGAAGGATTTGGAGATTCTATCCTACTGTATTCCTCTGGGGTTCTTCATATTTTGAAAACCTCTTTTTTAGAAACAAAAATGGCATTGTAGTACTTGAGCGATCTGGACATGCAGAAAAGAAATGTGTTCTGCCTTTATGGTGCTCGTAGATGGGTCCTGAGCACCAAAATAATTTTGATGGATCCTGAGCACTTCTGTTGCCTCCCACCCCTGCCCCCAGCCACTCCAGCTGTTGGTCCTACATGAGGATATGCCTTCATCCAGCATCAGCAACATGAACAGAAGCTTCACAGAGTCAGGTCTTACTAAAGGGCAATATAATGGTCAGGAAACAATGGAAAGGAGCCAGTTGTGGTTTTTTTAAAAGGGTGAGGGAGTGATGGTGTAAAGGCAAAATAGGTGGAGTTGGGGCCTGCACCTAGGAGGTGCTAAACTGATAAAACCAGCAATTGAACCTGGCAGGTAGAAAACTAGTTGCTAAGGAAGGTTGTGCCACCACTGCTGATGAAGTTATATCTGCATTAGGAAAAGCATTATACATATAAGGGCCATGAATTACATATCTTTATATATCTGCACGTTTCCTATATGAATTAATGAAGCATTTTCAGAATACAGAAAATGGATATTTTGCTCCGCAGAATTATAATGATCTGTGATACCTGCATCTTACTGTATGAAAATCCAACTTCAAACACTCTCCTTCCTTATTTCCTCTTGATACACGCTCAAAAAATGTGCTGAAATATGTGAGAAATCCTCTTACGGAGCTCTTTAGTGGAGTACTATGAACAATGGGAGAAAGCACCTTTTACCATTTCACATATACTCCACCGTTATTGAAATGCATATGGAGGAAAAAATCATTGACGTCAACAGGACCATACCATTGCAACTGCCCTGTGAACTTTCACCACAACCTAATCTTTGCACCACCTACTTTTGGAACATTCCAACGGATCCCAACCAGACCTCTGAAGGGTATACATGTAGATTAAAGATTATAAACTATGGCCAGAGTTGCATCCCATGGAGCCAGTCTGCCTGTAGTGTCCTGGTTTTCCAAGGTAGTCTTCCAATTGCCACAGCTAAGAAGCACAGATTTCCTTGAGCCTTGAAAGTCAGATCACATTGTACGTAGGCACTGGTCCTCAGAAACAACAACACACTGGGAGTCATGATTGTGTCAGTTTTGACACGGAATCAGGGTGGGAAGAGGCCGACCCCACAACTAAAAGCATTTTTATTAGGTGATTACTCATGAAGAATCTTAGCTAACACATGAATGGAGCCTAACTGGGAAATGTAGTCAACCTTTCTATATTAGAACTGAGAAATACACATTGCACGTGTATTTCTCCAGCAGAAGATGCCGGAAACATGGAAGATGAGTTCAAAGAACAGTTGGCATAGTAAAGTGTATAAGCAAATTACTTAACCCTCAGAAAACTGCTTAGCTATAATACTGCACAACCCGGAAACCAACCAACAAGTGAATGGGGTCAACAAATTAGAAAATGCTACATTCTAAAACATTTAAGTATTATGTTGCAAATAGCAATATGCTAGGAAGGAAATCATTCAAAAGCCTGTAGAATTGGCAAACGCCACAGTGAAAGAATCTACACAAAGAATTTCATAAAGGATGTTTCCAGCTATAATTTAATCCACGAGTTCCAGCTATAATTTAATCTCAAAAATTTACAAAATCTTTCATATATCTTGAGAATGGGGTGGAAAGGAGCATTTTCCCCCCTGAAAACAACTTCTGGACTGCACCTGCGCATTTTACCCCCTGGAAAAAACCTACCACCACCAGAGAAGCAGATTTAAAGAATATATATTTTTGCCAGGCATCAAAAATAAGGTTAGTTATTCCACTTCTGTGAGTCAGGACTCACTGCGTTCCAGTCTGGTATAAATGACGCAGGCGGCAAGCAAAAAAAAAGAGTGGCGGTTTAGGGCAGAAGAAGCCTAAGCTCTGTGTCAGACAACTCGTTGACTTCCATGATCTTCTCCAGATGTTCCATGTACCTCGTGTGGTCTTGCAAGAAGTGTGGCACCCTCATGTTCTCAATCATTCCTAAATCCTTCAGGCGATCCACATCCTCATAGGAGACCTGGATATTAGAAAAAGAGGGTTCAATGCAGCGCAAGCATCTAGTTCTCCAAACATGGACTCAGTGCCAACTTGCATGCCCTAGTTCGGCACTTTAGCACTAAACCAAAAGCACAGGAAGAAAACCTTGGAAAGGCAGATACCATGCAAAGTGGGAGAACTTGATGCCAACTTAGGTATGGCCAGGCCTGCTATCATCCCAAGAGACCCAGATGCAGTGCTAGAAGCAGAGTCAGAATCCAACCCACTTCTTTCCAATGGATGTAAATCCGCCCCAGGCTTATAAGCCGGCTTATACATCTCCCACTTGCACTTCCATGTTCTCAAATCTTCAAGAGTACACTGTTGGCAGGAAAATCTATGATTCATGATTGATCTATTATAGATCAGTGTTCCACCCAGCAATTTCACCCACCTTTCCAAGAGCAGTCAGCAAGCAGAAATCGATGGTATGTCGGTATCTCAGAATCCGGAGAATGCCATCCAAGTAGACCTGATCTTTACTGAAGCAACCTAAAATAATTGGATTTATCGGTGGAGAGCCCAATTTTAGGAAAAAGGAAAAGATTTAGCAATGCACAAATGACAATTATCCTTGTATATTTACACAACAACACGCACATACATATATCGGGAACAACAAAGCACACACAAGCTTGTAAGACTGCAATCCTAAACATATTAAGTCTCATTGAACTTGGTGGGAATTACTTCTGAGTAAATATGCTTAAGTTAGGCTGCATATGAAATTAATAGATCATTCCATGCCTCAGCTAAGTAAAACGTTTAAGACAGAGTTTTCCAAACTATGTGCCACGACACGTGAAGTGTGTCGGCTTCAGTGTGTTGGTGTGTCACACAAACACTCCCCGCACTCCTCCCGGGGCTAGAAAGGGAGCGAGCAGCCTGCCGGTTTGCTAATAAAACTGAATTACTGTGTCGCGAAATGATGCGTGTCTAAAAAGTGTGTCACCAACATGAGAAATTTGGAAAGCTCCGGTTTAAGATATAACCCACCTTAATTCTACTGAAGGAAATAAGGGGAGAATGCCAGACCTAGCATAAACATTTAAGATCACTAGCTATGACATGATGCAGGTACAGTGGTACCTCGGGTTAAGTACTTAATTTGTTCCGGTGGTCCATTCTTAACCTGAAACTGTTCTTAACCTGAAGCACCACTTTAGCTAATGGGGCCTCCTGCTGCCGCCGCGCTGCCGGAGCACAATTTCTGTTCTCATCCTGAAGCAAAGTTCTTAACCCGAGGTACTGTTTCTGGATTAGCGGAGTCTGTAACCTGAAGCGTATGTAACCTGAGGTACCACTGTATACACCTAGGAAGAAGTCTAATCCTCTTTATTTCATTATAAGTGGTTCAGAGAGTGAGCCACCTCCTTCTGTGACCCATGAGGCAGCAATTTGTGAATGACTATTACGGTGGTCTTGAAGCTCAAACATCTCAACAGAATCATCTTCATACTGTACTTAACAAAGCTTTATTTTGAATATTTTGTATCGTTTTTGTACCTATATCTCATTCCCAACAGAGATTCCTTCTACTTTTACCTTTTTATGAATCCCGTTTTTAAAGACTTGCAAGAACAATTTCTGCCCTAGCCTGAACTTTTGTTTCTTGAGCTTTCAGGGAGCCTTTTTAAAGAATCACAGCTTCAAAGAAAACATTCAAACCGAAGGGGAGGGGGGAAAAAGGCTTACCTGGAAGAGAAGTATCGGTCCAGCCTCTCTTGGCTCGAACACAATAGTCCCACCTAGTATTGGGATCTGTGACAAACTTCCCAATGTCCTGAAAGAGTTCTTGGAAGGACATTTGGCTCGCTTGGTAGACCGTGTAATACAGAAGTGCAGCCCTCCACAGGAAGGGATCTTTCCGAAAGAGAACACTGTGGATACTTGCCAGGCCTTCCTCTGTGGGGTTGATGGGTTTGAGGCCATGTTTTCTTCGCCCATTCCAGGTGCTCCACAGCTGGCTGTTGTTATTAATGCCTCTCAGATAATGAGTTCCTGTAAAGCATACAGACAACCGCGCAATCATGCAGGCATTGCCAGAATGTTAGCCACAAATGTGCAAACTGCTACCGTGGCAAAAAAACAACAACACCCCCAAAACCCAAGCATAACCAAATTTAGCCTCAAGTTCAGAACTTCTCAAGACAGTGAGAGATGACAAATGCAAGTTATTTTGACTGTGGGCAAGCATTCTGCCTCTCGAACTCAAGTTCATTTCAGTAAGAATTGTGCTATAGCATGGGTAGGCAAACTAAGGCCCAGGGGCTGGATCCAGCCCAATCACCTTCTAAATCCAGCCTGCGGATGAGCCAGGAATCAGCATGTTTTTACATGAAAGGAATGTGCCCTTTTATTTAAAATGCATCTCTGGGTTATTTGTGGGGCATAGGAATTCATTCATTTCCCCCCCTCCCCAAAAAAATATAGTCCAGCTCCCCACAAGGTCTGAGGGACAGTGGACCACCCCCTGCTGAAAAAGTTTGCTGACCCCTGTGCTAGAGTTTCATTTGGTGGGTTGCACCCATTGCTTAAGAGCACATTTGCATTGCCTTGGCAAACGGAGGATTCCAGCCCCACATTTACTGAGGTAATACAAATATAGCTGCAGGAGAACCCATGTGGCCTTGTGTATATGTGCTTAGGTCTTCCTGTGTCTAATGACTTCCCCCTGCAAATCACCCAATATTTATTTTAGGTCACTGACACTTACTTCCCTCCTGGCTGAGGGAAGGGAGGTTAAAAAATTGACAGGGGGTGGGCAAAGGGTTAAGCGCTCCTGTCCAATAACATCCTCAGTAAATGCTCTGTCGCCCAATGAGCTTTACAGAACAAGAATATCATTAGGAACAAGGAAAGAGACATCATTTAATGCAAAGAACTTCCCTGAAATCTTTTTTTCTCACCACACTGGTAACAGTTGGATGGAGACCAGGTGATTTTTATTTTATTTTTTGCACTGGCAAGACAGTCTTTCTCATACAAAGATTGCAATGTGTTTAACTGAATGCTTTTTTTATGTGCCTAGATCCAGCCATAGTTTGGTTTGCACTACATGCAAACTGGGTTGTCAGTGTGTGTTTTCCTGTTATAATGTTCCTGCGCCAAATCTTCATTTTTATGTAGTGTTCCTTGTTGTTGTTGTTGTTTAGTCTTTTAGTTGTGTCCGACTCTTCGTGACCCCATAGACCAGAGCACGCCAGGCACTCCTGTCTTCCACTGCCTCCCGCAGTTTGGTCAAACTCATGCTGGTAGCTTCGAGAACACTGTCCAACCATCTCGTCCTCTGTCGTCCCCTTCTCCTTGTGCTCTCCATCTTTCCCAACATCAGGGTCTTTTCCAGGGAGTCCTCTCTTCTCATGAGGTGGCCAAAGTATTGGAGCCTCAGCTTCACGATCTGTCCTTCCAGTGAGCACTCAGAGTCGGTCACGATTGGCCCGTACGGGCAGGGGTACCTTTACCTTTACCTTTTACCACAATGAGGCACAAATCTTAAAGGTGATTAAAGCTACTAAGGCTGGGTTGAAATGCTTTCCCTGTTCACCCAGACCCTTAAGAAACTTAATCTGCTGATCAGAAGATCCCTCAGTACTGATTGGCTCCTGGTCTAGTCTTGTGATGGACTTAAAGTCCTTAGTTGGCAAGCTACTTCTCTGTTGACCTGACCTCCATGGTTTCCACCATCCCTTGTCAGCTCCTCATCTGCAGATGGAACTGCCTCCTTGGATGGCAACTACGGCTTCCAGTTTTCCAAACCAGAAGACCTCCCTCATCCTTTGTCAGGTGACTGGGATCTTAACCACTCAGCCATTCCTTCTTGGCGAAGAAAGGCCTTACCTATCAGCACCCTTCTCAACAGCATCCGGCTTAGCAAGTCGCATAGCAAATGCCTAGAGATGGGCATACTTGCATGACTTATCTGCGCAATGGCGTCCCTTATTTGCGTACCTATTTCGTGCCTCAGCATTCCTTCCAGCCAATGCTCGCGTGCCGTGGCAATATTGATGGTAAGAGTTGGGCGGCCATTCACCACGGTCATCGAGGCTCGAGAAAGCAAGTCTTCGGAGAGATGGACCACAATCTGAATAAAAAAGAAGAGGATTGAGATATTAAACCTTTAAACAATCAAAGGTTTTGCATTCCTAGCTCCAGCAACACATTTCCAATTCTGTATAGAGTCATTGCGGGGGTTTTTAATTTATGATTTTCAATTTTATATATTTAAATTTATTTTACAATCATTTTAACATTTCAAAACTTGACTTCCTTCCCCCTCTTTTTGTGGTTCCTTAAATTTATTTTTAATATTTTCTGCAAATTAACTTAATTTGCTCATTTATTCATCTACTTTAATTATATTTTCTTATAAAACTGCAGGTTATTACAATAATCCTGCCCATGTTCTTATCTGTTTACAGTTTGTAAATATTCAATAAACCTTTTCCATTCTTTTTAAAAAATGTTATCTTGATTTCTTATTTTTCCGGCACGTTTCGCCATTTCTGCATATTCCATAAGTTTTTGCATCCATACTTCTTTTGCTGGGACTTCTTCTTCTTTCCATTTTTGGACAGATAACATTCTTGCCACTGTAGTCACATACATGAATAAATTTCTATACTGTTTTGGTAGTTCTGTCCTTATAATTCCCAAAAGGAAAGCTTCTGGTTTTTTTTAAATCATAGAATCATAGAGTTGGAAGAGACCACAAGGGCCATCGAGTCCAACCTCCTTCGAGCCAAGCAGGAAACACCATCAGAGCACTCCTGACATATGGTTGTCAAGCCTCTGCTTAAAGACCTCCAAAGAAGAAGACTCCACCACACTCCTTGGCAGCAAATTCCACTGTCGAACAGCTCTTACTGTCAGGAAGTTCTTCCTAATGTTTAGGTGGAATCTTCTTTCTTGTAGTTTGAATCCATTGCTCCGTGTCCGCTTCTCTGGAGCAGCAGAAAACAACCTTTCTCCCTCCTCTATGTGACATCCTTTTATATATTTGAACATGGCTATCATATCACCCCTTAACCTCCTCTTCTCCAGGCTAAACATGCCCAGCTCCCTTAGCCGTTCCTCATAAGGCATCGTTTCCAGGCCTTTGACCATTTTGGTTGCCCTCCTCTGGACACGTTCCAGTTTGTCAGTGTCCTTCTTGAACTGTGGTGCCCAGAACTGGACACAGTACTCCAGGTGAGGTCTGACCAGAGCAGAATACAGTGGCACTATTACTTCCCTTCATCTAGATGCTATACTCCTATTGATGCAGCCCAGAATTGCATTGGCTTTTTTAGCTGCCGCGTCACACTGTTGGCTCATGTCAAGTTTGTGGTCAACCAAGACTCCTAGATCCTTTTCACATGTACTGCTCTCAAGCCAGGTGTCACCCATCTTGTATTTGTGCCTCTCATTTTTTTTGCCCAAGTGCAATACTTTACATTTCTCCCTGTTAAAATTCATCTTGTTTGTTTTGGCCCAGTTCTCTAATCTGTCAAGGTCGTTTTGAAGTGGGATCCTGTCCTCTGGGGTGTTAGCCACCCCTCCCAGTTTGGTGTCATCTGCAAATTTGATCAGGATGCCCTTGAGTCCATCATCCAAGTCGTTGATAAAGATGTTGAATAAGACCGGGCCCAAGACAGAACCCTATTTTAAACATCTTTTTCAATTCATTATATATCATTTCCCAGTGAGCTTTAACCTCATTACAAGACCACCATGTATATAGAGTCATTGTGAACCAAAAGTTCAAGATGTCAATTCACCCAATGCAATGCCAATGGACTGCAGATACAACAGGAAGTGACTGTTGCAAAGAGTCAGTGAAGATTCACTAGTCCAGCACCCAGTCACATCCATGTCTAATACAGACTGCACAATGTAGGCCCCAGACAGAGCAATCCTGTGCTGGACTCATCCTGGGCTGTTTGGGCACCCGGCCTCTGAGCATCCAGCGAGAAATAACCAAGAATACAGAAAACACAGCGACAGAGGTGCTATTTCTGTTGGGAACAATGAATACTGGTGAATTCTTATGGATTATATTGTTTTTCCTGCTGGGTTTAGCCAAAGTAAAACAGTATGAATGAAAGCCTAGAAAGCCAATTTAGTTACTGGAAGGGTGAGATTTCTCTCCCTGCTGACATGAACTTTGCCATTGGGATGTCCAGGTGAAATGTGTCGTGACCTGGCCCTAGCGTTAGGCAAAGCGAGGCAGATGCCCCAGGTGACAGATGCTGCAGTGGAAGCTCCTCTCCTTTCTTCTAAAAGTTCCCCAGATATCTTAACTTGATATCTTAAGTCTGGGGCATGCATGGGAGAGCCCTGATTCTATGGTGTTAGATTGATCAATAAATCGACAGATCGATCAACAGATAAATGCTGTTACAAGTGATCCAACCTCGCCTAGGCAGCCTTCTTTCATCATGTATTTCCTGACATGATTCCAGATACGACTTCTGGGCAGGAGGCTGCCTCCGGTGGCTTGCTCAAAATTTTCGTAGCTTCCATACTTTTGCAAAGTCAGTTCCATGATTTTGATGGCCTGCACGAGAGACAAAAACAGAGCAAAAGCTGTTAATCAGGGGCTTAGTGAGCAGGTAGAGCTTGTGACAGAGAGCAGTTCAGGCTCCGAGGCTGAAGCAGAGGCAGCGGCTCAAGGGACTGCTGAAGAATCCAGGGAATTTCCCTCTCCTGCTGTGATAAGCTACCCTTCCCCTCGGTCTCCAATAATGTGCAGAATGATGAGGAGGGCAAAACAAAAGCCAGAGGCACACAGATGCAGTTTGAGACTGCTTGGGATACATCTGGAATAAGACAAGTCAGGGAAGAAGGCAGGAACCTTCGCAAGACCTGCTGTGAAGTATTGCTGAGTTGTATGCTGTTTCCAAGAGTTAACTTCACTGGCAACGGAGCCCTGTGTCCGACTCCAGCCCTGACAATGGGTATTCCCTAAAACAGATCATCTTGAGGCCCTAGGCAGCTTCATAGAGCTGGGCAGAATCCCAGTGGCCCTTCATGTCATGAGACTCCTGCTCAGCCGGCAGTTGCAGTGCCACCCTAGGCCACCTGCACTGCAGCAATGCCAGAGCTCCCTTGCACTTCCTGTGCTGGACACTGATACACAGGCAATGTGCACAATATCAGAAGTTTTTATAGATATTTCACAACAAATACAAAAATGATAGTCTCCCATTATCCTAAAAACATCTCTGCCACAAGTAGAGCCACCTGTGCACTCCAGAATGCACATGGAGGCTTTGCACATGGAGACTTTGCACAATTCACTTCGAAAGAATAGGCGGTCTGGCAATTGCAAAAGGACTTACACAAAATACTATCTCCTCCCACTGAGGGGAATAGGGCTTCCTTTACAGGCAGAGGAACACCAAACACACACCCAAACCTCCCATGCTTACATGCTAAATTTCTGGACATGAGCACAAGTAAAAGAATACTATTTTGATTTCCATTTCATGAGTTTCCCACCCGTTTTCAGATTCCGACATGTATGTCTGTGATCTACCAGAGACTTACAGGAAAGTTTGTGCTCTGTTGTGACGCAGGAGGGCAATGTACTTTGCAATGTGTCACCTAAATAATTCAGAGTGATAGTTCTCCAGTTTCCCTAACAAAGTCCTAGAACTTGGACAGACATTTGGAACACCCATCGCTCATTACACAGATCCAGTTTCTGTTGGGGAGAAAAATTAATTGCTTCATTTAAATTGACGGTTCCCTTTAATATTTCATCTTCCGGCACAATCCTTTTCTTCCTTGCATTGTCAAGCAGGGAGAAAAGGAGGGCCGATGGAAAAAGGGAAGATATAATCCCCTCACGCCCACACTCCACCTGTTGTTAAAAAAGACCTCTCCTTGCTCTGTTGTAAGTCACCCTTATGTTTAGTTTGGCATAAGCAAAACTCTTAGAGCCAATGCGAATTTGAACCAGTAAACCACTGAGGGAACAGCATCAGGTTATGCAAACATCTGCCGAAACAAATATCTTCAATGGGTGGGCTCTTTTCCTTCTTGCTAAAATACTGAATTGCAGAGCAATCCTACCTATGTTTAATCAAAAGTAAATCCCTTTGGGCTCAATGGGATTTACTTGCAGGGAAGTGAATATAGGATTGCAGCCTTAACATACTGGAAGAATTAATCAGCAACCAACTCTGTTTTCAGTCATCTGGAAAATCCCTCTCTGCGGTGAAACTGAGATTTTCATAAGAACTGGGCTTCCTTTATGCAGCATGCAAGAAGTAGAAAGGAAAAGAAATACCATCATCCACTGTATTCTGTTGAAAACAAACAAGGAAGCAGCGAATCCAATATTCCTAAAGCAAAACTTTTAGGAAAGGTTTGCATGATTTAACTTTGGCTTGCTGAGCACTTAAGCTGACTGAGGAATCCAGGCTATGGAAGACTTGTTGAAGGGGGGATAGGAAAGAAAATTGGTCAGTGGAAACATGTGTTTGCTCCTGCAAATTCAGCTTAGTTGAATCGTTTATTTATTGCTGTATCATCCATTTGCCAGCTTAACATGGTTTTTTGCATGCAACGCTAAACCATAGATTAATGCTACTCGGATGAGCCTCAACAGGTCTCCAACAAAGCAGCAGATTCGTGCCCTGCCTCTCCCCCTTCGCCCCATTTAACACCAAGCTGAAAACTGGAAGCAAATTTGGGAGATGGCCTCCTCTCAGCTGCATGGGATGAGAAAGGCACTGTTTGTGCCAGACGTTTCTCTTGGAATTGCTGAGGTCTCTCCTCCTAACACTAAACCATGGCTTACCTTTACATGTGAACCACCCATTCATTCAATCCTAACTTTTTTCCCCATGTGAAAATGAAAACATACATCGTTCTAACTTGATGTCTGTAGATGATGAGACATCAATATCAGCCTTAACTCTATGCACCTAGAGCCTTTGGTACCGGTGGGCTATGGGAAGCCAGATGTGCACTTAGAATAGGAGTGGGGAGTCTGTGGCCCTGCAAATGTTGTTGGACTCCAACTCCCATCTACCCCACCTGGCATGGCCAATGGTCAGGGATGATGGGAACTGGAGCCCAGCAACATTTCATTTCTTCATTGCATTTACATCCCACCCTTTTATCCTCCAAGGACCTCGAGGTAGTGTACATGGTTCTCCCCTTCCTCATTTAACCTATTGAGGTTGGTTAGGATGAGGGACTGTGACTGGTCCAAGGTGACTCAGTGAGATTCGAACCTTGGTCTCCCAGGTCCCAGTCCCACACACTTAACCAATACGCCTTGCTGGCATTCTGGAAGGACACTGGTTCTCCAGCCCTTAGAAGGTCTTGCAAGGTCTTCCTCACCCACCTCAGTGCAGAAGGCAGCTTGAAACCTGTGTCTCTGTGGCGCTATCGCCTCCACTGAAATGAGAAAGCCCACCTTTGCAGGAACAAGGCTCTTGTATGAAGGCTGCAATCCTAAGCCCAGCTGCCTCTAAGGAGATGTGGATGTCTTTGAGGGGATGCATCACAATGGAAATGAGGGGGAAACAGGGCTTATTGTCCGAAATGTTCTGGCTACACAATAACTGATCTGCACAGACCCAACCTTATTTACTAACCAGTCCCTGCCACATTTCAGTCAAAGTCAAGGGCAAAGAAGCCAGTGTGCTGCCTAAATCAACAAAATGCATTATGTAAAACTCTCCAAAGTTAATTAAACAACAACAAAATCAATACATGCTAACCCACTAACTCTGACTGCAGGGCAGTCAGCCATCAACATACAATTTCCTTCTCTGATTTCTTGCATCATCAATACTTTTATTATAGCATTATTAGTAGTAGTAGTAGTAGTAGTATTCCCAAAAAACCCTGTTATGAAACTGCCTCTTTATTTCTCTTTTTCTCCCCTCTAACCAATAACTTGAATAAATAAAATAAGATGAACTATAGGAATCAACCATCGCCCTCTTGGCCTGGGAGGTAAAAGAGGCCAAAACCTGGATTTGCTCCCTTTCCTCATTTGGGAGGAAAGACAACTGCAGGGGACTGTTTCCTGAAAGCCAACTCAACATTTGAAGAATGAGTCACTTTCTTCTTGCCTTTTGGTCATGGCATAGAGCAGCTTAGCACTGCAATTCCCCTCAGCTCCAGCCAGCATGGCCAGTGGGTAGGGATGATGGAAACTGGAAGGTGGTAATATTCTTTAGGTGATAAAGGTAAAGGTAAAGGGACCCCTGACCATTAGGTCCAGTCGTGACCGACTCTGGGGTTGCGGCGCTCATCTCGCTTTATTGGCCGAGGGAGCTGGCGTACAGCTTCCGGGTTATGCGGCCAGCATGACTAAGCCGCTTCTGGTGAACCAGAGCAGCGCACGGAAACACCGTTTACCTTCCCGCTGGAGTGGTACCTATTTATCTACTTGCACTTTGATGTGCTTTTGAACTGCTAGGTTGGCAGGAGCTGGGACCAAGCAACAGGAGCTCACCCCGTCACAGGGATGCAAACCACCGACCTTCTGATCGGCAAGTCCTAGGCTCTGTGGTTTAACCCACAGCGCCACCTGCGTCCCATCTTTAGGTGGTGGTGGAGGGCAAAAGGCAGAGTGACTTTAAGAGTGCAAAGCAAGTTAAACGTTTAAGAAGCAGGAGACCTAAACCCAAGGGAAAGGCGAAGAAGCAGTATGGCACTGGGAGCTGTGCACCATTACCTGCTTGAGAAACGTGCTGGACGCCTGGCTGTGCTTTGCTATCACGCTGGACAATGCAGAGCTTGCATATTCAAACTGCGGGTTGTAGCTGAAGTCCGACTTAAAGAACTTCATCTTCTCCTTCTCGACATTGGAAGGCTTGATGGCAGTGAGGATACAGAACTTCCGCCCAGCGGCGTCTCCCTCTTTTAAATAGCTCTTGGATCTCTGCAGAGGCTTTGGCTTCGCGAGGCTGGAGAAGGAAAGCCTTTTCGCCTTGGTCTTGGGCAAGCCAATGCTGCTCCCTGTTACGGAAATACTGCGTGCCAACTTGATGCCGCTGGGTATTGGGCTAGTGATGAAGAGGGAGGGCTGCCGGCTGAGGCCGCACCACCCGCTCCTTGGCAAAGGCGGCGGGGCCTTGATCTTCTGGCGCTCGCTGCCCCGTGAAGCATTCGGGGGCTTGGCCGGCTTTCGGTGTCTCTTGTGGTGGGCCAAGGGGTGCTTTTGGAGAAGGTGCTTTTTTTCCTCTTTGCTCTGCAGAAGGACGTTGTAGCTACTGGTCCCTGTGGTGAATGTGTCCTTGAGGATTCCTGACTGGGACACGCGCCGAATGCTGCTGCTTTCATTCTTAGGAAAGAAATTGTACTCGTCCGGACTCAAGACTGTCTTTTTTGAGAGCTCTTGCTCCGGCCAGTGAAGCTTTTCTGCAGTAAATTAAGAAGAAAGAAAAGGGCTAGGCAAAGCAATCCAATCCAACATGACGTTCTCAGATTCTGTGCAACTAGGAACGTGCAGGCATAGAAACACACAAAGGCAAAATTAATATATATATACTTACTGATACAAACATATCTCCAAGAGCTTGGATTGTGGCACCTCAATGCACAATCATTAAGAATACATTGCATACAAACAAAGGGCTGAAATCACCTGTGTTAAAACCCATATTTTGAGACTGAATACAGTTCTTAAATATATCTATCTATCTATGTAACACCTTCAAGCTGGGAAATGTTTCCCTATTACATGGGGTGTCCTGAAAGTGCCACAAATATCTCTGCACAGCCATGTGGGGGGGGGGGGGGTAAGAGAGAAAGCAAAGCAAAATTGTTCTACCCACTTTATTGGAACAGTCATAAAACTGTCACCTTATTTGCCTCTTGGTTCTACACAGAAAGAATGCTACACGCTAAACATTTCCTCTCAGTGGGGACGAGAGAAGGACTTCCTCTCCCGCCCTTTCTGGCACAAGTGTCATTTGGCAGTTCCTGCTTCTCCAAAGCTATTGTGCACAAGTAATTTCCCCTCTTGTGTTTGCTGGATAAAATAAATAGTTGAGCAAATTGTGGCTATTCTTGAAACTTCAAAAATAGAGCTGGCATCTCCCTCCTCCTGCTCAAAAATGGAAAAGACATTGCTTAACACTGTGGTTGTGTACAAGAGAAGCCCACAGTTCCCAAACTGGATCCAGGTAGTGGATTCTGGAAACAACTGGCCCACTCCAGTCCTAAGATTAATGGATGAGAACTCCTGGCCTGCTTGTCTCTTGACCACTGGAAGAACCCAGCTCCACATGGAAATTCCATGCTTACGTGCCACAGAATCCAGCCCTAGCTCAGCACTAAATTGTTGTCCTTATTCTCAATACTTCAGCTCCACATTAAAAATAATAATTAAACACATGAATACATTTATCCATCTGCTTGCCCATTACTGGAATTTTAAAAGGCAACTGCTCTAGATATTGGAGAGGAAAAGGAATTGGAGGTGGGGAGCTAATCTGTGCCGTGCACGGCTGTTTCTTGCTTTAAACTTCCAGAACCATTTATTTGCCCCGAGCTGGACCCTGTAGAAGAAACCATGCTTGGGGTTGATCACACAAAGAAACACACAAAGGCAACCTTAATATATATACTTACTAATACAAACATATCTCCAAGAGCTTGGATTGTGGCACCTCAATGCACAATCATTAAGAATACATTGCATACAAACAAAGGGCTGAATTCACCTGTGTCAAAACCCGTATTTTGAGACTGAATACAGTTCTTAAATCTATCTATCTATCTATCTATCTATCTACAGTATCTATCTATCTATGTAACACCTTCAAGCTGGGAAATGTTTCCCTATTACATGGAGGGCACTTCTACAGCTGTGTATAATAGAACCACTGCCTCAATCCTCTTTTGGCGTGTGTGGGTGAAACGTAGAGTATATCCAAAGAAGGAAGAGTTCAAAAAGACTGAGAAATGCTTCTTTAGATTAGGCCCACATTTAGCTATAGAAGAGCTCTAGTGAAAGTGGCTATTTTGTTCTCAGTGAATGAAATTATGGAATGCTTTGCCCAAAAGCAAAACTCTCACAGAATGGGATAATGAAATTTCTGGTAGTAGATTCTGTTTTCCCAGCAAACACAAAACACTGTGAAAGCTTTCATTCCTGTGACTTCAGTGTAATTACTTTACCCCCATAAATTCTTGCATTAAAATGCTGTCAAAGCTGCCAACACAAAGAGTGTAAGATCAGCATACCATGCTGTTGTATGCAATGCATAATATATAAAATACCTCAGAAGAGTCGGGGGGAGCAATATTTTACGTTCGTGTTTCCCTTAAACACTGCAAAGGTGGAGTAAGAAGTGCTAAATTCAATCATGTGCAAGATGACGTGTGATGTTGGTTTGGCTTGAAGGGTAATTTGAGAAACATTCCCTTTTATGCTTAGCAAAGCACCACAGGGCATAACAGTTCAAGTCTGATTTGGTCATTTTAGCCAGCGTCAGCCCAAAAGTGCTTACCCAGGGTGTTTTGCTTTGGCATGTACCAGAGGACTTGACAAACTGCCATTCTAGCAATCATCAGGAAAAATCTCCTGACAACCATGCAGTCAAAATACCCTTTGGGGAACTAATGGCATAATCCTGTGCACACTTACCTGAAAACAAGAATGTCCAATGGACTTACTTCTGAGTAAACATGCATGGGATTGCACTGTAAGAGCAACTTCTCAACCTCCGCTGGGGAAGATCTAAGCCATAGGTTAATGTGACGAGAACAAGCCACAGCTCACATGGTCTCCCCTCATCCGTCACAGGTGAGATGTGTTTCAAAGTGTCTGCTTCCATTTGCCATTAACCACAGTTTAGCATTTCATCCAAGCTCTAAAACATGGTTAATATTGACTCTGTTTTTCTAAAACAAGCCAGCTTCATAACCCACATTCAAAGTTGTCTTGTTGAATAGTTAACAGTAGCCAGACTTTGTCAGGTCAAATGACTCAATGAACGGTGCTTAAACTGAAATGAAAGCTTCCCAAATCCTCCTGGTGCCTGTGCCAGAGTAAAAGAGAGGGAGACTAGGACACAGAGCTTCATGGTGGTTCACCGACGTCACACTAAACTATGGTTATGCATGCTGTCCGAACTCTCCCACTGAGTCCTGCTATTCAAGTAACACCATGAGACATAAAATAAGTGGAAAGATACGTTCAAATGGAAATATGTGCTACAGAGCCATTTTAAACTATAATGGAAGGAAGGAACTCCGATGGGGAAAGAATGATGGCTCAAAATATAACTTAAATGAGGCCTACATTGGCTTTCTCCACAATCCTACAGCATGCAGAACATGTCTACTCAACTTGAAAGCCCCTCTCCCTAATGGTAAGGTAAAGGTAAAGGGACCCCTGACCATTAGGTCCAGTCGTGGCCGGCTCTGGCGTTGTGGCGCTCATCTCGCTTTACTGGCCGAGGGAGCCGGCGTACAGCTTCCGGGTCATGTGGCCAGCATGACTGAGCCGCTTCTGGTGAACCAGAGCAGTCACGGAAACACCGTTTACCTTCCCGCCGGAGCGGTACCTATTTATCTACTTGCACTTTGACGTGCTTTCAAACTGCTAGTTGGCAGGAGCAGGGACCGAGCAACGGAAGCTCACCCCGTCGCGGGGATTCGAACCGCCGACCTTCCAATTGGCAAGTCCTAGGCTCTGTGGTTTAACCCACAGCGCCACCCGAGTCCCTAATACCTCCCTAATGGTAGGTATGTGATTAAAGCTGTGGTTATGGACTGTTGAGTAAAGTGTACTTTGCACATGCTAAAGGGCATTCTTGCCTCTCTCAGTCCTCCTCATTATTATCCTTGCGTCTCTTGCTGTTGAAATTTAGAACGTGTCATGTCCTTGGGGCTAGAATCTACTCTGCTTAGCACTGTACACTGATGGGACTGCATAAATGATTCTTAATAATGGTTTCACAAATACCTTCCCATCCCACAACAACCAGTTTAGCATTATGAAGACAAGCTGCAGTGAATCTGAAGTGTGTGGTCCCCTCTCCTCCTCCAGTGTGGCTGCAAGGACTGCAGGCACTTTTGCTTCTTTTTTAGATCAACTGCTGCTTGCCATGCCGCTCAAAGCCAGACAAACTATGCTAGCTCTTAACCATGTTTAGTGGAAACTTCTAACCGGTTCATAAAGCTGGCTTGTTTCATTAACCATAGATAAGATTAATGAAAGCAGAAGCAAGCTGTCTCCTTAATGCATGGTTTCAATGTGGCATGTTTAAACAAACCATAAAAAGGTAAAGGTAAAGGACTCCTGACCATTAAGTCCAGTCGTGACCAACTCTGGGGTTGCGGCGCTCATCTCGCTTTACTGGCGGAGGGAGCCAACATTTGCCCGCAGACAATTTTTCCGGGTCATGTGCCAACATGACTAAGCCACTTCTGGCGAAACCAGAGCAGCGCATGGAAACGCCGTTTACCTTCCCGCCGGAGTGGTACCTATTTATCTACTTGCACTTTGACATGCTTTTGAACTGCTAGGTTGGCAGGAGCAGGGACCGAGCAACAGGAGCTCACCCCATTGCGGCGATTTGAACCTCCAACCTTCCGATCAGCAAGCCCTAGGCTCAGTGGTTTAGACCACAGCGCCACCCGCGTTCCTTAAAACAAACCATAGTTAAGATCAACCACAGTTTGTTGGCACAGGTGACACAACATGCTGTTGTTCAGCAAAAACAGAAGAAAAATCTCCCAAAATCCTTATAGCCATGCCGGAGGAAGAGGAGGGGAAGAACACACATCCTCCTCAAAGAATTCTGGGTGCTGTAGTTTACCACTTGCAGGGGTACAGTTCATGCCAACCCTTAACAAACTGCTGTACCCAAAATTATTTTAGGCAGCAAATGTGCTTCAAATGCACTTTAAAGGTTTAGCGTGTATGTTGCCTGTCAAGGAAGCTTGAATACTATGCTCAAACTAAATTATGTAAAAGTCAGTAAGGTTATTTTAATACACATTCTATTTGAATGCCTTACCTGAACTACATAACTGAATCTATTTGTTTCCACAAGAAGCGTTTGTTATGACAGGAGATCAAAGGTAAGCAAGGTTCAGGTACAGTTCCCCACATGGGGGAAGAGGGATGGAAGGCGTAAGGCCCCTTGAAAACTGGATTTTGAAATAAAAAATATCTCAAAGCTGTCAAAATGATGAGGGCTAGAAATCTGCGGGCTGCAGATTTCTAAAGAAATAACTATTTGTGATATAGACAAAATTAATTTTGAATTAAATATTGTCTAGAGTTATCTGTCCCTTTGAATCTCTGGTATTTATCAGCCCCATTTAAGATCCCTGGCATCTCCAACACTGTTATGCTTTTGTAACACTACCAACCCAAAGCCGTCCTGTACATGTAATCACTTCAGGAATTATTGAAATTATCATAATGACATCCTGTCAAAGTGGGCTATTAAATTATTACATCTGTCCCTGTTTGAGCAGGCTTTTCCAATATCAAAATGGCTTTGGAAAGAAGTCTTTCGGAAGCTATCTTTAAATATATATATAGCAACAACACTAGAAGTGTATACTTTACATGTTATCATAAATAAATACAAATCATTGTAGCTATATTATTAGCTTGTAGTCTCTATGCCGCTGTGGTTTATACAATTATTGCTCTATAATAATTACTCTAGCAACAGTCTTTTCTGTTGAAGAGCATTACGGCTTGCACTTTTTAAAATCAACTAGCAGTCTCTATCTGTGCTGTGTTTTTTCATCCTTTACATTTTGGGTGGTCTCCTGGTAATCAGTGGTGAAGACAAAAGCGTGATTCAGAGGCAAAATATCTGCAATATTACTGAACTTTTCATTTCATTTATCAATTTTCCTTTCAGTATTGCAAATGAGGGACAGAAGTAGCATGTCAAAGTGAATGGTAAGGACCATCAGCATTCAAGAAACTCCATAAAATGTAGTTTCTCCCATCACAGAGTTCTGTATGATTCTATGAGAGCACTACTATTGATTTTAATGGTCTGAAAATAAAGTCCTTTTACACTTCATTCGTTACACACACAAAAAAAACTTACTTTGGCAGACCCAAGCTAGAAAAATGGTGAAATGAATGTACATAAATATTTATAGGAAAACTGAAATCCTTATTGCAGTCTTGAAAAACATGAGTAGCAATTTTTCATCATGGCATCTCCTTCCAGAAGGGCAGGCCATGCTCAAAACCGAAAGATCAGTTGCCCCAAAAGTCATCTTGCTCCACAGCCTGTGTATTTGGTTCTTTGTTCAAGGGTGGGGGGTATATTTATTCTGTTCTAAACAGAAACTCTATTTTAACCACGGCCAAGTGTGCTTGCTACATCACATTAAAGCGACAACCCTCGCGTTTTAAGTACTCTCGTGCAGAATGCTATCTCTGATTGGATGCAAGTTCCATTTTCCGTGGCTGCAAATCCTGGGCGCGCACAGACCCTGCCTTGCTGCGGTGGAAGAATGTCAGCAGCTGCAAGGGCCGGATGGGTTAAAGGAGCAGGGAAAGAAATGAGCGTGATTACTCACCAGTGACACGGATGGATTCGAGCATCCTTCGCCTCGAGCACTTCGGGTCTCCCCAGCCACCCAAACCGAGCCCCTTTGCACCCAAAAGTCCTTCCTGCCTCTTCCTGCATGCACAGCTCGACACACACGAGCCCTGCTGCTTAGCTGCACTGGCTTAATGCAAATCCTGAAGCCGCGGGATAAAGCGCAAACCGAAAAAAGGGTGCCCGCGCCTTTTGCGCACCGTGCGTCCCCGCTGCCTTCACCATGGCGCACCAGCACCGACCGCCATCCTGCTCCCTCTTGCCGCTGCTGCTTTATAACGAGACTTTGCAGACTCCAGCTAGAGAGAGGCGCTGTCTGTTGCTAGGACACACGCTCCCATTTCCGCCTAAACATATAGCACACAACCTTATAAAGCGGGGAGAAGAAGCGACGCGAGTTTGCAGATGCGCAATGGATGCGCAGTGCAGGCATCTCCACGGAGACGGCACTTCCCAAAGATGCAACGCGCCGAGGCGCGCCTGGGAGCATCTTGGGGCTTGTAGTCTGGGAAGGTGGGACCCTGTAGGAGCGAGCCTAGGCTCTGCAAAAGATGGGAAAGCAAAAGGGAGTTTGGTCTGGGTTGTATCCCGCTTCTCCAACGACAAAGCTCAAAGCGGCTCACAATAATCACGGTTGCCATAAAATAAAAAAACACCAGTGCCTTGCGAACACAGTAGCATATAAATAAAGCAGACAGCAGCAAGGAAATAATCAAGATTGCTACAATTCAATAACTGGAATTCCAGGGGTGCGGTGCAGTATCTGTAGTTGTCTCAAAATCCAAAAGCTCCTTTCCCAGTCTTTTTTTATTATTCCTGCACTGTGCTGATCTAAGTCAATGTCTGGCTTAGCATGTCATCTGAAGCCAAACTTGTGGTTCAGCTCCCTCCTCCCTAACCATGAGCTGTTGCCAGGATATGTCCTCTAGTTCAAAAAAGACTGGGGAGCACCAGGCAACTGGGAGCTCTTTTCTGGGAGCCGGAAGTTTGGCATGGGCCCAGTATGCCAAAGTTTAGCTTACCATTCTGCAAAAATCACGATTCAAAATGACTCAAGGCATCCTTTCCCTAGACGCCATTATCTGTATACCCAGTGCCTTTTTTTTGCAATGAAATTATATGCCGAAACTCACCATGAAGTTGTTGCAGTAAGTCGCCAGGTGACTTGGGGCAGCCCTGAACAGATGTTGCTGCCCCCTGGTTCTGGTGCAGGTCAAATAAATGTGCCCCTGCCTCCCTTGTCCTGTTAGATTCAGGGCAGCTTGGAAGGGCCCTCATGCAAACACACACGTGCAAAGGTAGAGGCCTGCCTGGAAAGCTTAAAGCTCGCCGCTGCTACATGGAAAATGGATTGAATAAAAGGAAATATGAAATGGCTCTGCCCCATAGCTTGACCTATTGTGGCTAGGAGCTAGGTGCAATCATAGATCTAAAAAATATAGACTCACACACATGGGCATACATAGCCAGGATTTATGGGGGGCAGGCATTGTGTTGGGGGGGGGGCAGAACCAAATTATCTGTGGCATAATTGGTCAGTTAGCTAAGTTTGTTTGTTTTTTAATTTGCTTGATTTAGCACCCACCTGACTATGCCTATGCTTGTACATGCTAAGCAGCTTCTGTTTTTCAACACTGAACTCAAAGTTGAAATGGACCGTAGCCTTCAGAGTAGCATTTCTTTACACTGGAAGAAACCTTTTCCATGCATGTCTGGTAAATACGTATGGAAACCTAATGTCAGTTGCCAGATTAGCAGCTCTTCGGAGCACTACCAATATGCATCTTACCTTGGTTTCCTTAAGGTGAAAAAGAAAGTTTGAAATTTTCATATTGGGCTTCTCCGAAGTACGTAAAGGCAAGAAGCAGATGGGGGGAGCACCATCCCTCAAAGGCACCCACCTGAAAGGTGCCAGAACAGCACTCTGGCTGGGGGGGAAAAGCACTGTGTATACCTGACCCTATTTTAAGTGAGATCCATGAATCTTCTGAACCAATTGTTTTAAATATATACTGGCAGACTTGTTCCACGTAATGATGGTCTTATGAACATTATACAGTGGTACCTCAGGTTACAGATGCTTCAGGTTATAGACTCTGCTCACCCAGAAATAGTACCTCAGGTCAGTGGCGTAGCGTGGGGGGTGCAGGGGGGGCCGGCCGCACCGGGCGCAACATCTGGGGTTAGGGCAAATCCATGGGTTAGGGGGCGCAAATCCACTGGTTAGGGGGCGCAAATCCATGGGTTAGGGGGCGCAAATTACTTGCCTTGCCCCGGGTGCTGACAACCCACGCTACGCCACTGCCTCAGGTTAAGAACTTTGTTTCAGGATGAGAACAGAAATCGTGCTCCGGTGGCGCTGCGGCAGCAGGAGGCCCCATTAGCTAAAGTGGTGCTTCAGGTTAAGAACAGTTTCAGGTTAAGAATGGACCTCCGGAACGAATTAAGTACTTAACCTGAGGTACCACTGCAATCCTGGTCCTAGATGAAGCAAGTGTGCTATGTCATCACTCTATTGGTAGGTACCTTGTTTCTTTCTAGAAGTAGTTTTGCACTTTGGAAATCTCCAAGACATGGATAAAGCACCTAAACAGAACGAGAAGACCAGGTGTCATTCGGTTGTGTTTGGAAAATAGTTTAGGTTGCAAATCTATACACATGTTCCAAGGGGAAGTCTCACTGAACTCAGCAGGATATTTCCCTCCCTGAGCAGACAGACATTCATAGGGTTGTGCTATGGGTGTAATATGAGAAGCCATAGATTATTAATTAGCACATGCTTTATTTAGCACCTCTGGTTTCATATGTACTTCTAAAAGAATTTCTGTTATCTCTTCAGGCAATCATAAGAACAAAAAGAAGCAATACAACCCGTGGCCTTGTTCAGATGTAGAAAGCTGAGCCAGAATGTTACAATGGATGCAATTAATGGCCTAGGAAAGGAACAGATCCCTTCATTTTTAGAAATGGGAGACGTATATTGATGTGTTCAGCTGTATCACAAAATTTGCTCTCATTGTACGTAGTTAAAATAGTTCAGCCACTTGTTAACAAATGTTCCATCAAATAAATATATAAAATTCATTTCACTGTGAAGCTGCCTCCCAGTAGTCTACCCTCGCAACCCCTTGTTATTACTGGGTGAGATCCAGTAGCGTTTATTTGGCTCATGTAAGTTTCTGGAGGATGTCTTGATCTTAAAATAGTTTGACAATTTATCACCTCTATTCGGCAGTTAGTTTCAATGCTACAAACCTTATAAGGAAATGTTCATTTCTGCTAAATCTCATTCTGATAAATATGAGGAAACCTGCCTCCTTTCTCTACCCAAATGTACATTTTAAATAGTCTTGTAATAGTTACTGTTAACATCTAAATAAAATAGCATTCCTGATTTTCTGAGCCTAAAACTAGCTTTCCATTCCTCCTAATAATTTTTCCTAATTTTCATTTTCCTTTCTTTTGATGGCATTGTATTTCCTCCCTTTGCTTTAGCAATCTGTTAAGAGAGTAAGCCCCATTGAATTCAGTGGAGCTTACTTCTTGGTAGACAAACATAGAAATGCAGCGATAAAACCTCATCCCCATCTTACAACAGAGTCTTTGTCTCTAGGAACAATATTTGCTACAGATGCCTAGGATGAAATTTTACTTACCTGAGCACAATAAGGCTAGTTCACCAAATTAATATAACGCTCTTGCAGGAGCAGTATTTTCTGGAATACATGAAGTCCAGAATTGCAGAGATACATTCTATTCCTCTCTGCTTTTTTACCTGTTAAATTAGTAAACCTTGTATTTAAAACTATTATTTTGAATACAAGTTCTTTTTCTTCTTCTCGAGTTCCTCCTTTGTGTTTATTTTGCATTTACTGAAATATTAGATCAGACCTAGGATAGCCATTTTTGGGGAACAGGCTCAAAGTCCTCATTATTTCTCTACCGGTTGACTTGAAGGTCTTCTAAACTGTGACCAGCTGGCTAGTTTCTGACCACATATCTTAACTGACACTCTCTCTACCTGCTTTTCTAGAACACTGCATTGAAGCTTCTATGATGTCATATTGTGACTTCATCCTACCACATCCTTTCACTTGAGTCACAATAATTCTACTTTTTTTTTTAACTGCCAAATAGCCTTACTAAACCAACACTACTGAAAACACTGGCATGTGTTTAGCAAATAGATTCTAAGAGAAACAAACTAACACAGAAGAAATTAACCAAGCATGTCTTTGAATTCTCTCCCGTCTTCAGGAATTCTAAAACTGGCCAACGAAAACCCAGGCTATATTTAAAGTTTGAGATGTGAACCATTGTATTTAAAAAGGCAGTTGAAGAATGTAAGTAAAGAGAAGGATTGCAATCTCTTTTCTCCCTTGCCTTTTGCAGCGACACACAAGACAAACTTCTGATATAATTGCCACTTTCCCTGCTCTCTTACAGGGGCTCAGTACCTTTTGCAGAAGAACATGCAAAAGTTGAAAAAGATAGCTTTTCCCACCATATATTAATGGGCAAAGCTATGCCAACTTAAGTTTTCATACAACTGTTATGTTATGTTATCATTAGCGCATATAATTACTACAGTGCTTGTTTACAGATTTCTTTATGTATATGTGTACAAATATCAAAAATTCAGAGACACGTGAAACAAAGATGGAGTTTACCTTCCATGTTCATAAAGGATATTTATATCTGAATTGATTCAAATAATAGTAAATGTTCATTCTTACAATTTTATCATTTTGGCTCCAGTTCAGCTATGGTTACTTATTTTAAAATATGAAAAAGGATATTGTTTCAATGCCTTCTGGTGTAATCATGTCATTACTGCATTAATGGTTTTGAGTATAATGAAGAATCACGTTATGATGTAGCTATTTCATATTTTTTATTATTAATTGTGTTACACTCTGCAAAATTCGTACACTTTTTTTGGTGTATCTGCAAGGAAAGGAACCCACTAACATATCACCAAAGAGCACAGTACATAAAAAGTCAGCTCAAAATGTACACTCGTAAGGTTATGGGTCAGGAAAGAGGAACATATTTCAACTTTAGAGCAGCGTTAACTCTTGAATAATTTTCCAGGGGACACACACCAGTGGTGAATGGAGGAAGAAACAACGGGGGGGGGCAGAACTATGAATGTAAATACTGCATTACCTTTGTATAGTAGGGTAGTTTATACATACACTCACAATATTTCAGACCTTTCTCTTTGAAAGCTGGATACACTTTGAAAGCTAGGATTCTCTAAATGCCAGAGAGACTGTGTCATGCGACTTACAATATATCATGACCTGCATTTTACTCACCCTGGTTGCTGGGAGAATAGAGCCACGTCACAAGGCTTTTATGTAAACCTAGACAGTGTGCAGCTGATAGCTTTTCTCAGACTTGAAAGCGACATTGTAGAGCTATCCTTGCCCATTGTATATACATTAATTATTTCTGTCCTGATGGTCTCTTCGATCAGAATGCCTTTGCAAGCTTTTTTGGAGCTTCAAGCAGAACCCTGCAAACTAAGTATGACCATCACTTCCGAAAGAGACATGTGCATACTGCATATAAACATTGAGGTGATTGTCTTTCCATATGCGGAGGCACTCCTGCAATGATCAACACTTTCCCATACCTTTGATAGTTTATGGAACTTTATTTAAGCATTAAAATAATAACACACCTGTTTTTTAGTGGGAGCGAATGGCTCATGTTCACATATCAGTGTTCACACAGCCCATTAAAAAGTGTGTGTAAAGAATTAATAGACCATGTCTATTTGGAATCTTTTGCAAGACATTTTGAGAACCTCTTGGGGTTATAAAATAGCACACAGGCATTGTGAATAAATAATAAATAGGTTTACCCCTCTCCAAAAAGTACTGCGTTCAATAAAACTTTTTTTAAAAAAATCTTTCCCACTTTCTATATGCATGTTTGAGTGTGCGTACGAAACTGACAGCTTGAAATCCAGCCTTGCTGATTTTTTCCACTACTCTGACTTGAATGGGATGTGAGGAAATGTCCGTCATGAAGCAGACAATCAAGTGCACACTGCTCTCCCCCGGCTCTTGTTCTGTTATTTTATTAGCAGGGAGATGCCCCAGTAGTGGGAAGAGGGGGGACCTTGCTCCTGCCGCTTCACAGAAACAATTGTCCGCATTGTTTGCACATAGATGCTCTTCTTATGTTTCTTCCTTGTGGAACATGTTAATATGCACAACATGAAACATGACCTCTTCCAAAATGTATGCACTCCTGATCAAGTGATTGCCTTGATGCCTCCCACCTCCACCATCCCCAAGATTATATAAAGAATGCTTTCTGGCAGCTTCATATCCCTGAATGACTCTACTGCATTGGAGAGCCAAGGTCAAGTGGAGCCATTCAGACACTGAACTGATTGTGAGAGTAGACCGTTATAGAACTGAAAGGCACATTCCCATGATTAATCTGTGTGACCTACGCTGCCAAGGCTCTATGAATGCATATTTAAATATATAAATCATCATAATTTGATTAAAGGGGAGGAAAACAGATGTGCAATGCTGTCTTAGAAATGGCACTATGTTGTTTCTGGCCGAACCATGAATGCATGCCGAGTAAAGTCAGCAAAATATATTTTGTTGAATGACAAAGAATGAAAAGCAAAATTGTATACCTCAACAAGTAGTTTTTTGTTTCCCGCTGCACTAGCCTTTTATCTAATGAATGGTAAATCAACAGAGAATCAATACAACTGTACCTTGGTTTTCAAACAGCCTAGTTCTCGAATGTTTTGGCTCCCGAACGATTGAAACCCAGAAACTGTTTCGGTTTTCGACTGTTCTTTTGGAATGCGAACGTCCGACAGGGCTTTCGCGGCTTCCTGCAACCCGCACTTTGGTTTCGGACGCTTTGGAATTCGAACGGACTTCCGGAACGGATTCTGTTTTACTTCCAATGTACGACTGTACAGAGATCTTTGTAAAATGGCTATGGATCTCACGTACAATACTGTAGTGTAGAGAAAAGAAATATGTATTCTTGCCTCATTGCATGTTGAAAAGATAACGTGCGCTGGTGCAGAGCACATTTCTTTTGCCCTCAGCAAAACAGAGTCTAGCAGAAGTTAAGCCTCATTCAGACCTCTTTAAAAGGACGGCAGTGACCCCACCCACGGGTTAGGGCACGGAGGGCTCATTTTATAGCCTATCGTGAAATGCAGGGTTTCCACCACCAAACATTGCAGGGGGCAATTTGCAGGTGTTTGACGCCGCTTTCGAGTGAATCGGACAACATCAGGTTTGGGGCAAAACATTATTTCCAAGGGAAATAGCTGAGTAACATTGATCATAATACCTGGTCCCACAGCTAGCTATTCCTAGCAGAATACATTCCTTTTCTTGTACTTGTGTTATAGATATTTTTGTACCTGAAGAAAAAAACAGAAAATGACGGACACTGTTCATTTTTTAAAAATAATGCAAGAGATGGGAGGCGGGAATCTTTACCGCTTACCTTAGGAATCTGTTATGATAAGCAACTGTTTAATGTATTTTCATAAGGTTGATTGACCCTGGCATTTTTCTCTCCTTTCTTTTTTCTTTTTCTTTCTTTGTCTTATATTCAGATTTCTCTGATAGCTTCAAGCACAGAAATCGGAGGTATGGGGGGTTGCCCTGTCAGAGAAACCATGGAGGTTTCTGCAGTTACTATCTGTCTTGAAGGCCATAATTTGGACTATGGTTTCCTCAAGCATCACCTGCCCCATTTGCACCCAAAGGATCCTGGGAACTGCAGTTTGTTAAGGGTGCTGAGAGTCATTAGGTGGCGACTATTTCCCCTCACAGCGCTAGAGTTCCCAACAGGCAAAAATGGCCCTCTTTTAAACAGGCCTTTGACTGACTGACATGCAATGCCCTTTTAAAATGCGTCAGGGGGAATTATGGGGTTGTTCTTTCTATTTTGATGACTTATCTTGTGTTTTTATCTTGTGATTTTATGTGGTGGGTTTTTAAAAAAAAGAATTATTAAAGATTTATTAGTTTACAAAAACACGTGCCCTGTCTCTTTTTTCAAGTTGTGTTTTCTACAGATCAGTTTCATTTGTTGTGAGACATCAGTGTGCCATATGATTTTCTGTTGTGAACCGTCCCGAGGCCTGCAGGCACAGGGCGGTAGACAAATTTAAATGATGTGCGATTTAGTCCCAGGTAAACAGGTTTAGGCTTGGTCTGTGCCTCTCTCTCCTGGAAGGAAACGCGCTTCGTTAGAAAAACAACAACCTTAAATGTCAGTTTCTAAACCTAGACTTGCGAAGGTAGTGATAGAGCTTTCAAGGCCTTTTGAACTACGACTCCCATCAGCCCTGACCATTGGCCACGCTCACTGGGGCTGATGGGAGTTGGAGTCCAACAGCGCCAGGCCTGCAAAGAAGTCGTAAAAACAGCTTCGCCTGAATGGCTAACGCTCCCGTCCGTCATCCTCTTCACCCACCCACCCGCTCCCTTCAGGCGGCGCGCGCTGTTTTATTCGGGATAGCGGGGAGGCGGAAATGCGCATGCGTTCTCGGGGAAGTGCCCCTCCCTCCGCCCACCGCCCCTTAAGAGTTTTAACCTTAGGCGTATTTCGGGCAGGGCGGAGCCGGCGCATGCGCGGTGCGCGACCGGCTGTGGCAGGCGCTGAAATTCAAAATTGGAGGGCGGTTTGCCGCCGCGGAGGCTCAAAAGGGAGCGGCCGTTTCGGGAGCCAGACGCGGCGAGGGAGTTCGGTGGCGGAGATGGACCCCTTCACTGAGGTGAGCGGCGCCCGCTGAGGGAGCCCGGGGGGGGGGCGGGAAGGAAGCGGGGCGCCTCGTCGCCTCTCTCTGGGCGCCTCAGCCTTGCCGAGGGGTCTTGGAGAAGAGGGCAGGAGGCGGGCAAGGCATTCCTCTCGCTCCCGCTTGGCTTTAATTGGGCCCAGGTGGGGGGGGGTTGCTGTTAAGTCGCTTCGGGTTGCCCTGCGATCCTCCGATGGAGGGCGGAATAGAAAGTCAGTCCATCATCATCATCAAGTGATTGATTTAATAAACCAAATTAAATGTTGGAAAGCGGATTTGATCCTGAAGGGTGGTATAGAAATTATAGTAACATATAATATATACAGCGAGGAACAAATGTGGTAAATAATAATGAATGTAAGTGGACTTCGTCCTGGCGGCCCTTCCTCGGGCTGCGTCCCTACTCGAGAGTAATAGCATTGGAGTCGTGGCAGCACCTCTGAGTAAACCTAGCCAGCGAGGCTGCCTTTCTGGGCTTGCAAGCCCCCTTGCGCTCAGCTGGGTTTCTCTCTCCGCCCCTTAGTTAGACCTCTCCGCCCCCGGAATGTTTTATTTGTTTTAATGACAAATCTGTGTGCCTTTTGCCGTTCTTCCTGGCTTGGGGCGCGGGGGGCTTTTGGGACACGATGTATGTCTCCCTCGGTTAAAGACAAAGGAATGCTTTTGAAACGAATCCCAGTTGTAAAGCTGAAAGTCGGCGCTTAGTCAGTGATCTGGCTTAGGGTGTTTGAGGATCTGGTTACTCCTGGGGACCTGGAGCTCTTGGTTTGTTTGTTTGAATCCCTGACCGTATTCTTTGCTCCGGGTCCTAATACAAAAGCCAGCAAAGGAAAAGGGCAAAGCAACATAATTCAAATAGCTAACTCCAAGCTCGTTGATTTTCCACTTTCATTCTTTCCAAACTGCCTCTTTTCTCTTGTCGTGACTCAGAGGAGGGAAATGAGACTAATGGGTGTGGCATTTCCAAATAGCTGTTCTTTTGCGCTGGTCAGAATGACTGCAGGAATACAGAAGCAAACGATGGCACTCACTTTTTCCTGAATTATTCCAAGAGTTCACTTAAATGCTTCTAAAAGTAACTTAAACATTTGGGAAGTCGATGAGATTCTGGAACTATGTAATAAAGCACAGCACTGCCTATTTTTTAATGCTTATTTTTTAAAAAACAGTAATCTACTAGGTGTCATGTAAAAATACATTTCTGTATTTTTATGGTGATATATAAAAAAAAAACCTGTTGACCTTTAAACGTGTCACATTCAAATGTGGAATGAAATGATATTAGTGTCTGCATGCAGAGCATGAAAATTACTCTTTACCACTTAGAAGTGCCCAAAGTATACTAAGTGCTGAATAAATACTTAAAGGTAAGACTGTCTTTGTCCACAAGCTCTTAAACAGAAAGGAAGGTACTGGTGCATTATGTTGTCTTTAATTTGAAACGGATCTTTACAGTGCAATACTGTGTTTACTCTAAAACAAGTCCCATGGAGCTTTGTGGGATTTACTTCAAGAAAGTTGTGCATAGGATTGACAGATCTCTAAAATGTCAAAACCTTTGAAACTTGCACAAATTCCTTGTGCTCTTTACTACTTCAAAGCTGCAGTCATTCTGAAAGTAAGGCCAACAGAACACAGCACAACTTAACTCTGAGTAAATATGTGGAACACTCTCAAGGTGCCCTCGGCAGCTCGGTGCTAACTGAATTTATATTATATTTTAGCGGTCTTTCAGCTTACACAATGAGGGGTGTGTCAGAATCGACGGTTATCTTCTTGCTTCTGATGCTGCATTCAAACATTCAGTTTTTCTCCTTAATTGGAAGTGAAGGACTTGATGAGACTAGTTCTGAAGAGATCCCGTTTTCAAGTTCTGTTTATTAAACAACTTCAGTGTGCTATGTGCTGGAAATCTTCCAGCTGATCCACACCCTTCTTAGAGATGCAGTTGTACTTCTTTTTGAGTTCAGAGCAATCAAACCTGATTTGAATTGTTGATTTAAAATCGTTTGCAGTATTGGATGCTGTGCTAATCTTTAAAGCATCTGGAACTTGAAAAGGATATTTCACTAGTTTTACAACTTCATCTTTTTTTTTAATAACCATGCCAGTCTTCTGCCAAAAGTCCTCCTTCCAGTACAATGGAAAAGGCAGATTGCTTTGACAGGCAAGCTTTTATTAAAACTTATTGCCTCAAGGAAACCTTATGCTTTTCCCTGTGGAGTTCTCTGATGTGAAGGAAAACAACTCCAAACACATGGAAAAAGTATCTTGATTTCTGCATGCACCATGTCTTTCTTTACACTTTTTTATTAATGTAGAGAAGTAAAGCAGAACACTTTACACATTTGTAAGCGCTACATTTTTGAACACATTTTGGAATAAGAACTAAATATTGTTTTTAATTAGCAGTAAACTATTAAAGTCAAATTCAAGAACTGGCTTACGGAGATGGGACTACTGCATTAGAAGATAGAAAAGTGCATTTTTAATTTTTGAATTGATAATAGTTGGGTTTCATATTCTTCTTGCTTCCTTTGCCTTGGGCATCATCATAATCTACACTGAAGTCCAGTATTGCTTCTCTCTACTTGGACCTGAATTCTCATCGCTTGGTTTGCATATTGTATTAAACTCTTAATATTGCAGTGTCAGCAGTTTTCAAATGAAAGCTTTTGACCTTGAATTTTTTCAAGCTCTGCTCCGGATGCCCAGTAACTCATAATATATGTTCCTCCTTGAAATATGGCAATACAGTGGTATCTCGGGTTACATACGCTTCAGGTTACACACTCCGCTAACCCAGAAATAGTGCTTCAGGTTAAGAACTTTGCTTCAGGATAAGTACAGAAATCGGGCTCTGGCTGCGCAGCAGCAGCAGGAGGCCCCATTAGCTAAAGTGGTGCTTCAGGTTAAGAACAGTTTCAGGTTAAGAACGGACCTCCAGAACGAATTAAGTACTTAACCCGAGGTACCACCGTAATGGCCTTTTTTCATATGGATTTGGTAAGGATTGTAAAGCAGTCTGCACACTGTGACTTTAATTCATGCTTGAATATATAGTACAGTTGATGCATTCCACTTGTTTATAGGTCTCATTTAGAGTTTGTTAATAATGCACATTTGTGGATAGTTCCCATGATGGCTATTCTCTACAGCTGGAGGCAGTAATGCTTCGGAATACCAGTTGCTGGAAACTGCAGGAGGGGAGAGTGTTCTTTTATTTGAATCCTGCTTGCAAGTTTCACACAGGTGTCTCGCACTGCGAGAACAGGATGCTGGACAAGATGGGCCATTGGCCTGATCCAGCAGGCTCCTATGTTATTGCATATCTCTACAGTTCTCCAGATTAGCTGAGAATCAGTATGGGTACATGGCAAAGATATATCCTTTATGCCGCTTCTCTTCTGCCCTATGTCCCAATTCAGCAGCAGGATGAGTGTGTTCAGGGGTGGAGGTGCTGGTGATAGAAAAGAGTTGGAGAAAGTTGTGCCCTTGCACGTATCACCATGGACAAACTTTGAATGGAAGGGAAGCAAAAAGGGAGCATTTCTGCATCATAATCTGTCTTCACTTCTACGCAGTGGTGAAGCTGCATGCACTGGCACCGAGGAAGGAGAGCAAATGGGGCATGGCATGCTGCCTGCGGGGGTGTGGCGCCCGGGGTGTTGGGGGGGTGTGGGGGTGGCCGTGAAGGTACCCCACTCCCCGATGGTGCCAGGGGTGTGGCGCTCCCCCCGTTCCTCCGCCAGTGGTGCTACACTCAACATGTTGGCCTACTTCTACATGAAGTGGCTAGTCACTTACACCAAATAATGCCACGGGTTCTAGCCTGCTGATTTTGGATATTCAGATACCAGCAGTTGGGCTCCACAAGCCACAGAGACCTCCTGTGTTTTGTTATCATTATTAGTCAGCCAGGGGCACATATTAATGCACTCAGTATACCCCAAACAGGAAAATGGGGGCTCTTTCAATAACTGCACCTAGCTTCTGGGACTTCTGAGGAAATAAAGAAAAGAGCATTTTTGAGTGCTACTTTTATTTATGTAGGTTTCAAGTGATTCTGATTGATAATTGAATTGTTTTGACAACTTTCCTGAGGATAGGGTTGCTGAAGGACTAGAAAGCTGCAATTTTGTTCTAAAGATTTATACCACGTATTTCAATCAAACCATCTTCAAAACGGCTTACAAGCAACAGCTTACAAACAAACCCTCCCATCTCCCAAAATGCATACTGTAGCAGCCCTTAGCTGATGGATAGGTCCAGATCATGCTTCCCTCCAGCTCTGCAGTCCCAGGGGAACCGGCAGTTGGAACTGTCTTTTCTTGCAGGAAAGCAGATGCTTCTTAATTGGTTGGTGGGTGGGCCAGGTTGGTTTTCTCCTTGCTGTGATGTTCTTCCTGGGACACTAGTCCCCTAGTTGGTGGCAGAGGCCAGAGTGTCCCTTTGCTTCAGCTCTGCCGTTCCGGGCCAGTTTTATAGAGCTAAAAATTCCTAATAAATGACATTTGATGTGTAATGACTAAAATACTTGGAAGTAATAGGCTGATGGAACCAAATGGAATGTGACTGGCAGGCTTCCCAGCTTTAAATTGCTATTGTTTAGCTATTGAATTGCTACATATTTGCTATTTAATCTCACATCTGGATAGTCTTGAACATGCAAGTAGACCAGCATTAAATAGTTAGAGCCACTATTTTTACATTCCTAGTAATTTGAGAAAAAACCCTTGCCTACAAGCAAGGGTTTTTTGTCTTGCTTTCCTGAACTGGAAAATTCCTTCATTTTGCAAATACTTCCCCCTGCTGGTTGTACTTGTTCTGTATTTAAATCTTTCTGATCCAATCTTCTACCAGATTTTGGATAACGTGCAGGACACGCTCATTAAAAACAATAATACAGTAATACCTCGGTATAAATATGCTTCAGGATAAGTATTTTCGAGTTGCGCTCCGCGGCGACCCGGAAGTAACGGAGCACGTTATTTCCGGGTTTCGCCACTCGTGCATGTCCAGACGGTCAAAATGACGTCACACGCATGCGTGGAAGCAGCAACTCGCGCAGTCACGTCTTACGTTCTATTCAGGATGTGAGCGGGGCTCTGGAACGGATCCCGTTCGCATCCCGAGGTACCACTGTATTCTAAAATGATATACAACTTAAAATAATAAGCTTGGTTTAAGAGCATGTGATTTGCCTTCGTCCATCCACACAGATTTTTTTGTGAATAAGAGCCACCTGCAACGGTGTCACTCAAAAAACTAGGTGTCACAGTTCCCGCTAGTTGCACTCCTTATGACTTGCAATTCAAGTTCAGACAAACATTTTTATATCTCTTGTGTAGTTGGAACATTTGTGGCAAGCACTAGACATTACTTTATTGCAGGTTCTCCTCTCCAAAACTTTCTGTAGTCTCTGTCCTGCTAGTGAACACAACTAAGGCACTCCAGTTGGTTTATGCACTGAGACTGCCTATCTCCTCCTTGGACAAAAAAACATAACTTTTGTTTGTAGGAAGCTGCAGAAATTAACATGCTACTTGTTGACATCCCACTTTCATCAAGGAACTGGTTGTATTAACAACCTGAAAGCAGTGCAGTCCCATTATCAACTTACCCATAATTATCTTTGTGTAATATTTAGAAACTTCTAGAGCGAACCCGTGCAAGGAGGGAAAATTTGCAGAAGAAGATGGCTGGGCGGCCCACAGCAGGAGTGCGGCCTACAACACAAACAAAAAGGAGCAGAGAACCTTTGTCAGAAGCTGGTAACCAACCGCTTCAGCCTAGCGAAGAAGGTATTTTTCACTTGCATGAGATCGTGTGTGATTATACTCAGTGTACAGGGTTTTGTGTGGGCAAACTTGTAAAGTTACTTGCTCAGTTGTCTTGCTTCTCACTTAGTAGCTAAATGACATTGATATCTAGTAATGATAAACATTATGAAGTAATATCAAAGTGCATTTTAGTTAATTATGGGGCTGCATTCTGGAACTAAAGTGTAACAAATACCATGTAGATTAATGCTGAACTATATCAGGCATTTTATAAACAAAACTGTCACATGTTTATTTCATTTGTATCATAGTATTTATATATTACTTAATACAGTATTCAGAATTTCTAAGCAGTGCTCAGACAATTTGACTCATTAAATCATTTTTAAAGCAAGGTAAAGGAGGAGGACACAGTAATAACTGGAAATTGTCTAAGGAGGGGAATAAAAGGAGGGTGAACTTGTTTTCTTGTCTGATAATTTTAAATTTCTTCTTAACTGACTGTTGTATTTACTACCATTGTAGCTTTAGCCTAAAAGCCAACCCACCTGATCCGCTTTCTCCCCCAAAACAGCTACAGCAAAGGCGAGTACAAAGCCATCACCATCCAAAAGACGTTGTTCGGACAATGTGGATGTTCCACTTTCTAATTCAGAGAATAGGTATCCAATTAACTCTTCTTCAATGGACCATGCTGCTTCTGAAATGGCTCCTACTTCTCAGATTATTGCCCCGTCCACTGAGATTGAAGAGCAGGATGCGAAATCTGAGCAAACTCCTGTTGCTTCAGTTAAAACACGCATGCAAAAGCTGGCTGAACAACGACGCTGCTGGGACAACGGTATGTCTCTATTGTGCATGATATGTATAGCTTAAAAAAATCTGCAAAGACATAAGCAAGGGAAAGTTCAGTATGTCTTCATGCCATTGTGGTGTTTAAAAAGAGATACCTAATTGCAGGCATCCATACATCTAAATTTCATATGTGTAAAATGTTTTCCTTGGGTGGGGGAAGAAGTTGTTTTCTGGTTCAAGCTAGTTTGGCTTGCCTGCCCATAAGTAGCTATACTAGTCACATACCATGAATCGGTGACTTGAAAGGAAAAGGAGCTGTCATTCCCAACTCATAAAAAAAATTTCTGATCGCCTCAAGGTGATTCTTACTTGATGCAGACAACTGTGAAAGTTTATCCCATACTTTTAGCACTGGTTAATCCTTGGTCGTTACACAAACTTGCACTATGTCTATTGTATTCAGTTTCATGGGATCCTCTGGTACATAGGTCAAATATGAAGTGTAAGTTCTCTCATGGTTCAACATTTTTGTCTCCCTTGTTGGGAGGGCAAGAAAAACAAAGTAGCCTTTCTCCCCTGTGGGTTCTTGTAATATTCCACAAGTGATGGCTATAGATATGTTTAGAAGTAGTTGGGCAAGCTGGCTTGCTTCAGAACATTTTTTATCTCATTTGGTATTTTTTTTAGTAAGAATTGCTTTAATAGTCGTGTGTCATATAGTTCCATAACTCTACTTCTCTGTATTCTTAATTTTCAGATGTGTCTGAAAGTTCTTGTATTTCTCCTATTGAATCAAACAAATGTGTCATTTCCCCACCCAAGCAACTTCCCCTTACAACTGATACCCCAATAGGTCGAAGAGGCCGTTTAGCTAACCTTGCTGCTACAATTGGCTCCTGGGAAAATGACCTAAGTCATCCATCTGCAAGGCAAAACAATACACAAGAACAGCCTGGTACGACTTGTTTATCCAAATTGTCCACTACTAGTGGAGCATCTGCTAGAATCAATAGCGACAGTGTGAAGCAGGATGCTGCATCCTGTTTGCAAAGGGCTGTTGAGCCATCTGTGAATAAGTCGGCAAACTCTGAGATATTGGTAAGTGATCATATTTAATCTGATGTTTATTTCTATCATACAGTGGAGAGACTGACAATATGAAGATGTAGCCTTGCAACCCTTCCTAGAGAATTGGCCCCATTGAAAACAGTTTAGGAGCTGGCATATTTAAGATGGTGCTATAAAAGTGGCAGTTTCAGGAAAGGAAATACGAGTTTGTAGAGTGCAATCCTTAACAGACATCAAAATGTAGCAAAATCCTAATCTGAGTCAGGCTTTGGGGAATTTGTGAACAATTGTAACATGTTTAAAAGATAAACTAGGCTGAAAAGTCTAGTGTCAATTATAAAATCATATCTAAGCATACTTTGCCAGGTAGTTACTTATTGAGATCCTCTTGTAAATGGCAAGTATTAAGGAATGCACATAAAGATATTAGAGAGACGATGTAAAGTTCTGATCCCTGTTGCAAATGGCTGTTTTAGCTGTGTTAGTGAAAACAGCAGTGGAGGAGATGGAAGCATTTGTTTAGCTATCCTAGTAGAATAATTTAGAGCAGCAACTCCACAATTGCTAGTGCTGCATCTGGGAAATCCATTAGCAACATTAAAAAATTAGGTGGATAATAATCTTTGCTGTCTTTCTGAGCTGAGAGTGACAACTAACTGTTCTCTCTAATCCCCTTTCAGGGAACTAATAATTCCATAGCAAAATCTTCAGGAACAACTAGCAACCATTCCAAGGAGACTGAGGTACCAAAACGACTGCTGCAGGAAAAGGCCAACCTTAAACCACCATTGAAATCTGCATTATCTCAGCCACTTTCTGCCAAAGAGGAGCGACTCAAGGGAGCACATGTACAATTTGATTCTAAGGATAAACCAGCCACACCAGGTGAAGGGTTGCACCATTATTTAAAGCAGCATATGCTGTAGAGATTTTAACCAGAATTTTGTATAGAAAATGATTTCTGCAATTAGCTGACGTAAGTGATATGGCCATGTTGGAGTGAAATTTGAATGGTTTAAGCATACCTGGAATATACTGTGTGCAAAGTTTTAGCTAAGTCATGAGAAAAAATATATATTAATGTTTTTTGTAATTTCACGCTTAAAATGTTTATAAGTTGTATTAAAGAACTGCAAAAATGAGCTTTAAATAAACAGATTCTCTGCATATATGGTATTTGGTAGTGAGTAAAGTTTCGTGTAGTTCTACACATGAATTGATGGCAACTTAAGAGATGACTTGTTGAAATCTACTCAAATGTATTGGTACCATGTAGCCTCCATGCTACTGTGTCAGACCCCTTAATTTTTCTACCTCCACCTATTCTGATCTAGTGCATGTTTATTTAGAAGCAATTCCTGGTGTGTTGATTTGAACATACTTTGGGGTAATGCCTTTTGATTTGGGATTGCTTAAATTCTTTTATTTTACTGTGCTGGAAGACCTCTTTTTCATAAGAATTAAGACTTATTTAAAAGGTTCCAATTTTTTATTGGAGACGAAGAATAATTATCTGAGCATTATTCAAAACTAGTTTCACACAGTTACATCAGCCTGTGCAATTAGGTTTCTTCCAAGATAAAAGAGTGTCTAGATTCTGCATGGTGGTATTTGATATTGGGCTGCAGCTTTTAAGAAAATTTTATGCATTTCCAGATGATAAAAGTTTTAAAAATGTTAAGCAGCTTAGTATTTTCTACAATAAATCTGCTTTCTCACTTGGTTATGGATGTCTGGCCTTCTGATCTAAATTGGATGAAACTAACTCTTGTTGAACCATGGGTGACAGGTTGAAAGCACTTCTGTTAACGCTTTGGAAAGCTCATCTGTTAGGGATTCTAGAGACCTAGATTGAGAAGTTGTGTACCTTACCTCAGTTGCAAAATTAGGGTCTTTTGTATTAAAAGTTTTTGGAATGGATAGAAAGGGCTGTAGACAACCCTAGTCCCACTCAGAGTAGACCCATTAAAAATAATGGACATGATAAACTTCAGACCATTAATTTCAATGGGGTTATGAGTGCAACTTAGTTGGATACCGCTGCAGAATGATGCTTATGTGAATAATTATAGCTTTTTGAGAAGTACTTATGCTTAACTGCCCCAATTCTCATCAGAACATGTTCAGATATGGAATCTAGTATAGTTGTATAACTGTGTGTATGAAGAAGAAAAGAATAATGCTGCACTTCAGTGTTACTTCTAAATAATGAAGAACCTAACTTGTTGATGAAAAAAAATCCATTGTTCTTCTAGGAGGATCAGGGATTAAGCCTTTTCTGGAACGTTTTGGAGAGCATTGCCAGGAGCGTAGTACACAAAGTCCTGTTATCACTGGAGGACACAGGACTCCCATTATCACTCCAAATACAAAGACAATCCAAGAAAGACTCCTCAGACAAAATGAAGTATCCTCTACTGCTAGTTTAGCACAGCAGCTCAAACAGGTATGAGTTTCTACTTGTCTGTAAGAACATGGAATGATTAGACTTGAATTTAGACATATAGTGCATAAGCTGAGACTGCATCCACTTTTGTCTTGAATGTTTTCAGGAACGTGAAAAAGAACTTGCATGCATCAGAGGCTGCTTTGACAGGGGCAACTTGTGGAGCGCTGAAAGAAAAGAGAACTCCAAGAAAAAACGCCTAGAAACAAAATCGGTAACATATTGAAACTTGTTGTAAGGGAACCTGTAAGAATGCTTTAGGTTATTTATTATTAAATTTCTTTCTAAATCACTATTCATCCAAAGATCAAAAATATACAGTAAAAATCCCCCGAAATATTGAACATAATAACAGGTAATATTGAATACAACTAAACTAATTGGACACCAGTCGAATATACCCTGATGACTTGACTTAAAGGCCTGAATTATCTTACTTTTCTAGGAGAGTTTGGTTCAGGTTAACTCAAAGCACCTTCCCAATTCTGATGACAACTCACAGGTAGCCGAAGAAAAGGCTGTAGAGATAGCCGTAGAAGGCATAACTTCTGGTAAGAATGCTCCATGATAAAACTACTCCATGGTAAAATTATCTAAACGTGAAAGAATAAGTCTAAAACATGACTAGTAAATTGTTTGATAGAAGACTAATTTATGTTTCAAAGTGCCAATAACTTCCCTTACGGCGGGTGGGAGCGTATGGCACTCCATATGTTGTTGGACTCCATTTGCCTCTGTCAGATTACAGGAGTCATTGTTCAGCATTACCTGGACAGCTGCAACTTTCCCACTACTTCTGTAAATGCCATGTGAGTCGTACATTTGCCCCCATCCATCCTCTCCCTGGGTAGAAAATAACGCCTGGCCTGGGTGATTGGATAATTGTGATTTCAATCCCTGGGACTTGGAACTTTCCAAATTCAGTATGGTTGGGAAGGGCGTGTGTGTGTTCACTATATTGTCTATTATCTCCAATATTTATATGGATTCCTAAGAATCGTAAGGCGTGCCACTTAGAACTTTAGATAGAAATGTCAGATTAATAGGACTACTACATATTGCTGCCTGAGGAGCGAGATTTCTCATCAGCAAGTAGATGTTGGGTGTCTCAAAGGCTAGCCTAGTACAAGTCCATTGTAAAATGGCCTAACATAGATTAGTTATGAACTTTATTTAATAACTGCTTGCTCTACTTAAGTAACTTATTCCTTGGAACTTACAGGCGCTTCAGAACATGAAAAGACAAAAGAGCTCAGTCCCTTGAAAATCTTTTCACCACAGACTCCTGTAAAAACACTTTCCAACTCAAACCTTGAGCAACTTCCTGAGGAACAGAAAGGTTTGTATTTCCTAATTCTTTGTACTAAATTGGTCTAGTTATCTAGGCTTTGTGCCTCAAAGGTTGTCTGGCTTAGCCCTAAACCACTGATGGTCTTTAACATGCAGCTTGGCTCCTTGATAGTGATTGGAAAATATTACGTGGTGACAGTGCATGTCTGGAAAACTGCCTTGGTCAGACCACACCTGGAGTTCTGCATCCAGTTCTGGGTACTGCAATTTAAGAATGAGTTTGAGCTGGAAGGTGTGCAGAGAAGAGACAAGGATGATCGAGGGTCTGGAAACCAAGCCTTATGAGGAGCAGTTGAGGGAGTTATGTGTAGCCTGGAAAAGAGACTGAGAGGAGATATAGATTTAAGAGCTGTCTTATGCAAGATAGAGCAAGCTTGTTTTTTCCTTCCCTGAAGGGTAGACTCAAACCAATGGATTCAAGTTATAAGAAAGGAGATTCTGACTAAACATCAGCAATAAACTTCTGACAGTAAGCACTGTTTGACAGTGGAACAGACTCCCAGGAGAGGTGGTGGACCTTCCTTGGAGGTTTTTAGGCAGAGGATGGATGATCATCTGTTCTGAATTCTTGAGCTGCAATTCCTGCATTGCAGAGGCTTGGACTAGATGACCCTTGGGGTCCCTAATATCTCTACAATTCTATGATTCTATAAGTTTATATCATACCCTTCTTGAGTCACTAGACCTGTTTTTAGTATTTGTATGAAGAAAGGCACTAACACCTTATCAAAGAAGGAAAGTTGGGGGAAAGGCTGTTGGCATTCAGCGTCAGTAGAGGTCCTCCATAATTTTGGAGTGCATTGTCAACAATATGCCGATGACACAGAGCTCTGCTCCTTTACATTTGCAGGTGTGACAATGTATAGGCTAGCTTAACCTCTTGCCTCAGTAATGAACTGGATGAAAGCCAATAAACTGAAACTTAATCCAGACAAGACAGAGACACAGTTAATGGGTTGTTCTCTTGAACAAACAGATGGGATTTGGCCTGGTCTGAATGGAGTTACAGTCCGTCTTTAGCTATAACTGTTGCTTGAGGGTCAAGTTGCCTCGGTGGCATGGAGTACTGTCCATCAGCTTAGAGTTAGAGGGCCAGCTGTGCCTTTTATCTGGACGGGTACAGCCTAACCTCTGTTGCATATACACTGGCAAACTCTAGATTTGATTACTGCAATATGTTACATGTGGGACAATCTCTAAAGATGCTATGGAAAGTTCCTCTGGTGCAGAATTTGACAGTCAAATTGTTGGCCTGTGCATGGTCTGAATATATAATGCCAATTCTGGAACAACTGCACTGGTTGCTATTTGAGGCTCAATTCAAAATGCCTGTTTGACGTATAAAGGCTTGTGTAGCTTAGATATTCCCCAAGGACTGTCTCTCCCCACATGAACTGACCTGGACCCCGCAGTTGTCATCTGAGGCCCTTCTTTGGTCTGGAGGATGGTGATACAAGAACAATGGTGCCTCGCCGTCCTGCTCATGCAATGCTCTCCCCCAGGGAGGCATGCCTGGTGCCGCATTTATTTGTAGGAACCTGGCTGAACCTTTCCTCTTTACCCAGGCTTTTGGCCCTTAAGTTGACTTTGTGTGTTTTACTTTCCAGACAAAGAGCCCGAGCCTGAAGCGAATGACGAAATGAATAGTTCACAGGTGATAAGTGACATCTTTGATGAAGTTCTTCAAGAGGATGGGCCTGACATAGAGAAGCTTAAAAAAGAGATGAGTATGACCTTGGAAGCTGATTGTGAGGATGAACAGGAGCCGCTGAATATTTCCTCAATGTCCCTCCTAACACCTTTAACAGAGTCTGTTGCTGTTGCAAGTCCAGAGGTAAGAACAGATGCTTAATTTAATGCTGCTATTTGTGTATGTCCGGGTTGTCATAGACTCAAATTCTAGAAAATGAGGAAAACACACCTTCAAACTTGTAATTCTCAGTTTGATATTAAAATCCAAGTCTCAGCATTATAATGTATTTCTTCAAATTTTAATTACACATAGAATGATCAAAGATCTCTGTCTCTTCCAGGTTTTTGCATCCCCATGTAAATTGGTTGACGAGGGGAGCAATGCAAGTGATGATAGTCCAAAGTCCAACAAGTTTCAAAGAACATCTGTCTGCAGAACTGAATCTGGAAGCAGCATTGGGTCCTTGTCAGAGGAGCGTAATCTGTATAGGTAACCACTTGGCTAAGCGTTCTATTCGGCCTCTTAAATTTTAGTACAATGCAGAGAGAGGACTAAAACAGCTAAGGCAAGTGTGGGGAACCTTTTTCAGCCTGAGGGCTACATACACTTCTGGGAAACCTTGTGCAGAGGGGTGGATTCAGATGTCAGTGGTGGGAGATGAAAGAGCCAGCTTAAGGCCATAAGCTTGTGGCTTATGGAGAGTCTTGGGAACCAGATAGAGAATCCCCTGGGCCTGATATTCCCCACGCTTGATTTAAGGCTAATCTAGATTTCTTTCTGGAAAATGGCCTCATGGGAAAAGTAGAAGGGCAGCACTTTTGCACTTCCTGAAACATTGACTTAGCCATCATTGTGTCTTTGAATAAATCCACATTGCTATAATCTTCCTAAGGGTGGTCCTAAAAGCTGGTTGTGCCTCTATCTCAATTTGGTCAGGATGAGTCAATCTCTGTTGTAAACCCTTTCTTGCCTCTCCACTTTCTTAACTTAATTTGGTCAAATACTTTGCTCTGTATCTTTCTAAAACTGAGCTTTTTTTTTTTGAAGTATTGACGCCTATCGATCACAGCGATTTAAAGAAGTAGATCGTCCTTCAATAAAGCAAGTGATCGTTCGTAAAGAAGATGTTTCTTCCAGGCTTGAGGAGAAAAGGAATGGAACGTCTGATCAAATTAACATCAAACGCAAATTACAGGTGCTTAGAATGCTGCCTTCCAATCCTAGAAAACTGAGTATTCATTCTATCCATTTAATTTTTCTTACAAGGATTATAAACTGCCAACACACATACTTTAGGAGTAAAAATGAAGTTATCTGGGGCCACTAGCAGTTTGGATTTCAGCATAGTTTTTGAATGCCAGGTTAGAATTAACTATGGCTAATAGTCCATGGCTGAGAGAATTTACTCATAAGGAAGGAGTATATAATCCTGCAGTCCAATCCTGTAACTGGATAACATGAGCAGAGCTATGTCTGCACCAGCCTCAATTGCTGATGAGAAACTTCAGTGTGGATTCGTTTCCAAAGAAACTGAAGGAAATGTGACAAAATAATGGTCTGAGGTTTTACTAAGTCTACTTATCTGACTACATGTTTAGGAGCTGAATAATGAGATCAATCTGCAACAAACAGTAATACATCAAGCCAGCCAAGCTCTAAACTGTTGTATTGATGAGGAACATGGGAAGGGTTCACAAGAAGAAGCAGAAGCTGAGAGACTACTTCTCATTGCAAGTATGGTGGTTGTTTAAAGATGGCTTTCTATGTAAATAACATAACAGGCTTTATTGCCCAAAAGATCACACTAGACTGTATTAAGCATACTGTATTCTTTTTTACTCAAAGTGATTCTTCAGCAATAACCTCATCTAAATTTTCCATAAATAAAAGATTTGAAGAAAGTGTTAGAGCAATGTGCAATTGATCTATGAAATTTTCTGACATCCTGTGGTGATGGCTTTAAGAACACCCTAAAACTTTATGAAGGCTAGTTCTGTGAATGAATGTTGGCTTGCCCAAAGCCTCCATTTACCTCTGAATATCACCTGCTAAAAGCAAACCCTTAAGGCCATCATTTTTCTTATATCTAACTGACTTCTGTTCAAAATGAGTTCATTAGAAGGAGGTTGGTTTTGATCCAACAATGGGATTCAATTTTAAACATTTTGTGGGATGTGCCTGTGACTTGAAAACAACCTGTAATTGGTTATGAAACATATACGTAACTACTTTATTTTTTATGTTTGTACAGCTGAAAAAAGAACAGCATTATTGGAAGAGTTAAACAAACTAAAAAATGAAGGATCTCAAAGCAAGAAGATTAAAGCTGATTCAATGCCTAGTGGAGTTTCTCCATCCAGGGGCTCTGTTACTCTGTCAGAAATGCGCCTACCTCTAAAAGCAGACTTTGTATGCAGCACTGTCCAGAAATCAGGTAATTCCATTTGCTGTGCTTGTGTGGTTGGAATTATGGTTTAGTGTAGCAGCTGATATAGAGACGGACCTATAAGTCAGGAAGTCTCTGGCTTGCAGGTCACATCTTCCATGAGACTAATTGCTCTTGGGAAATCTTCTCAAGTCCATCTTCATTTGAACTGGAATTTTAGAGCAGAGTTACCTTTCCTTACAGCATTCTGTGTTTGCAGTACTCCTTTTTCTTCTTAAGGTGTAGATCAAGCAACATTTCTTTCATCCACCCCCAAATCTCCTAGCTGAATGTTCCCCAAATTAATGCTGTTGCATTCCATTCTCCAGTGATTGGCAGTTTATGTCCCAATAATCAACTTCATACCTCCTCTTTTTCCGCCACCATTTTCCTCTTGCTTTCCTTCTCTTTCCATATTTAGATCACTTTCCCCACATTCCTGAAGCCACTGTACACTTTAATCACTGTGTTTAAGCAACTTAAGCTGCTGTTTTTAATGCTCAAGATACCAGCTACTACTGTGGCCTTATATCTGATGCCTTCAGCCTTTGCTGCTGCTGCTGCTAGATAGGTAATGTGAAGGCAGCAGCAGCAATAGTAGTGAAGACAGGCAGTAGCAGAAGAAGCCAATTGTTGCTGCAGAAGTGCTTTAATGAGTTAGAAGTACTAATAATTGAAACAAAACAGTTTTTGGTTGAGTACTTCCCAGAACTGTTAATATAGTGAAATTAAGGAGCACCTGGAAAATGCTAGGAAAACAATAATGGTTTTTAAAAAACAGAACAAAATAACCTACCACTTTTTATATTTGGGTTGGTGTAGGCAGATATACAGTGCAATCATATATATGTCTCCTTAGAGGTCAGTCCCATTGTGTTCAGTGGACTTACTCTGAGTTAATTGGTATAGGATTGCAACTTTTGTGATCTTGCCATGTGTGCAGTTTTGACTAAAATACTTCCAGCTTCTCCCTGAGTTTCATCATTTCATTTGAATAACACACCACATTCCATTTTGAAATTTTTTACAAAATCTTTAAATCACTGTGAAACTTGATCTTAAATCAACTGTCTTACAAACCATAAAAAAATAAACATAGGTGCATTAAACTGTGCAATAAGTTGATTGGAGGCAAAAATGCTGAACCACTTTGTTCTTTAATCTTTGTGTTAGCTGCTTTTGTAAAACAGATTAAGAAAGACTGCTTAAACTATTCACAGAAACAGCAAACTACTACTACGTAATAATGTTAAAAGCAGGAGCAGAAAACATGGTTGCTACACCATTAGCAAGTACTGCAAGTTCCCTGAACGGTGGAGATGCTCTTACTTTCACTACTACTTTTACACTGTAAGTACTTATTTGTTTAGCTATTTAATTTTATTCTTCTTTATAACAATGTTATATGCTAACCATTTGTGCCCTCCATAGCTGTTGACAATCACAACGAAGCATTAAGAACAAAGCTTAGTTTAAAAACACAGCAGCAGCTTCAAAAAATAAAGTTCTGGAGATCCAAAAGCATATTTAAGGAAAACTTTATTCCTCCAAAAAGAATGCTCTCTCTCACTCCCACCTCAACCCAGTCTTCCTCTTTTCAGATACTGGGAAGCGGTGGTTTAGCTGCAGTCATTTTAATTAGGATGGTGCATAAGAAAATAGTGAATGCTTGCCTGACTTTCCCACACCTCAAACTGCAGGACTGTTGTCTCTGGTGCCCTTGCACTCCAAAATACACTGCTTTGTTCTAGCTGGAGAAAAATAGCTCGATATTTGTGCACCTGCTTACGTGTCTGCTATACAGCTGTCTTTGATATCGGGCTGCTAGTTTGGGAGTGGTTCCTACTTGCCTAAAGTAAAATGGCAGGGCTCTCAAGCCCACTTTTGACAAACACTATTGATTTTGAACTCTTACTAAGCTTTCCGCAGGAGTTTGAGAGAAAAGAATTAATCCCATATGCTTCAGAAGTCTGAAGTTAATCTTGGCTGGGGGATGCTTGAGAGCGAGAGCAGCAGAGCTCTGAATACAGCAGTGAAAGCTACCCTAAGATGGTCTTCCAAAATCTTACAGGCTTACACCTGGTCCTGATGTTCCGTAAGACAATCAGGAAAAGACATTCTTGAAAAGCTGTTTGCCTGGGAACCCTGGACTGCCTCAGGTTGCCCTCTGCTTTTTTGTGGCCCTTGGACGGGCATAGATACAGTAGGAGCTACCACAGCTTCTATTGCAATTTATTTGATTTGTAGAACTTGACTTGGAAACTGTATTAGACTTCGGAATTGAATTTAACCCTTTCTTCCATTTTTTAAAGGCAAGATGTGGCCAGTGACTTTGAGATAAATGTTGAAGTTTATAGCTTGGTATGTATCTTTCACCTTTCGATGGGCATCTATTTTGAGAGAACACTTGGGGGTGCAATAGACTCTTAACATCTCTTTCATTTATTAGGTACAGAAGAAAGAATCCACAGGTGTTGATAAAAGGAAAAAATCAGCTAAGTCAAAGGTAAAGGGAATAATTGAATAAACTGGTGATGTTAATCTGTGCTAAAGTACTTTAATACAGAGGGAAGAACACTTTTTCAAATCAATATGACACAATATCCTTTTAAAACAAAAATGTTGTTCTTTAAGCATATTAAGATTATAGTCAGATTTACTACTCTCTGCCTTTGTGAACTGATGGCAGAATAAATCTTGAAGTGCTTCAGCTGAATAACTTAAGTTCAGTCATCTTGCACTGCATAATGTTGGTTCTAAAATTTTACTGCCTGTGAATATTTTCCATAATTGCATCTCGTACATGGTTTTTTCCTCTTTTTGTGCTTCTTTGTTGTCACTTGCCTGGGGACGTCATTCAGATTGTAACTCAGTGCCCTATACTGCAGCCATGTTGGCTGATGGCAGGGTTGTTTGGAAAGAGTGTGGCCTGTTCACAATCATGTAACAGGAACATGACAAATTTTGTGAATGATTGAAGTAGCATAGAGTGCTTTAAGCCAAGTGGAGCATCTTGTTCCTTTTGTGGAGTTGCTCTCAGGATCCATATGACGGCAACTCCACTCCACAGTTGGTAGTATAAAGACCCTGTGGTGAGAGGGACAATCCAGCAGACTCTGAGGTGGTCTTCGCCTGCCTGCCTCTCCTGCAATCTTTCCCACGGAACAGGATGGTAGATCACCCTGTTGGAGTGGGGAAGAAAAGTTCACCCGGAGCTGGGCCTGATTTCTTCAATATGTGCTGCTTGCACTTCTAAAAATGTATTCCATGAGAAATTAATAACCTGAAGTTTCCAATCAAATGCCATCCACAATTGTGATGTGTATGCAGATGGACTGTATGAAGTATGTATTTCTATACAGCACTGTCGTGTGTGTGTGTGTGTGTGTGTGTATGTGTGTGTGTGTGTATGTTTGGAAATACATCTGTTTTGGATGCTAACTGCTCACAAACCTAGCTAATTTGTTAACCTCGCTTTAAAACCTAGATGCTCTGCTGTTGTGAGGTCTTTAACAGTCCTGTACAGAATATAACATTTAGAGTGCATTTGTCTCTTCTCTAATCTCTTAGGCTATTACTCCAAAGAGATTACTGACATCTATTACTGCCGTAAGTATTAATATTTGAATGATTTAAAACTCTCTCACACACACACACATACTTACCTGTGACCAAGGCTTTAATTTCTAGCAAGATAATATCATGCTAAAGATCATAGTTACTTGCTTTTACCATACCTGTTCCGTAAACGATCAGCCTTTCACATGCAACCCCCCATCAAGTGCACAGTCTAAAATGTTCTTTTAACAACCTGTTTCCATGTGTTTTTTTCTCTTTATCGACAGAAGAGCAACCTTCTTACGCCAGGTAAAATTCGTTGTTTTTATTGCTTTATTTTCCCATTTGCCGTGAATTGTTTTATGTACACTACTAAAAACAAACAATTAAGCAGTGTATATATAAATGTACTAAATAAGTAAAAATGAGCAAAATATATTTATAATAAATAAATAAAAGTTTTGTCTGTAGGTGGCGCTTTTGTATGTTGCCACAGATGCCATCTTAAAGGCTGCTGCTCCTGTTTGAGAGAGGAAATACCTCTTCTAAGAGGGTGCTGACCATCTATAGTTTTTATTGCTTACAAATATTTGGCAACATTTAAAAAAAATAAGGGATTCCTTCTTAGTCGAGAGAGAGGTTTTTAATTGGTTAGATTTTTTCTTTTCTTTACAGGTATGTTTAAATTTAGGGACGCGGGTGGTGCTGTGGGTTAAACCACAGAGCCTAGGATTTGCCAATTGGAAGGTCGGTGGTTCAGATCCCCGCGGCGGGGTGAGCTCCCATTGCTCGGTCTCTGCTCCTGCCAACCTGGCAGTTCGAAAGCACATCAAAGTGCAAGTAGATAAATACGTACCGCTCCGGCGGGGAAGGTAAATGGCGTTTCCGTGCGCTGCTCTGGTTTGCCAGAAGCGGCTTAGTCATACTGGCCACATACATGACCTGGAAGCTGTACGCCAGCTCCCTCGGCCAATAAAGCAAGATGAGCACCGCAACCCCAGAGTCGGTCACGACTGGACCTAATGGTCAGGGGTCCCTTTACCTTTATGTTTAAATTTAAGGTATACTTATTTTTTTTCTTTACAGTCATGGCAAGTCCAGGTGGACCCAATGCTGTGCGCACAAGTAACTTTGTTCTTGTTGGTTCACACACAATTTCCCTATCTTCAGTTGGGAGTACCAGATTCTTGCTGGACAAGGTAATCAACATTGATTCGTTTCTTCAATATATTTTAGTTTGTAGTTTTAGCATAGTGCCTCCCTGCTTTGCCACCCGACTTTCTTGCCCTTGTAGGCAACTGACTGTAAATCTCTGCTTGTATCCATGCATGAAAATACTCAACATGTACATGATTGCTTTATTACTTAAATGGCTGTGCTGTAAAGTAAGTAATAGTCTTTGCTGGGACCTAAAATGTCTCCAAAATAGTTGTCCATTTGGGAGACAGTATCCTGAGGATGGGAGGGGTGGAATTCTTCATCACTGATTCCTAATGGTATTTAAAACAGATTCTTCTGGAAAAGACAAGTCAAAGCTTATATAGTTGCCATTCCTCTGCCTGAGGAGATTAAAATGTTAATAGCTTAAGAATGTTGATCTACTGCTGCTTTTCTTAAAATTGGGGGGGGGGGGTCTTGAAGCCTAATGCAGGGATTACTGGGCTTTCTAAAGATTAACTGTAGGTCTTAGAAATTATTTAAGATTTCTTGGCCATTTCTGAGCAGTTTGTTTTTGTAATAATGGAGGTGCTTAATAGTTGGAAAGGCAAATGTACAACTTAACCACACTAGCTGTCCTGGTGGTTCTCATTCACACTAATATTAGTACAGTGGTACCTTGGTTTACGAACTTAATCCGTTCCGGAAGTCCGTTCTGAAACCGAAACCGTTCTTAAACCGAGGTGTGCTTTTCCTAATGAGGCCTCCTGCCGCCGGTGCCCTTCCACCATTCGGCTTCCGTTCTTAGACCGAGGTAAAGTTCGCAAACCGGGACAGTACTTCCGGTTTTGCGGAGTTCGTAAACCGAATAATTTGTAAACAGGGCTGTTCTTAAACCGAGGTACCACTGTACTAGGAGCTTGAACTGGGAAACTAAATTTCACATTTGATATATATAGTATGAAGCAGGAGCTTCACTTGTAAGCATACGTGCGTTTCAGCTCTTCCTTGGCTGTCCAGTACATTGAACCATTTCTGCATCTTGCTTTATTTCTTTTCTTTTTTTTAAATAATATTTATTAAGAGTTTAAAGATTACAGAATAAAAAGAAAAAGAATTAAACAAAACAATACAATACAATACAGAAACAAAAAGACTACATATACATAACCAAACAAAATAAAAGCAATTAAAAACACAACCAATACTTTCAGTAGCTTATCTTTTCATTTACTTGTTTCAGCAACCTCCTCGCACCTCCCTTTTTTGTATTCCACTTCAATTAACTCTTTCAGCAAATCCTTTCCATCTTCCTCAGTTTTCTGTCCTATAATTTATCTTAACACATTCTGACCTTATTTTTCCCTTTGATCCATAAACAATCTATTTGTACTTAATTCTTTATAACATTTCTGCTAAAGCCATATAACTTCATTCCAACATCTTTCTAACATTCATTAATTTTACAATATTTCTGTAGATAATCTTTAAATTTCTTCCAATGCAACTTGCTTTATTTCTTTCAGTAGGAAACTGACCAGCAGTTTAGGTTGGGTATGTCACTCTGAAGTTCAGCTTAAAAGCTGAAACAGAACCTTGCAAGGCACATAATTGGTGTTATGCTGCTGTTTTTATCTTTTCCATTATGTTTTGCTTTTAGTTGCATTCAGCGTTGGTCATTTCTTTTTTCCTAGATAAATTATGGAATTAAAGAAAAAGAGCTGTTGGGTTCTTTGTTCCAGGATAAGGTTGCTATGTTTTCTTCCAAAACAGTTCCCAGTGCATGCTGCTTATGTCATCACTAAACTTTGCTCATTGCTATACTGACACGCTGCTTTAAGGACCACATTAAGATTCTCAGAACTGGAGATCTGGTGAATGAAAGTTAACTTTTAGGAAGAATGTCAGGTGGGGTTTTGTGTGTCAAGCAAATCTCTGGGAGCCTGAATTCTGAACACACTATCCTGTATGTATAAATTTCCTTGGCTATGTAAATAGCGGCCAATTTCATGAAAATCTTGTTTTGCTGAGAGACGTTCTCATTTTTCAGCATTGTATGTATCCCTTCTGGCTTGAAGCTCTGGTTTGGCTTTCCCTCTCCCTTAATCAGAAGCTAAAAACGGGACACTGTAAAATTTGCCAAATTTAGCTTACTCCTCTTGTTAACCCACCTTTCTGAAATTTGGGCAGTACAATACTACTATTTCTAGTTTCTACTAAGGTAAGAGTAAATTGCAGTATTAGCAGGTTCTGTTCATTTTGCTTTAGGGAGCTGGTGTTAGAAGTATGGCTGGTAACTTGGGAGGCATTAAAAATATATCTAAGTTGTCAAAACGAGAATGTCCGAGGTGCAGAACCTCCCAATAAATTACTCTTGTATCACTTTGACACAAGCTTTTTTGGCTTTTGCTACAAATGATGGCTTCAGTCCATTATTACCTTCAGTGCACTTGTGCAGGTACTACTTGTTCATTGTCCTTGTACCAAGGGGATCTTATATATATGCACTCTAACTCATCATGGAAAAGCAAGGAAAGCCTGTGTGATACAGAGTTTCAGACAGCATGCTCAGCTGTAGCATTACATTCCAGTTAATGCTTTAATGATAACTGTTGAAATTCTGTGTCGTTCTTATTTTACCAAGATTTATTGGCTGAATTCTGCACTTCGTTTTGGGGAAAATGTAAGTGTAAAAAAAGAGAAAAGAAATCTAATGTTAAATTACTGAAGCTGAAATAAAAGGAAAATATTGATCTGCAAGCCTGTAAGGATTTGGCCCACCCTTTATACCAAAATAACTTTCTTTGTTGGTGACATCACAATTAAAAAGAGGAACATTGAAGTAGGTGTGCAAACCATATTGCATTTTAGTTGCATATAGAACAATTTGTCACTTACTTGCTTTCTGAAGCGATTAGCCTCTTGACCACTCTGCGACAATCATTACCTTTGCTTATATCTACATTTCCTGTTACTACTGCAGAATAATATAGACTGAGGTTACCTACCAGTACCTAAAGTCTGCCAGCTTTTGTTATAAGCAGAAATGAAATTGACGACCGATGCAAATTCCACTGGATATAAACCACCAGTGACTTGTATGATATATAGACTGTGTAAAACATGCCTGGCATGTTATTACAGACTGAAAAAGAGAGATTCTTCAGTGCTTAATTTAAAATGAAAGAAAAGATGGGGGAAACGGCATAAATTATTCTCTGTGCATGAATGCAGATTATTCTAAATGTGTGCTTAAAAGCACACCCATTGGTGTCTTGAATGGCCTGCGCAATAGATTTGGGACTGAAGTAAATTCACTACTGTATTTCTAAAATGTATATAGGAATGCCATATCTGCATCTGGAATTGTAGTGTTCCAAGTACACAGCTACCAAATTGAAGCTCTTGGATCAGTTTAAAACCTGGAACTTGTCTTGCTTTATCTTTGCTTATACCATACAGTATTTACAGAAGAGTTAAAGCATACTATTAAATTCACTTCTGAAAATGTGCTGATTTATCAGAGCTGAATTTGGAGTTGTCATGTTGCTTCATAAAAGCAACTAATGGGTGTGCTGTACTGTTTTGCTATTCATTTGGTTTTTGAATATGTACAAAGTACAGTGGTACCTCTGGATGCGAATGGGATCCGTTCCGGAGCCCTGTTCGCATCCAGAAGCGAATGCAACCCGCGTCCATGCATCTGCGTGGGTCGCGATTCGCCACTTCTGCGCATGCGCGTGACGTCATTTTGACCGTCTGCGCATGCACGAGCGGTGAAACCCGGAGGTAACGCGCGCCGTTACTTCCGGGTCGCCACAGCGCACAACCCGAAAATACTTATCCCAAAACTACTTCAACCAGAGGTATGACTGTATCTACTGAAATTGGCTGTAGTGACATGACCAAACTTTGGAAAGCCTGTTTGGGTCCTTCAAGTGTGCCGTCAGTATTCCTGGGAGAAGTGGACTTCCTGCTTTGTGCTGTGTTTTAAGTCTTGCTGGAGGTGATGGCCTCTGCTTTTGGATGTTACTTGGCTGTACTGGCTATCCAATAATAAGAATACACAATACCACAACTAACATGAGTGAGGTTTTCTTAAAAAAACAACAACAAAAAAACCACAGTATGAGTGGGTTTTGTGTTTGGAAAAAACTAGGCTGTAAGCCTTCAAGCTCGCTGGTTGAAGGTCTTTTGCATCTGTGATAGATCACGTAGCTATGTTACTTAGAGGCTGGGGAAGAATCCTATATCTGGTGGTACTAGCGTACCTCTGATGAAGCAATGGTCTTCCTGATGTAAGGACTTGGTCTTGGTGAATATTGGGTTATTTCGTCTCAATTTTCTTCCCCTCCCCCAATGGCTCTTAGGTGGGATCCCTTAATCCTAACCAGAGTGCATATTGTAGCACACTTTGGATAATCCCAGGAGCATAACTGAATGCAATGTTGCTAAGTCAATCATGCATGTATACATGGTACAATTGCCTCTGCTGAGGACTAGAGTGGAAATCATGTGTGTAAAATATTCTGCTTACTTTAAAAAAGCCAAAAACAGTACTGCTAAACTTGGTAGAATAAATCAACATTCTACTTACTGAACCATGTGTATTTTAACAACCATGTCAAGCCTTGTGCTGGCAATGTTTTCCCATCTTACCCCCTGACTTTCTCTAGCTTGGTGGCAATTCTAGGGAGCCTTGCTTCTGGTTTTCTTCAGCCTCTGACCATTACTGGTAAATGGCCAGAGACAACTTCCTCTTCTCAAAAGCTTCTGGAATCTAAGCATTCAAACTTTCAGCTGAAATATGCGTGAAGAAGGTTGTGCTATATCTGAGATTAATGATGCTCACAAGTGAATGTGTTTTTTGTCTTCATGTAGATATGGCTTGTTAAAGAGAAATACAATTCTGAGAATCTTCCATCTGTTTATTTTCCAGGTTCCTTTTTTGTCTCCCCTGGAAGGTCATATTTATCTGAAAATTAAATGTCAAATAGATTCTTGTGTGGAAGAGAGAGGTTTTTTGGTAAGTTATCAGTGAATGCAAGTATAGATCTATATCACATGCACACACTGTTGGTGGCAAGATGAAAAAAAAATAGGTATGTAAAATGAGAATTCCTGCATGCCAAGGTTAAGGTTTGGGGCAAGTACTCTTTGGTGAGAGAACCCTAGCAGAGATAGAAAATCATAAAATATGCAGCAAAGAAAGGGTGGGAATATAGGCTGTTAGACCTGTAAAATATATACCCTTGTGAATTCCAAAACTTCCCTCTTCACCCAGCATAGAAAAAGACCACGTTTGGTTTACTTACAAACTCTTTAAAGGTCAGGTTCATGAGCTCTTTCCCCATACATCAGTCAGAAAAGCTGCACAGGCAGTAAAACATGACTTACTTGCAAAGTGGTGAACGTTCCTAAACTATTGGTATAGAAACTCGAGAGGCTTGTGAGAGCTATTCACATGCTAAATCCATCAGGTAAACTGAAGGGGAATAAAAGCTTGATTACCTAGTCCAGGGGTGTCAAACTCAAATTCATCGGGGGGCCGCATCAGCAGTTTGGTCACCCTCAAAGGGCCGGTTGTTCAGGCAGCCGTTGGATCTGTCACATCACAGGATGGCATGCGCTCAATATAAAAACAAGTGGAGGTTTCCTGAATGCATGTAAAGTGGAGGTTTCCTGTGTAGAACGGCCGGTGCCGCTAGAGGGCAGACGTTCTCTGGCTTGTAGGCTGCCGCGCATGCGCTGAAGAGGCGGCTTTCTTGTGTCAAAAAAAAAAAGAAGAAGTGAGAATAAAAGGTGAAGGCCGGCGGCGGCTACACGGGCCACATGACGAGGTCTGGCGGGCCGAATTCGGCCCGCGGGCCTTGTGTTTGACACCCATGACCTAGTCTATCCCAAGGTGAGCTAAACATGGCAGGATAACTTACTGTATGTAGACTTAAGCATGCTGGTTAGATGAGGCTCATTATCCCAGACACACACAAACTCTTGTCAAGCTGATCCTTATCTGGAGTGAAATTCTGGAATTGTCCTTAGAAGTTTATCCTGATATATAGGGTTAATCAAAGCTTATGTACATGGCAAACCATTCTGTAAGCCTTGTGTGGCTCTTTAGGTTCTGGCTAACACAGCAGGGCTAGACTTATTTCACAGGTCCTTTAAAAGCAGTTATTAATATGATCATGACTGTTAATCCACAATTATTAGTTTAGCTGACCTGTTACTGCTGGATCCAGCAGATGGCACCATGAGCTATATAAAACCACTGACACTCCCAAGATAGGAATATCTGTGTATGTTAGAATTGTGCTGCATTGATTACATCTTAAGAAAGGCACTATCTGAAGGATGCAGTAAAGTCTTTAGACATGTCACAGGAAAATAACATAAATTTTAGAAGTGTGTATTGTGATTTTATGGTACCTTTTATCAGTTTATGGGACGCGGATAGCGCTGTGGGTTAAACCACAGAGCCTAGGACTTGCTGATCAGAAGGTTGGCGGTTTGAATCCTTGTGACGGAGTGAGCTCCCGTTGCTCGGTCCCAGCTCCTGCCAACCTAGCAGTTCGAAAGCACGTCCAAGTGCAAGTAGATAAATAGGTACCGCTCCGGCGGGGAGGTAAACGGTGTTTCCGTGCGCTGCTCTGGTTCACCAGAAGCGGCTTAGTCATGCTGGCCACGTGACCCGGAAGCTGTACACCGGCTCCCTCAGCCATTAAAGCGAGATGAGCGCCGCAACCCCAGAGTCGGTCACGACTGGACCTAATGGTCAGGGGTCCCTTTACCTTTACCTTTTTATCAGTTTATTTAATAAAGCAGGATGGAAACTCCAGATATTCGCAGGTGTGCTGGCTGCTTCAAGGCCCATTTATGAGAGCTGGGAGAGTGGGAGTGGGCATACTTGCTGAGATATATATGGGTGAGCAGAGAAAAGTGGCAACAGGAGCTGCAGTGTTTTCAGTTGCTAAAAATTCAAGGAAACCTGTTGGACTTAACTTGTGAAGAAATGTGTCAGAATAGCCTTGGTGTTCAGCGATCTTTCTCTCTCCAGACTATGTTCGAAGATGTTAGTGGTTTTGGGGCCTGGCATCGGCGCTGGTGCGCTCTTTCTGGAAACTGCATCTCCTACTGGACTTACCCGGATGACGAAAAACGAAAGGTAATTATTGTGCTAAAAAGTACTTAAGCTAGAGGCTGTCTAGATTTTATTCTAGCCTGAAGTTCTGCAACACTGAGACCTTTTTGTCAGGCTTTACTTCAGCTGCTGTAATTCAGGGTGCATCCATGTGTTGCTGTAGCAGCATTGCTTTGTGGCTAGATCTACTGCTCTATAACATTTGTTAAAAAGACTAAGTGGTGTGAATGACATCACATCTTCCTGTGCAGCTTTCGGAGGCAGCTATGGGCACCCTGTCAGGAATTAAATCCTCCACATTGAGGCGGAGACTGAAATGCTATATTTAAATTCCTTATTTCTCTGTGTTGTGAACACTTGGGTTTGTTTTTTTCCCTTTTCCTTTCAGCATCCAATGGGTTCAATAAACCTGGCGAACTGCACTAATCGTCAGATCGAACCAGCTAACAGAGAGTTCTGTGCTCGGCCGAACACTTTTGAGCTCATTACGGTTAGGCCTCAGAGAGAGGATGACAAGGAAACACTAGTCAGTCAATGCAAAGACACGCTCTGTGTTACCAAGTAAGTTATGTTGCTTGATTTTAATCTTTTCTGGATGGGTAGTAATGTTAGTCAGTTGGTGCAAAGCCAAGTCTTGAAACACCTTAATTTTAAACCAATTTATTTTAGTGCAACCATATCCCATAACATGGGTGTCTTGGTCTTGCAGAAGATGTTGGGCCCCTGCTATTATGCTTTGAGCAGCACTGATTGTGGCATGCTAACGATCAACAATGCCTTAGGACAGCCTTCCCAAACCCAGTGCCCTCCTGCCATCCTTGACCATTGGGCCACGCTTCCTAGGGCCGATGGGCATTGGAAGGCACCAGCTTAGGGGCGGCTGGCCTAAGTTTACTATTTTCCTAAGATCAGGGCGTATTACTTCTTCATTTCCAATTAAATTTGGATTCCTTTACTTGGACAGCAGGTATAATATCTGCATTCTTCATCCAGTCATGAGGCTGATTTGGGAACTCTGCTATTACAGTGGTACCTCGGGTTACATATGCTTCAGGTTACATACTTTTCAGGTTACAGACTCCGCTAACCCAGAAATATTACCTCGGCTTAAGAACTTTGCTTCAGGATGAGAACAGAAATCGTGCAGTGGCAGCAGGAGGCCCCATTAGCTAAAGTGGTGCTTCAGGTTAAGAACAGTTTCAGGTTAAGGACAGATCTCAGGAACGAATTAAGTTCTTAACCCGAGGTACCACTGTACTATTGGTTTGGATCTTATTGCAGGGTTTTAAGGTACTTCTAGAGAATAATGTATATAGTAATGAAACTGCCCCACTTTATCCTTGTATGAGAAAGGCCTATAGGTCAATATTAATGCTTACTATTTCATTTCATTTTTTTAAAGGAACTGGTTATCGGCTGATACTAAAGAAGAGCGTAATCTGTGGATGCAAAAACTCAACCAAGTTCTTATTGACCTTCGCATGTGGCAGCCTGATGCTTGCTATGTGCCTATTGGGAAACCTTGAGCTGCGGGGAAGATATCTCATGGCAGCTTGCTTCAAGCCACATGCTGTGCTCTTAATGTAGACTTTTTTATGAGGTCCCTTGGGATTATTCATTACACTTCATGCTTTAAAATCTGGAAGGGAGAGGTGGTGTTATATTAGGCTCCTTGCTGCACTCAGAGTTCTAACTCTTCTAGGATTGGAGTATGGTAGTAGCTGTGTTTTTAAGCTCTATTTGGCTGTGCTAAATACTTTTTATATATAATATTTCTTGAAATATGTAGTGCAGTACACAATTAAAGTACCAGTTTATTTTAATTGATCAGAGCTCAGTTTATTTCAAGAACTGAAAAAAATCAGCACAGGAGGAAAAAAACTTAGAGCTTTATCAGTGTGCATGTTTCTCCTAAGAAGGATGCCTCAAAAGTTGTTTAGCTTTAGTGGGAAGCTGAAGCAGGAACTTCAATGATTTATTTATAAAGGTGTTTTTCACCTAATTAGGAAGTTAAAAAGTAAAAAACCCCATTGTGTTTAATGTTCTGAATACTTGGCACTTGCAAAAAGTGTCTGTCTCAAGAACACCATAGAATAGTCATAGAACCCAATAGAAATAATGAGGTTAAAAAGAAAAAAATGGTGTATGGTTTACAGCTATGATCAATTATGAAGTACATTGCACATTTTCTTAGAAAACATGTATGTAGTTTTCTTGAAGCTGCTTTAAAAAACAAACCTTTATTTACTCTTATATATCTAGCCATTTTCATGCATTTCCTAGTTTGGATGAATTAAAAACTTTCACTGATCTGAGCACTAGGAGAGTAAGATGAATTTCATTTAGCTGCTGTAGAGTTGCAATATGCAAAGTAATATTTCTGAGAATCCAACTTCAGCTGATGAGCACAATGTTAAGGCTGCTCACTTAAACAGCAAATGCGCAGGGGTCACAAATGCTTTCCACTGGGTGTCACAATACTATATTACTGCTGCATGCATTTTTAGATAGCAGCAATGGGGTACTTCCTCTAAATTGCTATGGCTTTAAGTTGAACACTAACATTTCCCCCCCTACAGCATATTTTGTATTATCACTTTAAATACCTACTTTTTCTGATGTTTTTGAACTCTTCCCCATAAAAAACCCTTAAATGTATCCAAAGGGAGTGCCTGCCAATGAGGGTTGTCTTACAATGCTGAAAAAACGTGGGTTTGGTTCCAGAGCATGGGAAATCTAGACTAATAAGCCTTTCCCAAAATGATGCCCAATATGATTCTATTCTGGCTGCAGTGTTACACTCAGATGGGTTTTGTGAATGCACTTCATAGGAACCCAGTGCTGATTTATGCTGGTGAAACTTGTATAACAAGTTAGTAAGCAATTTGTTATGTAAGGAAGAACAGTTATAGATTTGTGAGAGTACACGAAAAAGTAGAGTAAATAGAATGTGTTGCAAATAAACTGTGTGAAAGAAGAAACGGAAGTAAATAGCTACAAGAGTAAAATAAAAAATATATCAGCAAGGAAGTGGTGTTTGCTAACTGAGATCTGCTTAGTTTACAGTATCAGATGAGATTGTGTATGTTTAGCACAGCATGGTCATAGGTATATGTGACACATTTGCAGCAAGCCTCACCTCACTAAATATACTGACCTGATCTTGGGAAGAAGAGGGGGCCAAATATTCTGAAGATGACAGCTGGGTCCTCTCCAATAACGTTGCAGCCTTGGAAAAGCAGCAAGACTGTAGTCAAGAACATTATTGGAAAACAGGATGATGAAGTGGCAAATCACTTTCTGGTCAATTCAGAAGAAAGCAAATTAATTCAGCAAACAATTCCAGCTATAATAAATAGCAGAGCATTCATTTTTTCAAAAACAAAAACCAGCCAGCTGCATGTGAGGCAAATAGCATTTGATTAGGACCTTTAACACGACAATAATGGAACTCGCGTCCTACTGATTTAACTTTATATATGTATACAAGCTCAGACAGATGCTGATGAGTCTTAGAAGCAATTCAAAGGGGAAAGTGACAACATGTTTGAATTAACTCCAATTTGAATATGCATAAAATCCTGAGTATGATGGATTTACTTTTTAAAAATTGACTTATTTCAATAAGGAATTGATTAGGAAATTTATCCACAAGTCTTTCATAAATAATCCCTATTCCAAAACTTCATGAAATAGCACTAAACTGTAAAACCTTTGCAGGCATGTGCTGTGCCATATAATATACGTGATAATCTTTATCCCCATGAATTTTAAGGATATTTTGTCAGTTATGCATTTATACTTTATTTCTAAAATAAAGCTAACTGCTCATGATTCCTTCTGCCTGTTATTCAATGTATTTCTACTTACATACTTTACTTAATCTGTTGTACTAATCTTATGAACAAAGTTTAAGGTCTCATGGATTCACACAGAAAGGAAAGGAAGAAATTAAGTTTCCCAGTTGGATGGACATAACCCAGCATATTGGGAGTTTTTAATCAGCCCTGAATAAAAGAAACATGTAATAGACTTTTCACCAGCCCTGTGGCCCATGGCTTATCCAGTTCTTTCCCTGTCTCACCCAAGACAGCTTTTTGTTCCTAGTAACTCCTTTGGGCATTTTATATAAGATTAGATTTTTCTTGCTTGTAAATTAAAAAGATAAGGCTAAAGCAGGCGTCCTTATCTGCTACTTTTCTAAATGAAATTCAGGGGATACTCTTCATTCACTAAAAAATGCATAGCTGAATTATATATTAACTAGATCAAATCTATACATTTACCTCCAAACCCAAATGTCTATAAAACATGAAGGAAGTAAAGCCATTCCATTTTGTTAAAAGCTTTCCAAATCTATATAAATAATGGTTGAAACCAGCCTTTTCCAATTTACATAATCTTTAGCATTTACCATTTTCCAAATATTACACACTGTTCTTTTAAGAAATCCTTATTTAACCATATTTGCACCACATGATCAAAGCTTAAACCTAATATGATTACAAAAAACATAGTTGCAGTTCAGTAATGATACAGGAACATAAAATATGAGTAAAGATAGCTCTTTGCCTGGTTCTGGAAGTATTAATATTGTTGCTTAATTCTGTGACTGGGATTTTACCTTCAGTTAATGTACAATTAATTAAGGATGAAGTTGAAGATCAGGATGGGAAATTAGAGGGGTAGCTGGAGAATACAGACAAGAAATTGGATATGAAACTTAATAGTATACTTGAGGATCTCTTAAATGAAAATTAGGGGAATATGGAAATCACATATATTCACTGTGAATATGGAAAGACTGTAAATTAAACAGTAAGCAAAGGAAGGAGTTTATACAAAGAAGCAGTTCAGCAAGCAAATAAAGATAAAACTAAAAGTACCCAAAGCAATTACAAATTCAGAGGTATTCTCAAATGGAGAAAAAAGAAAAGCCAGCAAATTATCTTAAAATATTATGTGAACTTTGACAATGGTTCAGCAGTAGTATTTTTTTTAAAAAAGTTCACATCAAAGGAAATTTAGCCAAAGAAACTCAATGAGCACAGCTTTACATTGAGGGTCCTTTAAGAAGCAGTTCTATGTGATATGAGCTTGTAGAAAATAAAAGAAGGGCAAATATTCATTTTAGTGACCCGTCCAGATGCTTTATTCAAATGAAGAAGAAAAAATATCTAGCAGAATTTTTGAATATAAAATACACTATAAACAGAGAATTCCAATTAGATTTAATGTGTATCGGAAACAAATTGACCTGAAGAGGCTTGGTAGATTGATGGGACAAACGGGTGAAAAACCTTGCCTAAAAGCAAGCAGTCTCCTATGAGATTCCACATCTATACGTAAGTAAAATTTTACCACTGGTGCATTCAGCTGCCAGATAGTTGATAAAGAACTGTTTGCACCCATCAGCCTTTTATGTTCCAATACCCCAAAGGTTAGCTTGCATTGTTGGGAAAGGTGTTTCTTATTCTGAATGGTGAAAAGCCACTGTATTTAGCATGCTGAAATCAGTGCCCTCCTTGATCTTTGAACACTGCTACAATCTCATCGTTGGATGGATTTTCTTTTCCAAGAACATGAGGCCATTCATGAAGTATCTTCTTCCAGATGATTCTTGCTCCAAGGGCAGAAACAACCTGGAAGCAGTCAAAACAAAGGGGCAAGTTAGTACATCACTTTTGTCCCTTGCAAGGAAGAGCTTCATGCGCTATATTTGGGCACATTTACCGTATTTTTTGCTCTATAGTACGCACTTTTTCCCCTCCAAAAATTAAGGGGAAATGTGTGTGCGTCCTATGGAGCGAATGCAGGCTCCTTGGCTTCAGCGATAGCAACGCAAAGCCTCCGAAGTGCAGAGGGAGCGCTCCCTCCGTGCTCCGGAGGCTTCACATTGCTTTTGCTGAAGCCTGGAGAGCGCGAGGCGTCGGTGCGCACCGACCCCTCTCGCTCTCCAGGCTTCAGGGATAGCCCCCTGAAGCCTTCGGAGCGCAGCACGAGTTCCCGCTGCGTTCTGGAGGCTTCAGGTTCCTTTCGCTGAAGCCAGGAGAGTCTTGCTCTCCCGGCTTCAGCAAAAGGAACCCGAAGCCTCCGGAGCGCAGCAGGAACTCGTGCTGCGCTCGGAAGGCATCAGGGATAGCCGCGCGCAGCCCCTCCAGCAGGGAGAGGCTGCACGCGGCTATGGCTTCTTTAGTCCCGCACAGCCTCTCCCTGCCAGAGGGGTTGCGCACGGCTATGGCACAAGCCAAGACAGCGAGCGGCAGGGAGAGGTTGCGCGAAACCTGTACGCTGCTCTTTGGGGCTGGGGGAGAAATAAGATTTTTTTTTCTTGATTTCCCCCTCTAAAAACTAGGTGCGCCCTATGGAGCAAAAAATACGGTAAGCTGCTAGTTGTGGCACAAAAATGTGGCCAGTAAGACTAAAACTTGGTACCACTAACATGGCCATGAAATTTAATACTTAACAGTCCCTGGTTCATGGAGATTTCTGTAACTATAACATTATGGGCTGCACATTCCTCAGTGAATCTTATGTTTACCAAATGCCTGTTTCCTTAGATTTGTTTGGCTAATACAGGAACAACGCAAACCAAGTTTTTAGTGCATTCGGAGTGCAAAATTGGTTTGAAAGGAAAATTAGTCCCTGCCTAGCATGCCTTTTACAACAGACTCTCCTATCTAGCTAATATATGTTTTTACCTGATGTGTTTGACCCACAATTTTAACCTTTCATTTTTGCTATATTAAGGTTGATCTACTTTCATCTCAGAATTTCGCTGGGATTTCAATGACTATGTGACTAAAATTAATAAGAAAGCCAGCCTACATCAATGACACACAGAAACTGTTCAATGCACCTTTAACACATAGTTTTTAGTGATCCTAAACAGATTTCATGCCTTAAACCCCAGGAGATTTTTGTGGCAGGAGGCAAAAACCAACACATGTGCATCTTTTCTTCATGAGGAGTGCTAATTTTGTCACAGGTGCATTTGTTTGGGAACTATAAGTAACCACTAAGCAGGTATAATTCTAGCAAAATCAATTATTGTGTAATAGGAAAATATAATTTTCTCTCATGGATGCATTGTCCCCTGTGTAGGTGGAAAAGTCACATTAAATGGACTACATGGTATTTCAATCTCTTTTCCACCATTGGTAAATAAACATCTCCCTTTCCTGTATTTGAAAAATATACATCACAGCTATTTTTGCCTTAACAGGTTTAGCCTCACCTCTTAAGACTGCAATTACAAACATGTTTACCTGAGAGTAAGTCCAAAGGAACTTACCTATTAGTAAACACATATAGGATTCTACTCTATGAATAGGGAAAGAGACCAATTCCCGTTAATTTGGTTAATCTTGGCTTCCAGCTACTCATCAAATGTAGCAATTTGGGTGGCTCAAAGTATAAAGAAGATGCTTGCATGAAGGTGATTTCCCTCAAGCAACCTCCCATCAGATGTCAAAGAGATAAACAATTACCTGACATTCAGAAGACATCTTAAGGCAGCCCTGTTAAGGCAGCCCTGTTTTTAATATGTAACACTGTACTGTTTTTAACACTTGATTGGGAGCCGCCCAGAGTGGCTGGGGAAACTCAGCCAGATGGGCGGGGTATAAATAATAAATTATTATTATTATTATAAACCAGGGGTCAGCAAACTTTCACCAGGGGGCTGATCCACTGTCCCTCAGACCTTGTGGGAGGCTGGACTATATTTTTTTTTTGGGGGGGGATGAACGAATTCCTATGCCCCACAAATAGCCCAGAGATGCATTTTAAATAAAAGGACACATTCTACTCATGTAAAAACACCAGGCAGGCCCCACAAATAGCCCAGAGATGCATTTTAAATAAAAGGACACATTCTATTCGTGTAAAAACACGCTGATTCCCGGACCGTCCACGGGCCGGATTTAGAAGGTGATTGGGCTGGATCCGGCCCCCGGGCCTTAGGTTGCCTACCCATGGTATAAACTCTGGTGTGGCAACCTGAGGTGCTCAGTTAACAAACAGTTAACAACAAAAGAAGGACCACTGAAATTCACAGCACAATTTTTTTAAAAAAAAATGTGCTAACATGTCAACAGAAACTTCACCCTCTACGTAATTCTTACTTTCCCTTCCCAAGTTAAGCTGAAATGTTGCTAGCTCTCTTTCCGCCCTACCATAGAGCTGCCTATATGACTAATTAAATGCTTTTCCAGGTTCACAGAGTTAGATAAGTGCTTCTTTTCAGCTCAGTCTTTTAAAATATGTAAATCACCGCATGAATTTTTCCAGCGTCGGGGTTTTCTGACAAATACATTTTGTCATTTGGAAGGAAAGGGTCCAGTGGCCCTCCAGCTGTGTTCTCCTATCCTTATAAAGTGATTATAATTCTCAGAATAAACTCAGACTGGTCCGCTTGAGCCGGGTGTATTGCCTTAGAGCTTTCTGAAGCATATAACCATTTTGCTTTATTCGGTTGCGCTGAAATGCATGGCTATGTCAGCAATCAAGCCCTCAAAGCCAGCACTGCCCTTGAAGCTGCTCAGTTACTCAGCCTCCCCGCAGCTTAGATTTGAGGGTTAAGGAAGAAAAGAATGAGGCTATTAAAAAATGGGAAATATTTATTTTGTAAAAAAAAAAAAAAACCTCCAACCCAACAGGTGGGCTGGGGGGAGAAGGCTGTACAATCTTTCAAATAAGTCCCATATCTAAAAGCAATCCATCAAAGGACAGTATTAAGAATGGGATTTCTAGGCATAATTTACTGAACAGTAGGTTTATTTTGTCCTAGATGCCAAGTGGTTCTGAAAATTTCACTCAACTTTAAATGGCATCAGTGCACAAGCCATTTATTTATTCTGACGCAGACGACCCTTTCACACTTACTGTGAGCCGAGATGGAGCTTCTTGCACAAAGTGGAATCTCATGTCACGTATCGGAATACAGCAACCACATATGCAGGCCCAGATTTCTGAGTCTTGCTTTCTCCCTCCCAATAGCAATAATAACCAATCATAAAAAGGTAAAGGGACCCCTTACCATTAGGTCCAGCCGTGACTGACTCTGGGGTTGCGGCGCTCATCCCACGGAGCCGGCGTACAGCTTCCCAGTCATGTGGCCAGCATGACTAAGCCGCTTCTGGCGAACCAGAGCAGCGCACGGTAATGCCGTTTACCTTCCCGTCGGAGTGGTACCTATTTATCTACTTGCACTGGCGTGCTTTTGAACTGCTAGGTTGGCAGGAGCAGGGACCAAGCAATGGAAGCTCACCCCGTCGCGGGGATTCGAACTGCCGACCTTCTAATCGGCAAGTCCTAGGCTCTGTGGTTTAACCCACAGCGCCACCCGTGTCCCATCTGATAACCAATCGTACATTGTTCGAATTGCATATACATTGTATGCAGGTGCTAATTTCTTGGGGGTTACATTCCAGGCCCCTGCATGCACATGTGAAATTGCGTAAAGTGGGGAGCACTCTCTAAACGCCCTCTCTGCCGCTCTCCCTTCAATCCATACCAAAAATACAGAATCCAAAAATATCCACAACTAGAACTGAAGAACTGGAGGAACATGCTGCTGCTGCGCCACCCCACACATTAGCTGTTAGAAGAGGAGGCTGAGCAGCATAAACAAAGCCCCGCTGCATCTCCGACCATTTTGGGGGCTTTCTCCACCCTCACTGATGTCCTCTTTGGGCTCCAGGGAGGGTCTCTTCACAAGCCATGAGGATTCTCCAGCTCTCTCCCGCCACCGGCAGGTTTGATCGAATTACTTATTTCCTAGGGCCATCGATTGGGCGTAACTGGGGTGTGTATAGTCATACACAAAATGAAATAATGGGTTCCTTCATACCAAAGGAAAAGCAGAGATGGAAAAGGAGAGAGACAGAGAAATGGTTGCAGCCAAGATAAAGGAGATAGATGACTGAATATTTTGCTGATATTTGCTTATTCTTTATCCAACTGTTGGTTGGCGAAGAACACAGGCCTCAATTAAGTGGCTAAGGAACTCCATCTGCACGGTGTTCCTGAATTTGAACACTTGTGGGAAGATCCCACAGGGAAATGGCTCCCACACCACTAGGTAAATATGGGAGAAATGCTGGAAGAAAGTTTGTTTCCAAATTGTAGCCCAAGTCTTTCCACATAACTTTTAAAATATAATCTTATTAAAGGAATTGGATGACTACTTAATTGCCTGAATCCCCAGCAGAGCACGCTTGTAACAGGCTTACGATATATTTATTAAACGGACTTCTATTAGTTTAATAGTTATTACTAAGAATATTTTTTTTAAAAAATTCAGCATTCTTTCAGTATTCTTTTGAGGGGTATGACAATTAAAGTGGTATTAACTGTCTATATTGAATAGGAACACATATGCAAATGAGACAAAACCCACCAAGGAAAGGTATCTATGTTCAGTGTATTTACAAATATGCTGAGGCTTCAATAGGGACTGAGGACTAATGTGCCAAATGTTTCACAGAAAGGGGGTTTTGAGGAGGGGTTTGAACAATGTGAAGGTGTTCTAGGAGAGAGCACCTGGTTTAAGCAGCAGCAAGAGAGAAAAGGGTGGAAGTGACTGAGGGAGCAGGAAAACTTAGGTTTGAACTTGCAGAGCTTTCAGTCAGCGGAATGAAAATAGAGATCACCCATTTCCCATACTATTCCAGAAGCCTGCTAGCCTTCTGGAGCTGATTTGGTGGGGTGAAGGAGAAAAGAATATCCTCAAATATTGGCTTGATTTCTGTCCCTCTATTGTTAAGATTCCATTGGATAAAAGAGAAGAGGGACACAGCGAGAAGCCAAGTTACAGGGAACCAGGCAGGGGGCCTTCTCGGTGGTGGCACCCACCATGTGGAACGCCCTCCCACCAGCTGTCAAAGAGAAAAACAACTACCAGACTTTTAGAAGACATTTGAAGGCAGCCCTGTTTAGGGAAGCTTTTACTGCTTAATAGGTTATTGTATTTTAATATGGATACTTATTTTAATTGGAAACTGCCCAGAGTGGCTGGAGAAACCCAGCCAGATGGGCGGGGTATAAATAATAAATTAAATTACTACTACTACTACTAACTGGATATAATCCCTCCAGATCACGGAGGGTAGCAGAGCTAGAGGAGCAGCAGTCTTGGGCAAGGATCTATTGGAGTACAAGAACAGAGAAATGAATGAGGGCAAGGTCAGGGAGGGCTTAGCAGGTAACAATGCAGGTTTTGTGCTGAATCTGGCAGAAGCAAGGAGCCAATGCAGGAGGTTAAGAAAGGGTGCCGCATAGTCAGAGCAAATTACTTTGGCAGCAAAGTTCCGGGGAGAGATGAGGGGGCTGAGATGCAGCAAAGGAAGGCCAGAGAGGAGAAGTCATTAAGGCAGGCGGTGATCAGAACGTTGACTAAAATTTTGCGTCAAGAGAGGGAGGGTTATGTCTTTGCAATCCTGTAAGAGGAGACGCAACCTGACTTGGCGAGAGATTGAATATAGGAAGCAAATGAGAAAGGGGGTCAAATATAAAGCCAAGGTTGTGTGCTTGTTTAATATGGTGAATGGTGATGTTATAAATGAATACTGAAGAGCCTTGCTGGGAAAGAGAAGAGCACCAGCCTTGGACACAGTGAGCTTGAGGCAGTGTGAAACATCTAAGCAGAAATATCAGACAGGAAATTTAAAATGCAAAAATGGATGTGGGGAAGATTATGGGGCACAGAAGTGTCAGGGCTAGTTCAGGTGCAGGTCAGCACTCTAATGCAGAGAAGAACAGGGAATTTAATTTTTTATTCAAGAAAACAGCAAACAGTGCAGAGAAGCCTCAAGGCCGGACCAGCTTCCATATGACACCTGCCAGGAAGCTCCTACTTCCCACTTTCTGCTCAGTCCTCCAGAGGTTGCCCACATAGGCATCAACTATGGCGGGAGGGAGCCCTTGCTCCTTGTTCTGCCACATGCATAGCTCTTCGTGTCCTTGGAGATAAGGGAGGGTGGGAGCCTAACAGTAGGACAGGCAAGCTGCTGGGAAGCTTCATGTGCGGAGTCTGAACTGCTTTCTGCTCTTGGCTTTTCCCTCTCACTCACACCTGTTGCTTTTTCATCAGACAACCATCCTATGCCATATAGGACCCCTCCAAAGTTGATGAGCACTGCCATTCAAATGTTGTCCATGTGCCATGTCGTGTGATCATGCACCTGCCTCCCCAATATTTTATTCAAGTTGGCACCCTGCTCTGTCTTCAGTGTCCGCCCCCCTCTAGGCTCTTAACCTTCCTCAGAGGGCTTCCCCTCTAGGCTTCCCAAGGAGGTTTGCCGGCTGGTGCTCCCCCCGCCTCCAGTCATCCAGCCAGTCAATGACAAGAGGTTATGTTATTGTCATCATAACCACCTAGGATTCTCACCCATCCATAAGGTCTGGGTAGGGTTATGACAATTCAAAAAGACAGTATAAAAATTATGAGGGACTGGGCAGAGGAGGAGTGGTAGAGACCACCTCCCCATCCTGACCCTTCCAGGGCGGAGGAGGAGGAGGAAGACAGTATAGATAATAATAATAATAATTAATAATAATAATAATAATAATAATATATTTGTACCCCACCCATCTGGCTAGGTTTCCCCAGCCACTCTGGGTGGCTTCCAACAAGGATTAAAAATACATTAAAATGTCACACATTAAAAACTTCCCTGAACAGGGTTGCCTTCAGATGTCTTCTAAATGTCAGGTAGTTGTTTATCTCTTTGACATCTGGTGGGAGGGCGTTCCACAGGGCGAGCGCTGCTACTGAGAAGGCCCTCTGCCTGGTTCCCTATAGTTTTGCTTCTCGCTGTGAGGGAACCGCCAGAAGGCCCTCAGAGCTGGACCTCAGCGTCTGGGCAGAACGATGGGGGTGGAGATGCTCCTTCAGGTATACTGAACTGAGGCCGTTTAGGGCTTTAAAGGTCAGCACCAACACTTTGAATTGTACAACAGGGCTTTGAGGGAGGTCACAGCTCAGAGGCAGATGAGGGGGAAAGTTGGGAAATTGTGGAAGAGCCAGAGCAGCTGACTGATATGTCATTCGAAAGCATTCCAGACCCTCCATCTCCCAGAACCTGGTGAGCCTTAAAAGTAGGAGAGCAAAGAGCTCAAAGACAGAAGGCACGTAGCAGCACCCATGGAGGAGATGATGAGAATGACGAATGAGGGAGATACAGGGGGTGGAGATTCACTTGGGTCAACACCATTATCCAAGAGGCTGGGTTCCATAGCCTCTCTCTGGAAAGACTGAAGTAAAAAAGGACAGTATGAAACTTTTCTTTGTCTTTATCCTTTCCTGGGCCACCAGCTGGGAGCCGCTGACAGCATCCTGACAGAAATCCATTTTTAAAAAATAGTCAAATGGGTTCTAATGTAGAATGTCAAATGCTGGGGTAGAGAGGCGTTATCTTCAATGTAAAGGTGATGTTGAAAGATGGGCTAGATGAAGACAACCTAGGAACTCGGGACAGAATGTGGGAGAAGCCAGTTAAGAGTTCCTTTGTCTGAAGACAGAAAGAGGTTGTGGTACATCCAGACTGCCCTTGAGGACCCCCCTATTCCCTTGAGAACCCCCATTTCTCATTATTGTGCCTTCTGCCTCCTATTCCTACCCACCACCCTTCTCTGCTACTTACCTGGTTAGGATGAAATCCATCCACAGGTTCTATTAGCTGCCAGGCCTCTCCTCCAGACTTCTGCCACATCTCAGCAACTGTAAATGAGATAATCACAGCAGATTATGCACGGCACGTATAAGCGCCACATCCACTTCACCCAGCCTCACAGGCAGTATTTTTAGCAGATGAGTTGTGCACATGAAGATTATGATGATTTATGAAACATTGTCAGAGCCAATACTGCATCCAATCCCCTTTCCTTCTAGGCGGCATTTAAGCCTTTCCAAGATATTTATGCAAGGTAAACTCTTGGAGCATAAATGCTGGCAGAAGAACACACATTCCGTTCCAAGTAAGAATGAGGCTCACGTGAGGCAAAGGTACAAAATGCGTAAACTTAATTCTGATTGAACACATTCCGTCTCCTAATCTTCACTTGCCTCTTCCACAAAATCAAAATTCAAGGTCATTGCTTTCTGGAAACAAAATGGACAGTTGTGGTTATATATGTGCTTGGATCTGAACCATTTTCATTACTGCATACGACTGGTCCAAACGGTCAGATGTTGCTATGAGGTTCAGATATGTCAAGCCTCATGCCAAAGGTCCCAAACTCTTCTTGGGACATCATGCCTTACTCCGGGCAACCTTCCAAATCCCCATCTCTGTTCACACTTCAGAGCAGGGGGGAAGGCCAGTTTTCTTGCATTGCCAATGTCCCTATAATGTTTCTTGCTGGCCCTAGCAGGTCGTTTTGCATGGGCTAGCCCAAGAATTCCTCTGCAGCCTGTATAAAAGGTAAAGGTAAAGGACCCCTGACAATTAAGTCCACTCGCAAATGACTGGGGTTGCGGCGCTCATCTCGCTTTACTGGCCGAGGGAGCCGATGTTTGTCTGAAGACAGTTTTTCCGGGTCATGTGGTCAGCATGACTAAGCTGCTTCTGGAGAACCAGAGGAGCGCACGGAAACACCGTTTACCTTCCCGCCGGAGTGGTACCTATTTATCTACTTGCACTTTGACGTGCTTTCAAACTGCTAGGTTGGCAGGAGTTGGGACCGAGCAACGGGAGCTCACCCCGTCGCAGGGATTTGAACCGCCGACCTTCTGATCGGCAAGCTCTAGGCTCTGTGGTTTAGACCACAGCGCCACCCGCATCCCTTTAAATCCCAAATAATCAAAATCCTACCATTTATTAATTTCCAGGGAGTTTTTTTTGGGGGGGGGAGGGAGACATATAACAATACCAATCTCTCACAAACTGACAGCTACCATCATTTTCAGTCTATTATGTCCCTACCTGAATACATCAGATTTCTTGCATGTGAACAAACACATATGACACCCAGCTCTGTGATCTAGATTTTAAAAAAACACTTTCAATGTTGGGGGTTTAAGAGGGTTAAAGGAACTATGACAGAAGCTCACTGTGTGCGCACACATTCTTTTTTCCTCACTTTCCACTTTTTCAGGTTTTTAAGCGCTACAAGAGTCTGTGAGCAGCAATGTTAAGAGTAAGGAATTTCTATTGCAGGCATGAGCTTCATGGGGGACTTAGGAAACAGTTTAAAATTCTGGGTGAGGCCTAATCCACAATGATACCAGTGCCAGGGCTCTCAAACTCCAAAAATTAGGACGTCACCCAAAACCGGAGGGGTGGAGGGAGAGATTGCAATAGCTGCTGAATATTTAATAATGCTTTGAGACTCCAAAAAGGGGGTTGCACTAACTTTAGCAAAAAGAAAATGAAAAATAGGTCAGTGAAGAGAGCAGAGGCAGGCGAGAAGGGGAACTGACAAGTGATGCTTCCACTAAGCAGAAGCCTTTAATTGTAAACACGATTATGGGCCTGTGACAAACATTCCCTAAGGTTGTGTTGCATTTTCTTTTGTTTGCCAACGTGAAAAGGTAAACCCCATTGATTTCCCCACCCAACCCAGACTCAATATATTTAGCACTTCGAAGTAATTTGGCTCATCAGCAATCAGATAACGACTCTCATGAAACATTAAGAGGGTATTCAGAATGGTTTTGATTTAAGCGACGGATCCCTTAATAATTTATTGTAAACGAAGAATAAGTGATTGCATAACTAAGTAAAAGGAATGTTTAGGAAGCAAAGCCTGTAAGCCTCTTATGCCTGGATCCTGCAAGAAAGAGCCACAAACTGCTGCTTACACATACTGTTTCCTTGCTGGGTTGGCACCCACATGAGTCGGCTGAGAGCCAGAAGCACATTCATGTAATAATAATAATAAATTTTATTTATATCCCGCCCTCCCCAGCCGAAGCTGGGCTCAGGGCGGCTAACAACAATCAAAATAATCCAATATTCTAAAAACATTCATTATAAAATCAATTAAAATCAAATTAAAATCAAATTGATGGCAACCATTAAGCAAAATTCTGTGCAGATTGCCAGAGGAGGGGGTCAGGCTGCGCCCTGACCAAAGGCCTGGTGGAACAGCTCTGTCTTGTAGGCCCTGTGGAAAGATGTCAGGTCCCACAGGGCCCTAGTCTCTTGTGACAGAGCATTCCACCAGATTGGAGCCGCAGCCGAGAAAGCCCTGGCTCTAGTTGAGGCTAGCCTAACCTCTCTGTGGCCTGGGATCTTCAGGATGTTTTTATTTGCAGACCGTAAATTTCTCTGTGGGACATACCAGGAGAGGCGGTCCCGTAGATACGAGGGTCCTAGGCCGTATAGGGCTTTAAAGGTTAAAACCAGCACCTTAAACCTGATCCTGTACTCCACCGGGAGCCAGTGCAGCTGGTATAGTACCGGATGAATATGATCTCGCAGCGAAGACCCCATAAGGAGTCACGCCGCGGCATTCTGCACCCGCTGGAGTTTCTGGGTCAGTCTCAAGGGCAGCCCCACGTAGAGCGAGTTACAATAATCCAGTCTGGAGGTAACCGTCGCGTGGATCACAGTGGCTAGGTCAGGGCGAGAGAGGTAAGGAGCCAACTGCTGAGCTTGGCGGAGATGAAAAAATGCCGCCTTTGTTATAGCTGTAATCTGCGCCTCCATAGAGAGGGAGGTATCGAAGATTACACCCAAACTCTTAACAGACGATGCTGGCACTAATTGCACCCCCGCAAGAGATGGGAGTTGCCCCCTCAATCCCATATCGCTCCGTCCCAGCCAGAGGACCTCTGTCTTCGAAGGATTTAACTTCAACCGGCTCCCACGTAACCATTCAGCCACAGCTTCCAGACATCTGGTCATGTAGCCAGTGGTCTACAGATTTTGGCTGGACTAGCCGACCATCCAAAATCTGTATTCTCCACCAGCACTGTCCCTTCCTCAATGGAGGGATAGATTCTTGTTTTGGGCATCACGATGAGCTCAGGGCCAGCCCACTCATGAGACAAGGTGCGGTGACTGCTTCAGGTGGCAGGATCCACAGGGGCAGCAGATGTCAATCTTTCTCTCCTCCCCCCTTCTTCCCTGGTGGGGAGGGGGGTGCCGAAATGTCTTGGCTGGCCCTGGGAGAACACAAGGTCAGATCAGAATTCAGCCTCTGGACCAGCGGGGCTTCTGCTAGCAGAAAAAGTCACCCGGGTCCCCTCAATGGTTCTAGTAGTCCCTGTGGAAACCTTCTTACCATTACTGCTGCTGATGGGGGTGACTGTTGGAACTAGCAAGGAGAGAGGGGAAGTAGTTTGTATGCAAGAACCTTCTAACCTCTGGATCCAGCAAATGTTAAAATATAAGCCAGGCTAGCTTCCTGTGTTGAGGAGATAGCCTGGGTTATGTGCCATTAAGGGAAACAAAGGAAAGAGGAGGTGGCAAATGGGTGGGTTAGTTAGAAGGATGAAGCCACGAAGTCGAAAGTTGCAGTGATGTGAGCTAGTAGAAAAGCAGCAAGCTTGAGAGCATTTGATTTCTGCGGCTGTGGAAGAAGCAAGACCCCCCTGGGGTGCAGATGCCACGATGCCCTCCATCGCAGGCTCAGGTTGTGTATATATATGTAAATAAAGACACCACAGTCTCTGCTGTCCCTCGTTCCCAAAGGAAACACAAACCCGGGGTAAGCGCCTGGAACCCCTGGAATCTAGCACCGCTCTGAGATTGGGGTGGTGTGTTGTTGCTGGGTCCACCCCCCAGTTGTCACCTCCTAAAGCCCTGTGGCCCTAGTTGCCTCCCTTTTCTGTCACTGCTTGCACATCGGTGCTCTCTGAGCATGCAGGAGAGAGGAGGCAGGGCCACATCCTCCAGCTACCTTGTTTCTGCGAAACCCAGCCAGATGGGTGGGGTATAAATAAATTATTATTATTATTATTATTATTATTATTATTATTATTATAAATTTTTATTTATATCCCACCCTCCACAGCCGAAGCCGGGCTCAGAGCGGCTAACAACAATAAAATAATACAACATTCTAAAATCATTTCATTATAAAATTAATTCAAATCAAATTAATGGCAACCATTGGGCTAGTGTTCTGTGATGATTGCCTAAGAAGGGGGTCAGGCTGTGCCTTGGCCAAAGGCCTGGTGGAACAGCTCCATCTTGCAGGCCCTGCGGAAAGATGTCAAGTCCCGCAGGGCCCTAGTCTCTTGGGACAGAGCGTTCCACCAGACTGGAGCTGCAGCCGAAAAAGCCCTGGCTCTGGTTGAGGCCAGCCTAACCTCTCTGTGGCCTAGGACTTCCAAGATGTTTTTGTTTGAAGACCATAAGTTCCTCTGTGGGACATACCAGGAGAGGCGGTCCCGTAGGTACGAGGGTCCTGGGCCTTATTATTATTATTATTATTATTATTATTATTATTATTTTATTAGTAGTAGTAGTTCTCAATCTTGGGCAAGTGAATGGCTGTCCCATTCAGGGTGGGACACTTTTCCCAAGGTGACTGCACCTTTCCCAAGTCCCCCCCCCCCCAGTACCCAAACCCAGGGGCGTCCTTAGGGAAACGAACAATTGGAATTTGTCTTCTGGACTGCTAGGCACCACGCCTCCTATCTAGTGATATGCATCGAGTGGGTCTTTATTCAGCTCCTCTATAAAAGCTTACCTTCCTTCAGTGGGTAATCCATGTAGAAAACGTCAAAACTGGCATATTTCTCGGATTTTGCCAGCTCCTTCAGGACACTGGAAAGCTGTAAGGCTCTCTGTGGGGCGTCGGGAATCCACAAGAAATATATGTGTGAATTGTTTTATTGTTATGAGAACTCTTACCCATCTCTGCCTGCCAAGAGTCCAGAGCACCTGACAGTAATGTGCACAATGACCGCTCCCCGCTTAAAACGGGGGGCGCCCTTTGCGTGGATGTGCGCAGCCATAGATCTGGAGCGGCCCCATCAGCATAGGCTTGGCTTTGCCTTCCCTCAGGTGGGATACCTGGAGGTCTCCGCCTACCTCACTCAGTTGTCCAATCCCACCTGGGGGAAGCGTTGCCAAGGAGACCAGGCCAGGTGGGGGAGGGACTACCTGCCCACACAATAGAGGGAGGATCTTACCTGGGAATCCTCACTTGGCTCCAGAGCTTCTCCCACCCTACCCACCCTCAGTTAATGTCTTCTTTTGCAGGTTAACTTTTCTTCATAGGTTTTGCAGGTTAACTTTTCTTCACAGGTATGCGGGCGCTGCTACGTTAAGGTCGCTGTTAAAGGGCCGGAAAGGAATTTCCCTGCATTGGCAGGTTTCACCTTTCCCGTAGCAAAACGTCACAACTTTGGCGGTATCAGGCCTTGGGCGGAATCCTTTTGTCCATCTTCCTCTTTGCGGCGGCGATACCAGGGTTCCCCGTTAAAGGGGTTTCTGAAGGGAGGCTTTGACCGTACGCCGAAAGGTCGTCATTGCTCTCCCCTGCGGCGGCGGCGTAACGGGGGCGGCTATCTCTGCTTGTTCTCCAGAGCCGGCCCATCCCCCACACACACTGGATAACCCTGATGCTCCCTAGGTCCCCGGCTGGGGACTGGGGAGGGAGAACGCCCAATGCCTGAGCCAAGGTCTACCCACATTTGAAATTTAATAAAGTTGTGGCTAATTTAATCCCATAGCACGTTATCTTGAGTCGTTATTCCACATGACAGGGGGGGCCTGCTCGGGATCTGGGGACTCCGCCTGTCCACGCAATAAAACAACATGCAAGCTTTGTGTGGCCACACTGCTTTCAGCTTCTGTGCACAAAAGCAAGTGTGAAATTAAATCTGCCATTTAACGTCCAAGTCACAGAGCTGTCCCCCCCCCCCCCCGCTTGTACAAATAGCTGACCTTGCTTACAACCTTGATCAAAACGGTATTAAGATATTGGCACAGTGTATAGAGCAACATTCCCCTGCAAGGTTCAGAGCTTCACAACCAAGGTATGCATTCAATGCCAGCCTAAGCCATTTCCAGTCGGTAGAAAGACAATTCCTTCCTGGATCTGCTGTAGGCAAAACTGCTTGAGCGAAAGGTCCCTCAAGTGCCACTTTTTGTCAGATTCATTTATAACAGATTGAGATTGAATCCTGACAAGATAGATGTACTGTTTTGGGGGGACAGGAGACGGGCAGGTGTGCAGGATTCCCTGATCCTGAATGGGGTAACTGTGCCCCTGAAGGACCAGGTGCGCAGCCTGGGAGTCATTTTGGACTCACAGCTGTCCATGGAGGCGCAGGTCAATTCTGTATCCAGGGCAGCGGTCTCTACCAGCTCTACCTGGTACGCAGGCTGAGATCCTATCTGCCTGTGGACTGCCTCGCCAGAGTGATGCATGCTCTGGTTATCTCCCGCTTGGACTACTGCAATGCGCTCTACGTGGGGCTACCTTTGAAGGTGACCCGGAAACTACAACTAATCCAGAATGCGGCAGCTAGACTGGTGACTGGGGGCGGCCGCCAAGACCACATAACACCGGTCCTGAAAGACCTACATTGGCTCCCAGTATGTTTCCGAGCACAATTCAAAGTGCTGGTGGTGACCTTTAAAGCCCTAAACGGCCTCGGCCCAGTATACCTGAAGGAGCATCTCCACGCCCATCATTCTGTCCAGACGCTGAGGTCCAGCGCTGAGGGCCTTCTGGCGGTTCCCTCATTGCGAGAAGCAAAGCTACAGGGAACCAGGCAGAGGGCCTTCTCGGTAGTGGCACCCGTCCTGCGGAACGCCCTCCTACCAGATGTCAAAGAGAACAACAACTACCAGACTTTTAGAAGACATCTGAAGGCAGCCCTGTTTAGGGAACCTTTTAATGTTTGATGTATAACAGTATTTTAATATTTTTTTTTGGAAGCCCAGACAGATGGGCGGGGTATAAATATATTATTATTATTATTATTATTATTATTATTATTATTATTACTGATTCAGATGTACAAGACAGCGTGAACTACAGTTCCTCCTTGTGACTGAGCTGCTTCAGACGCCATGTGGAGGGGGAGTGCCTGCTTGCAAGCCCCTCCACACCAAGACCCCCTTGCATGTAGAAAGCTAGCACAACCGGGAAAATATTACGCTAGAAGCACTTGATACCTATGCAGGCTGCTTTCAAAAATGTTCATTCTTAGGCAAGGCAGTCCCATAAAATGTCTATTAGCTTGCCTTGAAGATTTAAGTGAGATATTACTCTGGGAAAGAACAAGAACTGGCAGGCTATTTTGCTGGCATTTGAACCCCATGTACATTAAGCAGATTGTTTAAATATATAAGAAACTGAATCCGATCTGAGCATCTTGAACTGAAGCAGAACAATACAAGCCCTTGGTGATATTAGGAGTCCAGATTTCTTCACTAAAACAGTGATATAAAATATCCTGCCCTTTAAAACCTTATTTCCTTCTTACAGCAGAAGTCCAAATACCGTCTTTAAAAATAGAATATCTGAATATATTTTAAAATTACTTTTATATTAAACATACCTCTGAGGTCAGGTTCCTAAGAGTGGCATTTGCAGACATCCAGCCAACGCATGGAGAAGACTGTGTGAATGCGGAAAGATTTAAATATTTGTGTGTGTAAAATAATAATAATAATAATAATAATAATAATAATAATAATAAATGTCTATTCACCTTTCCTCTGAAGATGACAAGGTGGTTTATTATTATTATTATTACTACACACACACACACACACACACACACACACACACACACACAAAATACATAGTAACAAACAAAAAGAATAGCCCCACACAAACAGTTTAAAAGACCATAGTTTAATTAGCCAAAGGGAGAAGAGGACTGTTTTTGCCTCACACCTAAAGATATGTAATGAAGGCACCAGGAGACAGAGAAAAGCCTCCATTAACTGGAAGGCTGGAGATGTTATCAAAAACATTGCATGTATTTTTTAAACAAAGTGTTACCGTTTCAGACCTAGGCAGGAAACATAGAGTGAAGGAGATAATTCAGATTAACAACTGAAATTCAGAAAACAGATGTTCTTAATAGATGCAGACTCAATCGTCTGTAATCTCTGGCATGTTGAAGAACTTTACATCTGTTTGGAGCACTAAAACTCAGGGGTGGCCTATAAGAACTTAGGTGCCCTAAACAAAATATTGACATGAGATCCCCCTTCTTCTCCCCCAGTTAAGTTTGGATCCTGTCATCACTCCAGGATTTCACCTATTCAATTTGTCCTTGGGGCTTTTTGATCCCAACAGACTTGCTTTTGCCCTGGGCAACACTTTGGTACGAAACAGCAAGGTATGGGGACTAGCAGGGGAATTCAACACTCATCTCCTTCCATTTGCTTCTTCTTCAAAGTTCCACCTTGTGATAAGACCAGCCCTGTCTAAAAGCCGAGAGATTAGCTCATAGTCTATACTTGCTACATACAGTTACATGCCTAATTACTTTACGCCAGGGGTCAGCAACCTTTTTCAGCTGTGGGCCGGTCCACCATCCCTCAGACCATGTGGCGGACCGGACTATATTTTGGAAAAAAATAATGAACAAATTCCTATGCCCCACAAATAACCCAGAGATGCATTTTAAATAAAAGCATACATTCTACTCATGTAAAAACACCAGGCAGGCCCCACAAATAACCCAGAGATGCATTTTAAATAAAAGCACACATTCTACTCATGTAAAATCACACTGACCGTCCGCAGGCTGGATTGAGAAGGCAATTGGGCCACATCCTGCCCCCGGTCCTTAGGTTGCCTACCCCTGCTTTACGCTCTTCCTAAAGGAAGGTCCGTTTACGAACCTCACAAACTTCCACCACAACTAGATGTCAAACCAACAGAAGGCATCACCTCTCACACTCAGCTTTTTTCAGCCCAAGATGTAATTGCATTGGACATTGAGGCAACTTACCTGTAGACAGGTGAGAAACGAGAAAAAATGTTCGTATGTGACATCTTTGTTCAACTGGCCTGGAAAACAGAAATATTTTCAAAACTGACCACGTGAAAACATATCACATCCCTTGCTGGAAACGCATTAGAAATCTGCCTGGCGAGAGCATTTGAGTGAACGTGTTTAGGCTTAACTCAGGGAGAGGAAGCTCACTTCTGACCTTTGCATGTTGAGCGTGAAAATCTCAAGAGATTCTCATTGTGTTCAGTGCTTAGATGCATCTCTACAGTTGGGAGACTTCCATTATCAACCCACAAAGGTCAGAAGTGGAGCTGTGGGAGAAGAGGACATTGTGGCTTGGTATGCAACCCAAGTCTACATGCATCCACCTAAAAGCAGGAAAAAGACTAAGAATTTCATTGTTTGTGCTCAGGCACCCAAGTACATAGAATAGGCAGGCAGCCCTCGGACGCTCTCCCTCCTTTGATATTTCCTGCCACTATCACTATATTCATTAGTGTACAGTGGCTATTTTGATAGCTGGCATATGTACACGACAATCCTCATGAAGATTTGGCACAGGCAACGGTGCCAAAATTAGGTATAAGGCAATTAATAGCAGTTTGTCTCATTATTGGATCTGTAATCTGCAGCAACTCTATTCAGGCTTCTTTAGTTTTAGCTAAAAGCCTAGTGCTTGTTTGGTTTACCTTCCAGCTTTTCTCCAATGTTTTGGGATAAGCTAAGGTTCATAAAGCCTTTTGTGCTCTCCACAACTTTGTGAAGCAAAGCTGAGCAGTATGATTTGCCCAGGTTCCCTCAGACACTTGCACAGCTATGTAAGGATTCAAAATGAGCTCTCTTTGGCCCCATTCATATATATCCTTTGAAACTGCTGCTGCAGATAAACTCCCTCAGGCTGATTCACACAATGTATTTGCAATACACTATATAGCAAGCATAGGCAAACTCGGCCCTCCAGATGTTTGGGGACTACAACTCCCATGATTCCTAGCTAGCAGAACCAGTGGTCAGGAATGATGGGAACTGTAGTCTCAAAACACCTGGAGGGCCGAGTTTGCCTATGCCTGCTATATAGCCTACCATAGGCTTTATTGCTGCCCCTTCACATCTGTGTCTCAAGTCACATTACACCACACACACACACACACACACACACACTTCTTTACTTCTGCATATACACGTTTTCCACCTCTATTCTCAGCCAATTAAGCTAACAAGAGATCAGAGTCACATAATATTCAGTTCAAATCCCAGGGTTGAGTGACTGAAACCCATTAACAAGCCTTTCACTCTCCAAAACCTATCTAGCTTTTTCACATCAAGGAGGAAGATTAAAGACGACTGTGTGCATCCATGGTTTTTTTATACCTCACATTGCTTGGCTTTAAAGGTGGAAATAATGCATTCTGTCACAGAAAGAAACATATACTTCTTCTGTCCAGGTGACCTAAATTCAAGTATTGTTAAACTCACATTAGGCTTCCCATAACATGCTCTATATTAAGAAATGTTCATATTTGATCATTTGTCTCGTAGTTTTTTCTCCTTCTCGGATCAAGATAATGAATTACAGTATCTTAAGCTGAACTCCTACATGCCCTTACCAGGGAATAAGTCCCACTGAATTCACGGCACCCAGTTGGAAGCACTAAAACCTGTCAGGCAGGCAGTCTGCCTTTGACACAATTGGGAAGAGAGACATTTGTAAAATTTTTAAAGTTTAGAAAGAAATAATACGAAAGAGCGGGGAGATTTGTTTATTTTTTGCCAAAGAAGGCACTGGTGGAATTTTCAGCTACGACCACAAAAAATGTAATCACCAAAGCCCAAACCAAGTTGTCCTTTATATATCTTAAGTACGATATGCCCACTATCTAGTATAAAGCTGGACAATGTGCTTTCACTGAAAGGAGGAGGAGTTGCAAATTTTGCAACTTGCACAAATCTGAGGATCCCAGAAGAGCCACGTGGTGAATGAACTGGCACTCAGAACCCCAGCGCTGCCATTTCATAGCACCTCCGCAGCGCCATCACATCTAAGACAGAAAGTTGGCGTATTTACCCAGAGGATAGAATCGATCGTGCAGGTTATCCCACAGAAAGCGACCGTCTACCAAACCGGTTAAAAGCACATGGCTCCCTTTGGGAAGGAGGCTGTTGAGATATTGCAGAGCCTGCATAACACTGGCGCGCATCTGCTCAGGCCGTGTCATGTGTTCAACAGTGTCAGGATACCTAAGAAAGAAAAAGACCACACGGTGCTTAGCAAGGAACAGCAAAAGCAAAATGGCTAAATGGTCTCCCGTTTGGCTACGCTTTGGGTGATCTGTTTGGATGCATTTGTCAAGACTAGGAGGGTTACTGAACCCCAGCGGCTGCCATAAGCGACTGGCAGGCTACGAGAAACGATGGATCATCAAGCTGTGCAGGCTGGGACTAGATGGTTAATTGGGGCCACTCCGACCCCATTATTCCATGCAGAATTTCAAGAGTTCAGTGCTGGATGTGCCTCATGTGTCCCAACAAAGCTGGGATGTATCCTTGTTAAGAAGCAATGGTTCTGAAAGATTAAAAGTTAAATATTGACATGTGTCTCCATCTGTAGACGCACACTGTCTCGCAGCAGTTAACAGAAACCCTTAGAAGATCAAGCATTTTCAGAACTGGGGAGCTTGGGCAGAGAAGCCTTTATCATGGCTGATTTACCATTAAGGGAGTTTAATCTTTTTTCTGTTATTTCTTTCAGTTGTCCCTCATTTCAAAGCACAGATTGCCTCTGGCCCCAATCAGTCATCTCTTGTTTCCTTCTTGTTATCATGCCTTTATGTCACAGATAAAATACAGCAATGGGAAAAGAAAGCTGCAGAGATGATCAGTTAGTGGAAAAACAGCAAATCTAACAATTTTGCTTGCTTCCCTTCTCTCTCTCTCTCTCTCTCTCTCTTTCTCTCTCTCTCTCTCTCTCTCAAAAAAACCCCAGAACCCCACTGTGAATTCATTTTTTTTCATGTTTCTTTTTTATTATTATTTCGCTGTCCTACATTCGTGCCTTGGTAGGCTGTGAGATATGTACCATCTGTCTATATTTTTGTACATCCTCCTCATTTGGACATTGCAATTTGGGTTCTGCTGGGAAAGCACATGATTCGCCAATTTCATTATCTCTGTCACTTACAAATGCCTGTATTTCTCAATCTCTCACTTGCCACCTTGGCATGAAATATTGGCAGTTAACTGTGCTTTGGCTGAGGTGTGACTCTGCAGTACAGAAGCTACAGCACTTACTTCAGCTAGAAACAGAGACCTGAATTAGACCAGGAGAGGGATGCATTATTCCAATCAACATGGCTCTAAATACCAGTCTAATAGGATAGCGGACTACCGTCACTTGTTAATTAAAACAACCACCATTTTTAAAGAAAAAAACCAGCAACCCGGTATCTGTTATGAATGCTGATGTTTCACTATATCTGCATATTAATTCCTGGACGATGAATGTATAGTTTGATATCCAAAAAAACCACATCTCTGTTTTGTGAGTTGGCAAAGATTTTGATGGTGCTAAAGCCAAGGGTGGGCTTAGGGAAAAGTGCTGTACACATTCTAGTGGACTTTTATAGATCAAATATTTCATTGCATGCCCTTTCCCCCTCTTTTCCCAGTAGTATTTTCCCAACAGATTTATCCCAGTGCCTTTTTAAAGGAAGTTATCATCATGAAAAGTAACAGGAACCAGCCAACAGCTTCTCTTGAGACCACAGCTAGGGCAAACATTAATGTTTCATTCTTTTGCAGAATAAGATGCATTCTGTTTCTGATAGAAAGGTCTGGGATTCTTGTGGAACTTGTGCAGTTTCAAAACTTAGGCACTAACAGCATACTAAAACCATCCAAATGGAAGTAAGAATAATAAAGAACAGACAAACAGAAAGACAAAGCAAGAAAGAATTAATGGCACAACTTGCTGGAGTAACATTTGTGAGCTATTGCAGGGAGAGGGTAAGGTAGGCACTTGTGTCTGAAAAGAAACAAAACAAAAACTCCTCTTGTCACACTAATGGTGCAAATGGACAATATGGTATCAACACAGGCTATTTACTTAAATGTCAATATTCCCAAGTGAGGGTGAAAGAAACGCAACAGGATTAGATACTCCATTCTAAGTTTTGTATAGTGAACTCGAGAGCTTGGTATTTCGTATTATTTTTCCTTCATTTATTTCCATTCACGATACCATGGAAGTACACTTCAGCTCAGCCAATGCCAAGCACTACTGACTAGTTATTTAGACTCACAATATTGAGCTTTTGACATAGTAGCAAACCACTGCACAATGTAAATCTTCTATTATGGTAACTAATACCTCAGTACTACTACTACTACTACTACTACTACTACTACTACTACTACTAAATTGCTTCCACTTGGGGGCTACCTGTCATTTATATAACCAAACAATCTCATGGTTGGCACATTCCCACTAAATATGAGTTTATTTGGGAACATTCATGAATATCTGGTGTATCTGGATACAAATATTAAGCTTGTATTCCACTACAGAATATATTTTACGCCACTCCTTCTTTCTAAAGCTTTTTATGATTATTACAATTATTATTTTATTATCTTGTAGCTTTATTATTTCTGTTTTTGACTGTCTTTAGTGCTACTTTAGTTTGATGTTTTGTTTGTTAGAGTAATTTTTCTAACAAAAAGTAGTAGTGGTATTTCAGCAGAACAAAATGACTGAAATGCCACAGCCAGGAAACATCCTGAAAAAATAGTCATAAACTATTCCTCCCCATCTCTCCACCTGTCTCTCTCTCTAGAGAAGTAAACAATTTAGTTATAAAAGCAGTAGAATGCATACATGCATGAACAATTTAAATATACCAGAATGTACACATGAGCACTTGTGTGTCCCAATAAGATCCAGATAATTCTATCAAGCATGTTGCACAAATGATAATTAAAATGTGCCCTGCATACATTGGTTTTTACACCTGTTTAACTATCACGCTTTTTACATGCAGTGGTACCTTGGTTTACGAACTTAATCTGTTCCGGAAGTCTGTTCTTAAACCAAAGCGTTCTTAAACCAAGGTGTGCTTTCCCATAGCAGCGGGGGACTCCATTTACAAATGGAACACACTCAACAGGAAGCGAAACATGTTCTTATTCCAAGGCAAAGTTCACAAACCAAAACACCTACTTCCAGGTTTGCAGCGTTTTTAATCCAAGTTGTTCATAAACTAAGCTGTTCTTAAACCAAGGTACCACTGTACATTCCCCCCTCCCCCGAGAAACCTCAATATTCTTGTTTAGAGAACTATAATTTCCGGAGTTCTCTGGGAAGGGGGAATGACTATTAAATTAGTTTAAGTGTAATGGAGATATACCGAATGTTATATTTTCTTAAAACCTTACCCATTGCAGACGTCATTTCCAATCATTGAAAAGATAACTATTGCAGGCTTGTCAAACTGTTGACTCCTTGCCAAGCTGGAAATAAAAGATAAACGAAAACTCAGTCTTAAAATTCTACTCACAGCATGAACAATTCTCTCTGGGTTGTATCTAACTCAGAGCAGATCCAATGAAATCCATGGACATGTCTAACTTAGGTCCACTGATTTAAGTAGGACTACTCTGCGTATGACTTAGATATAACCCCCTCTTTCCCTCTATAACAACATACAGTACGTTCCTATTACACAGAACTTACTAATGCAATATAATTTTATAAGGGTTTACAGCAAATAGATGAGGCTTTAAGATCACGCTGCTCATCAATATAACCAATGACAACTGGTGATGACAATGATAATAATAGAATCACAGAACTGTAGAGTTGGAAGGGATCCTGAGGGTTTTCTACTCCAACCACCTTCAAGGCCCACAGCCATCCCTGGGTGGCCTTGAACCACCAACCTTCCGGTTAACAGCCAGACGCACTCACCCACTGTGCCATGGGAGGGGCACTTAGTTTCTCTTTAACACAGCAGCGTCTCATAGTAAGCATGTACTTACTATGTGCACTATGACATATACACAGCTTTCCCAATAGGGACCTGGTAAGGTCACTCCACCAGTTATAGGAGCCAACTCCTAGGGGCCAAGGGGTCTTTGTCCCCCAATTAAGTATTTGTGGGGCCCGGGGGCCTCCAAAGTTGATGGGCATTATCATTGTCATAACCCATCATTCTGCCCAGACACTGAGGTCCAGCGCCGAGGGCCTTCTGGCGGTTACCTCACTGCGAGAAGCCAAGTTACAGGGAACCAGGCAGAGGGCCTTCTCGGTGGTGGCACCCGCCCTGTGGAACGCACTCCCACCAGATGTCAAAGAGAACAACAACTACCAGACTTTTAGAAGACATCTGAAGGCAGCCCTGTTTAGGGAAGCTTTTAATGTTTGATGCATTATTGTATTTTAATATTTTGTTGGAAGCCACCGAGAGTGGCTGGGGAAGCCCAGCCACATTGGGCGGGGTATAAATAATAAATTATTATTATTATTATTATTATTATTATTATTATTATTATTATTATTATGTGTGCACCGTGTCATGTGATCGATTGTGTGTGGTGGGGCTTACCTGCCCCCCCCAATATTTTATTCAAATTGGCACCGCTGCCATCTAATTCAGTATTGTCAGCTGTGTGGTACTCCAGGGATTCAAGCTGCAGCTTTGCCCAGACTAACCTGGAGATGCCAGGGGTTGAACCTTGGTCCTTCTGCGGGCAAAGCAGTTGCTCAACCACTGAGCTATAGCCCTTCCCCAAATAGATTTAGGCAAAGGAACTCTCAAGCTACTTCAGAGATGAAAACCACTGGTTTGGATGGCTTTAACATATCAGACATTAAAACATTAACTATGAAAAGGGTTGGACAAATTCATGGAGGATACATCAAGCAAAAACTATTATCATGTTAGCCAAATGGAATCTCTGAATAGTGTATTTGGACTTTCAAGTAGCAAAGTGATGGTGGTGTAGCTGGGGCCTTGCATTGTCCTGCAGCTAGCTATTTAAACTATGGATCAAATAGTTCAAACCCCCATTAACTATTTACCTCTTTACAAGCTCTAGGACGTTTTGCGAAGAGCCACCTAGATGATCAAAGGCAATGAATAAAAGAGAATTTAACACAGCTTAAGTAACAAGACTTGTAAAAGGCATGAAACATCCAGTGAAATAAGGTCCCCTTGAAATTGGTGAGATTTGAGTGAATTGTGATTAACTTTGGGGGATCATGTCTAGCTGGAAAGCTGGATCTACTATTTCCCAACTGAAGCAAGTCAACTTTTCATAACCTACTAGGCTTCTCAGGCAGCAACCCAGATATCCCTCCCAGCAGCTTCACATCAACCAGGCAAGCAAGCGGTAAGGCTGCACTCCTTTCCTTACCCCTTCCCCAGGTCACGTGACCCATCTCTCCCCAGCGGTTATTCAGAAAACCCAAAGTACTGCTGACTATGGCAGACAGGGAGGGCAGATGAAAGGACCTGAGGGAATCAGTTGAGAGAAACTATGGTGCCTCAGTTCACAGTAAACCGAAGATACAGGGTAGAATCTACCCCTTTCCATTACAATCTATCAGCCTGTATCACACTGACCGTAATAAGCAGTCTCTGATTATCAGCTTTTGGAAACAAAAGTCCCAAGTTGTCCATCACCTATTCTCAAGGCACATTTTTGCATCTGCAAACAAAAGTCCCAAGTTGTCCATCACCTATTCTCAAGGCACATTTTTGCATCTGCAAATGCATTTTGCTACCTGCAGCCAATTATTTTGCTGAAAAGCCATGGCAAACATGATTAATACCAATTGCCCTAGAAGGCCTTAAATGTTTGCAAGTCAGTCATGGATGAACAGATGGGGAGGTAGCCAGACAGACAAAAGCTTGGCAGGGAATGAGAAAAGATACTGTTAGACTTGTATGCTGGAACAGTCTGGCTGTGCCTTATCTTATTGTTGAATGAACCTTTTGCTGCTCCAAACCATAAAGAAAAAAGGACCCCTGACAGTTAAGTCCAGTCGCGAACGACTCTGGGGTTGCAGCACTCATCTCACTTTACTGGCCGAGGGAGCCGGCGTTTGTCCACAGACAGCTTCCGGGTCATGTGGCCAGCACGACTAAGCTGCTTCTGGCGAACCAGAGCAGCACACGGAAACGCTGTTTACCTTCCCGCCAGAGTGGTACCTATTTATCTACTTGCACTTGGACGTGCTTTCGAACTGCTAGGGACGCGGGTGGCGCTGTGGTCTAAACCACTGAGCCTTGGGTTTGCTGATCAGAAGGTCAGCGGTTCGAATCCCCGCGACGGGGTGAGCTCCCGTTGTTCAGTCCCAGCTCCTGCCAAACCATAAAGAAGATATAACAATTTAAAGTTGCAAAGAAACTCCAGGTGAACTAGGAGTCCCCAAGGCAGCCGAGATTAAGATAACGTTTTCCTGCTTCCAATGGTACTCAATGGCTGCCGTGAAATATCTGCCTTTCTAATGTTCAATGGGCCAGAACATTCATTAACAGTTACATTATTCGGATCCAAGACAAAACACATCATCACAGAATGTGATAAAAGTACAGGTGAGAAACCTTATCCTGAGACGTGGGGAAATGAGTTCAGGAAGCGGCTCCCCATCCATCACATATGCTAGGAATACATGAACAGCTGAAGGCACCCTGTCCCCGACTACCCTGGAATGAGCTGAAAATAATCAGGCGGAGGACAGGCTTTCTATCAGTGAGGACTAGTTGATCATTCTTGGAGCTTATATGTGGTTATTTGCAGCTCAAGCCATATGTATCCAGGGTACAGCGTTTTCAATAAGCAGAAGGCTGCCTGTCTGAGGCGTTATATACCTTGTTTCCTGAACTATCAAGCGGCATGAATTAATTACAAGAAAAATCTGTCCCAGCCAGTGCATCTATATTTGGAAGAATGAGAAGAAAACGCACCCACTTTATGTTGCTGAAGAAGATGCTGGTGTGTCCAGCAAACTTCAATGGGAATGTTTTAGTATGAGTACCAGTGTCTGTTACTCAGGGTGGTGCTGTGGGTTAAACCACAGACCCTAGGTCTTGCCGATCAGAAGGTCGGCGGTTCGAATCCCCACGACGCGGTGAGCTCCCGTTGCTCGGTCCCCGCTCCTTCCAACCTAGCAGTTCGAAAGCACATCAAAGTGCAAGTAGATAAATAGGTACCACTCCAGCGGGAAGGTAAACAGTGTTTCTGTGTGCTGCTCTGGTTCGCCAGAAGCAGCTTAGTCATGCTGGCCACATGACCTGGAAGCTGTATGCCGGCTCCCTCGGCCAGTAAAGCGAGATGAGTGCCGCAAACCCAGAGTTGGCCACGACTGGACCTAATGGTCAGGGGTCCCTTTACCTTTACCTTTTACCAGTGTCTGTTACCACTATGTCCAGTGACATATTTGAATGATAATTCTAGGCAATGTGTTGTTGTTGTTTTTAATCCTGACTCCTACGTATTTGTGTGTTTGCTAATAGTTAGCCAGCCAGCCAGCCATAGGAATATAGGATACCTTCTTAGATTGAGCCAGTGATTCAGTCTAGCTCAGTATTGTCTTTACTGAGTTGCAGTGACTCTTCAAGGTTTCAGACAGAGGTCTTTCTCAGCCCTACCTGGAGATGACAAGAATGAAACCTGGGGCCTTAACCTTCTGCATGCAGTGCTCTATGTGCCTTCCCTAGAAACAGGAATGATGAGGTTTGTATACTGCTCAATCTGCATTCAACACGGTCCCCTTCCCCCAGCCTTGCTGTTCAACAGCTTCTACTCATGGTGAATGAATGTGCACCAGTGTGGGTGAAGAGCAAACAAGGTACCATTTTTGGAAATGTTCTGGTAATCTCGATGGTTGCAGCGGTTTCTTTTTCGTAAATATAGGTACAGCGACTCTGTCCAGCCTCTGAAACAAAGTTAACAGAACTCTGGTTTAGTGAAGGCATGGCATGCAAATAAAAGAACAGATCAAGAATTGCAAAGATAACAGTGCAGAGGACTTTCAGGTCACTTATTTGGGGAGAGGAGCTTTTATGACTAAATGGTCTTGATAGAACACCCCCATTTTAGCCTCATGGCAACACTGTGAGATGGGTTAGATGGCATGAGAATGACTTGTCCAGTGGCCAATCCATGAGTTTCAGAGCTGAGCTGAAATACCTAGATTGATCACATGTTCATGTCCCTTTAAGAGGGGGAGTTACGTTTTTTACCTAGGTCGGGGTGGGGGTCAAGTTTTGGGAGATAGCTCTGATCAGTCTACACTGGGAAGCAAGGCAACCAAAGATGATTATTCAGTGTTGCAGTACTTTTGTAACATCTCCTGAAGAGAACAAATTCCTTAGTCAGCACTGTTAGCAAACAAAAAAGGCACAAGGCCTGTGACCTGGGTGTTATTTACTGGAGTGATTGTTCATTCATTCCAAATGTGTGTTTGACTCCAAAGCAAAAGAACTAGATGGGATCTTCCTGAAAATATCTGTTGTTGATTATATCGGGGGCTCCTAGCCCAAAGGCCTTTAATACTGCTGAGATGCTGCACGTGTGCAATGAAGTGAAAGCCAAGTTTCAGTTGTGGTTCCACACTGTATCTACCAAGTGCATTGTCTTCGTTGCAATCTCACCTGCACTCCATCTGCATGGCAAAGAGCATAGTGACGCACCGTCATTATAAATGTTAGAACCACAAGTTATTTACGTCTACAACTTACAATCAAGGGTGCTGTGTTTGTACGTTTGATGTTTCAGGAAACTTCGTGGAGCAACTTCACAATTCCATTGTTATCCAAGGCTTACAAAGGGATGTTTGAAGGGAAAGGATGATATTAGCGGATGGATTTAAACCAAGTCTACTGCTTCCATCGGAAGAGCTATACAATGGTGTGTCCAGCACAGCCAGGGTTTGGGCACAGTACACAAAACAATCTAGCTTCTGCATCACTCTGGTTCTCAACACATCACCTGAAATGAACCATGAGCAGGGACCGTGGACAAGACAGGCACTACTGTCGCAGGCTGGACCTTCACTTATCCTTATTGGGGAGGGTCAATAAGTGCAATAGGCTTGTTTGCTTATATCTCCCTTTGGACATTATTAATTGTGAGATAAGGCAATAAGGATCCAGAAAGAACAGGTGGCTTGTTCCCATTGATGGAGAAGAAGCCTGAATATCTTCCAGAATTTGTATATAAGCATTTAGTGGGCACAAGTAAGCAGGGAATTACTAGGGGGTTATTTTACAGTTACTAATATTTTAAAGGTGATAAATTCATTGATTTTTAGATGCTGTGGGCAGTCTTTTACTAATGAGCCTCATCAGCAAAAGGATCTCTGCTTCCACAACAGGAATTTCCTCCCTCTGCTTCCTGTGTGCACACACACCCTCCCCAAATCTGCTCCAGAGGGTTGGGAGAACCCCAGAACATATTTAGGGGGTGCATAAGAGAGGAGGGGGAGATATCATTCCCTTGTGCAAGCAGAAATCCTTATGCTGAGAGAATGATTACTTTAGTGCTACACTGGATTCTACTTCAGTGTTGTTTTCTACCCTGAACCTTTAGGGGTATGGAGGCTTTAAAAAAAATCTAGATAAAGAATCAAGAGAGACAGAAAGGAAATAATTTTCAGGATGCATTTTTCAAGAAACAGAAAAGCTTAAAAGCACTCGTTTACTCCACTGATGATTTCTCCAAGCAGTCAGGTGAACCCAGACTAAGCAATGTCACTGCTATTTCACATTGAGGCCAAAATGAGGGTGAAATTGTAAAGTCCAAACTGTAAAAGCTTTGCATCACTAAGAAGTCTGGATCATCTTATAAATAGTTTCTTATATCTGACAGCCCCACTTCTTAGAAAGTATAAATAACTACTCTAGACAACCACAATTCCTAAACAAACAACAGAACATCTACAGTATTGGCCCGAATATAAGCCGTGCCATTAAATAAGCCGCACCTTTAAAATTCAGGGGGGGAGGGAAGAAAAAAAGACAATACCTGAATATAAGCCACTCCCTTAAAATTCTGCAGGCACTCACACCTGTAAACGGCAAATGTAGAAGAAAATCCTACAGGTACTAGAGATGACCTGCAAGTGGGTTAAGCACCTGTTCGTAGCACCGTAAATGCAAATAAAAAATCAATACTGCACTGTAAAATACGGGGAAAGTGATGAATGACATTAGAATTACGATAATTGCACAACAGTCTCAAGCTCGCAAATCGGCAATAAAATTGTTTTTGTTCCTTTTTATCGTATGTCTGTTTTAGCAGCGATATCGTAAAAACCGATTTTTGTAAGGTCACAAATTGAAGCTGCACTTTAACTTTTCATGGTCTGAATTTTTTTTGGGGGGGGAGTGTGGCTTATATTCAGGCCAATACAGTATATATGATCCTGTTTGTTCCCAATAAATCCTTCTTCACACAAAGAATGAAAAACCTAGCTTTTTATATGATTGAAAAGGAGATGGGGCAAACAGTCTTATGAACTAAGAAAGATAAATTGCCCAGGAATCAGGAGTTTATGGAACATTAACAAAACTGCCTTAGCAATTGCAAAGAAGTAATTAGGAGACAGTTGAACCAAGGAAACCTTGTCTCTAAACACTGCTTTGTCATCTTAGACAAGTGGACAGATTTGGGAACAGAAGGAATAATAGATCCCACAGATTAAAAATAGAGGCTATTTCAGAACAGTGACATTGGGAAAGAACATCAGGATGAAAGAAATGGAAAGTAATTAAGTTGGAGCTGAATTTCGAAGGTAATTACTCTTGGGAACGAAAACTACTATTTGGATGAAAACCACTAATTTAAGCTGCCATAGTTTGTTTAAGCAGGGTCAGAATTGACATGTGGAAAAAAGAATGGACAAATCTGTCAATTTCAGCTTCGCTCAGCTTCTCATTTCCCCAATATTAAGTCTTAATCGCATTTCCACAACACTTTGTGATTTTTCTTTAAGCCCTCATGAAAATTCGGACGTGTATTATTATTATTATTATTATTATTATTATTATTATTACAACAAACCCACACACCATTCACCAGCGGATTCCAGAGTGGATTACAACAATCCGAAATGAATAATTGACCTTTCGTGACACACCACTCCAAAGTGATTGTTTTTAGAGGCTTACAGAAGGACTATGATTTGACTAAAAATGTGGAGTCAAGGGGTTTTGGATTTCATTAAGGATTCCCCTCTACTATCTCTCCAGTAATTAAGAGGAGGGAGCTCATATTGAAAGAAACTGCCTGGGGGAAGGGAGCTGCAGGGACAAAGACAGTGAGTGGGGGAAGAGAAAGCACACACAGACAAACGCCTGCGGTCCAGCTGTGCATCCCTTTAAAGCATAAGGTAAAGGTAAAGGTACCCCTGCCCGTACGGGCCAGTCTTGCCAGACTCTAGGGTTGTGCGCTCATCTCCCTCTATAGGCCGGGAGCCAGCGCTGTCCGCAGACACTTCCGGGTCACGTGGCCAGCGTGACAAGCTGCATCTGGCGAGCCAGCGCAGCACACGGAACGCTGTTTACCTTCCCGCTGGTAAGCGGTCCCTATTTATCTACTTGCACCCGAAGGTGCTTTCAAACTGCTAGGTTGGCAGGTGCTGGGACGGAACGATGGGAGCGCACCCCGCCGCGGGGATTCGAACCACCAGCCATGCGATCAGCAAGTCCTAGGCGCTGAGGTTTTACCCACAGCGCCACCCGCGTCCCTTTTCCTTTAAAGCATAGCTTCCCACTATTGCTTTCGCTGGGACATGGATCTATGTGCTGCAGTTGTGTTGTTTGGGCTTGAAGGTAAGTATGAAGGAAAAAGAAGAAGAAAGTTTGGTCTGGAAACCATGAAACAATGTGTTATTGTGGAATGGGAGGATCACAATTTTTAGGAAACATCAGAAGCAGAGGGCATGGCAACACTCCAGAACTTCCATCTGAACACAAAACATTTTCTCCACAACCATTCATTCCTGAGATTCTGGTGACTTTGCTTACACACCCAATTGTGGAGTTGAGGAATCCGGTTGCTCCAGAAAACTGAGGCCAGTCGAGCTCATCGGCAAAAGCCTCAGGAAGGTTGGAAAATGCCTTCTATAAAAGAGATTAAGAAATCAGGATGGATTTTATTTTCTGTACTTGCCCTTCACCCAATCGTCTCATGTTGGGTTACAGTAATGGGCTTCCATGCCCAGAACATTGGCAATAAACTTGATTATTCTTTTCATACTAGCTTTTAATGTGATACGAAGTTCAAGCAGTTTAAATACAGTTAATAGGACACAGCTATAGGTCATAAACAAATTAGTTATCAAGAATTATAGATCAGACATGTAAAATATATGTATTTCTTTTTGGGAGGAGGAATTAATCACAAACCCCTTCCCTTGAGATTTTATTCCTAGAGATCAGCTACGTCTTGAGTATAGTAAGGCTGCCCTCCTGGCTTGGTGCCATCCTGAGCACTGTCCAAGGGGTGGGTAACCTTTATTGCCCTTTTGGGCCAGATCCTTATCTGGCCCCACCCCTGTAGGGCTCTGGGGGGAGCGGTGTTTGCTACACAGCACAGCTATGTCCCTTCCCAGAGGGCTACCATTTCCCTGTGGAACCATGTTGGACCCTCCATTTGGAGCAAGCCTGGGTTGCACGGCCAATCAGGTCAGGGACACAGGGGTTGTGCCCTGCCTGCCTCTGCCATATTCAAGATGGCAGCCAGATGCAGACCGCCTTCTTTGCTGACTGTTGCAGGATTTTCATGGAGGTAGGTCTCAGCCTTGAGGACTAAGCATCGCTTCAAAATACTGTATAAGGCATTTGCAACACAGAGAAAAATACTTGTGGAGAAGTTGAAAAACGTGAACATCCAAGATTTACAAAAGAAATGCTGACACAATCTAAAACGCTAGCTTGAGCACATCACTTTCATGCTTCATTGTCATTACTGTCATTATCCCGAGTATTGTTACCACATTTATTAGGCATGATCATCTCAATTATCACTGCCTCTGATTTATTATGCTCATCCCCTGCTCTGTCATCAGTGTGATTCCTATAATCATTTTTTTTCATAAAGCATTAACGAAGAAAAACAACAGCCAATCTCGAATATTTAAATCAGTTAAGGCTTTCCAAAGAGAAAATTAAAACTGCAAACAATGTGGCTTTTAATTTGAATGCTGCCCACAATGCAGCAATAATTATTGGTGCTGAATATTTACTTTTAGCATTGCAGTTTCCCCTCCCAATTTCCCTTCGAAGTTTTCAATAAGCCACTTGGGTAGTTCCTCTCTCTCTCTCTCTCTCTCTCTCTCTCTCTCTCTCTCTTGGAAGAAAATCAATAGCACTTCTTAAGCCATCATGTGGTGGTCGTGGGCAGAAAGTTGCTTTACCTAGATGATTAGCTGTAGATTGGCAACCATTTCTGACTCCCAACTGTATAACAAAAAGTAAAATTGCAAGTAAACAAAAACACTCTGCCTTGGCTTGCCTTAGGCTAATCCCTTAGTGTCTCTCACCCGTAAAATATGAACATTAATTGCTTGTCGTCAACCAGGGCTTTGCATAGTTCTGCTGTCTGATTTTTTTTTTTTACTTTAGACAAATGGAATTTCACAGAAAGAACACTTGCTGTGCCCTTTGCCCCCTGAAACCCCTCAAAAGCCTTTCCGGAGGGCTGAGTGGTGTCTCTTGAACATGTTATTCAGATGGTTAATAATGGTGGTTATGGGACAGTCTGATTTCTCCAGGCACAAGGTGGCTATGAGCTTATTGCTTGTTATTCACCTGGTTCAAACTGAATAGGGCACCCCAAGAAAACACAGCTTGCACATAAACAATTTGAGAGCACCTTCCTGCATCTTTTCCTTGTCTCATATGTTTGGCTGCAGAGGAAACTTCATGGCCTCTTGAATGACAGACACTTTTGTTTTCCAAACCAGAGGGGCGTAAGGGTTCTCTTAATGTTGGCTGAAGGGCTTCCCACAAATCTGTCTTCTGCCTACGGCACTGTTGTCAACAGCTCCTGCAAATATTTATTACTGACCCTAATGATGAACATTTCACTAGCGATAAGTAGTAATTCTACTGTAGTCAGCACAGCAGAAGACAAGAACATCTGAGATGAGAACAGAGGTGTGATTATTTGTGGGGGAAGCTATAATGGCCAAAAGACCCAGATACCTGAGAGACCACCTGCTTCCTTATACACCTGCCCAGACTTTGTAGTCATTGAAGGATTCCCCTTCTCTGAGATACAATATGTGCTGATTTGTGAGAGGACATTCTCAATAATGGCACCCCAATTCTGGAATGCCCTCCTCTCTGAAGCACCAACACTGATGGAGCTTTGACACCAGGTAAAACCATAGATATTTCAACCAAGAATTTGGTTAAATTGGTGCCCTGTCCCTCTCTTGGCTGGTGTTAGTATATTGTCTGCTTTCACATTAAGTTCATTTAAATGAAATATGGCTTTATTGTATTTTAATGTTGTTTCTTGCTCTGGGATTGTGTGATGAAAGAAGAGCGGGTTATAAATAATTTTAACCAACCAACCAACATGGGAGGAACAAGACACATCCATGGTACTAATAAACTGAACAGATGTTTTCCTTTCTAAAGAAGAGTTTCTGGCTTCTTAATATATCTTGAAAACCTCCCATGATTATTACAGCAGTGGCTGAAAATGATCATCCCCAGAAATATATAGACACTCAATGGGCACCCTTTATAATAGAGGGCAGTTATAATGGGCACCCTTAGTAATAGAGAAGAAAGTGAATTATAGGACGGCCAACTGAGATCAGTACAATGACCAGCTGAAATGACATACCACTGACATTTGCGATGCTGTCACCCATTCAGGAGGGATGTGAAAATGAGCCCCAGCTGAATCTCCCAACAAAATGATTCCCTTGGACTCTGTGCCTACGGAAGACAATTAATAATTTTAAAAGCTTAATTATTTTTTCTCACATTGCAAACCCGTATGCTGCACAAAACACAACTGCATTAAGAAAATCCACACGGCAGTTCCAGCACACAAAGAGCAATCAAAACAACGATTTGGCCATTTGTGCTCATTTCCAAACCTAAAATAAGATTTTTAACTTCCTCTGCACTATAAATAACCCGAAAATAAATGGACACATCAATCAAGTTTACAAAAAGTGCATGCTAAATTAGACCAATTTCTATTAGGCTTCTTTTAAAGCTTGAATTGGTACTTTAAAGTGGACCCTGCTGGGAGCAACATAAATTTTTACTATCTGCAGTACGTTCAATAAAAGTGGAACATTTAGTGAAATCAGGGCATTGAGAGCATTGCTCTCAATTTGGTCTATTAGGGCAAAATTACAAGCTTCTCATAAACACTGACTGCTTCACTGCACCCAGCCTTTAAAGATGGATGGTGCCTGATAACATCTCTTGCAATTTCAGGGCGCATAAAAAGCAAGGCAGTCGTCATAGTCTACAAGAGAGAGAAAATGCCTCCCCAAATCCACAATTGGGCTACATCTTTATTAGCATGCTTTGTGTAACATAAAGAGTTCTGGAGACCTAGAAAACTTGCTCCCTAAGCTGGAGTTTGGCCTACTGTGTCCTGAGAACCAGTTCAAAGAAACTGGCTTTTTTAAAATCAGGAAGAAGTATAACTTCTGCTCCCTCCTTAATGACTAACTGGTTTTGTGTTTGCCAAGAAGCTACTAAACATTAGTGGCGGCACAAGAACAGACCTTGTGGAAGCTCCATGTTAGTTCTATTCAGGGGTGATTTCCATAATGTACAGGCACCATCATTAGATCAATTTGTGTTTGTTCGGGAAGTGCACAGTTTTGAGCTCTGCTGTGGGCTAATTTATATACTGCCGACATGGCATTGTTGCCTCTGTAAAAGAACTCCACGACTGCCAGCAACAACATTACATTAATAACATATTGTTATGTGCAATAGGAAGCGGAATTCAGAAGAACAAGGCTGTTTATATGAATTCAGAAGCATGAGGTCTATGGTATTTATAGTGATTTCTAACTCTTTCTATAGAGCTTCTCTTTCAGCCAAGCACGCTGGGGAGTGGGAACTGAGGGGGTCTTCAGTCCCTCCCAAAATTTTCAAGGAGGGGGATTGGCCCACCAAAAATCCTGTGGCTCCGTTCCACCTCCTCCTCCTTGCCCAGCACACAAACACTGGCATCACAGCAGGACACACTTGCATCCCAGCCTAGCTCTTGGGTGTCACGTGATGCACACCCCCCCCATGTGTGTGTTTGTGTGGGGGAGTCGGCACCCCTGCTTTTAGCTCAGCCCGCCCAACCAAGTATGTCTGCCTCAGCCAGTTTCCACCCGGTCTAAGTTCTGCGATGGGTTCTTGTCATTCTGCGATGGGTTCTTGTCACTCTGCAGGACAGAACGGCAGTATCCTAATTTCCAGAAATCAAGTTCACAATTTCACAGCTTCCTTCTAAAAATGCATGACAACATAATATATATTATAATATATATTACGACAACATAATATAACCCAGGAACATTGGCTCTTGCAGAATTACTGGTAACTAATTCTGCAATAAGAAAATGAATAAATTTGGACGCTCAAAGGCATTTTTATTTTTTTTAAAGGGAGACTGTCCTGTTGTTTTTTCCTGGTGAAGTGAGCCTCCATTTAAATGCTGGCTGATTGACAGCTCTGATTCTCTCCCACACTTGAAGTGCTCTTCCTACCTATTATCATGTGAAACAAGGTTTATATAGTGGCTTTAAACAGAAACTTTTCTTTTTTTAAAAAAAGCAAAACTACCCTGGGGTAGGGAGTGGGAGGTATTGTGACACCAGTAAAGGTAAAGGGACCCCTGACCAGTTGCGGTCCAGTCGTGGCTGACTCTGGGGTTGCAGTGCTCACCTCGCTTTATTGGCCGAGGCAGCCGGCGTACAGTTTCCAGGTCATGTGGCCAGCATGACTAAGCCGCTTCTGGCGAACCAGAGCAGCGCACGGAAACACCGTTTACCTTCGCACCGGAGCGGTACCTATTTATCTACTTGCACTTGGACGTGCTTTCAAACTGCTAGGTTGGCAGGAGCAGGGACCGAGCAACGGGAGCTCACCCCGTCGCGGGGATTTGAACCGCCAACCTTCTGATCGGCAAGTCCTAGGCTCTGTGGTTTAACCCACAGCGCCACCAGTGTCCTGTGACACCAGTACCACAGGCCAATTAACTTCCCACCTGCAGAACTTGGTTTCCCTGAGCTTGGCTTTCAAAAGGAATCAGCACATCTGACGACAACACAAGGATTGTACTGATGACCCTTATTTGTAGTATGTTCATACATTCCCTTTGTTTTGTTTTGCATCATATATTTCAGAATTATTATTATTTTTAATGAATCGGGCAATTTGCAATCAATATTCTCAGCTATATTTTAAAATTAGAGAAATTACCTTTACAAAATTTCTGCTCATAGGCGATGCCATCTTTTGGATCAACACCCTAATGTATGAGAAAAGAAAATTACGGTAACTCATGGAGCTGAACGCACTCACAAAGAGAGAGAGAGAGAGAGAGAGAGAGAGAGAGAGAGAGAGAGAGGAGAAGCATCAATTAAGTTTTGCACATTCACCTTTTCTTTCAGGAATTGTTCCAGCAGCACAATGAAATGCAAGCAACCCAGTCTGTTAGAAAACATTGAGCAGTAGCAACATGAATACTTGGGGGACCCAAATAGCTGAGGATCACTTTTCTATGATGGCAGGAATGGGCAAAGAGGCTTCCTCTTATCATACACAAAGGGATAGCATGAGCCAGACATGTTATATGTAGGTGGAAAAAATAGGTAAAGGACCCCTGGACAGTCAAAGGCGACTACGGGGTTGCAGTGCTCATCTCGCTTCAGGCCGAGGGAACCGGCATTTGTCCACAGACAGCTTTCCGGGTCATCTGGCTCAATGGCACACTGTGACGGAAACCAGAGAACACGGAAACCTTCCCTCCTCAGTGGTACCTATTTATCTACTTGCACTGGTGTGCTTCCGAACTGCTAGGTTGGCAGGAGCTGGGACAAAGCAACAGGAGCTCACTCCCTCACGGGGATTCAAACTGCCAACTTTATGAAAGGCAAGTCCAAGAGGCTCAGTGGTTTAGACCACAGTGCTACCCATGTCCCCGATTCCTAATGTAATAAGATAAATAAAACTAATCTAAATTAAAACAAACATTATTCAGTGTGGCTTCCATATAAGCATGTAAGTAACCAAAAATATAAACGACCAAATCAAAATCCTGATAATGAAATAATTGTATCATAAATAGTGGCTTCCCATTTGTGGAACGCTCTCCACAGCGAGGCTCACCTGGTACCCTCGTCACATATCTTTGGGGGCCAGGCAAAAACGTTTCACTTCAATTCAGCTGATTAGCATTTGATGGCTTTTGAAATGTGTTTGTGGGAGGGGGGTTACTGGTTTGTTTTCGTCTGTGTTTTATTATGTCTTTTGTATTCTCATTTTGTATTCTTCTGTTGTGAGCCATTCTGTGATCTTTGGATGAAGGGCGGTATACAAATTTAATAAATCAACAGTAGTAGTTGTAGTAGTAGTAATAGTAGGAGCAGTAGTAGTAAACACAATTTCTACCATCCAAAGAGATGCACTCAAGGACCCACATAATTCTCTGAGGTTTTCTTTCTTGGGCAAATCCCAAGGCCATTTCACAAGCCCTTCTGAAATCCTCTTCATTTTCATAAGTGGTTTGCCATGTGTCAACGATTCCTAGATCTATCACTGAAATAAACCAGGTTTTTACCCTCACCTTGTTGCTTTTCGGTATCCCATGAATGCACGAGTTTTGAAATAAGGATTTCTTATGTAAGACAGTTTCACTATCCAAAAGAGTTAGAAGTAGCGGGGGCAACTTTCATAGCAGTTTTTTAAAGGTACGATTGGCCCCAAGGTAATACCTGTGGAGGCATTACTGACGTATTCTTAACCTGGGGAAGTCTATTCTTTTGAAAACTCACGAAGTAAAAACTCACATAGGCAGATTCCAAAATCGGAATTGAACATCTGTGGGAAATGTCAAAATATAACCTCCAATGACTCACCCATATTCCATTACAGTTGGAGTCCTTATCTGCATCCCAGTTATCAGGGCTACAATAGAAAGGAAATTAATACATTTCAGAAATGGGTTAAGGTGGCATTTTTCACACACACACACACACACACACACACACACACACACACACACAGCTTCCACCAGAATGCTGACTTTCACTTTGGTGTGAAGTCACGTAACACACCATGTTTTGCAGATGCTTTTTCCCAGCACCTGCCCCAGCATCAAGACTATCAATGTAAAGTACTGATGCTAATGGATGAAGCCCTGAACCAATGTTCAAATTTTTTTAGAAAAAAGTTTTTAAACATAACTGTATGGGAAAACAGCAATGTCTAAAAAGAGATACAGGTTTGTTCTTTATGATGCATGATGTTGTGCGTTTTTGTGAATGTTTCAGTGCCGAAAAGTAGCATTAAAATATTTTATAATAAATAAAATACTTTATGAAAATAAATAGATAGCAATTCAGGATATGCATAAGCTATGTTTCTGCTTATGTGGCTATCCTGACTATCTAAATCTGCTCTACAACAGTTCCCACATATATCATGCAGACCGTCTCATGGGCAAACCATTTGGAGTCCCACAAAGCTACCCAAGCTATTGGGGGTACCTGAAGCTATAATATAATATCTAAAGAAGTGATTTGTCCTAACAAGAGAGAATAATTTAAACCACCCAAATTACCGTCTGCCAGGATACACAGAGGCCTGGATATCGTCACAGTCTCTACCTCTCCAATGATATCCTCTTAAGGTCTAACCAGGAAGAGAAATGAAGAAAAGTGTAGCATTGGAATTCCGCCCCCTTCCAGCCAACCATTAAACATCTAAAATAAAAATCTAACTACAGAAGGGGGAGAGAGATTCATAAACCAACCCTCCCAGCTGCCTTTAAAAAAAAAATGACACACTGCTTATTTTCATGCAGAAATAAGACACCCTGACAATTTTAATACTTTTTCATATAAGTTTGCTTCATGTTTTATTAATAATTCAATAAACATCACACTCTTTGGCAGAGCAGTTTGCTTCTCTGGGCAATGTATTTCCATGGCCAAGCCTCCAGAAAGAATATAAAAGGAATAATTATTTTTCTTCACCATAAAGGAAACAATATTTCAAAATAATAGAGAGTACCCCACAGTCTTGGACTACTACTTTACAAAGTGATGGGTTTTATAGATACTAGAAGGGGCTCTTGTGAGAATCTTGTTGCTGGCATATGACTTTACTTACCGGATAAAGACTAAATTTATCTCCATCAAGGTCTTCGAAAGGTAACTTACTACGGATAAGTCTGGAAGGATAAACACCACGCTCACAAACATTTTTCTTTTTTTTTTGCAAACAGTGCTATAAAGAGTTCCGCTTATCACTTCTGTACCATTAACAGCTCTAACATACACACATCTATTCTGCGAGCAATTGTTATTATATATATAAAAGAGCTTTTAAAAAAACAGTTTTCATTCTTTGGCCTAGGAGTTGATATTAAACTGAGCACATTGATCACTGTGAGCACCAGGACAACATTTACATGTATCTGGAGCAAGTTGGTTGGTGATCATTGTGCACATCAGCCTCTGTTGATCAACATTTGCACACGTGACTTTCACATAGCTTATCCAAGCAGAGTGGCGGTCAGAGCTACCCTCCATGTACAGAATACAGATAGTTTGTTCTTGCTTTCCTTCAGCCTTGGCACTGTAACTGTGGCGTTCCATATAAGTATAGGCCCTAGCTCAGGAGAACATCACTTTCTGGATGGAGAACAGCTATGGACTAGGGCCGGGCGATATCTAGTTTTCAACTTCTTGATATACCACCAGCTAAACATTGTGATATACTGATATACAGTGGAACCTCTACCTGCGATCATAATCCGTTCCGGAGCTGCGTCCAGAGGTCGAAACGGGTTGCTGGGAGAGGCGCCGTTGTGCACAGGCGGTGATTGCCCACTTCTGCGCATGCGCCAACTGCGGCAAACCCATCGGTTACTTCTGGGTTTGCCGCGGACGTTGGGTGAAACAGACACAAGCAGAGGTGGACGTAAGAAGAGGTTTGACTGTATCACAGTCTGAAATAAGGATAGAGATATGTAGAGGCACTGGTTGGCTTCAAGGTTTTCCCCATATTGCGATTTTTCCATAGCGCGTGTTCACACGCACACTATGATTTGTGATATATTGCCAGGTCAAAAATTATCAAACCAGTATCACAATATGGACTTCAAACCGGTTTTGGACGATACATCGGCCCAGCCCTAGTATGGACATATGGTCCAAATTAAAATCTGCCTGGACACCATATTGTCAGTCCAATAAACCCGGACTGCATATTGTCAGTCCGATTAGCCCTGCCTGCAATCCCTGACCAATGGCCATGCTTGCTAGCAATGATGGGAGTTATATTTCAGCAACATCTGAAGGGCCCAAGGTCCTCCATGTTGGGAAACTGTGTACGTGCAGCTACTCACACAGAGTCAATTAAGGTTTGGCAGACAGCCAGAAGGCAATCTGAAGGAGTAAGTCTGCCTGGTGATAACAGAGGCATGGAGACCGCTCCCTGATTGGTCAAGCTCTCTCAAGGGAGTGATAATTAATGGTCTACTAACTGGTAGTTTGGAGTTCAGTGGTTCAGTGTGTCAGTGTAGGAGTTGTGAGTCGTGTCAGAGAGAGCTAGCTAAAGATCCGTGTTCTGTTCCTGTAACTAGTCAACTGTATATAATAAACACCTAACTACAAGTTCCTGGTTCCTGCTTCGTCTATCCTGTCTGCAGCCAAGTTGCCAGTTGCTTCCGTGGATTCTGCGTGTACTCTGCTAGGTCTGGCTAAGGTCCTGCAACTAGTCAGAAAGTTGCGAAACACCAAATAGGTTTTGCCAATACTCCAGTCCTGCTCTAGAGTATGAAATTAGCCCAACTCCTGGAGGTGGGGGGGGAGGGGAAATGGTTTTCAGAAAGGTACCCAAGTCTTGGCTTAAAATATGCTTTTAAGAAAAAAATTACCTTTTCCTCAGAAACCTGCTTCAAGGCTATATCCTTTTATTATCACAAGTGGGAGCTTCTTTGACTCTCTACTTGGATGATTTTCACTCTCAAGCCCTGGGATTTAGTATCACAGATTTTATGCAGTAAATCTGTATCTGACACTAAAACGCTTGTTTAAAATGAGATTTTGTTTGGGGTTTTTCTTTGGTCCGTTAGCTTTCCTCCTTACTCTGCTAAAATCAAGAGCAAGAATCATAAACAATGTAGTAAGGAGATGGCATAAACCGCATGGTGTTAGTTAAAAGATAAAAAATATCTGTGCTGCAAGGTGCTCTGAGTTATTAGAATCAATAATTTCCTTTAGTCCTGCTTCCCCTTTTCTTTCTACAAGGCACAGGTGGGCGACTTGAGGCCCAGGAGCCACATGCAGCCCCTGACTGATTTTATGCGGCCTCTGATACCTCTTGAAGCTGCCCCAATTCTAGCATACCATCAGTGTGCCTTCCTCTCTGTTCACCCCCCCCCCTTTTTTTACATTTGAAACCATTTCCCCCCTCCTGGTGCAGCTTCAGAACAACTGGAATGAACAGTATGTTACTGTATAAAAACAAATGGATGATTTTTGAATAAACATCTTTCCGGCTTATATGTCTTGGGGGAAAGAACCCCATCCAGTTGTCTGATCATTAATTGGCTGGTTCCTGCCATATAGTGTGTGTCTAGCACATAGCTGTCAACTTACAGATTTGAAAATAAGGGACCAGCAGCCTCGAATATAAGGGATCAGCAGCCAAAATAAGGGATTTCCTTTCCCCCCCACCATGTGCCCCCGCTCCAGACAGACCTTTCCCCCGGCAAGGGTGAGTGGGCCATCAATGATGTATCCATCCGATTCCGAGCACAGGTATGTTCAACTTCTGAGCCCCTCTGAGCCAAAGGCAGAAAGCCCAGCCAGCAGCCAAACGAAGCCTCAAGCGGTGGTTCCCACAGCGCAGCAACCCGGCAAAGGGGATGCAGCAAGGAAAACCACCGTCACCTCTCCGCTGGGAAGCGCTGAGCAAAGGCGAGTCCCCAGGCAACGTGGCCAATTTGATTGGCACAAGGCATGCAAGCTCCACCCCCCCAGTCGGTCTTAGACTCCTTATTGGGTGAGCAACGCAGCCAAGCAACACAGTTGGAGCCTCCCTCCTCCCTGGCCAGCAGGGAGAGGAGCTGCTTCCTTTGAAACCTGGGAAATTTACGGGATATCATCAATCTGGGACAGCAGCGGGAAACGGCGCTGGGATAAGGGAGTTTCCCGCCAAATAAGGGACGGTTGACAGCTATGGTCTAGCACACTAAAGTCAGAAAAAATTAATTTCATTTGCTTTCCAGAACAGTATCTATGTTGAACTGTTCTTATAATTCACCCCCATAACACTTATTTGAGAGCAGTGGTGAAGCTGCATGCTCGAGCACCAGGGGCGGAGAGCAAGCAGAGGCGTGGCTGGCATGCGTCCCGGGGGCGTGGCGAGGGTGCACGGTGCATTGTCAGAGGGCAGCTGTAATGGTACCACCCTTCCCAATGGTGCCAGGGGCGATGTGCTCCCCCGCCCCCCTTCCTCCGCCAGTTTTTGAGAGTAACCCCATCAAACGCAGTGGGACTTACTTCTGAATAGACTGACACAAGACTGGAAATTCTAATCCAATTTCCAATAGTGAAAACTGAAGCAGGGTGGAAATGATTCTGGATAATACTTTTGCCTCTCTTTGACTTTGGCTCCACCTACAATTGGCAAGTGGCCCCTGAGAGACTACCCCCAAAAGAATGTGGCCCTCGATGTAAAAAGGGCTGTTCGTCCCCACTGTAAAGTACCCAGACATTGCCTCTAACTCACACTATATTTATTGCATCCATCCTTGATAATATCAGTTACTCTTTCGTAGTGCTGGCACTAGCATCTTTAATATACAGGGAGTCAGTGACGTTTTCACGAAATGTGACATTACACAAATTTTGCATAAATCTTACCCTGCTGAAAAGCTGGTGCTTTTCAAGAAGCACCAGCACACGTGTTTTTTTATAACCTGTGTGCTAAGTGGCTATTAACAGATTTCCAGCTTCTAGGCCTTCTATATAGTGGAACTGAGTCACAAAGCCAACACAGGCAGCAAGATTTAAAAATGCATTTAACATCAGCACATGGAGAACAAATGACAATATAGCTATGAATACAGCATTTTGATCTGTAAGTGTTCAAAGGGCTCTTGTGGCACCAACATTATCCGGCAAATTATATCTCCTTTCTCCGAGAATATAATGGGGAGGAGTTATGCTTTTTGAGAAGTGATGTCTGTGTGTGTGTGTGTCCTGGGCTGCTGAACAATATGTACCTTCTGCAGTAAACTAAAAATATATTTTAATCAATGGGTAGCATAAAGATTTATTTTTTTAAAAAAAGAAAATAATACATACGATTGGATTTTCTCACACAGCTGCTTCAGAAAAGGAACTGAACACACGCCTGATAACCGATGAATGTTTTCCTAGGAGGAGAAAAGCAAAAATTGGTACTTAGCATGATTCGTTCCTTCTCTGTAGTGGAGAACTGGGATCCAGGATGTGGGTTTGTCTCTGCCCATCTCACCACTGGCAGAAAGTCTCTAAAAAAGAACTTTGAGGATACTTTGGGGGAGAGAGAAGCCCCTTGCTCCACTTCAACCCGTGCTTGAGCAAGTAAGTTTATACAGTGGTGCCTCGCAAGACGAAATTAATTCGTTCCGTGAATTTTTTCGTCTAGCGAATTTTTCGTCTTGCAAAGCACGAAATCCCATAGGAATGCATTGAAAATCAATTAATGCGTTCCTATGGTCAAAAAAAGTCCAAACAAAGCCAAATTTGGTACAACAAGAGTTTATTAAGTGCTCTTTAAAGTCACACATACTGTAAAGAGCATTTCAAAATTCAAACCCATAATCTTTTTTAAAAACAGCAGAGTGGCCCAATGGTCACAGAAAATCATAAAAATGCAGAAAAAAACCACACAAGCTTCCAGATTCTTGCAAACCCCTCCCCAACACCAAGTCCTTGAATTGCAAACACCCCAACCCAAAATCCAAAACCCCCCAAAAAAGTTTTAAAAGCTTAACTTACCAAATGGCTGCAAAAGAAGTTTTGAAAAAGCTTCAAAAATCACCAAAGTCTTTAAAAACCTCAAAAAAGGCTACTATGTACACTGCGTTCTATGAGTTGCTCCTCGAAGTCAAGTCGCAACTGTATTAACGGTGTTAAGAAAAAGGAAACAAACTTGCAAGACGTTTTCGTCTTGCGAAGCAAGCCCATAGGGAAATTCGTCTTGCGAAGCAGCTCAAAAAACGGAAAACCCTTTCGTCTAGCGAGTTTTCCGTCTTGCGAGGCATTCGTCTTGCGGGGCACCACTGTAGTCACACAAGAACAACTAAGGAACAGGAGAGGAACGCAATGATTTCAAAGGAACATGCCCCTCTTGTTTACCGCATGAAAGAAAAGGTTCTTACTGGCCCCTTTAACGCCGTTTACCTTCCCGCCGGAGTGGTACCTATTTATCTACTTGCACTTTGACGTGCTTTAGAACTGCTAGGTTGGCAGGAGCGGGGACCGAGCAACGGGAGCTCACCCCGTTACGGGGATTCGAACCACTGACCTTCTGATTGGCAAGTCCTAGGCTCTGTGGTTTAAGAAAAGAGCTTTTGTGCTCTGAGCCTTCCTTGCTTGGCAAGGCCTGCTTGCTGCACTGGCCCTGGAAGGTTAGTGATGCTTGCACAATATCTTGCAGGGACTCATATGATCTCAGGAGAGCGTCCCAGAGCCTTCCAGAGCTGGCGAGCTTAGCAGGCCTTAGATCCAAGAGGAGGGAGGGAACGAAAACCTTCTCAGCACAAATGTTTAAAACCACCTTGGTGGTTGGGGCTTTGCGTGACTGAAATTTCAGCTTGACCAACATCAACATTCACATTCAAAAGCACAACAACTCTACCTTTGAAATATTAAGAGAGGAGAAAAATATTTCTTTCCCTCGATGGGAAATGCTGTCATTGAAATAAGAGGCTTTCTTATTTAAAATGTGATTTGATAAACGGTGAATTTCATCTTGTATATGAAAACAATAAATTCATCTGTTGAAATTCATCCCTAGGATATAAAAGGCATGAACTGCCCTCAAGTTATGAGGTTTTCATTGCTGGTGGGGTTGTATGCATGCAGGTATGCATGCCACAAATCTTTATGAATGTCCATCATTTGGGCACCCATCCTCAAATAAATCCATGGTACATGTATTCAATCATCTGAAGAGCCGATCATTTCAATATCTGGGACCACTGCGATAAGCTCCAGGCTAGAACCATATAATTTGTCATGTTAAAAGAATAATGGGCCTTTGTCCATTTGCTGCATTTCATGATGTTGAAGCATATGAAGAGCATGGAAGAACTGTGAACTATTCACTTTGCATTAGGTTTGCTGTGGAAAAATGAAACAGGCACATTTGCCCTGATAACCTGACAGAGGAATCAGCATTTTTGGGTGCAAGTTCCAGACAATACACTCAGATAACCATGCATACAAAGGAAAGAGAAAAATCCCATATGGCTTATACATTCCCTTTCTATGGGATGCAACACAAAAGGCACAAAAAAATTACTCCTATAATCAGTTACCATAGCAAAACACCATGTAACTTTTTTTTTTTTTTTGGTCATTCATCGGCTGTCTTCATATAACCTTTCCACTATTACAGCACAGTACATTCTGAGCATAGCTGTCAAGTGTCCCTTATTTGAAGGGACAGTCCCTTATTCCAGCGCCATGTCCCGCTGCTGTCCCTTATTGATGGATGTCCCTTAAATGTCCCTTAAATGATGTCCCTTAAATTTCAAAGGAAGCAGCTCCTCTCCCGCCCTCCCTGCCAGCCAGGGAGGAGGGAGGCTCCAACTGTGTTGCTTGGCTATGTTGCTCACCCAGTAAGAAGTCTAAGAACGACTGGGGGGTGGAGCTTGCATGCCTTGTGTGTGGCTAGTTAATGCAAGCTGAGGGGTTTTTTGAATGCTGGATGCCATTTTGTTGCACGTGCTGCTGCAAACTTTGCAGTGCAAAGCCAGGCCGGGGAGCCATCTTAAGTTGAGGCTGCATAGGCCTTGTGGTGCATGTGATTCAGATTCTATTCAGTTGAACCTTTGGTTACAAAGTTGGTTGGACAGTGTTCTCGAAGCTACCAGCATGAGTTTGACCAGACTGCAGGAGGACAGGAAGACTGGAGTGCCTGGAACGGGTGAGGCTGCAGGTCCCTTATTTTGGCTGCTGGTCCCTTATTTTGGCTGCTGGTCCCTTATTTTCAAATCTGTAAGTTGACAGCTATGATTCTGACACATGTGCTACGACCAGAATATGGTTGCATTTTCTAAATCATGTAGACATGATTTTTCATTACAGTAATTTGTATTTATGTATATGTGTGTTTGTATGGAACACATAGGTGCAGCCAGGATTTATGTTTGGGGGTGCAGCCCCGAGTTATCTTACACAACTCATCCATTAAGTATTTTTATTTATTTACTTGATTTAGGAGGCGCAGCCCCCACCCCCTGGCTATACCCACTATTTTCCCTGCGCATGTGAACATAACCTCTAGGATATATTCTTAAAGCCCTCTGGGCGGCTGTGGATTTTTGGAACATGAAAACTTACTCGCTTTTCAGCTGCAGACTGAGTCGTGACATTTTGCATTTGTGCTATGAATCCTTTGAAATTAAAGGCAGCTCAGATAGGAAGACAAGCCAATCTGGAAACTGTGCGGGAGGAGAAACTCCCACTTTGAATAAATATAAAGCACTGCATCCCTGCCCCCCCCCACCCCACATTCACTGACATACTTATGTCTAAACCTATCTGTAAGTAGCATTAAAAAAGTTTCCCTTTTTCGGCTTCAATTTTTTAAGTAGATTAAAAATCTACTTCTCAAAGTTGCATTAACATCAAACACTTCACATTTTTGACAGGCACCGCTGCTAGTCTACTCCCTCCCACACATCCCAAAATGCCACCAGCGCTGCTGGGAAAATGTCTACTGAAACCTTGGTTTACTTCGACTACTCCTTGACCTGCGTTTTGCAGGAGCCCTTGTTGGAGCTTGCCTGAAACCTTGGACTGTTCTGGATGTTGCTACTGTCTGTGCCCCTGATCTCTTCTCTGTGTGGCTGTTTCAGACCTGAACAAGGATTCAAATCCAGCTCCCCCTAGTTCAGCTCTCTGTCCATCCACTATATTTAAGTGGCCCCACAGGCAGAGCTTCTTCTGCATGGGCTGAAGAAATGGGAAAAAAGCTTTATCTTCATTTGCTCAAAAGGCAAAGTGTCTGCCATGAGAGAAGATGAGGCCCCCTCTGACCATGTTGCAAAAGAGCATCCACGGTTCTGGTCCTTCAAAAGATGACATGTTGGAAAGTCACATAGCAGCTTCCATGTGAAGCTCTGGAAGCAACAGTTCTGGTCCTTAGTCACACGACCTCACCATTGATGTAACATAAACTTGCCTTATGAGCCCACTGTTCCATCGAGCTCAGTATTGCCTACACTGACTGCCAGTAGCTCCCCTGCTCTTGGACAGGGTCCTTTTGAGCCGAATCTGCAGATGGCAAGTCCTGCAGTATAAAGGTATCATCTGAAAAGAGACTAAGGCCCCATCTGCATTATACAGCCAAAACAGTGTCATACCGCTTTCCCCAAAGGAAATTGTGGTTTCTAAGGGTGCGGAGAGTTGTTAGGGAACCCCTATTCCCTTCACACAGCTACAATTATCAGAGTAGATTTAATAGTCAATAACCTTCCCTGGGGAATTCTGGGAATTGTAGCTCCTTGGGGGAATAGGGGTCTCCCAAGACTTCTGAGCACACGCATTCCCAGGACGCGGGTGGCGCTGTGGGTTAAACCACAGAGCCTAGGGCTTGCCAATCAGAAGGTCGGTGGTTCGAATCCCCGCGACGGGGTGAGCTCCCGTTGCCTGGTTCCTGCTCCTGCCAACCTAGCAGTTCGAAAGCACGTCAAAGTGCAAGTAGATAAATAGGTACCGCTCCGGCAGGAAGGTAAACGGTCTTTCCGTGCGCTGCTCTTGTTCGCCAGAAGCGGCTTTGTCATGCTGGCCACATGACCCGGAAGCTGTACGCCGGCTCCCTCGGCCAATAAAGCGAGATGAGCGCCGCAACCCCAGAGTCGGCCACGACTGGACCTAATGGTCAGGGGTCCCTTTACCCTTTACCTTTAAGACTTCTGAACACAAGGATTCCCAGGATTCTCTGGGGGATACCATGATTGTTTAAGGTGGTATGAAACTGCTTTCAATTTATAGTGCAGACGGGGCCCAAGCTTTGGATGTGCAACTTCTGCTGCGTTCCTGTTTCATCCCTCTCCCTCCAAGCAATTTATGGCAGCAGAGCAGGTAATAATCATCTGAAGATGCTCACATGCCTCCAGCTGCTTCTAAACTTGAGTTGAAAATGCTTATTTACAGCGTGTTGTTTATTGCCCTGGCATCACTGTTCAGCATTAACCTAGGGATTAATTAGAAATCTACATTTTTACATCCGCGACCAGCTTCACAGCAATCACCTGGGAAGAAGCAATATCATAATTCCTTTCCAAACAGCAGAAAAAGAAAGAAAAGAAAGCCATTTGCACTGCAATCAAATAGCCACAGAAAACAGGGAGCAAACCTTACAGCTCAGCTGAAACATAAAAGTGAAAGTATATCTAGCCCAAAGGCAAATGGATTTGCTTTCCTCCTATGCTACTAGGTAACATGAGATCAGCATACCTGGAGTTCAAACAGCATCTTCCCATGCAATGTTTTACACCCTCATCTCAATTTTAAAGGCAGTAGTGAATGCCTAAGCATGGGAAAGTAATGTAGAAATTGAGCAGCACAGGAAAATGTTCCCATGGTGGAGAAACTGGGAAAGGACATGAAAGGTCTCAGGTGAGAGCTGGGAGGGTCAGACATTTTCTGTGTTGCTGCCATGATTTAGAGCTATTTTTGGTTAGAGTGAAGATTCTTTGTTTTTTATTTTATTTTTTGTATTTTACATACCCTGCTGCTGATCTTTCCCTCCCTTATTTTTTAAAGGTAAAGGTACCCCTGACCGTTAGGTCCAGTCGCAGACGACTCTGGGGTTGCACGCTCATCTCACTTTACTGGCCGAGGGAGCCGGTGTTTGTCCACAGACAGCTTCCGGGTCATGTGGCCAGCATGACTAAGCCGCTTCTGGCGAACCAGAGCAGCGCACGGAAACGCCATTTACCTTCCCGCCGGAGCGGTGCCTATTTATCTACTTGCACTCTGACGTGCTTTCAAACTGCTAGGTTGGCAGGAGCAGGGACTGAGCAACGAGAGCTCACCCTGTCACAGGGATTCGAACCATTGACCTTCTGATTGGCAAGCCCAAGGCTCAGTGGTTTAGACCACTCGTGTCCCCCCTACTTTTTATGTTGCTGCTATTATGAGAATTTGCATTTATTTATGATGCCCTTGATAAGCCTCCCTGGGGAGAGCATTGCATGAACAGGAGCCACCACAGAAAAGTCCCAGTCATGTTTTTCCCACCTTCCGGGTCTCTGGTAGAGGAGGCACACAAAGAAGGTCCTCAGATTATGATTGCAGGGTCCCGGTTGGTTCATACGGGGAAGAGGCGATTCTTGAAGAACTGCAGTCCTGTGGTGTTTAAGGCTTTTTAGGTCAAAACCAGCACTCTGAATTGGGCATGAAAACTTATTGGCAACCAGTGCAGTCATGCCAGGATTGATGTCATATTGTATTATACCACTGCTGTTATCTATTTCCTCTGCTTATAATTGCATTTATATAGCTGTTTTGATTCTTATATTGGACATATATCATGTTTTGTATTGACTTTGTGGTGGTCTGTGTCATAAACTTCTCCCCTTTTTCTGACAATGGGAGATATGGAAGCTAAATAAATAAATAAATAAACAAAACAAAACAAAACAAAACAAAACAAAACAAAACAAAACAAAACAAAATAAAATAAAAAAATACCACTGGTCCACCTATCTCAGCAATGTTGTGTCAGAATTGGTCAAATCCAAAAAGGTGAAGGCAATTTTTCTCCATTGAGCTAAAACTTAGGCCATAGCAAAATAAATAAACAAACATATATAAATTGGAAGGAAGAATGCAGCTCTTCTCCCAAGGGCAGGAACATTTGGGATTTAAGATTTTAGGCTTGATGTTAAACTGGAAAACCACTATTCTTTACATACTGTCAAAAGCGGAGTAAGGAGAAAAGGAGGGGGATAGCAAGTGCAGAGCAATGGATCCTTGCCAGGGATAAATGTCTGTAATTGACAATTTCTACCTGAGAATCTTTCAGTAGAACATTTGAAGTTCCTATAATTAACTCCCCCGACACCTAGACATCTCTTTTGTGTTTGATATATATTTTTATCTTGGGTCCCCATTTCAATATCTTTTTCTGTTGTTATTCCTTTATCCTTAATGGTTACATTTTTCTTCACACAGCAGTAAAAGCAAGGCTTTCCACAACGCTTAATGTTTATTCAGGAGCATTTCTGAATATTTTATATTCATCTGGCTTCAGACTTAACCAGTTCTGATTAGGCACAATCATGGTGAAAACAGCCTTCCTTACCTTGAGCTGATTTGCAGCCATTCTTTCTGATTCCTTTATAGCCACATTGAAGCCCATCTGAAACAGAAAAAGAAAGCAGCGTATTATTCCTATTGACACTCTGAAAATTCCTACCTTTTGAGGCTTAGCTGGGCAGGGAATAAAGAATGTGCCTGCAAGGGCAAAATCAATTATCTCTTTCTGGATCCACCATCAATTATTTGATTATCTTCCATCACATTCCATTTGTAAATGTTCATTTATTTCTCTGCAAGCCCTTTTTTTTTGTCCATGCTAGGGAATATAAATCTGCTTAAGACTGACGGTTCATATCCGAAGATTAGATTTTGGAGTGCGCTTACAGGAGTTTGTGGAAGTATGCTCAGTGAGACAGAATCCCTTATACCAGAGAGGTGGGGAACCTCTGGTCTGCTAGATGTTTTTGGACACTTCCGGGGGGCCACTACGTGGCGCATCGGAAGATGGCTGACAATAACATCTCTCCGACCCACACGAGGTAATTTGGAGGCTATGATGGGGGTAATTAGCCTCCTTAACCCCCCCAGGATTGTGGGGGGGGGGGGAACGTCCCTTGCCTGCTGTGCCCTATACCACCCCCGAATTTGTGGGGGTGGGGGCACTAGGCACAAAGCCCTCCTGTGGGATTCCGGCACTCCTGGACGCCGTCCCGGATTCGCGCCGCTAGTTGCAAACATCTTCAAAAGAAACAATTTGGACGAGATAAATTGCACATGCTTCGAGGAAAAAGGGGAGTAAAGACTGCTGACAGAAGAGATCTCTGATAACAAGACAAGAATAAAATATGAGAAGATACGTCAAGATACGGTATGACTGAGGGGGGAGGGGGAAAAAAACCTGCCTTCCTTTTTCTTATGTGATTTAACAAGAATCCCCTCCCCTAATGAGTCAGAAACTAAGGACTTAAGCTGTGGATTTAAGGCTGTGTGGAGATAAACTTTCGAACCAAAGCAATGTTTCAAGATGAAGCTGGAAAGCTAAGAGTTTTGGAATGACGCAGTTAAAAATGCCGTCGCCATTTTGGGAGGCATTGTTGGAGCTCTTGGGTCTGGGAGGAGAAAGAGAGAGATAGAGTTGTTTACATATCGTGGATCAACTGGACCGTCCACAGGCTGGACTAAGAAGGCAATTGGGCCAGATCCGGCCCCCAGGCCTTAGTTTGCCTACCCATGAGTGTCACAAGCTCCCCAACCCTCCCATGGTGGAGTATCACAGGCTACAGCTGCAGTAAAAAGCTTGTCCATTTCCCCATGGGGGTAAGGTAAAGGTAAAGGTACCCCTGCCCGTACGGGCCAGTCGTGTCCGACTCTAGGGTTGTGCGCCCATCTCACTTAAGAGGCCGGGGGCCAGCGCTGTCCGGAGACACTTCCGGGTCACGTGGCCAGCGTGACGAAGCTGTTCTGGCGAGCCGGCACCAGCGCAGCACACGGAAACGCCATTTACCTTCCCGCTATAAAGCGGTACCTATTTATCTACTTGCACTTAGGGGTGCTTTCGAACTGCTAGGTGGACAGGAGCTGGGACCGAAGGACGGGAGCTCACCCCGCTGCGGGGATTCGAACTGCCGACCATGCGATCGGCAAGCCCTAGGCACTGAGGTTTTACCCACAGCGCCACCCGCGTCCCCTACAGCGCCACCCGCGTCCCCATGGGGGTAAGGAACTACAAATTAAATTCACTTTCACCTCCACTTTTCCTAAGTGGGGACAATATCTCCATGCAACCTATGGAGTGTTCAGTGTAGGAATCAGAATCTTCCTCATCACTAATGATCAGGACAACACTCGCTGGATCTGCTCCAAACTGGAAAAATAAGAATAGTAAAGCACAGCTTACACAGCAGGCCACCTGGATTTAACTGGAGTGGGCAAGGGGACTCATTTTTAATCTGCATACATCTCTAGGTACTTGTCAACAGCTGCACTGATCTGTAAGAACTGCCCTGAACGGAGTCCACAGGGATCTTGAAACCACATTGTGATTTCATCCAGCAACTTGCTCATGCATGGCCTGGTCCTGTGCAACAGCAAGTACCTGTCAATACTCTTTACTTTATTCTTTTACGTGCTTCCAAAAAGTCTCAGCCAAAATTTGGTTCTAATTATGGAAAGGTAGATTCTAATCTTTGGCCCCATCAGTGCCATATGTTTAAAGAGGTATCATACCACTTAAACAGTCATGGCTACAATTCCTTTTATTTGCCCTCCCAAAGTGCTGGCTCCACCCCCTTCTGGTAGCCAATCAGAGAGAGGCTTCAGCCCTCTGATGGGATTCAGAGCCACTGTAGCACCAGACTCTGCTGTCCGTCACACCATCCTACTATTTAAGATGGCACTGGTAATGGGCCACTTACAATAAAGTAAGGATAATGATTTGGTTTTAGTTCTGCATCACCTTAATCACATTAGACTGGAAAAATGTAATAAGGAGCCAACTGGACTTGCTTTTTAGTTGTTGCCATTTTGGTTGTTGGGAAGTGCAAAGTACGGTACTTCATGACGTTTTTGCGGAGCTTCTCCAAGAAACAGCTTTATGGAGAATAAGATGATAGAGAGCTATTAATGGTGGGGGAAAATCATACTATTATTATATAACATATAACACAGCATCATACGATGCTGATGGTGTTTTAAAGTTATATTTGTTTCACACAACTTATATTTTATTATGCATTAGCTTTATTATATCGTACCCTGCTCTGAGATTATTTTTTAATGAAGAGTGGGTTAGAAATCTAAATAAATGAATAATCATAAACATTTCTGTGCATTCTGCCTAATAGAAATAATTAAAAAAGGACCATCTGTTTGTTTACTATGGACTTCTATAACAGAGAAGAAGAATGTAATTGCTAGCTTTCAATCCAAAGAGCTGAAAGGCTGAAGACCACTTTTTGAATGAAACTATTGGAATACGGGGGGGGGGGCACACCTTTCTAACTGATTGCCATTACAAGTTACTGGTTTGGTTCTGGTTCAGGCCTGACCTGGCTCACTTTCTCCTTTTTGTTTTTATTTGGCATGGCCAGCTGGGTGAGTGGCTAGGGGCCTGCCAGACCGGAGAGTTGCAGCCTCCCGTGACAGCCTGTTACTACTCTACCAGTGGGCTGGCTGGCCTGGCTCCATCCCTCGGACCCGGCACAAGACTCTTCCCTCTGACTCCCAGGAATGGCAGCAAAGGAGGTGTCAGAGGAGGAGGAGAAGGGGGCCTCAGTCGGCAGCTCTCTATTCCCACCTCTTCTCCCAACGTGAAGCCATTTCCAGTTAGCGTACCTCAACAAAGATGGGAATTTGGGACTCAGCATGACAAAGCAAGAAGCCGCAATGGCTTTAGGGTTTTGTGACAGTCTTGGCATTTCCGGGGCAGTTGGAGACTAGCATGCCAAGCTATTTCAGAGAAGAGACCAGGCCAAAATGGATGCCTAAAGGAACAACAACAAGAACAGTCTAGAACAGTAGCAGAGCTGACTGCCTCAGTCAGGAAATATGGCTACCTATACAGTGGTACCTTTGGTTGCAAACAGGATCCGTTCCGGAGCCCTGTTCGCAACATGAGCAGAATGCAACCCGCGTCTGCGCATCAGCACATGCGCGGACCACGATTCGCCGCTTCTGCGCATGCACTGGACGTCATTTTGAGCATCTGTGCATATGTGAGTGGCGAAACCGAGAAGTAACACGTTCCGTTACTTCCGGGCCGCCGTGGAGCGTAACCTGAAAAGATTTAACCTGAAGCGTCTTTAACCCGAGGTATGACTGTAGTTGGAATAGCAACATAATTTCCCACAGTTTTTCGAGGGGAAAGAAGCCACACGTGTACAGCTATGAATGCAAAGTCCCTAGATCACACATTTCAGGTCTTGTGTGGAGGGAGGAAGGGGCATAAGACCACTCCCGAACCGTAGGAAAAGAGTCAACAGAGCAGGTAGTAATAATATGTAAATTAAGCCATAGTCCTGGGTATCAAAGAGTGTTTGATGGCATCATCTCAGTAGGTGCATGAGAAGGTGTTGCCTTCTAGGCCATGACACGGGCAGCTGGTTACAAGCAAAGCAGATTTGTATAGAAAATTATCTACCGCTTTTGGGGGGAAGGTGCTATATGTTATTCTGTTCAACGTTTGCTGCCACTGTGTAACGTCCAATTGTGTGATGTCACACTGTAGCCTGAGAACGAACCACGAAGCAAGTGAAATATCTCTCGCCAGAAGGGAAGGCAGGGAAACAAAAGTTCTCTTTCTGCTTGAGTGCTCAGTATGCCTAGTCATTTGGATGGCCGGAATGGCAGGCCCTAAGAAATGCCGAGCTTCCCAAGGGCTGCAAAGAGACTGCACAAATGCCTGGAGCTGTCCCCATGAATCAGACACTGCAACTCTGGTGGTGTGATCATTATTTCAATGGTACCTACATCCATTCTGAATGTTTTATTAACATGCCCATGAGCCACGGAGGTTTAATTCCACTACAAAGAGCAAACCAAGCTATTTTTAAGAATATTAAAAATTGCCTTGTTGCCTTGGATCAAAGATCATGCTTTTGCATTTTTAAACATCTAGCCAGTTGCCTCTGGGAGTCTCACAAAAGGGACACTGCTGTACCCTATAGCATTCCCCAACAGCTCTGAAATGGAAGTATATTGCCTTGGAACAAGGAGACTGCACTTAGCAGTCATGGCTAGCAGTTATAGATTGACCTCTCCTCAGCGGACTGAGTTCCTCTTTCTCTTTTTCCTTTTTTAAGGCATCCAAAATAGTTACCACCAGGGCTTTTTCAGCTGGAACTCTCCAGAACTCAGTTCTGGCACCTTTCGGGTGGGTGCCATTACCATTCTAAGGGAACGAGGGAGGTGTCCATGGGGAATTTCGGCACCTCTTTTTCTAGAAAAATAGCACTGGCCACCACCATATTGACAGTTTGCAGACTGGCTGGGAGAGACGCAGAGAGGTCAGCCTATATCACTGGTTGCATATGGTTCTTCTTCCCCCATCACCCCACTGTGGGCACAAAGAAAGTCTTCCCAAAGAACTGGGAACCCAGGTCTGAATTCAGAGTCTACACAACAAAGATCCTTGCATCCGCTGCATCTTTGCTGATCTCAGAAGAGTCTGTGTTTCCAAAGATATGGAAAGCTATTCTATCTCTTCTCCAGTAGAAATGCCATTAAATAGAACTGATATGTGATTCGCTATAAATTTAACAGTTATGCTGTTCTAGAAATAAAATGGTATTTGCTAGTCCAACCATTGCTGGGAGTGACTTTGAACCGATCACTATCTCCTAGCCTAATCTACATCACAGGGTGCTGTGAAGATTAAATGGAGGGAGGCATGGGAACTTGCTGAGCTTCTTGGAAGAAAAGTAAGGGGGGGGGGGAATGGAATGAATGAATGAACAAAAAGGGATGCAAGAAAGGTAAAGTACAAGCATGAAGAAAGCTACTAAGTGACAGGTGCAATCTTTAACGCATTTGACCATTGGCTTAACCTACCAATGCTTCATTCAGATTAAAAGTTGTTCACTGATGTATCAGTGGTTCTGAGACTCTTACAAACAAGAAATTTAAAGATGGCTTTTCATTTCCCAGCAGAACTCACCTTAGGAGGGGGGTACAGGTGACAAAATGGTTGGCCCGCCTTTCGCTTGCACAAGCCAATGGAATGGCACACCACATCTGGATTCATTTTGTGCTCCATCCTGAAAGGAAATGATGCCAAAAAGCAAAGACTCAGTTAGGTTCTTTTGACTAAATACCAGCTCCTTCAGTGGAAATGTAAATCTTAAAAAAACAAAAACAATTTAAGATCCATTTTAATATAGGCCCGTTTGACCATAGCTCGGTGATTTTGAGTGGGTTGTGATTTTCAGCCCTAGATTATAAACCTTTTTGCAGCAGTGGATAAATGCTGTGCTTGAATGAAACATCAGAATGCCTGTCCCTATTTTAGCAAATTACAGGAAAGACAAAGACTAAAAGTGTACCCTTGATTTTCATATTGGTGGATCTCAGTGACCCTCTTGACTTTTTCCAAGTCTTGGTCAGACTCGCTGTTGAATGTGTGCTATATTAATCAATATGATATTACTGAATTACATGATTATAGAAGAACTGCTTCATTTTTAGGTTATGTACTCAAAAGATATATAATTACATAATCACAAAGCTTTCACTTCACCAACACTAACGTGAAAAGAGGTTACATTAGCTTACAAGGCTCTGAAATGCTGGTATTAAGGTCAGAAATTGGAAACAAGAAGAAAATTACATTAACTGCAAGCTAGTTTAGCTAGAACAGTTCAATTTACGTTCACCAGCAGACCAATAATTGCTAAGCAACTCCTCTGTCAAACGAGAGAGCACAGAGCTGTGTTACACAAATATCCTCTTATATTTTGGTGCAACACAGAGGATCCTCAAATATGTGTTAGGTATCGCACACATGCACATATCTGGGGAAGGGTGTAGTTCAGCAGCACAGCAGTTGCTTTTTCATGCAGAAGGTTCCAGATTCGATCCCTGGCATCTCCAGGCAGGGCTAGGAGAGACTCTTGTCTGAAACCCTTGAGAGCCCGACAGTCGTTGCAGATAATACTGAGCTAGATGGTCCAAAGTTCTGAATCAGTAAAAGGCCACTTCCTATGTTCCTATGGTCCTATTTCTAAGGTCCTGCCCCCAACAACAGTGGTTTTCAACCAGTGTGCTGTGGTGCTCTGGGGTGTCTTGAATGATGGTCAGGGGTGCTGTGGGCAACACTAGCCTCTGTTCCTTCCCTCCTCTGATGCCCTCTCATATCTTTGCCTCCTGAAGGCTTCCACAGCTGTTTGTTGCAGCAGCCCTGGCTACAAGCTCCCCAGGTGAATGGTGCCTCCAGAGCTCACCCGGGGGTGCTTGGGCAGGCTGAAGAGGCAAGAGAGAGGGGCCAAGAGAGAGGGGCAACTCAGAGGCCAGGAGCGGCATCTGTGGCTGCCCAGAGGACTCCCAAGGAGAGGGGAGCAGAGAGAAGGTTGAGGACACACTCCACAAGGGAGGTTTTTGAAAAGGGATGAGAGGCTGCCAGCTCTGCAGGCAAGGGTGACCAACTGGGCTCCTGAACCCCACAGAGTGCCACAGAAAGAATGTAGTTGGTCAAGGGAGCCATGGGCTCAAAAGGTTGAAAACCTCTGCCCTACATCATTGGCTTTCTTGGTGTGATGCAACCTCATGTAAGCTTGGTTATGTCACACGGGTGGCGCTTTGGATTAAACCACAGAGCCTAGGGCTTGCCGATCAGAAGGTTGGCGGTTTGAATCCCCGCGAAGGGGTGAGCTCCCGTTGCTTGGTCCTAGCTCCTGCCAACCTAGCAGTTCGAAAGCACATCAAGTACAAGTAGATAAATAGGTACCGCTCCGGTGGGAAGGTAAACGGCGTTTCCGTGCACTGCTCTGGTTCGCCAGAAGTGGCTTAGTCATGCTGGCCACATGACCCGGAAGCTGTACGCCAGCTCCCTCGGCCAATAAAGTGAGATGAGTGCCGCAACCCCAGAGTCGGCCACGACTGGACCTAATGGTCAGGGGCCCCTTTACCCTTTACCTACGTCATTATTATGGTTCCCTTTTAAAAAGTGAAGGAGAACGACTAACCCAGAAAGATTTTGATAGGTATAATAAGGGTAAACAACAAGGAACTTTACAACGTAAATAAAATGATGGATGAATCTGGACACCTGTCAGGCACCAACTGGAAATGAATATTTTAGCCTCTGTATAAAATGGCTACTTAGCATACATATTTACTTATTTGTATGACGCGCTAATACTCACAACTTAATTAAATGTGGTCCGAATATTTCAGAGGTCAGAATGCATGCCCCTTGTAAGTGCAACTTTTCTGGAAAACAAGACATTTAAAAAGTGAGTGCACATACTTAAAAGACTATTTGAACACACCAAAATGCCATTAAGAAGCCAAGAGGTTTCCTGCAGTCCAGCATCCTGTTTCATAGAATCATAGGATTGTAGAGTTGGGAGAGATCCTGAGGGCCATCTAGTCCAACTCCCTGCAATGAAGGAATCTCAACCAGATTATGTATGACATAGGGCCATCCAATGTCTGCATAAAAACCACCAAGGTGGGAGAGTCCGCCGTCTCTCATGGGAGCCAATTCCACTGTAAAACAGAAAGCTCTTCTTGTTTAGTTAAAAACTTGAATCCATTGGTCTGGGTCCTAGCCTCTGGAGCAGGAGAAAACAGGCTTGCTCCATCTTCCATGAGGCAGCCCTTTAGAAATTTGAAGATGGCTACCATATCTCCTCTTTGCCAGGCTAAACATACCAAATTCCCTCAACTGTCCCTCATACGGCTTGGCTTCCAGACCCATGATTATCTTGGTCACCCGCCTCTACACACATTCTACCTCGTCAAACGCCTTCTTAAATTATGGCTTCCAGAACCGGACACAGGACTCCAGGTGTGGTCAGACAAAGGCAGAATAGAGCAAGACTATGACTTCCCTCAATCAGAAGACACTATACTTCCGTTGATACCACTTTCAGCACTGGCCTGTTGTACATAGCTGTCAACTTTCAGATTTGAAAATAAGGGATCAGCAGCCTCACCTGTCCTGGGGACAGTCTACGGGATATCTAACAATCCGGGATAGCAGCGGGAAGCAGCGGGAAACGGTGCTGGAATAAGGGAATTTCCCGCAAAAAAAGGGAAGGTTGCAGGAAGCTTCCGGGGTGGCTTCTGTCAATCCAGAATGTCCTGCTCAAAGCAGGATATTTGCGTGGTATGTCTTCAGTGCTCAGTTAGAGCAAATGGCAATTCATATTTTCTCCAGATTGATGTTTGCTTTGATTTAGAGCTAAGGACCAGGCTTTCCCTGGGAAAGGAGCAGAGCAAGTGGAAAACTACTCATACCTATGTTTTGCCGAAACAGGACAAGCACAAATGTGGATGAGCCCTGGTCGGCCTTGAGCAAGGAATCTTGTAGCCTAAACTACCCAACAGATTTTTGTGAGGATAAATGGGCTAAAGCTGTCCACTGGCTGACGATTTATTAGTTGACTATTTAGCTACCTTTAAACCAAGTGATCATGTAAACAATTGCATTTAAAAAGATTTGCAGATTAGTAAGACCTTAACGTAGCTGCCTTTTCTGTTGAGATGATTTCGTTGCTATCACTCATGTGAAAGACAGAAAGATTATCTTTAATATATTCTTTTCCTCCTGAGATCACACAGCGCAAAGACAAAATAATAATTAAAAACAAACGAAAGTGTGCTTCAATCTCATTCTTGGCCTCACTAATTAAAATTTGCCCCCACATTAAAAGCAGCACACTGAAGCCAGGATATATATCCACAAATGTATATATTTAAGTGCCCTTCAAACTCATTCATGGCCTCACCAATTAAAATTTGCCCCCACCGTAAATCTTTAGTTGATTAACCCACTGATTACCAACTAAACTTTGCAGTTCCAATTGTAAGACACTCTTAAAACCACTGTTAATTAGTTAATGAATATCAGAGGTTATTTTTGAAGGAAGCAAGGAAAGATAGGTACAAGTGGGTTTAAACAGTCAGATGTACACCTCTCAGAGATTGGGGTAGCATGCAACAAGTATTTTGGATCAGTAAATATGCAAATACAGAAACAAGTACAATAGTACAAGTACAGCTGCTAAAAAATCTACATTCTCAGTAGCTTTAAAAGGGCACGGTGAATGTTTTAGGTGCAAGGTGTAAAAGAAGAAAATTAAGAAGAAAAACATCTTTTAAAGAAAGAAAAGAATCATGTCATACAATTTCTTCATGAAACTTCAAAGCACACAGTTGTTCCTTCTGATCCGAGGTGAGTCATCTGTATTTCAACTGAGCTTTTAGCCTATCTCATTGTCCTTCCTTATAAAGATAATTCCTCTCTGTCCATTTTTCACATTATGGTTAATCTGCATAAGTTTAATTTGGCCAATTAAAATTGTGCCCTTGATTAACACTAGATTTCTTTTTCTTATCATGCTCCTAGTATAAAGCTAAGGAGGAGAAGGGGAGAAAATGGGTTCCTTAAGGCACTCCTAGAAATATTTGCCAAAAAGGCAAGTTATTGGAGATGTTCAATTCCCTAACACGCCCTCCGACAAAGAACAATAGACGGAGAGCTGTGCATTTATAATACACACACATCCCTTAGCCATGCTCCTTCTCTTGCCACAACATCGAGAAAGGAGACATAAAATATCATCTGGCTACAATAATTTTTAATGCGCAGAATTCTTATGGGCATAACAAATCCTGTTCATAAATATTCAAAAGGACTAACTGCCACTCCTCAAAAACTATGATTGGCTTAGGAGACGTAGCAGTAGGAGAAGATTAGCATAAGAACGGAAGAATCACCAGTGAGATTCCTCTGGGAAGCTCATAAGCAGAACGTGATGGATCCGTCCCCTGAAGCTCTCCCCCAGCATCTGTCAAGGAGGTGTCATGACATTTTCCCGTAACAGCAAATTGTCAGTGATGGAGCACGTCCTCCATTCATTTGTCCAGTTCTTCTAAAAATTTAGCTAGTGTCCGTCCCCAAAGTGAGTACTTTGTAAGACATTGCTGCCTCTGATTATTCTTCTACTGATGCTTTTTGTTACTCTTCTTTGGTGTGGGATATTTAAAGTGCAATCAAACCAACAATTCCTGTATTGCTAGATAGGCACATGGTTGGAGCAGAAGCTCAAAGAGTTTTCCTGTAAGTTGGCTAGAGAGGACTCTGCGAGACACACTCCCACTGTGACCTGACAGGTAGCAATATATATTTTCCTACCTGCCTGGGCACATCCTCTCTTTTTTGTCTCTTCCTCATCTCTTCATCACCAAGCCAGAAAATAATAATAATAATAATAATAATAATAATAATAATAATAATAATAAATCGAGAAAAGATAATAATAACTCACTAAATACACGCAATCTCAGCATGCACCAGTGTGGAATAGTTCGTTTTCTCTGTGTTGTCCCACTGCAGACAGTTCATGTTTTAGAAACGCATATTGGAATGGACTGGGGCAACCAAAACCCCCCTGCATATATAAACTTTTAATGTCAGGGATGTGTGCTCTAGCTTAGTCTTCTCCCTTGCACGATACTTTTCTATGTGCCTAATACATATTTCCCCAACAGGAACCACTCAAATAATCCTCTCCATCTACATCCGAAATCAGTGGTTCTCAAAGGGTGTGGCACTCCACACTGGTGTGGCAAGAGAAGTTGGCAAGCGTGGCAGGAAGATTCAAAGACTCTTCAAAGAAACATTTAAACATTTTAGTACAGAACAGTACAGTACAGTATCAAAATATGTTTTCATTTGCAGAAGATGGATAGATATATTTTCAAACTGAGAGCGAAAGCATCAAGTGATGCTGAGGACAATCTTAGCTGTGATCCAGAATCACTGCTTGAACAGAAAAATGAAAGAAATCAGTGTGGCACGAGCAAATGTTTATTCTGAAAGTGTGGCCCAAAGAAAAAAATTGAGAACCGCTGGCCTAAAGGAATACAAAAAAACACATTTCTACTGATTACATACAATGGCCCTCTTTCTGAATCACTAGTGCTATTCTTACACCCTTAAACAAAATAAACACTGAATTGCTGTCAAATTAAGGAAGCAAAAATAGGTCCCATGTATAACGCTTTGATAGCCTTCAGTTGCATTAAGCCAAGTTGCGACTAATAATAGCAGTGCAACATTTACAGTAATAAGTGTGAATTCATAATAATCACTGAACAGACCAACATATGGTACATTGCTTTTTTACCAGGTAAGTAGCGACAGAGCCTCTCCAGAGCTTCTTTTGCTGTCGAATTGTGGACTTGAGCAAGCTGTTCTATTATGGACACCACAAGGACACATCCTGCAAAGGCAAGGAGAAAGAAAGATTCCTGTTACTCACATTGATTTTAAAATTAAAAAGTTCTCTTTTTTTGCTGAGGGAGAAAATTCAGGTCATCTTAACATTATTTATTAAAGTGTGTTTTGTAAACTTTCCTTTGCTGGAGGAAGAAGAGTATTCTCTAGCAAACTCCGATGTCCTAGTCGGCAGTCAGCCATTCATGTGAAGTCCATTCCTTTCAGCAGCACCGTTTTCCTGTTTTAGTTCCTGATACAAACCACTGCTCATGCTAACTGTGCTTATTGTTAAGTTGTCGGTGAACATATCAGACGACAGAGCAATTCTTTAAACAGCTCTTGTTTATTCACAGGCCAGAACAGAACTGAACTGAAGGGTTCAACCAGCCTGCTTATATAGAGCTCCAGTACAACGCAACTGTAACAACTTTCTGTAACTATCCAATCACTGAACGTCACTTTCAATCCCTTATTTGCATATGTGGACCTGAGTGAAAACTATCTACAGTATCCCCCTGCTGGCCCAGGGTGAGAACTTCAGTACATAACACTTATCTCCACAAACCAGTTACCGTAACCATGATTTGAAGTGCATTTATAACCTAGATTATCAGGAGTCTTGTATTATGAGATTACTATTCATACTATGGGTATGAGAAGTAGGGAAGCAAGGAGCTACAGAAAACAGTAATCTGTTATGGAATCTTTACTATTCTGAGAGATCTAAAGTAGGAAGTAAGAAGAGGAAGTGCTCTCTGTACAGTAGGGATAGCAAACCAGGCACAGTGTTCAAACTTGGGTCCCCAGCTGTTGTCGGACTACAACTTCCATGATCCCTGGCCACTGGCCCTGCTAGCTAGGGATGATGGGAATTGTAGACCAACAACAGCTGGAGACCCAAGTTTGAGAAACACTGGACCAGAAGTTCTTCATTCCTGATGAACAGTCAAAGAAGCAAAGCATAGTAACCCAACACACCCAATGGCAGGAAAATACAAAGAAGTTAAGCTTCCTAGATGAAAGGGAGGAATTATAAAATCAAAACCTTCTCCAATCCATTTGCAACATAATGAGGTTACCTTGTAAAACATAATGCTAGATAGCAGAAGCTTGCAAAACCCTAGATCTGAGCCAACTAGCTGGTAAGGTGTATAGTAGATTTCTCTACTATTAGGACTAGGTCAGCGGTTCTCAACCTGTGGGTCCCCAGATGTTATTGGACTACAACTCCCACCATCCCTGAGCCCTGGCGTTGCTAGCTAGGGATGATGGGAGTTGTAGTCCAACAACATCTGTGGACCCACAGGTTGAGAACCGCTGGACTAGGTGACCAGGGATTGGCTTGTGGAGTCAAAAGACAACTAGAGTGGTCAGATGAAAAAGAGGTCAGGACTGCTGTAACAGTTGCGCAAAAGGGGGAATTTTAGCAGGGGTTTAGCAGTTTATTAGGCGTAGCTGCTGAAATTATCCCTTTTGCACAACTGATAAGAGTACAGAAAGCCCTGAATTCTTTTGCATCTGCTCCTCCTGTTCTTAATCAGTTAGGTTTCTAGGGAAGGCAGAGTGCCCGGTAGCACAGGAGCAAAAGCACCGAGTCCTGACTGCTAGATGACCCTGTGCAATGGCACCGTATTACACTAACTCGGGAGCACAGTTAATCCCTGCTAATCCCATCATGAACCAATCAGGAACTACGCCTAGTGGCTTCCAAGAAAGCCAGGGTTTGGAAGACAAATTTGCATCATGTTTCTGGACATGCCGATATCTCGTAAGATATATCAATGTTTTCATGGATGGTGCAAGTCCAACGGACAATGCGGTGTTATTGCAAACAGCAGCAAGAAGGTCTCCTGTGTCGCAACACCTCTGCTTGTAGTCTTCAGTGCAGTATCCTGAATGCAAGCCTCTGTCTCATCCTTCCTGGATTTCAAATTCAGTAGCAAGTTAACAAGGGCACTCTGAACCCTCTGCAAAATGCATGCCTAGACTCCGATATGTGATAGACCAGGCATAGGCAAACTTGGCCCTCCAGATGTTTTGAGACTACAATTCCCATCATCCCTGACCACTGGTCCTGTTAGCTAGGGATGATGGGAGTTGTAGTCCCAAAACATCTGGGGGGCCGAGTTTGCCTATTCCTGTGATAGACTAATCAAGGGCTAATTCACACGGGCACGTTCAGCACTTGATGACTGCCAACACAGATCCAACTATCACATTCCCTCACATCGCATCTCATGTAATGTTTTCCGAAGGAGTCAGGTACACATTCAGCTGCCAAGGGTACCAGAATAATGCACAGAGATCATAGCAGTACACTGGATTTTGGATTATTTAGGAGCAGGGATTTTTTTCAAAGGAAATCCATGTCACTGTACCCATGAGTTATGAATGCAGAGCACCATTATAAGGTGAAATATAAACTGCTGTTTAGAAATTGTAGCTGTTCGGTGTACACTTCCATACTAATATTAATCGGTTAACCAGATAGGAGTATCCTGATTTTAACAGGAGTATTAATACTTTTCATAGGACACATATTGTAGTTATACTACCTATACACACAAATATTAACAATCACAGGATTTCATAGGAATTTGACTTGCTGGACTAAATATTAACATTGTTCTTGTGATTTTAAGGAAAATACCACCTGTTTTTTAAGACCTAAGGAAAATCTCTTCTGCTGATGTCACATTGTCAAGATGTTTTATTCTTGCGCTTTGAATATTGATTTCAAATATGAAAGTCCAAGCTGACCAAGTTTGCAATCTAAGAGTAAGTCCCACTGAACACAATACTATTTGCTTTTGAATTGTCACATCTTGGATTGTATTAGCTGCAGCAAATTGTTAAGGTCAGTTCACTTTCCCACTGTATGCAAGACACACCTTACTTTGAGCAAAATTAGCTGAGTGCTATTCTCTGGTCCAGGGATGTGGGTGGCGCTGTGGGTTAAACCACAGAGCCTAGGACTTGCCGATCAGAAGGTTGGCGGTTTGAATCCCCGCGACGGGGTGAGCTGCCGTTGCTCGGTCCCTGCTCCCGCCCACCTAGCAGTTTGAAAGCACGTCAAAGTGCAAGTAGATAAATAGGTACCGCTCCAGCGGGATCGTAAACAGCGTTTCCGTGCACTGCTCTGGTTCGCCAGAAGCGGCTTAGTCATGCTGGCCACATGACCCAGAAGCTGTACGCCGGCTCCCTCGGCCAATAAAGCGAGATGAGCGCCGCAACCCCAGAGCCAGTCATGACTGGACCTAATGGTCAGGGGTCCCTTTACCTTTACCTATTCTCTGGTCCATGGGGTCACAAAGAGTCGGACATGACTAAACGACTAAATGGCTAAACAACAACAACAACATTCTTCTCCAGGAAGTAGGACATGATTCAACCAGAGGTAAAGGTAAGGTGAAGGACCCCTGGATGGTTAAGCACAGTCAAAGGTGAGTATAGGGTTGCGGCGCTCATCTTGCTTTCAGGCTGAGGGAGCCAGTGTTTGTCCACAGACAGCTTTCTGGGTCATCTGACCAGCATGACTAAACTGCTTCTGGCACAATGGGACACCGTGACAGACACCAGACCACACGGAAACACCGTTTACCTTCCCGCTGCAGCAGTACCTATTTATCTACTTGCACTGGTGTGCTTTCGAACTGCTAGGTTGGCAGGAGCTGGGACAGAGCAATGGGAGCTCGGTCGCACAGATTCGAACTGCCGACCTTCTGATCAGCAAGCCCAAGAGGTTCAGTGGTTTAGACCACAGTGCCAACCACAACCAGAGTAAGAACTTCTAAGTCCCATTGGTTTAAGTGAGACAGTGAAGCACAGATATCTTTCTCTTTCCAATGATCCTGGTGGAATCCAGTAGTGACCAGGACTGTGATTCAGAAGCTAAAGTGTTCCCATCTAAGGAGCTGGACCAAGTTCCTAGCTCTGAGCTGGATGTTAGTGAACAGGGTCCCCCTAATCCTAGGACTAGCTGAACCAGATACCACAGTGCTGTGACCATCAAAGGTGCCTTCTCATGGCCTGAAGAACCCAAAGCCCAGGAAACATACCAGGTGGAAAGTCTTGGAAAGAGGTCTCTAAAAAGGTGCAGAGCATAGGAGGCACAGGCACAAAAGGCCTCAATTCACTTCCAACTTAACAGAGCCAGTTACTCACTAGGAGTTCATCACAGCGCTGTAACAACCAACCTGCTTGCCCTAACCAAGGTCACTTCTGCTGGGCAAGAACAGGGCACTCTCATCCCTTCAAATGAATGGGATGCAAAACTATTCCATCATGGACGGACTCTGCCTCATCATCTCAAAACTTTGGAGTTGTACAAAACTTTTTTTAAAAGCAACGTTTAAGAGATTGGCTTCTTGGTAGCACTTGACAATGACTTTCACTCCTTGACAGGATGAAGGAGCATTTTTATTTCAAGAAGTGTCTCGGTATTACAACGTCTATCATCCCTTCGCAGCCAGACCTGAGCATTAATAAACCTGCCTGTCTCTTTTCAGATATAGTTTGTTCCACCTGCATTTAATTTATGAGGGGGATCAGAGCGTACGGTGCTCATACTGCTCAACAGCAATAATCTAAAAATTCACATTTCAAGAGACTGCTTTCCTATCATACTAAAAAAGAGAGAATGTGTTTAATAATAAAATGACATTTCTAATGGACTAGAGGGAGTTTAGATGGGAGGAAATCACATCTCAGCTAATAAAGTCGGAGCGAGAGTTTGCTGGCCATGAACCCCCTGGCAAGCTGAACAGACTGTTGAAATTAATCTACTTCTGCAGCAAACATACAAAGGAAATTCTAATTAGAATGGTATCAATGGCTGCAGATAAAAGCCAGCACAAAAGAGTTCCTTTTTTTAGAATACAGATTTTAAATGCGGGGAAAAGCGGCCAACTTTGTTATTATAGTTACGTGGGTTTAGTTGCATTGTGCATGATTCTGCCTACATTAATTTAACCAGATGGGAATAGGACTTAACATTCTTTTTTATTGTTAAAATAGAAAATACGGATTTAAGACAATAGCATATGCCTACATGGCACTTTCCCCTTTACGATTCAGGTTGCAGTACTATGTGCCCTTGAAGCCAGTGAAAAGTGCACCTATCTGTCTGACAAAGAATGAATTTTCCTGGTATATCAGGCTAAGGGCTGATGGGAGATTCTTCTCTTGGCATACTGCAACACACAGCAGAAAGCCTGTTGGTCTCTAAGTAGTGCTGGCTTCATTCAGAATTACAGTTCTGGTTGGTTCCAATCTACATATACAAACACGTTGAGTCAGCTGTGCAGACCTGGCTCAGGGCTTATTGGCAGTGACTATTCTTAAGTAAAAAATTAAAATAAAATAAATCCAACTTTTAACTGAAGATTAGAATCCAGTCAGGAAAGAAAAGGTGGCTCCAGAATTCAGTTACAGATTCTGAAGTTTTAAATCTCCCAGAAGTTTGAAAGATGTTGTGAGAATAATGTCCCGAAAGGTGGCAGATCCACTGACCTGATCCAGACATCTCTTACTGATGTGGGTGATTATGGGCAACAGAACACAGGGACAAACCCTTCTTCTTATATTTTAATTTGAAAATTAGGAAACTGCCTATTGCGAGCCCTGTGCTCATTTGCCAGGAAGCTGGTGGCTGGGCTAAGTGTCAACATTATGATATCAGGTTACTGAGAGGTGGGTTGTCGGGCCCACCTGGCAGAATTGGCCCCGGGGCCATGGGGGAAAATAAGGTCCTGGCCCATTGGTCCAAAAAGGTCCCCCAACCCTGGATCTATACTGACCAGCAGGGGCTCTTCAGGGATCCTGCTCAACGTGGTGATGACTGAACCTGGGATCTTCTGCATTCATTGCCAGTGAGCCAAGACCCTTTCCGCAAGGGAACTGTTATGTACTAAGCTTGGATCCTAGAACAATAGGCAAGTAGGATCCTAGAATGCAACAACAGATGGGCTTGCAGGAGAAGACCAATCAGGCTCCAGGAGGAAGTGAATCAGCCTATTTAGGCTGGTAGGATCCTAGAATGCAACAACTGATTGGCCTGCAGGAAAAGACCAATCAGGCTCCAGGAGGGAAGCAGAATCAGCCAATCAGGCGGGACTCATTGTGTAAATAATGTATATAAAAGCCTGAGGTTTGGGGGGCAAGTGAATCACTGTTTTACAAGCTGTAATAAAGAGCATGAAATCACTACAGGACTCCAAGTACAGTGGTACCTTGGGTTACAGACGCTTCAGGTTACAGACTCCGCTAACCCAGAAATAGTACCTCGGGTTAAGAACTTTGCTTCAGGATGGGAACAGAAATCGTGCTCCGGCGGCAGTGGAAGGCCCCGTTAGCTAAAGTGGTGCTTCAGGTTAAGAACAATTTCAGGTTAAGAACAGGCCTCCAGAACGAATTAAGTTCTTAACCTGAGGTACCACTGTATATTTCAGGAACGCTACATACAGGTTTGATCTGCAGGCTTGTTCCTGTGCCCCTCCATCACGGAGACTTCCACAAAAGCAAGGGAGGGTTTCAAATGCCTCCCTCAACTCTCAACATGGCTTTCTGAGCTTCTCTGCTTTGCAGGGTCCCAGCTGTAGGGCAGTCTAGTAACTACGTTGATTTCCCCAATGTAGCAGTCGGTGTGACAGTTACTGCTGACAGGTTTGCTTCCAAAGCCCCACATGCAAAACAAGCATACTGTAGCCCACGCACAAGGTCTCCCAGGAGCATCCCCCACATATAAACATGCCGCAAAGGTCTGCTTTGTAATATGATAGCTTGCATCTCCTATCTGCCTTCCAGGGGAATGAGCTATCCTAGTTATTTAAACACTGACAGAGCTCCATGCAATCAAATGTGGTTCAAAATTCAATGGAAAATAAGGGCAGATGTAACAAAGCCCATTGCCTCCTGACTGTGGGGAAAATGATGGTTTTTATACAAACGAATTATCTGTTTTCAAAAGCTCTGCATCGTTATGGAAACAGAACAAATAGTTTATTTTGCTTGTCTTCTTTGGATATGAAATCCCAGACCTGCCGCTAGCCTCTGTGCAACTAAATCTGTAGGAAATACAAATTTGAATGAAGCAGCTGATTTTGTACTGCTTTCCTCCATAAAACAGAACCTCTGGATTCAAAATAGTTTGAGAAGCACAGCAAGAACCAGCTCCTACTATTCTAACACAGCCCTGTGGAAATTCTGCAAGGAAAGCAGCCATCTGTAGAAAATAAGCTTCACTATCACTTGTAATACCCAACACATTTCTGGATTGTTCCTCATTAGGGGATAAATTATCCCCAAATGGCAGTGGGGACAAGTGCCCAAATCACTGTAGGCAAAATTATCCCCTCAGGTCAGGCATAGGCAAACTCTGGCCCTCCAGATGTTTGGGACTACAATTCCCATCATCCCTGACTAACAGGACCAGTGGTCAGGGGTGGTGGGAATTGTAGTCCCAAACATCTGGAGGGCCAGAGTTTGCCTATGCCTGCCTCAAGTACTGAGGACTTAGGGGACATTTTAAGGCTTCAAATTCCATAAATGCATATGACTGAAATGCAAGTCATCTGTTGCAATACCTACAAAAAAAGCCCACTGCCACTATGACCAATATTACTTGTTGAAAAACAACATATCCAAACGGTGTACATGTTGGTCCATAGTGGCAGTGGGCTATTTCTGGAGGTATTGCAACAGATGACTTGCATTTCAGTTACCATTAAATGGGAAATGACACCTCAAATGTCAACATTTAGAAAGCTAGTACTGTATGTTTGGGAAACTTCCTGCAGTTAGACAACACTTTTTCACCACCTTTTTTTTGCTAAGCAAGCCCAGCACTGTATTGCAACTCTCGGTTCATGTGTTCTTCAAGCCAGTTGTACTGGCATACATGGTGAAATATACTCCGAGTCGCAAAGTGATTTCATGCTCTTTATTCAGCTCATAGTGGTGAGGAGGAATGAATGAAAGTCCCCTCAAGGTATCTGCTTTATATACATTATTTACACAATGGGCTGCACATGATTGGCTAATTCCGGAATTCTACTGTAAGCCAATCAGGTTGTGGATTCACTTCTATCTGGAGCATGATTGGGTGGTTCCTGCCAACCAATCATATTGCTGCATTGTTCTAGGACCAATCTGACTGCTGCATTCTGAATCCTATTGTTCTAGGACCAATCAGACTGCTGCAGTTTGGATCCTATTCAACTCAGTACATAACACCCCTCCCCTCTAAGTTCCAGTCCTGCCCGGGAGGTCGCATTCATAGTCCTCGAGGTACGCCGGTGGCCTACGTGTGCGTTGTGGCCTGGGGTGTTCCCTGGTCCGGGGTTCAGGTTCTGGCTCATGTTCCAAGGATGCTGGCTGTGATGGGCCTGTCTGGTCTGGTGCAACCGGCTCGCTCAGTCGTGGTTCTGGTTCCGGTGTCCTTTTGGCTTCGCGGGTCCTCTCTGTATTTACTGATTCTGCCTCTCCTGCTGGCCCCTCCTGCTCTATGGGCCTCACTGCCCCTCTGTTCCCTTGGGACTCCTCTGACCTTTCCTCCTCCTGGTTTTCTCCCGGGAATCGTCGCCGTATCTGGTCGCAGTGGCGGCGCCAGCATTGCCCCCCATCCGTTAGCACCTCGTACGACACGGGACCAGTGACCCTGGTGACTGTGGCGGGTACCCATGCTGGGCCTGCCCCAAAATTCTTTGCGTACACTGGGTCCTGGGCCTCGAAGGTCCGGGGGTTCCTGCCTTCCCCCACCACTACCTCATCCTGAGCTCTATCGGGGTGTAGGCGGTCCAATCTGATTGCAAGGCGCCGACCCATTAGTAGTTCAGCGGGGCTCCGGCCAGTCGTTGAGCTGGGGGTGCTGTGTTGTGCTAGGAGGAATGTGGCAAGGCGGTACTCCCAATCCCCTTGCGTCATGCGGCGAAGGGTGTCCTTGGTGGTCCGCACCATGCGTTCTGCTTGGCCATTGGTGGCAGGGTGGAATGGCGCCGAACGGATGTGGCGGATGGCGTTCTGCGCTGTGAAGGTTTGGAATTCTCCTGACGTAAATGCAGTCCCGTTGTCTGAGACGAGAGTGTCAGGGAGCCCGTGGGTTGCAAACAGCCTGCGTAGTACCCGGATGGCTGCGGACGTAGAAGTGGACGGTACCAGTGCGACTTCCAGCCATTTGGTGTAGGAGTCCACCACTATGAAGAATGTTTTCCCCTGAAAGGGGCCAGCGAAGTCCACATGCAGGCGTGACCATGGTGCTCGGGCGGACTCCCAGGACTGGACTGGGGCCCTTGGGGGATCTGGGCGGGATTCTTGGCAGGCCTGGCAGTGTTTGACCCAGGCCTCTATCTCTCCGTCGATCCCCGGCCACCACACATAACTCCTGGCAAGGGCCTTCATTCTTACTACCCCTGGGTGTGTCTCGTGTAGGGCTGTGAGGACCCTTTTGCGGAGGGGCTGGGGAACAACGACCCTGCTTCCCCATAACAGGCACCCCTTGTGGGCCGACAGTTCATGTTTGCGGGTTGTGTAGCCGGCGAATTCTGGCCCGGGGCTGCTGCTGGGCCATCCCCTCCACACCCAGTCCAGGACGCGGGAGATGACCCTATCTTTCTTGGAATGGTGTGCAACTTCTTGTGCCTGAATGGGGCGGTCGGGAAGCAGCTCCAGGCTCATAACCTCTTGTGCAGGTGCTGGGTCGGGGCCTGTTTCCGGTAGTGGTAGCCTGCTGAGGGCGTCCGCATGGCCCATCGCCTTCCCAGGGCGGTGAATCAGTGCATACTGGTAGCTGGCAAGGAAAATTGACCACCTGAGGACACGAGGAGACAGCACTTGGGGGGTCTGCTTTTCGGAGGCAAACAAGCCAAGCAAGGGCTTGTGGTCAGTCACCACGGTGAAGGGCCGCCCGTACAAGAAATCATGGAATTTTTTTACTCCCTTCACGATTGCCAGACCCTCCTTGTCGATTTGCGAGTAGTTCCGCTCGGTTGCGTTGAGTGTCTGGGAAAAGTATGCCACCGGTACCTCTCTTCCATCCGGGAGTTGGTGTCCCAGGACAGCGCCAATGCCATAGGGTGAGGCGTCGCATGCTAGCACCACCGGCAGCCTCTCGTCGAAGTGTGCCAAGACCGAGTTTGAGACAAGCAAGTCCTTGACTGCCTGGAATGCGGCCTCCTGGCGCTGGCCCCACACCCAAGGGGCCCGCTTGTCCAGGAGTCTGTGTAGGGGCTCCGCTACCGCCGCCTTGTGGGGAAGGAAGGAATGGTAAAAGTTCAATAGTCCCAAGAAGGCCTGAAGTTCAGTCTTGTTCTTGGGCGCTGGGGCATCACAAATGGCCCGTACCTTGTCCCCAGTCGGGTGGACCCCTTCTGCGTCCACCATAAATCCCAGAAAGTCCACCTGAGGCACTCCTAGTAGACATTTTTCCCGCTTCACCTTGAGACCCGCCGTCTGGAAACGGTGCAGAACGGTGCGGAGGCGGTCCTCAAACTCCTCTGGTGTGGGCCCGGCAATCAACACATCATCGAAGAAGGGGGTGACGCCAGGAATCCCTTTAAGGAGAGAGTCCATTAGATTCTGGAATATGCCTGGTGCCACGCTGACACCGAATTGCAGCCGCTTTACCCTGAACGCTCCTCTGTGCGTCACAATCGTCTGTGCCTCTGCTGTGGCCTCATCTACTGGCAGTTGTTGATATGCTTGGGCCAAGTCCAGCTTGCCAAAAATTTTCGACCCAGCCAGGGTGGCAAGGACATGGCTGACCACTGGCACTGGGTATGCATGGGCTGTGAGGGCCTTGTTTATGGTACATTTGTAGTCTGCGCAGATGCGGACCGAACCATTCGGCTTGACGGGTGTGACGATTGGGGTTTCCCAGGGGGCATTAGGCACCGGCTCCAGCACGCCTTGCTCCACGAGTCGGTCCAATTCCTCGTCTATACGGGGTTTCAGGGCGAACGGGACCCGGCGGGCCTTGAGCCTGACTGGTCGTACTGCGGGGTCAAGTTGTAGAGCAATGGGGGGGCCCGTATACTGTCCCAATTTCCCATCAAAAACCCCCGGAAATTCCTTGCATATGGCGTCCACGTCCACTTGTAAGCTCGTGTGGTTCACCCCGGTGACGGCTAGCCCCAGTGGTCCAAACCATGCCAATCCCAGTAAGCTAATGTAGGGGCCCTTGACCACAAGCAAGTCCAGTTGCCGCGTCCGCCCTCGGTATTGCACCCTGAAGGTCCCCACCCCCATTGTGGGGACCTTACGTTTCTGGAAGTCCCGGAGGGTGAATGGGGCCGGCCTGAGTTTGGGACCCCCAGTAGGACACAGTTTCCTTAAGGTCCTTGCCGAGATTATGGATAGAGTTGAACCCGTGTCAAGCTCCATGCGGCATGGGGCCCCCTCTATCTGTACCTCTACATAAATTTTCTCTACGTTGGGGTGGGGCAACTGGTATACCTGGAAGTCCGTGAGCTCCGTCGAGTTGCCTTGGTGTGTTGGGCCCCGGGACCTGGGGCTCTTGGATTGGTCATCTGATGCCTGGCGTCGGGTGGGCCGAGCTCGACACACCCGGGCGATGTGTCCCAATTTTCTGCACTGCCTGCACTCTGCGTTGCGGAAACGGCAGGTCCTCCTCTCGTGACTGTCTCCACAGCTTGCGCAGTTCCCTGCTTCTCGTCGAGGCAGCTGTGGTATGTGGGCTGCTTGAGTGCGCTGCTGTACTCGGTGCACCTCCTCCCTGTTGGATCCTGAGTCGTCGGTGAGGTCTTCGTGGTGGACCCTCGGTTGGGACGGCTGGCTCGGCCGTGCCTCTTGCGTCGACCTCTCGGCAGCTTCCGTTGCCAGGGCCTCCTCCAGAGCGACCTGGAACGTTAGGTTCTTCTTAGCGTAGAGGCGTCGTTGCAGCTTCTCATCCTTCAGGCCACCGACGAGGCGGTCACGAAGCATGTTCTCCAGCTCTGAGAAGTTGCAGAACCGGGCAGCTTGGCGGAGAGAGGTCACAAACCCAGTTATGGTTTCCCCAGGGGCTTGCCGCTTTGCATAGAAGGCATTTCGACGAGCCACCACAGAGGGCTGTGGCGAAAAGTGCCCCTTCAGCTGTTCCATTATTGTTTTGTATGGAACAGTAGCGACGTCTTCGGGTGCAAGGAGAGCCCGGGCGATTTCAAACGTCTCCTCTCCGCAGACGCTGAAGAATATCGCCCTCTTCTTGGCGTCTTCTTCATCGGTGACCCCTTTGGCTTCTAGGAGGAAGGTGAAACGGGAGGCATACGCTTCCCAGTCTCCAGATGCTGGGTTGAACGGCGAGAAGCTGCTGTCGGTTGCCATTCTGAGTTCCTTGTGTCCCGGAGCTGAAGCCTGGATACACGGTGCGAGGCAGCGGTGCGGCAGGTGGCGGTGCTGCGGTGCTGTGTGTGGCAGTCAGCTCAGCGGGATCCCACCTTCGTCGCCAGTGAAATATACTCCGAGTCGCAAAGTGATTTCATGCTCTTTATTCAGCTCATAGTGGTGAGGAGGAATGAATGAAAGTCCCCTCAAGGTATCTGCTTTATATACATTATTTACACAATGGGCTGCACATGATTGGCTAATTCCGGAATTCTACTGTAAGCCAATCAGGTTGTGGATTCACTTCTATCTGGAGCATGATTGGGTGGTTCCTGCCAACCAATCATATTGCTGCATTGTTCTAGGACCAATCTGACTGCTGCATTCTGAATCCTATTGTTCTAGGACCAATCAGACTGCTGCAGTTTGGATCCTATTCAACTCAGTACATAACACATGGGGCTGTAACTGTGTTCTGAAACACACTCATTGCATGCAGGGGAAGATCAGTTGTGGTCATGCTGTAAACAAAAATCTGCCCTTTTCCCCTTATGGGGTATGCAAGAGCCCATATAAAGTCCTTAGGTAGGTTCCCTATTGGTAGGAGAAAATAACAGAGGCAAACCAGATAATATTGAGAAGCAAAGCAGCTAGTGAGCCTGATCTTTATTGATCTGTTGCAACAGGGTCCTCACTCACCACACGCAGGAGGGAAGAGGAACCCAGAACAAAGGTGTGCCTGCCCTTATATAGACATTTTAAATTCCCTGCCCTGGAGCTCAAGACTACCCCTCCATACATCATACATACATCACAGAAGGGGTGTAACCTAAGACCCTCTCCCCCGATACATCATACCTACACCACAGAAAAGGTGGTCTACAGCAGAAATCTGAGTGCGTTGTTTATCTCGTCTAAACAGGTTACCTGTTTAATGGTCACTTGATTGGAATGCCTGGGGAGCCTGGCCAGTCTTTTGTAATGATAAATACTTAGTTCCTGAGCCAGGTCACAGGCTCACACCCTATTCATATCTTAAATGTGCCCTTAAGACAGGATTTGTGAAGGAAAAGACAATGGGGAGGCTTTTCCATTTTCCTTTGACCTTGCAGAGAAAACATTTGGTCAGTTTTGGGAATCAAAAATGGTTTCAGGTCGGTCTTCCTGTGCTGATCAACGTACGTGCTTGGTTGGTACACTTATGAACATTTAACATATATCTAAGACCTCAAAATTCCTATCACAGTCATCAAATTGAACAGCCCCAGGATTTACAAAACCTGCCTTTGGGCACCTCTGCAAATCAGAAAGCACAAGTAATTGGGGGGCAGGGGGGCACGATAACCTTCTTAATACAATGACAGTGTAATGCACAACACACAAGAAGTGCTGATTGGCCCAGTTTAAATGTAACATTCAGGAAGAAATGGCAAACTGACCGTGAATGGCAAAGGAACCCCATTTGAACAATGCAGGAACTTGGGTTTTGAACTGCAGCAACCTTCGGGATGTGAGTGGCGCTGTTGGGACGCGGGTGGCGCTGTGGGTTAAACCACAGAGCCTAGGGCTTGCCGATCAGAAGGTCAGCGGTTCGAATCCCCACAACGGGGTGAGCTCCCGTTGCTCTGTCCCTGCTCCTGCCAACCTAGCAGTTCAAAAGCATGTCAAAGTACAAGTGGATAAATATGTACCACTCTGGCAGGAAGGTAAACGGCGTTTCTGTGTGCTGCTCTGGTTTGCCAGAAGCGGCTTAGTCATGCTGGCCACATGACCCGGAAGCTGTACACCGGCTCCTTTGGCCAATAAAGCGAGATGAGCACCAAAACCTTGGCCTGAGAACATATTATACAACACACTATTTGGAGCTTTTTGAGTATAAAGTACAAAAGGCTAGTGTAATATGCAATTTTTCCAAGGACAATAACTGAGAATCTATTTCTCATTCCATTTGTGGTTTTAGCAACAATGTAAATGTGACTTGACTTGACTGATATTAACTTCAGGACCCTAAGACCTGTACGAACGCTTGTTCCCGTTCTGCTATTTCTTCATTGTTTAGCATCCATTATCTCTTTGGCTGATTCCCTGTTTCCGTAACTTCCTCTCCACGTCCCTTCCTTTCTTTTCATTGCCCTTCACCCTTGAAAACGGACTCTATGGGTACACTCTGCAGTCTTAACTGTTCATACTGATATGGTGACATGGACCTAGGAATAAGAAGAGGCGGAAGGACAGAATTTTCTGATATTTCTTATCCTTAAATCAAATCGAGCACTGATTTGCGCTCGCATAAATTGCTCAGAAACCAGTAAACTCACTCTGGACGGACACTAGCTGAAGCTCAGAGTTTAGATTGATTTTCAGCATAAAATGAATTGTGGTTTTGACGGGCATGCTAGCTATAGGACCCCACAGGGTGTAAGCAAAGCTTTCTAGCATGCCAATGTCCTCAACAGTTGTTGAGTGCAACTGTTTTGGCTGAGTTTTTGCAGTGCTTCCAGTCATTAAACATTTCTGAGTATTGGGGAATCCATGATTCTTTCAATATGACTGCATGTATATTTTTCAATGTTAAATATGAGACATGAAATATATTACCCACCCTGTATTTTTCCCAAAATACATGTCACATAATGGAACCAATGTTGAAATTCATTGAAAGACCAACGTAGTTAAGCAGGGACAGCTGGCTTAACAACCATCAGAACAAAGGAAACGTGATTTTTTAAAAAAGGTGCATGTCATTTATTCAGATAAAATCCATGCAACTGGGAGAAAAAGAAATGGTCTTATTATAAAAATGACTGTAGCTATTTGTGGATCTTACTTGTGGCATCCAATTAATGAACTACGTAAGAGATGCAATCTATTGCTTTTGCTATTGGATTGTGGGAACTGTTTAACTGTTCGTTTCCTTAGTTTTGACGAGTAAACGATTCCAAAAATTTGTAGTTAATGGGAGTGGTCCCCCGCCCCTGCTGAAGGCACAGGTTTAAAAATGTGGCTAAGAGAACACATTTTTCTTTTCTTTTCTTCAAACTGGTGCATACCCTGTTGTGGAAAGGCACACAGAAAGCAGGGGGCCTGTAAAATTACTCGCGTACATGCTCAATTTTTCTTGCAGATCTACCACGCCTCATTTACATGTGCTTCTTTCCATGATTGAATACAGAGGCTGCGGCGCTGAAAGAGCTAACTTTATAAATAGCCCCCTTTCCTTCAGAGGGGGTTACTAATGAATAATTAGTTCCACAATTGCGACTATAATCAGGTAAATTATCTGCAGACGTAGCAGTTACTATACAGCTTATTTCCCTGTGCAATTAGCAAACACACTGCAAGTCGGAGATTGTTCCCATGATCTCTTTTGTCTGGAGACTGTTAATCCTTATTGATTACCCCTGATTAGCAACTCTCCTGGGGTGGAGGAAACTAGAATTGTGTGTACCCTACCCCTCTGTTGTTTCTACCAGCAGCCGGCACCAGAATTAAACCCAGCGCAAGGAAGCGATTACTGCTGTACAACAAACCCTATTGACGTTCTCATGGGCTGGCTGGGTGAATGCCATTCCCCAATCTGAATGTGCCTTGTGTTCGTCCGGGTAAGAACAGCAGCAACAATAACCTGAGCTAGGCCATGATTGGGAACCGGGCGGCCTGCAGTTCTGAAGTGACTAGCAATAGTCTTTACAGTGGTACCTCAGGTTAAGAACTTAATTCGTTCTGGAGGTCCGTTCTTAACCTGAAACTGTTCTTAACCTGAGGTACCACTTTAGCTAATGGGGCCTTCTGCTGCGCTACCGGAGCACGATTTCTGTTCTCATCCTGAAGCAAAGTTCTTAACCAGAGGTACTATTTCTGGATTAGCGTAGTCTGTAACCCGAAGCGTCTGTAACCCGAGGTACCACTGTATGTGTTTTGCAAGGACTTGCTATACTAAATCCACTTTCACTTTGATAAGCAAGGGTTGCTACCGCACTAGAGACCCCGAGGCATTGCTATTCTGCAATTAGCCAGAAGTGAAATTATAATTCCACACAGCACTGAATGTAAGGCTACATTAACTTGCAATGCTCTCCCCTACAGCCAACGATCATTTATAATGTTTACTCAGAGATCACCCCTGTTCAGCAGTGACCCCTTTCAATGTCAGTTAAAAAAAAATTATCCATCTAGGGTCAGCCTTTTACTTTTTCCTGGTAATGACAGTTAGTCATTACTGGTTTTCTTTCATTTCCCCACCTATTTGTGTGTTGTTGTTTTTAGCAGAACAGTGCTGTAATTTTGCCCTCAAAATTTAAAAAAAAAAATGCTGAAAGGAAATCAGTAATTAAAATCCTCTGAAGAATGAACACAAACTGACTAAGAAGCAACTCGTAACTAATATCCCAGTTTTGATGAGGAAGGGACAATTAAAAAAACAAACTGAACATGCAAACAGGAAGTAGTTCATTGAAGGTACAGTAGCCCTTAGAAACTTCAACAGGGCTTTGTCTGTCTACATTTGACTGGATTTACAACAGCATTTTATAGTTGGAAGGAAAATGTCTGAACAAACTCCAAAAGGCAAGTGAACACAGGGTGGCAATTCTGAAAAAATGCAGAAGTAAACTACATTTGTGGCCATCATGATGGTATAAAAGCACATTATAATCATCAACATCATTAAAATTTCTATACCATCCTTCATCCAAGGATCACAGGGAGGTTCTCAATATAAAAGCACAAAAATGCATAACATAATAACGAACAAAAACACTACCCCCCCAGTATTATTTTAGCTGAGATGGCTGCTAAAAAGTTATACAGATTGAAAATGGACAAAAACTATATTCTATGTTTGCTTGGACATAAAACTGGGACATTTACATGCTTGAAAAGAATATCTCACTACTGCGTGCCAGTGAAAGGATTATTTCTCCACCGCCATTACATCAGCACATTTCTGAGTGGTGAGGGGTTTATTCGCAATTGCCCAAAATCAAAAGGCTGCTGGAAGCCTTGGAGATGGGCTATGGAACATGTTTGCTAGGCACCTGTCCATTTAGGGATGGCAAAGAAAATTAATTTTGTTTGTGTTTTAATGAGAAGTAACTAAGTCACACTTTATGAACAAGTATAAGATGTGAAACGCAATTAAACTTTGAAAATTGCACTGCTCTGAATGTATGTATGTGTTGGGGAAAAGTGAATGTATAGATTGCTTGCAAAGATGTGTATACAGAAAAGTGTCTATTGGGAGAAATTGCACTTAAATCCCAATGAATTATTATGGGGGTTGTTTTCAGGGGGGTGTTAATCACAAATTGCTGTGGATATGTGGAGCAGTGAATTTAAGAGTGGAAAAATGAGAAACAGAGAGAAACAGAAATTAACAGATATTTTGTCTAGCCTCAATGCCATTGAATCTAAAGCATTATTACAGTCGTACCTTGGAAGTCGAACTGAATCCGTTCTGGAAGTCTGTTCAACTTCCAAAGCGTTCAGCTTCCAAAGCGTGGCTTCTGATTGGCTGCAGGAGCTTCTGAAAATCATCTGAAAACTGGAACAATCACTTCTGGGTTTTGATAGTTTGGTAGCCGAAACATTCGAGTTCAAAGGCGTTCAAAGGCTACTGAGGTTCCACTGTATAGTCTGATTCTACGGCAGGGATCAGCAACGTAAGGCCCATGGGCCAGACGTGGCCTGTGGAAGTCGTTTGATCAGCCCACGAGCCACCCCCAAACTGAGCTGCCCACTCGCACACTGCGCTAAATCGGTGCCGAAAACAGCGTCTGAGCAGACACTGAAAATCACAGGCGCGCGAGGTCTCTCACACACATGATCTGACCCACAGAGGGGTCTCCGCAGGACCGATCCGGCCCAGGCAAGATAAACCTTGCTGGCCCCTGTTCTATGGGATCAATTTCGGTTCTTGAGGCCTGAAAATTTGGACAAGATGCTGGAAGCTGTGCGGCTAACTATAGCGTCCTGCAACCCTTGTACATCATGATGAATTTGAGTGAGTGGGTGCATCTGCTTGCATGACGGGGAGGTGACTTGAAAGAAGCCATAGTTGCTCCTGGAAAATATCTATCATGGGCTGGAGGCTTTATGAGAGCTACCTCTCAGTCCCAAATGTCCACTTTGTGGGGAAGGTGCTCAAGATGCAACTGAATTAGGTGTGGCTGCACAAGTCCTTGTTGCAGGGGTGTGCCAGATGAAACAGAGATGTTGTGAGAGGGTGGTTCTTAGGTCTGGGAATTAGATGGCTTATCTGTTCTGGATGTGGCTGCACTCTCCCTTAAGGTACAAGTGCATCGTCTGGGATATTTTTATGAAGAGCTGTTTTAAATAAATACAACAAATAAGAAATCAGCACATACCTATACAGCTATGCTGCTTGTTTTGGACATCTGGAATGAGGGAGGCGCCTTTCAGCAAAAGCACAAAGAGGAGCACGAAGTTGAAGGAAGGAGCCATCTTCCAACACATTCTCATTCTGGAAGTAAAAACATAGAGGAAGGATGGGGAAAACTTCTCAAAATCAGCATTGACATAAGTGAAATTCTTAAGGACTGCTGTCATTAAATCTAATGGAGAAAGACCCGAGTGCAGGAGCAATGCATGCAGTTCTTGCACCTGAGGAGCTGAGGTAACAGAGTGCTTTGCCAATAAAGAACCAAACTTTGAGTCGCATGTTCTCACTGGGTTTGTGTGCATGCGTGCACACGTTCGGGACAGAGAATCTATCCATTTCGGTTTCTCTCGGTTTCTCGGTTTCCCAATCTTACATTCAGCTCCCCACATTTACACATCAATATGCAATTTTTCAAAAGCCAGCATGAAATTCATTAGCATATAAACACCTTTGTATGTTATTTTGCCTAATATGCACAATATTGCAAAGCAATTTCCCCCAATACAATGCATTTTTGTATCCACTTATATGCGCACTACCCTGGTATATGCATTTGTGTAAAGGTAAAGGACCCCTCACTTCCATGTATGGAAGTGAGAGCTGGACCATAAAGAAGGCTGATCGTCGAAGAATTGATGCTTTTGAATTATGGTGCTGGAGGAGACTCTTGAGAGTCCCATGGACTGCAAGAAGATCAAACCTATCCATTCTTAAGGAAATCAGCCCTGAGTGCTCACTGGAAGGACAGATCCTGAAGCTGAGGCTCCAATACTTTGGCCACCTCATGAGAAGAGAAGACTCCCTGGAAAAGACCCTGATGTTGGGAAAGATGGAGGGCACAAGGAGAAGGGGACGACAGAGGACGAGATGGTTGGATAGTGTCTTCGAAGCTACAAACATGAGTCTGACTAACCTGCGGGAGGCAGTGGAAGACAGAAGTGCCTGGCGTGCTCTGGTCCATGGGGTCACGAAGAGTCGGACACGACTAAACGACTAAACAACAACAACAACAAAGGACCCCTCGACTGTTAAGTCCAGTCAAAGGCTACTATGGGGTTGCAGCGCTCATCTCGCTGTCAGGCCAAGGGAGCTGGCGTTTGTCCACAGACCGCTTTCTGGGTATTGCAGCAGCATGACTAAACCGCTTCTGCCGCAACGGAACACCGTGACGGAAACCAGAGCACACGGAAACGCTGTTTACCTTTCTGCCACAGTGGTACCTATTTATCTACTTGCACTGGTGTGCTTTCAAATTACTAGCAGGAGCTGCGACAGAGCAACGGAAGCTCATCCCGTTGCGGGGATTTGAACCATCAGTCTTCTGATCAGCAAACCCAAGAAGCTCAGTGGTTTAGATCACAGTGCCACCCACGTCCCTATGCATTTTTGTACACACTACTTGACTGGAGAACTGCGTTACAAAATCAGGGTAACTGCAAATTTCAAAGGATGGCTGTTGTTTTGGTTCTCATCTTGTTTTGAAAAGTATGAATTTGGCAAGTTCACATTTAACTGTGAACTGAGTTGAATTTCTCCTGCATCCCTCTCTTTGTGCACTACTTTTAATTTCCTACCCCTAAAACTTGGATATGGTTGCATGCTGAACTTCAGTCATAGGATCTAGAACTACACACAGCATGTTATCATGTTTGTATTCTAAGTTTGTATTCTAAGTTCGACTTGACAAATCTTCCCTGGAAAGCCTAATTTATGATGCAACCTGTCTGGGAAAATTAATGAGCAAACGCCTAGATTTTATTTCATTGGAACTGAGAATGATGGCGTCTGCCGCTCGAGGAGGACTTTTAGATCAGCGTGTGATAATTTATTGCAAACAAAAGACTTACCAGCTTTTTTAAAAAAGGGAGAGCCTTACAAAGTTCACACAGAAGCATAATATTGCTTACTTTAACTCACCTGTGGAAACAACTCAGAGGCTATTAAGAAGAAAAAGGATAACAACAAGAAGATTGAAAGATGGGACTGGTGAACACTAAAAGCAGCAGAAATATGAGATGATTGGACCCTTACTGAACTCCAAGCATGGGAACCCCCAACAAAAATTTATAATTTGGCAAAATATTTGGACTTTATGATATGTATTGGTATAATTTGGAATAATTAATGTGATATGATTGGATTGTTAAATGGAAAACTTAATAAAAATTATTTTTTTTAAAAAAGAGCTACATACAGCAGCAGTTGTCTCTAGCAAAGCGAATCACAAAGCGGTTACTAGATTTTGATGCAAAGAGATGCAATGACAGGCAAAAAACCAGCAGGCAGTGCTTCTCCAAACACAGCATCTTTTTGTTAGGGACAACTGTGGATGGTGAATTTTGCCCTCAGAAGCCCCTCTTAGAATCAAGAGAAGTGCCACCCTAAAGACAGAAGCAGTTAATGCTGCAAGAAAAACTATTGCCAGGACATGGGAATCGTTACAATTATTAATGGTGGACCCAGGGTATAATGCAATTTTGCCAACAGCATTTTGGAAAAACTGACACAGAAAGTAGCAAGAGCCAAAAAGAAACATGGCCATTTTTATGCGGTATTTTTTGATTCCAGAAATGAGGTATATGGTAGAATACTACCCATATTTTAGTTGATATTTTAGAATGTAAAATGTTATTTTATTGGTTTTACCTTGTGGGCTTATAGCCGAATAAAGTATTATCTATCTATCTTTACAGCACAGTTTGGCTTGCATGCAGTACATATTTAATTATTTCCCCTTCCCCCATCCTATAAATTCCTGCAAATTCTAATTCTAATTGATATGAGATACCTTTTGCTTATGGTCACCCGTCTAAGCAATGCACGTTACTACACATAATTTCGTATCTGTAATAATTTTGGCATACACGCTTCAACACCAACCTTGTGAATATATTCAGAAACGTTTGCTGTTGCACTATTTTTAATTTTCTGCAATTGTTGCATGTCATATGCCCTAATGTAAACAAAGCTATATCGCAGTGCAGCCATGTTAAGCAGTTTGAAGGTGGAAATGAATACAAACTACGTCACCAAAAAACAACCCAGCAGCAAAAGCCACATGCCTTACCAGTAGTTTCTGCAGCAGTCTCGCCTAATAAAACAGCAACAGTGAAGAAAAAATGCCTCCTGAGAAGAGGAGTCTCTCACAGAACTGGCTCACTCTTCATTTTCCTCTTCCTCTTTTCTTGACAAGTGTGGTTTGATTAGCAGGGTGTGAAACCCGGCAGCAAAGTTCGCTGTTTGGGGTTTTCTCATAAACCTCATTCATCTGAAACCAAAGCATGAGGCAGAGATACGTTTACTGACCAATTCAAAATTTGCCTAACCCCTTGATCCTATGAGTCTCTAGTGACATCAGCAATGTATCTTGCAAATACAGTGGTACCTCGGGTTACATACGCTTCAGGTTACAGACGCTTCAGGTTACAGACTCCGCTGACCCAGAAATAGTACCTCGGGTTAAGAACTTTGCTTCAGGATGAGAACAGAAATCGTGCTCTGGCAGCGCAGCGGCCCCATTAGCTAAAGTGGTGCTTCAGGTTAAGAACAGTTTCAGGTTAAGAACGGACCACCGGAACAAATTAAGTACTTAACCCAAGGTACCACTGTATACAGAATACAAATAAAGAGGGCGCATTGTATAACTTACTTGCATGGCAAGGTTGTCCCAGCCTGCAGGCAAGATATTTATATTCCCAGTGAGCAACTTGGAGGGCCAACATTGAGACTCCAGTATTCTCCCGCCTGAGACCCTGTTTCTAAGCCCTGTTCCTACAGGCGCCAACTTGGGAGAAAGGTGAAATATAAATGCATTTAATAATATTAATAATAAATCCAGGTTCATACATGTAAACCACGCTTCCTCAACCTTGGCCCTCCAGATGTTTTTAGCCTACAACTCCCATGATCCCCAGCTAGCAGGACCAGTGGTCAGGGACGATGGGAATTGTAGTCTCAAAACATCTGGAGGGACGAGGTTGAGGAAGCCTGAGGTAAACTGTGTAACTCAAGGTACGGAGTCACGGTGATGAATAAGGTTGAACAGTTAATAGCTTTTGTCCTGTAGACCTTTCCCAATGGACTCCGGGAAATGCCAAAGTTCAAATAAACTGAAAACATTTAATGCATTTCCCGTTCTTTAGTCATGCAAATATATTTTTCTTGGCAGCTGTGAACTTTTAAAGATAGTGCTGTTGTCAGATTTTGTATATGGATTATTCAAACTATTCCCTTAAAAAGGAAGAGAGAGAATGTACAGGCAACCGTGAAAAATGGATGCCTCGTTGGTGCATAGCAGTCAGCCAGGTATTCTAAATGCAATATGACATTTCTGTACCAGGTCCACTGATCCCTTTTTCTTCTTCCTCTCAGCTGAAATTCTTGCTAAGGTAGCAGCACATTATAAGGCCTACACATCCTTTAATCCTCTGAAGAACCTTTTAAACGCACATCAGATTATGACCCACAACACCTTGAAGTCATTTAAAGCTGTAGACCCTAAATTGAAAGGCATTACTCAGAAAAACAATGCTTTCAGAATATGAAGCTTTCAAGGTACATTTCTCATCTCCAAGGCCATTTTTCCTGAACGCAAAACATCCTAATGCCACCACTTAAACAGTGATCCTTCTCTGACCCTTTCAAGGAAGGAGAGAGAGATGTTCGTTTCCGTTTCATTTTTAATTTGTTCGCTGCCTGTCAACACTGCTGCACACGATGGAGTTTGCAAGCCACAAAAACGACAAAACCTGCAACAAAGATCACACATCCCATAACAATACCATCCCATACAATTATGCCATAATGGAAAAAAAATATGACAGTTAAAAAAACACACACAACTTACGGTAAATTGGCCAAAGCAATATTCAATACAGTGGTACCTCGGGTTAAGTACTTAATTTGTTCTGGAGGTCTGTTCTTAACCTGAAACTGTTCTGAACCTGAAGCACCACTTTAGCTAATGGGGCCTCCCGCTGCTGCCACACCGCCACCACACGATTTCTGTTCTCATCCTGAAGCAAAGTTCTTAACCCGAGGTACTATTTCTGGGTTAGCGGAGTCTGAAGCGAATGTAACCTGAAGCGTATGTAACCCGAAGTACCACTGTAATCCATTTAACAGATGATGTGGCATTGTGGCTGTGTGTGCCCTTGGCCCAGGTCTTCACTCTATAGGTGGCCTTAGGTAAACTGATACTCTCTCAGCCTCAGCATTTGAAGATGATGACCTACAACAAAGTGCTGCATTGTGGATTGCTACTGCTCAGGAGACAACCTTCCATTCCACTTCCAGCAGGTTTCACTTCCCCTCGCTCCCAACTGCCAGCCAACTTTCTGTTTAAATAATTTTAATTAACTGGCCAATCACATCAAATTAAATCACATCACATAAATTCCAAATTACAAAGCCAGATTTTTAAATTTTGTTGGGGGAACCCATACTTCAAGATCCAAAGGGGGATTCAGATCATCTTCTTATTACTGCGTTAATGTCCAAATCAGTCCCAATCAGTCCAGACAAAGTTCATAATTCTATCCAGTCTTATCTTGGTGTTTCCACATCATATCTTGTTCATATAATTTCTATTTTTCCTTTACGATCTCTTCTGTTAGTCTCCTTAAGCTGATAAGCAAAATAATAATCCTGTGTGGATTTCCCATTCCTCCACTGAGTCCAGATGTTTTCCATATATCTCCTTCGTAGATAGCATCGCTCTTTCCATCATAAATTTGGCATTTGTCGCTCTTAAGTCCCACCGAGAAGTAGATCCATGATATGTAAACAACTCTATTTCTCTCTTTCTCCTCCCAGACCCAAGAGCTCCAACAATGCCTCCCAAAATGGCGACGGCATTTTTAACTGCGTCATTCCAAAACTCTTAGCTTTCCAGCTTCATCTTGAAACATTGCTTTGGTTCGAAAGTTTATCTCCACACAGCCTTAAATCCACAGCTTAAGTCCTTAGTTTCTGACTCATTAGGGGAGGGGATTCTTGTTAAATCACATAAGAAAAAGGAAGGCAGGTTTTTTCCCCCCTCCCCCCTCAGTCATTTGTCGTACCGTATCTTGACGTATCTTTTATTTTATTCTTGTCTTGTTATCAGAGATCTCTTCTGTCAGCAGTCTTTACTCCCCTTTTTCCTTGAAGCATGTGCAATTTATCTCGTCCAAATTGTTTCTTTTGAAGATGCTTGCAACTAGCGGCGCGAATCAGGGACGGCGTCCAGGAGTGCCGGAATCCCACAGGAGGGCCTTGTGCCTAGTGCCCCCACCCCCACAAATTCGGGGGTGGTATAGGGCACAGCAGGCAAGGGCCGTCCCCCCCACAATCCTGGGGGGGTTAAGGAGGTTAATTACCCCCATCATAGCCTCCAAATTACCTCATGTGGGTCGGAGAGATGTTATTGTCAGCCATCTTCCGATGCGCCACCTAGTGGCCCCCCTGCCAGCCAACTTTCTGTAGTCATTGAATGCACTTGGTTCTCATTGGGCTTTAATGCGGGGGATGTCCTCCCAACTTAGGTTTCCCCCATACAGTGGTACCTCGGGTTACAGACGCTTCAGGTTACAGACTCCGCTAACCCAGAAATAGTACCTCGGGTTGAGAACTTTGCTTCAGGATGAGAACAGAAATTGTGCTCCGGCGGTATGGCGGCGGCGTGAGGCCCCATTAGCTAAAGTGGCGCTTCAGGTTAAGAACAGTTTCAGGTTAAGAATGGACCTCCGGAATGAATTAAGTACTTAACCCAAGGTAGCACTGTAAATGTTTTTAATAGTTCTGCAAACCATTTGGTTCCCTCAACCGGCTGCTATTTCCCTCTTGTGCGTTGCTAGAGCTGTTTTGTCCAGCAGCTCTCATGGACTGAACATCACAAACAGAGACACTCAAATTTTGTTGGGTTGTGTGTGTGTGTGTGTGTGTGTGAGAGAGAGAGAGAGAGAGAGAGAGAGAGAGAAAGGAAACTTCAAAGCTCTTCCTTCTAAGACAAGAAAATACCCACAGAAAGAGTGAATGAACGGGATGGCAGCTTTATATTTATATATACCTTTTCTAGCTACCCCAGCCCACTCTAAATCCCCCTTCTAGGGTTTTTCTAAAAGTTTTTGCACTTCCGCAAGCCTCAGGCTAAACCCGAGCCTACTGAGACCTCTATCCTATGCTGCTAAGTGACAGCAGAGTGAGAACTGTATTGGAAAGAGAATATATTACAGGGCTGTTGGAGGAAAATAAGTGAAGCACCCTATCAGTGCTGCTGCTATTGTCATCTACCAATGCATTATTGGATGTGCCGGACCATTGTCTTGCCTCGGTAATGGGCTGGATGAGAGCCAATAAACTGAAGCTCAATCCGGATAAGACCAAGGCGCTGCTAGAAGGTGGCTCCCTGGTTTGCGATAACTCGCTACGTCTAAGAGATGAGGCAAAATGTTTCAAGTTATCTGAACTGAGATATAGTAGAACTTGTAAGTGAGCATACAGAATATATTATTTAAAGATATCCAAAGGTCATCTATGGAAACACACATGGAAAGAACACCCAGAGAAGGAAACAATGTGAATTGTTCATGTACTAATGGCAGAAGTTTCAAATCAATGGAGGAACTGACGTTTGTGGTGCTGAGTGAATAGAGAGAGCAAGCGAGCAGAAGTAGCAGAACATAGAAGAATGACTCAATGGGATCTTTTTATCTATATATATATATCCACAGATAACATTATATACTGTGTATGCACACACACACACACACACACACACACACACACATATATTTGTTGGAGGAAAGGTTGCTCTGTATGTCACGAGACCCTACAGCTCCTTCCCTCAAATAAAAACTTAAATAAGCCCACAAATTCACTATGTATAGAAATGCCAGCCCAAACTGGGAACTTAAGTACGGAGGAACACTATTGCCCTGATCAAACTCTGATGGTGATCTTGAGACAGAGGGGATAGGAAGGTAGTCAAAGAAGAAGCGGACATTTGAAACCGGCAGTTTCAGCTATTCTTGTATTGATTGGCTGGGTAAATGTACGTTTTGGTCTTGACAAAGGAACATTTCACCCCCCTTGATGCAACATATGATTGTGACTTGAGGAGAGAAGCATTCGGCCACTCGGTTTACTTCCCTTCCCGACACATCTCTGTACGGTGTAGGGAGAAATTTTTGTTTGTTTGTTTCTTAAACTCACCTATTTATTTAACAAGATTTATATACCACTTATCTGTAGATGAAACCTCCAAGTCATTCACAAAGAATATAAGCCAAGTGACCCTCCGCTCCAGTTGTTTCCTTCTGCGATTTCTGTCCTTTTTCACGTCTATTATACTGTAACTGCGTTTAGGTCACATCCTGACACCAACTCCCCATGTTTGAAAGCCTCAGGTCCTCGTACACCATTAGGGAAATGGACAAAACCTGGTCCTTGCCAATGTTCCCTTTATGGTGACATAACCGCCTCGTGGGACCCAGGAAAATTGCTTCAAGAACAAATAAGCATTTATGAGCAATCATGACTGAGCCTACCCAAGAGTGAGATGTTCTTGCGGTCAGATACTGCTCTTTCAATCAAGAAGCTTTCAAGGTGGCATTCAAGCCTTTTTTATTGTGTGTTTCTTTGCCATCTTGCAGTTTTTAAAAGCACCATTTCTATTTCATTTTACAAAGACATGTATGTACATGTTTGCTAATTGTACAGGGAAATAAGCCGTATGGTATCCTAAGTATGTAGAAATCACTGCCTTACTTCTCTGTTTATAGTGGTACCTCAGGTTACAGATGCTTCAGGTTACAGACTCCGCTAACCCAGAAATAGTACCTCGGGTTAAGAACTTTGCTTCAGGATGAGAACAGAAATTGAATGGCGACGGCAGCAGGAGGCCCCATTAGCTAAAGTGGTACCTCAGGTTAAGAGCAGTTTCAGGTTAAGAACGGACCTCCAGAACGCATTAAGTTCTTAACCTGAGGTACCACTGTATTTCCAAACTGATAGACACTCAACCACTGTTCACTATTAGAGGGAATGATGATATTGGGGATTTACATAATCCGGCATCTAATTCTACACACAATAATACTATATCTTGATGGAATGTATCCACATGAGGAAGTGGTGCTGAGGAGAGAAATACCCAGGCTCAGTTCCCATCTAGAGTTGTCAAGTGACTGTAAAAACTTGACACATCCTGTCCATGTACCTTTAACAATAGCTTGATCTGCAGAAACCAGCTTACCATGGCATGGAGATAAGCAACATTGCCCGCTCATGTCTGAACAAGCAGAAGAGCAAGGCAACTAAAATATTTGACAATCCTATTTGCCTCTGATCTGAAGGAGCACACAGCTTTGGACTCTGGAACCCCAACTAAGTATACAAACAGCTCACACGAAGCAACCCTCAGAGATAGCAAACTCAATTTTTCTCTCATTTACCCTGCAGAAGTCAATGCAGGGAAATCGATGGAAGATGGTGTAAACAAGGAAGGGGAGATTGGAAAGGTATTAATCTTTGCAGCTTTCTTGCTTTAATGTAAAAAGTTTCCATGAAGTCTCTGGCTTTACAAGCTCCTGCTAGTATCATTAAATCGCGCCTCGCAAGGCTGAAGCGTTTGTGCTCTGTGGGACGGCTGCCTGGTTGACTGAGTAGCATTCTCATTACTGACCTTCCTGCAGTCCTTTTCAGGGGATTTAACTAGCCAATTCAATTAAACAGCATTTCCGACAAATGTACACATCTTGTTATACTACCTGTTGAGACACAATTCTATCAATTTGGGCACACTTTAAAACACTTCTAACAGTGTCCAGTGAATAATTACATTCTGTCGCACACATCTTGATATGTATTCTTGGCACAGTTCATTAAAGTGTGTGTGCCGGCAGGAGAGGAGGATATAGGAACTTGCATTAGCCGATTTTAGATTCTCTCATCTCCCTCTGCTTTAAATCAATTGATCTATCCCCATTTACGTGCTCTGCGCTTTTAACAAGCCCTCCTTTTAGCACAGAAACAACTCTTTGTACGTGAAAGCCATAATGAAAAGGTTCTTTTTAACAGTAGTAGTGAAATAACAGCAGCAACAATAAACGGAAGCTCAAAAAACTCACTCAGTGCTATTATTCTGATTCTCTCTCTGGACTCAGCTACACAGGTGTAAATATGGGCAAGAAAAGGCCACAACTTTATTGATTACAGCAAGTGAAAAGGTACTGGCTTAGGCATTGGATCACGTCAGTTGACTCCACCCACTCGGAGAGGGGTGAGTCTAAAAAGGGGGTTTATTCACCAGTAGGTGGAGCCTGTTGATGCTAATCCAACTATAAGCTCTCCCCTGATGCCACCGAGGGTCGTGCCATGGCCCCCCGCCAGACAGGCATCGGACAGGATCCATGACCGCCGGATTCCTTTAACGGAATACCCAAAAATTGAAGGCGTAGGCGATGCCCCAACTACAATGTGCTCTGCCAGGTAGCCGCTAGCAAGAAGAAACTAAGGAATTATCAAGCCCAACAGGAGGCTAATTCCAGATGGTTTTGAGGCAAGGTAAAATCGTGGGGGCGAGGGAAAGGTTTGGAAGGAGAAAGAAAGACCAGTTTATTATAACTTTCTAAGTGTTTTAAGTACATTATACAAATGTGGCACTAGGTGGCAATGGCAAGCTAATGGCAAATTCAATGTATTTTTCAAAACACTTTTTAAAAAAGCATTTTCACAGTTTTTTATATGTGTCTAGATTCCAGCTCTATCTGCCTAGGAACCATACCTAGATTTTGCAGTGACTGGCACGTTCAAAACAGAGTGGGACTTATTCCTGCTGTGGGCAGGAACAGGTCCAGGAGTATGTGAGGCCAGATCTAAAAGCGGGCGAGCCACCCTTTCTCTTTCGTTCCCACGCACTTACCTCTCTCGCTTGCTCCCCACGCACCTGCTGCCAGTGCCAGATTTATGTATAAGCTAAACAAGCTATAGCTTAGGGCCCCACTCTCTTGGGCTCCCCCCCAAAAAAAATTTAAAGGAAAAAAACCTGGATGTACATTTCCAAAATGTAAGATAAAAAACAAATAAAATAAAACCTACATACAGCAACAGTGTTTTGTGTTGTGTAGGCTCCTATGATGCAAGTAATGGCCTGCTAGCCTGCTCCCTAAAATGTCACTGGTTTGCTCATTTCTATATATAGGGTGCCTACATTCTGCATGGACTGGCTGTAATAATTACAGTGGTACCTCTGGATGCGAACGGGATCCGTTCCAGAGCCCCGTTCGCATCCTGAAGCAAACACAACCCATTTCTGCGCGTTCGCGGGTCGCGATTCGCCGCTTCCGCGCATGTGCGTGACGTCATTTTGAGTGTCTGCGCATGCACGAGTGGTGAAACCCGAAAGTAACGCACTCCGTTACTTCCGGGTGGCCGTGGAACGCAACCCGGAAATATTCATCCCGAAGCATATTTAACACGAGGTATGACTGAAAATACATATTTTGTTATGTGCAAATGGCTTTAGATACCTATTAGGTCCATAAATACGCGGGTGGTGCTGTGGGTAAAACCTCAGTGCCTAGGACTTGCCGATCATATGGTCGGCGGTTTGAATCCCTGCGGCGGGGTGAGCTCCCGTCTTTCGGTCCCAGCTCCTGCCCACCTAGCAGTTTGAAAGCACCCCTAAGTGCAAGTAGATAAATAGGTACCGCTCTATAGCGGGAAGGTAAACGGCGTTTCCGTGTGCTGCGCTGGTGCTGGCTCGCCAGAGCAGCTTCGTCACGCTGGCCACGTGACCCGGAAGTGTCTGCGGACAGCGCTGGCTCCCAGCCTCTTAAGTGAGATGGGCGCACAACCCTAGAGTATGTCAAAACTGGCCCGTACAGGCAGGGGTACCTTTACCTTTACCTTTACCTTTACCTTAGGTCCATAAATTACCATATAGCAGATATTCAACACAAAAAACAGCAGCAATTTGTTGTTGACAAAGGACAGCTGGACATATAAAGGGCCCCATTACCTTCAGTATCTTAGGGCCTCACCAAACCTAAATCCGGCCCTGCCTGCTGCCAGGGAAAGGACAGATTCTTCTTGCCAGAGGTCCAAACTGGCCTCTTGCAAAGGACTTTCTCCCGGCCGCCTTCCTTCCATTGCGTCACCTGTTTCACCTCCCTCTGTGATCCTTCTTCCTCCATGGAAGTGAGTCCAGGGGCTGCAGGTTACCCGCCTGAGATAATATATTGAAAATGAGACTATTGTATAAATGGGCCATAGAGAATTAGGGTCTCTGCATACTAGCAATCTGAGGGTTGAGGTTTGTATTTAATAATAATAATAATAATAATAATAATAATAATAATAATAATAAAAAAATCCCCTGCCCATCTGACTAGGTTGCCCCAGCCACTCTGGGCAGCTTCCAACACAAATGACAATAATGATAATAATAAAACATCAAACATTAATAGTAACAATCTGACCCAATATAAAAAGTCATGATAACTTTTAAATAAACAACTTGTATCAAATAAAGCAGAATCCAATAGTAAACAGTAAAATTAAACATCAGCAAATAATAATTCAACAGTTTACACTTATCAATTACAAAGAATTACTAATCTGTAAACAATAAAAATAACAGCAAATCACAATGCATAAAGTACCACAAAACATACAAAACCATGTAAAGGGATCAAACTGAGAAACAAGCTTATAAAATTTTTAAAAATATCCCTGAACTCCTCTCTTCCCCGCTGTTTTCAAAGGCTCCCAGGGCTGGGGGCTGGGGCAAGGCAGAAAGTCTCTCTCCCCTCCCAACACTGAAGATTGTAGGAAGCTAAGAAACACCTGGAAGCAAGATAAGCCAAGCAAGCCTTAGTTTAAATAAAAGGTTATTTCCTCGTGTTTGTAAGCAGGAAACATTTGCCATAAATGCACAGACAGAGATATATCATAATAGCACAGGAAAACATTTCGAGCTTACCACTGTGATGAAAAATTCATTATTCATGCACTGACACCAGTCTGTTTCTTTAATCCTAGACACAGCAGTTACTTCTGATGACTGGAGGATATAAATACAAAGTCCCTGGCGATTAAAGAAATCTGTAACTTTTATCCAAAATTCATCATCTCTTGTTTACAGAATACGGCTTTATTTTTGGCTCGAGTGTTCCAAAACACTCCACAATCCATCTCTACTCACAGCACATTTATGAGGCCCAGAACTCTGCCAATGCCTTTCTTCTGTCTAAGGAACCAAACGGATTGCAGATTCCCTGGCCTACGGCTTATCAGTGGGGGACGAAGAGGTTTAATTGCCATGGAAGAACCAAGAGAGAGAGGAAACATTGAATCAGCAGCTATTTTTTAAGACAATATATTCAACACTTTCATCGCAAAAGCCAATTCCCTGACAAAGAGTTAGATGGCTGAGAAAGAGGTTCAGAGAGAAAACTAGATCACCATCACTGGAAGGGACTGGAAGGTCACAGACACCCCTATTCTATATCCAGATCCAGATAGCAAGTCTGGCCACTGGGGATGGCAAAAAGCCAATCAAAGGAAGACTTGTGATTCTTCTGAGCATCTGCAGTGACTTTCTCGGACCACTATAATCATGTGGTAAGAGGAGTAAGGGCACACCCACAACAGACATTTAATGTACATCTAAAGCACACTCTTTGCCCCCAAAGAATCTTGGGAACTGTAGTTTGTTAATGGGGCAAAAAACCTGGCTAGACCCCCTGTAGCTACGGCTCTGCCTTATGATATTTGAAGATGCCTTACGTGTCTCCTCTCAGTCTCCTCTTTTAATAATAATAAATAATAATTTTTTATTTATACCCCACCCTTCCCGGTTCAGAAAACTGGGCTCAGGGCGGCTAACAACAAATTTAAAACACTTAATTGATGCAACAAAAACAGCATGAAATACAGTATAAAACGTGAATGACAATAAATTCAGAATTCAAAAATCAATTTAGGGGGAAATCCATCCAATAAACATTAGATGATCACCAGGGCTAGCTGGCTAAATTAGTCCTATTTGAGCCAGCGAGGAGGTCAGGGGAGAATTAGCTGTGGGATCCCAGAGCGGGTAATCTTCATAAAAAGGGGAGGGGGAGGGAAGGAAGGAAGGGGAATAAAAGATCGGGCTAAGTTCAAATTGAAAGCCAGGCGGAATAGTTCTGTCTTACAGGCCCCACAGAAGGAAGTTAAATCCTTCAGGGCCCTAGTCTCATGGGACAGAGCATTCCACCAGGTCGGAGCCATCACTGAGAAGGCCCTGGCCCTGGTGGAGGATAGTCTGACTTCCTTAGGGCCCAGGACCTCTAAACTATGATTATTCATGGACCTTACAGGCTAAACATCCCCCACTCCCTTGATCCAATCTACTGAGGAAAGCCCACAGGTTTATTTACAATAGGTTTACAACATGCCATACAGATTATGGCCTTCGTGCATCATTATCATTTTGATATACTCTTGCCACAATACAAATAACACAAAACAGACCCATTATTTCAGACAAGGTCCTCAGTTCTTCCTCTCGCCTTCCCAATCAGCATTCACGCAGAGCTACTAAATTAGCAGTTAAATGCATTTTAGATTTCTTTCCTATGTAAGAAGACAAGGATTCTTATCCTTTTTAAGCTGCTTGCAACTTCAGTTTAAAGCGCTTGTGACATACTGCAGAACCACATCTGCACAACATAAATCTTCCCTGCTGAGTTGTTGTTTTTTTAGCGGAGTGCACCATGACACATCTGCTTTGGGGGGAAAGGAATCTGAAGGCACAACTCAGATTCAGAGTGACACGTTCTTATATTAGGAGATAAAAACAGCACAGGATTTTTAATAAAAAAAATTCTTCATGTTATTTAACTCTAATCTAGTTAATAGTTGGTTCTTCCTCCTGGGTTTGGCATTAGAGCATTTAATTAAAAGGACGGGGTGCTCTCCCTCCCCCCCCCTTTGTGGATTTTTACCAGAGTGGAGCTACAACAAGATTGATATAGATGACAGGTGAGCCAACATGTTCGCTGACACGCAAAAACACAAAAGGACTGTAGAGAATCTTGCCCTAGACTTGAACAAGGGAAGGTTCAGCAATGGAGCTTGTATGCTGTAGCTTCCATGTTCAGTCCTTGGCAACGCGGGCACCAAGGATTTCATATAGGAGGGCCAGGCCTTCCGAGGGCTACTCACAGCCCAACAGTCTTCCACAGATTTCTCCAACTTGGTGCCTGCTAGATGCTGGTGAAGGAAACCCAGTTACACAGCATGAGGACAGCGTCCCTCCTGGCCAGCCCAAGAAGACAATTGGTTGAAAGGGAACAAGACGGGCCCCCAAACCCAACCGCTCATCCCGGAAATTATTGGCAGAAATCAGCAGCCTGCCTCTTACATTCTGATCTTCAGTGAACCAAACACAGCTCATCCGTCACCCACATCTTATGCTCCACCCTAAGAAGGGGCTAAAGGGAAAGAGGAGGTGGAGCTGCAGCAGGAATCTTCTGAAGTTGGTTGCTCCAAGCTGGTGGAATATTCCCACACTGGAAGGCAAGGCAAGGCAAGGCAAGGCAAGGCAAGGCAAGGCAAGGCAAGGCAAGGCAAGGCAAGGCAAGGCAAAAAGCCAGGGGCAACAACTGCCAAAGAGATATTCCAGAGAGGGCAGATCTCCAAAAGTTGCAGACCTAACCCAAGGACAGATGTTCGTGGCCCCCAAAGACTCCAGCTGTTGTTTAAAGGATGTTCCACTTGATATTACATTTTCTGTTATGGACAGATAATCATTAACAACAACAAAAACACCTGACTGGTTCCAGACCTTACCTCTTGAATTCACCACAGCCGAGACAGATCGTGTGTAAAAAGTGTGAAATTCAGCCTCAGGGTGTTGTTGTTGTTTTTTAAAAAACTTGGTTTAGAGTCTTACGGTATTGCTGTTCCAATGGACAAATGGAAGCTGCGTGTCTTCCTGCTGCCTTGCTCTGTTATTGTCAAAGGGATAAATGAAGCAATTTGTTACAAGTCGGTTCTGAAAGGTATCACCCCCTGCTGTACAGTGAATCACCAACAGCTACACAGTTTGCTTTCTCTTCAGCACCGTGTGGTGGTGCGGGGGGTTCAGCTGTGCGAAGACTGAAGTTAGTCAAGTCAACAAGTCACAGGCCTCCCTGCACCAAATTACTTTTGCGGACACCGATGCGCACGATGTGCTTGGAAATATGCATCTTGCGCTGAAGAGAAAAGGCTAAGCGGAGGTTGGATGGTCACCTCTCGTGGATGCTTTAGCTGAGATTCCCGGGTTGGACTAGATGACTCTAGGGGTCCCTTCCAACTCCACAATTCTATGATTCAAAATGTAGCCATGAGACTCCACTACATGAGTAGTTTAGAATGGGGGGGGGGGGAAATCCGCTCAGATAACTTACCTCAGGATGAAGCTCCTGAGTACAGTAATTCCCCCTCAAATGTGGAGTCTATTGGGATTGGAGATGAATATTTAGAGTTTATTGCTTCTCCTGCTGCCCTGCACACATTATTTACCACTTCTGTTTCCCCACAAGGTCCCCTCCACAGGCACCGGCCACAGAACGAGCATTTCTTGCAGTGTCCGAAATGAATTGAGGAACGGGGCTTTGTGCCCCGTAAATGTGAGGCTTCATTTCTGGGATGGAGCGAAACAACCTGGGCAGGGATGACTTCAAGGCGTTTCCTGACTCATTCCTTCCAGTGGACTTCAGAAAAGCACAGCGCTTTCCTTTTCTCCAGCAGAAGTAGGTCAGGAAAGAAGCCTTCTCTCTCGCTGCCTTTCAGAGAGCTCAGCGCCTGCCTGGGCAGAACCAGGCAGAGACTCCGAGGGCGACTTAATTGCCTCAGGCGGGAAAAACACTTTGGAGAAAAGCCAGCCGAGCATGAAGGGAGGCCGGCCGGGGGGAGGCCTTGTTCCCGGGGTGCCAGGGGGCCTGGCCAGGTCCCTGCGGGGGGAGAAAAGGCAGGTCAAGGGTGGGGAACAAGAGCCACAAGCTCGGTCAATTTCCTTTTAAATGAATGCTTCATTAGCTGAAGGGGTCCTCTCCCCCCCCCCCCCCCGTTCGCTGCTGCTGTCCTGATTTAAAACATCTTTACTTGCAATTTCCACATACTATCCTTTTCTTTATAAGCCCGTATGGTGGGGTGGGCAGGAGAAGCTGCCTGGCCTCGTTGCCTTTATAAGGGTGTGTCAGAAAGTGAGTTTTACAGATGATATTATTATTATTATTATTATTATTATTATTATTATTATTATTATTATTATTATTATTATTATTATTATAGCGCTGTTCACCTGAGGAGCTCAGGGGGCTCCATAATATGAAAACACAAAAATACACACCCTAGGAACAAACAGAAACAACACACCAGCCCCAGTTTAAAAGGCTATAGCCAAAGGATTTGGCAGTTGTTCTCAATTAGCTAATTACTAAGGACCCCCGCAAGGGACGCGGGTGGCGCTGTGGGTTAAACCACAGAGCCTAGGACTTGCCAATCAGAAGGACAGCAGTTCGAATCCCCACGATGGGGTGAGCTCCCGTTGCTCGGTCCCTGCTCCTGCCAACCTAGCAGTTTGAAAGCACGTCAAAGTGCAAGTAGATAAATAGGTACCACTTCGGCGGGAAGATAAACGGCGTTTCCATGCGCTGCTCTGGTTTGCCAGAAGCGGCTTAGTCATGCTGGCCGGCTTCCTCGGCCAATAAAGCGAGATGAGCGCCACAACCCCAGAGTCGTCCACGACTGGACCTAATGGTCAGGGGTCCCTTTACCTTTTTATGGACCCCCCTCTTTATCATGAACCTCCTACTTCTGAAAATTTGGGTAACTCTCTGGTAGTTACCTTCACAAAGTATTTTTTTTTTAAGTGGGGTAGCCCCTAAGAAGCAAAGGATTTTAGGTACAGTGGTACCTTGGTATCATGCAGAAATGACAAAAAATTAGTTGGAGGGGAGGCAAGGGATGGGGCCGCGGACCCTCAGGGATACCCAGGACCCCTAAATGGGAACCACTGCTTTAAAGGATCCCCTAATTCTTGCACTGATGTACCAACCTGCCTGCACATGAAGATCAGTTGTGGAGGCTTTTCTCACTTGCCCACACCGAGTTTACTTAAATTGGAGAGCATGAAGAAAAGGGCTTTCTCAGTGGTGGCTCCATGAAATCAAAAGTCACTACAAGGTGGGCCTCCATCAAGGTGGTATACTTCACGTCTTCAAAAAAGGTCCTGAAGACTCAGTTAACCCTGAATGAATCCTTTTGTGCTGCTGTTGAGGGAAGGAACGTCGTGAATCCCTAGGGTGCTCTGGAGAAGGGTCAAAGCTCGGCACTGGAGAACCTGCTTTCATCCGGCAGAAAGTGCCAGGAAGCAGGGAATGGTAGGGCAGTGTTGGAGAATAGCACTGTATGGGCTTTGAGCGCTGCCCTATGTCCCGCAGAGGTTTAAAGACTCTCTCAAGGCAAATCTTAAAAAAAAAAAAAGTAGTATAAACACCAACAGCTGGGAAACACTGGCCTGCAAGTGCTCCAAATGGAGAACAAAGGTGTCATGAGTTTTGAAGATGCTCAAATTGAGGATGAAAGGGAGAAACATGCTAAAAGGAAGCCACGCTTGGAAACCCTCACTGTGATCAGCTCCCGCCCGGAATCCTATGTCCCCAACTATGGAAGGACGTGTGGATCCAGAATTGGCCTCCACAGTCACCTACGGACTCACTGTTAAGACCGTGTTCATGGAAGACAATCTTACTCGGCTTCGAGTGATCGCCAAAGAAGAAGATGTCCCAAAGAGAGCTTGCTGTCCACTCACCAGCATTGAAGAAAGAGTCAAGGGCCAGTCTGGTTAGATTAGACATGTGGGATTGTGGGCACCCTCTTTTGCCTCGAGCAGCTAAATGCCCTGGACTGACCCTGGGATTTTTAAATAGATTTTTTACATTGTTAAATTATTCAGCTGAAAATGGTGAAAGAAGAATACTTGTCTGCAATCTCTACACGTCTGGATTTAATGAGAAGAGGGATCTTATGCATTTATTCCACGGGTGAGGGGAAAACACAAGCAGCTTGATTCTTGCACATGTGTGTGCATGCGGGGGGCGGGCGGTGATCTATGATCCCCTCCTATGCTTTGCATAAAGCCCTGATTACATACAAAGAACCTGAAAATTAATTGTGGAACTGCGATATGGGGTTCCAGGTACCATGAAAAAGCATCTGGGTGGCTTCCCTACCAATCCTTTCTCCTTTTTGTCCGGATCCTGACAGCGCTGTGGCTTTCCAGCAACGATGCACATACAGAACTTCTGGCATTTTCAGGGCTTTTTAGCACGTCGTAATCAACATGAAAGGTTTTTCTAGTTTCCCCAACAGCCTGTGCTAACCCAGCCAGGTTGAAGGTCTGTGGGGTGCTAAGCATAGCCTGAAGGAGACTGAATTTCAATTAGAATCATACAGAAGCAGGTAGCTAGACTACTATCTGTCCTGCCTTAGACAGACTCATGTGGTTTGGTTTTCAGTCCAGCCTCTTTCTTACCTGCATCCAGGTATTTGTAGTTTATTGGTCTCTGACTTTATGGCCTTATTAGTACTGCTTCTACGATGGCATGCAGGAATGGAGCCTCGTGACCTTCTCGGTTGTGAGAGTGACTGCTGGGCTTGCTTGTGAAATGTTCCCTTTTTTGCGGAGAGCTTTGGGCATGTGCATGGTGTCACCTACCTGGAATTGTTTACTGCCATGGTCAAGATAAACACATCACAGAGGGTTTAAAGCAGTAGAGTATTCTATTGTTTAGTTCCTGGTATTCCCTAGAGATAACATAACCATGAACAATAAGCTGTAGTGCCAATTCTATATATAAATCTTTGTTCCTAGTGCAATATTACACATAACACAACCTGATTGCTCATCAGGTAAAGTATGGGAACAGAGAAGCCTTCAGTCCCCTCTCAGCAGGCAGGTGACATGCCACAGAAAACATTCAATTTCGTGATGTGGTAGTCACTTAATATCCAGAAATCTGCCATGAATCATTCATTTCCATTCATTGTGCTCTTCCACATCTGTTTGATCATTCTGTAGGGCATACCAATCACCTCCAAGGGAGAGAAAAAATGTATTAGCTGCATTAAAATTTCAGAATGCAATTCTGTATTCGTTTGCTAGAACGATTCCTTTTCATCTCAGCAACTGAATCCGTCCCGTGGGGGGATGTACACAGAGGCTTTTGGAAGCAAAAATGCATCTTAGCTCACCTCCCCCCATGTATGCTAAAAGAAGCCTGTATGTCAAAAGATTAAATCTGGTATAATCTGACACTGTGGCAAAACCAAAGCCCAGCTCTCTGTCCTCTTAAAACACAAGGCAACACACACAGCCTGACCACATGCAAGGCGCACTTGTCAGGACAGGAGAAGAGAATCTCTGCACACTGACATTTGCTAGACAAAGGTTGGTGATAAGTGTTGTCATCCAGCACACATGCTGAACCTGGCACACTAACACCTAAGAACTGCTAAAGCTAGTCCCAGATTACTTACACCAGGCTTTGATGCTCATTTTTATCGGATGTGCCTATTCAAGTATGAATAAAATATAATGCTTTGAAAGTTAAAAATGGACTGTACACCAGGGTTGTGTTACTGCTTTCTAGTTTTCTGAACATACAGGTGCGTGTATTTACGCAGCAATCTATTTCCTTTTTAAAAAAGGTATTGAGGTTCGGGAATGTGTGGATTTTACTCAACAAATTTTCTCCCGTTTTTCTTAAAACACATACACTCTCTCTCTCTCTCTCTCACACACACACGCCTCACAACAGCTTACAATACAATCAGTAGAATAATTGAGCAAACAACAGTACAGAACAAAACTGAGAAAACAAAAGGCAGCAACATAATGTACCCGGCAAGAATACTAAAGTAATACATTGGCTCAAAAAAGGGGAAACCAAAGTAACACAGAACAGACCCAACAGGGAGGTGTTAGATGCCATGGAAATGGAATTATATTCAGCAAAATCCCCTTTAGGATATTCCCAGGCCATTTCTCAACTCACCTTTATGCTTGGGCATAGCTGAATGACTCCTTTTCTCAGGTGACAATGAGAGCCTTTCCCCAAGTCTTATTGCTGTGTTCATCCTCCCTTCCCAGCATGCTGCAGTTTCAATGAAACTCCCTAACCCTCTGCAACAATTGGGCTTTTAAGAAAGCCTCCCACTGGTGACAATGGGAGCTTCCTCCCAAAGTCTAATTGTGCCAATGGGGGAAGACAGAAGGTAGTGGCAGAGACAGAAATGGAGTGACTCAGGGGTCCCCCCCCCCTCGAGAAATCACTATTGAGGGAATACTGCCTTTTCACATTAAAAAAAGGTTCCTCAGCCTTGGTTTACTTTCATATGTTGTCTATAGCTATAGACCTGCTAGCCCCACATGGGGCATCTGGTTTGCTTGGCTGGATTACGTAGGTTCCTCTGTGTGGGGCTGGCAGGTACATGGTCCACTTTTGAGGTCTGGATGTCCTGATGGTCCCTTTCCAGCTCAATTATTCTACAGCTAACAGTCGTGGAGACTATAGCTATTTCTTTCAAGCCAGCTGTAACAGCAGGATGCTTTTCTACCCAACTCACACTTGTCCTGGCTTCCATCCATAAGGAGTAGAATAGTCAGAAATGAGAATGTACAAGAATCTTAGAAGAAAGACAGAAATCCAAGAATCAGCACAAGTCCAATTTTATTCAACAGCAATTCTGATGGGAATGTTGGTGCATATTTCATCTCCAAGGGCAAATGTTCCAGGTACCAAACGGAAATTAACACACAGGTAATTTTTGAAAAAGTACACACAATACTATTTTGTTCTTAATTAAATATATATTTGGCAAAAACAATTGTTCTGATGTTTTGTACAAAACCAAATCCCTTGGAAATCACATGTCTATACGGAAACCTGAATACATTGCACTTTTCGGTATCTATGGCGTCTGCCGCATTTGCACACAAAATAACCACAATCCCGCTCAGGACAAAAGACCCCCACCTTTTTGTGATATATAAGTACACAATAGGGACACAGAACAGCAAGTGGCTTCGTTGAAAGTGTGGAAATCACGTGAGGGAGATATTAGGTTAGAAATGTTTCCAGCAAAGACCTGTAGACTCATCGTCTTAAGAAACAGTTACGTGATGTAGCATAAATGGGGAGGGTGCTGGTGTTAAGGGACATGACAAATGGTGTAGAAGCTGAAAGCAGTGAATCATCTTCATTTTCATTTTTGGTCAGCTCTTTAGCTGACTCCATGAAAAGAGACCTCTTGCCATCCTCCACTTGCAGAAGACCTTCCACTTCTCTGCTTCCAGTTAAAGCACCTACAACGCTGGCTGTAGTCTGGGGGTTGTGCGTTTTGTCCTTTTGTTTGGAATGTGTATCCCAGCATTTCAGAAAACAAGGAAGTTCCTCTGGGTTCGCCTTTCAGGTTGGAATGTTCACCAGATCTTGCCCAGTGGTGAGGAGAAGTTAATGCAAAGCAGTGTTTTTCATTAGCAGCGGGGAGGACGGTGCCAAAGGGAAGGGTAGAAAGCAAGAGGAAATAAATGTTTTGCACCCCCCCCCCAAAAAAATGAAGTCCAATGTGCATATATTGTTCTCTTCTTTAGAAAAACCAAACAACTCTCCAGTTATAGCACTTCCAGTTTAAATTGCAAGTCTCAGCCGTGTGAGTAGCTTTAGTTACAGTCATATACAAAGTCATAGTTGCTGGGTTCCTTTGGAATGGGAGGTGGAGCATCTGGGATCTGTATGTTTTCCAGATCCAGGAGGCGCAGCTTTATCTCCATACTGAGCAGAGTGTCCAAGTCATTACGTGTCAGTTCACTCATCATATCCTTTCCAAGAAGGGCATTTAGGCCATCTGTCCACACACAGTACTAGAAGGGAAGGGGGGAGAAAGGGAAGGAAGAGCTGCGTTATTCTGCCTTGCATAAGTGCATCAGTCTGCAAAAGCATGCCATATTCATTGCAGTCGGAATGGATAAATAAACAGCAGAAGCTCTGTGTTGCAAACATTTCGGCAGTCTGGGCCTATAAGAGAAAGGTTGATGACGATGATGACAATGATAATTATTACTAATTACTTATACCATTGCCATCTGACTGGGTTGCCCCAAGAAGTGAAGTTACAGGAAACCAGGCAGAGGGCCTTCTCAGTAGTAGGGCCTGCCTTGTGGAATACCCTCCCATCAAATGTTAAGGAGGTAAACAACTACACAACTTTCTTTATTATTAATTACTTATACCATTGCCATCTGACTGGGTTGCCCCAGCCACACTGGGTAGCTTCCAACATAATAAAAACACAGAAAAACATAAGAAACTTCCCAATACAAGGCTGCCTTCAGGTGTCTTCAGAAAGTTGTGTAGTTGTTTACCTCCTTGACATATGATGGGAGGGCATTCCACAAGGCAGGCACTACTACTGAGAAGGCCCTCTGCCTGGTTTCCTATAACTTCACTTCTTGCAGTGAGGGAACTGCCAGAAGGCCCTCGGAGCTGGACCTCCATGTCTGAGACATTCAGGTATACAGGGCCACAACCGTTTCGGGTTTTAAAGTTCCTGACCAACGAACTGAATTGTGCTCAGAAACATACTGGGAGCCAATGTAGATCTTTTAGGGCCAGTGTTATAGGGTCCTGGCAGCCACTCCCAGTCATCAGTCTGGCAGCTACATTCTGGATTGGTTGTGGTTTCTGAGTTGCCTTCAAAGGCAGTGCCACATAGAGCGCATTGCAGTAGTCCAAGCATGTCCCACTCTGTCGAAACAGTGCGCAGGCAAGGTCTTGGCTGGGGTACCAGATACAGCTGGAAGACAGCTGCCCTGGACATAGAATTGACCTGTGCCTCCATGGACAGCAGTTTGTCCAAAATGCCTCCCAGGCTGCACACCTGGTCCTTCAGGGGCACAGTTATCTCATTCAGGACCAGGGAGTCCCTCACCACCCCCTGCCCCCCCAAACAGTACTTCTGTCATGTCAGGATTCAGCCTCAATCCATTAGGCACAATCCATCCTCCAACCATCTCCAGACACTAACACAAGGACGTTCACCTCCCTCACTGGGTCCAATTTAAGCAAGAGCTGGGTATCATTGGCATATGGATGAACACCCAGACCAAACCCCCTGATGATCTCTCCCATTGGCTTCAGTTAGATGTAAAAAACCATGGGGGAGAGGACGGAACCCTGAGGCACCCCACAAGTGAGAGCCCAGGGGTCTGAACACTCATCCCCCAACACCACCTAAGATAAAAATACTATCTTAGGTTATTATGCAGCTGCCAAGTTACTTTTCTCAGGGCAGCTTCAGATGTTACACCAAAGTAGGGAAGAAGGTAGAGGTGACTTGTGTTTCTAGGGTAAATGTCTAAGACAGCACCTCACACATTTCAGCTGTGGCATAGATGCATGTGAACTCTATTTCTATCTGGAGCTCATACATCATTCTCAATATGGGGAAAATGTGTCACTTGCCATCAAAGACATGACTGTGGAAGATCCACAACTGGGAAACGTACAAAGTTCTCAATGGATCAGAACGACAGTGAAATAATTATGGGGATGTTAAGTCACCCCCTGAGACTAACTTCTTGTAGGGAAGATGCAAAAAACCCTCTGCATGCAACCTCTGGCAAGGAAGACATGCTGTGGTCTAACCATCCCACGCTGGCCACTTCACTTCCTTTCTTTTGTGGAAAAATTGACTTGACATATATCATCATCATCATCATCATGAGCCTTTTTTCTGATTGCAGAACTAGCTTTAATTTTGGATTCACTCGTTCATCAAAATAAATCTGGGGCAACTAACCTTTGAGGGCTCATCATATTCAAGCAGAAGCCTGATATGCTACTTCATTAAAAAAAAAAAGGTAAAGGACCCCTGCCCGTTAAGTAGAGTCGTGAATGACTCTCGGGTTGCAGCGCTCATCTCTCTTTATTGGCTGAGGGAGCCGGAGTTTGCAGACAGTTTTTCCGGGCCATGTGGCCAGCATGACTAACCCGCTTCTGGAGAAACCAGAGCAGCGTATGGAAACGCCGTTTACCTTCCCACCGGAGCGGTACCTATTTATCTACTTGCACTTTGACGTGCTTTTAAACTGCTAGGTTGGCAGGAGCTCACCCCGTTGCGGGAATTCGAACCGCGACCTTCCGAGAGTGAAAACCGGATCAAAACCGGCGCACTGTTTCTTCATTGGGGTGTGTGTGTGTGTGTATTTATCCATCCATATTATGAAAAATGCTGAACGCAAATGGAAAGTAGATGCAAAACCGTATAATTAGTACTACAGTGGTACCTCGGGTTAAGTACTTAATTCGTTCCGGAGGTCCGTTCTTAACCTGAAACTGTTCTTAACCTGAAGCACCACTTTAGCTAATGGGGCCTCCTGGTGCCGCCGCGCCACCACCACGCGATTTCTGTTCTCATCCTGAAGCAAAGTTCTTAACCCGAGGTCCTATTTCTGAGTTACTGGAGTCTGTAACCTGAAGCGTATGTAACCTGAAAAGTATTTAACCCGAGGTACCACTGTACATGATACCAATATAAAGTCTGTAGATTATGTGATTGGCTCTATTTTGGGAATTGTGAGGTCTTGCATTGCCCTGAGCGTTTTAAGAATCAGAATTACGTCAGTGTCGCTGGACATTTAAAAGCTACACTCTGGATGCTGGCTTCAGCTGTGAATACGAAACAAACGTTTCTCCTCCTTTAAAAATAATAATGGAAAACTGCAGCATCACCCTGAAGCTGACAGTTCCAGATAAACATGGGCTAAACAACTGTTTTAAATCCGCAGCAGTCCTAGGGGATTTCATGAACAACCATCAAATCCTATTCCATCAGCCACTCAAATTTCTTACTAAAAACCGTTTATGCAACTGTGAACAAAAGTGCTTGAATGGAGCTGTCTAAAAATAAAGATTTCAATCACACTGGCCTGTGTCCTAGTTTACAAGTGGAAAATTAAATGAGCCATAGCAGTGTTTTTATCATATAAAGGATTCTCTTAGATTCCATGCCGAAAGATGAATTTTAAATTTAGCTGACCGTGTGTTACAAAATAAGGCTGAGCTTAAAAATAGCTAGAGCTCACTGTGTGCAGCACCAGGCTGTGTGGGGGGTGAAAAAATTGTTATATGAACATGACAAGGGACGAAAGAGGACAAAGCCAAACAGAATGTGCTCTATACACATTATTTTAGAAGAAATCGTCCACACTGTAGTTAAAGAAGAGTTCTTGAAAGTCTTTGGCTGGAATTCACTGTAAATAGCACGGGGGGTGGGGAGTCAAATAAAAAGAGGTGCTTTGGGTGAAGGATTGTGGAATCACCTCAACAAAGAATAGCCCAATAAAGGAGGAAGTCCTCTTTGATTTTGCCTCTGCACTTCCCTGAACGTGGCTTCCACTGTTATATTTATGTTTTCTAAGAAGAGGATCTCAAAAAGTGCTATATCAAACAAAACAGCAGTTCAAACTTGACCAGGTACTACACTGTTTCTTCTCTTTCTTCAAGTCTGGGACCAAACTGAGGAATGGAAGTAATAAATCAGGACATTTGGTGGCAGCCAAGATGGTAAGTGAGGCTGGACAGGAGCAGAGCATGTTGGGGAGAGAAGGTGAGCCCTCAATCTCTTCGCCACCTGCCTTTAGGAAGGTAGACTGTGGCTGGTTTGCGCAAATCACGGTTTAGTGTGAATGCGCAGGCTGCCAGAGAGAAGCTCACAGCTGCTTTGTGGACCTTTCTGAAACAGTTTTGCTTGGAACAAGTTTGTCTTAGCACATACAAGGATTAGCTATAACCAAAGTACCCATGATCAGCTAAAGAGCATATCTGTGGAAAAACTACAACATAGTCTTAGCTGGTTCTTCCGGAATTCTTGAAACTGTTCAGTGCTGACCAAAGTAATTCAACAACAATCCCTCTTTTTCTTTTTAATACACAAATAGAATCACCCACAATTTACCTCATGCTTGTCAGGAGCAATGAAATTTAGCTGTCCATTGGAATCGTACAAGATGGAGAAAGCGAGCTCAAGCACCTCCTGAAAAGAGACAATGAAATATTTACCTGAAAAGGGGCCTAATATGAGTTTAACAAGTTTCCTAGGCTTGGTTCACACACTGTGATAAGTCATAGTGTAACCAGTAATGGTTCTTTTAGGTGGACAGAGCAGCCTGGCTGGACAAGGCTGGGGTGGCACAGGGTGTCAGCAAGGTTCAACGCACCGGCAGAACCCATCAGGTGCTCCCCCCAGTGCACCCATTAACCACTGACCTCACCACCCTCCTTAAGATGCCCTTCCCCAATAAGATGAAGCAACACTGGTGTAAAGGCGTCTGTCTTTGCATGGCAAATTATTGAGCACAGCACCATGAGATTGAGAAGCAGGAAGACTTGGGCTTGGGAGAACCTCACCCCCACCTGGGTGTGAGGAGGCAACTGGATGGACAGGTAACTCACAAATTACGACAGGTAACTGCCGTACCAAGCAGTTGGTCCCTTACCTTTCTCGCCCTGATCTGGCCACAGTGATCCATGCAATGGTTACCTCCAAGCTTGATTACTGTACAGTGGTACCTCTGGATATGAACGGGATCCATTCTGGAGCCCCATTCGCATCCTGAAGTAAACGTATGCGCGTGTCGCGTTTTGCCGCTTCCGTGCATGCGTGTGACGTCATTTTGAGCGTCTGCGCATGTGGCAAAACCGGGAAGTAACGCATTCCGTTACTTTCAGATCGCCACAGAGCACAACCCAAAAATACTTAACTTGAACCTACTTCAACCCGAGGTATGACTGTAATTCGCTCTATGCAGGGCTGCCCTTAAAGCTGACTCAGAAACTCCAGCGGGTGCAGAATGTCGCGGCGAGGCTCCTTACGGGGTCCTCATCACAGGATCACATTAATCCAGTGCTTTACCAGCTGCACTGGCTCCCGGTGGAGTACAGGGTCAGGTTTAAGGTGCTGGTTTTGACATTTAAAGCCCCACCTATGTTTTCAGTTGCAGGATAGAATTATTATTATTATTATTATTATTATTATTATTATTATTATTATTATTTGAACCTGTAGTCAAGATTCCCTTGGACATCTTTGATTTAAAGGCTTATTAAAGCAATACCAGGGTTGCTTATTGTTCTGTGGGTTGTTTCGTTTTGTTTTTTTGCACACAACGTATTCAGATAATACAAGAAAATAAGGAAAATGACATTTACAGTGGGACCACTTAGAATTAAAGCCAATTTCGAAGACCGGCAGACAGAAAAACGAGTGAATTAGATTGTGTCCCATCAAGCTATTCCAGATAGCCTTGACATTGAGTACCCAAACAGCATTGCACTTATTTATTGCTAAGCGATCCCTCTGGAAGGATGGAAGTGTATGCTGGCAAAGGGAGAGATGATGAAACCACCGGTAAGGACATTCTGCCAAATCTATTCTTTGCTTGCGGCAGCAGCATTCTGTCACTTCTGCTCTGCCAATGCATAAACACCAGAGCAGTTGCTATGCATAATGAAGGGCAGAAGGATGAAAATATCCTTTGGAAGTTCTAATCTGCTGTGAAACTTGGGGGAATGTGAACCCAAGTACTTTGCACAAAGAAAGAAGAGCCTGTCGCTCCATCCAGACACCTCTTTCCAGGGCAACCTGAAACTGGAACGGCTCCTCCATTCACACCCGTGGAGGGAACCAGCTCCCCTACATACCCAAGGTGCTTCTAGACATGGGTTTATTGTGCAATCCCAGAAGCTTGCGCACACAGCTTTTATGCAGGGCTCACACTATGTCGTCATCATCAAAATGCCAGCCCTTATTTTTGTTACATCTGGGTTTTCCTTCTCCCCATCACCTAGAAGGGAAACCCTCCCATTTGCCCATTGGGAAAGCTGCTTTTGACAGCGTGCTTCCAGTGTACAGTGGTACCTCTGGTTACGTACTTAATTCGTTCCTGAGGTCCGTTCTTAACCTGAAACTGCTCTTAACCTGAAGCACCACTTTAGCTAATGGAGCCTCCCGCTGCTGCCACGCCGCCGGAGCACAAATTCTGTTCTCATCCTGAAGCAAAGTTCTTAACCTGAGGTACTATTTCTGGGTTAGCGGAGTCTGTAACCCGAAGCGTCTGTAACCTGAGGTACCACTGTATATCTGTGTGGATGCCCAGAATAGGAAAACATGGGGGGGAGAGAGTGTCTCCCAGAGCAGCGTTCTCTTGACAATTCCAGTTTAGCATCCAGGGCACTTAAAACACCGTCTGTCCAGGAACTGTCTCACAGCTATGGAATTGCATTCCTTCTGGGGGCTTGTTAAAAGCTGAGCTTCAGGGACTGCTATATGGCTCTTCCATTTCACTTGGCTTAAATTGGGCATTCATAGAATGGTTTTAATAATACTGTGTTTTCTACTTATGTAAAGATGTTATTCTGTTGGATTCATAAGTATAGCTACCTGCTTCAAACCCCTGTCATGGAACAAGTTAAAAATAAAAACCTCAAAACGAATTTCACAAATTCTCTGAAGTAGAATTAACAAATGTGCTATTCTGTCAAATGCAGAGTTTTCTAACGAAGAAGTCATTGCATTTTATTCAAAATGATACCTTGTTTTGTTTTGCTCCTTTCTCCTTCATGTGGGGGCAGTCCTTCCCTGTCACAACTGCTTTTATGTCTGCCACGGGCACTGTAGCAAAAGAAAAAGAGGGGGTGAGAGAGATATTCCAAGGTGTGAAAAAACTGTGGCATGAAACAAGAGGCAAGACAAAAGCGCTATGTCAGAAGTGACATCCCTTCTACCATCTTCCAGCATCCGATGTGAGAAAGGAGCCAGGAAGATGAGATTGTATTTATTCAATTTATGTATCATTTCACATAAAACAAATCCCGAAGCGGTTTACAAGGATAACATATGACAGACAACTTTTTAAAAAAACACACATTAAAATGAAGTTATTTATGAAGGGCAAGCTTTTTCCAGACAATGAAATGCTGATTTCTGAGGTCAAGTCATGGCTTCTGATGCAACCTGCCCACTTCTACGGACGAGGTCTCCACAGCTGAATAAAGTGCTGGAAGAAGTGTTTGACTCTTGCTGGTAGCTATGTAGAGAAGGAATAATAACTGTGCCCAGTTTCGTTTGTCTCAGTCCACACAAAGTACATCAGGGGAAATCTTTCATGAATGCCCCTTGTATTATTATTATTATTATTATTATTATTATTATTATTATTAGTTATTCGCTTTATCTTGCCCAGGGCTCTTGCTCCCAACTCAGAAAGCTGCTCTTGAAAGATACAATGACTGATGGTATCAAAAGCTGTTGAGAGGTCAAGGAGTGTCAACAGGAGACACTCTCCTCCTGACACAGGCCGCCACACAGGGGAACTAAGGTGCTCTCAGTGCCCAAACCGGACCAAATACCTGCTTGAAATGGATCCAAAAGAATCAGTCTGGGTCCTATTCCCAATAGGAATTCAGTCTAAATGTTACATGTCTACACGCGTGTGTAGTTATGTTGCTTGTCAGAGGTAGTATCCATCTGGTATCTATGAAACGCAACCAACTTGGTCTCTAAGGTGCTACTGGAAGGAATTTTTTTATTTTATTTATTTTAATTTTGTTTCAACCGACCCTCCATCACTGAATCCATTACTGCAGGGAAAAGAGCTGTATTTCCTACTGGAGTAACTTTCAGACCTCACCAGAATCACCCTAGCCAATTCCCACACCCAGAGGCTCCCCCCACTCCCCATCCACATGCAAGATGTTTGTGTGTGGGCTGCATGAGTTCAGAGGATGGTGGTTTAATACACTTTGCAAAGGCTTGCAGTGGCACAACTCCCATGTCTAGGCTTGTACTGAAGCCCTCACACAAGCAGGCAACAAATAAGCGTGCTCAAATGAATTAAGTCAGAGAAACAACATTCATAGCTTCAAATGCAAGCCAATTTTAGGCAAAATATGACAACAACCACCACAACCACAACAACCACCTGCCTATGTGTTTCGCAGACTGATGTGGAAAAGCTGTGGCAAACTCCTTTGCAATCTATAAATTTTATTTGGAAAGGCTTCATATGGCGCAAGGTAAGCATCTATCCCCTCTTCTGTTTGAGCAAGACTCAGCAGAGACATATTTTATTTTGTCAGTTCTCTATCCAGGCAACAAGCTGTTATATCTTGCTTGAAATGACAAAGGTTAAAGGTATTATTAATGGCATTTCTTTGTATAGTAGCCTTCAGCACACAAAACTTATTCATGGGGCCTTAAAGTCAAGACTTGTCTTTTCAAATCTCCCGTCTTCTCTGTTTTCCTTTCTGCAAACTTCCCCCCCTTTCTGCATTCTTTCATGACAGAAGACGCTCTCCTAATAAAGAGTACCCACACCTAAGGCCAGACACGTTGCTGTTTGTCCAGAAAAGTGGCCTGTGAAAACACCAGGGGCACAACTCACTGAACAGCTCCACCATACAGAGCTTCCGGAAGAACAAAGACTAGAGAATTGCCTTCTTAGCTATGGAACGGAGTTCTGTATGCATTAAATAAAGAACAATTCTAATTAAAGGAACAAATCCCTCTTGACCACTAGGGCCAAAGCTGCTTCTGCATGGGACATCTAGCAAACTTAATGCCCTTAAAAATACATAATAATGAACAACCCAGAAAAGATTCTACTACTATGGGCTGGGTCCCTGCTCATCCCACTCACCAACCCTCCTGCCAGCGCCCCCACACCAGCCCCACAGAGCTCCCAACCCCATTTCCAAAGCCATGTCTCTTCTGTTGCTGCTTTATATTTGCTTTCACCATCACCTTGATGTCCAAACCTCACCCCCCTCCTTTTGTGCATCCCCCTGCCCACAAATCACCTATGGGAGCCTCCAGCATCTTCCTCCTCCCCCCCATTGCAACTACCAAGCATCCTTGTCACCTATGAAGCCACCATTCTCTCCTGTTCTGCAGAACCCTTCATGCCCCTGCTTTCATCTTCAACCCCATTCCCATGCCTCCTAATCCTTTCTTTTACGCAATCTCCGTTTTCACCTCCACCGCCTTTCCCCATCCACTTTTTTTCTCCTTGCTTTCTTAAACTTTCCCTTGCGCACAGATCACCTCCATTCCCATGCCTCCTCCTCTGTCCTGTTCTGCAGTCCCCTTTGCACGCACACTTCACACTGAGCTACGTTTACTGTATTTTTAAGATGAAGAGAAGCCGGTCAGTTAGCTTGCTCAGCTAGTGACTGCTAAATTCAGTTGATGTGTGCTGCACATCTATGCTAATCTCTTCTAAATTACAGCACTGAATCTGGAACGTCAGTCACACTGAAGATAATGCAGGATACCGAGAGTGAAACACAAGATTGTAGGAAGGTAACCATGTAAGAAGGTAACCGTGGCGCTGGGGCGCGGGTGGCGCTGTGGGTTAAACCACAGAGCCTAGGACTTGCCGATCAGAAGGTCAGTGGTTCGAATCCCTGTGACGGGGTGAGCTCTCATTGCTCAGCCCCTGCTCCTGCCACCCTAGCAGTTCGAAAGAACGTCAAAGTGCAAGTAGATAAATAGGTACCGCTCCAGCGGGAAGGTAAACGCCGTTTCCGTGTGCTGCTCTGGTTCGCCAGAAGCGGCTTAGTCATGCTGGCCACATCACCTGGAAGCTGTACACTGGCTCCCTCGGCCAATAAAGTGAGATGAGCGCCACAACGCCAGAGTCGGTCACGAGTGGACCTAATGGTCAGGGGTCCCTTTATCTTTACCTTTAACCATGGAATATTTGAGGGCTTTGCATCTTTTATCTCTCTCACACAAGGCAGCTGAGAGGTTTAAAACTGGCAATTGCTTTCCTTTTAGTGTGTTTCCCTTCTCACTGTACTCAAACAATGCCATATATATGTACAACTCCTTCAGTCAAGCTGGTGCCAACTATTATTCTAGCTTTCCCTTGGACCACATCAGTGAGGCCAAGAGGGGGGTCTTGTCGCCTGGGCAGCTCAGGACCTCCATACACACTGCCCAGGCTTGCACCCCAAGGAGGCCACTTTGGTGCTGCTAATGTAGCAGCTTGTCTTCTCCCCCAGAGGCACACTCCACTGTCTCTTGAGACAGACAGGTGCCAACAATAAGAGAGGTGGCTTCCATGGAACCTCACCCTTTATGGGCAGAAGTCCTCTTTTGGATTGACGATAGCTCTACCTAGAAGTGGAATGTCAGTAGCAATCTGGCTAGGCATTTCAAATTTTTTCAGCATGGACCTACATTAGCACAGCATGCTTTCACAGTTAATAGAAGTCTGGGCTGGATGAGTGAGTTCAGCTATCAAAGACACATTTCAAAGTTATTCAAGACTGACTGCCTCATCATCATCTTTCATTCCACTCTAGCATTCGGTATCATTTCTCTGAGCACAAGGAGAAGCAGGCAGCTCCTCTCGGCGCCAGAGCCTTAGTGAAGTGATAAGAAACCTTGTCCTAGATTCTGATGAAGGATTGCAATAAAAAGCCTGGAACAGCCGTGAGGCCAATCTGTGAAGCAATGAAAATAAGCGAGTCTGACTATAAACTGGTGCTGTTAAGACACTCTGCTGAGGTCCTTATCTCTGTATCTTTCAGCCAACTGGTGTGAAGGAAAGCCCAGGCATTTTCCTCAGGGGACAAACACATTTCAAGCTTATTACCTCTGACATTTGTATAGTCACTGGATGTTCTGTTTGAGTGTTTTTTAAATAACCCCTCCCCAACAAGTAGTGCTTAGAACTGCATGCTAGAGTTTAGCTATCAGAGAACAATCAAATTCTGTTTTTAAAAATACTAATTATGGGAGACGCCGCCAAGATGAACGACATGGTCACCATCCGAACAATGAAGTTCATGACCAACAGGCTGCTTCAGCGTAAGCAAATGGTGATAGATGTTCTTCGTCCTGGGAAGGCCACTGTTCCCAGAACTGAAATCCATGAAAAGTTGGCCAATATGTACAAGACGACCCCAGATGTCATTTTCGTCTTTGGCTTAAGGACTCATTTTGGAGGTGGGAAGACAACAGGTTTTGGCATGATCTATGATTCCCTTGACTATGCAAAGAAAAATGAATCAAAGCACAGACTAGCCAGGCATGGTTTGTATGAAAAGAAACAGACTTCTAGGAAACAGCGTAAACAGAATGAAGAAAGTCAGAGGAAAAGCTAAAGCAAACATTGGGGCTGGCAAGAAGTAAGCTAGCAGTGGATTTTAAGAGAAATTAAGTTATCCTGGCAGAAAATATATGGAGATTATACTGTTGTGTTGCATTCCGGTCAAACAAATTCTGTGAAAACTCAAAAAAATAAATAAAATACTAATTATTGGAGAAAAACCCCTGCTTGTGGAAGAGAAAAATATAAAGTACAGCACAACTTTATAATAGCATTTATACGCTGCTTTCAGCGTTCAATACAGGGATTGCAAATAAATTGTTTTGTCTTCATTTTAAAGAGGACTACCCCTAATATTTAACGCAGAAGAACAGGAAGTGTGGCTTTCTTCATCCCTTCCTTGTTTGGTGCTTCCTCCTATTGTTCAAAGCTGCCATGAGACAACTTCTTGGCTAATGAACCTGATGAAACAGGCCCAGCCTGTAGTAAGAGGGCTGAGAGAAGTCCCTAAAGGAAGGATTCTAATTAGAAGCTAGCAGAGGAGAAGGAATTAAGTGCTGCAACATTCAAAAACTGTCGAGCTGAAAAAGGGTTTGGTTTTAGGGGAGAAAGCAAAAAAGATCTAAGGATCCAATCACCTGCCAAACCCTTCTCAGCCCTTTCCTCCTCTCCATTTGCCCATCTTACATCTTCTCATTTTACATCACAAAGCAATGAAAAAGGAAACAAACACAGGAGTTGCAACATTTCAATTACTTACACTTATCCTGCAATGAATCATGTGGAACTTCTCCCTGGGGACTCTCCTCCAAATCTCCATAATGTAGGACTTTGTGGTTTGGTGAAAGGCGACAATACCAAAATTTATCTGATGAAATAAAATGCCGGTAAGGATCGTTAATCTGTATTGCAGCAAACCAGAGAATGTAATCCAGAAATAAAACACACGACTGCAGCATTGCCAACCAATATCTAGAGGGACCTTCTCCACCCCCAACTGTGATTCTTAGGTCTCTGTTTTGCACTGCAAGCTTTTATTAAGATGCCACATGAATTTGCATCTCTTGCCAGCTTCATCTTCTCCCTCTATAATTGTTCTTAAAAGGGTTTGTCAAGAGTTGCTTCCGGTAATAGTATTTGTTGGCAGGTTCAGGCCGCCACAGTCATGAGTTTACGAGGTCAATGCCAGACAATTCCCTCCTAACAGGGCTCTTTACCCAAAGCACCACTATTTAATAAACATATAAATGTTCATTTAATGTTTATGCTTATATAAATGTTTATTATAGAAGTATGTTCCTACATTGCAGGGGGTTGGACTAGATGACCCTTAGGATCCCTTCCAACTCTACAATTCTATGATTCTAAGTGGATTTTTTTTAAGGCAGTTTGCTCCTAGCCAGCTAAAACAAGATCAAACAACAGTGATTCCAACTGCACAGGCTGCCTGATGGTTTGAATAAAGCAAACCTATTCCCCAGAGAAAAAGGTTGGATATTTTTGGGTGTTTCCCTTTGGCTCTGATAACCAGAGCAAAACAAATAAGATATCCAGTAACATAACTTTACCTCTTATTTATCTTAAGAGTATTTTTAGATTGTTTTGGTTCCCACTGCTTGTGGCAACTTGATTTGCTAAGATTTTTTTTACTATGCTGCGTATTTTGTCAAGCATCCATAACACTTGGAATATATGATGCGTGATAAAACCCCCAGAATATGGCTATGTGAAAATGGCCCTCATGTGATTAGCACAAGAAAGAGGAAACACTTATTCATAAGTGGGCAGATGTGCCAGAAATCTAAGGAGGCTTTTATGTCAGGCAGACTGAGTGGCAGTTTCCTTGGTTTCAGAATAAGCAGAAAATGTGCACATGATCTTAATGGATTGTGACACTGAAGGCAGACGGTGAGAAAGGGTGAAATAATTCTAGGCAGAATGACAGAAGGATCTAAACCGGGACTTAATACCTGCCCCAAATTCCTGTAAAGAAACACACCAGACCATCTCAACAGAAATATTTGCTTTAAGTAATCATGCCTTATGTAGTTTTAAGCTAAGACACTTTTAACAGTATGGGCTTGGGCTTTTTTTTAGAATTAATTGTCTGATAGGGAAGCTTGGGGGCGGGATTGGGCACCTCACATTGGTCTTTAGAAACTGAAAATGGATGCTCAGGATCTGAATCCAAGGAAAACTCCCTGGGGTAGCCCATCCTGACCACATCTTTATCTCACACATGACAACTGCTGTGGGGTGTTTGGGAAAGCAGCCTTGTGGGCCGAATTAGAAGCCCTGCCAGGCCTCAGAAAATCCCCACCAATTTAGAGATATTCAAACCTGTCTTATGATTTCATCATATCGCAGGATTTCCTATTCAATCACGCCATCTTACAGGCTGCCACTTGATGAAACAAACAAATATGGCACTGCCGTCTCTAAAAGGCCTCCCTTTGCATCTGGCATAATATCTAGGTCCAGCCTCAGTGTATCAATGGCTCTCCCCCAATTTTATGCTGCGTTGAACACACACAGAAGTGACGTTTTAAAGGCTAAAAGGCACTCTTTCCATCATGTCTGAAAGCTCCCTAACAAAACAATAAAGGTTATTTTTATAGTGGTCAATAAAAACAAAGGAGCAAAGGAGAAAGAGGCAGGAAAAAGAAATCTGGTTAGTACCTTGCCGCCGCCGACTGTTGAGTTTCCTAAAACAGGTTCCCTCAACAAGACGATTAAGACGCTGCTGCTTGATCAACTCTAAAATTTCGGGCTGAATCTTCTCTTTGAGCTCCCTGGGAAGGAGTGGGGGGGGGGGGAGAGAACACAAGCAAACAGACACAGACTTAGTCACATCTAACTAGAAAAACTCACACTACACACAAATACTTCCCATGCAGGTTTTGAGTCTTAACTGGAGTTCTCACTCTGCAATACATTTCCACTTTGGGCAATCCTTTCTCCTGCTCATGCTTTAGCTTAAGCCTCCTCTGCAATGCTACCAGCTGTTTGCAAGATGAGGAGGCTGTTTCAACTCAGCAATCAATTGGCAAACCAGGTACAACATGCACTTCTTTATTCTTTACAGTCAAATGTCCCAAACTACTATGGACCCCTGGTCCTTGAGAAGCTGTATATATTCTGTTTCACTTGTGGCGTTGGAGCTTTGCTCCAAACATAGCATATTTAGGGATGTGTTGTGTCATGTGCCCAGCAATGAGGGGGACTGGGCCTTTGGTGTGAACACTAGGACTTCTTCCAGCAGCACTGCACCAGACAGACAGACAGACAGACACACACACACACACACACACACACACACAAACGCCAATGGAGGTATAACTCCCTGCTCCCCACCCCCAAATCTCCAAGGGGGATGAAGCCGTCTTTTGCCATTTGAGAAACCAGCTCTCTTTACACTCCCGAAACCAGAACCACACAAGCAGTGAAGTTGCTCATTTGTTCTGTTAAGGAAACGGTGGAGAAAACACACCTGCCTAACACTGCAGTTCAATTCATATATTGACTGAAGAAGGTCTATGTTCAAAATGCCTTGGGGAACTTGGATATTATCCTTTCAATAAATCTGCCTCACACCGTTCGTTCTGCCTTCCTTTTGTCTCCTCTCCTGGCATGGATACCAGTGACTTCACCCTCACTTGCATCTCCCTGAGCAGAGAAGGGATTACTGCCTCAAAAGCAAGCAGGGCGGCATGCCTGGAAGTTGGGCTGTCCAGGCTGAGGCCGCCAGGAGTGGCACCTCACTCCTAGAGCTTGTTGCTTTCAATGGGGAGAGTGAAGAAACAGTATTAGCATGAAACGTCTGCTGCTGGTTTGGAACTTCAAGTCCTGGATTCCAAGCAAGGAAGGTTGATTGTTTCCTGGCTTTGCTTTCCCCACAATGGAGACAGATAAGCAGCACATGCATTCTTGGCCACAAGCAGTGCCAGAACTCTGGCAGATGCCTGTTTCTCTGTGCAGGCATCTCAATGGGGATTCTGCACGGACTACGATCTGCCTGCTTTTGAATAAGCTCTGGGGTGCTAGGTTCTACCATAATATCGCACTGAATAACTATTATCTTTGGATCAAACTCATTCAGCCAATAAGCTGGAGTAAGTAATCTTACAGTGCATTGAGAATTCACATTATACATCCTCAAAAACTGTGTCAATGTCTCCCGAGTCTTTAAAAATCAGCTGGGTATGAAGACCTGCAGGCAGAAAATGCAAGCATTTTTCAAGCATTTAAAGCTGATTTTACATTCTGTCACAGGATGCATCGTTGGGATGGCGCGACCGGTTAGTTTACAGTTGTGCTCAGCTCCCCTTAAGAAGGAAAAGGAAGATTAAGTTTCAAAATAAACTTGACTGTTAGTCAAAAAATGCTGTTGCATAATGGATAAGGCCCACCAGCTCCATTTTGTTTTACTGCTAAAAATGGGCTGAGATCTGCCATGATGAAGTGGCAAGTGTGTCGCTCTAGTGAAAATGTGAAATGGGCCCAAGAGAGGCCTAAAAAACAAGTTGACAATCTGCCTCCAGGTCCAAGAGCACAAAGTGATGCAAAAGGAATACCAATTAATATCCATTAACATAGGCATACAGGAGCTCCTTTAGATAACCGCCCCCCCCCAGCACCAGACAGTAAAGAAATTCAGTCTGCTTTTGTGGGGTCCTGGTGACTTTGTGCTTCCGCTCCAGGCTTCATTTTGCCTGGTTCACTGATGGTGACATTTTCTTTTCGGCAAGGAACTGGGCAAGAAAGGAAAATTCATAGAGGAGGGGGAAAGCACACACGCACACAAAGGGTGAAAATGTCAAAGCATCATTTGCTGCAAATAAACTACTCTGAGCCCTACAGGGATTAGAAGAATCCACTTTAGGTGAATGCAAAGAGGCATGTTTTTATTTCTGCAGATGGAAGCAAGCGCATTCCATGCTGATGTGACTGCCCTGCTTTGAAATGCTGCCCCTGAACAGTTTTATTACAGAGCAATTCCTGAAGGGTTCATAAATGTCATTCACATTTGTTAGACCTCCCAAACAGGAGGTGGGGAGGGGGAAGCAAGACTTCTACAGGAGAACACCTACAAAATTGGGCGAGATTGGAAATCTTCTTGGTTCATCCTCTCAGACTGGCGAATTTTCAGTATTTCTGCGTAGCTTAGGTTTTGAAGTTTGCTTTTGAATTGATCCAGAGAACTAGGCTTCGTGGTCAGTGCTCTCATTATTTGCTCCTTCACCACTTGCATTACCTGTGGATGAAAACAAAAGGGTCTCTGTGAGTAGCCTCCTCGGGTATTCGTAGCACTTACCAAAAAGGATCTGTTCCTCAAAACGCTGAAATGCTATAATTCTGCTGTATTAGAAGAGGCCACCCCCAGTCTTACCTCCCCGCAGCAGGAGGTAAAAGACACTGATAATCTACAATATGAGCCAATTACTTTGGTAGGTGCCTTTCCTGTGGTTCATTAGTATGCATTTTTAAACCAGAAAACAGCATGGAGGAAAGAGTTAAATCAAACCTCCTCTCCTGGTCTCATAGTCCTAAGTCAAATGCAGACCTCCCAGCACCACACTGACATGCAAAACACTTGATGGAGATTCTACACATGGAGTTACCACTTTAAATCTGGGTTAGCTCTGAATCCAACAAGGGAAGTGAATCAATGAATTTCAACTTATTTTCTGTCTGGTTCTGAAGATACCAATTTAACTTCCCCTTGTTTTGCTCCCCAAAAAAGGATAAAGCTCCCTTTTTACTGCAGGAAATGAGGAAGAAGCTGCTTTCTAATGTTTTCATACCTCCAGTCTTGGGCAAAACTCTTATTCTCCTCCTTCTAAGGGCTATAGCAGCAGCATAAGCCATTTCCCACCCCAAGCAAATCGGACTTCTCATTTATAGCTCTATCCCACACAGACTGGATTTAAGCACAGTAGACGTTTTCCCATTATTTTGCTCAGCTCTGCTGGTCTTATCAGCAGTCGCCATGGATGAACATATGCCTTCTCTAGCGCCCCCAGCCCCACTGAAATTAAACCGGAAAGCAGCATTCAGTTGCAGTCAACATTTCAACACGTGCTTGGCTGCAGGGTGCCCACAACTGTTTTTTTTTTTAACAGATATTTATTAGAGTTTTACAACACATAAAGAAAACAAACAAATCCACACAAAAAACCAAAAAATACATACTTAATAAAAAAGGGGAAAAAAGGATCCACTTTTAAATTTCAAGGTTCTATAACCCTCTTTCCTGACCTCCTCACATCTCCCTTTTTTGTATTCCTCTTTATTCCGTCAAGTTCAGCAAATTCTAACCCTCTTTCATATCTCATTTATAATTGTATACTCCCACTTGTTATATCTCTAATTTCCCCTCTTTTTTAAATCCTTTTTTTCATACCTCTTTTAACTATATCCCAAATGCCGTGTTACCTTTAAATCCCACATCATTTTAACATTCAAACAATTTACTATATTTCTGTAGATAGTCTTTAAACTTTTTCCAGTCCTCTTCCATCAACTCTTCTCCCAGGTCTCAGGGTGCCCACAACTGTTCCACCACTTTTCAAACATGCCATGGGCCAAAAAGGTAACCCCTAGTCTTACTGATTTAAGCATCACCAAAAAGTTGCTCTTTTTCTCAACTGAGATCTAAGCTGCTTTGCAGGAAAACACATCAAAACATAACATTTCACAGGAAGCGGCAGGATGGATACAAGACAAAGATGGATTGTGGCCAATGCCACGTGCATGCACAATAAATGGGAGGGTATACACAGCCTAAGAGTGCCCTGGCACACCTGACCATTTCAGAAACCCACTCCACCAGGCACTATAAAAATAATTTGTAATAATTTCTTGTTTCTACCTCGCCCATCTGGCTGGGCCTCCCAAGCCACTCTGGGTGGCTTTCAACAGAACATTAAAAGCAGAATAAAACTTCAAGCATTAAAAACTTCCCTAAACAGGGCTGCCTTCAGATATCTATTGATGGCAGGGCAGATACTCCTAATGCAGAGCCATCCCTCGACTCATTGCATAAGATACTTGCAGCATAACCTCCCATGCAACAGGGAACTGGTAATGTTATGGGAAGGGAAAAGGCACGCCTTCGTCTGCCAGTGCGGAGGGCAAGTCCTCACACAGCAGAGATCTAAAGAGCTGTCACGGCTCATTTCATTGCACTTTGCTCACTACACCTCAGGCCCCAGCAGTGCAAGGTGTGCAGGAAATTTGTTAACCAAATGGTGCTTATAGCTGTACCATGAACACTAGCCTTGTCTGTCGTTTAGTCTTTTGCTCCCTTGTGTCAGTGCAAAAGAAAAGGGCAGGAGCAAAGTCAGATGCAGGTTGCTTGGCTTAGCACAGAAAAGGAAAACCTGAAGTTACTCTTCAGTGAGCCCCATTTGGGGCTTCATTCTTCCCTTGTCTTCAGCTGCCCCCCCGCCCAATAGTCTTAATTTGGCTGTGTCCTCTTATGCATGCTGGGGTTAATTCGCCTCTAATCAATCATGGTTTGGGTCTGGAGCTGAACAAAAGCAGGCATGCAAAACCCATTTATTAACTGTTGCATATTTGAAATGTAGAGCTTTCAAAAACAAGAGCAAAATCAAGAGAGATTCTGAAAGAGAACCATGAACAATGCAAATTAGAGAAGTGGAATGACAAACAGCAAAGCAAGAGCCAGGCACCTGCATATTAATTATTTAACCAGAAGAAAACTCCAGAGAGATGCAGCTCATTAACATGAAGGGGGGCAGGGGAGAGAGAGAGTCAAAATCACATTATTTTGGCTTGCTCTCAGGCTTGATGAAATTGCATGCCTCAAAGTATTTATCTGCCTGTAACCTCCAACTACTATGTGAGATAAGAATGTATTTTCAAGCACACAAATTTATCACTAAAAAAATTAAGAAAGAAACACGGATGCTCAAGATCAAAGCTAGCTTTTGCCATGGCAGGCTAAGGAAGGACTAGCGACTTGCTCAGCCCCCAGGGGTATCTCACAAATGAATCAAGAGGACGCAGCTTTAAGCATAATTTTTGGAGATTTTCTTCACAAAGATAACCCAAGCTGTGAGGAGATGGAGGGTGCAAAACAAACGGGCTGCTCTTTTTAGAGGGGCTTGCTTGCGTAGGATTAAATCCCCAGTGAACTGGGTCCATGCTAGGAAGTGTGCAAAGTCAGCCGTGACCAGTGTGGCAATGGAGAACCTCAACAACCCTTCTCTTGGGTGACCACTTGTCTTGAGCCACTCCACAACTCATAAGCCATGAGAAGAAGAAGAAGAGAAGAGTTTGGATTTGATATCCCGCTTTATCACTACCCGAAGGAGTCTCAAAGCGGCTAACATTCTCCTTTCCCTTCCTCCCCCACAACAAACACTCTGTGAGGTGAGTGAGGCTGAGAGACTTCAAGAATTGTGACTAGCCCAAGGTCACCCAGCAGCTGCATGTGGAGGAGCGGGGAAGCGAACCCAGTTCACCAGATTACGAGTCCACCGCTCTTAACCACTACACCACACTGAGACAAACCTAGAAGTGCCAGTCGCAGTTCAGGTCCACCCACGGTGAAGTTTCCATTTATTTATGAGACAGAACCACTTTCCTTACAATCCACTGTTTCTTTACAGTGTGCCAAACAATTCATTCTGCTAATTGAAAATGGGAAACTGCTGGGTGCAAGTGGGGCAGCATTCTGGAACATTTATTTATTGGCGCATTTATATCCTGCCCTTCTAGTGTCGGTGCATCCATTCAAGGCAGGCTCATCGTTTGTCTCCCCCGTGGCTTTTGGCTTGCAGTTTGCCCGGAGCAAGGAAAACTTTGAGCCTAGAGTCAGACATGATGTTACGTGAAAACAAGGGCTTAGCTCCAGATAGAGAGGCAGTGGCGTAGCGTGGGGGGTGCAGGGGGGGCCGGCCGCACCGGGCGCAACATCTGGGGGTTAGGGTTAGGGGGCGCAAATCCACGGGTTAGGGGGCGCAAATTACTTGCCTTGCCCCGGGTGCTGACAACCCACGCTACGCCACTGTAGAGAGGTAGCAGAACAACCAGGAGAAGAGAGAAGCGGCCACATGTTTTCCTGAGAATATTTGTGTGTTCTCAGGCATGGTTTGCCTTAGTGGTGTGCATGAACCAGGCTGACTACAAGCTATTTGTGGTGAGCAGCCAAAGATCCTTATTCGTTTAGAAAATAAGTGAGCTGAGATCCATGCTTCTTATTCCAGATTTCTTATTCTTATTTGTATACTACTACGGTGTCCTCAGTAAAGGGCATACATTACATTATGTGGGGTCATGAATGTCTAGAGCAGGATCTATCCTTTAAAGAAGAGAAACCCTTTAAAACAACCGTAAAGCTATCTGCCTGGCAGAAGACTACATTAAGAGCCCATTTCGAGAATGAATTCTGCAATCCCGATTGCTAATTTAGAAGGAAGAGTGCTTCTTATTAACATCCTTGTCAGAGAACTAAAAGCACTGTGATTTCACTCCTTTTTTGGCATTCCTGTCACACTCTAAATAAAACAAAAATTGCAGCATCATTCCAGCACTAATGGCCGGAAACAATAGCGGACGGAAAGGAGTTGAAAAGTGTCCACTGGATTTATTACTACTTTGGATGCGATACTAAAAACATTTAAAATATAAACCCCCAAAGACTCCTGAGAATCCTGGAATAAAATTGTGTTGCTTATTACTTATTTAGGAGCCAAGGCTAGCCAGACCAGATTTTTTTTAGAACTCTCCAGCTGCCACCTTTTTGTTTCTGCTTTTTGGGGGTGATAAGTCTACAGTATCACTGATGAAAGGGATTCGAGTCAAGCCCCGCTTTTCCAGTTAAGACTGATTTGTTCCCGACAACCACTTGGATTAATCTAAAAATTTTTTTTCCTTCCAGTAGCACCTTAAAGACCAACTAAGTTAGTTCTTGGTATGAGCTTTCGTGTGCATGCACACTTCTTCAGATACACTGAAACAGAAGTTGCCAGATCCTTCTATATAGTGAGAAGGTGGGGAGGGGTATTACTCAGAAGGGTGGTGGGAATGGGTGGTTGGCAGATAGCTGAGATGAGCCTGTTGACGGCTCTTAACGACTGCAATAGGTCTTACAGGAAAAAGCAAGGGGTGAGAAGGTGAAAAATGGCTTTGTCGTGTATAATGAGATAAGAATCCAATGTCTTTGTTCAGACCAGGTCTCTCCATGGTTTTAAGTTTGGTAATGAGTTGCAATTCAGCAGCTTCTCTTTCCAGTCTATTTCTGAAATTCCTTTGTAGTAATACAGCTACTTTGAGATCTTGTATAGAATGTCCTGGGAGATTGAAGTGTTCTCCTACTGGTTTCTCTGTCTTGTGATTCTTGATGTCCGATTTATGTCCGTTTATTCTTTGGCGTAAGGTTTGGCCTGTTTGTCCAATATAGAGAGCTGAGGGACACTGTTGGCATTTGATGGCATAGACAATGTTAGACGATGAGCAATTAAATAGTCCCGAGATGGTATGTGTGATGTTGTTGGGGCCAGTAATGGTGTTGTCCGGGTGTATGTGGCAGCAAAGTTGGCATCTGGGTTTATTGCAGGCTCTGGTGCCAGTGTCCGTGTTACGTCTGGTTGTAGTATTATTGTGGGTTAGGAGTTGTTTAAGATTGGGTGGCTGTCTGTAGGCAATGAAAGGTCTTCCTCCCAGAGCTTGAGAAAGAGAACTGTCATTGTCCAGGAGAGGTTGTAGATCTCTGATGATGCGTTGTACTGTTTTGACTTGGGAGCTGTATGTGATGACTAGAGGTGTTCTGTTATTTTCTTTTTTGGGTCTGTCTTGCAGCAAGTTCTCTCTGGGTATCTGTCTGGCTCTGTATATATATAGAAGGATCTGGCAACTTCTGTTTCAGTGTATCTGAAGAAGTGTGCATGCACACGAAAGCTCATACCAAGAACTAACTTAGTTGGTCTTTAAGGTGCTACTGGAAGGAAAAAAAATTTTTTGACTATGGCAGACCAACACGGCTACCTATCTGTAACTGGATTAATCTAGATGCTGACAACCTCTCATAATTGTGATTCATTTCCACACCTGAGCGGGTGGGGAAATCAATAATTTAAAAAGGACAGTATATAGCTCAGTTGTTGTTTTTACATATGAAGTAGCTCTCAGTCCATTTAACACACCGGATGAAATTGGTTCTTGCCAACGAAAACTCGTGCCACAATAAATTAGCCTTTGAAGTTCCCGAGAAACAGATTAACACATTTAATGGAATGTGCATCCTGCAATTGTGTTCAGGGAAGTGAAAGCAGCTAAGACTATTTGACTCATGCCACAAATACAGCACAGAACTTTACATCAAGAACGTTTGACAAAATGGTTATGCACAGTGCACTGTGGGTCTCTTCCAATCAACAAAATGTGCACATGTGCATGTACATAGCAGAACAAAGATCGCAAATGTGCAGATAAAGTAAGCCGAGGCCAGGTGACTAGGCAGGGGGCTCCTGCCATTTGTCTATCCTAACCTCCAACCAACAGTGTTTTCAAGCCACATGCCTCTATGCCAAATTAACTGTGTATCATTTTAATCGCTTTGACCTCATCTCTGCCTTGTCACCTTTTGAAAACTTCCTCCACCAGCACCCTTTATCTCATCCCATTTCTGTTTTCTCCTCATTCTCACTCTCTTATCTCACCCTGCAAGGATTTACTTCTATGCAAAAATAATGAATGCTGTTTCCTAGAAGGAAGATAAGACTTCTTGATATGCTTCTGGTGTGCCTAGTAGGCAAATTAAGTGACAGTCAAACGAGCCGCTCATGAGAGAAAAGTTTTAGCAGGTGATAGAACTAAAAATGATGCTAGAATAGTATTTCTAGACACTTCACTAATATTTGAGCACTGGACTGATAATCAGAATAATTTATCATTTTACATTGACAATTGGGGCTAATCATATTAACTGCAGAGATTAATTGCAAAGTCCATCCCTACCTGAAGTCCATTCCTACCTGTCTTGATCAACAGACCACACCTTTACCACAAAAGCTTGGGTTGCAGTCAAAGGGGAAGGTTTATGTGCAGTTGAGGGAGTTTTGCCTATGAAATAGTCTTTCTCTGGATTTTTTTCCTGCTGGAACATATGCTACTAATTAGGCTGCTCCATTTTAAACATGTACAATATTTTATACTGCTATTAAAATCACTTTAGCTTCACGGCTCGCCCTCAGAAAGCCCTGGGAATCGCAGTTCTAATCACAAATCACAAGCTAAGGGATCAATCGATATAACCAGTGACTTTGATTCAAAGTAATTAAAAGTTTGAAACACTGAAGTACTCTAAATGTGAGTTTAAATATTGCATTATAAAATAGTATTTTTATATTAAATATTCAAAAGAGGAAGACATGTTTATTTCATGCTAAGTCTTGTATATTGTTCTTTGAACGTGTCTTAGGTAAAGCTGAAAAATTTCATATGCTGGAGAGAAAGTGTGCATACCATTCAACCATGAGGAAAGAGATCTCATTCAAAGAATGCTATTTAACAACCAGGTCTTGAAGGAGGGGATCTTGGGAAGTGGGCTTCCAGCTAAAAGTTAAGATTATGAATGTTGTTTGTTGTTTGCATAAAGCTGCACGCAAATGGTCCCTCATTCTCCAGCCTATTTGTGGGCAGAGAAATTGGGAGAACCATCTCCCTTAATTTCTCCAGAGGGAGGAGAGATTTTTCCAACAGGATGGACACACCATCAGCAGCAACAGTAGTGCAACATCTTCCTTTTCCACCTACAGTGGGGTGTGTTTTCCCTCAGCCACTGCAACTGACAGCTGCAGGACCACAGGACGCTGTATCCTTCTGAGCCAGACCATTGGTCTATCTATCTCAGTACAGCCTACACAGGCTGGCAGTAGCTCTTCGGGGCTTCAGGCTGTTCTCTCCAGCTGTGCACTAGATGCTCTACCACTGAGACCCGACACTTCCACCCTCCTCTGCCCCTGACAAAAAGAGAGAGAAAGGAACTACATCTGGCAGCCTAGCTACCATTCTGCATCATCCACAATGGTCAAGACCTAGCGTCATTCCGAGACAGTGTACATGTAGGTGTGTATCTGAGATAATTGTGCAAAGTGGCCCTTTTCTAACGGGATGAAGGGGAAAAAGAGAAACATCTCAGAAATTTTCTTAGAAGAAATTATTTGTAGAAACCTTTGGCTCGATTCTAGTTCTTAAGGCTAGCAGGGGAGCCATTGTGGTTGTTGGGCAGCTGATAAGTGACCGAGCCCAAAAGGAGTGAAGCTTTCCTCAGCTTTCATGACAGAAGTAGAATGATCCCACGGAGATTCTGAAAACTGTTTTGCCATCACCGATGAGTGCATGTTTTCTGTAAATACTGTTCAGAGGAAATGGATCATTAATTGCTGCAATAAGCACATTAGCTTCTTGAATTACTATAGATCTACAGGCAAGGAAATTGGGTCTTCTGGGAACGGAACATGAACACATGACTCGGTTTAATGGCTCTCAGAGGCAGTAAGAGAAGAACAAACCAGATAGGCGCACGGCAAGCATCACCAGGCATGATACATCTGGTCGACCCTGACACTTAGATTTCTGTAGGCATTTTGTCCTTTGGCTCTTACAGAAATTCTGAGGGTGAAGAGATACAATTCAAAAGGCTCTGATTCCCTGGATACTCTGCAGAAGTATCAAAGAGAAGCAGGTTGTAGATATTAATGGACTGGCACATATCTATCTATCTATCTATCTATCTATCTATCTATCTATCTATCCATCTATCTCCCCGTAGGATTCAGTCACTCTACTGTCTACTGAGTGTGGAAAGAGCACCATGCAGAATACACAGCTTATGCAAGTCACTGTAAGTCATGTAGTGACCACATCAACACCCTACATATTGGGGTAGTGAAATAAATAACAGGATTGTGAGAATTCAGATACACTAAATCTGAGCTGTGTGGATATGCCTCAAATGTCAAGGGATGGTCACATGGGACAAAGAGGGAAGATGAAGAAGCAGAGACCTCATCAGAAAAGGGTGAGAAAGGAGAAGTGGAAAATGTATGAGTTCATAATAACATGAACTCAATAGGTTTTGAAATTTGTATCTGAGATACTGAAGGGCAAATGCATCAGAAAGAAGAGCCTTTTACAAGCACCATAATCAAGTGTATCATGAATAACAAGTTATGTGAATTCTCATCTTATGGTGGAAATAAATGGTGTTTCTGGTACTCATAAGGCTTTAGAAAATAGCTAGGTTTGCTTGCTCACCTGTGTTTGACCTCAATCACAAGATGTGCATTATCTGAGCAGCACCTTACAGTGTAAATTAGGAAGGGGACACACACACACACACAAAACAAATGTCTTTAACAACTATTTCTATGCCATTACATATCCTTGGGGCAGGGTAGGCATGTAATGACTGCAGCATGCAATGGTTTATCTGACCAAGTAAAAGGAGGTGACAGCTGGAAATCGCAGCTTTTGTGAAACTGTTCATTACTTAATTGAAGTCTAGATCAGTTGGTTGGAGACGTTATCCCTTCCCCCACTCCATGTCTGTTCCAACTATGATCAAAATAAGGCATCAGCGATGCCGGCTGGGCGGTGTATTACCCAGGAATCTTTCCAGTAATGTTTCATCTGTCGCCCTGCCTTCCCCCATGGTCAGCACAGCTCAGGGGCAAAATTCTAAAGTAAAAAAGTTGACAGAGCCTTGCAACCACCCCATCCTTGTTGCTTTGATGTCAAGGTAGGCAGGGAAACAAAGGTTTGCTTCTAAGTTTTGCAGACAAAGGAACAGCCACCATGTAAGGGTCTTCACAAGACCGCTGCTACATTTCCTGTTGGCTGGGGGTCAGCTGATAAAAGTAAAATGTTTCATCCAATGACCCAGACTACTCTATTCCACTGTAACATAAGCAAAATGGGCATAATCTTCTGTCTTGACGCTTCTGTTGTTTTGTTCACAAGCAGCTATTCACAGAGTTTAATTGGACTAACAAGCTCGCGGGACTAACTACCTCCGAAAGCTATTCCAGTTTCCTCATCTCAGCCCTGCAATATGGAGAAAGAATGAAGCAAGTATAGCATATCAGGGAACCAGACAGAGGGCCTTCTCGGTAGTGGCGCCCACCCTGTGGAACACCCTCCCTTCAGATGTGAAGGAAATAAGCAGTTATCCTATCTTTAAAAGACATCTGAAGGCAGCCCTGTTTAGGGAAGTTTTTAATATTTAATGCTGTACTGTTTTTAACATTTGATTGGGAGCCGCCCAGAGTGGCGGGGTATAAATAAATAAATAAATAAATAAATAATAATAATAATAATCTCTGCCTAACAACAGGAAGCAAATGCTGAAGGGACATACAAAGTACATCCCCTTCACCAAAGAATAACCATAACCAGGCCGCAAATTAACTAGAACTGGAAATAAGAGGTTCTATGCAGATTTAAGTCTTGGGTCCACTCGTGTTAGGAACTGGTTATTATAATTAACAACACCATGACAGCATTTAAACAGTTTAAATTTAATGTTTTTAGGTAGAAGAGAATAAGGGCTTAAAGGTAATCTATTCGTTCTTGCTATTGCACCTGATGCTTGAATGTGCTTGCAGTATCAGTCTTGCAGCTCCTTTACGAACCCTGGTGTTGGCTGTAACTCTTAATGGGTAAGGATGCTTATGGAGCCACCTTCCCCAAATGAATCCAGCTGCCATTTCATGTTATCTAATGGAACCCTCCTGTGTGTCTCTGCACTTTCTGATATTTGGACTTGTTCTATTATGGCACCCAGAATGCAAAACTCCCTACCTGGCCATGTCCAACTGCCCTTCCAGAAGTTCTAATTTCCAGAAGCTTTTAGCTTAAATGCTGTGTAATAATTTATTTAGCTTCACCTTGATTTTTCTCAATGTTATATTAAACCGAAGCTTTGTGTTTTTTGTACGGATTTTAAAACTTTAAAATTGTCGTTTGCTGTTAATTTTCTAAAGATTTTTCTGAAAGCCAAGTTGTGCACCTCCATTTTAGAAGGTGCAAAAAGCTTGATAAATACTGATACAACCCCCATCACTGTGCAATAAGCTTGCACAATGCATAGGATGCAGCACATGGAATGTGAAACAGATCTTGAGCATCTGGACACATTATCTTTGCACAATCCTGTTCACGATAAGTTATGTGATAACTTAACAAGTCTAGGACTCTCTTCTCATAGCGGCCATCCAGATGCCCACAGGAAACCTGCAAACAGGATCTGAGTTAAACAGCACATCCGCACCTGTGATTTCCAGTAACTGGTCCCCGCAGGCATACTTCCTTCAGCAATGGAGGAAAAGCACAACCCCCATTGGTAACAGGTATTGATAGCTTTAAAAGGTAAAGGGACCCCTGACCATTAGGTCCAGTCATAGCTGACTCTGGGGTTGTGGCGCTCATCTCACTTTATTGGCCGAGGGAGCCGGCGTACAGCTTCCGGGTCATGTGGCCAGCATGACTAAGCTGCTTCTGGTGAACCAGAGCAGCACACGAAACGCCGTTTACCTTCCCGCTGGAGCGGTACCTATTTATCTACTTGCACTTTGACGTGCTTTCGAACTGCTAGATTGGCAGGAGCAGGGACCGAGCAATGGGAGCTCACCCCGTCGCAGGGATTTGAACCGCTGACCTTCTGATTGGCAAGTCCTAGGTTCTGTGGTTTAACCCACAGCGCCACCTGCTTCCCTTATTGATAGCTTTACCTTCCATTAAACTTATTTCGCCTTTAAAGCCATCTAAATTGGTGGCAATCACTACTTCTTGCAGAAATGAATTCCATACCTTAGCAGAGCACTGTGTGAATAAGTCATTTTCTTGTCTGTTTAGAATTTTCTGACTTTCAGTTTCATTGAATGGCCCCAGGTTCTAGGATTATGCAAGTGGGGTGGGGGGTGGGGGAAGCTTCTCTCAATCTACTTTCTCTACCCCATGCCTAATCTTATACACCTCTTGGCATGTCTCCTCTACTCACATTTTACAATCCAATTCAGGGAATATGCTGTTATTAATAAGGACAGCTTGCATCCTGTATGTGGCAGTTCCAAACACGGCCCTTCTGGGTCTAGATTTGTATATTTTATTGGCTGTCTCTGCCACAGTTTTGTAGTGCTGCCTTCCTTTCTCCCCCCCCCCCCCCGAAAATATGAACAGCATATCAAATCTCACAATGCTATAGACAGACTTTAGATTGAATTTCACGAAACAGATAGACAGAAGCAACCCCTTTAAGTGCAGGAATATATTGCCTGGAGTAAAAGAGGATGAATAACCGGCAGCTAGAATCTGTGAATTGGCAGCAAAGTGCAAACGAGACAACCAAGATAGGAGGATTCAAATAAGAACTGACTTCTCCCTTACAGGAGCAAGCCAAGAAGACCGGGCAGAGGAAGGAAAAGAGGAACGCAGATGCCTGAGTGGCAGCAGGAATCTCTAATGGTCACAGCTGCTCTGCTTTGGATAAATTGACTGCAGCCTCTGGTAGCAGCAGAAAATATCGCTCAAGGGCTACAGCCATCAGCACATCAATCACAGGGTCTCGCAAGATTGCCTCCCACAAGTCTATCAACCTTCCAGAAACCCAAGGTGGTTTATCCTTGGAGGACAGGAGAAAACTTAAAATGGGTGCATGTGCCCTGAGTAGAGTAGACTAGAAGGAAGGGATGGAGATTGTTATATAAATAAAATAAAGTAAAAGCTTCAAAGGCTTCAGAACCTTGTAAGAGAAGATGGGTGCTTTAATGTTTTAAGCGTCGAATAAACAGTGCACCACAAAAAAATCCATCCACAGCTGATTCATGGTTTTTCATTTATTAATCCTGCAAGAAGAAGTGACAACATTTCTGTCTCACTCAGCACATTAATCATTCTCTTAAAAAAAAGCCCAGCACAATATCTTAGTCCAGTTGGTGGACTAAGAATGACAATCGAGGGGAGGGGGAAGGAGAGAGATGGATGGGTGGGTGGAGAGTTAAAGTCTGTGAATCCAACCTCATTTCTGTCTTGCATGTCTGCTAAAGTCCCAATATCCTAATCCTGAAAAACTCTGCAAGGGACTTGACTACAGTGGAACCTCGACTTACGTACGGCTGTACTTATGACCTTCAGTAGGTGCTTCGACTTATGAACTTTCCTCTAGATACGAACAGAGGCCTTGCCAGCAGCCTGGAGCTCGCCCGGCCGGCTGTGGGGCAGCACTGGGGCCTCCGCTGCCGGAGCCTCAGATGCTGGGGAGAGGGCCCCCAGCCCACCCCCGAAGCTGTGGAAGAGGTGCCGCCTGCAAGAGGCACAGCAGGGAGCACTGCAGCCCCAAACCCCGCCGAGGAACTAACCTGAGGAAATCCAGAGAAGAACCTGGCCTGGCAAGAAAAAAAAGTGACCCTGGACGAAATGAACCAGCTCTTTACTGACCCTTGCCCCACCCCCAGATTGTAGCCAGGTAAGCCCACCCACCCAAAGTAAACGTTAAGAAAAAAAATGTTATTTTTTTCATCTACAGTACTGTCTTATTTATTTTATAGTACTGTAGAGTACATTGATTATTGTCTTCATTTTATGGATCTATGGTCTCAGACAGTAAAATCTGTGTTAAACTACTGTTTCAGGAGGTGTTTTTCATAGTCTAGAATGGATCAATTCACTTTTCCATTACTTTCTATGGAAAAGTGCGCCTCTACTTATATGTTTCTAGTTACGACTGGACCTTTGGAACGGATTATGGTTGTAAGCAGAGGTTCCACTGTATTTTGTTCCTCTTTTGGGAAAGAGCATTCTGCTTAATTAGGGTAACAGTTCGTCTTCCTCTGGCAAAAAAATCTGTGCTCGAAAAGGATGTTGCTGATGTGAGCACAGATAACCTCAAACATTTTTCACAGGAACCATATGCATATTGTCATGCAATGAAAGCACATCTCTGTGTGGAGAAATAAACACATGTGCACTTGTCACGTGCAATTTATATGTGGGTGCTTTTTCACTCTCACACATAGTGCTGATAGACAAAAGTGCTAGAGAATCATATTAACTCATCAATGCATGAATGTATGCAACAGAATTGTATTGTGGTTCGATGGAACCCAGGATATGAGTGTTCTAGTACTGCCTCTCTGGATAATGCCAGTATTTTCAGAGATGCAATTCCCATAGCATTGGCTGATGGTAACTGTTCTTAGGGGTGGGAATAATCTCTTTATTTCAGAACACTGCAAGTCATAGAAGTGTACAACACGGAGTCCTCAAGGAAACAAACAAACAGAAAAAGGAAGGGAGGAAAGAGCCGAGTTTTTAAATGATTTCTGAAGATGGTGATTGATGGGGTGACACTGATGTCCAGAGGTATGAGAGTGCATTCCTAATGTTAAGGAGCAGCTAAGTAGTATGCATGCAGACTTTCTAAAGGAGAGAGCAGAGGCGACCTGAGAGCCTAGTTGCATGTTCAAGGAAGTACAGGAGCAGAGGTACTGGAGAGTCACCATCTTTCACTAAAAGAGAAACCCCTGATCTGCTTCAGTGGAGGAAGTCTGGCTGCAGCAGAGGTGTCAGTCTCTGCCACTGAGGGGGGGATGGGGGCCTCTGCCATTGGCAGGGAAGCCTTGGAGAGTAGTGTTGGGAATTCCACTCCACCCTCGCTGCAGATATGTGGGATTGTTACATGTCACATGTCTGTTTACATTCCAGCACAGATTGCTGGAGTCCCATGAGCGGAACATCCGCTCTGTATTGCTTTTGTTTTCTCTCTCTGAGGAGAACGACAAGGAGAGAGGCCATGTGTTTCTTTGTCCTGATTTATGTATAATAAATGCATAGTTTAGTATAGTATCCACGCCTCGAGCCTGTTCTGTTGTGTTTAGTCTGCCGAGTAATGTGTGCTCTTGCATGCATAGCGGCATGAGTTGCGGACGCAGGTCGGAGGAGGATGTCTGATGGATCTCTGCAGCGGCAAGGCTGAGAAGGGAGATGCTCCGGCTGGGGCCAAGCCAGCTGGCTTTCCATCCCTCGGTTCCGACAAGCAGCGCCCAAAACTGCCTGCCCAAACTATAGGCAGCAACATCCCTACCAGCAATAGGCAGCAGAAACCCTTGACCTGCGGCACTTCAGGAGGGGTGGGGGTAGCGCAGGTTCTGCTGAATCCTGAGCAAGGATTTTCATGTGATGGAAAAAGGCCTAATTTGGGCCTCTTCACTGTACCAGTCTGGGATCTGGCACAATGAAAGGGCATTTCCCCCCTCCTTCTCACCTTCTGCCCTTGCTAAACACAGGCAGTAAGCTGTGAATGCAGTTTAATGTCAACGGGCTTTCCAGGGGCTAGGATTGCAGCCTAAGAACTACCATGTGAGCTTCTTGGTGTCATGAAACCACCATGGCGATCAGAGCATACATTCCCTTTAAAAGATGGATCTCTTGGGCCTTCTATACTGAATTAACCACATTCAAAACTGACACACTGGGATAATAAAAGGCATTTGTAACCTGCGCCCGTTGCACCAACGCAGATTGTTACTACAATGGACTAATCTCAGCCCATCAAAACGATCTCTAGGACAGCTGCTGAATTTATACCCTTAAATAAATTATCTCAGGTGCAATTACCTTGTCATGGAAAAGGAGTCCCTCAAAAGTAGTAAACTGTTTAAGCTACCATGGCCACAGCAACTGCCAATGCTAAAGACCAGGGGTAGGCAACCGAAGGCCCACGGACGGTCCGGGAATCAGCGTGTTTTTACATGAGTAGAATGTGTGCTTTTATTTAAAATGCATCTCTGGGTTATTTGTGGGGCATAGGAATTCGTTCATTTCCCCCAAAAAAATATAGTCCGGCCCCCCACAAGATCTGAGGGACAATGGACCGGCCCCCTGCTGAAAAAGTTTGCTGACCCCTGCTAAAGATGAACTGGCTCACAAATATTGACACCCCAAGACGTGACAGGAATCGGCTTTCTTACTATACAAGTGGGCTACAATCGGGCAACAAGCTTGGTCTCATGTAAACCTGCCTTTACTTATCAGCACATTTCAAAATTCCTCTAGCAACAGGACTCCTTTTCAATCTCATGATATTTCCTTCAGACATCCTACTGTAGGCTGACGGCAGGTGCTTCACGTGTGAACTGCTTTGGGAATGCCTGTTTTACAAATACTTTTTTTTGCAGTTAATTTCTCATTATTTTGATCCGCCCCTCTCCCTTTCATTGCTATCTCTTTGTGGGTCTGTCTGACTGACACACACACACACACACACACACACACACACACACACACACTATGGGTGAACGAATGAGATAAAAGCATAAATCTGAACAATGTACATGTTTAAGTCCTTCCAACATTGATATGAATTGAGACTCTTTCTATACACAATTATGCACAGGTAGGTGTCAGCTTATCATTTAAGTATAATAGGGAAGAAATGGTTGTTGTTTAGTCATTTAGTCGTGTCCGACTCTTTGTGACCCCATGGACCACAGCACACCAGGCACTCCTGTCTTCCACTGCCTCCCGCAGTTTGGTCTTCTCATGCGGTGGCCAAAGTATTGGAGCCTCAGCTTCACGATCTGTCCTTCCAGTGAGCACTCAGGGCTGATTTCCTTCAGAATGGATAGGTTTGAACTTCTTGCAGTCCATGGGACTCTCAAGAGTTTCCCCCAGCACCACAATTCAAAAGCATCGATTCTTCGGCAACCAGCCTTCTTTATGGTCCAGCTCTCACTTCCATACATCACTACTGGGTAGATTCATATAACTGTAAAGTTGGAAAGGACCACAAGGGTCATCTAGGTGCTTTCTACAATGTCTGAACAAAGACACTGGGGAAAACCTAGTATATCTTTAAGAAGGTCCCGACTTCACCTGAAGAAAGCCTGGAAATGGAGCCCTGCTCAGCTACATCATCCAGGATGAGAGGCAGATGGCACCAGCTGAGCCATATCCCAAGTTGGTATAGACAGAACACGGTTTAGAAAAACTTCTTGCTACTCAGCAATGTTGTGAATGGCAGCCCAGACTTTGAAGGACTCCAAACACAGGATTGCCAGAAAGCACTAGATACATTTCATACAACTACAGAAGCATTTTTGCCACGGGATTATCAGTGATCTAAGGTGACACTGAACACACACAGGGATGTCTGAAGGAATATGCTTCTAAGCATGAATACAAATGCTTCTCCCAATTTCATGGTCCCCTTTGAATGTAAAAAGTGGGGTCCGTTTATTTTGCTTTTCAAGAACATTTTTGGGGGTTCTGATCAGTGGGGATGCCCACTATCATGGATAAATGATGGCCCAAGCAAGGGGGAGATCAGTAGCCCTGGGGTTCCAGGAAGGCAAGGCAAAGCAGGATCAGACCTTGGAAAGAGTCCTAGGTATGTGTTTCAGGGCCACATTTAGCAATCCTGCAGGTGAGGTAGAATATGAAAGGTATCTCAGCAGTTGTCCTGGAGGAACTGGAATATCTATATAGCCTGGACTAAGTATTCACAGGCAAAAGGCTCCACTTCCTGATTGCGGCAACTGACCTTCCTTACAGCTGTTGGTTTTTCTAGGCTCAGGAATTTCAAGAAGTGGGAGTATGTTGACATTCCTGCCAACAAACTTCTCAGGGATTTGAGGGGGATGAGATCCACTTCCTTGGAAATGCATTTGCTATCAGGCAACAGACAGAGCTGGGAAAAACCAATGCTATGAATATGCATCGCCAGGCCATCCTATGTGTGCCTATTACTGCAGAGAAATTGCCTCCTCTAATTTTGTCCCCACAAATGTCTGCAAAGGCTTCCAGGCAGCAGAAACATTTGTTTAATCATAGTCTTTGGAAAATTAAATGCTCTTGTTGCCTCTGATAGATATTATCCTCCCCTCCCCTCCTCCCTTTGCTATTCCAGAATGTCAGGAGTGGCTATTTCTCCTCTTCTCTGCAGCACAGCAGAGAATGGAATACAAATGAACACTTTAGTCCCGACCAATCAATCTTGTTTTAATCATTTTCTCTTCCTACAGAGTTTCCTTCTGCAGCTTCCACTCCTTACCTCCTGCAGTACTGCCTTAGTGCAACTAGATTTCTCTCTCTCTCTCTTCTCAAGCAAAATAAATTAGCATAATTACTATCAAGGCTTGCACAGCTGCTTTATGCAATTACTGGGTACTAATGTGGACATTCTGCTGTAAACACCCGCTTGAATATCAAAGTTTGCTATTCGTTTTATAACATATTACTCTTAATCCATAATAAATATTGTGTGCATGTGTACACACACACACACAATCAAATCAGGGAGACACGATTAAGAAATTAATTTTTTTTTGTACTGGGCAATATTGCACTGAGATATCAACTGGTGACTATCCTAATGAAAACAGCTGCTTTGGTGGTCATACACAAAGATAAATGCCTCCAGGCATGATATGCTAGATTACTGCAAAAGCATTGGATAAATATATGATTTACACCAGGGGTCAGCAAACTTTTCAGCAGGGGGCCAGTTCACTGTCCCTCAGACCTTGTGGGGGGCCAGACTATATTTTGAAAACACACACGAACGAATTCCTATGCCCCACAAATAACCAACCCAGAGATGCATTTTAAATAAAAGCACACATTCTACTCATGTAAAAACATGCTGATTCCCGACTGTCTGTGGGGCTGGATTTAGAAGGTGATTGGGCCGGATCCGGCCCCCGGGCCTTAGTTTGCCTACCCATGATTTACACCATTAATTTTCTTTAAGTCTTGATTCTAGGCTATATGTTGAGTTCGGAGAGGCCTGCACACGTCTCATCAGACATATTTGTTTTCCTCTGGCATGCTAACTCCGTGCAATTGTGGTTCTCTCTCACATTCACCTAGGAAATTGCTGGATAAATCAAACACAGCTTTAAGGGCAGATGCAGAAATTCACACCAGAAGATGGCCAGAAACATCTCCATGGCAAATGAGCGGAATGCATTGAAACACAGAACAGTTGCAAAAGGAGAAGGCAAACTAACCCCCCCATCCCCCAAGACAGGGAGATGAGACCGAGGAAGAACAAAGTCATTATCTGATGAGATGGAAATCTAATCCTGTGGATCATCCCAGCAATCACATTTTCTACTATGCATATAGCTTCTGAGGGTAAAGATGCGGAATACAAGGGATAAAACCAAAAACAATTTAACTTACAAGCAAGCCCTTCGGTTTCATTGCTAAATACGTAGTTTAAAATTCAATTTTTATTCACTGAAATTATCAGTGAGCTTTCCTCCAATTGCCTGAGTAGTATATAAGCATTTTGAAGCTGGCCTTCTCTCCTCTTCTCTTACCTAAAAACAATGAAGAGTCTTGTGACAACTTTCACAGTTTTTTTTTTTATGGCTGCAACAGCTACCACTCTGGAAATTGATTTTACCCAGTTGCTTCAGAGATCTACGCATACAGGGTGGTATACTTACTTACTTATTTACGGTACTTACTAAATAAATAAATAAATAAATGCCGCTAAGGAGAGGCTACCTTTGCAAAACGAAGAACTGCAGTAATTGTGCAGTTAGGACGTTTATATTTGAATATAGCAACGGCTAAAAAGGATGACTTCTTTAGAGGAACATCCAAGACTGATGAGAGAACAAGCTTTGAAAAATACCATATTGGCCTGCATATAAGCCTCACTTTACCCCCAAATTCCGACCGTGAAAAGTTAGCGTGGCTTAAATTCGCGACCTTAGAAAAATTGGCTTTTACAATCTTGCTGCTGAAACAGACATACAGTAAAACGGAACAGGTGTGACTGCCTGCGGAATTTTAAGGGAGTGGCTTATATTTGGGTATTGTCTTTTCTTCTCTCCCCCCCCCCGAATTGTAAAGGTGCTGCTTATATTCAGGTGCGGCTTATATTTGGGCCAACACGGTAGCTGTTCTCAGTGTGCTGGAAAGAGAGACGAACGGAAAATGTCAGAGCAAATATGCCAACAAGCTCCCCTGGACCCATCTATCGAACACTTTTATCTTTAGAAAATATCTTTCTTTTTAAAAAAGTAAAATGTTTTCCATCATATACCTGACTTTTTCAATGAGAACGAAATATTACAATTAGTCAAAGGTATTCTTCCTTTGGACATACCCTACAAGTAGAAAAGACTAGAGAGTGTTTCAGAAACTTGCTTCAACAATGATGGCAGCCTAAGCCAAACTATCTAAACAAGTCTTACTCAACAAACATACTGGTCTACTGGTACATTATGAACATTAGATGTTAGAATTAAGGATAGGAAAAACCTTCACATTGCTATTGGACTGAATGATGAGAACTAATTAGTAAAAACTGCCTTTTGGAAATCTTTATCAATAACTTTTATGTCACTGAATTTACACACACACTGACGTATACTTGGACACCTTTTACTTCTTCTCAATTATCAGCTTTTCATATTAGTGCTATGAGTATCAAACCAATCAGACACAAACACAGCTTTGGATTTGGTGCTGGCTTTGGATTTGGTGCTGTAAATGTGTACCAAACTACAAGTTGGATGAATGAAAGAATCACACAACTGTGGTCCACATGCTGCCTCAATCAGATGAATCCACATGTACAAGATGCCCATTTAGACTGGCAAATTCATCTTAGGAAACTGGAGTTCAGCCTGAAAGAGCAGAGAGTATATTTGAATAGAAGCCCAAATGAGTACGGACCCATTTCTTCCAAAACAATGTGCATCAGAGGAATACACAGTCAAGAACTCCCACTGCGATTAACAATTCATTGAGTCCCTAAAAAATCTCATTGACAAAGTATATGTTCTGCCACTACTTTTACCATGCTGCATTCAGAGGTTACGCTAGCAGATCAGTCCTGTTATTACTACTTCTGTGACATGTTATGTTAAAATCTCAGTCATCTTGAAATCTCAAACTCTGTTCCATTTTAATATTCAAGGTAATTTCTGAATCAAAGCCAAATAAAAGAAAAGGTTGCATTACTTGCCCTGCACCTTATTTTATCCAGACCTTCCCTGTCTTGCCAAATTTCCATAAGGAGCATTTTGAAATCTCATAACGTATCACCATGCTCCCCCTTACTCAACAGATTAAAAAAGGTAAAATTGTTAAGTGATAAAAATATAACTTTCATTTACAAGGTTTTGAAGTATGCCCCCAACAGTCCAAAAGTAATGCCACATACCTCTGTAATTTCCTGTAGCTCAAGATAGCATATTTTCACTCACATATTTTTCCTCCAATACAAATATGAACCTTCCCACTATTTATCCAATATTTCCCTTTCCTCCAGTAAATATGCAACACTTGATAATCTAGACAGTAACTCACCTTGGTTACTATCGCCACTTAATAGGGAGACAGGCTGTGCAGGGCACCTGACAACATGATGAGTTTTAGCATAAGGTAAAGGGACCCCTGACCATTAGGTCCAGTTGTGACCAACTCTGGGGTTGCGTGCTCATCTCGCTCTATAAGCCGAGGGAGCCGGCGTTTGTCCGCAGACAGCTTCCGGGTCATGTGGCCAGCATGACTAAGCCGCTTCTGGTGAACCAGAGCAGTGCACGGAAACGCCATTTACCTTCCCACCAGAGCGGCACCCATTTATCTACTTGCACTTTGACGTGCTTTCGAACTGCTAGGTTGGCAGAAACAGGGACCGAGCAACAGGAGCTCACCCCGTCGTAGGGATTCAAACCGCCAACCTTCTGATCGGCTGTGGTTTAACCCACAGCACCACCCGCGTTTTAGCATACCGCAACACTAAATTAGAAATTTCGGGAAGCAGGACAGCCACAGAATTGTTACCACGTGCTCCCCACACACCTCACCTCTAAACTCAAAGAAACACTGGAATCATTTCCTTGGATTCTCAACTAACCACTGGGAGATATAATTACTTTTGACTATAGTTTATCCAAACAAGCCAGAATTATAAACAATGGTTTGAAGTTAACTTGTGCGGACAAACCATAGTTAAAGCTGACCACAGTTTGTTTCACTGTTGGAGGAGGAAATGGGGAGGAGTGCAGAGTCCATGGAATAGTCACAGAGTACTAAACTAAATGCATGCCTACTACTATGTCCACAGTGGGGACACAGGTTTCTGAGCGGGAGTTGATCACAGTGAGGGTCTGCCAAGCGTGCCTTCCTCTTAGCACGTTTCTCCCTTGCGTTCTGAGTTCGAGTGTCTTCAAAGTCCATGACACCTTTGGTAAAGGCTGTTCTCCAACTGGAGCGCTCTCAGGCCAGTGTTCCCCAGTTGTCGGTGCTTATACTACATTTTTTTTAGACTTGCCTTGAGAGGGACTTTAAACCTCTTTTGTTGACCACCAGCATTACGCTTTCCATTTTTAAGTTTGGAATAGAGTAGTTGCTTTGGAAGACGATAATCAGGCATCTGCACAACATGACCATGAAGATATGCATGCACTTCCCACAGGTGTGGTTTATAAATGGATTGATGAATATGTGAAACAGCACCAGATCTACCATAACAAGACTGCTTGTGCATTAGGTGGGCATGATCCACCTATTATGAAGGTGTAACTAAGGCACAATACTACAAAGTACCCTGAGTAAGTGGCACTATACCACTTGCCAGAAAACCAAGGCCAACACATAATAATAATAATAATAATAATAATAATAATAATAATAATAATAATAATTATTATTATTATTATTATTATTATTATTTATTTGTACCCTGCCCTCCCTGGCCCGATCCAGGCTCAGAGCGGCTAACATCATATAAATAATACAATATGCATAAAAACAAGCAATCAATTGATTAAAATGCACCCCAAAATTAATTCAAATAAATTAAAGTTAAAACTGGACAAGTGACAACCCTCAGGTTAAAATTGAAAGTGGTTAATACTCGCCAGGACCAACTGTTTCCACTGATATTATAAGGACCTGTGAGTGGGCTGGGAAACCTCCTTCGTGCTTGTTCTTCTACAAAGAGAAAATGAGTCAGACCGAACCCTGACCAAAGGCCTGGCGGAACAGCTCTGTCTTGCAGGCCCTGCGGAAGGATGACAAATCTCGCAGGGCCCTGGTCTCTTGTGAGACAGTGTTCCACCAGGCCGGGGCCACGGCCGAAAAGGCCCTGGCTCTGCTCGAGGCCAGTCTAATCTCCCTGGGGCCCAAGTCCAATTGGGACAGCTGCAACAAGAAGCACCATTAAATCTTTGTCAAAACCTAGTGTGTAAAGCAGCCAAAGTAGGAAGAATTTATAGGAGTGTTTTCCCAGTACAATGGTGCAGTGCATAATTTCAGTCAAGATGGCTATAAAAATAAATATACTACACAGGCATATTTCAAGATTGGCGTCAAGTTGGAGGACCTAGCTCTCGGCGCCTACCCATGTGGTTCATGGGTTCAGTGAGCAATTGGTTTCTGTACCTTGTCTAAATGTCTTTAGAGAAGCTGGCAGTAGGTTTTTTCAGTACCACTAGCTGAACCGTGGAAAATGACACTTTTAAGCAGGCCTTCAAAATTTCCTTCCACAGCAGAAGGAAAGGGTGTGTTGTTGTGGGGAGGGAATTATCTTTGCCTGGGGACTTGAACAAGTACTGTTATTTTCCATAGCTGAAAGGCTTCAGGCTCAGCTGAAATGAGGTTGCAATCTGTTAAGTGTTGCTGCATCTGGAGCCTGCCTAAGAATATTGATGTTACAAAATATTTCTATGGCACCTATCACAGGTACAGCAAGGTGCCATTACACAAATATTAAAGAGCATTAAAAAAAATTTAAAAGCACTCTTGTTGAGTTCCTGTTATGATTTAAACCAGAAGTATAAGGATGAATGTGAGGAGATCAGTGATCATCTACAGAGTCCTAAGGTGGTGGAACAGCTGAGGTCAAACATGAAATAGTTTTCATGTTCAAATCCACACTGTGACATCTCAGAAGCACGGCCTCCCTGGCACACCTGGGAGACTACGGTGCTGGGAGCAATCAAGAAGACGTCTGCATGGGACAATAGTTTAGTTTCTGCACTGGCAAACTAGCCCCTTAAGAAAAGCTTTTGCTCAGCGGCAGAATGCACGTCGTGCGTGCAGAAGAGTCCAAGGTCAACCTCCAAAGACCATTAGACAGAACAGGGTTTGTGGGTGTACAGAAATCTGACGGGCAAACACACAGTGGAAGAACATTTGCCACATTTGTTCAGTCTTCTCCATTATCAAGCTGCATTCTTACAGCAGAAATCAACTTTGCATTGTGCTGATTGGCTGAACAGTGATGGTGTCACACTTCAATTTCCTCCCCAAAGCAATTTGACATTTTAAACATTGTATCTGGGTTTTTTTGGGGGGGTGAGGGGGTGAATGGGAGACACACAAATGTATATTCAATAGAATAAGTTTACATGTGGCACATGAAATCTTTTTTTTTTTAAAGTGGACACTGTCAGAGGCTTAGTGCTGTCCAGCTGGCCATAGATAAGACTCCGGGCTCCCAGCCAGTTCCAAACAATTGATTTATTTGACAAAGTTCAAACGTACATCTCCAGCGTTTCCATTAACCTCCTTCCCCTTGTGCGCAGTTGCTCCTTCTAATGTTACTTCCTCCTTTTTTTCACCCAGCATGCAAGTCTGCAAAAACTCCTCCCCTTACTTCCTCTGTGTACAGCATGACTTGTCCCAAGCTCATCCTCCTCCCCCTCTTCGTCAGACTGACTGTCTGACGACACGCTGCTGATAATCTCTTTAGGCTCTCTATAACTGCTGGTTTCTGTCCTTTCATCTTTTCCCGTTTGCCTCTCCCTGACAGACACATTCCTTGAAGCATGAGAGAAGGGGCAAGGCAGTACTAAAACAGCATGTGAGTCACTCACTGGGCAGTAAATCTATCAAACGTATTTGCAAAGATGTGGGAAGCTGGGCTGAAACTCTGAGTACTCATTTGCATGTACACTTGTTTGCACCCACAGACAGAATTATTTTTGTACAGGACACATCCAAGCATATCACGAAATATATAAGAATTTGATGTACAGATAACATGTAAAAAAATAAAATAAAGGCTATGGATGTGAAATCATTACAGTGGTACCTTGTTTTGCGGCTGGGTCACTAGCCGAAAAGGATGCAGGGAAAAAGTGCTGCGTCTGCGCATGCGCAAGGCGCGGTTTGCGCTTCTGTGCATGCGTGAAGTGTGATTTAGCTCTTCTGCACATGCGCGAGTGGCAAACCCGGAAGTAACCCATTCCGGTACTTCCGGGTTTGCTGCAGATGCCCGCCGGAATGGACGCTAGACGAAGCGGATGTTTGCAGAGGTATTACTGTATTCCCTCACATTCTAAAATAAGGCTCCACCATCACCTTCCTTCCGTTTAGTTCAAACAACGACAAGTGGTAGCTTCCATCTCTAATGCAAAGAAGCTAAGCGTCAAATGAAACACCCTGTTTCCCGCCGCTGGCCTAAACATCCCAGCATGCAGTGGCCTGACTATATACAATACAGGGGACCTTGCAAAGCGAATGACTCAAAGGCAGCAATAAGAAATGGGTGCCTAACAAAAATCTAGTTGTGACCCTCACCCATATTGCAGATGTCCAGAATTCCTGTTACCAAAGTGTCCAAAATCCAAGTCTAGAGAAAGTGAGGAGAACCTCACAGGGTGCTTTTACTGACAAGTACTCGCTCAAGTAGAAAACATTTCATGCTGTAGACATGCAATGATTATTGCCTCTGATGAAGAGTTATTTTATGCCCAGAATGTGTCAGGCACAATAAATTTTCTGGAGTCCCTCAATAAATAGGCGCCTTACTACCAACTGAGATTTGCCTCACTTTGAGAGATTTGGAGTTAGTGCTGCTGCATCCTTTTCCTTGGATGCTTCTCACGTGCCGTTGTTCCTAAACGAGATCATTTCCACAGGGCAACAAGGAAACACTGCCATTTGTGAAAACGGCAGAGTGCACATTTTGTGGCAAAGACACACGTTTGACACACGGGAGGCTGCAGTATGTGGATCGCTATAAATGCACCGAGGAGGCAGAAAACACAGATTTTGCTTATCTGACCGCATACAAGGCACAGAATTAATGCTGTGGCAGATCTGGCCATTGCCTCTTGCACCCTAGTGACATGCAGATCTGAGTACTGCAATGCACTCTATGTGGGGCTCCCCTTGAAGAGCATTTAGGAAACCTGGGCAAAATACAGTGACTGGAGTGGTTTTTTATCAGGACAGGTTAATCATAATAATGTCACAGCCATTCTTTTTCATTTACACTTGATTTCCAGTACAATTTCAAAGTGCTAGTTGTTATTTATAATCTCCTAAACAGATTGGGACTACCTTATGTGAAAAAAATGTCTCCTCCTTGCTGGACTGACATTTTAAAAAATGAATAATTTTTTTTGAGGGGAGGAGGCATGAAGCTTGCTTGTAAAATATCAACGGACCTAGGAGTGCTTTAAAAAGAAACAGTATGTGCAGTGCCTATGGAGCCATCATTTTTGGACTAAAGTGATCCTCCCCCGCTTAAATCCATATATTTTACTTCAGAGATGGGAGACCTGTGGCCCTCAATGTGTTGTTAGACTACAACTCCCATCATCCCTGACCGCTGGGCATTGCTATGATGGATGCAAGTCGGAGTCCAACAGCACCGGGAGGAAGACATTTTCCTCATCTCTCCTTTGCATCTTCCAAATCCTCCTCATGTTCTCAATCCACAGCTTCACTTATGCCTTCATCAATCTTGTTAGCTTTTTATGGGACTGAATACTGGTTCTCTGAACCCACACTTCCATTTTATCCAAGTGCAATCAGTCATTATGGGTGCAAGTCCCACATTCGGCAAAAGATCCCTGCCTCATGTTCCCTTCCAATTCTATAAATTCTCATGACCACATTGGACAATTTCTGACGTGCTCTTCCTGCCGAATAACACCTCAGGGCTTCCACGCAGTGTGCTGTTGTGCACTGCTTTTGTGGTTCCACTGGCGTCATTTCCCCCATAGTCAGGAAGAGCAGAGATACAGTGGTGCCTCGCAAAACGAAATTAATTCGTTCCGCAAGTTTTTTCTTCTTGCGAGTTTTTCGTCTTGCGAAGCACGGTTTCCCATAGGAATGCATTGAAAATCAATTAATGCGTTCCTATGGAGACCGCTTGCCAGGCTGGCGGTGCGGAGAAGGGCTTTTCTCCCCACCGCAAGCCTTCAGGACAGGTCCGGGAACAGAGGGGAAGGCGCGCAGTGCTTCTCCTCTGTTCCCGGGGCTTGCGGTGGGAGGAGGGTTTTTCTTCCCCACCGCCAACATTAAGAACAGACCTCCTCCCGCCGCCAGCCTTCTGAGCAGCCTTCCGAAGGCTGGCGGTGGGGCGGAGAGACCTCCTTCCGCCGCCAGCCTTCGGAGCAGCCTTCCGAAGGCTGGCGGTGGGGCGGAGAGACCTCCTTCCGCCGCCAGCCTTCGGAGCAGCCTTCCGAAGGCTGGCGGCGGGAGGAGGTCTCTCCGCCCCACTGCCAGCCTTCGGAGGAGGTCCGAGGACAGTGGGGAAGACGCGCTGCGCTTCCCCGCTGTCCTGGAGATTTCCCTATGGGCTTTCGTCTTGCGAAGGAAGCCCATAGGGAAATTCGTCTTGCGAAGCGCATCGAAAAACGGAAAACCCTTTCGTCTAGCGGGTTTTTCGTCTTGCGAGGCGTTCGTCTTGCGGGGCACCACTGTATTATTTCTGAAGGGGAAAATTGTTATTTTTGCTACCTTGGTCACTGAAGTAAAATCTTGAGGCACTTTCAGAGCCTGCAACTTAGATTTTAAAAGCCATCATTTTTTAAAGGGGATGAATGGTATTATACTATTTTAAAGCAACAGGACTTAAATACAGCACTTGAATTGCATAAATGATTTCTGCTGAATGATTCACTGTCCGTTTTATAAAAGCCTGAGAATGTCTTAACAGAGGTATGTTGGAACAATCACAATTACACAACACAGAAAAACAAGGAAGTCACAAACATCAATTTTTATGACTAGTGAGTGCCAAGGGGGGGAAATGTACTGTTGAACAATGCCTCCTATGGCAGAAAAGCCCAGAGCACTCTATTTTCTCACTAATCTATAACCATTAGGATTAATGGACGTCACATGCATCGCTCTCTCTCATGCTCATCCAGTATTAAACCTTCTCTGGGCATGAGCAATACTTGGGAGAATCTCTTCACTTCTTGCTCCAGGTTTTTGGATTCTTAAATTCATCTTAAAGCCTTTAAGATCTACTTATATAAATAATAGCTAGCAGAACTCCAGCAGAGACCAAGGCAAATTAAACTCATAATGAAACTCAGGGGGTTTGGATGATTCCCCGTCACACACTTAACTCACTCTCAAAGCTGGGGGGGACGGGGGACGAGAAGAATTTGTAGAGGCAGCCGCCACTGTGTTTCTTAGCAATTAATATGCAGATATGGGGAAAACCTTTATATCAGGTATCTTGTTTACAATCGCAAAACATTTTCTAGCTAAGAAGCTGTAATAATATTCCAGGTGTTATGGGTCACTACTTGTATGCTTATAAATAAAACTAAATGACAGAAAGTCAGGTGAATTTGAACTAATAGGGAAACAATTCCAAAGAGTCACACATTACTGTCAGAGCCTAGTACTTGCACTGTAATAATAATAATAATAATAATAATAATAATAATAATAATAATTTATACCCCGTCCATCTGGCTGGGTTTCCCCAGCCACTCTGGGCGGCTTCCAACAAAAACAAAATGCAGTAGTCCATCAAACATTAAAAGCTTCCCTAAACAGGGCTGCCTTCAGATGTCTTCTATAAGTCTGGTAGTTGTTGTTCTCTTAGACATCTAGTGGGAGGGCGTTCCACAGGGCGGGTGCCACTACCGAGAAGGCCCTCTGCCTGGTTCCCTGTAATTTGGCTTCTCGCAGCAAGGGAACCGCCAGAAGGCCCTCGGCGCTGGACCTTTTTCTTTTCCTGCTTCCCCCTCCCAAGAAGCCTTGGTGCAACATGATACAGGTGAAGGTTTAGGGCTGAATGAGCCATGTGCCTGGAGGGAGGCTCTGATAGGGTCCTAGAGTCCTCCCACCTCCTTCCCAAAGCCTAGTTAGCGTTTTCCCAGCTTTGGGAAGGCAGCGTGAGGACTGGGTGGGTGGGTGTGCGCCAAATTTTGGCCTTGAACAGGGCACCGTAGTACCCAAGTCTGCTACTGCCTGAAACCTGCATCACTGCCTTGTTTGAACCTCTGCAACTTCCACACGCCATCTCAAGTCTTACCAGACTTCACCACCAACCAAACTTTTCCACCTCTCCCTTCTTCCCACTTTGTTGTTGTTCGCCATCTAACCTGATGAAAGGGTCTGCAGAACTTAAAAAGCTTGCATGCTATTTGGTGACATTTTGGTAGGCCTAATAAAAGTACGGTAATGCTGTAATCATGATTTGCACTCCCATTCCATTCCAGCCCGCCCCGTTTGATATTTCTAGTTTAACACTTGTACAGTCTGGTCCAGCTACCCGTTTGGACCCGTAAGGGACATTTCCTCCATCCAAGCCCAGATTCTGAAGAGACACAGAGCACAACATTTGAATCGCTTTAAGCGTGAGACGTATGAGCTTCGAATTAACAACTATACTTCTGGGATCAGCTCTAGTTCATGAATATGGACTTAGCCAATCAGTCCCTTAACAGCTTCTAGAGAAAAGAAGCCCAGGAGCAGAGATTCAACAGTCTAACATAGTAGGTAGACTAATGTGCTACTGAGCAATCTACTGCGAAGAGAGAAGAATTAGCCTAATTACATGTAAGAATGTAAGCAGGGAAAAACAATCTTAGGAGAAAATGTGCACGCAGAGAAAAACTAATCGAAAGCAGCTTTGTCCACCAGTTTCTAGCAATATTGAACCTACAATTAATTTCCTAATAGGAATATTAGTAATGGTTGCTGTATTACATAATTATATTTGCAGGAGACAAGATCCTTTGTGCACTTATCAGATTACTTTATTACACACAAAGTGCAAACAGGGAAAAAGGTGTTATGATAGCTCAGTGGGGACTGGAGTCCCATGAACAGCTCAGATGGTGACATGTTGAGAGGCCAATATTGGATACTACTGAGAGGCATAGTGGTTTCTCTTGAATGCTCATGTGATGGGAGGAAGGGATTTACCTTTGCTTGATTCTATCCAGGCTCCTATTATATGGTTTGTCCCCATCCCACTGTGATGCACCTGTGATTCTCTTACCCCTATTCAAGACCTTCCCTACCTCCTGAATTATTATGAGGAGTTCAGGCTCCGATAAGGAAAACATACAGGCAAATAAAACAGCCTCTTCCAGGCCTTTTAACTTCTTTGTAACCAAGAACAAAACATAGGACTGAAAAACTGCTCTGGGTGGTCACACCTACCCCATTTGGATTGTCACCCAGATAGGATTCTGGCAGTCTTCTGAAAATATTTTATCTGAAGGGGGGAAATGGCAACAACAGTAAAGCTAGCCAAGTTAAAACAAATATTACTTTAAATTGAAAGTATTATTTCAACTTGCTAGAAACATCAGTCAACAAGCTCATTAGTATGAAGCTAATATGTCATTTCTCTCTTACACACACACACACACACTTTTCTTGGTCTTTGGAGAGATAGGGTTGCTTGTTAGTTTATCTAGGGAAGATGATAACATGAAAAGTGAGATTTCTAAAGAAAACAGACATTTGATTTCAGGGACAGCTCATCATTATTTGGGTTACAGTACAAATGTGAATGAGAAAGCTTAAGGGTCAAACTGAGAAGCTTGCAGGTTTAGCATAGTGTGCTTGGCCCCAAAATAAAGATGATGTTCCATTTGGGTACACTGCCCTATCTTGGGTGGGTTTTTTTGGGTGGTGGCGGAATGGGAAAGCACCATATAACATACATATCCGGGAAATAAGAACCTGTGGCCTCATTAATCATACTCAATAGAGGAGAATCACCATTGATCCCAAGCATCCTCTCTGTGGAGTCTGGACCTATGAAGCCAGCTGGATGAGGATTGGAGCACAAGCGGTGCAATCTTGCTTTGAGACGACTGAACCCTGGTCAGAACATAATTATGCCTACCATGTGGCAGCGCAGGCTGCGAAAAAGGCTCATTTTGCAGCTTGCATTGCGTCCTCTAGTAGCCGGCTGGCGAAATTGTTTCAGATGGCCTGGAAGTTACTCAGTGTGGAGGGAGAGACCTCTGCAGCACTTGAAGACCTGCTGTTGAGGACACAGTTGCTTGACTTCAGAGTGATCTTGGCTCTGCACTTGTTGCAGAGGGGAGAGAAAGGAAAGACATTTGCCTTCCTAGTTTGAATTTCCTTTGACTGTATTGCTGCTTTGATTATATCCGTAGCTGAAAAGGGTCTCCTTCTGGTGCAACACAGTGATTTGAATTATCTCAGATAGGTTAGTTAATACAGAAAGGGCATGAGCCTGTGGGAGGCTAACAATGTTTCTTATAATTTATCTTTTCTGTTGGCTCATTTTTCTACTATTCCCCATTCAAGGTTTCCTCCTGATTTCCATCAACTTTTCTACTTGCCTGAGAAAAATGGTAAAACATCTTCACAGCTCTCAGCAGGAGCAGCAGTATCCCTCAGAACAAGATCAGCAAAGCTGACAGATGTGCTTTTTAGCACTGAGCACTCTGGCTGAATCAATACCCTGGCAGCCCCGCTGCCATCTGTGGAGTTTCTGGAGCAGACAAGTTATTTATAGAAACTTGTTTCTGCAAAGCCAATATTTACCTGTCGGCTCTGTCAAATTTTGCCATTCATCTTTGTCATTAGCAATCCACTCTCCCCGGCTACTTTTCATACCAAACAGCAGAATTTTCCCAGAGAAAATACCCTGCACACGTTTCTGAAATTCACTCGGTGCTCTGCACCCTTTAAACAACTGGCATTGTTGTCCTACACCACTGCTACCCAGGCTCAGAAGATTCATGGTTTTCTGGTAAACCAATGCAGAGAAATCATGGGAATGTCTGCCCTGGGCCAAATATCTGTCTAGTCCTCTAGCCACCTCACCATAAATACTGGGAGATACCTACACAGAGAGATGCTGGCATGACCTGGCAAGAGCTGTAGCTCAGTGGCACAGCACATGCCTTGCACATGGGTGGTCTTCAACATCTCCAGGTAGGAAGATGACTTCTGTCCGAAACCCTGAACAGGAGCTGCAAGTCGCTGTAGACAAAACTGAGCAAGATGGAAGAACTATGAGGCCATTGGATTATCGAACACTTGATGCCTCACAGCTGAATGTGTGAACTGCCTCCCACTATAATATTTGAACTGTTATGAAACCCCTGTCTGCTCAGTCTGTGGAATTTGGTGGTTTTTCACACATGCAAGTAGAAAACTTGCTGCTGCGGCCCTCAACCAAAAATGTATTTCAAAACGCAGGCTGAGGTTTTGAGTCTTGCCGAAGATTTCTTTGGAACATCTAGCCCATCGAATCATTGCAAACCACCATCCTTTTTCTCCACAGATTTTCATGGTCCCCCAACTTGTTTGCACTCCAGATGGGTACAAACTGTAACAGAAGGTCTGGTGTAGGCTACACTTTCAATATGAGGTACAATGTTTTGCTTGTGGGGGAGCTTTCTCTCAATAGTTTTGTTAAGATCTCTAAAGCACCAAACCGAAAGGCACTGGAAGAAAATCCATACGTTGAGATAGGATAACACAGGGGCCAGCAAACTTTTTCAGCAGGAGGCCGGTCCACTGTCCCTCAGACCTTGTGGGGGGCTGGACTATATTATGGTTTTTTTTTGGGGGGGGGGATGAACGAATACCTATGCCCCACAAATAACCCAGAGATGCATTTTAAATAAAAGGACACATTCTACTCATGTAAAAACACGCTGATTCCTGGACCACCACGGGCCGGATTTAGAAGGTGATTGGGTCGGATCCGGCCCCTGGGCCTCAGTTTGCCTACCCATGGGATAACAAGACTCCATCATAAATAAACAAGCCAATACATCCTATTTATTGCCAGTGCCTGGTGATTTTAGGAGCTGATGTTTTCCAATTCACAGAATTATTGTCTCATAAAATGGATTAAAATATCAACATATCAGAATGTGCTAAATTATGGCAGGGTAGTGGATGGGAAAAGAATAGAATTCTAGAGATGAAGGGAACTTAAATGAGACTCCCTTGCAACAGAAAAAAAATATGAACCTATGTCACCCCACTTAACTGTAATTTAAGTTTTCAAAAAAGACTTTTTGTGTGTGTTGGCATCTGTCTGTCCCAAGAGACAATGGAGTGCGCCTCTGGGGATGAAGTCAAAACACTGGACTATCACAGCACCTGTTGTGGCTGCAGAGATGGGTAACTCGTAACTGCTGCCTCCTGCGTTGTTTTTGCTGTGTTAGTAGCACCGATGTGATCTCTCCAGGGTGCAAGCCTGGGCAGTGTGTATGGAGGTCCTAGGCTGCCCAGATGACAAAACCCCCCTCTTGGCTTCACTGATGTGGTCCAAAGGAAAGTACAGCAATGTGTTTGGCACCTGTTTAGCTGCAGGAGTGGCTGGAAGGAGGCATACAAGACTCCACCCAACAGCCTTAGGGACTCCACTCCAAATTTGTATAAGACTTGCAGTTACAGAAACTGTGCAGTGGTCTTCGTCAATTTGTGCCATGCATATGAATACATAATATTGAAAAACTTCTCTCCAATATGTGGCTGAAATGTTTGTTCATACTAGAACTTGCCCTAATAAGGGGGGAAAGGGAAGCTTTACAGAAGCAAAAAACCAACCCATTGCCTTGAGATGGAAGCAGCAGATACATCTGAAGACCACCCCTATTTATCTTTAGCTCTTCCCATGTAATATATTTCCCTAGTGTTCAGCTGGTTGCCACCAACACACATACTCTCACCAGGCTACATTCTTGTTCAAGCTAAATTTGGTTTAAGTAAACATGGTTTGGGGCAGGATAGCACACGCTGATACACTATTTCCTTAAGAGGGTCTTTGTCAGCAGAGGATGCAGTCCTGTCTCAAGGGGAACAAGAAAGGGGGCAGATTTTGCCTTATCAATGTCCCAAGTACACTCTTAGGTTCACCTGCCAAAGTGAGTAACAGCTGTTCACTTCTTTGGGAAATACTGGAGTACTGAACCAGGGAACACAGTTGAGTCAGGAACCAAAATTTGTCCCTTGCCACTGACACCAGTGACTCCATTGTTTTGTTGAGGTTTTGACCCCACACTAACAGTTGTCCTGACCAATGTCTGATTATATTGTCATTAAAATTGCAGGCGACGCCAAACTGGGTGGATGGTAGCTAATGCAGCTGAAAACGGAATCGGGATTCAGCATGACCTTAACAGACTGGAGAACTGGACCCAAACTAACACAATGCATTTCAACAAGGACAAATGAAAGGGTCAACATTTAGGCAGGAAGAACCAGCTGCACAAATATAAAATGGAGGACACCTGGCTTGCCAGTAGTACATGTGAACAGAATCTAGAGGACTATTCTAGGCTGCATGAACAGAAACATAGGGTTCCAATCAAGGGAAAGATTAGTTCCACTCTATTCTGCCTTAGACCACACCTGAAGTGCTGTGTCCAGTTCTGGACACCACAGTTTAGGAAGGATATTGACAAACTGGAATGTTAGCAGAGGAGAGTGACCAGGATGATCAAGGATCTGGAAACCAAGCCTTATAAGGACCAGTTGAAGGAACTGGGTATGTTTAGCCTGGGAGGTGATATCATAACCATCTTCAAATATTTAAAGGGCTGTCACAGGGAAGATGGAGCAAGCTTGTTGTCTCCCACTCCAATGGCTAGGAACCAAACCAATGGCTTCAAGTTATGAGAAAGGACATTCCAACTAAACATCAGGAAGAACTTTCTAATGGTAAGAGCTGTTCAAGAGTGGAAAGGACTCCCTCGGGAAGTGGTGGACTCTCGTTTTATGCAGAGGTTGGATGGTCATCTGTCATGGATGCTTTAGTTGAGATTCCTGCATTGCAGGGGGATAGACTAGGTGCCCCTTAGGGTCCCTTCCAACTCTACAGTTCTATGATTCTATGTCTATAAATCCTCTCCTAGCCATCTTCTCTGAAATAATAATCTCTCTCCCCCCCACACTTTTAGCCTCCTTACACTATAAACTTCATTTTTTGTTGCTTACACTGGGTAACAATTTTTTACTTTTTGAATGTTGTCTAGATTTCTACAACTGATTTAGGGTATTTTTGCACTGCTGAATCAGGAAATGGCATCCATTTTGCTCCATCAGGTCAGGTTTACACTAAACTGAATGGTGGGCATTGATAAAGGTAAGTACACGTAAATTGCATGTTGCTTCACCATTTTTCAAACTTCAGGGCTTGAACTTCCGTTTCTTGGAACTCCTGGAATGCTCAGTGGCAGGGAGGTCTCTCTTCAGAGTCCAACAGTAGTCAGCCATCATGACTGCGTCCCAGCGACCCTGATACCTGGTCTCCATCTCTTTCATGTCCTGATGGAATCTCTCCCCCTGCTCGTCACTCATTGAACCCAGGTTCTCAGGAAACCGGTCCATATGTGAAAATAGGTAGTGCATCTTGACGCTCATATTGCAGCCCAGGTTTCTGAAAGCAGTCAGCATGTTGTTGACAAGTTCTGCGTAGTTTCTGGCCTTATTGTTGCCAAGAAAGTTCTTCACTACCAGAACAAATGCCTTCCACGCTTACAGTTCCACTTCGTTCATTGACTTTCTGAACTCTGGATCTCTGATGAGCTGACGGATCTGAGGACCGTCAAAGATGCCAGCTTTCAACTTCTCCATGGTCAATCCTGGAAAAGCCTGGCACAAGTAAGTGAAGCAGTCACCATCCTTGTCCAGAGCCTTGGTGAACTGCTTGATTAAGCCAAGCTTGATATGCAGCGGTGGGAAGAGTATTCTGTCTCTGTCCACCAGAGGGTCGTTGATGACGTTCCTTTTTTTGCAAGGCACCAATTCCTCCCACACAGGCCAGTCCTTCTTCGTGTAATGCTGAGCACGGTACCTACTATCCCACATGCAGAGAAAACATGGGTACTTGGTGAAGCCAGACTGTTGTCCCAACAAAAAGTTCACCATCTTCAGGTCAACACAAAGAAACTCGAGTGAGCCAGGGGTATAGAGGCAAACTGGTTGCCGTTGTGTAGCAGAACACATTTCAGTGATCGCTTGCTGCTGTCAATGAACAGTCTCCAATCTTTGGGTTCGTACTGCGGCCCTCCAAGCTTGAGCAGAAGCTGCGCAATATCTGCACACTACACCAAGTCCTTCTCTTCCGAGAAAAAACGGAGGTACTCTTGATGCCTGTTGCAGCAGAAGGTGCTGCGAGCACTGTCAGAGAGGAGGTTTTTTTCCTTCAATCTGGATGCCAACAGTTCGGCAGAGTCCTTTGACAAGTTGAGGTCACGAACTAGATCATTCAACTCCTTTTGGGAAAATGGATGTGGAGCATCATCTTCAAGAACCACTTCTTCTTCTTCATGTCCTTCAACACTGGAGGCATCTTCGTCACTAATGTCAGGAAGTTCTCCGAAGATAGGCACTGGAATTTCATCACAATGAGCTACAGGACGACATGCTGATTGAAGATCAGGATACTTTGGGGTGGCTGCCCCATTAACTTAGTTTTGATCCCCCAACTTTATGCTTTGCCGCACCAATTTATGGACGATTTCGAGGTTTTATGACTTCAAACTGATCTCTTTTCGACATAATCACCCAGAACTATCGGACCTGAATACTTCCTGTCATTAAAATAATCATTTCCAATCAAAACAATTATTCGACATGGCATTTTACCCCCACCAACTTCTTCTAAAATGCTCCACACAAGCATACATGTGAACAAAAACGTAAAAAAATGACATGTTGCCATAGCTCAAAAACTTGACCTGATTGAGCAAGACCAATGTGATTTTTGGATTCAGTGCATCAGATTCATCCTAAATCAACTGAAAAAACGCAGACAACAAATTTGTTGTTGACCAGTGTTATCTGCTTCCTTTTCGGTTTAGTATGCTTAGCAAAGTATAGCCAAAATACTTTTAAGTAAGAGAGATGACTCGGTGCTCAATTAATTTACCTATTCAGGGTTGGGGAAAGTAAAGGAACAAGCAGGGCATTCCACAGGTACTCATACTGGATGCTATTTTTCAGCTATGTTTTTGTTTTCCTTCCATGATAAACTCCATTTGATAAAACGGGTAACAAATGGCCAGTGGAATGTTTTTTCCCCACCATCAATACATGCATTTCCCCTGGTAAGGCACAAGAAAAATCCACTTACGTAACATGGTTTAAAATTGCTTTTGCATTGCTTTTAAGGATGTCAAAGCCACAACAAAGCTATTTCCACACTTAGAAGAGATATATAAATGGCTGCAGTTCAAACATTAGGGACAGCCTCTAGAGACGTTGCTCATTATAAAAAGTGAATAAAGAGTGTTAGGTTCTCTCTTTTCTGAGGAGGGGGAGTGGCCAAGAGGTTGAATTAAAGCATATTTAATAACACAAACAACACTCAAACACTCTAGGGATGTGTGGATCTGCCAATTTCAGGTTCTCTGTTATTTTTCCACTCTTAAATTATGTTTGCCCCAATTCTGCTTCAGTTTACAAATGTCTGTTTAAAAGTCTGCACGAAAACTCATTTGCATTTTTGTGTACATTTCTCGTGATATATACATTCCTGTGCCATTTCCCCTAATATAGTGCATTTAATGTGTCACTTTCACCGATATATGAATCATTGTGTGTATGCTTCCATAATGCATTTTTGTATACATTATTTGGTTGGGGAAGCGAATCACAAACTTGGGAGAAGTGTTGATTTCAAAGGATATCTGTATTTCAGTTTGAGAAGTGTGAATTAGGTAAGTATGCCTCAGGAGCAAGCTTCAGTGGCTGAACCATGAATTCTTTAAAGGGAAAAAAACCCTAGACATTGATCTTCTATTAGTGTAAACCAAATTACTATTACCAAATTACTAGGTGCTATTTTTGTAACAAGCAATTCTTGTAAAAACGTAAGAACCCAATTTATGACTCGATTCCACTAAACAAACAACACCTTTAAATCAATCCAATTTTGACAATAGGTTAGGAAAAGAGGGATCAGCCTTGGACAAGCAGTTTGTAATCTGCTGGCCTCTAAACCTAGAAACTGCCGCAGGAAAAGAATAATCATAGCCTTCTGTCACTGTATAAAACCAAAGTACCGTATTTTTTCGTCTACAAGACGCCCCGATGTATGAGATATCCCCTATTTTTGTGGACTCAGATTTAAGAAAATGGGGGGGGGAGAATGTATCTGTGTATAAGACGCCCCCCTAATTTTTGACATTATTTTTTTAGGGGGGAAATCTAGTCTTATACACAGAAAAATACAGTAATGCAGGAACAGTCTCATGCAACAGTGGATGAATAATAGGTGAATTAAATTTGCTTATTCCCCACAGTATTTCTCAAAGACCACAGATGCTTTAAATGCTTCCATATTGCAAATACTGTAAGTGTACTCCATAGTGGCGGTGCTTTAATAAATGCTGGCTGAGCATCAACGTTACCCTAGTGTAACCCTCCAGTGGGATGTGCCCTACTTCTGTCGCGAGGACTCAATGTTGACTCGTCTTTAGAGAAATTTCCTCCTTCCCTTCGGTCCTCAGCATTACATGCACACCAGCCCAAATCATGGCTCAGAAACCCCACTGAAAAACATGGTTTCATTCTGGCTTTGACAAAACGTTTCCCAAACTTATCTCACTAATCCTTTTAATGTCATAACAACAAACCAGGGAGGCCAGAATTATTTCTTCCCCTACTCCGTAGAGGGAGAGAGGTGTCACTGTTGCTAAAAGCTGCAAGCAAACCTTATTTGAAGGCCCCCAGTCTGCTTTTGGCCAATCCTAAAAATGTATTCCAGATGAAAATGCTAAGCATTTTAATGAACCTCCCTTCATGCTATACAGTTACATGTGCTGACTGCCAATGTCCATTGCTCTGTATTTATGTTTCAGAAAGATATAGCTGCCGTAGTCTAAATGCAACGGACTCGGCACACAGAATCCTATTGTTACTGTGAGATTTTTTTTTGGGGGGGGAGGAGATGAAGGGATGAGGTTATGCACAAAATAAGTGCTGGAAGAAGAAACTACATTTTAAAAATATATAAAATCTCCATTCCCCCTACAGTACTTTTCGTTAATAAAGCACAGTTCAAAATTGAAAAAAGGAAAACATAGGAAAACACATCTAAATACACAAGGTGACTGCAAAAAAGAAAAGAAAAGATGAAGCAATCTGAGCTGAAGGGTCCAACATTCATAAATGGGAATTTGTTGTTTGTGAGAAAAAGTAACTGCTAAGAAAAAAATTAAGGAGTAAATATTTTCCATATTCATTTTCTAAAACACTGTGCTAATGGAAATCATCCTTGTGTATTTAAATTGACTTAAAATGGAGTTGCTGGTGATTTTAATGAAAGCAGAATTTAGCTCAAATTACCTTGGCATATCTTTCTAACCCAGAGAGAAAAAAAGTGTATAACACAATCTTATTTTTATTTTATTTTTTAAAAAAGGAAGCAATACCCAGCCAAAAGAGGTAGGCCCCTGAGAGCAGGAATGCTCTGGGGTAGCTTTATAGGCTCCTGAAACAAACTGCAAAACATGCATGCATGCCTTGTGTTGTTTTTCAAAACTACTGATATCTAGGAGGTACAGACAAAGGCAATGCTAGTCCCCAAATGCTATTGCTTCCAAAGTAGCAGAACTCAGGGTTCAGCTCCAAAATATGAGAACTACTTATTCAAGTCAAATAATACTGCTTTCGTTCTAGGTCTCACCACCACTTGCCACAATCTGACCTGTCAATCCAGTTGTCCCAACCTGCATGCGACCATAAGTTTGCTGTTCAAATAACTGAGGTGATCTATTGTCTCGAGTTTTCCATTAATCAGCAATTATTATTAACAGCTAAGCCACGTCAAAGCTAAAAGATAATCGTCGATGAAGTGACAACATGGCCCAGCGTGTGTTTTTTCTGGCAGTATTCAAGAGTGCAGTCATACCTCATGTTACGTTTGCTCCATTATACGTTTTTTCAGGCTGCGTCCCGCGGCGACCCAGAAGTACTGGAAAGGGTTACTTCCGGGTTTCGCCTCTCACGCATGCACAGATGCGCAAAATGATGTCATGAGCATGCACAGAAGTGGCGAATTGCAACCTGCGCGTGCGCAAACGCACCGTTGCGGGTTGCATTCTATTCATGTTGCGAACGGGCCTCCGGAACATCATCATCATCATCATCATGATAATTTATTATTTATACCCCGCCCATCTGGGTATAACGGATCCCATTCGCAACCAGTGGTACCACTGTACACAGTGCTGGCACCATTTTCTTCCAGCTCTTGCAGTAAGGTAAATGGAAGGCTGGCAGAGCAAGCAAGCAAGTATGGCTCAAGGGGAAGCTGCGAAAAGCAGGAGGCTAAGGTGGCAGCGGCGAGGAAATGGAGGCCCTGGCTGAGGGTCTCAGTCAACAGGCTGCGCTGTTCCCCCTTGGTAATGCACTCTCCCTCCTGGGGGTGCTGCAATTCCGCTGCCTTGAGCATGAGTGCTGCTTTCCTTTTGTTTCTGCGCACTCTTTCCATGTCTGCGGGGTGGGGAAGGAGAGAGTGGGGGGAGCGAGTACGGGAGAGGCAGCAACCTCTGCGGCAGAGGAAGCCACTCGGGCGCCTGGGGCAGTGCGGCCAGGGGAGGGAGAGGGGCAAGCCGCCCATAGGGGCAGGGCGCACCGCAGGGCCTCTGGAGTCTGCCTGCCTGCTCCCACTCAGCTGCCCTACACTGGGGGGGGGGGGAGGCAGTGGGCAGGCCGTTTGGGCAGCGGGGAGCCTGCATGCGCCCAAGCCACCACGACTCTCCCAGGAGAGACGCGTGGCTCGGGCGCGCTGCAGGCCCCGCGGTGAGTGCCACCCAGCATTTTGTCATCCCCCTCAGTGGTGACACCCGGGGCGCATTGCACCCCCCTTCCTCCGCCCCGGCCGTCCTCCATTCTGTGGCTGGCGGAAGCTGCAGAGGCAAGTGCGGAGAGTGCGGCTGGGAGGAGGGGAAGGGAGAAGGCGAAGGGGAGGGCAGGGCAGGATGCTGGGGGTGGGTGTGAAGAGCAGATGGGGCAAGGTGGGGGGGGAGGTTGAAGAAGGGGGAGGGGCACTCAAAGTTGGGCTTTAATGGGGGGGGCAGGAGAGATCATGTGTGAGAGAAAGAGGGGAGGATCATGTTGAGTACTAGCTTCTTTTTTGCTAGCGAAAAAGCCCTGGCATGGCCTACAGCAATTTCACAGAGCTTTGGGCACATTAATAAGGTAAAGGGACCCCTGACCATTAGGTCCAGTCGTGACCGACTCTGGGGTTGCGGCGCTCATCTCGCTTTACTGGCTGAGGGAGCCGGCGTACAGCTTCCAGGTCTTGTGGCCAGCATGACTAAGCTGCTTCTGGCGAACCAGAGCAGCACACAGAAACGCCGTTTACCTTCCCGCCGGAGTGGTACCTATTTATCTACTTGCACTTTGACGTGCTTTTGAACTGCTAGGTTGGCAGGAGCAGGGACCGAGCAACGGGAGCTCACCCCGTCGCGGGGATTCAAACCGCCGACCTTCTGATCAGAAAGTCCTAGGCTCTGTGGTTTAACCCAGAGCGCCACCCGCGTCCCTTGGGCACGTTGCTCAACATCAAAAGAGCAAAGATCCCTTGATTCCCCCCAGTCTGCCAAGTGGGTTAGAAGAGGGATCCGCACAGAGTGGACCAGTGACCATGATGCAAACAAGGGATGCATTGCTGAGTCAGGGCCGAACTACACATTACTTTAAATGTATTGCTTGAAGAGATGTATCAGGTGGTGGTGGTTGTTATGATTTTACAAAACGAAGTGCAGATGATGGTCTGGATCAGGACCACAGCACATGTATGGAGACTAAAAAAAAGTGACCTGCAAAAGCATCTGCATGAAATTAGCATGTGCTGATTTATACGTCTAGATGCAAATCCGGAAACATTTACTACGGAAATACAGCACATCTCACCATAGTATGGAAGAGTACAAGCAGGTGAGGGAGGTTTAACCGTTCCTTCCCTTGGCAATCCTGAAAAACACCACTTCCCCGGAGTGGCAAATAGCAACAGTAAGAAAACAAACAACAACACACCATGGTACTAATGGGAGCCTTTTTATTATTGCTATAGGCTGCTTTGGAGGCTCTGGTTTCCTTTTAGAAGGAGGGAAGGGTTAAAAACCCCACCTTGCCATATTGTGGTCCCAATCTGGATTGAAGCCCTAGGTTTCATTTTAATTCTTAAAAAACCAACCAACCTGAAAGCTCTTCAACCAGCACAATTAAAGCAGTGTGCTGTTAATGCCTTCAGAAACATGGCAAAACCAGTCTTCAGGCATGCTCTAAGGTGAGTAGCTAAGGGAAGCTGTTGTGGTTTAGTGTTGGACTAGGTCTCTGGTACAAAATCATTGGGTAAGAGCAGATTGGATAATCTTTCGCTCAAGTACTTGAGTGCTGCCGTCAGACATGCTTTAATCACCATCTCATGCATCAAACAACAGCGCTTTCCCATTCCTTTTTTAAATGCCACATTGGCTTAAATAAAAATCCCTAGGACTCGATGGCACTTTTAAAACAGAAACTAAAGCAGATCGGCTTCTAACTGTTCTACTCCTCTACGCCTTTCAGCATTCTGTATTGAGTCCTTCAAATTAGATATTTTAAAAACAGCTTCTTAAAAAGCCACGAAATATTATCCTTGTTAACTGGGGTACAAAGAGAGCTGGAAGGAAAAAGTGAGATCTAGATCTGTGCATTTTGAAAGAAGTCTTGCACTTCCCCCATGATAATGGCTCACATTAGTAAACAGGTTTCCTGCGCTGCGGGACATAATAAAAAATCTGCAGAGTTAATGGATTAGTAATAGCATTTACTTTACCTTTAATTAAAGCTCCTCTGCTTCTCAACTACATTTGCGTGCCAAATATTCTGATTCCCCCCCTTTTTTTGGATAGGGGGGAATCTTCTACCCCATGGCCCAAATTCAATGAGCTATTTTTGTCACAACAAAGGACTTGAATATGTGCAGTAGAGCTTTCCTCCTTCCCCTTTTTATTTTTAAAAATTAAGAAATTCAACACAACACCAACTGTATAAACAAGCATCGCAGGATATAAGAGTAATTATTACTTTGTGAAGGGACATGGGCGGCGCTGTGGGTTAAACCACAGAGCCTAGGACTTGCCGATCAGAAGGTCAGCGGTTTGAATCCCCGCAACGGAGTGAGCTCCCGTTGCTTGGTCCCTACTCCTGCCCACCTAGCAGTTCGAAAGCACATCAAAATGCAAGTAGATAAATAGGTACCACTCTGGCGGGAAGGTAAACGGTGTTTCCGTGCGCTGCTCTGGTTCGCCAGAAGCGGCTTAGTCATGCTGGCCACATGACCCGGAAGCTGGACGCCAGCTCCCTCGGCCAATAAAGCGAGAGGAGCACCGCAACCCCAGAGTCAGCCACAACTGGACCTAATGGTCAGGGGTCCCTTTACCTTTACCTATTACTTTGTGAGTTTCCATTTACCATTCAGGGATAACCAAGGAAGAGTTCACTTCACCCAAATGTATCCCTGCAGTGGGCACAATCCACTGGCTGGATGATTGACATGTACAAGAAATGGGGACCAAGTATACAAAATGTGTTTCTCCTCAAAGCACATGAAATACTGGTATATTTCTCCCCTCCATGTCAAAAGACATTTGCTATGTGGGGACACCTGAGAAGCACAAGCCCAAATCTCCTCTGGATCAATGGAACTGCATGTGTGGTTCTGAGAATCCATGGCTGTAACTTAACAGATCAATAATTCTATTCCACTGGACCGGAAACAGAAGCTCTATTAAAATATACACAATTGCAATCTCTTCCTCCTTGAATACCCTTTGTATTCATGAGGGCAAAGTTTGGAGAGAGCTTTGTCCTGTGTGTGGTTTTAGTTGAGGACAGATCCCTTTGAAACCAATTCTGACATTCACTCTCCATGCAAAAGTTTGTAATTGTGCTGTGTCCCACCAGCACAGAAATATGCACGCAAAATACGCAAACCCGTAAATTCCTGTCATTTCCATATAGCATACTTTGAATAGCATCCCCAATAGCATACTTTGAAAGGATAGTCGCAGAACTGTCTGAAAACCAAACAGCTGATTCCTGCACCTGTAGAAATGCACGTTCATGGGAGGAGAAGCAAATATATGAAGATGGCCTGAGAGCTGGATTAATGTTGCTAAAAAATACATGAAAGATAGATGCTTTTGCTTTTGTCCACACAATAATAATTTGGCATATGCAGTTTAAAGCGCAGGCTTTAAAGGCATTCAGAGTGTCAGGAATAACATAATAATAATAATAATGATGATGATGATGATGATGATGATGATGATGGCTCCAAAAGGAGAGAAGAATGAATCCTGATGATCAGAGGAACTGTGTGCTGTGATAATCTCTTGATAGTCGCAGCCTGTATCAAACAGTAGCAGAAACCTTTGGGAGTTTTGGTTCAATGAATCTTTTAAATCATGTCTCAACCAAGCATATGAAACATGTAGTTCGTTTTAATAAGCTATATTTAAAACTGATGCTGTGCTCTCTTTGGGGCTTTGAATCTATTATGAGCTGCTTCTCGTTATCTCCCTTAATGTTTCAGAAAAAGGCAATTTGGTCAACTTACGAAAGTGAGAGATTAAATTAATAAGTGGCTTAATATGCAGTGACCAAAATGGTTTGTTCAGTTTATTATACACAAAGGTCGAAGTAATATCTATTGTTACACTAAATTGTATAATCCACCCCAGATAATAGTTGTTATGTAATATACATTTCTTTCCCGAATAATTATGAAAGAAAGCAAAGGCACGGGTTCTGCACCAGTGTAAAGCCTGGTTTGGAAAACTTCCTATGCTAGGCTAGAATTTTGTGGGGGGTCTTGCCCCAACTCTGCTCCTTCAGTTTCAAGGCCAAAGGAGCAGTGGATTCTCTAGGGAGCCAGCAACTAGTGACACAGAAGGCAGTCCCTGGATAGCGGGATCTGCCAAGGGAATGCAGGCCCTGCAAAGAGGAACTGTCTTTCCCTGACGATGGTATCTGGAACGGAGCATCGTCCATCAGAAAAGCTGATGGTGGAGCATGCTGCTAACAGATCGTCAAAGACTTTCGTATCTCTGGATGGGCTTGCTCAGCAGCTGGAAGAACCTTCTTCCCCTAAAGAAGCACTTGCCACCGTGATTCTTCCATGCCTGCCCAGTAGAGGCTTAGCAGTACTGACAAACGTCCACTCTATGGGAAAGAATACGGACATCCATATGGGGAGAAATCAATCGCTGCAAGAGAGATCCTTGCAATAGCTCAAACAGGTGGGAAAGAAAAGCCACAGTCAAGAGGGTGACCACTGAAAATGAAGACGGTCCACGAAGAATAAAAATTTAAAACCAAGGAACAGAAGTAGTTTGTAATAAGAACTCACTACAAAACAAACTGCCTGGAAGCTACCAGTGGGGCAGTCAAAAGAGAAATGAGCGGAAAGGGATGATTCCAGCTTGAGAAGTTTCCCGAATAAGGCTTTGTGCAGCTACAGAGCCCACGTGGCTGTACAGAAACCTTGACGAACACAGAAACTGATACTGTTTTGGCTTCGCCTTTAACCAGATTATTTTATGGAAATGGAGTGGCAATTTAATTAGCAGCAAAATTCTGTTACAGATTTGAAACTAATCGTATCTCATTATTTGTGCATGTGTGTATATGTGTTTGAGTGCAGAAAGATGGGGTCCTGCAAACCTAACGTGTGCATTTGGGAAGGCGGCCTTAAAAAAAAATAAAAATACACAAGTAGGATAGGGAGACAGATGTTGATAGATGTCCTCTAGGCTCTTGGCTCAGAAATCTTCTGTCTGCTGAATGTTTGCTGTTCTGTGACCTGTCTAATCAAAGGCCCAGGAAAGTGTTGCAGGAGCTATTATGGACATCCAAAGGCATTAAGACTAGTGGTCAATGCCCTGGCCACCCACATGCCAAAGGTTCCATCCTCTATAGGCGACACGTTTCTAACAGCTCCCCAAAGGCCCCTGTCACCAGCTCCCAAGGCCCAGAGGCCCAAGCCACATCCCTCAACCTATTAGCATAACCAAAAGTGACTCACAGAAGGATCGCAGAAGCACTGCAGTCCCTGCGCGAGCTCCATTGCTGAAGGGCAATTGTTGAGAGATGGCAGTTTTGTGTCCATGGCTTCCACACTTGCATCTCGGTGTGGAAAACAGAGAGGTAGCTGCCCATCTTACTGTTTTTGCTCCTCCACGGACTCAGCTAGATTGGTAAAGAAAAAGTGATTTATATGTGTTGTATATGCGATATAACACTGTGCCACCAGATGGCGCTGTGGAGCCCCGTGTTTCCCTACTGGATTTCTCTGTTTAAGTTTACCATGCGTGTAGCTGAAACGGTTCTTTGATGTGTCTAGATCCAGCCCATGTTCAACCACATCGGGCCACTATTCTTTCAGCCTCCATGCTCCCCTCACCCCTCTGTATTTGCAATGCAGTATGGGGAAAACAATACAGCTTACTTTATGGAATTTATCTGTGTTCCTGCATCGCAGGGTGTTGGAATACATGACTTTTGGTGGTACCTTCCAACTCTATGATTACAGAGAGAATTACTTTGACTATTCCAATGCAACATATATCTTATTGTTTTAGGTAGGCAAATCTCAGCATGTGATCACCTTAAGCCTTTGATTCTTGGTCAATAGCACTGGCTGAAAAACTAACTTGTCAGTTCAGAGCAGCAAAGGGCAAGCATGAGCCCTATTCATTTTATAATGTATGGCAAAGGTTTATTGAATATATAAATCGTTCAGACTGTGGAAGGAGCCTGCCCAACACTCGTGGGAAAATGCGGTGTGATCTTAAGAGTAACCAAATGAAATTTTGCTATATAGCATGACAAATGTTTGCGATTTTATTAGGGCAAGTTATTCCCGTAAGAACTGCTTAGAGGTTTTGACAATAAAGGAGTATACAAATGTTAAAAACAGATTTTTAAAAAATAAGATTGACATGCATTGTAAGAGGCAATTTCCCTTTTAAAAATAATGTATATTTTGAGCTTATGATATTATGTATAGCTGAGTTATATTTTTAAGACCAACTTGTTTTTGTCTCCTGACTTTTACTGAAAATCTTGGGGTGTATTTTATTTATTTGGCATTTATTTGTGTGTTATTAAATGCACCAATCTGCTCATTTGTTTTAAGAATAGTGACAATTATTGGTTTATATGTGCTATTTTCTATCATGAATTGCTCTTTTAGATAAGTTATGCTTCCCCTGCTCTGAGACTAACTGGTATGCAGCGGGTCACAAGTATTTTAATAAATTAATAAAACACAAACACGATTGCTGTTGGTGCCATGTTGCCTGTTTTTCAACAGTCTAAATCCCAGTGGCATGTTCCAGCAAAAACAGTGGTGGCAATGAAACCTTTGGTCCTTGAACATTGTGAACCTCTTAAAGATGAGTAGGAATGTGCTAGGATCATCCACAAAAGAGGAAATTGCACTCTGGGCACACTCCAAGGCTCTCTTTCACTACTTTACACGTTGAAAGCCAATGCCCAGAATCAGAAATTGATTATTTGGCTGAGCCCTAGTTCAAATTAATCTTAGTTGTCTGCAATAGATTGCTGTGAATATAAACATGCATTTGTCAGCTACAATCCAGCAGGTTTGGGGGGTCACTGAAGCAGCCTTGCTATCACTTCATAGGCTATTGGAATGGATTCTCCTACTTTGCAAAATATAGTGAGTTAGTCTGTGCATTGGAAAGACAGCTTTAATGGAACTTACTAGAAAGGTAACGTGTTATTCTCTCAAATATCTACAAGTGCATCTGGTTTCTTCTATGAAACTAAAGGATAGTGTTCCAATCAAGGGAAGTAATAGTACCACTCTATTCTGCCTTGATCAGATCACGCCTGAAGTACTGTGTCCCGTTCTGGGTACCACAATTTAAGTAGGATACTGACAAGCTGGAATGTGTACAGATGATGGAGACCAAGCCATATGAGGAACGGTTGAGGGAGTTGGATATCTTTAGCCTAGTAAAGAGGTGAATGAGGGGCGTTATGATACCCATCTTCAAATATCTAAAGGGCTGCCCCAAGGTGGTTTGGGACCCAAACCAATAGCTTCAAGTTACAAGGAAAGAATAAAGTAAGAGCAGCTTGACAGTGGAACAGACTCTTGTGAGAGGTGATGGACTCTTATTCCTTGGAGGTTTTTAAGCAGAGGTTGGATGGTCATCTGTCATTGATGCTGTAGTAGAGATTCCTGCATAATAGGTTATCAGACTAGATGACCCCTGAGGTCCCTTTCAATTCCATGATTCCATGATTCTATACTCCTATTGACATCACAGTCCCTTATCACCATACACAAAAGTTCCGCTTTATAAACATTCAGTATGCAAAAATTCACTTCTCCACCCACAAGGAACTGGTACCCAACCCTCGCTATACACACCGCAGATTCAGATGTCCAAAAAGAGAGCATTGTTTATTTTATTTTGTTTGCCTTTTTCTGGTTTGCTGAGGAATGGAGGGAAGGAGGGTGGGCGATCAGACAAATCAGAGAGAATTTTTTTCTGGGTTTATGTGGGGTTTTCCTGGCTGGGGGGGGGGTGTCAAAATTTAGGGGGTCAGGAAATGCATCTGAAATTTCCCCAGAGGAATCAATGAAAATTGTTGATTCATTATGCGGATACTCGGCTAATGAATGATTTCCAAAAGAACACATTGTTTTAAAGGGGTGCTGTTTTTATTTTTAATTCTGTTCAACGATTTTAGTAAGACTAGTGGAAAATTAAATCCAAAAATTCAAACCCACCCAACCGATTTGCAGCAATAAGGGCTTGCTGCCCGAAGCAAAGGCCGTTTATTTTTAGTCTCTATGTGTGCCTCTCCATAGAAAAACTGATCCAATTTCTCACCATCTTACTTGCTTTTACCACCCATTCTTTTAGAAATCTGCCTGAATAAGTTGCCTGTGCTAAAACATAGGCTTTGTTTTACTTTTATCTTGAGTAAAAGAAAATCCAAGCAGCACTTTCTCGGAAACGTAGATCCAAACTGGGTTTCAAAGCCTAGGATGGGAGGTTACCAATATTTTAAAGCTTGTTAAAGAAATGTTCTGTGAAGCATCTAATGGGCCCCTGAATGTGAGACTAAATGGAAACCTGCAAAGCAACTTTTGCTAAATAATAACACATGGTATAAAGAGATGGTGCACATATGCACACATGTAACATGATGAAGGATTTTTTTGTGGGGGGGGGGAATATATAATTCTGCATTTGTAGCAACAGAGAGGTAGTTACCAATTCTTCATCTCAATGGATGTTGTTTTATCTATTTCTTTCATGCAGTGTTTCAAAATTATTATTATTATTGTAATGTAAAATTAAATTAGCTCAAAAGAATTTAATTAATACCCAAACTTCAGTGGCACTGATGCCTTTTGCTGCATGAAGGTCGGTTAAGCTTTCTTGTATATAAATAGAACATTTTGCATTAATATACATAATAAACACTTAGGAGTGGTTAAAACTTATGCAGCTTGCACTAGACTATATTCAAGAGAAAAGATAAAACCAAGATATTTGAAATGTTCCATCTAGGACTACTCTTGTTTCTGCAATAGACACTGCCCACACTTTTGAGTCACAAATGTCTGAGACAAAAATAGGCTTTAAAAAGGAAACAAATACCTATATATTGTCACGAATTATTGGGCCACTTTATATATACAATTATATCAGGTGCTATGTTAGAACCTGGAGGTGATTGTGGGCTGGGTACAGATAAAAAAACAACAAACTGAATCTAGACAAGATGAAGGTGTCGCATGTTCTGGGTTCTTGGGTCTGCTCCAGAGGGAAGTGATCTCGCCAGGAAGCAGCAAGTATGTAGCATAGAGCATTCCTGGATCCAAGATCATCACTGGAAGCTCAGGTAGTTTAGTAGCTAGGAGTGCTTGTTTCCAAATGTAGCTGGCAATGGATGCTTTTGAACAGAGATGACTTGGCCACTGTATTCCATGCAGTGCTAACCTCCAGATTAGACTATTATAATATGATCTGCATGGGGCTGCCCTTGAAAACATTTTTGCGTGTAGAACCTGTAATGTGAACCTACTCCCTAAGCAGGCTCTACACACCGTGAGTGGCCGAACAAGGACTATTTGCAAACATTTACACAAGTTCAACATTATAGATTCTACACTACATGCAGCGGGGAAAGATTCGCAAGCTCAAAGTTCCCTCTTGTATTGCCCTGCATGTATTTTCTACACAGTAGGGTTTATTTCAGTAAAACAATTACTGGATTCGTATTAAGGCCACACTGCAAACTCTGCAGTGGGATTAAGTTATAATAATAATAATAATAATAATAATAATAATAATAATAATAATAATTTATTATTTATACCCCGCCCATCTGGCTGAGTTTCCCCAGCCACTCTGGGCGGCTCCCAATCAAGTTAAAAACAGTACAGCGTTAAATATTAAAAACTTCCCTGAACAGGGCTTCCTTCAGATGTCTTCTGAATGTCAGGTAGTTGTTTATCACTTTGACATCTGGTGGGAGGGTGTTCCACAGGGTGGGCGCCACTACTGAGAAGGCCCTCTGCCTGGTTCCTTGTAGCCTCACTTCTTGCAATGAGGGAACCGCCAGAAGGCCCTCGGAGCTGGACCTCAGTGTCCGGGCTGAACGATGGGGGTGGAGATGCTCCTTCAGGTATACAGAACCGAGGCCGTTTAGGGCTTTAAAGGTCAGCACCAACACTTTGAATTGTGCTCGGAAACGTACTGGGAGCCAATGCAGATCTCTCAGAACCGGTGTTATGTGGTTCCGGCGGCCACTCCCAGTCAGCAGTCTAGCTGCCACATTCTGGATTAATTGCAGTTTCCGGGTCACCTTCAAAGGTAGCCCCACATAGAGTGTGTTGCAGTAGTCCAAGCGAGAGATAACCAGAGCATGCACCACTCTGGCAAGACAGTCTGGGGGCAGGTAGGGTCTCAGCCTGCGTACCAGATGGAGCTGATAAACAGCTGCCTGGACACAGAATTAACCTGCGCCTCCATGGACAGCTGTGAGTCCAAAATGACTCCCAGGCTGCACACCTGGTCCTTCAGGGGCACAGTTACCCCATTCAGGACCAGGGAATCCCCCACACCTGCCCGCCCCCTGTCCCCCCAAAACAGTACTTCTATCTTGTCAGGATTCAACCTCAATCTGTTGTGCAAATTTCTATACTGTTGCTGTGCTAGCTGTGCTCATGAAGTCAGAATGCAAGATCTATGCAGGAAGACTGGGGTTTTGACCAATCTTGGGGGAAAAGGAGGACAGAAAAGTTTTGCAATCACCTTCCACCATGATTTGCTTTCACAACCCAGCAAATCACTTTCAATAACCCTCAAGTGATAATCCTGTCTTGAGAAAGATTAAGCAGGTGTTAAAAACCAATTTAGTCACTCGCACAAGCTGTTGTCATGAAAGGGGTGCCAACATCTTCTCTCTCTCATTTCTTCCCCCTTGTAGCAAACTTGGGAAATGCATCTAAACTGTGAATGCATCCAGCCCTTCTCATGTCGGATCTGGGATGATGGCCACACTTCAGAGAAGGCGATCTTCTGCTGATGCTCTTTTATGTTAAGCAGCCACCAGAAATGGGTAGAATCGAGAGCATTAAAGGCAAAAATCCTGATAATGTCCCAGTTACAATGTGCTCCTGGAGTCTGCATTCTACCTGTGACAACAGCACAGAGGTAATAGTGACTCTTTGTGACTAGACTATTCCTGAGCAGCTGCCAAAAGAAATTTCTACTTTGCATGCTACATAGAATGCCAAGACAATGCAAGAACAATTGTGGGGCTGTGAAAACTGTCACAGCTGACAGTTCTTATTGTTCATGAAACTTCAGCGGAGTGTAGAAAGTTTTCATATTAACACTCGGGGGGGGGGGGGGAGAATCACAGAACAAAAGTAAGTGCTGGCATAATCAGAGTACTTCCATGGTCCCATCTACCTTGCTCTCCCCTATTTCATCTTAATTTAGTGTTATCAGTTTCTACCCACATGTATTGCAGAAGAAGGAAATGGAAAGAATAGATGGGAGGGAAGAGGAGTCTGTGGCTACATTTCAATTTAAAAAACAACAACACTGGACATAAAAGGGATCTTCTATTTCCCAGTAAAATCTACCTTACATACACTAACTGTAAATTAATGTTTGGCTTAATAAAAATGAACACGGCAAAGTGGTTTCTGTTATCCACATTCAACGCCCAACACTAACAGGTAAGCAGAATGCCAAGTTTTGTAAACCTGGGAAACGAAGTAATGCTTATGAGGCTGTATTTATCACTTGGGTGACTTAAGGCGTGATCTGAAAATACACCTGAATTCATTGAGGCTACACCTGGAAATGCCACAGTAAGAATGTTCCTGCCACTGAAAGGGCCATACTCCTTTGGAGACACACTCTCTTCCTTTTTTCTAAGTGGAAGCAGCGGGTTGAAAGATTTCTTCCTTATGCCAAGCAAGCATTTATTACATTTAGATCCTTCTGTCATGTAACTCAAGTCAGTGTAACACAGGATTCTCACATGGTCTCCCATCTACGCACTGAGCAGACAGAGACCTGCTTGATGTCAGTAAAGTTACTGCAACAATTGCCTTCATGACCTGGGACCCATCCATTTACCTTCCTCTAAAACATGAGGGTGGACCTAGACTTAAATCAAAAACACATCACTGCTAATTAAAATCAAGATCCCAGTACAGTAACATTGTTTTTTTAAAAAACAAAAAACTAAACCATTGTGTGATGTCAGTCAGTTGCAGGGGAAAAAATCAGTATTATTGCACCTTAAAGACTAATTAAAATGGCAGAGAGCTTTTGTGGACTGTAGTCTATCACTCAACTTTATTGGCTACTGCTTGGGGGGCATGAAAACTCAGAACATAATGATGCGATGTCATGCATTGTGCTTTACTAGGTGTTATCCAGAGAAGGCAACTTGGGACTGCTATTTTCAGCGGAAGGTGCATGCTTCATAAAGCAAGCAAAGGATTGCAATGCCTGGAGACAGACAGGTTATGTATCCACAGGAGTGACCAGAGGAGGAAGAACTGCTCAGAGGAGCGGAAAGAGAAGGAATACACATGGACGCCTTCATCTGCCTCACCTGGAACAAAACATGTCTCTCCCACATTGGTCTCTACAGCCATAGCAGGCGCTGTAACTCTCCAATGGTTTGACTTCACCCCTGCAGGTGAACTCTTCCATTGTCTCCAGAGACAGATGGATACCTACAGCAGGAGCAGCTGCCAGAAAGAACATTTTGCCCCAACTGCCATTTGCCCTGGGACTTCAGAACTGAAGGGATTCCCACTATAACCCCATCCATTGGCCAGGGGACTCTATGTATTCATGTTCTGTGCCACTGCAAGCTGATGCTAGCCGCCTTGAAAACTATTTGATTAAAAGACAAGGTATAACTCTTGAGAATGAACATACAAATTTTCAACAGTTGTGAGATGGAATGAAATACTGGGTGGTCCTTGGTTGTGTTCAGAAGCTGGTGAAATTTTGGAGATCCTTTGGAGGCACATTTCATATTCAATAAATAAAATTCAGGATTTGCTGTGTTTGCGGGCTGGTCAAACCACTAGCAATCTCTGGGGACAAGTAGCTTCTCTCACTTCTTTAGGGAACTTGTTATACAGTGCAAGGCAACTATTTCAGTCATGCTCTATACTTGTGGCATTCTATAACTGAAGAACACTTGTGTTGACCTTTGTGGTGGGCATGTGCCTTAACTGCAGATGTTACTGCCCTGGGCAAATAAACTTTGAATTGCATAATCTTGAGACCCATCCATCTAAGACCCCAGTAAGAAAATGGAAGGGGGAAAACAACGCAACTAGCAACATGTAGTTATGTAGTTATGTAAAAGTCTAGAGTGGCAGATGATATAATTATTTCCTCCCCAAAATGTAAGAGTGAATCTATCATAAGTAATCTAAAGCCTATCAGTCAATGTGAACTTTCAGTGATGAATGTGGCAGCTAAGTATCTTTCATTAATGAACATTATCATGTGTGCATGGGGTTTACACCCTTCAGCCAATTATATTACTCAGTTTGTCAGCTGAATACATATCCCAGCTTCTCACAGAGAAGTTATATGGCAGAATTTATCAAGGTCAGTGAGATTTTCTTACTTCACAGTAGTACATCAACCATTTGGTTCATAGCATAACATCATAATGTCCTGAGAATCAGATCATGTTATCACTGTAGTAGAAAAAGATTGATTCCTAGGAGAAAATTGGGCACAACAAAATTAATCTTGTCCTTCCCCCAAATCCATCTAATCTCATGTATGTAAACCCAACTGAAAAACCCATTTCTGTTTATCTAAATATTAAAAGTTAAAGAAGCAGCCAGACTCTCAGAAATTGGTATGGTGAAAGGTGAAAGCATGAGCCAGGAAGAGAGGCTTACACACAATAAATATAAGAAGACTTAGACCATGCATGAATAGAAGCTACCTGCACTCTCAGAATGATACCTTACCACACAACTTTAAGAGAACAACAATGGTATGCAAGGAGTGTAGGATACTAACCAGGCATACAGACTTTGTGCCATTGACCAGCAATCACACTTTTAAAAGCAGGGGTACAGAAATACATTTCACAGACAAATTGCTTGAATGACATTCAGAGCATTGCCCCGCACCTATAAGCCTTTCTTGCTAAGGTAATGAACGTTTTAGAATTTTATGTATGCAAATGAGTCTTTACAGGAACTGGTCAAAACAGAGAAGAGATAAATAAATGGCTTAAGGAAAGAAACGTACAGAGGTTGCAGCCGGCTGAGTCAAGACAACAGTTGGAAGACATCTACTGTGTACTACCTTCTACGCTGTACTGTGTGTGCCTTTACTGACCATGCTGATTTTGCTTCAGGGAAGATAAAACTAACACTCCTTGCTATGGGGGTTTCTGAAGTAAAACTAGAATCCATATGAATCTCTGTTTGAATTTGGTCTTAAATTTTGAAGGGGTTAGTCCATCAAGTAAATTGAATTCCACAACAATGCAGGCCAATGAAAGACACTTTGAAATTGCGTGCGCTCGTGCGCGCGCACACACACACACACAAACACAAACACAAGGACTATAGTGTATCCCAATTGCTTTTCCCAAGCTTTCACAGTTGCAGGAGTCGATCGGCTTGCTCAAAGGCTTGTAGTTGGTGAAGCTGAAGTCTAATACACAACAGTCCTGTGCTGGCAGCAAATAAAGCATTCAGCCCCAAACCCTAATTTATAGGTGGCTTAAACTGCAGCGCTGATTCTTCTAACTCTGCCATTGCCATGGCTGAAAACCAGCAAGACAGTCAGAATCCCCCATCCAAAGCTTAGCAGTTAAAAGCCTGCCCCCTCAATCTCTTTGCTGTTCAGCTGTTAATGCAGAGAGAGGGAGAAGTAAACAAATCCCTTCAAACAAGGTTATGTGAGATGCTCGGATTCTAGCAGTCAAACAGTATTTAGTCATCAATAGTAATTGAAGCTGACAGATTTATATTCTGTTTGAATTACATCCCCAAAGTGTTAGCAAGAACTGAAAGGATGTTTTTGCACTATGAAATAGATTTCTTTCAAGGATGAATGGCAAGAGGTAGAAAGTCAATGTTTGAGAGCAGCACTTTATTTTGCAGTTCTGAAGGCAGTGTTCCTTACTATCCAAACATAATGTAGCAGTGACAAATGCCACTCAAAGGCTTCCTTATACATCTCGCCACTAGGAGTCCGAAGTTGTGTTGTGACTCTACTCAAAAATACTCTTTGTAATAGAATATTCAGTGGAAAGGGTCCTGATAAATAAATGTATTGAACAAACAACATCTCAGTTCAAGGCTAGAATTTCCATCATTTCCATCAGAGTTGGATCATCTTGATTTTCCCAATAACCACAAAATGACTTGGTCCCATTAAATTACAATACATCGCCTAACAGCTGGATAAAACCTGAATGAAAAACACCTGGAATTTACTAGCAAATTTAATAAATATTGGTCAACGGCATAACAAACACTACCAATCTCTTTAAAAATTCACCGGGGGACATCCATGAACACGTTAATGTGCACCATCTCTATTACAGCTCTTATTTCACTTTCGTATACAGAGAACCTCAGTGGAGTAAAAGACTTCATGTAAATATTCAACAGCTCATCAGTGATCAGATTCCATTCAAACAGCTCATATATCTACATGGAAAATATAAGGTCCAAAAGTGCATTAAGAACAATGGTGGGAAAACCAACCCCAAGTGAAGGACTTAAAAGATGCAGAGTATGGCAACTTATATATTAATATGGCAACTTATATATTAATATATAAAATTACTTATATATGCGTAATTTTAGAGCCAAAAGCTCAACACATCCCAACACTAAGAATCCAATATCTAGAAACTACATGGTTCACAAAGATTTCTGTATCTGATGTCTTCACTGAGGATCCCAAAGTCTCTATCTTGATGGAGTCTGAAAAGTGAAACATAAACTTTTCCTGACTCATACAATTTCTCAGTTTCGTGCTCTTCCTGACTCTGTGGTGTTTGAAAGGTTAAAAAGAGACCAAGAACATTGTTTTGGCTGAATGCAAACAGATTCGTTCCTGGGTGGAACTCAACAGATTTTCACACACACACACACACACACACACACACACACACACTTGTCATATGGGGCTTCTGAGAGTATCTGCTTTAGGAGGCTAAGCTGACAAGGCAAGGAGAGTTATAATCCAGTATCCAACCCAAAGAAGTCAAAAACAAAAAAATTATCTGAATTTCCACTGTGCTGACCTGTCCAGTGTAGAAACATGTAATATATCTATTAGGGCTAGAATTACTATTTTTAATCCTAATTCTGAATTCCAATTTTTTAAAAAGTAGTTAGAAAGAGAATGGAATCATGGTGCTGAGAACAGAGATCAGCAAATATAGTTACCTGAATGAACTTTAAAAGCAAGCAACCAAAAACCAGCCATAGTAAAACCTGCATGCCTTAATGATGCAAACATTAGAAATCAGACTGTGGCAGCTCCTTCCCTACCCCCATCTTAATTTCATGTAATTTGGAATGAAATATTAACTTGTGTGCATTTGTAAAATCTTTGGAACTGATGGAATTTTAAAAAGTAAACCATACATATCACTAATCATGAGCAAATCAAGGCAGTGGTAACAGCTACATTTATTGTATGCTTGCATATTTGGAGCCATTAAACAAAGTGCAATCATGTTCCATTTAAAAATAAAATCCTCAATAAAGGTTGCCAGCTCCTGGTACTAATCCTCACTGCTCCTCAAGCTGAAGTAGCAGGTTAAATAATTCAAAGATGCTCACTTACAGAAATCCAGTGGCTCCATCATGCACGACAACCAATTTCCCTTTGGTGCTACAGCAAGGGAATGACTTAAGGCTTTTTCTGCGGAAGGAACAATATTCTCGAACAGCAGATGGCCTCTGATGAAGCTGTTTAATGAGATCCGTTTTCAGCTCGCCATAGGAAAACAGAGCCCCTTTCTGCACACCTTGGCTTGGCGCACAGCTCAAGTCAAAAAGAATAAGCATGTAGCTTTGCTTATGTTTAGAGGGCTGAAGCCCAGTTGTGCTCTGATTGGCAAGCACCTAGCAAACGGCAGCCAATCAGGGCGCCTGCTTTTTTTCAGGGAAACTCCTGCCCATTTATTTAGCATCTTCAGAGGACATATTTCCTAGGAGGATAGACTTGCTTCCAGCATCTTTAGCGGGGAAAATAACAGTGCCTTTTCTCTCCGTATATCCCTCGCCCCATTAGCCCTTCCTGCTATATTTTTAGGGCTGAGGAATTGTCTAGGGAGGGTTCAGATTCATTCCCAGCTCCCACCTTACAGGCGAAAGAGGAGGGAGAGAGCCTGAGCTCAACAATTACGGATTCCATCACCATGGAAACTGACTGGATGCAGCGAGCTGGATTTGTGTAGAACATCTGCTGCCAGGCTCATAATCAAATGCAATCTCATCTTCCACCCCACCAACCCGACTGCTTATCTGATCGGGAGTTTACTTTATATGCATGCTATGGGAGCTAAAACATGAAAATGTGTGTGTGTGTGTGTGTGTGTGTGTGTGAGAGAGAGAGAGAGAGAGAGAGAGAGAGAGAGAGAGAGAAAGAGAAATAGGCACATACATCTGCAGCTAAGGGCACGCTCGTACATCCTGCTAAATACTCATGCACATGGAGGAAGCGGTAAACAACAGATGGGTAACAACTGTACATTTATAATAAACGCTAGGAAAGCCCTTAAAATAGAGGCACGGGGAGCTCACTTTATGGTTGCCACGGTGAATGGCAAAGCTTTAGTATTACATATGAATAATTTCTAATGTCAGCTGATTTGGGCTATTGCATTATATCACACTCACATTTATCATTCGCTCTGACAGCAAACTCAGGTAGCAGATGCCAACAGGGCTGTAGCCCAAACGGGGTCACTGAGAAACAAGAGGACAATATCAGCATGCTCCGGTGAATCATGAGATACGGAGAAGTACAAAACATTATGGAAAACCACAGGAGTAAAAACAGCCCAGAAAGGACTGAGCATGCTCAGTAGGCACAGATTTTTGAATTTCATTTAGAAGAGGAAAATGGGAGGAACAAAACAGAGGATCCTAGAAAATGGCATGGGTGGTTGAGTGGCTGATCACGCCTGTTAGAAGGTGAGGGTATACTGCAACATTTTGTTGCAGGTCCCACCTGTAACTGTAGATCTATTGAAGAAGATTGGAAATGCACAATCAGAACAGTATCAGGGTGAAGCTTTTATTTACCATTTTTTATCAGAAGAAGAAAAAATCATATGGTTAAATGCTCCTGCATATGACATATTAAATTCTTCATTTGAAAGGACACGGGAGCCTCTAAAAAAACAAGTCATCACAAGTTCATGTAAATGGGAGCAATATTCACTTAAGTTTAGGGCACAAAGAAATCGGGTGGTGTATACAATATATATATTATTTTCTTCCCCACACTATTCCAGGACTACCTGACAATATATGAACATTAAAGGTAAAGGTACCCCTGTCCGTATGGGCCAGTCGTGACTGACTCTAGGGTTGTGCGCCCATCTCACTTAAGAGGCCAGCGCTGTCCGGAGACACTTCCGGGTCACGTGGCCAGCGTGACGAAGCTGCTCTGGCAAGCCAGTACCAGCGCAGCACACGGAAACGCCGTTTACCTTCCCGCTATAACGCGGTACCTATTTATCTACTTGCATTTAGGGGTGCTTTTGAACTGCTAGGTGGGCAGGAGCTGGGACTAAAAGACGGGAGCTCACCCCGCAGCGGGGATTCAAACTGCCGACCATGCGAACGGCAAGCCCTAGGCACTGAGGTTTTACCCACAGCGCCACCCGCATCCTCCCATATGAACATTAAAGTGTGGTAAAATGCACCCCCAAGGTAATCTGGGTAAATGTACTTAATGTAGCTGATATATTCTTGTTTTTGCACTCTGTTTATGCTCAAGGACAAGCCTCTCGGTGTTATATCCAATTAGATGTCATTATTTCAACCAGGACAGAGAAGACACACATACGACATGCAAAGAGCTAGCATATGGTCCGAATGCACATGAGGACATCAACTTGCTGAAGCTATGAAGGTCTGGTCGTCTGTCTGAAGCCATAGGCATGTGAGGCATAAGCTGCAACCACTCTCTTAGCAAGCAAAAAGGCATGGCTGTAGGCGCAGTGGAGGCCTCTTTTAAGTGCTTAGCTCCAGCTGTGATAGTTTTGACAGAGTCTGGCAGATCTGCTCACCTGGTGTCAAGGTACCGCCAGGAAGAGAGGGGGAAGAGAGACTAAGTCTAGAAATACTTGAAATACCGTATTTTTCGCCCTATAGGACGCACTTTCCCCCCTCCAAATATGAAGGGGAAATGTGTGTGCGTCCTATGGGGCAAATGCAGGCTTTCGCTGAAGCCTCTCCAGGCTTCAGGAAACTCTGCGCAAGCCGCGGGAGCCCTCCCCCGGCTTGCGCAGAGCCACCTCTTATCCCGAAGCCCCGGCACGCTGGGCAGTCGCGTGGGGCTTCGGGTAGCTCTGCGCAAGCCACGGGAGGGCTCCCACGGCTTGCGCAGAGCAGCCTGTTCTGGGGGCTGGGTTCGGGGGAAGCTCGGGCTTCCCCTGACCCAGCCCCGCACCTTGGGGGGGGGGGGGAAATAATTTTTTTTCTTTATTTCCCCCCCAAAAAACTAGGTGCGCCTTATGGGCCGATGCGTCCTATGGGGCGCAAAATACGGTAGTTATTTGATAATTAGAACCCCTCTCCAAACTGTCCTGCCTTATTTGTTGGGAAGCACAGAGCCTAGGACTTGCTGATCAGAAGGTTGGCGGTTCGAATCCCCGCGACAGGGTGAGCTCCCGTTTCTCGGTCCCAGCTCCTGCCAACCTAGCAGTTCGAAAGCATGTCAAAGTGCAAGTAGATAAATAGGTAACGCTCCGTCGGGAAGGTAAACGGCGTTTCTGTGTGCTGCTCTGGTTTGCCAGAAGCTGCTTAGTCCTGCTGGCCACATGACCTGGAAAAACTGTCTGCGGACAAACGCCGGCTCCCTCGGCCAGTAAAGCGAGATGAGCGCAGCAACCCCAGAGTCGTCAGTGACTGGACCTAATGGTCAGGGGTCCCTTTACCTTTAGTGTCAAATTGTCTAGCGTGGCAATATGGACTGCCCAGTGTTTCTTCTTCGGCTCTCTGGAGTCCAAAGAAACAGGAGGGCCTTCCTCTAACTAGTAAGGCATTTTATGCAGTAGCAATACCTGCCATGTTCCTTTCTCCCACCCCAAAGGCCCCTTTTCTGCAGTTCTGTACTGTCAGGTCTCCGGATTTGGATCTACATAGACTGCCATAGCTCTCCTTTCTGTAACCTCTCTAGTCTTGCTGTGTCCCTGTGGGTATACAGGGGTTTTTGGTACACTGTAACCGAAACACTACAACACAGATCACTTGGATATCTAATAGTACACTCCAATAGGTAGTGACAGAAAACATCACATGCTTGTTCCTTGAAATTCCAGAAAAGCCTGGTTTTAAAAAAACTTGTTGCTGTACAGTGTTACCTCGGGTTACAGACGCTTTAGGTTACAGACTCCGCTAACCTAGAAATAGTACCTTGGGTTAAGAATTTTGCTTCAGGATGAGAACAGAAATCATGCTCCGGCGGCACAGTGGCAGTGGGAGGCCCCATTAGCTAAAGTGGTACCTCAGGTTAAGAACAGTTTCAGGTTAAGAACAGACCTCCAGAATGAATTAAGTTCTTAACCTGAGGTACCACTGTATCTTACTGGCAGCACAGCTGGAGGATAGGAATGGAAATGAGGGTCTACAGGGTTTTTTTGCACCCAGAGTCTACTCAGGTACAGACTGCTTCAGGTTTGATATAAAAACTAAAAATGGCAGATTTCGTGTATGGAATTTTAAAGGGCTGAGAAGTGCAGCCAAAAAATTTTCACCTGAAGCACTCTCCACATATCAAGCTGCTGGGAGTTGCTTGTGCGCCTGTTGCAGTGTTGTGTTTTGTGTTCAAGTTTAGTTGTGTCTCCTGAGCACTATCCTCTATAAATCGGGATGATTTACCTACCGTAACAGGTGTAGCAGGCTGTAGAGTACAACTTTGTACATCAATAAAGCAGAGCTCACATAAAAAAGAAGGCAATCCAATTCAAGGAGGGGACCGCACAACCACTTCCCTCCTCTGTTTCTCTCCATCCCAACTTTATACAAACCTCTGCTGTTGTTTAAAAGCACCATCTTCCTTCGTGTTCCTGCATTCCTGCTCTGTTAAAATCTCGGCTGTTCAAAACTGCCATTTGACTCTCTCCATCTCTGCTTTATTCAACCTTCTATTCTGCCTTGGACAGACCACACAGGAAATATTGTGTCCAAATATCTAAATGGCTGTCACATGGAAGATGGAGCAAGCAAGCTTTCTCCTGCTCCAGAGAGTAAGACTCGAACCCATGGATTCAAGTAACAAGAAAGATGATTCCGACTAAACATCAGGAAAAACTTTTTGACAGTGAGAGCTGCTCAACAGTGGAACGGACTCCCTCTGAAGGTGATGGACTCTCCCTCCTTGGAGGTTTTTAAGCAGAGGTCGCATGGCCATCTGTCATGTATGATCTGGTTGAGATTCCTGCATAGTATGGGATTGGACAAGACGGCCCTTGAGGGTCCAATCAGTTATCATACTCCAGGTGAGCAATTTCATCCCTTCCAACTCTACTGTTCTATAATGCTATGCCCCAGGTATTCCAGTAGGTCTGTTGTCACTTTCAGATTTAAATGTGTTGTGTTCTGGCTCCCCAGGATGAACTCATATGGGGAGCATATTATATGACAAAGAATGTCCAGGGTTACAGGTGAAGCTTTCCATCAATACTTTCCACAACAGCAGATCTCTAGAACGGCTGCCGTTTCGTCTTCAACATTCTGGGTCCTGTTACATATTGTCACACGAGAGTTATCCCTGGCGCAGCACATGGAAAATAGTTCTGAGACTCCACTGGCCTTTATATGTGTATCTTTGTGCTGGATCTCTGTGCAGCATCAATGAATTGCAGGAGGCAGCCTTCTGAGTGAAGAACCTTCTGGCACTAGAATGACTTTATCTAGGCTGGCTGTTGACTGTTCCTGGGCAGGAAAGACTCTAAGGGCTTCATGTGTCATCTAAGTCTTGCTTGAGTACGGAGGCCTTCACTGACGTGTGCTGTGCTCCTGTCCTCTGATTCACGCCCTGATCCTGCCTCCTAGCTTGTCGTTCAATCCTGACACTCTGGCTTGCTCTTCAGCCCTTTAGCAAGGTGTTTTTATTTAAAGATCCATTTATATCTCACTTATCCGCTAATAAAATCTAGCATTCAAGATGGCTTCATTAGTAATAGCCAAGCATGAAGCAATCAAATAGCAACCGCAACCACCTATTATCCCCAATAATTTGAAACATACCCCCCCATGGCCCTGAAACATATAATAAACTTAGCAAATAGAAAATGGTATGGGGTAAAGGAGCTATAAAGGTAAAGGTAAAGGGACCCCTGACCATTAGGTCCAGTCGTGACCGACTCTGGGGCTGCGGCGCTCATCTCGCTTTATTGGCCGAGGGAGCCGACGTACAGCTTCCGGGTCACGTGGCCAGCATGACTAAGCCGCTTCTGGCGAACCAGAGCAGTGCACGGAAACGCTGTTTACCATCCCGCTGGAGCGGTACCTATTTATCTACTTGCACTTTGACGTGCTTTCAAACTGCTAGGTTGGCAGGAGCTGGGACTGAGCAACGGGAGCCCACCCTGTTGCAGGGATTCGAACTGCTGACCTTCTGATCGGCAAGTCCTAGGCTCTGTGGTTTAACCCACAGCATGTCCCCCGCGTCCCTTCAAGGAGCTATAGGTGGAAGCAATTAAACAATCTGTGACCTTTTAAAGTGTAAGTGTGTGGTATTGTTTTTACTTGTTACTGTGTTGTGTATTTTTGTGTTTTTATATTGCAAACCATACTGTGATCCTCAAGTGAAGGGCAGTACAGAAAGTAACAACAACAAGCAATAACAACAATCGCCCCCACTAACAAAAGTATTCTGCCTAATCCTTACTTGACACCAGGTATGGTGTCCTGGGAGCATGAGCTCAACACCCCACAGGTAAAAGACCTTGAGAAACAGACTGATTCACTGTGCTCAAGCTTAGTTTGTATGGATTGGGCTGCATCTGCAACTCTGTGCTTGCTGGTGAGGACTTTGGTGGAAGCTTGTATCTTCTGTAACTGGGACCCAAAGTCACCCCCTGGAGCGTAACACTAAGTAAACAAGTGATGTGGTAACATGTAGATGCCACCAGCTGTCTTTTTTGCCCACCCCCCCCCCCTATTTATTTTATTGTCAACTTTTCTCTGTATAATGTTCAAAAAATTACAAGTGACGGTTGATTCTGTTCTTTCTAGCAGGGAAGACCGGCTGTTGAAAAGCACTCTCTGAACCTCCTTCTCCAACAAACCTTTTCAGATTCAGCCCACACACCAGGTCTGATTCTGTCTTCTTTCTCACTCTTGATTCCTAAGGCTTTTGCATCTGTTCAGCGCTTCCTCTCATTTAATAATTCTCCCATGAATTTCTCTCCTGACTGCTGCCTATGTCTCTCATAGCCATCTCCATGCCACAGGTACCATGTACTCTGTAGCTGTTGCTATCACCAACATCTCAGTAATGATCCATCATGGAATTTTGTTCTCCTTAGCTTCCATTTCCCTCAAAACCTCGGTAAAAGGATTGTTGAGTGAAATGTACAAGAACCACCCCTTTGAATGTCAGCTATGTAACATTTCAGTCTACTTGCTCCATGGAACATTTTTGGGAAGAATCTTTGTCAAGACTTCTGAAATTCAGTACAATCCAAAAGGAGGCTGATAAAATCATTACCTTTTTGTTACCAGCAAATTTGGAAACCAATGCAAAAAAATGTAAAAACTGTTTTCTATTTCACAGAGATGTGGGTAATAAATAAACTGCTGGCTTCAATATTATGATGTTTCCTGCTCTGTTACATTGCTATGCTCAGTTACTCTTATTACCAGGGCTTTTTTCAGATGGAACTTGCCGGAACTCAGTTCCAACACCTCTCAGGTGAGTGCCTTTGCCATTCCAAGAGAACGAGGGTGAGTTCTGGCACCCTTTTTCCCTAGAAAAACAGCACTGCTTATTACTGACCTTGTTGCTTCAAGCCAGGCCTCCCTCTGAACTTTGCCACCACGTCACAATAACAATGGCCCCACACATTATTTGATTTCCATCTTTCTGTGAACTATTTTCCCTTTCCAAATAGTTGCGTAAAAGGCAAATTAGGTCTTGGGGGGACAAAGCCATTGTTAGGTGTGCAATGAGAATGGTTGTGCAATTAAACCCTCCTCTCCTAGCAGAAAATGAGAGAGGATGAAAGGTTCCATGCACAAGAGTTACAACCATTGCTTGGGCAGCATAAATATTTGGGGTTTGGGTGGTGGATTGTTTTGCCCTTGGGCGTGAAGTTGAATTCTGTGGACACTTGGTCCCTTTACAGCTCTATGATTCCATAAGAACTGCATTTCCGCAGGAGTTAATTACATCTGTTGAAGGTGAGAGAAAGAGAGGGGGGCAAGTTTCATAGGACAGAGAACTCTGCATAAAAACAAGACATTATCTAAAGGACTCCCTCTACACTCGCAGAAGCTGCCACGCTATAAGATTATACTAACTTAAAAGTGAAACAGCAGCGGTGGCACTGGATGCCATAATAGTTCTTTGGTTAAGAGGAGCTATAAAAATCTCATTGTCAACAGCATCATTCACTGTGATAACCGTATTTCAACTGAAACAAAACCTCTGGAACATTATACCCCAGTCTATTCATCTATAATGAGGTCTGTAGTCTAGGGAGCTTTCAGGCTGAATTCTATGCATTGTGACTCGCAAAATGAAACCCTGGTATTACATGCTTACTGACATTTACATCAGCAGGGATTCATGCAGCAAAAAACCATATGCCATGCATTGCTAATTTAGCTAAAATATGAAACAAAACACACTATGAAGATATTATCTCCATCAACACTTTAAGCAGGCAATGACCGACCCTTTCAGTGCAATAAATTATGCAAGTTGCAATGACAGCTCGAGTTAGAAGCTATCACTTCACTTGCTGATAAACCAACCCTGCTTCAACCTATTTTTGTATTTGTGCCTGGTTGAACAGCTAAAACCTAATATTTTCTTCTACCGACTTTCAGCTAGCTTGTTATCCATGGGAGATGACACATATGGCCAATGTTTGGGGTCATTTTGCTACCACTTTTTTTTATTATCAGCCCAGATTAAATGTGGATTGTAGTGAGGCAGTAATCTGAATCCCAATTTAGCACTGCTAAATATCTCTTGAAATAGTGATATGGACTTTGATATGATCCCTACAGAAGCAGCTTAGTCATGCTGGCCACATGACCCAGAAGCTGTACGCCGGCTCCTTCGGCCAATAAAGTGAGATGAGCGCCGCAACCCCAGAGTCGGCCACGACTGGACCTAATGGTCAGGGGTCCCTATACCTTTACCTATGATCCCTACTAACAGAAAACTCAGGTGATCAGTATCTGTTCGTTAGGAAGTGAGTCACCCCGCAAGAAAGTACCGTATTTTTCGCCCTATAGGATGCACTTTCCCCCCTCCAAAAATGAAGGGGAAATGTGTGTGCATCCTATGGGGCGAATGCAGGCTTTCGCTGAAGCTTCTCCAGGCTTCAGGAAGCTATCCGCAAGCCTTGGGAATCCGCGGGAGTTCCCGCCGGGCTCCCACGGCTTGCGCAGAGCTGCCTGCACCCCGAAGCCCAGCCGCACTGAGCAGTCGCGCCCGGGCTTCGGGTAACTCCCACGGCTTGCGGAGAGCAGCCTGTTCTGGGGGCTGGGGAAGCTCTAGCTTCCCCCGCCCCAGCCCCGCGCCTGGGCGGGAAAATAATTTTTTTTCCTTTATTTCCCCCCCAAAAAACTAGGTGCGCCCTATGGGCTGGTAATGGTTCTTCACAGTGCTATTTTTATGGAAAATGAGGTGCAGGAATTCACCCTGAATGCCTCCCCTGTTCTCTTATAATGGCAATGGCGTGCAGCATGGCGTCCACCAGGTGCCGAAACTGAGTTCTGGTGAGTTCTGGCTGAAAAAAGCCCTGATTCTACAAACCCATGGTATTCCTTAGTTATGAATAAATATAACTGTTTGTAAGTTAAAAGAGATTTTTATTTTTTTAAAAGCAAACCCAATGGCCTGGCAAGTGCCTGTCTTTTTACAAGATATATGGAATGTTGAGGTGTCTTTTTAGAGGTGTGAAAGAAACAAGGGGGTGAGGGAAGAAGGTGGGAATAGGGTTGAGGGGATCTGTGTCAGGAGATTGAGCCCCACTATACAGTTGTACCTTGGTTTTTGAACGCCTTGGGAGTCGAACATTTTGGCTCCTGAACGACTGAAAACCGGAAGTGACTGTTCCAGTTTTTTAATGTTCTTTGGAACCCAAACGTCCAATGCGACTTCCATGGCTTTTGATTGGCTGCAGGAAGCCGCACCTTGGTTTACGAATGTTTTGGAAGTCAAATGGACTTCCGGAACGGATTTTGTTCAGCTTCCAAGGTACCACTGTACAGAGATGTTTCTGGAGGAGGAAAAGAGGAGCCCTTTCTATTGTGTAGTGTGCACTGAATGCTTACTTGAATTCTTGTCCAGGAATAGCTGAACAAGGCCAGATAGAAATAAATAATAATAAAAGAATGCTTTGGAAAGTCATAACTGCAGAAGCTTAAATTGTATGTATGTACAAATATTGACATCTGGGGCTCTGAACGTGTTCTTAGTACACTGGAAAGATCATAATGCAAATCCCATATATAATGAACTAACCCATGGGTAGGCAAACTAAGACCCGGGGGACTTAAATTTAAGCAGCTATATCATGAGTAGGCAAATTAAGGCTCAGGGGCTGTATCCAGCCCAATCGCCTTCTAAATCCGGCCCGCAGACAGTCCGGGAATCAGCGTGTTTTTACATGAGTAGAATGTGTGCTTTTATTTAAAATGCTTCTCTGAGTTATTTCTGGGGCATAGGAATTCATTCATTCCCCCCCCCCCAAAAAATATAGTCCAGCCCCCATAAGGTCTGAGGGACAGTGGACTGGCCCCCTGCTGAAAAGGTTTGCTGGCCCCTGAGTTACTAACCTCTCTAACAAGATGTTCAACCACTTCTACAGTGCAGCTACTAAAATCTTGCACCATGAAAACCTAGTAGTAGACGAAAAGCTGTAGATGAAGTTCAATAAAGATCACAACACAAACATTAGCAAACGGAAGATACTGATTAGATCATGATTAGACCCGTGTCGTTGCTGCAACGTGACATCAGCAAGAAAGATCCACCAGAGATGCCTAGAGTCTCTCAACATTTGCATTTATTAGGCAGTTGTGTTTTTTAAATCACAACACCAATGAACAAAATCAAAGACAGAGACTAATAACTCTCACATCAAAGGCAGAGCCTACATATTTGCTCTAGATTTTCAGTGACTTATTGCAAACAATTTACTTATTGACTCATGGCACCGTCATCTTTTTGCTCTAGGGGATCCATCTCTTCTTTGGCTGTGCCCATTATGCTTTCATGCAAAATTAATGTTTCACTGGGGTACGGCTTATTTTTCTTACAGAATAATGCACCATTAATTCCACACTACAAACGCTTTGTGTCTACCCCCCAACACACTGTGCCAACTTTCTGTTTTATGCTCATCTCTTGAAATCAAGACACCTGATTTCTGTTCAGGCTCAGTTGATGGAGCTCTCTGGCCTCAGTGGGGGAGCAGTAGCCCACTGAAGATATGAGAATGGAGTCAGGGCAGGGATTTTTTTACTGACTTCAAGAGCAGAGCCCATCTGAGCAGGTGCATGTAGAGCCCAGCGCATACATGCAGGCCAGGTATGGGGAACCTACAGCCCCCCAGATGCTGCTGTACTATAATTCCCTAGTAGCCCCAAAGAACATGACCAATGTTTAGGGATGGTGGAGGCTGAGTCCAACAACTTCTAGAGGGCCATGGTTCCCCATCCCTGACATGTGTGATGCAGCCTTTTTTTATTTTTAATGTCATTTCCCCTTGTTTTTCTAGTACAGTGGTACCTCTGGTTAAGTACTTAATTCGTTCCTGAGATCTGTCCTTAACCTGAAACTGTTCTTAACCTGAAGCACCACTTTAGCTAATGGGGCCTCCTGCTGCTGCCATGCCGCCGGAGCACAATTTCTGTTCTCATCCTGAAGCAAAGTTCTTAACCTGAAGCTCTATTTCTGGGTTAGCAGAGTCTGTAACCTGAAGCGTCTGTAACCTGAAGCGTCTGTATCCCGAGGTACCACTGTAACTGGAAACTGAGTGAACAACAAAAAACATTTCTCATGATTCCTCCGACCGCTTTTCATGAAGTTGTTGTCTGCCTGAGTCCTAAAGCACTGCTTTCAGACCAAGGTAAAAAGGGAAAGGCAAAGGACCCCTGACAGTTAAGTCCAGTTGCAGACGACTCTGGGGTTGCGGTGCTCATCTCACTTTACAGGCTAAGGGAGCCGGCGTTTGTCTGCAGACAGTTTTTCCGGGTCATGTGGCCAGCATGACTAAGCTGCTTCTGGCGCAACGGAAAACCGAAACCAGAGCAGCGCACGGAAACACCGCTTACCCTTCCGCTGGAGTGGTACCTATTTATCTACTTGCACTTTTTGGCATGCTTTCGAACGGCTAGGTTGGCAGGAGCTGGGACCAAGCAATGGGAGCTCACCCTGCCATGGGGATTTGAACCGCCGACCTTCTGATTGGCAAGTCCAAGAGGCTCAGTGTTTTAGACCACAGCACCACCTGCGCTGTGTACTAAGGTACTTGGCTGTAATATAAATTGTCTGGCAACTGTAGTAAATGACTATTTAATTTAAATGTTCTGTTGAAGATGCAGCATGTTAGAGACAGCGTTATCTGACCCCCATACATCACCCTCCCTACACAGGGCTTCCAGTATCTATGTAAGAAAAATTACTTTGTGTGTGGGTTAAGGTTGTCAATTCATCATTGACTTGAGCCTTGGCAGATCTGGATAGCTTTACTAAATCTTCATGCCAACACCTTCCTCCTATTGGGCAACAGGTATTTTGACAAGTGCCAGATGTCACCAAATGTGTGGTTATTTGCAATATAAAGATGTTTTTTCTTAAGCTAAAGTTTCATTAGTGGTAAAGGTCCCCTATTGGCTGTGGCTGACTGCTGCTTTTTAATATTGTTCTTACCTTCAGAAAAAATCTGACCTGATGGGTAGGTTTTCCAAAGCAGCAAGATATATCTATTAATTCAAAGAGCCTATTCACTCATTACTTTCTGTCAAGAAATGAATCTCACACTGAAGTGAATCTCACACTAACTAAATGGGATTTAGCTTTGAGTAGACAAATTTAGGATTGCACTCTTGGGCATATGAATACCCTCTCCTATCACAGGGACAAGTAATCAGCTGAACCAGGTTGCACTGTATTCAGTTGAATGCAGTTGACACACAGGCCAAATTCTACCCAATAAAGCACGTAGCAGTTAGGGAAATACTGACTGTTCAAATAAAGGTGACACAAGCCACTTCATTTGTTGCTTACATCCTCCCCACCCCAGTGAGTCAAATGCACATACAGAAACCTGTGACTTGTTCTAGGTTGAATTTTCTTCCTGGGAAGTAACAACTGAACATGTCAGCTGCATGACAGGGGGTTGGACTAGATGATCTACTGGGTCCCTTCCAACTCTACAGTTCTATGATTGTTGGATTCTAGGTCCAAAGCTATGAAAGCAGACTAGCCAAACGTAAGGAAGATTATATATAGAGAGAGAGAGAAACTGCAACAACCCACTTGCTACATTTCCAACAAGCTAAAAAAAATGGTATTTATATAAAAGATTAAATACGAGATGTTTCTTAAATTAATACAATCCCTGCCAAAGATGCCAAACAGCATTAAGTTCCAAAGTCCCTTCAAATAAATGGATTCTAATGAAGTAGAGCCGATAACCCTCAGTGCACCCAATTATTGTCTCCTAACAGGTTTTCACTATAACTCAATGAGATATTTTTTTTTCAATTAGAAACCACTCTCATTTTACAAAAAAATGTGCAGCAGGGAAACAAGTTAGAACGACAAATGAAAATGTTTTAGTTATGTGCCCAGAATGCCTAATGGATAGGATGTATTTATAGGAATCATCTGTTGGCAAAACTATGTCATAAAGGGCTAATGACCTCAGCAGCAATATGTGGAATTTAATATGCACTAATCCCAAGAGCTGGAAAGGTAAGATTTATTCTAAAATTACTTTTTTTTGTATTACCTCTCAGTTTGCTAAACCTGTCTTCGTCAAAGGAAATTCCAGTTCCATGGCTTCACCCCACCAGCCACTCCTGGTGGAAACTGTGGTCTGCAGGTTCCCCTTCCCTGGTGTACACGGGATCACTGATGAAGCACTTCTCACACATTTGATTTTACCCCTTACAATTGTCACTGTTTACTTTGCAGACAAACTTTCAGGCAGATTCTTTATTAATATTAAATTTCTATCCCACTCTTCCTCGTAAAGGCTCTAATTTTCCTATCTTCAGAGGGGCAGCAGACATCAGTAACAGCTACCGTCACCTGCTTCAACCTCAAACATATCTGGCTCTGCCAGCCAACAGGGAGGTTTGAACGGTTCTATGTGCATACAAGCAGTTGCAGAGCTTTTCAGCCAAGCTCAACTCCGCTGGATCGCTCACGGGTCACTGTGTCTGCAAATATTTAAATATTTACCTATGCATATCAAACATCAATCCCGCTGCTGTTTAAATTGTCACTTAGAGGTACACACCCTGATTTATTTCTTTTTTCTATTTCAGCTGTTGATTTGCCCCAATTAATGTGTAAACCAACTTGCTACTGAAGAACATTGAGTTAACCCAGGATATCCAGCCGGGTAAACAAGCCTTGCTCCCCTCTCTGAATTTTGAGGGTTGGGAATGTATTCTGCAAGGAGCACTAAATAATTTTGTCCTCCTTACATTTGGGTTCACCATTTAAGCTAGAGCAGCTGCCTTCGGAAATCCTTGTTAGCTCATGTTATGCAGACACCAGATAGGATTTTTCAAGTTAGAGACCTTACATATTCCCAAGCAATAGCCAGGTCAAGTAAGTCATTCTTGGCACTGCTACGGCTGGCAGCAGACTTGGTTTCTCCTGAACATCTATATCTTACAGCCCAATTTTCAACTAGCATATGATATACAACAGCCTCAGATGCTCTGTTTTTATCACAGTTGTTGATATACAATTGGAAATTGTTCTACAGAGGAAATAGCATAAGGCACTGTTGCTGTTTAGTCGTGTCCAACTCTTCGTGACCCCATGGACCAGAGTACGTCAGCTGCTTAAACTTCCTGTACATAGCCTTGGCTAAGGATTTACGTAACAGGAGAAATATTTTTCAAAGCCATGAAGTTGCAGTTATAGTTAAAGTGAATAACTGGATACATTGGACAAAGACTAAAAAACCGAAATGAAAAAAACACAGATACCAACATTATGCAATCAGTATCTTGCTTAAAGAGAAACTAAAGTGATTTCTTGTCATTTGCTGGCTATTTATTTCATATATCAATGAAACCGGACTTAAGGACAAACTGCCAAAATCATCCTTGCAGATTTGGATATTATAACCTTCTGAATATAGACACTTGATGCCTTATGTGGTTGAAATCGTGCATATAACCCGTTCCCTATGGGTTCAACTGGCCTTCTGAACATTAAACTCTCTCTCTCTCCATAAACACAACCCTTTATCCTGTATGGAGAACAATTATGAGAATTACAGGCTGATACCACTAGAGCGGTGAGGGGATGACAACTTGGGGGGGGGGCGTGTCCTGCTGTAGTCTCTGTGTTTTTCTTATGTGTATTATATCAATGAAAACAAAATAAAAATAAAAATATTGATGGATTCTTACTGTTAATGAGAGGTGGCAATGAAAAAGAAAAAGCTTGCTGTTGCCCTACCATTCTAATTTTAAAATATTTTGAAAAAAGATACCCTGAAAACCTTTTAATTTTAATTTTAGCTACACTAATTCAGTCCCTGAGGTCAAACAGGTAAAATGTTCTCCCACTTTATACAGCTGAACAATTCTGCACTATTTCTTCATCAGGTGGTTCGGGACAGATGCAACCTATGAGCATATCAAGGGTGTAAAGCACAACAAAGATAATTACAAAATTGTATTATTTGCGGATGATATCCTTTTATTTATTACAAATCCAGAAGATACAATTCCAAAAATTATGGAGAAAATAAAAACCTTTGGCAGAATATCGGGATATTCTATAAATTGGACAAAATCAGAGATTTTACCAATTGGGCCAAGGGCTACATTGTATAGAAACCATCAATTTCAGATGTACAAAGACTTTAATAAATACTTGGGTATAATGATTTCATCAGATAGAGACCAAATTGTAAAATTAAATTTGAATCAAATTAGAAATGAGATTTCTTTTGATATTGAAAGGTGGGGACCTCTAAACCTTTCCCTTTGGGGAAAGGTTAATGCCCTCAAAATGAATGTTGTTCCAAAGCTTTTATACATTCTTAGAGGATTTCCAATGCATATTCCCAAATTTTACTTCCAAAAAATAAATCAACTATTTAGATCGTGCCTATGGGGTACAAAGCCACCAAAAATATCACTACATAAAATGCAACTTCCAACTAAGGAAGGTGGCTTTGGTCTCCCAAATCTGGAACTATATCACCAGGCCTACCTGCTGAGTAAGACTAACAATTGGAAAGCTAGCAGGAATCCCAATTGGGCTACTCTCAAATATAGTTTCTTTGAACTCTTGTAGGGTGGACTAAACTCGGCTCCAATTTTATGAAATATCCTATTATCCTGGAAACTATTAAAGCACCTATACAAATTTGGATGAATATAAATAAAAATAATAAGGATGTCCCCTATCAGCACGAGAAATTAACAATATGGGCCAACCCAAAATTAAAAATTGGAAATCAATAATTTGGCAAAATTGGATGAAAAAAGGTATTTTGACATTGAATCAATTAAGTGATGAAAATTACAAATTTGTGGAACGTAAGACTTTGCAAGTAAAGTATGGATCAACCAGTGAAACACAATGGCAATACATCCAATTGAAACATATGTTGGAAAGGCAGTTTGGCCCTGAAGCTATAGCAGCATCGGAAACACCCATGCTGCTACAAGATTTAATTTCTGCAACAAAAACAAAGAACTCTACACTTGCACTATATAAAACCCTACTCAACGGAAAGAAATATGATTTAGAATATGATAGACAAAAATGGAGTGAAGAGTTAGGGGTACAGATAACAAATGATATATGGGAGTCAAGTATAAAATCAACAGAAATAGCCTCTATGGATCTAAGACTAAGACTTACTCAGCAGAAAATAATATTCAGAGTCCACTGAACTCCAGCAAAACTATACCAGAGGAAAATAACAAGTGCAGACGACTGCTGGAGATGTGGCGAACTTGGTACATATGATGATTAATTGCCTGATAAGATCACTTTGGTTCAAGGTGAGGACATTTATAGCAAGAGTAATAAAAAGAAATTGTTATTTAGGCGAATTGAATTTAATTCTAAATTTTATTCTGGAAACGTGGGAGATTACAAGGGGTAAAAAAAATATGGATGTACCGTGCCATATTAGAAGCAAAAAACCTTGTTTTGATGAATTGGAAGAGCCGCAAAAAGATTCCATTGAGCACATGGATTGATAATATGGACAGACTAGCTACGTACGAACAAATTGCATGTTGACGCAAATTAAGAATAGATAAATATGAAGAAATCTGGAAGGAATATTTAAGTGATAAGGCGGACAGTGGTGGGAAGTAGGGAGAGGAGAGGTGGGGGAAATTGTTAAAAAGGTGTAGTCATAGGTATATCAGTATTCAAATCTGAATTGTCAAATTGTGTTATTAGTGTTACTATGGTTTTTGTTGTGTCTTTTGCGGTTGTTGCTTGTATTGAAAAAATGATTAATTTTTTATTTTTTTTAAAAAAAGGACAGATGCAACCTCCTAGCCAAAATTATGAAAGAAAAATGTCCACACACGCCAACTGCAAACTTCAGTGACTGAAAATACTGTGTTTATGAAATCCATAGACTTACCACCTTCTGTAAAACTGGGATAGTAAAATAGTCTCTTAGGGCACCTTCAATATGCATGGAAAATCTTTTACAACTTTCTTTACAGAAAAAAAAAGTTTAATGGTTGCAGACAACCAGCTGCATTTTTGTTCTCCTATAATACTCAAATGGTATGAATAATTCATGCATCCAGGTACGCCAAAATAAAACGGAACTAGTGAAAAGAACTAAATTAGGGTTACATAGCAAAAGCATAGGTTAAGCAAGAACACTATCTTACCTCCAAGGGCCCTTCCAGACTGGGGTTTTATTTCTAACATGCCAAAGGTGCAATAATAGTGCAATAGTGGTGTATTTATGTCAGACCGTCCACAAATTAGATGTTCGGTGATAGTTTCCCAGTGTTACCATATTATTGCTCTCTGGAGGGACACTTTGTAGAACATTTGTGGCATGGAAGAGTTAGGAGGAAACTACAGGCATGTATGTATTGCAAATAATTCAGTACGTGCACCTCAAAGCATTTGCAGGTGCCAATGGTCTCGAAAGTGTGATCATGTATAATCGCCTCCAGGGCTTTTTTCAGGGGGAGCTCACAGGAACTCAGTTCCAGCACCTCTCTAGTGGGGGCCATTTCCATTCTAAGAGAACGAGGGAGGTGTTCATGGTGAGTTCTGGCACCTCTTTTTCTAGAAAAATGGCACTGATCACCTCAATAACATCATGAGCATACTGAATGCTCAGTAAAAAGGAGAGATCCTAATAGGGAGCGAAGTTATGTGCCTCTGTCTAGTTCATATTACTGTAATAGCACCAACCTGGATAAAGAAAATAAACTTTGTGAAGGGGGGTTTAAAAATTCTATTTTAAAGGTAGAAAATTTAATGAACCTCTCTACAATATTCCTTATTACACATAAAGTGGTTCAGACTGTACAATTTATTTAGAAAAATTCAACTAAGATTTCTTCCATTTATTACAGCATTGGGAATAAAAAAAAAAGGTGACCTAGTGGAGAAGTTGACAGTCAAACTATCGAAGAACTAAATTGTCCTCCAGCAGAGAAAGCCCTCGATGTGTTCAGCAGCTCCAGCCAGCTGAAAAACTCCTGCTACCTCTAGATTAGAATATACAATTTACTTTCATTAATGAAAAATTAAATGAAAGAGCTCTTCCTTCTTCTGTTATGATTAAAGACGAAAGCTGGCTGAGTAGCTTTCGGGAAGATATTTGGGTCCCAAGAGCTAAAATTCAATACACTGTAATTGCTATACAATCTCACATCGGATTAACATTCTCTCTCTCTCACTCACACACACACACGCACATCACGCAGGGATAAGAAAATATATGGAAATGGCAATTAAATATATACAGTAAGCTTGCTGAAATGAAAAACCGATCTTAAGGATGAGAAGAATTGAAACAAGAAACCAATGCTAACAATTGTCTAATATATACATTATGGTAAGATGCAATTAATGGCTTGCAATGAATGAGTAGCCATGAAGCATTGCTTGTTGTTCGATCCGAACCCTAGATCGTGTCTTCCACTCCTCCCAAACAAGGCACAATCATGAAAGTCAAGCCATCCAGAACAGACCGACTTGAAAGATTATACCTCTTTGTGAAGTAGCTGCATAGACATTTTATTCAATTCAATGTAAGTTAGCTGTTCTAGCCAAAGACCCGACAAACCCGCAGCAACAGGACCAATAAAACAATATGGATCATGCCTCCATCATATGACCCAACTTCCATGATATCAGAAAGAGATACCAGAATCCACTAACCCAGCCAGTGTACCAGTTATGGCATTAGAAATTTCCTTTTCCAATGCATCCATTCTGCTAAAGATTCCCTCTGCTGCTTGCTTTGAAAAGAGACACTGGTCGCATAAAAGCTCCCTTTTTTAAAAGAATAAGGTGGGAAATACAAGCTCCTGGCCCTGTCGCCTTGTGGGCTCCTCCTGTGCCTGCCCGGCAATTGGGGCAGAATCCAGTTGCCCCCACACTTTTCCCTTCCCTAGACAACCGGGAAAGGGGGACATGAAGAGAATGAAGTAGAAATGAAGAAGCTGGGGGGTGGGGGTGGTAGCCAACAGGAAAACACAGTGAAAAAACTCACTCAGAAAGATGATCCAGCAAACAGGGTGAAGGAGAGGACTAGACAAAGGGAAAATCCACAGAAAACAAGCACTCAAGCAAGTGTTTTGCTCCACCCACAGAGAGAGACATGAAGACCCAACCATCCCTTGCAGCAGGCAGGGTCAGTCCAGAGAGAGATGGGATGATTCTGCCCTACTGGAGAGAACACTGCAAGTTGAAGACCCTGCCTGTCTCCAGTAGAGGAGTTATCCCTATCCCTGGTCAAATCTCTTCTGAGGTGTTAACTTATAATGCTAAAACTATGTAATGCATTACTGAACATTTCAGCTGCTGAGCTCATCCATATGCTTAACTGAAGCATAATTCTGTCAATGTTTCAACACATCAGAATAAAATGCCACATAAAAGACTATTGTCACACTTTGGGTTTAGTCGGGTCCGACTCTTTGTGATGCCATGGACCAGAGCACGCCAGGCACTCCTGTCTTCCACTGCTTCCCGCAGTTTGGTCAAAATCATGTTGGTAGCTTTGAGAACACTATCCAACCATCTCGTCCCCTGCCGTCCCCTTCTTCTTGTGCCCTCCATCTTTCCCAACATCAGGGTCTTTTCCAGGGAGTCTTCTCTTCTCATGAGGCGGCCAAAGTATTGGAGCCTCAGCTATTTCCCCGCAATTATTTAGAATTTTAAAGGTGGAAACAGTGCTAGCAATTTTGAAATCTTGTTTTCCCTCACAAATGTTTTATCACACTTTCTCCAAACTCTGGGGTTAAATTAGGCCTTATTCTTATTTTTTAGATGAATTTGGTCTATGGGTACTAAAAGCTGATTCAAAACTCTGGTTTCTCTTCAGATCGTATAAACAAGTACATATAAATATAGACAACCAAAATTACAAAGGAAAATTCCTTAATAGTAGTGAAAAAACCTACAAAAAATGTCGAAGTGCATGACACAGAACATAAGCAACTATGGGAAAGATAAAAGAAAAGAAAAGAGAAAAAAATAAGAAAAAAAAGAAAAAAGAAAAAGGAAGATGAGCCAAAGCAGGAAAGCTCATCTATTATACACTTCTGTCAAGCTTGCAACAGATCATTATTCTTATCAATTCTCTCTATCTGCATTCCAAAGGAATCCCTCATCCCTTGGTATCAGGGAGCATTTCTCTATGCGGTATCATTCTAAACATAACCAGGTCTTTCTTGTTGAGCCCTTGTCCCCTAAATAATTATTTAAACATTCCCATTCTTCTTTCACCAATTTTTTAGATTTATCTCTTATTGCATCTGTCAGCTTTGCGAGCTCCAAGTACTCGCACAATTTGACTACCCATTCCTCTTTAGTGGGTGTATTTTTATCTTTCCAGTGTTTTGCCACTATAACCCTTGCTGCTGACGTTGCATACATAAATAGCCTAGTTTTATTTTTGGGAATATGATCTGAAACCATTCCTAGTAAAAATTCTTCCGGTTTCTTGCTAAATGTAGTTTTTATCAATCTCTTTATCTCTTCATAAATCATATTCCAAAATCTTTGTATCTCTAGACAGGACCACCACATATGGTAGTATGTTCCTATTTACCACATATGGTAGTATGTTCCCTTTTACATTTCGATCACCTTCAAAACTAGTCCAGAGACACATATGAAATCATATTAGGTGGAAACCAAGAAAACAAAGGAGCTTTGCTTCCAAATGCTACCCTTCCCAAAATCTTGCCTTGTTGAAGTCTTCAGAAGTTGCTCTCATCTCTTTCCATGTCTTATTCAGCAGCTGGATACAAATGCAGAAGAACTCTTCAAATGACCGGTCGTGCGTGAAGAACATTGGGTGGAAATCATTGCAGGTCTCACTTGCTAAATATGAATAAATTAAAACAAAAAAGTATTAATATGTGATTGACGAGGAGCTCCTCCTAGAATAATATACAGCAACAATATAATTAACTGGCTTGAGGTAATAAGCAGTGAGTGAACAGGTCAGAGCAATTTGAGAATTACTAAACAAATGGCACCACCTCTTCTGGGGAAAAAAAGTGCTGGTTGTTTTAATTTAATAACCCATTCTTCGCCCTAAATTCCTAGGGCAGGTTATAACAATATAAAATACAACATTAAAAGGGTGTTTTTTTAAAAAACAAAACTTAGAATTACAAAAACAGCAAAAAATAGGGTGAGCTCTAAAAATATACACCCTTTAAAGTGTAATTTCTTAAACTACAACTGTATAAATATAAAAAAAATTGTCCAGTAGCACCTTAGAGACCAATTAAGTTTGTTCTTGGTATAAGCTTTTGTGTGCATGCACACTTCTTCAGATACCTGAATCTACAACTGTACATTTCACCTTATCACAAGTTAATTCCTTTTTTGAGGCTCCTCAAAATTTATGGAATTTATGGAACCAGATACAAGTCCAAAGATCCAACAGCAAAGCAGACCTTTGGAGCAGCTCACCCTCTTGGTGGGCTCTACTACATGTTGAAGGGTCACCTCATAGTTCTTCCATCTACCTAAACGAGGGCAGAGATGGCCAACGTGCCTCCTGAACCAGGGCCTAATTCTCACAAGCAGTGATGGTGCAATGGCCATCTGCTTCTAGGTTATGTACCTCTTCAGACCACAGGTGGGAGCTCACGTGATTGAATACTCTCAGTTCATATGATAAAATCCCTGTACACACAAAACCAGATGTTAGAGAGGAGAGACCAACCCTAGTCTTCTCTTTGACATTCTACTATTCTTTGTTCAGGGATTTTTAAAGAGTATTCTTCATGCATGTGTACCCCCAACTCACATTCCAAAAAGGTACAGATTAGAAACTAGATTTATTGCCCATCTGTTTTTGGGGATGACAAGATCTACACAAATTATTTTGGAGGGGCGCTTGGCATAGTGATGGTCAGCTGGATTGGTCAGTGGTGCAACTGGACTTGGAAATGGCATGATCTTTGAGATATAGTTGCTATTCTTGCTTATGGTTGGTGTTTGAACCTTTCCTCTCCCACGGTTGTTACTAAACCATTTTACAATCTGTGACTTTAATCACCAGGATGCCCTCACGGAACAGAGGCCCAAAACCTTTCTAACGGTGCCATGTTCCAATTACAAAGTTAAATTATAAATGCAAGTTTTAATGATCATGTCAGATGGATTGAAATCCAATCAATTTCTCCTAGAGATGTGGTTAGGGTGCAAGTTAATTTAATAGTCTGGGCCCAATAACATTTCATTATTTTTCATGGCTGGACTCTCAGGGGGAGTTATGAAAGTCATTGTATTCAAATCTACAAGTTAGGCCTGAGTCATTAAAATAAATGAGTGGTGTCAGGGGCCTCGTTTTCAGGGGTTCGTGGCACCTTCAATTTCCATTCATCCTCACTGCAGCTGTGACTGAACAGCATTTCTGATAATCAGACCTTCCGTCTGTAATTGAACACAACAGTAGCAAAGCCCAAGGGACCTGTGTAGTTGTCATCAACACTATTAAGAACGAGCAGAAATAAAGGCACTGCCGCAAACATGGGAATGAAACCAGGCAATGGCCTTGGGATATCAAGGTCTTTTTAAAATTAAATTTCTCACATCCTCAGCAGCTCAGTTTTGCATCTTACAAATGCAAATGAAAACAAATGAAAACAAAAAGTGAGGGAAGTATAGATCAGAGATACAGGAAAGGAATAATAATCATAATAATCTTCCAAAGTGTTATGGCTCAAATGAGTCTTCCTCCGTGGCTTATTTCACCTGTTTGCTTATAAGATGCTCAAAGACCATCCATTTTAAGGGACCTTACAGGGCACAGCTTTGAGCAGCTTGTAAAGGAGGGAGCAGGATAAGCCCCTCAGGAAGGCTCAGTTGAGCTGAAATGCATATGGCTTACATAATAAACATTCACCCTCAGAAAGCAAATACTGTATTTTTTGCACCATAACACTCACTTTTTTCCTCCTAAAAAGTAAGGGGAAATGTCTGTGCGTGTTATGGAGGGAATGCCTACGGGTGGCATGCCTACGGATTTTCCTCCTCTAAAAACTACATGCGTGTTATGGTCGGGTGCGTGTTATAGAGCGAAAAATATGGTAGTTTATAGACCAGCTCAAAAAAACGAAATTTCAGATTCCAGTACCAACACTAAATTGGGGAGGACATATTTTGCTAATGAATCCTTAGGTGATCAGCTCAAGATACCTTTGCTCAGAAATTGATTCTTATTTAAGCCGTAGAACTGACAATTGGAAAAGTGGGATTGAGGTACCTTAAAAGAATGTCTCGCCATGTTCAGAAATGGTAGACATTTGATACAGCGGCTGGACTGGAGGTTGGGAAAGGGAGAGGAACAAACAGATGCTCTTGTCTGCCACGTGTGACTAACTTTATATAAATGCAGGCAGAAATTGTAGAACATCTTCACACAGCATGCTAGCCAAAGCCTAAGTCCAATTCAACATCAACATCAATTTTCAGACAGCATCATTTCAGATTTCAGCTGTGTGTTGGGTGGCCGTGGGGTGATAGTGATGGGAGATTGCATTGTGGAGTGCTCACCAGTTTGCCATTTAAAAATGCTCTTTGCGTGTAGAAAACTAGATGTTAGGGAGAAGAGCATTCAAATATGGAATTTAGCATCTAATACTATGAAATGGTACAAGCTAGGATAATTGTACCAGATGACCTTCTGTATGTCCACACTAAATCTCAGACTGAACATATTCTGAAGAATTTTGACATAGTACTTGTACTTAGTGGGCATTTTGTTTCATTGAATTTACTTTGAAAAACAACAACTGTTGCCTTCCGCCCCACTCTCTTGGCATGAGAAAAGCTAGAAATCTTTAAAAAAAAAAAAAAAGTAAGCAAAACTGCTAAATTGCATATTTTCAAATTAGTTTTTCATCCCAGCACCCCTCGGTGTAACCTGAAACCTGCATAGCAGCCAGGAGTGACTAGTCTATCAAACCTCTTCCCATACTCCATCTTGGAACTGAAACCAAGGCAGAAAGTATGGCTTTAACATGAAGCCATATTTTTCTTTTTTCTTCCTCCTCCTTGCTTTCCCAAAACCTTGCTCACCATGTTGTGATGTTTTGGTTGGACTTATAAAAGTAGACCTTGTGATGAGATTTCTGAGTTTTCTTACGAGCCAACCTGACTACCTTTGCTTTTTATTTTCTTGTTGTTGTTTTTTTCATGCTTTGCCTTAAACCACTTCATAGCTGGGGGGACGACCCTAATTAGGATGCTCTGTGGCATATCCAAAATAGTCAGCTATCGTTTCCTATCAAATCAGCTTGTTCTCTGAGCGGTTATTCATACAGTATTTCAAAGCATGTATTTCTTTTGGTTCCCGAGTTAGAGAAGTCTATAGCCTTCAGCCAGGGGCAGGGTGGTGGGCTGTATTCAGTATGGTAGATCCTAAGGCTGTGCAGAAATCGAGGGAAACTATTTCAATGCGGTTGAGGCATACAAGAAGCCTTCTGATGTCGCAGCGCATCATTATAATTGCTACCAAAGTGTAAAAACTGCTATTGTCTCACATTTCACTGATGTCATAAGGATTCTATAAAGTCTTGGGCTTCAGCTGAAATAATATGCAAAGCAAATCTTGGTAGGATAAAAATATAACAAAAGGTACCCTGAGGAATTTTAAGCATTAACAGGAGGAGGTCTGAAGCAATGGCAAGGAAAGTGAGAGTGGCATGAACACTATGAAAATTCTTACTACTATAACTGATTTTATGCAGCTTTTAGACATGTCTCTATATTAAAATCTTGCTGAATTTAGTGGTAGTGGATGATATTAGCAATCTACAAAGACAGTTCCATATAGCAGTAATTCTGAAGCAAGATTTCCCCACATACTTCAAAATGACATTGTTTGAAGCCAGAAACGGTCACTGAGGCATTGCTATGACCTGAGTTTTTAATGTGGTCATTTTTATTACACTAGAACAAAAAGTTAACTTAAAATAAAAGTCAATAACTCTTTTAACTTTGATAAGAACACGTGAGCTAGAAACATACTGACCAAATTTTATTCATGAAAAGCTTCGTTTTTGTTAGCTGTAAATCAAGAATAAGTAATATTTTGAGCATTTTATGAAGGAAAAAGAAGAGGACCTGGCTGGTACCAGCAAAAGTATTTTGGGGTTTCCTCCAGCACCTGCTCCATCCCAACTTTACTTATTAAAACTATTTATAGACTGCTTCCCAAACAAGGGTCCTGAAGTGGTTTAGAGAATATAATTACAACACTAAAATGTTATAAACATGAAAAATCACGTATTAAAATATATATAAAATCAAAATGAACTGCAAACAAAAATTCAGCGATATACACAATACCTAAAATAGGCCAACAAGCTACTTGGGTAAAATCTGAGCTAACAATATTTGTTCTTAACAGTCTTTAGAAGCACCCTACTGCGGTTGCTTCCCGTATAAAGCAGGAGAGAGTCAACTCTTCACACGTGGGGCTTGTTTCCTAGGTACCTTGATCTCTTTAAGGAAAAAAAACACCATCTAGTTTCAAGACTAAGCAAAGAACAAAAGCCTCTCTCTCATACCATATAGAGAGAGGTATCAGAGAAGTGACAATTGCCAGCAAGGTCTCAATGAAATTTGAAAAGGTGCAAAGTAGCCTAAAACATTATCCAGAGTGGTTCACAGAAACTACAATTCCGGTCTACACACATAGCCTTAACCTGTCCTGCTACTGTCTGATCCACTCATACTGTCTTTGGAGATCAACCTCTTTTACATGACACTGCTGACCTTCATATTGACCCAACTGCCTAGCAAGCCAGCAACGGGCGTTGTCATGGTTTCACTCAACTCACAGTAATGATTGTGACAGTAGCCAAAGCCCAACCAATGCCTGCCAGCTCATCTGCATGCTTGGTTTAGTAAAGACAGAAGGAGACATGCAGAAAAAGGACACTGGTTAAAATGACCAGGTTGTTGTGCCCAATCTGTACAAGTTACAGATAGGTAGCCGTGTTGGTCTGCCATAGTCAAAACAAAGAATTTTTTTTTCCCTTCCAGTAGCACCTTAAAGACCAACTAAATTAGTTCTTGGTATGAGCTTTCGTGTGCATGCACACTTCTTCAGATACACATGTGTATCTGAAGAAGTGTGCATGCACACGAAAGCTCATACCAAGAACTAACTTAGTTGGTCTTTAAGGTGCTACTGGAAGGAAAAAAAATTTTCTTTGTTTCAATCTGTACAAGTTATACTTTGCCATTATTACCCATATGGCAAATACTGGCTGGCCTAGACCAAGTCAGACTAATGGTCCATCTCACATAGCGCTGCTGCCCACCCTGATCTGGCAGGAGCTCTCAGGTGTATCAGGCAGGTGTCTTTCCCAGCCTAACACCTGGTGATGCCAGAAATTGAACCTATGATTCTTGCATGCAAACAGCTGCTCTACCCGGGAGCCCTTAGCCCCTCTACATGTATTGTGCACGCATAGTTAGTCATGGGGAATGGCCATCTGGATTCAGGCATGGCACAGTATCCACAACTCAAATCCACAGCAAATCTTGAACTGGCAACCTAAGAACTGTGAGGCAAATATTCTCCTTGTGGATCACCACACACAACACCCCCCAAAAAAGAAAAGTTTGGAGATGAATTAGTCTATAGGTCCAGACTGAGGCTATCCACTTCCCGTGTCCAAGGTATTTGTAGCATATTTTGTCAAAACATACGCGGGTGGCGCTGTGGTCTAAACCACTGAGCCTCTTGGGCTTGCCGATCAGAAGGTCGGCGGTTTGAATCCCCACGACGGGGTGAGCTCCCGTTGCTCGGTCCCTGCTCCTGCCAACCTGGCAGTTCAAAAGCATGCCAAAAAGTGCAAGTAGATAAATAGGTACTGCTCCGGCGGGAAGGTAAACAGCGTTTCCGTGCGCTAGTCTGGTTTTGGTGTTCCGTTGCACCAGATGCGGCTTAGTCCTGCTGGCCACATGACCTGGAAAAACTGTGGACAAACACTGGCTCCCTCGGCCAGTAAAGCGAGATGAGCGCAGCAACCCCAGAGTCGTATGCGACTGGACTTAACTGTCAGGGGTCCTTTACCTGTACTTTTTTTTTTTTTTTGGTCAAAACATAGTCTTCAATCATACACCCCTTTGAAGGAGATTGCCAAAATAATAGTACAGTGGTACCTCAGGTTACATAGGCTTCAGGTTACATACGCCTCAGGTTACAGACTCCGCTAACCCAGAAATAGTACCTCGGGTTAAGAACTTTGCTTCAGGATGAGAACAGAAATCGTGCTCTGGCAGCAGGAGGCCCCGTTAGCTAAAGTGGTGCTTCAGGTTAAGAACAGTTTCAGGTTTCGGACCTCTGGAACGAATTAAGTACTTAACCCGAGGTACCACTGTAATATGAAAAAGCAAGGTCAAAGTCTGCAAAGGCTCGTAGTGATGAGGCTCAGCCTCTCTTTCCACCTGAATTAATCCCTGGTAGGGGAGGAGGAAAATGGTGGGGGAGGGAAAAACCTCTGAAATCCTTCTGTTTCCACACAATGTAGGGTGCAAGCAAATCTAGAGCAGGCCTGCAGAGAGCCAGTGTGGTGTAGTGGTTAAGAGCAGTGGACTCATAATCTGGTAAACTGGGTTCGCATCTCTGCTCCTCCACATGCAGCTCCTGAGTGACCTTGGGCCAGTCATACTTCTCTGAAGTCTCTCAGCCCCACTCACCTCAGAGTGTTTGTTGTGGGCGAGGAAGGGAAAGGAGATTGTTAGCCGCTTTGAGACTCCTTAAGGGGAGTGAAAGGCGGGATATCAAATCCAAACTCTTCTTCTTCTTCTTCTTCTTCTTCTTCTGCAACTGCTTGTGACCTCCCCAAGCCAAATGCTTGGAAGCAAATGGTCAAATGCTGTTCGGTTCTGTTATCTCATTTCCATATTGTTACTGGCAGGAAACTGAGTTTGCCTACCGCACTCTGAACACTTGAGGCCCATGGCTGGTTCTGTACAAAGCCACAGGGAAGCAATTCAGGTGCGATCTACATTAGTTTGCCCTCAGGTGATAAAATGCTAATAGTCCCCACAAAAATCTGATACTAGTGGCATCTCTATCTAAAAGTGTCATCCAAGTCAAAATATAGATTAAGATTGCAAGGGTACAGAAATGGTAGGCTGGCCCTATATAACACAATCCCTCCTCATTTCTTGCCTTCTTTATTCATCCCCTTTAAGTCTTCACATAAGATGCACGTTAAAAAATTATTGTCGAGAACAGCCAAGACCATTCTTTCAAATACCCAGCAGAACTACAACAGTAATTGACAAGAAAGAATGATTTTGCAAGTGAGCAGTAGCGAGAAGACTGAAAGCAGGAAAAACAAAGGAGCAGATGGAGGAGGTGGCAAACCAAGCCAAGGAGGAGACAGTTCTAAGGCGCATATGCTGCCTTGAATTATTCAAGGTTATGATCTAAAAGGGAATTTATTACAAACGAGTATTGCCAGGTGCCAAAAATTCATCTTAAGTTAGCTGGGATCTTATTACCCTGCAGTATTTAACTGACATCGCTTACTGCAAACCTCATTCATGGAGATGGAATGGGTATGAGGCAAAGAACAGGAGATGATTTTGCCATGTAAAATTGTCCTGCTGGCAGCTCCATGCGCTATTTGTTATTGTCACAGATCTTATGCCTGGTGTCTTAAAAGCCTCTTTTGAGTTGCTATGTGCATGCCAATTTTACATCAGCTTCAGTCCTGAAAGAGCAATTGGGTGTCTTCCCAAATGCTTGAGGAATATCTGAAGAGTGAAACTTGCTTGAAGACCAACATTTTGCTACTCAAGAGAGATACTTGCTTAGACATCAGTAAACAGGATGTAAAGCTCATGTCAAGAAAAAGTTACGTATCAGGCCTCAGATTAGGCCTGCACAATTCTTTATCTGCTAAACAAAAAATGAAGTCTATCAACCCAATGCCACCAGCTTGTTAGGGCCTTGATAAATCAGCTGTTTTTGCTAATGCCTGTGATGACCCAAACAGAAGGGTTGTTAAGAACCTAGCAGGCAACATTATATGAGTATTGGGCTATGTGTGGCTTAGAAGGTCAAAAGCCTTTGCATGGGGACCTATGCATATTGAGCCTAATTGGCTAAGTCCGAACTTTGAACACTTTGATTTTGTGGGACAGACTACCTGGAGGCTTGTATGAAAATTTGACCATCTCACAAGCAAACAGTGGAGGGACTCAGGTGTGGGCTAGACTTGTACAATCTTGTTCTTTAACTACATATTTACCTGAGCAAAGTACTATGTGAAACGATGTTGAAAAGTCAGAGATGGTCCAAAAACAAGTCTACAGTTTGTTTAGGCACCAAGTCATTATTGTGCTGGAACATCTGCAGTAATTCTGCAGCCCAGCTCATCAGCTGGTCCACATAGCTTCCAAAATAGATGCCTGAGGAAAGGGTTGCCCAAGATTGTCCAGGGGACTCATTAAATCAATATGTCCTTAAGGCACTCGGCTATCAACCGGAGCCTAGCTGTTACTATAAACCTGTTCTTGCCTAGGAGACTCCTAAGAGAGGGTTAGCTGTACAAAATCTCTTGCCCAAGGGCAAATTCCTTGAGAACGCAACTGAACTTCATTTTCGATGATATATCCACACTGCACATGAACTGGCAGAATTGACTGAACTACCTCTGGATATAATCTAAACAATTATTTCCTTGACAAGAAAATGAGAAGTGTGTGCATGTGTAGGCATAATTAAAAGCCCACATGGCAAATGATACTGAGTTTGGCTTGGGGAAATCCACCACACGTTTAATTCTAAAAATCTGACAACCTAGTTATGTTATTAAGGATGACTCTCCAAGCTGCATTCATGAGGAAACTGTGAATCACAATGCAGAAAATTCCTCTGATATTGTGAGATGTTTCAGAAGTACATATAGGTCTATCACATATATTATATTATCAGTACAATGGCAGGAAGCTGGTTCTAGCTAGATTCCAAGTGTTCTTGCCATCCTCTTTTGCTAAATTGTAAAAAGGTTCTTAATGTTGTATATATTCTGCTTCACATTATTGTCAACTGGAAAAAAAGATTAAATGCAGAATAGGCTGAGCACTGCAGGTTTCATAACACGCTGAGAGCCTGACAACTGCCCTTGAGCAGAAACATGAAAATTCTGATATATTCATTCTGTACAAATTGTGTTATCTAAAATAAGCTTCCCGTTTTGCTAATATAAGGATTACTTTATGTTGGTCATATTGCATAAGATCTACAGGTGTAATGCTAGAAAAGAATTGGCCTGGATTCCATTTGCTGCTTCTTTGTCTCTTGATGCCTTTGTGTCACTGGAGATATTTTGCTTCCTCCAGTACTATTGTGACTGAACCAATATCATAAGTCCCAAAAATGGACATGGGGCACAATGATGGACCCTACAGACCTTATGAATATCCCAGTGCTTTTGTTTCCACTCCACCATACCGTGTTTTCTGCCATCCCATAATGTCTAGGAACATGGCATCTTCAAAATTAGAGTTGAGATTCTCAAGGTTAACTAAATTCCACAGGAGAGACCAGATTCCATGCTTTTAAGGAAAGCCTAACAGCAGACAAAATATACACCTATTAATATATACGTTTATTAAATAGTTCCTTATAAATTCAATCAACTAAAAAGCACAGGAGAAAACTGCTCTTTGAAAATTACTATTGTTTCCTACAAAGAGTATTTAATCTGCCATTAACAGTAATCACAAAGAAGAACAGTTGGGAAATACAAATATGATCAAATGACTTATAACCTAATCCTCCATACTGTTTGCCTGCAATCCTGTGATCTTCCCGATCACAGAGTGGGAAACTTGATGATCTTCAGATGTTGCTGGACTACAACTCCCATCCTCCTTGACGACTGGTCATGCTGGCTGCGGACGATGGGAGTTGGAGTCCAGGTTTCCTCACCTCTGCTCTAGACCAACATAGAATTTAGAATGCTTAGCACACTAAAGTTTACACCTTCAACAAAGTCTGCAAACAATTAGTTAAGCATTGGAGAATAAATTATTTTAACTCATCACATCAAATTAACCAAACAGGCAAAGGCTGAAGTGCCAAAGCAGCTTTTAAATTACAGATTCCTTAAGGGCATTCTCAGTGCGTGAACATCTTCGCCGATGCCTTTGTTGAGCTTCACACATTTAGAGTTGTATACCTCTTTCTGCCACTAATTAGTACAATTCAGATGAAATCAATGTCACACTTACAAAAGAATCGTATTAGCTAGATTGCCATATTGCTTTTACTTGCTAACTCAGAATACCACAGTAACAAACCTCCCTACCCCTCAAATATCCTAATCAAAGAATCTGAGCCTTTGAATTAACACATGCTACATGCAATTCAGTTCAGGGTCCTTCAATGCTACAAGGGAGCTTTGTAGATTAGGAGGATAATCCTTCGGGTTTTGGATTTTGGTGAAGACAATACCTTTTCTGAAAGTTTCAGCTTTGTTTGAAACTTCAAAGCATATATAAAAACTTGCTCCCAGATCATGGTTTCTATTGTTTTAGAGACATGGGTTGCACTTCCAAACGATCAGCAAAACAGAGTTTTGTGCTACATGTCTGCTTCTGCTTTTTGACTTTTCAGCACTCACAGGCAGAGAGTCTAGCAATGGTCATACAAACACAGATATCATCTGCATTAAACAACAGCTAGTACAAATCATAGTTGGCAAATCTATTTCAAACCATGTTTTCTGATTCTGGTTTGTTGACCAATTTCAAACTATAGCTGGTCAATTTGAACAGTTTGCCAAACCTTCATAATATGAACATATGCAACCATTAACTTTAAATACTACTAGAGCTGAGCTGAAAGAGGGAGGTAGTTTTCACTAACATTTTCAGACACTGAAAATGTGCAGGTGCGGCTAATTTCTCAGTCAGGAGGCAAACAATAAGAAAGAACTATCTGTGCTGACTTTATCACAGTGATGGAGACTTACTACACCATAAGAGCTGGAGTGTGCTCCACTGTAATAGTATTGTTCCCTGCACTAAGGATATCTTAAGTCAAAACTGTATTCCTTGAAGGATCCTATTGCCGTTCCTGTTCTGAATGTTTAATGTAGTGGGAATCGACAACAATTTTAAAACAACATAGATGGAACCAGTTGTGCTAGCTCAGTGCTCAAGTGAAGCAGCAGCTGAAAGTTACATCTTCAATCACTGATAAAAGAAAATAGAATTAACAGTCTTCAAAAAGTATCTGATCTTTATTTTCCTAATAGATGACACAACTCAGGATAGCTAATCTGGAAAAAATTAATAATGAATCAATGCAACTGGCCGTAACTACATATTTTTCACTACCCTGGTATTTAAGAAAGGTTCCTTTTCAAGATACGTGTGTAGCAGGTAATGATACTGTCTGTTGTTTCACTTAATAAATGGCACCGTTCAATGGTTTTGGTGAATGACCAAAGAACTTCAGCCTACTGCAAATGTGACTGTGATATATGTTTCACAGTGAATGCAGTGTCCTTTTGGCACAGAAACATTGCCACAAGACAAATTGTGGAAAATTATTGGTTTGGTGACAAAAATCAACTGTTATCAGAGCTATTCATTTGTTTCCTCTCCAACTTCACTTTGCTCTCCATACAGTAATCTAGGAAATTGTACATAGTTTAAAGATTTAAATATATTGGAAGGCTATACAGTGCTTTTTAAGACGAAGCGTCCCAGCTGAACATTGCAAAGGCCTCATCAGTATTCCAAGAAACTCGCAACTGCCCTGCAATGCAACTACTGTACAATGTGACAGAAAGCACTACCTTTTAAATGCCCTCATTCATCATTCATGAATGAAGAAGGATGGGTCATACTAGAAGGGCAAATAACTGGAATTCAGAACAGCTGAGTTCTGTTGCTGCCTAAAACAAAACAAAAAATATTACAGATATCCTGTGTTGTTAACTTTTACAACACCCCCCTCTTTTTTTTGGCCAATATGCCATTTTTCTCGATTGCATAAAGATGGTTATTTCTGCTTCAGAAGACTTTACAGTGAAACAGAAATATTTGTGATGGGAAAACAAATCCCTTTACATGTTTCCCGTATTTACCTGCCATGCCGAACTGGCATTGGTCAAGAGTTTGTCTTTGCAAGAAGGAAACACCTCTCTGGATTCAACAGGTTTCAACCTCACTGATGTGCATTATACCCAGACACTTGCACACATGTAAAGAAGCACACATGGTGTATGCAGTTATCCTTTATTATGAGAACTCCCCCTCTTCTTTCTGTGTCTGCCTTGGGTTCCCTCTCTTGATGATATATTTTCCGTTATGAGACTTGTTCAACAGTTTGTCATGGGACTTGGCCTATCTTCAAGCAGAGTGAAGCCCCGCCTCAGACTGCCCATGCTGCTGGTTGGGCACAACACTGAGGTTTCAAAGACACAGCTGTGGGTGCCATGCGGCCTGCCCAGTGTTGCCTAAGGGAGCCTACTGTCCTTGAGATGTATTATCCCATTGCCTGGATTGAAGAAAGATGCAAGTGCCTGTGAAAGATTGGGAGGACCACCCAGTCCTTCATCTCACACAACAAAACATCTTGGGCTGGCTCTGATTAGCAGAAGCAGTATCATAGACTAGAATTATTATTAGTTCAGACCTGCCAAAAAAGTTGAAGAACATCTTCATGTATGCGACAACGGCCGCAAGAGTTCTGGTAGCACAAGGATGGAAGACTGAAGAAACCCCAACTAAAGAATCATGGCAAGAAAAATTGATGGACTATACAGAACTGGCAAAACTGACATATAAGCTACGGGACAAGGATAACTGTGACTTTAAGGATGAATGGGAACCCTTTACAAAGTATCTGAAGACGCAACAAAGCGAACTGGACTCCTTGGGAGGTTTTAAATAAACATTCACAAACTTTTTATTGATAATAATCAGCTAAATAGTTTGAGGATCTATATAACTTTGTAACATGCAGAAAACAGCATTCTTAGAGAAACCAAAGACTGGAACTGAGGGAAATCGGGGGGTGGGGGTGGGTGGGTTTTGTGTGGGAGGGGGGAGGGAGGAAAAATGGGGGGGGGGGAACAAGAATGATATGTTTTTGGATAATATGTCTTGTTATAATTTTAAATAATTTTTTTAAAAAAAAATAGTATTAGTTCAAGTGGGTTTTCACTTTATATGAAACACCCTTCTTTTCAGGAAGTTTGGCAAATTTCATTCATTCATGTCAAATATTTGGATGGTGACACCTTACATTCAAGAACCTGGTGGCCTCAACATTGTGCATCATTATCTAAATGATGTCAGATTCAAAGGCGGGGAAACCTCCCAAACGTATCAAAGCCAATAACTAACTAACCCATAATTACAGAGTTACTTGATTTTATTTTTGCATTAGGAGAACAGCTGCTGAAGACAAATATTTGCATAGCAAAATAATTATGGAGAACAAACGAATTTTAACTATTCCCGTGACTTGAGAGCAACAGCAATGTACACCAATATATTTTTGGAGACTAATCTTTTTGCTTTATTGTGGAAAGATTCGCGTATAATGGGAATATGTAAGCTACAGTCAAAGTGATGGATCGCCATCGTTTGTACCAAGAGGATTCTAGCCTTTAAAAAGCCTATTAACTGATCCCTGCTTCGTATGAGTCACCATAGAACATTCCATTAGGATGTATTTTTCTGGGCATGATTTTTGTGTTGCTGATGAATCATTCATCAGTGAGTCAGTCTTCACTACAGAAAAGAAAGGTGTGTGCTTTCTTCTCTAACAGAAGATCACACCCAAACTAAGGATGAGGGAGGCTATTCTGCTCTCCCATATGTTTAAACACAGACCTACACCAACTACACAAGCAGGAGTCTGGTTTTAAGAGCAAAAGGGATGTGTGGCAGTGGAGTACAAAACTCTATCTCCAGCTGCCTACCAAACCCCTAGGCACTCCTGGGTATGTGGCTGCTTCTTCCCTTCTTCCCAGTACAACTTGCTCTAAAGACTTTCTTTTCCTGTCCCTCAAACACCCCCTCATCACCATGGCACCCTCTGTCTGCCCAGGCCCAAGATTCCTCTTAGATGGGCCGTCAACACATTTTATCACGTTCATGCCTCTATTATTAAGCTTGGAAGGAAGCTTGGCCTATACTTTTCCACTTGGCCTCCAACCTTCCATTCAATGCTTCAAATAATCAAAACCCTACCACTTATTAATTTCTAGGGGAACCCCCAAATCTGTAACAGTATGTCCTTTTGTCTGTCCTCAGTTTCCCAACATTCATATTGATTAGGTAACCCTGTCTTCTACTATTATATGTAAGGAAGGAAAACTTCTCCTTAGCCACTTGCTGCACAACATGCATAATTTTATACACCTTGCGTGCATTCCAACTCCCCATTTTTCTAAAACCAAAAAGCGCCCAATTTTGTAACTTTTCCCCATAGGCCAGTTGTTTCAGGCAGTTGTTTCATCTCCCTGATCATTTTGGATGCCCTTTTCTGAACCTTTTCCAGCTCTGCAATATTCTTTCTTGTGTGCAGCAACCAGAACTGTGTGCACAGTATTAAAAGTGTATCCACACCACAGATTCCTATAAAGACATTAAGATGATGGGTGTTTCAATTCCTTTCCATAACAAGGATACTGGGGTTTTTTTTCTACACAAGCTGCATGCACACTGGCTCAACATTTGCACTGAGCAAACCACCATAGCCCCAAAATCTCTGTCCTGGTCAGTCACTGCCGCTGCTTTTGTACAAATTGCGTCCTATTTCTTTTTGCTTCTTCCACTTTTTATTGCATGCACAAAATCCTCAAAGGAAAGGAAAAGAGGTTGCAAAGACAACATAATCTGCTTCCCAAAAGGCAACTATTCCAGTACTGCGATACCCCTCATTTAAACTTTTCCTTTGAAACGAAATTATTTGCTCAGGAGCCAGAATTAGCTCAGCTACAAAGGGTTTGTATTACCTTTCAATTATTTAGCCTTATAAACAAGAGCTCTGGACTACACTTTGTCAGGACAGACATAAGAATATTGCCAGGAAACCATTTCATAGAATGAAAACACCCTGTGCACAATTTTAATGGCACTCAATTGTGCCTTAGTTTCTCTAGTTAGTTTCCAGGTAGGCATCAGAGGGACAGGTGAGACACTGAATCCATCTCTAGTGGCCTGGATGGCACAAATGGCCACTTGGCTTTTTCCCTACGATAGCTGCCTTACGGCTCACCCACACACATCTTCATCTGCACTTTTCAGTCACAGGTGTGTGCTTTCCTGGTCCGTGTCTGGGTGCTTTTCGAGGAAGAAGAAGAAGAAGAAGAAGAAGAAGAAGAAGAAGAAGAAGAAGAAGAAGAAGAAGAAGCAGCAGCAGCTCTTAAATGGTCTCAGCAATCCATGGAAAACCCTAATTGCCATTTGTTCCGATTCAGCACTAAAGAGCGGCTTTTCCTGGGGAAAGTGGTGAAGAAAAAATCTAAGGGCTCAGACATGGACTGGGAAAGTGTGGACCTGTGCCTAGAAAACGTGGGGTAAAATATAAGTGTGGATGAGCCCTTAATCGTGGCCATTCCCAGCAGGTCATAATACACCTTATACCTGTATTTGCTTGCTTTCCTCTCCCCTTTCCCTTCTTCTTTTATGGATGTATCTATTAATTTGTAATGTCATTCTGGCACAGATCCATCTGCTTCATTGCTTCTACTTATTAATAAATCAATGTACTCAGGTACACTGAAGTTTTTGGCACAGTGGCAGCGAGGCCCATATCGTGCCACACACTGCGCTTCTTGCAAATGCAAGCAAATCCTTTCATCCATGAACTGCTCCCAACTATTCAAGCAGTCTTAAAAAGAGGTCAGCAAGCCAACAGAAACCAGGAACCTAAATAAAGCTTGTAGATCAACACTGTCACCCTGAATGAGGCCAAGTTCAGAGCAGGGAACTGGTTAAACAAATCCAGGAGCACTTCCAGCAAAAAGCAGTAACTGCTTCCTGAAACTTGATTTAAATGCTACTGTCTCTATGTTTTGGTGCCTGAAAACTGCTTTAGCAACTGGGTGTTTGCAGTGCATAAGGACTGTCCCAGTTACATGCAGCACTCAAAGTACGGTGAAAGCCCTAAGAGGATATAAAGTGCTGACACACACCACTAGGATCAATACGGGGATTTCAAACATCACATCTGGCACCATGCAAAAAATGTTCTGGGGTGGATTCCTCATAGGTCCTGCACTATTTACATCAATCCCAATTCTCTCACCTGCATGTCACCAACAGGCTGTTCACAATTTTGAAGTCAACACTTTCTCTGCATAACACAAACAAGCACAAGGAAACCACTTAAAGGTAATTTACATGCACATATGTAAACTTGGATTATCATCATCATTGTTATTAATTATCACCATCGCCATTTGGTTAAGGTGCAGGAGTTTGGGGTCAAAAGGAAGCGAGTGAACAAAACGCAGAAAGAAGATCTGGGAAAAGTTCTGCGACCTTGATTGCGCTTATACAAGGTCTTGAGAAAGAAAAAATACAAGCGCTAATGGGGGTAATTTGTCAATACGTAGCCATCAGCTTGAGGTTCGTGGAGACCTCATTTATCAAGAGGAAAACTTTGCCAAGAGGATTGCAGGGGGGAAAATGTATTCTACATTAAAACACCATTACACCCAGGTGATTTCAGCCTTCAGATGTGTATGTCAAGTTAATCTTTTTAGACATTTTCCTGAAAGGAGGATTTCCTCTTTTGGAGAATGGAAAATGCTTGCCCTCTTGTCCATCATATATGATCAGAAGTTGTGGAATCTGGGTGAGACATTTCCTTCCTTCAGACCACAACCAGGCAGCATTCTGCCCTAAGGGCTATGTAAAGATTGGAATCCAGAGACTGGGGTGTTCTTGGCTTTTGGGTTCTCCTTTCTTTCCATGCCACCCAAAAATCTGCTCCAGGGGGGTTAGGAGACCCATCTGGAATAGTGTGGGCGGTGACATGGCAAACATCAACATCACTTCCATTTGCAAAAACCTCCATGGGATCATCAAAGTCCCTCCTCTGGAAGAAGAGCTCCTCTTATTCACAGGACACATTTGGCTCCAAATCTGATGGACTCTTACTATTTCCCAGTAAATGCATAGCTTAATACAAATACAAATACAAATACAAATAATATAAATATAAATATCGCAAAATGAAAACCATCAGTTAGTATTTCACTACGGTTAAACTATTCGGCCACAAATACTGAAAAGAAAGAAAAAGAAAGACTCTGCCACCAATGTTATGGCTCACAAAACTTGTTTAAGGCAGGAGCGGCTAACCTTTTTGGTCCTCAGGCTACATTTGCTAATGGCCATCTGTCAAAGGCAGGCATAGGAACTCGGCCCTCCAGATGTTTTGGGACTACAACTCCCATCATCCCTAGCTAACAGGGCCAGTGGTCAGGGATGATGGGAATTGTAGTCTCAAAACCTCTGGAGGGCTGAGTTTGCCTATGCCTGGTCAAAGGGCTATATGCCAGCATTGGTCATGACCAAAATATAAGTGGCTGCGGATGCTGCTACATCTTTACTCTCTTACATGGCATACAACCTTTCAGTGTGTGTGTGTGTGTGTGTGTGTGTGTGTGTGTGTGTGTGTGTGTGTCTCCTGGCTGTGCTACCTGGGCTCCCCCTTACAAATGGCCCCCACAATTCTGCCTTTTCCATTCACTTATTGCTTCATAACTGCAAGCAATGGTTAAAAATATTCTCCTTGAATACTGCAAGTGCCTCCCCAACCGTTCCCACACGGGCTTTACATTCATCAGCTCTTATAATATCTAGCCTGGCACTCAGTGCAGGTGTTGTGAGCGAAGTGGAAGGGAAACTGAGATCACGCAAAGTTTAGGAATAAACAGTGCTGCATGCTGTTAGGGGGCTGAATTTCACATATTGATTAGAAGCAACCTGCCAAATCTTTGACTACAAACCTCTGGTGCATTTTCTGTTCTCAGAGCAAGCATTGTTATATAATTGTACAGCTTCTAGTCTGGAGCAGACAATTATGTAAACCAAGTAGCATGGGTATTACATCCTTTTTACTTTCATCCCTTCTGCTTTTTTCTTAAATGTCATTCCCGCAATTTAACACCAAGCAGCATGTTGCAATTTAAGATAAAAATTGTCAAGACTAAACTGGTTAAATATGTATTCCACTGAAAATACAGTAAAGGTTCTGCATATTTCAGGTCTGTCCTGATTTAGTAACTCCAGGCATGCTTTTAATAGATCAGCAAGAGACTCCCTGCATGCCTGTTGTTCCTTCAGACATAATAAGATGCATCCAGCAAATTTAAGAGCAAGCAGTGAGCTGGTAATCCCAGAAGAAATAATTGGGGGAAATAACGTGCAAAACCAAACAGGAAGAAATATATTTAGCACTATGAAACTCTGATCTCTGCTTTTGTATAATTCAGAGGCTTCAACTGCATTAACATAGAGATATTACTTAACAACGGGCAAGATTTCTTTCTGCCACTTCAGTGAGTTATTAAAATAATACCCAGCGATGGATTCTGGAGGTTTTGTAACATTCAAACCTAAATTAGAATGTTCTCAAGGTCCTGGCATATTAACTGACAAAGCCAAAGTTCCCTGGTTCAGAGACAGGAGGGATTTGACTTAATACTAGCCAGAAACTAAGCTCCGAAGATACGAGCGTGCCTGGCCCCCAAGGAGACTTCACAATTGATGAAGCCAGCAGCACTTGCTCCTCGTCTCAACCCTGACACCTCTTTGGGGCTTAATTTCTGGTTTGCACTAAGTCACAGTTCCCCGCCTTGTCTCAAATGGGAAACTCCGGCCTAATGTCAGATAATAAAATGAACTGGGTTTATATAAGAAAGAGAGAGAACAAACAAAAATAGCCAACATGGGAGTCTCCCAGTAATGGTTGAGGTGCATCATATGGAAGGTTGAGGTGCATCATATGGAAGGAACAAGGTGGTGGCTTTCCAAATCATATTTGCCATGCACTGCAGTCGGTAATGCTGATGTCCCATATTCTACTATGCTGCCTTTAAATGTAACCAGGAGCAGCTATGCCAGAGAAACACGTGACTCAGCTATACAGCTGCAACTAAAACGTTTTATGTTAGTTGTAAAGCGCAATATACAGATGTGACATTAGATGGCGAGAGTGAGCTACGGCAAATTCAATATATTTTTCAAAACTTTTTTTAAAAAGCATTTTCATAGCATGTTTTTTTAATATGTGTATAGATTCAACCACTGTCCTCCATGCTAGAAGTCAACTCAAAGAGCTGGTCGGTTTTGAGATTGCTTGTTTACAACTGGCCTTTTTTTTCCTAACACTGGGAGGCTGGAGGTTTCTGCCTCAGTGCTCTTCCCCCTCCTGCGTAACTTTAGACTGTGCGCTCCTTGAAAACAGATATCTGCAACTAACTTTAACCTGCGAAATGCTATACATATAAATAATTTCAAGAATTTCTCAGTAGCATTAGGTCTTTCAGACCTGTCACTCCTAAGTTGGCAAATCTGACAGTCACTAAGGAAGAACTAGAGATAACAGTGAGACAAAGTGTATGGTCAAAACCTGACATTACAGGAGCGGCCTGGCTTTTGCTCTGCATCTCTTCCTGACATTGCAAAATATAAAAGTGTAAAATACATGACATTGTTCACTGTGTTGTGAGTTTCCTTGGTTTACCTCACTGGCAGCCATTTGTAGGGGTGAGGAAACTTTCGATGTAATGGTTATGGGAAACTGCAGTCAAATATAACTAGTAAACTTAGGGCTAGTTTGTGTATGAAGGGGTTAAGACCACAGAAACTGTATACCTGGACTCAGCTAAGTCACACCCCTCACCTTAAGTTAAGTTTCCTCCTTTGCTCGCAGGCAAGCTCAGGCCACATGCTAAGAGCTATTTCACTATATTTTGTATCACAAGATTTCTGCCTGTGTTTACTTCCTGCTGCACAGAATAACGCATGAATGCAACCTTTGGAGCTAGTAAGTAAAGCATTTAAAATACGTGTGGTCTGGTCATTGCAAAGGATGTAGAGAGGAGAAGCTGTAAGTGGACTAAAATGTGATATTTTAAAGGTCTAACAGCCTATTATTCCCATGTTGCATTGTGCTGCATGATTTTCTGATTTTAAACTCTGCTGGGGTTCTCTCTTGCTAGAATGTTTAGCCCTGTGTTTTGGGTCTAGGATCTTAGCCCCGTGCTTCAGATCTTTTATTAATTACCCACATGGGAGACCTATATCTATTTTCTGCGGCTATTCCACTCTAAACAATGATAATAACAATTCCAAAATCTTAAGCAGCACAGATTCTCCTTTTCCTACAGGGTGATATAGCCACATATATTTTTTACAGATGCAGTTTACTAGATGAGGGGGGCTATTTAATACTTTCCCCCTTGAAAGAGGAAGTATCCTGGGTTAGGAGAGCTATTTAGTCTTCTCTGGTATAGGTGATATACGGAGTTACTACCTCATTAATAGGACGGAATTCATAGCTCAAGCTGGGAGGGATAAAAACAGATTTGTCCTATAAACTTGCTTTACTCTGAAAGAATCTGGCATCAGGAAAATAACAGTTCATTTGGGGGAGTAGCAGGGATTGTTCTTCTAGTTCCCTGTTGCAGAGTATGTGATTTAGCATTCTAGCTCTGACTTTTTCACATGACTGATTTCTGTAACAGCACAGGTTAATCAAATTTGTACTTCTCCTATCAAAAGCCTCTTCCCCTTTCCTTTCCATCAATCTGGAATACCTTCTCAAATCCACTTTGATTCCTCGCAAAGCTATGATGGTGTGCAGAAATCAACGCCCCAAGCCAACAGCCTAGCCGCGATTTCAAAACAAAATAGGCTTGCAAGCCTCTTTGTAAGTCATTTTGCAGAAAAGCTGGGAGAGAGAAAACACAGCTGAGGAAAGGGCATCAGTATTTTTCTATGAAAAATCAATAGAGCTTTCAGCATAGGATTAAGCTTCTCATCTTTCTCTAAATTTCCTTCATCAATGATAAAGCATGTGGAATGTTACTCTTCAAATGACTGAAGCTGCTTGAAACATTTCCACATATTTTAGAAGCAGCTTTCCTGAATGACAGGATTACTGAACATTTCACCTGTCAAGATGAAATGATATATTTATAGGTTCGTTCTGTCACAAAAGTGATGCCTTAGCTCTAGAATTTCAATTTGGTACAACTCAGCTACTTTTACTCCAAAAGAATCAACTCCATCAGTTTTTAATAAACTCCTCTCTTAAGAATTCTTCCTAAAGATCTAGAAACCTGTATGTCTTAAAGCTGAGATGTATAAACGCTGCAGCCGCAATAATCCCCTCTGCTGCTGCTGGCCTTCTGTTGTCCTTCATGTTGTCCTTCTGGCACTTTCCCCACAGAACAATGGGGGAACTCTGACCAACTTTTTTGAGCCCCCTCAAAGCACTGATGATGTTCTACAACTGCAGGCTACTCTTAACATCCCCCCTGTCAATTATATGCTTTCTTTAGTCATTTGACAACTGGTAAATCTGATTTATAAAAGGGAAAAGACGGAATGAATGAATAACACATGAGAGTTGTTACTGAGTGTCTTCCAGACAAGAAACAAATTAGGTGGTTAACAAATGGTTCCAAAAATAAGAATAGTATCAAACTTCTGGAACTGCGTTGAAGAACTATGCCTTTTGGAAAGAACACATGAAATAATTAATAATAATAATAATAATAATAATAATAATAATAATAATGATGATGATGTCCATCTGACTGGGTTGCCCCAGCCACTCTGGGTGGCTTCCAACAAATGAAAACATTGAACACAGTAAAACAGTGAACATTAAAAACTTCCCTAAAGAGGGCTGACTTTAGATGTCTTCTAAAAGTCAGAAAGTTATTTCCTTGACATCTGATTGGAAGGGCGTTCCACAGCTTGGGAGCCACTACTAAGAAGGCCCTCTGCCTGGTTCCCTGTAACCTCACTTATCACAGTGAGGGAACCACCAGAAGGCCCTCAGAGGTGGACTTCAGTGTCTGGGCTGAACAATGGGGGTGAAGATGCTCCTTCAGGTAGACAGGGCTGAGGCCATTTAGGGCTTTAAAGGTCAGCACCAAACCTTCAAATTGTGCTTGGAACCGTACTGGGAGCCAGTGTACATCCTTTAAGACTGGCATGAAATGGTCATGCCAACCACTCCCAGTCACCAGTCTAGCTGCCACATTAGTTGTCGTTTCCAAGTCACCTTCAAAGGTAGCCCCACATACAGCACATCACAGTAGTCCAGGCAGGAGACAACCAGAGCATGCACCACTCTGACAAGACAGGGCGCAGGCAGGTAGGGTCTCAGCCAGCGTACCAGGTGGAGCTGGTAGACATCGGCCCTGGACACAGAATTGACCTGCGCATCCACTGACAGCTGCAAGTCCAAAATGACTCCCAGGCTATGCACCTGGTCCATTATGGGCCAGTAAATTCTATTCTACTGTGTATAAATGGCATTCCTATCTCAGTGAAATCTGACAAGTCACACTGACAGCCAAGAACTCTCAACTGGGGTTGGTGGGTGATGAAATGCAGTGTCAGAAACACCATCATAGCAAGACATTATTCCTGGGTCTAAAGAAGCTGAAGACTATTTTTTTAAAAAAAATATTTTATTAAGGGTTTTCTTGTTTTACACAGTGTAAGTGTAATGCCTCGTATTTTTTTTCCCTTCCATGTAACATTTTTACAAATCTGTTTCATTTGATGAGGCATTAGGGAGAGAAGAAAAAAAAAAGAAAAAAAAAGAAAGGGGGTGGAGGGAGGGGAGATGGATGGGGGTGGGGTCGGGTAGCGGTGTTTCTGTTATGCTTAATGTATGTAGAGTTTGGTGTCAGCGTGCTTGTGTTGTTCACTTGTGTTCCTAACCCCACTCAATGGACCAGAATGTGGTCTAAACCCCCCTTTAAATCCATATCAACGAAAAGAAAAGAACTCACACTGAAACTCACCTACAGGTGGTACCTAACACCAAGGAAACCAGCGCTAATACACCCAGGAACCTCACCAAAATGCTGGAGAGGGTGCACCTCCACAGGCACATACCTCCACATGTGGTGGGAGTGTCCCAAAATCCAACTATTCTGGACAACAGCCATACAAGAAATATGTAAAATAACTAAACAAGTATTAGACGTCACCCCAGAATTGGCCCTACTAAACATCTTCCAAGACAACAATGCCCATTTACACCACAAAGAACTCATAACCCACCTACTTTCAGCAGCCAGAAACACCATAACCAGACACTGGAGAGACCTGTCAGGAGTAAGCATGGACCAATGGTACCAAATAGTATGGGAAACAGCCCTACTAGAAAAATTAACTAATAACCTGAAACTGACACGGGGACAAACAGAAGAAGACACCTTCACCCCGGTATGGCTCCCCTTTATCACATACACAGCCCAACAGGACAACGACAATAATCCACCAACAGCATACAAATCAATATGGCTAACCTGATCCAAAACACCCACCCACCTCACTCACACACGAAAACAAAGATCACCACAGCCAATCACAAACAAACAATCACACCCTAGGCCAACCCCAACCTCTCTCACCACCAAAGGAAGCTGAAGACTATTGATCTAAAGTATCTGACAGCTATAAAGGCCAGGATCCAGAGCGACTTTTCCCATTTTATTTATTTTCTCACATTTATATCCTGACATTCTTCCATCATAGAACCCAAGGTAGCCTCTCTGTGTCTTTTGGGAGGTCACCATTCTAGGCAGTGACCACACCCAGACCTGCTTAGCTGTAGCAAGATGGTGGTCTTATAAAGCTTTCAGACCATACCATGATGCTATCTGAAGCTTAGGCATGCCCAGAATGATTTCTTAAAGAGTATCTTCATTGAACATCAGCATCCCAGAGTGCTTTTGGAAGTCCTTTTTTAAGGAAAGACACACCCAAAGTCAGCTTGGTTCTGGATAAGCAGCTGCAAAGCATTTTGGATCCCACTCCCAAAAATTTAACTTTTGATTTTCTAGCAGTTCTCCAAAAAGTAGATTACGTGTTGTACAACAGAGACTAAAGAAAAAACAGGGAAAATCAGGCTTAACTGACACATCTTCTCGGCTTGACCTTACAAATGCTAATTTTGGCACTGACAAAGCAAAGAGGCTATAATTAAAAAGATACCACATCATTCTGAATGATAAGCAGGATGTTTCCTACATCAATATTTAAATTTATTGGCACACAGAATTGATTCTCTCGTATCTGAAATAGGCTGGCACTTTCTGTTCATGCATCATCTCAAAATTAAATACATAGTCCTTAAACCACATCGCCCAGAATGTAAACAGCAATAAATCTGCCCAGAGTAGATCGAGCTTGTGAGAAGTCAGAGGAGACTCTAATAAAAATCCATTACTGAGCTGGAAGCACAGTAAAAGGTGGTAAAAGGAGAGGGTTCTGCTACCTTGTTACTGGAAATCCATAAAGCATAGGCCAAATCAGCTCTATGAGATTTCATAGCAATACAGTACGAATGAAACTCTTACAATGCTTGATTTATATGTGTGGTCAGATATAGGAATGGAAGGCAAGGGACTGGGGCGGCGGCAATCTATTTTGTCCCTCAGTATTACAAGGAAGCATTTTTTCCTACAACTGAACAAAGCACAGCAACTATTGTATATGGAATGTCACTGAACTCCAATTTTCTTGGTAACAGATGTCCCATTGCAATCCCCAGCACAAATTTACTAATATCTGAGAGTACTGTATGACTTGATCCAAAAGAAGAAGGCGGAAAACCAACTATTTCAGTCAACAACAACAATAAATGTTCATGCTTGCATCTCACTTATGTTCAGAGCACTGTTAGGAACATAGCTGTCAAGCGTCCCTTAATTGGCGGGACAGTCCCTTATCCCAGCGCCATGTCCCGCTGCTGTCCCTTATTGATGATGTCCCTTAAATAAGCTACTGAAGGTAATGGGGTCCTTTCTATGTCCAGCTGTGCTTTGTCAACAACAAATTGTTCCTTTTTTGTGTTGAATATATGCTATATGGTAATATATGGACCTAATAGGTATCTAAAGCCATTTGCTCGCAACAAAATATGTATTTTATCAAAGTAATTGTTGATCCCTTATTTTGGCTGCTGATCCCTTATTTTCGAGGCTGCTAGTCCCTTATTTTCAAATCTGTAAATTGACAGCTATGGTTAGGAAGGCCTAGTGCAGTCTTTCCTAACTTTGGGTCCCCAGATGGTTGCTGAACTTCATTCTGCATCATCCATGACTATTGGGGACTGCTGACTGAGGATGGTGGGGTTTGTAAATACAGCAGCATCTGGGGAGTCAAGGTTGGGAAAGGCTGGTGCATAACTAGAGCAACGGAACAGAGTTACGAAGCAGACAACACGGCAGTCCTGGAAGTAACCAAACCATGACTTAGGCAATGTCAACACCTGTGCTGACAAGGAGCCACGCACGTCTTGCTAGTGTCTCTATACCTCTAGGGGCAGAGTTTAGCTCTGCAAGCTAAATCATAGTTTCACTGTAAATTTGGTGTCTTCAAACCAGGGTTAAAGCAACAAACCATGGCTAGGGTTTCACTTTAGTCCAGTTCTAGGGTCTGCCCTCTGGAGAAGGCATGCACAATTTTACAGAGGTGGCAGTTTCAGGAGATAGTGCCCCAAATCATTTCGCCTGCTTAGGAGGGGTGGGGTGGGGGGAAGACACTTAAGAGAGAAGCATAATAAAATGTATTTAATGCCAGAGGTCAATCTTTATGTGTTTTAGCTTATCAATCATTTAGGGGGAAAGGCATTCCTGTTTCAAACTTCACCCATCGTATGCTTTCCTCAAGATTGCAATTAATTGTTATAGTGGAAGAAACAACACAGGACACAGGTTTGAAAAATCTAAAAGCCTCGATTTTTCTAACCTAAATATTGGATAAAGTTTTGAAATGAATGGGGGCCAAATAGAGAAGTCTTATCCTAATAGCAGAAAATATTGCTGCCTGGCATCTTACTATTTAAAATACTGAAGCAACCCCACTTTTAACACATACATATACCTCTAAAGCATTTAATTCACTACATTGCTCTAAAATTAAATCATTCTGTCAGCTGTAACAGAACAACCTATATAAATGCAGAAGGCTTCATACCTAACTTTATGTGAAATATTAAACACCAGTGATGGTTTTTCTCCCTAGATTATATACCTTGGCATAATTACCCCTAAAGGCAATTTGATTTTATAATATATTCACTGTAAAAAATCACATAATGTTTTTCAATTGCCTATTAATATGCAAATATTAGACTGGAAGCAGACCTGAAGCGAACCCTAAAAATCCCTGGAGAAAACAAAGTTAGGGCAGCAGACTTAACAACCATCCAGAAACACAAACAAATTAGCATTCTGTTGTATGCGCCCTTGTGTTTTGCAATGCGTATTTGAAGGAAGAGAATGAGTCAGGATAGAAAAAAAATAGAAGTGGATGAGGTTGCGTTTCTCTGCATACCTGGGATGCTATCACTGCTGGAATCAGTACTATTCATATATCTATTTGAAGAACAGCTTCTTCCTACGGAACTATGCATTTTACTCCAATCAAATACGCCACCTTGACTTCAAAGAGCTCAATGTGATGATATACATTATTCTCCCATCTTCCCCTCACAATGCGGTGACATTTGCTAGGCGCCACAGCACAATGGGGATGGGAAACTTAAGTCTCCCCAACCCTGGCCTGACACTAACCACAACCCCACAACGGTATAAATGTTTGCATCTTGTTTTGACCCTGACTGCTTTATCCCAAGGGCTCAAGGCAGGTTACATGCCAAGCTTGTGAACCACGTATCTGAATGAGTAGGGAAGTCCTGGCATCCCCGAAACAAATCCCATGACTGTCTCCTCTACTGCACGGTGATCACCTGTGTACTGAAAGCAGATGCACATATATTTATTTAGCACAATTATATCCTGCTTTTATTTCAAATAAGCTGAAGCTTTCACTCAGGAAGCTTTCTAGAACAGTCCTGCTTAGTTTCAACACCGGAACCTCACCATATTTTCTGGACAAAGACACGATTTCAACAGACAATTTACATTTTCCTAGAATGTGTGACTGGGAAGATGGTGTCAAAACTAGGCTGGAGTCCTTTTGTCCATTTTTGGGTCCACCTTTTCTACGATTACTCAAGCTCTCCTGGAACACATTCAGGCACATTTTGAACAAATGAATAACTGCTCTGGAGACGGATAATAAGGTCTCAGAAAGTTGTTACAATCCCCCAAACCTCATACTACAATCCATTGCCTACCCCGCTGCCTGATCTGTAGAGAAATGGGCTTTTGTGTCCATTTTCATCTCGGCCCTGCTCTGTTGCTGCTTCCATTGCCTTCATACAAGAGATAAACGACTATTCCCTCCCTTCCAATTTCAATTTAATTCTTCTTATTGCCACCCCAAGGCAACTTTTTTCTGAAAGTTGAGAGAGAAAAAGGGAGAGAGAACTATTTCATCTAGCTTTCGAAAAACTGAAAATGGTGTGTTTTTTTTAAGGGAGAAGATTGTCCTGCTAATAAAACTCCCATGTTATTATTCAGTCTTCCTCCACTGCTACCGAATGAGAAAAGAATTTCCACTAGATTCATGGCTGGTAGCAGACCTCCATTTTCAAGAAAACTCTAATTAAGCTTGAGTGTAAAAATATTTTTATATTAGAAATATTTTCATCTTTGACTTCGGTCATTAAACATAACTCCTCCTCTACGAATATAAAGGCTGGCTGAATAATGTTTAGGCAATAGCATGGAGCGAAGGAGCATTTTGTTTTAGCACTCAGTGTGGAAAGCCCTTTACTGCCTTACCAGTTTAATAGCAGAGCATTCCCCCTCCCCTTCAGCCAGAAGCTGGGAATGTGAAATAAATCCTCGGTCTGTAGTGATGTTGCAAACATGTAGGCACTAAACCAAATTTTGGAAGCTGCCTCCTACGAATCAGAAGGACTAGCCTTCCTCTGTTTTTAGATTAAAGCTGACAAGTGGTAGACAACTGATGGGTAAGCATTTTAGACGTGCACAGAAGCACACATTTCTGCAAGCAATTTCCACACGATTAAAGAAACAAAAAAAACCCCCCAATTTATGGTCTTAGCAAATATATAACCGTATTTTTCCGTGTATAGGACGAAAGTTTTTTCTTAGAAATAATAGGCAAAAATTGCAGATAGCACGGGGGGGACAGGCGATTGGTGGCAGCAGCCAGCAGGAGATTGTCAGAGGCGATTGGGCGTGTGATTGGTTGGTGCGGCAAGGCCTGCTGACGATTGGCTGCGGTTGTGGCAATTGGACGTTGACTTATGGCAGCCTTGAGGAGTGCGTGCAATCAGCTGTGGTTGCGTCAAGTGGTCAGTTGGGCTTTTGGTGGAGCGTGCAGACGATTTGTGGCCATGTCAATGCGTGTAATTTGCTGTGGTGGGCAGGTTGTATAGCGATTGGTGGCGATGACCCCTGCAACAACAACTTTGGGCAACCCCCCCCCATTTTTATTTTTATTTTAATTATACATGGGGGCGTGTTATACACGGCAAAAAACGGTATATGGAAAATATGGGACTAGTGCCATTCTAGTGCCAATATTGGGGAGCCTGAGCTCAAATTAAATCTCTTCTATTAATTTCGTTACAGTAGCCGGTTTGTGTCATTCTAAGTGGGTTGATCAGTTATGTTCCCATAAAGGTGACCTGTCGGATAAGTAGAGTATGTCCCCTGGTTGCCCTTTCCACAATCTGTTCCTTCCTCCATGCCAGGTGGTAGCTGCCTCGACAGATGACATTGTTGCCAGGCTAACCATGGGGCTTTTGTTCTCCCAGAACATACCTGCTCATACCTTAATGCCTCTGGGGGCCTTTGCATGGAGAAAGAGCATGCTGATACCTTCCTCTTGCCCACAAACATCAAACAATGCATGAACCAGGGATTCCACGGCTCATTGCTCCATCTCATGAAAGTCACTGCCTGGAGCATATGAACCAAGGTGTAGTTTGCCTGGCACATCCTGTTTTCAACTGAACGCTACTATTTGGGTGGTGACCAATGCCTGGCCTATCAGGCATAGCTCTCAAAAAATGCAGGGGTAGCACAACTCTCCTGATTTGTTTCTTGGTCTTGCCACTAAAACAGTAACTTCCGAGGGAGAATAGGAAGTGAGGGCTTTGTGTTACTGTTTGTTCCCTCCCTCTCTCATCTCAGCAGTCCAGGATATATTACAGAGGTGTCGGCTGTCTGGGCAAGAGATTAGGAAGAAAAGTGAAAGATGGGGACTAGAGTTGCTCAAGCTTAGTACGGTGGCTAGTTGCTTGAGTTCCACCAAGATGGGTACTTGATTGGGGAAGAAGGGTGCTTTGACAGATGGAACCATCTAATACTATGAGTATTGCGATAGAATCTTTCCACTAAAGGGACCAAAAGGCCACCGATTATCCAGACCACAGAACATCACAATCAGATAGCGGGTACGCTGCACAAAACCTGAAGGTAGAACAAATAGCTTTAGATGACTCAAAGAATGCCAAATCACATAGCATGCAACCTGGGTGGGGTTGAGGGTGATGAAACAGGATTACTCGACAATGAGAGCTCGGCTAGAATACTTTCTCCACACAAATATCATGATTGGTCTGGATCTATGCAGGCACCAAAAGAATATTTTCCAACTCCCAGAGTGAAATCACAGAATCATAAAATTGTTATAGAGTTGGAAGGGACCATGACAGGCATGTAGTGTGGTGTAGTGAGAGCCAGTGTGGTGTAGTGGTTAAGAGCGGTAGACTCGTAATCTGGGGAACCGGGTTCGCGTCTCCGCTCCTCCACATGCAGCTGCTGGGTGACCTTGGGCTAGTCACACTTCTTTGAAGTCTCTCAGCCCCACTCACCTCACAGAGTGTTTGTTGTGGGGGAGGAAGGGAAAGGAGAATGATAGCCGCTTTGAGACTCCTGAAGGGGAGTGAAAGGCGGGATATCAAATCCAAACTCTTCTTCTTCTTCTTCTAGTCCAGCCCCCTGAAATGCAGGAATCTTTTGCCCAATGTGGGGCTTAGACCCGTGGCCCTGAGATTAAGAGTCTTGTGTTCTACCGAGTTTCTCTGTCAAACTACTTGAACTTGTGTATGACCCTTAAGACCTAGATCAAGGCAAAACCCAGTGGTTTGTGGAATGGAGTGGGTGAATAAAATTGGGAAGGCACACAGGGTTAGTTACACTTGGGTTCCATTGAAATCAATGTGAAACATTAGTCCTGACTAAGTGCAATCTAAAGGCAATTACTGTATTTTTCGCTCCGTAAGGCGCACCTGACAAAAAGACGCACCTAGTTTTTAGAGGAGGAAAACAAGAAAAAAAATATTCTGAACAAAATAGTGGATGTATAATTTTTGTGGTTCATGCTGTGGCCACAGACATGTGATCTGACGGTGAGTTTGGGGTAGCCCAATGCAAAAATCCTGAGGATCCATGTGGATCCGTGCTTTGTAACCACGTTTTTGCGCCATTGCGACCCCAGGCAACAGTGGGTGCATGATTTTTTTGGTGCAGGCTGTAGCCATGGACATGCTATGTGATCTGATGGTGAATTTGGGGTGACCCAGTGCAAAAATCCTGAGGATCCATGTGGATCCATGCTTTGTAACCACGTTTTAAGTGGGGAGGGAAGGGAAAGCACTCAAGGGACAAGGAGCACACGTGGGGTGTGTGGAGAAGGATGCTGCTAACAACACAGGAGAGGGGTTTAAGGGGAGAAGGAGCACATGTGCAGTGTGTGGAGAAGGAGGGTGCTAACAACGCAGGAAAGGGGTTTAAGCCACTCGTATAAACAACTCCTCTCCTCTCCCACTTTGCTCCTTTAAAGCAAGCGGGCTCTCTTTCTCTCCCCCCTCCCCGGCTTAGCGAGCTGAAAAGCTTTGCTGCTATTTAGCGAGCTGAATGGGGAGGAGAGAGGGACAGAGAGCACGCTCGCTTTAAAGCAGAGAACCGGACAGGAGCCACTTACACGGGTGTAAGCGGCTCCTCTCCCGCTTTGCTGTTTCAAAGTGAGCCACAGAGGAGGGAAGGAAGGGGAACCATGGATCCTCCGCTCGCGACTGCAGCAGATCCCCCCGCCATCCGTAGGCATTCGCTCCATAAGATGCACAGACATTTCCCCTTACTTTTTAGGAGGAAAAAAGTATGTGTTATGGAGCGAAAAATACGGTATCTTGTTCTCTTTCTAGCCTTGGATCTTCACGTTACCTTTGCAAAACAAAAAAAATATCTAAGTGCATATATTGAATGCTGGGCATGATACTACATGCCTACATATTCCTTCCTAACCTTCATGCAATTCGCATTTTATGTTCTGTAAGGACTGCCCATGATCAGATATGCATCTGTAAGCCCCATTCAGATGTCATGCTGAGCATGAAGACACAGAGCAGGGTGGCTGATGGAGCAGGACCCTACAACCCCGTAATGTGTTTAATATCTGCAGTTTTCCAAATGCGTTCAAAGGCCAAAGGCCACTAAGCACTGAATCTTTTCAGCTGTGTGTGCAATTTATTGCTCTCAAAAAATAATCATTTCCAGTTTTGCAGTTCCTGCAATACCTGCAACAATCCTCCTACCTGTGCAGGGAATACAGCATACGACTTAAATACCAAAAATAGATGGCCCTCCAGGTCTCTTCCCATTATAATTAGAGCCAAACCATAATACAGTTCCAAAATGCCACACTGACCTCTGTTTTACTGAGCCAGCAGGACTGAAAGTTCAGCTGACTTCTTTAAAAGCCTGCAAAAGCCTGGGGGCTTGTAGCTTTTCCTGGTCATGGTTTATACTGATCTACGGATCTCTGAGAAGGGCAAGCAAAGTTTAATTGTCAGAAGCTAATTTTCTTAAGCCTTTCATTAGCAAGAATGTTTAAGGCAGAGAAAAAGTGATAGATGAAACTTCAAAGTGGACTAGAATACCAGTGGCCCACAGTTAAGTATCCTGCCCTAATTGCAGAGCTGGTTTCACTGTGCAGTTCTAGCTCCTCCAGTTACTCATTTACATTATTTTTATGGGCAAAGGGATCTGTTGGCAAAGAAATATAGCTATATATGCTCTGTTAATTTCCTGATACGTCAAAGCTAAGCACTGTTGCCAAATGGACTACTGATAAATGCAAGGAAGGAAAATGGCAAGTTTTCTTGAAGATTCTTTAAAAGACTTCATCTGCTCTCCTATATAGCACTGTTGCTTGTATAACTATTTCAGCTATTTTGCTGTACAATGGTACCTTGGGTTAAGAACTTAATTCATTCTGGAGGTCTGTTCTTAACTTGAAACTGTTCTTAACCTGAAGCACCACTTTAGCTAATGGGGCCTCCCACTGCCACTGCGCCGCTGCTGCACGATTTCTGTTCTCATCCTGAAGCAAAGTTCTTAACCCGAGGTACTATTTCTGGGTTAGCGGAGCCTGTAACCGGACGCATCTGTAACCCAAGGTACCACTGTAATAATAATGATTTATTATTTATACCCCGCCCATCTGGCTGGGCTTCCCCAGCCACTCTGGGTGGCTTCCAACAAAATATTAAAATACAATAGTCTCTTAAACATTAAAAGCTTCCCTAAACAATTATTATTATTATTATTATTATTATTATTATTATTATTATTATTATGTATACCCTGCCCATTTGGCTGGGTTTCCCCAGCCACTCTGGGCGGCTTACATACAGAATGTTAAAACACGATAAAACATCAAACATTAAAAACTCCCCTAAACAGGGCTGCCTTCAGATGTCTTCTAAAAGTCAGATAGTTGTTTATTTCCTTGACATCTGACGGGAGGGCGTTCCACAGGGCGGGTGCCACTACCGAGAAGGCCCTCTGCCTGGTTCCTTGTAACTTTGCTTCTTGCAGGGAGGGAACCGCCAGAAGGCCTGTGGAGCTGGACCTCAGTGTCTGGGTTTAACTGTGTTTTTAAGTTGGGTTCCACAGAACAGCGCAACTTGTTTGGTGTGTCCGAGGAAACTTTCAACTTTATAACAAACCACTTTTGAAACTGAGCATTGGTGATGACAAAATCACTAAAGCAACAAGGGGGCAAACTCCCTGCATTTGCTCAAGTCTTTGGCCACACCTGAAGGACCTCCTTGAGTACTTCCAAAAGAATCAATACCAGTTGTACTAAGAAACATCTGCCTACAATTTGAATTAAAAATTCAAAAAGAAACATGGTAAGAGATAGGATTGTGTTTTCCACATGAATACAAAGCAGCCGCAATGTGGGATTTTCACTTCTGCTTTAGATTAACCAGAGTTTGTTGTGTTCTCTGGACTCAGAACTGTGGTTAATTGTTATTAACTATGTTTAGTATAAACAAGTCTGCTTGAGTTACAATGGTTTGACATTAGCTGGCTTGATATTAACCATAAGTAATACTAACCACAGTTTTCTGGGCTCAAATGACCTGGCTTTCTGTGGTTAATCTAAAATAAACACAAATGGTCCCACATTTCCTTCTTGGATATCACAATATTCTTGCCTGTAAAAGCTGCTTTGTCAATAAACAGAGCTGAAATGCTTAACAGGGCTACCCATGAATGCCTATCAGAATGTAATCCCTCCACATTAGAAGAAAAAGCAAATGCTAAAATATGTTTGCTCACACACAAAAAAGGCCTCCTTAAAGATTATGAACAACATGAGTCACATAACCCTGCATGGCTCGTAATAAAAGTTAAATACAGATCTTTTTAAAGGGGTAAATGCTACCAATGGGGGAATCTTTCAGAGCTGAACATCTGTCTTATTTCAACATACTCAAAAACTATGCTGGCATGCCCTTAGCTACAAAGCAGCTCCTGTCACTCGAATGTTAAGGCTGTGCTAGGGAAAGCAGCTATCACAATCATTATTCCACAGTTCAAGGGACCTCCAGCTGCCAATCTTGACTTACCCTTGGTGGTTTCGCAGATTAGGCTGCAAACACCAGGCCGCAGATATCATAGAACCACAGGCAGAGAAACTTTAACTCACATAAAATGATTAACAGCAATAGCAAAGAGCCAATGACTGAGTGACGAGAGTCAAGATGGAAGCCCAAACACAGACGGCAAATTCAAAGGGCTTTTTTGACCAAGAGTGAGTGTGGCACAGCAGCTCTGCCACTTCCGGTTTAAGTAAGGTAAAAGGTAAGGGGACCCCTGACCATTAGGTCCAGTCGTGCCCGACTCTGGGGTTGCGGTGCTCATCTTGCTTTATGGGCCGAGGGAGCCGGCATACAGCTTCCGGGTCATGTGGCTGGCATGACTGAGCCGCTTCTGGCGAACCAGAGCAGCGCACGGAAATGCCGTCTACCTTCCCGCCGGAGTGGTACCTATTTATCTACTTGCACTGATGTGCCTTCGAACTGCTAGGTTGGCAGGAGCAGAGACCAAGCAACGGGAGCTCACCCCCTCGCGGGGATTCGAACCACCGACCTTTTGATTGGCAAGCCCTAGGGCTCTGTGGTTTAGACCACAGCACCACCCGCTGCTCCGCCACTTATGGTTTAAGTATTCCATTGCAAATGCTGCAGGGTAATTGTCTGTCAGGGCCAAACTACGTATTACCTTAAACACCAAGCTTAAATTACCTTAAATCACCAACCCAGGTCTCCTTGTTTCTCAGGTCCCACTTAACTGGCTGCAGGTGAGCAAGAAAATGCTGAGCATTATGATGTCATGTTACATGTCTGATGTAACTAAAGGTTGCCAAGAGATGAGAGGAGAAAATAGTGGCAACCATGCATTTAACATACAGTTAGGCCTTTAAATTCGGATGTAGGCCTGTGGCTACACACTAAGATCAGTATGTCACAAATTCGCTCAGAAGTTTGGTATATCCGTTCAATTCATAGCAAGCCATATTATAAAACCACAAGAGTTTCATTCACATAAAGTACTGATCTGACCAGCAGCACAACCAACCACCATCTTCAGTGTCTAACCCCTTCCCCCGAAACTATTGACACCACCTGGGCTGCCTGCAAAAACCATCTAGGAAGCTGCTAACCGGGTCTTGAACCCACAACATTTAGTAAGGTGCTTGAGTGCCACTATCCATGGTACCTGCCGCTGATCTTACAGTATATATGAAGTGGAATTTGTAGAGTGTAGGAAAAATGCTGAATGGTCTAGGTACCTTTCAAATAATGTAATGAAGTATTGCAACAAGCATTGCACTTTTAAACACATATTGGTATGGACAGTAGAAAAACCTGATATGGCTCGGTGTCTTACGGCATTTAAATACAATTCTAACAGTTTTAATAATGTTTTTATGGCAAGTGCTAGATTGCATATTATTTTTTGAAGGCTGAATCACCAACTTTGCACTTTAACAAAGTTTTGATCATTACCTATTCTACAAGACAGAAGGAACTCATAGTGTCTTTTAAATTATGTATTTCAGAAGTTATTTTAAAAGTGCATTCCTGTGCAACACCAGCAAGCTATGAATTTCTACAGGAGGAGCAACTGTGGCATAAATACATATTTTGAAATATTAAGCGTCTAAACTGTCAGATATACCTTTGTCCTAGACTGTGACAGATTACTTCAGGATTGCAGATTTTATTGAGCAATACAGCCTTTATTGTCAATAGAAGGAATCATTCTGTAAGCTCTCCTAAAAGTGACAGTTCTCACAGCTCAGCGTAACAAATCAGATGTATGTGTTTGCGGAACACAGAGCCTGATACATCAAAACTACATATTTTCTTTGGAAGGAATATAGTTTGCTTGTAAATAATTCTATGTTGTGGTTATTCTATGCAATACACTCCCTGCTAATGCCAAACAAAGATCTAAACAGAAAAACTAGATCGTAAAGTATTGTGCATTAAAGATGTCAATGTTATCCCCTAAGTTGCTTGAATTGGGCCATAAATGAAATAGTTCGAATGTGTGGCATTTACTGCAGTTCTGGAAAATGCTCTGGAATAGAATTCATCAAATCTCCAAATGGTTTCCAAATTCTTAGAGCACTAACAAAAAACAAAACAAAAACCTTTTATGGGCCTACAGAAAGTTGACCATTCTGCCCAGCAAGTCAAAGGAGGAATAGCAAGAGAAAGCCTTGGGCTTATGAATTCCTTTGTCTTGTCCTTTTACTCACACCAACATGCATAGCATTCCTAAAACTACAGGAAAATTTGACACGGTATCTTAGCACCTTTAATATGATATTAAGTGAGCAGATAAAATGACCACATTAAACCAGAGGACTGAGCAGATACTGTGACCCGGTTCCCACGCCATGGTTGCTTGTTAAAACAAACTATGGTTTAATGCAGGGCTAGGGAACTGCAGGCCTGGGGAACATTTGGCCCTCTCTATTTGACCCCCAGGACCTCCCGTGAGCCCTACTCTGACCCTCCAGCAGTGCTTTTGCTGTGTCTTTGAACAGAGGCAACGCCCTGTGTTTGCCCGGATGTGGCTATGGCTGGAATGTGGCAGATTGCACAGAAACAAGGACCACGCCTATCATTCTCCCCATTTCTATTTCTGGCCCAAGCCACTTTTGCCACTGGCATATAACTCCGGCAAGATTTCTCATGAGCAGCTGCAACCCTTGGGCTGAAGAAGGTACCCTCCCACCCACACACTCTGGCTGATAGTGAACATGCTGGCTCCCACTACTGAAAGGTTCTCACCCTCCTTCTCTCCTGTTGTTTGCCAGTCTGGTTTGCTGTGACATCCTAGCCTGTGAGTGGTAACCAAGGTTTATTTGGGACTTGGTGTTTTGGGGGAAACAAACCACGAGCCTGGGTTCAGAGGTCACAGCAAGCCAAACCCTGGCTTGTTTCCCAGCATGGTGGCAGCAGTAGAAGCAGCAGCAGGGTGAAGTATAGAGAGAGCCCCACTGGATTAATACTTAGAGAAACTGGAAGCTGCAAAACCCACCGTTTATTGCTGGCTACTGATGTCCACCACTGTAGAATACTTTTTGGAGCCGCTTCATTGTCATTAATTGTTTCTGATTGTTTTAACTGTATTTTTAATTGTATTTTATGATGTGCTGTATGTTGCTTTGAGATGCCCGCATGACAGATGGTAATTAAGTAGTTTAATAAGTTTTTAAAAAGCAAAAACTGAAAAGAACACCCAAAGCTATGATATTTGGTGATGCACAAGTTGAGTATGTATGGCACTGCAGCATGGGGGGGGGTCATTAAAATTCATTGAAATTCCAGTCCTTGGAGGGGGGGCTGTTTTTGAAACACTCTACCCTTTATTGTTCAACTCCTTAATATATTGTCTATTGTTACTTTGAGGCTTCAAAGCACATACATTTCAGTAATCCTTGAGGCACAAAAAATGCCACCCAGACTTTTTGAGGTGCTTGCAGAAGGAAAATCTTTAGGTGCAAAATGTGCCTGGCGCCCTGCTAATTTTGAACCCAGGGTCAGTGGGTGGAGTCTGTAGGAAATGTTGTGATGCAGTTCACCAGACTACTCTCTGTACACTACAAAATGCTTGCTTACAATGCACAGGTGATACTTACGTAACTCTCCCACTTTCAGGATATCACACAGCATCTTTGTTAATTCGATACTACTTCGACCAAAAGGACACTCATGCTTGTCTTCACGGCTGCTGTTTTCTAATACAATCTGAAACAGGAAGAAAGAACTGAAAGTTTGTAACAGGAACAGCCTTGTCTTCTCAGTAAGCATCATAAACAGAGTTCAACTTATTTAAATATTATATACTACCTTTCAAGGCAAAGAACCCTCTCAAGGAAGTTCACAAAGAGAGAACAAAATCTCCCTTAGTACCCAAACAGTGGCCAACTGATGAATAAGGTATACATAAATAAAATAAGCAGGAGGGTCAATGTCAGACAAGCTTCAAACAGGATAAATTATTTTTGTTCCCCTTCTAACAATGGTTAAATTCATATGGGTTAACTTTGAAGGGGGGAAGCGATGTTCCTAGCTTGCTTCAGGCAAAGCAACACTCTGAACAGATCTATGGTGAGAGCAACCTCTGCGTCTGCTTCTGGCACACGGATGAGGAGTGGGTTCGCATGTAATGCCAAGCCATGGTTAACCAACAACAAACAATGGCTTAAAGTCATTTGTTAGCAGCCAATAAACTATGGTAAAGATCGTCAGACTAAACCATGGCTTTGTACTAAGTGGAAATCAGGCCACTATAACATGTTAATACAGTGGTACCTCGGGTTACATACGCTTCAGGTTACAGACTCTGCTAACCCAGAAATAGTACCTCAGGTTAAGAACTTTGCTTCAGGATGAGAACAGAAATCATGCTCCGGCGGTGCGGCGGCAGCAGGAGGCCCCATTAGCTAAAGTGGTGCTTCAGGTTAAGAACAGTTTCAGGTTAAGAACGGACCTCTGGAACGAATTAAGTACTTAACCCGAGGTACCACTGTACTTTTATTCCATTACTGCAGTGGTTTTCCAACTTATATCCTTTAGTTCAGGCAACCATTTGCATACTAGTTTGTTTGCCGATGAAGCCTTGTACATTTTTAGCAAAAAACAAACAAACTCCATACTCATAACAGAGAAACCCGGGACATTAGACATTCTCAATTTATGCCCACTACCACCCAGGTATGTTGGGCACCATCAAATTTGCTTGGAAGATCTGTGCCCTAGAAGGTACACAACCCTTCTCTGCAGCTGTGCATTGCCAGAGAAAATAGTACAGTCTTTCAGGGAATTCCCTGATAATCTTCCAAGGAACCCAGGGTTGCCTAAGAACAGGCTTTGAAAACCACCATACTAAAGAGTATAAATATGCACAAAAGAGTATAAATAGCATGAAGTGATACACACTAAACGTTATAGTCATTATGCAATCTTTAGATATTATAAATACAAAAATTAACTACACTCCTGCACTAAATCCCACCTTAGTTTCCAAATTAGCATTTTTAGAAACTAAAGTGATATGTAGGCTTTGTGAGAGCTATCTGCAGATCAATTAAAAGGATTGTCTAGAGCATTGGAGATAGAAAGTTTGGTTTATGCACCAAGCAGTACTTTCAACATAGCTGAGGAGTGAAAACGTTTTCACCTGATATAGCTCTGACTACAGCTGAGCATAAAATGACTTTTGTCTTTTTAAGCCTTGGCCCAAAACCATAGGGGAAATTGGGATGGTTGCAATTGCACTATAAAACACAAAAATGCCGCTGCTAACATCACATCTAACTGGATGGTGGGTTTGAGTTGGATCCTGAGAACCTCACCTTTTATTAAAAAGCAAAACCACAAGTTTCTAGCCTTTGATAATTGTTGGGAAACAACCCAATCAAAGAAAGAAAAGAAAATAAAAGAAAGGAAGAAAATATCCAGATTACAGTGGTACCTCGGGTAAAGAACTTAATTCGTTCTGGAGGTCCGTTCTTAACCTGAAACTGTTCTTAACCTGAAGCACCACTTTAGCTAATAGGGCCTCCCGCTGCTGGACCACGATTTCTGTTCTCATCCTGAAGCAAAGTTCTTAACCCGAGGTACTATTTCTGGGTTAGCGGAGTCTGTAACCTGAAGCGTCTGTAACCCGAGGTACCACTGTACAATTTCAATGGTCAGGCTTCCCCACCCCCCAAATTTACTTACATAAATGAGGTATTCCCTATGACATCCTCTTTCCACCCCACAGTTCTCTGTCCTCATATAATTTCTGCCCTCTCCTGAACAAGTTCCCTCTGCAATAACATGTATTTATGCAACTATGCAACATGGTGTAATGTCATGTACCGTATTTCTCCACCCCACTCCTCTCCAGCAAGAGTAAATAATGTGGATGAAGGGCAGAGAAGTATGACTGTTGTCTTTAGAGATGGAGGGTTTCACATACGACTGTCCTGCACTTGGCTTGCAGATTGGAACACAATTTCCAGCCGGACTGCGTGCTGCTTTGGATTGCTAATAGCAACTCCTTGAACTTGGTCTTGGTAGCAAGTTGTCAACCAGTGCAAATCTCTGAGCATATATGTCGACATCAGCCGACTGCGGAAACTGACCCCACACCTCTGGCGTTGGGTACTTCATCTAGAACTGCAACAACTGCAGAGTCAAGGTCACTCAAGGCAAGTGACTTCTTCCTCCAAAGTGTGCAGCCATTTCGACAGTGGGTCTCTGAATGTTAAGGAGAAGCGCTTCTGATCATTGCCAGGGTGATGTGACTTGTAGTCCAAAACATCTGAAGGACACCAGGATGAAGAAGGCTTCCATAGCTTAAAGAGGGCAGACAAGTCCTCCATGTTTGCTTGCTGGGGCAGGGGTTATACTTGAGCAATACCATGCTCACTGGGGTTATGACTTGCTTAGATCACGGTGTCAGGCTTCAATATGAAAAACCATGGGTCAAACCCATGCTCTGCTATGATCTTGGTTGTCTTGGAAAAGCCACTCATAGCCTAACCTACATCTCATGGCTGTGAGAGGCTCTGAAAGCTGCTATGAGGTTCTTCAAGGAAGAGCAGATGTGAATGACATAAATAAAAATAGTTTCTGAAGAACCCACCCCCTTAAAATCCACTCCTTTCCCATATAATAGCATCTTAATATGGGGACATTGTGCAGGGGGTGAAGTAAAGCCTCTGTGCTGATAACATTCTACTACCAGCATCCAGACACCCAAGCTCTCATCTCTTAAATGTGCCAAACATCAATCGCTAGAATTTCAGCACAGGACAAACTGGCGACTAAACAGAAACACTGGTAGACTTGCCAAATATCTCTGGCTCCTAGTCTTTGATGATGGAGAAAGTGGTAGAAACTCAGCAGCCCATGCGAATACTTGGTGGCTGAGAAATCAACACCCTTGCTGTCTCAAAGCATTATTTTCTCCCTGCTGCAAAAATAAAGGTTTAAACTACACCTAGTTGCGAAATGCTACGGGTAAAGAACTGCAGGTAACCTAAGAAACGCTTCTGCAATTTCTGCTTTTACACTTGTGCAGATTCCCTTCAGGAACATAGTACATATTGAATGACTCACTCCTTCTGCTTTAGAGTCTTTCACAGCGGAAAACTCACAGTTCTCAAGTATGGCAGAGATGATAAAAAGGCTGAGCCAAAAAAACGCAGGCATGGTATCTATCAGATCCCTCCATCCTCATGCCTGCTACTCTCTCGTAACAAAAACTAAACCCTACATAACAGAAGGTGCTATTTGGTTGGCAATTTAGATATAGATAATAGAAATGGGTAATAAAAATAAATGACGAGACAAAGTAAAATGAAAGGACAGAGAAGAAGGCAACAGACTCCGTAATGTCTTGGTTCTCACAATTCCATTTGCTAGTTCTCACATTAGACCAGCATATTAACTTTTCATGAGTGGATAAAATATTTAATGGTGGCAGTGAGTCTGCATGTCTCATAAGGCAGGGTTACAGCAATCCATTAAGACGATCTGAGAACCAGTTGAGAAACTTTGTTGTAATTTACATGGCAAATAAAACGGCACTCTGAGTAATCGATATGCAAAACAGTTTTCAACATCTGTCCATATTTACAGCACTAAGGAAAGGCTCCTCACTCTGAGGAGCGCAGCTAGCAATTCTGATGTAATGGCAAAAAGGTACATCCCCGCTTTTATTATAATGTCATGGGAAGCTGGCAGTATGAATAACCAGAAAAAATATATATCAAGAAATATATTTTCTTATATATATATATATAAGAAATATATTTTCTTATATTTTCTTATATATTTTCTTATATTTTCAAATATATCAAAAAAAAAATATCACCAAGTTTAGCAATAGATATTTAAAGCAATGGCCATATTGGTAATCTGCCATTATATTGAAATGTTTTTCATGCTCTATTGCAACAAATGATTGATGATGCCAGCAAATATATAGCTTCGAAACACCAGAGTTGAGTGACACCATCAGCAGAAGCTTATGGCTCAGCTCTTGCTGGACTTCACCTGAGGAACCCTGGATACCTTTGCCTTGGTTTTAAAAAACCTAAACACAGAAAACTAGAATATGGAAAAGACTAGATTTCAATCAAGATTATTTGCTGCCGTCAAGTCCACATCCCCTGTGTTAAAATGGTTTAAGTGAGTTGTTCCTTTGTAGCTGTGCCTGAATATATTTCATCCCTTCATTAAGGCTCACAATTCTGAGCTAGTCCGAGACCTTTCATTCACAGATGTCAGTGTCTGCAAAACTGCCTTTTGTTTTCCGCTCCATTTTGAAAACGCAACTAAAAGCAGGGGGACCAAGGTGATGCCCTCTAGAAGTTGTTCAACTTCCTTCAGCGCCGGCCAACATGACCAATTGCCAGGAAGATGGAAATTGCACTGAAACAACATGTAGAGGGCACCATGTTGGCTACCATTGATTAAAACAAATATTCTAGGTAGCTGTGTATCTGCACGCACCGTCAGTGGATGTGCCATTCCAAATGATCTACTCCCCTGTTTAATGTCTGCAAGGTGAGGAAAGAAAGAAAGAAAGAAAGAAAGACTGGCTTTAAATACTGTAGAACTGGTGGATTTAAATAGTGTAATTTTGTGTTTAACCAAAAATGATAGGGAGATCAGTGGTATAAGAACAGTGGTACTGCTAACTGCTCCCACCAAATCTATTTTTATTTTTGCTATCAGAATCCAGACTATGCTAAGGAACATTAGGAAATAAGCCATTGTACTAGATTTTGCACTTACAGGAGAGTGTTATGACAACGCAGAAAATGCAATATGCCCAGCACAACAGCTCAAGGGAAAACTGAAAAATCCCTGCATGATCAGTTAAAGGGTCTCAGAAAGGAGGATTGTTGAAGACCTCCTCTTGGCACCCTGCATAGCAACTTAGGCCACATTGGGCCAGATCTGCATATGAGCAAATGAAGGTGCCTTGTCCTGTATGGATGGCATTGCTTGGTCTGGCACACCGGAGCTCCTAGAAGTAAAAGCTGCAACAATGATCAGAAGCACGCCAAACAGATATTTCCTATGTTGCCCTCTGTCAAAATGTGAGCTGGACTACAGTGTGGCTAAATCATTACATTTACTCGTATTCAAAACAAAAGACCAAAAAAAAAAAGGCACACTCACACCTGTGTGAGTTAACTTGCTGAAAAATTATCAGATTAGATGTGCATGATCTACTCTAGGTGAAGCCGTACATCATATTTTCCATTTTCTTTTTTTTTTCCCAAGTGAATTTTTATTGTTTTCCTTACATATTCTTTTCCAACAAATTGTAATAGCACCATACATTCCCTTTGACTCTGCCGAGTCGCGACCCCCCTCCCTCCACACAACTGGTATATTTATCCTCTTTCCATCACGCACATCATTCTCATATTAGTACTATTATACATTGGAGGTATTATGTCAATCCTGCTAGTGTCAGAAAATGGAAAATAATAGCAGGACACATATTTTCCATTTTCTTACAAACTTTTAATTGTTCTTCGTTATCATTTTTTATATAAAAAGTTATTAAAGGAGCATGGAAATGAATATTCAGCCACATAAAGAAAAATTCATTTATGTTTCTGGTAGTTTCACAGTCTCCACCAGCGAGCTCCCACAGCTTTGTTAATTAAGGCACCTCATGTTACCAAACATGATTGCTTCCAGTGTGGCTCTGCTGTTTGAATATTCCTCCATACTAGTTAAGAAACATCACAGAAGACTGTGAGGGAACCACATAAATTGGGTGAGACCGGAGAGTGCGCTGGTAGAGAAATATTAAGCAGAGCAAAACAGGCTAAGCTAGGGAAAACAGTAGGGTTTAGGCACAATTTCCTTTCCACTACTGAAACTAAATATGCTTATATAACAGTATCAATGCTCTATAGGCAGACTTCAGGCTTGTGGGTCCTACTTTGTTTTTCTCCTAGGAGCCTAAAATCTGGTGGCCTGGTGCAAAAGAAGCAACTTTCAGATTAAATAATTATGACTCCAGGGATTTGTTTTAAGTAACAGAACTGAATAGAGCACATAGTCCTTCCACACAAAAATCCACTCCTGTTAAAATCTCCAGGCTTTCTTCATTTCAGCCGTATAACTGAGACAGGGCCCCATTTCATTGCTGCCACTGGTAAACAAATGGGAATCAGAAATCCTTGCCAATCTACTGCAAATCACACAGACGCAGTTCACATGCAACCATGGCTACGCAAAAACGCATGAGTGCGCGGGCATTCAGAGGAAAAATCACTGCTGCTCCTCTCCTCTCGTGGTCTTCCTACTGCTGCACTTCAAGGAACTAAGCCATGGACTAGTCATTGCATCTGAGCTAAGGCTCATGGTTTGCCTTACAATAGACAAACCATGAGCCGTAGGCAAAGTTCATCATTTACCACTGACTTGCACCTGCCCAGTTTTTTCAACACAGCATAATTTTTTTAACTTGTTGATTTATTGATTTTTTTCAATATAGATCTTGCCTTTCCCCCATATGGCAGTCCGTTAATACATGGGCAATGCGGCCCTATTATCCCTTTTTATAATCATTATTTTGTTTTATGTATTTATATATAGCACTTTTCAACCTCCCAAAGCAGTTCACAGATTTTATTTTGAATGCAATGTGCCATTAATAAGAATGAATACACTGAAAGAAGAAAATAGCAGAAGAGCCAAATTAATCAATCTGACAAACGAAACCTAGGCAAAAGCTTAAATGGATTACAAATGACCACATTTGGATCAAAATTACATGTGGAGCTTTTAAGTTTAGAAAAAAGTCAAGTTCAGTGACATGGCAGACATACAGTGGTCCCTTGGTTTACAACCGTAATCTGTTACGGACAGCCGTTTATAAACCAAAGCAGGTTGTATGTAACCCAAGGCGTGCTTTCGCCAATGGGGCCTCCCAAAAAAATTTGTTCGTAATAATTAAAAAAAGGGTTGTAATCGAAAAAAGGTTGCAAACCAGGACACGCACTTCCGGGTTTGACGTGTTTATAACCTCCCCCCTAAATAAATTCACACATGATTCAAATTTTGGTTTTGGCTTTTGGCAGAATTTAGGCCACAACTTTACTGATTACAGAAAGTGACTGGTTGCATAGGCTCTGGTTCCACTAGCTCCCTGCCATGCAGGTAGCGCTGACCCAGGGCACCAGCATAGGTCAGCCAAGGGTGAACACCTGGATAAGCGGAAAGCCGGGAACGGGCTAACTCCACCACCCAAATGTCCCCCTGAACTCAGGCACGGGCATAACCCCCACTCAGGGGTTGACCAAACCCTCAAGTCCCTGGATTCCTTTAACAGAATACCCTTCACATAGGGATGGCGAGAGCATTCCCCCATCCCTATCTCCTGAACCAGAGCCTATGCGCAACCTTACAAGTTGTGACAATTTGCTATGTGGCAGGCAAAGCCCAAATGGAAACAGCCAATCAGCCAAGTGGGGAAAATTCCGGCCGTGCCCCTGTCCCAACGACAGACGACACACAATGGTATAGCAAGGTCAAGCGCAAAGCCCTAAAAGTAGGGAGAGGTGGGTGGGTGTTCCGAATGCACGAGTCAAAAGAGGAAGCTGCGGGTCACGTGCATAGGTATATATAGGTCCCTCGACCGTTTGGACTGTGTCCCATTGGCTAGATTGCACCCAGCTTCGAGGGACCTACCAATCGGGTGTTGTGGCTGTCCAAATCTACCCACCCACAACATAGGGTGTCGGTTTTCCAGGTCTCATCGCAATACGTGCCCTCTTTAAGGGAGGACCTGATATATATAATTACAGAGTGTGGAGTCAGTGGACAGAGAGGTTCCCCCCCCCCCAGCACTAGAAGCTGTGGTCATGTGATGAAGCTGAAGCGGAAAACTGCGAAGTATTTCTGCACACAGTACATGGTTAAACTAAGGACGTTGCTGTCACAAGATTTCATCGTTCCCAATGACAAGCATTCAGACACATACAGTGCTGCTGCCTCTGACTGCTTTGTGGGGAGAAGTGCTTGTGGAATTGCCTGCCCTGGATGACAACGGGGATGGGTGCTAGACATCTTGGTTGGGGAGGGGGTACCATTTGCTGCTATGCCTCAGGGTCAAAAGATCATTAGCCAGTTCTGCTCTTAAAAAATCAGCATGAAAAACAAGGAAGGGGAAATATCTCTGGACTCTAGAGGCTATAAAACCAGGGCTTTTTTCCTGGGGGGACGCAGGGGGACGCATCCCCCTAAACATTTTGTGAATCTAAGTTTGGCCTCCTTGAGGGGCAGCATTTCAATGTGAGTAGGAAAATGAGAGTACCCCTAAACATTTTTATTAAGAAAAAAAGCACTGTATTAAACAAATGGCAACAAATACAAAAAGGGACTTCACAGGAGAAGGACGAGAGAAAGAACAGATGAAGAGGAGCCAGAGAGAAAATACAAAGTGGAGATGCAATCGCACAACAGATTGGGAACATAACAGCCTCTTAAGCAATGTTCTGAATGTGATGCATTAGGAGGAGTAACTTAATAGAAAGTAATTAGAAAAGAGTAATTTTCTTTTCTACTTTTGTGGGAAGTAAAAGAATCACAGCCTTAGCCTTTCCCCAAAGGTAACCGTGTTCCTACCCGCATATTTCTGAATAAGCATCATGTTAAAATTTTACTTCAGAAACGATCACACAAAATATCTAACAACTCATTTTTGAAGAAGATAACGAGTGGGCAGAAGGCTTTTTCTGGAGCCTCCGGAAGGATGTGTAGGCTGCCTTCTATACAACAAATGCACAGGTTATGAAATAGGCAGCGCCCAAGCTGACTGACTCAACCTAATTACATCTTGAATGGTTGCATTTGTCTGCACTTTTGCGGCTTCTGAAACAAACCTCCTCCTCCATCAAGATTTCTGATGTCTTGAAAAGGCAAGTAGTAACTGATTTAAACTGCCTGTCAAAAAGTGAGAATCCAAATTGTGCAAATGCTTCATCACTCGGTGGCTACAAGTGATCAAGGCCGGGATTGGGTTTTTTGTTTTTTTAAGAATTTGATCTTTCTAATGGTCTTCAGAAACGTGGTGAATGTGTTTCAAAGGCTATAGAACATACTGCAAAGTTGTGCACACATAGTAAATGTTTGTGATTCTCTCTTTCAAATAATGCATTTCCAAAAGCCAACATCTATGAATGATTGGTCAACCCACCAAGACCATGTGCAAAAGCCAACAGGGACTTCCAAAGTCCAAGGCACGCCACTCAGGCTTGCTAGAATCTCTTCAGAGGTTGCAAGGAGAGCCATTTTGAAAGAACAGCTTTCTCAACACAAAACACCAGCAAGTTTGCCAGATTCTGGCCGAATCCACACCGATCATTTTGTCTGGAATTGACACTGTTCATCCATCCAATTATTAGAAATAATCCTGTGAATCTCCTTCCAGTTCCTCTATGTCCCCTCTCATCTCCACTTGAACACAGGGCTGAATTTGATCAGTATGTAAAAGAGAAAAAGAGAACAGAACACGCTGGAACAGGGGTGGGGAATCCTGAACCCACAAACCAGTTCTCGCTCACAGCAAGACTGCATCTGGCCCTTTCAGTCCCCTCCTACAGCTGTACAGCACAGAGAGAAAATGGTAATGATGCTCTGTAAAACGTGTGGTTGCAGCTCCTGCCTCTGCAAGAAGACCAAAGCAGGGGGGAAATTAACAGCAGGCTTGTGTTTCCTGCAAATACTGTGCTACCTCGGGTTACATATGCTTCAGGTTACATATGCTTCAGGTTTCAGGCTCCACTAACCCAGAAACAGTATCTCGGGTTAAGAACTTTGCTTCAGGATGAGAACAAAAATCGCGTGGCAGCGGCATGGCAGCAGTGGGAGGCCCCATTGGCTAAAGTGGTGCTTCAGGTTAAGAACAGTTTCAGGTTAAGAATGGAAATCCGGAACGAATTAAGTACTTAACCCGAGGTACCACTGTATGCAAAAAGAAGTCCATGTATTTGCAGCTGCATGCATGCAGTATTTCTGATGTAACTGCATAAAGTTTGAGTCTCTAAATAGCTGCAAATGGTGCTTGCAGTTCAGCTGTGCATTGACCTTATTTGCATTCTGCTGGGAATGCCAAGTTCTTTTCGCCATTTGCACAGTTAAGATAAGGAGTCTGTACACTTTTTTTTTAACTTTGTGAAAAAAAGAAAATGAAGAGTGCTCTTGAGAGACGGATAGTACACATATGTCTGTTTCCATGGAAAATAGTTCTTTCTTTGTATGTTTTTAAAGGGTGTGTGGTTGTGTGTGGGTTCCATCCAGTACAAAAATGCACTGCCCCTTCCCCCACAGCAGCTTTCCACACCGCTATTGGAGCCCTCAGCCCCCAAAAAGGTTCCTTACCATTACCCTAGAACAGGGGTTGGCAAAATTCTTCAGCCGCAGGCCGGTCCAATATCCCTTGCTAGAATTCCTGCTCCATTATTGCAGTCATGGGATTTTTGTCTTTCACATGATGGTATATGTTTTGACTCCACAGAGTGGGAAGTGACGGAGACAGGATGTATGTGTTACTGTGTTCCGTGAAGTGGGACTATTGTCTTTTGTCCTTTTTCTCTTTGCTGTCTGATGCTAGAGAAAGAGAGGGAGCCATGTTGCAGTGCTCCGTGTGTGTTTATATGTAAATAAAGTTGATTAGCCAAAATGCTGAGTTGCTGAGGTCTGTCATACACGAGGTGCAAACATTGCGGATCCCTAAGTGTGCCGGTGTCAGTTGGCATCGGTCGCTGTGATGTTCGGGCAGAAGAAAGCTTTTGAGGCTCCCGAACAAATGACCAGGAGGGAGGGAACATGCCAGTCGGGCATGTGTCTCTACCAGGGTCCTACTCGAGAACTCCTGACATCCCTCAGATCTTGTGGCAAGCTGGAGAAGCAGCACCGTGGAGGGGCGGAGCTGGAAGAAGAGGCGAGGGGGGCAAGTAGTCCTCCTCCCCACCCCCCAGCCCCAGCCCTTAGCTTCCCTGGGGATGCTGCCGCCATCACCACCGCTGCTGCTTCTCGTGGGTAGGCAAAGCAAGCTCGTCCGCTCCGCTCTCTGGCCCACAGGAGCAGCAGGGCAGCGGTGGCGGTGGGAAGATGAGCGGTGTGAAAGGGCTGGCTCCGGAGCGGGGCTGCTCAGCCAGCTCAGCCCAGTCCCCTTCCTCCTCTAGGCAGGGCAGGGAGAAGCCAGGAGGAGGGAGGGAGGAGGAGGCACTGCGGTGTGTGTGTGGGGGGGAATGGAATGGTGCGGGGGGGGAATGGCGCAGCCCAAACAATCAGAATCCCCATGCCGATGCACGGACAGTCCGCGGGCCAGATCCTGAAGGCAACTGGGTCTGATCCAGCCCGCGGGCCTTAGTTTGCTGACCCCTGCCGTAGAACAATGAAAGCAGAACTGTAACTTCATAAATTCCAATTTTGCTGGCACTCACACAACTGGAAATAAAACAATCTTTGTTTTCGGGGGGGAAACAGTGAGGGAAACAGCTCATCCATTTGCTTTCAGACTCAAAGCAATACACATGAAATGATAAACGATAGAAGAACTATTTTTAAAAAGTATTTATCTCCTTTAAAACAGCCTATGGGATTTATATAACAACTATGAATCTTTCAGCTGCCATCAGCTAGAGCATTAAGTGCCAATTACTTCCTATATCTTTCACTGTAAATAACTGGGACAATTTTAGCAATAACAACCTCCAAGAAGGCAAAGTTAATGGGAGATAAAAATCCATAGGTGATGGTGGCTATAAACTGGACAAAGAAATCAAATAATAAATAGCAGTTTTACGTGAGCTAATGAAAGAAGTGCCTACAACATGTGGCTGGTAATTATGCTCTTTTCATATAATTAGAAAATGGTAAGACAATGCGAAGAAAAACCCATTAGTCCAGTAAAGAACGGAACAATTGAAACAGCCTTTATGAGCTGCTCAATATATAATTAACTGTTATTGAGTACATTCATTTTAAAGAACAACAGAGGAGACTATGGTTCTTTTGGGGATATATATATATATATATATATTCATTGTTGTAGCTATCTTTAAAATGACTTTCTAATGTATAAACTCCTATATATACTTATCAGGAAGTAAGCCTCATTGAATTCAATGGAACTGATTTCTGAGTAGACATACATAGGATTGCACTGTCCAGACCTTATTTTATGATGGATTCAATCTTCACTATGCTCCATTCAACCATTGTCTGCTTTAATGGCCATGGTAAATTGGGGGTGAGAAGTCTTCAAAAGACCAAATCTAAAAAGCCACTGTCCCTGACTGTCTTTTAACCTGGTGACATTTTATTAAGGAGCCTCTGTATTAGATGTCTGTAAAGTGCCCTTTACAGAACTCTGAGGCTTTGGTTTTATGCCTGTTTGAATAAAAGTTGTAGATTAACTGATGTAATTTAAAGTTCGTTTTTTAACCACAACATTTTATACTTGTAATTTTTATATATACTTAAAATTGTTTTTTAGTTTTTCTAATGCCTAAGGCTGTTTCTCAATTTCCAGTGACTTAAGATAGCCAAGATTTTGGAATGCTGTATGCACTCTGCCATTCAGAACTTCCCCACTCCTCTGCTTCCATGTAGGTTAGGAAAGTTTATGAAACTTACTCAGGCACACACTTCTAAAATGTCAAAAAGAAAATGCAAAAGAAACAAAATATAATTCACTGCTACCTTTCAAATAAGTTGTGTGGGCAAGAAGTGGGAAGGAAAAGAGAGAAGTAAAGTAGGAGAATGAATCAGCCTTCCTTTATCCCACATGTCTAAGTGAAATCAATCATAACAGATTCCTTCCTCTTGGGAGTCAAAACATGCAAAAGAGGTTTTTAGGTCTTCAAGTCATCTATCAAGGATGGCATTTATATCAGTTTGAAAATAAATTTGGGGGTCACTGCTCAGCATTTGTCAGAGCTTACACAGAAAAATCATAGCTTGCTTTGCCCTCTTGGCAAATTCATTTGAGCAATTAATTGCTATTTGCAATGTCATGAGCCCATCTGCTTTCCTAGAATGATGGACAAAAAAAGAAAGGAAGATAAAAATACCCTGCAACAAAAACGAGCTCTTACCCGGATATAAGCATCCTGTTGATGTTTGGCAAAGTACAGCATGTTGTCGAGAGCCAGCATTCCTGGAGGAGTCTGCGTAAAATCCATTGCCGGGTTCACATGATTCTGTGAAAAGGCAGCAAGTGTTAGCATTAGATATGCAATCACATGAATAATTGGACTAACTGCCTTGCAGGTCAAACGAAACACAAGCAAGCAATACAAAATACAAAAACTTTCCTGAAGTTGCTTGAGTTTAGCTCCCAACATTCTCCTCTCTGAAAGACTGCCTTCTCCAATATTATCTTGATGATGCTTTGAGATTACCTGGAGACAGGGGTGTTCAGATATGCAAGTACCCCTGCCTGAATGGCTGTGAGCAAAATCGAGGCATGTACAGCCCACCATCAGAAGGCCACTGGCCTCAGCTGTGCTCACCCACCTGCTGCTATTTTAATAATAATAATAATAATAATAATAATAATAATAATAATAATAATAATAATTTATTATCCCCGCCATCTGGCTGGGTTTCCCCAGCGACTCTGGGCAGCTTCCAACAAAATATTAAAATACAATAGTCTATTAAACATTAAAAGCGTCCCTAAACAGGGCTGCCTTCAGATGTCTTCTAAAAGTCTGGTAGTTGTTCTTTGAGAGCCAGTGTGGTGGTGTGGTTAAGAGCGGTGGACTCGTAATCTGGGGAACCGGGTTCGCATCTCCGCTCCTCCACCTGCAGCTGCTGGGTGACCTTGGGCCAGTCACACTTCTTTGAAGTCTCTCAGCCCCACTCACCTCACAGAGTGTTTGTTGTGGGGGAGGAAGGGAAAGGAGGTTGTTAGCCGCTTTGAGACTCCTAGGGGAGTGAAAGGCGGGATATCAAATCCAAACTCTTCTTCTTCTTCTCTTTGACATCTGGTGGGAGTGCGTTCCACAGGGCGGGTGCCACTACCGAGAAGGCCCTCTGCCTGGTTCCCTGCAACTTGGCTTCTCACAGCGAGGGAACCGCCAGAAGGCCCTCGGCGCTGGACCTCAGTGTCCAGGTAGAACGATGGGGGTGGAGACGCTCCTTTAGGTATACTGGGCCAAGGCTGTTTAGGGCTTTAAAGGTCAGCACCAACACTTTGAATTGTGCTCGGAAACGTACTGCGAGCCAGTGTAGGTCTTTCTGCCTTTCTGCCTGCTCTCTTTCCCCCAAGGATGAAATAGACTCACCTTGGGGAAGGGAGAATGGATAGCAGAGAGGATGGATCCAGTACTGGCAGGGGAGGCCCATGGGACAAGATGCTTGGAGGCAACAGGTCTTATAATAAAGCTCTACACCCCCTCTGGGAGAGGACACACTCAGAACATCATTTCCTACCAGCCAGGAGGGCCGTTCATACTCTCTCCTCCCCAACTGGAGTATTATTTTGTCCTAGGGAGTAGCAGGACGAAGCGGACTGGCGCTGCACCCTTCAAGCATCAAGCTGAACATGCAAACAACCCCTCATTGTTTTTTCAAGGATTCAGCTTCAATGCTCAAAGGAGACCATGTACTTTGGGGTCGAGCACAAGGCTTCTTGCAAATTTGAGAAGTTGGCTTTTCCAGGGGACATGAGGAATTCCTGGCAAATTAATGGTGCTATTTCAGGATGGCAAAGAGCAGATTTGCCCCCTGCACTTCAGACAACGGATGATTCTTTATCATGAGCACTTCTATCTGTGTCCCACACACTGAGACAATATTATTATAAAACAATATCATGGTCCTAGGCATTATGCATGCATGTTAAAGGCTCGAACTCTTCACTTTTAAAGGGTAAGGATGCTCCCATGAAGTTGCTCTGAATGGGTTTGTTGTGCGTAATGTGTGACATGCAACCAGGGTTTTTTTTCTAGCAGGAACTCGCCAGAACTCAGTTCCAGCACCTCTCAGGTGGGTGCCATTGCCATTCTAAGAGAATGAGGGAGGTGTTCACGGTGACCTCTTTTTCTAGAAAAATACCACTGCATGCAACTACAACAAATGCTTAGTACACACAGTTGATCTTGCAATTGCTTATTCTTCTATACAGTATCCAGAAATGGGCTTTTGAACATTGCTGTGATCTTCCTCCACCCTAAGCCCAAATAGTTCTCCCAGATCCTCTGAAATCCCACTGGCTACATGAATCTATAACATCAGAACACACTTCCAGCACGGTAAGTACTCCGCACAATTGAGATCGGAAAGTGGATGGTTTTGGTGAAATGGGTTAAAATTTGAAATATTAATCCAAGTGGATCTCAACGAAAACGTTCACTCACAATCAGTATATGGTTTCCTAGTTTGTGTGTGTTAAAATGGTGCATCATTCAAAGCAGCAGCTTTCAATGGCTGTTATAAATAGCACAGTTCCTGCTACTAGAGTTGAGACCCTGGGGTACTGATCCATCTGAACCTCTTATCTTTCCTGACGCATGCTCCTGTCAAGGGCTGGTTTGGGGCTTCTTTGTCTCCGCTTCTGCATTCTAATGTGCAGAGATTTCCTTCGCTTTTTGATTTCATTGCATAAGGCCCAGATGGGAGAGAGTGTTCCAAGAAAAACCTTTGTAAGGAGTGAAGTGACTCTGCAACAATGGCAGAGCTTTCTTATGCTACCTATTCATTCCCTGGCAAGTCTGGTCCACTTTATTCCTACTGGGGAAATTTGTAAAGGGCATTTTAAAGAGCACCTGTCCAAGTTCCAAGGCTAATAGAGCAGTAAGATGCTAATTTAATTCAGTGCTATGAAATCTCTTGTCAGTAAGTGAATGACAGCTATATTTAAATCTGTCAACAGTGTGCATTTGGATCAGAGTACAAATCTTGTTAAGTTATAAAATATAAAAATGAAGTGCTTCACAGATGGAACAAGCATCAGTTGGTTTCCTCTTCTTACACAAGGACAGTTGACCCCCAACACATATTGGCTTTTAACACCAATGAATCTTTCCAAGCTCATTACGCCATGTGTGTTTGTGTCAGTCAGAAGGAGGGAACTATGGGACTTTCTCCAGATGAGGTGGGGTTCCAGAAGCCTCAAACTAATGTGCAGTACCTCCAGCCTACCAATTTCTATGCCCCCAAACCTTTGGGGTGAAATTATCAGTAGGCAAATCACATTTGGGTAGATAACCAAGAGCTCCCCTTTACAATTCAAAACTATTCCAAGAGCTAAAAAGTAGGACGCTTATTCAACATAAGGGGAAAGCAGGGGTGGGGCAGAGAAAGATGAAAGATGAGCAATAAACAAATACAGTTATTTTATTTAATGGAACTTGATTGTAAAAACCTCTAAGAGGGCTACATAAAAATAGAGAGAGATGACTAATAACCAGAAATTATCGAGTCCATTAGAATATCTACTGAACTATAATATTTGGACTCCAGCTGACAGTAGGTTGGTAAATCAAAGGGCAGAATTACATCTTACATGAAATGTGCAGCAGCTACAGCCACCAGCACCTGGGTGTAACTGTCTAGAGCAGGGATGTCCAACAGGTCGATCGCGATCTACTGGTCGATCCCTGCGAGGTTTTGGTCGATCACAGTCGATCGCTGGCCCCCTTCTGGCCCCGGCCCCTCGCCCCTCTCTCCATTGTTGGAGAATGGAAGACGGAGTTTACAAACCGAGGTTGTTTTCCCCGCAGCGATCCTTCAAGTAGATCGGCGAGTAGATCACAGTCTCTTGGAAGTTGGCCACCCCTGGTCTAGAGCAATTAACCTGTGTCCTAACATCACAACATAATGAAATTCCCAGCTCCCTTGGCTAGCAGCAGTTAGGTATATTTGGTGGGAGCAGAGAAATGTCCTATACCACAATGTCTGAACATAGACACGTCGACCTAGCTGCCTCATGCGAGAGAGGAAAAGCATCAGAGCAAATATTCTGTATCACTTTACTCAAACATCCGCAGCTGTTTGAAACTGCTACTTCCTCCCCAATGTCCCTCCACCTCTGCTTTATTCAAACTGTCATTGATTAAAATGGCCATATTTTACGCTCAGTAGTCATCCATACCTACTTTACTCAAACCTCTCCCATTGTTTTACACCACCATTCTGCCGCCCCCCGGCTCAGTCGCTCTCCCTTCTCTCCCCCATGCCAGGGTTACTGTTGTTGTGCAACCTGCCTTCTCTTTTGCTCCTCCTGCCCTGACTTCATGCAAATCCAGGATTGTGATGCAGCACTATAAATCTTCCAATGCAGGCAGCATGACGACAACCTTACATTTTTATGTATAGAGGAATAGAAGTTATTTGTATACGACTGTATCATGCAATATCAGGGTGGTTTACCATGTTACAACATAGAATAAAAATAAGATAAACATTAAGGTAACCAGCGAATCAAAACAAAAATTAAACAGCTGCCTATCATCATAAACGGGTTCTTGACTTCAAGAACCGCCTTGAAGACTGACCTCAGCTAGAAGTTGGGTATTTAGTATTTCCAGTCCCAAGCTTCTGTTTAATTTCAGCTGGGAGATGGTGTAATATATTTACCATCTAGAAAACAACTGAGATTTCTAGTTTTAATAGGTTTGATGGATTTTATATGATATAATAAGCCATCTGAAGGTTACTCTCTGAAAGGCAGCCTATAAATATTGAGATGAATAAATAGTTGTGTTGAAATCCTGCACCTAGTTACGTTAATTAATTCCCTCTGAAATCAACAGGAGTCTAGTGAGCATGTAGATGGGCACACAACTGTGGATCTTGATTTCTATGTCTAAATAAGCCAAGATCTATTTACGCATTTCATAGTCAACTATATTTCACTGCCATCCTTCTGTATTTGAAAAATGCATAGCAACTGGAGCTACATGAAGATTGAAAAAACCTCTGTGAACTTTGGACAGCTTAAATGAACACTGTGCTGCCTAAGATGCCATCACTTTGATGAAATGTAAATCCAAAACTGTGATTACTTGTGGTCATTAAGCAGCTCATGGCATGTTTTTGGCAGATTAGAGCGTCCCTGGACAGATTCCAGTTTGGGAAATTACATTCCACCTACCTAATATTCTCTTGTAGTCACAGCTGGAGAAAGCAGCCTTCATTTCCTCTCCTAAGCTACTTTATATCATTACCATCTGCTTTGCAAAGGCACCAAAGAAGTTGCTGTTTCTCATTGGCAACACACAATAGTGCAATACTCAGACTGTTTTCCAACTATGTACAGCTACTATGAAACACTGTTGTGTGCCAATCATGTGCTAGGTACTGTACTTCATTCAAAAGGAGCCAGGGAAAATATCAGAGTAAGAAACTCTGGGAAAATATCAGAGTAAGAAACTCTGCTCCTTGGGAGAAAGGCGATGGCAAACCTAGACAACATATTAAAAAGCAGACACATCACCTTGCCAACAAAGGTCCGTATAGTTAAAGCCATGGTTTTCCCAGTAGTGATGTATGGAAGTGAGAGCTGGACCATAAAGAAGGCTGATCGCCGAAGAATTGATGCTTTTGAATTATGGTGCTGGAGGAGACTCTTGAGAGTCCCATGGACTGCAAGAAGATCAAACGCATCCATTCTTAAGGAAATCAGCCCTGAGGGCTCACTGGAAGGACAGATCGTGAAGCTGAGGCTCCAATACTTTGGCCACCTCATGAGAAGAGAAGACTCTCTGGAAAAGACCCTGATGTTGGGAAAGATGGAGGACACAAGGAGAAGGGGGCGACAGAGGACGAGATGGTTGGATAGTGTCTTCGAAGCCACAAACATGAGTCTGACCAAACTGCGGGAGGCAGTGGAAGACAGGAGTGCCTGGCGTGCTCTGGTCCATGGGGTCACGAAGAGTCGGACACGACTAAACGACTAAACAACAACAAAGAAACTTGTACAGCATTAGACAAATCTCTGTTGTATGCTGTACTATGCCGTAAAGTTATCTGTGTTCCAATATACTTGATGTGTAGATCCTAATTCTCATTAAAAGAAACCCCTAAAAACTAAAGCATGACATGAAATATACATAAGACATTGGACTTTGATTTCCTAGCCAATTTTTAATTATGTTTTTGAATGCCTTTTGGACAGTTGTTCAGCTGTCGTCGGACTGCAACGCCCATCACTACGGATCATTGGCCACGCTTGCTGGAACAGATGGGAGTTGGAGATCAACAATATCTGGACAGCAACACTTTGATTAGTGCAACAAATTAAGGCTTCTAGCAGGAAGGTAAACGGTGTTTCCATGCGCTCTGGCTTCCGTCACAGTTTTCCGTTGCGCCAGAAGCGGTTTAGTCATGCTGGCTAAATGACCCAGAAAGCTGTCTGTGGACAAACGCCGGCTCCCTTGGCCTGAAAAGTGAGATGAGTGCTGCACCTCATAGTCTCCTTTGACTGGACTTAACCGCCCTGGAGTACTTTACCTATACCTTTTTCATCTAGTTCAGGGGTAGTCAACCTTTTTATACCTACTGCCCACTAATGCATCTTTCCTGATGGTAAAATTTCCTTACCGCCCACCAGTGCTCAATGGAAGGAGAATTCAGCTTGTGCCATAGAACCTCCCTACCGCCCACCTAGAATCCTGAAATGCCCACTAGTGGGCAGGAGGGACCAGGTTGACAACCCCTGATCTAGTTAGTGGTCCAAATTTTGTTACAAAGAGAAGTAAAGATTTTGCAGGAAAGGGAACGCATTGGATATTTTCATTCATGCTGATTATGATTTTTGGAATGGGAGCACTTTCTGACCTTTTTCCTTTTGTATTCATGCAGTTGCTACTTAAGGACTAAATTCCAAAGATCAGCAAAGTCTCAGAAAAAAAGATATAAGGTTCAGCACTGCAGTTACATGTGATGCACTGAGCCTCACAACTGAACACAAAATGTGATAGTGACATCCCAAAAAGGGCACTTTTTCTCCACTGCCGTTTGCCTCCCTACCCATTGCTCACACTGGGGGGCCCTTCCCAAATTGCTGCTGGTGCTTTGAATATGACAAATGTTTGGTGGCTTTTTAATACAGCATTGGTTGAATGGGTTGAATTTTGCAATACCTTTAATAGGAACTAAGACCTCATCAAGCACTGGCTTCAAATCAAATGTCGTTCTGATGGGCAAAGCTAACTGGGATGCAAGAACACTTTGAATCAGTAATGAGCCACAAATGTGCCAGGATTCAAGGACCTGGTCATGGATACACCCCCTATCCAGCCTTGTATACAAGTGCCAAAAGTCAGCAGGCCTGTCCAGGATGTGGGTCCTGGACCTGATAGAAATAGGCAGTACTGGGTCAGATAAAATTACACTTAAAACTCATGACACTGGTGAATGTGGTAAGAACCTACAAAGTATGTGTATGTGTGCTTTTGTATTACAGGGGTACCTCGAGTTAAGAACTTATTTCGTTTTGGAGGTCTGTTCTTAAGCTGAAACTGTTCTTAACCTGAGGTACCACTTTAGCAAATGGGGCCTCCCACTGCTGCCGCAGCACCGGTGCACGATTTCTGTTCTCATCCTGAAGCAAAGTTCTTAACCCGAGGTACTATTTCTGGGTTAGCGGAGTCTGTAACCTGAAGTGTCTGTAACCCGAGGTACCACTGTATAAAGTTTTACCTGATTGCTACTTTCTTTAACTACAATTTTACCTAGAGGACTCCTAAACACACACACAAATGGCATGCTGAAAATCAGGCATCTGCATACACCAATTTCCAATTTAAGAAATGTCCACAAATCTAAAGTTTTATTTTAAAAGTAGATCTATGAACTCCTATGATCATTTAGCTAAAGTAATTAAAATGAGAGGATCTGAAACATTACTTCCTCTTCAGTGCTTCAACATTTCAACTATAAGCTAACGCTGCATAAGATAAATTGGTTTTAAATGTAGAACCACAATACTACAGCTATTTCAGCACTGCTGACATGAAATTCTATGTAACTACAAAGACAGTATTAAAATGGCATTACTTCCGGACCGTTGCTTACAAAATATCCAAATTCTTCCTGTTATTTTGTGACACTAAAATATTAATATAGTCATGAACCATTCTGCAAGCCTAAACGCTCTCTTCCTTTCCCTTTCCCTTCAAGCTTTCAAAGAGTCTCTCTCTTGCCCATGATGAAAATTCCGTTCAAAGGCCAGCTACACACAGCAAATCATTCACAAATATGTGGGACATTCTATGGATATATTTTACTAGTACCAATCACTATGAACTAGGGATGTGGGTGGCGCTGTGGGTTAAACCACAGAGCCTAGGACTTGCCGATCAGAAGGTCGGCGGTTCGAATCCCCATGGCGGGGTGAGCTCCCGTTCATCGGTGCCAGCTCCTGCCCACCTAGCAGTTCGAAAGCATGTCAAAGTGCAAGTAGATAAATAGGTACCGCTCCGGCGGGAAGGTAAACGGCATTTCCGTGCGCTGCTCTGTTTCACCAGAAGCGGCTTAGTTATGCTGGCCACATGACCCAGAAGCTGTACGCCGGCTCCCTCAGCCAATAAAGTGAGATGAGCGCCGCAACCCCAGAGTCAGCCACGACTGGACCTAATGGTCAGGGGTCCCTTTACCTTTACCTATCACTATGAACGGCTGTAGGGGTTGGATGCCATTGAAGGTTGAAGATTTGCACAGTAAGGATGAAGAAAGAATATGGACCTTTGTTTGGCAATGCATCACTGTAGGCATGAAGAGAGATGGAGGATAATTTATGTCAGGTTTGGTAGTAGTAGTAGTAGTAGTAGTAGTAGTAGTAGTAGTAGTAATTTATTATTTGTACCCCGCCCATCTGGCTGGGCCTCCCCAGCCACTCTGGGCAGCTTCCATAGAAACCAAAAATACACTAAAATATCACACATTAAAAACTTCCCTGAACAGGGCTGCCTTAAGACGTCTTCTGAATGTCAGGTAGTTATTTATCGCTGTGACATCTGATGGGAGGGCGTTCCACAGGGCGGGTGCCACTACCGAGAAGGCCCTCTGCCTGGTTCCCTGTAGCTTTGCTTCTTGTAATGAGGGAAGCCCAGAAGGCCCTCGGTGCTGGACCTCAGCGTCCGGGCAGAATGATGGGGGTGGAGACGCTCCTTCAGGTATACTGGACCAAGGCCGTTTAGGGCTTTAAAGGTATTATGTGGTCTCGGCGGCCGCCCCCAGTCACCAGTCTAGCTGCCGCATTCTGGATTAGTTGTAGTTTCCGAGTCACCTTCAAAGGTAGCCCCACGTAGAGCGCATTGCAGTAGTCCAAGCAAGAGATAACTAGAGCATGCACCACTCTGGCGAGGCAGTCCGCGGGCAGGTAGGGTCGAAGCCTGCGTACCAGGTGGAGTTCGTAGACAGCTGCCCTGGATACAGAATTGACCTGCGCCTCCATGGACAGCTGTGAGTCCAAAATGACTCCCAGGCTGCGCACCTGGTCCTTCAGGGGCACAGTTACCCCATTCAGAACCAGGGAATCCCCCACACCCGCCCGCCCCCTGTCCCCCAAAAACAGTACTTCTTTCTTGTCAGGATTCAACTTCAATCCATTAGCCGCCATCCATCCTCCAACTGCCTCCAGGCACTCACACAGGACCTTCACCACCTTCACTGGTTCTGATTTGAAAGAGAGGTAGAGCTGGGTATCATCTGCATATTAATGGACACCCAGTCCAAACCCCCTGATGATCTCTCCCAGTGGCTTCATATAGATGTTAAAAAGCATGGGGGAGAGGACGGAACCCTGAGGCACCCCACAAGTGAGGGCCCAGGGGTCTGAGCACTCATCCCCCACCACCACTTTCTGAACACGGCCCAGGAGGAAGGAGCGGAACCACTGTATGACAGTGCCCCCAGCTCCCAGCCCCTCTAGATGGTCCAGAAGGATGTTATGGTCGATTGTATCAAAGGCCGCTGAGAGATCCAGCAGAACTAGGAAACAGCTCTCACCTTTGTCCCTAGCCCGCCGGAGATCATCAACCAGTGCGACCAAGGCAGTTTCAGTCCCATGATGAGGCCTGAATCCCGATTGGAAGAGATCAAATCCATGGCAAGCATTAGTAGTAATGCTTATACCCCACTCATCTCATTGAGTTGCCCCGGCCACTCTGGGCAGCCTCCAACAGAATATAAAAAATGTGGTGCTCCAACTACAACTCCCATCATCCCTAACCATTAGCCAATCCAGTTCAATAGCACCTGGATAGCCACAGGCTCCCAACCCCTGGTTTGGGTTCCTCTCTCCTTTGAATTTTTCAGCATCTAGTACCTTTCACACCTGGCTTATGTACACATAAGTAAGCAGGGCCAGACAGCCTGGACTAAGCTGCTTTGGCATGGCCAGTTCTTTTAAACAAAGCTATTTCTGGGGAGCCAAACCAGGTGAACAGAGGAAACTGGGATCCTACTTTGGTTAGCAGAGAACTGTATCTTTGCCATACAGGGATTCCAACCCACAAGCGTAACCCCTAGAAGATACCGGAAGCTCGACGTAACCAAGCTCACGGACAGTGCCCTGATGTCTTGAAAGAAACACAAGGTATGTTTTCATATATCTCAAGTTATCGTAGCTGAATAGGCCTGGCTTCCAAAGGCAGAATAACTGGCACAAATCCATGGCAGCTATTCCTGATCGAGAAACCAGATCCCAAAATGACTAGTAGATCTCCTGATCTATGCAGAAGAGTTTGAAGTCCAGGGTTTAAGTGGCATTTCTGAAAATGTCTCTGTCCAAGCGAGCCCATGGTGCATTGCTTTGTGCATAGAAGAACAAGTCAAATTGTGTCACGGTCAAACAAAAATCCAGAGAGAGAAGTCAGCCTCTCAAAACAAATCAGCCATTTGAATGTTACCAGCTGCCTAGGAGACACAGGCAGCAGCTGTTAAGATTTTGACACCAAGCAACCAAGTTTAAATGCTATGCACGAACAGAAACTATGTCCCAAGGGTAGAGCAGCACGGCTGTTGGTACAGTAGGTCCCATTTTCCAGCTAGTTGTATTAACCTGCAAGGGTTAGGCTTCGGTAGCAAAGACTCAAAGTTCACAACACCTTCTCTCTCCATGAGTTTGCCCTAAGCACGTCTGGAAACTCACTCTATGTGCAAACACTTTGTGTTCGGTGCTCGTAACACAGATCTCTCCCCTACACAAAGGGAGGGTTTTATTATGACGATCTATATAAAACATTCCTCCACTAAAGTGGGGGGGGGGAGGGAGGGAGGGAGAGGGAGAGAGAGAGAGAGAGAGAAGATAGGAAAATGGCATGATCTGCATGGCCACATGCTGCACAACATATTAAAAGAACTCTGCATTGCACATTTCCAGTGGCTCAATCCTACAACGTCCCATCCATCTCAGTTGTTCAAACCTACCTGACTAGCTCACAAAAGACTCGGGTTACAAACACCTTGGGTTACAAACAATTCGGGTTACAGACTCCGCTAACCTGGAAGTAGTACCTTGGGTTAAGAACTTTACCTCAGGAGAACAGAAATTGCGCAGCGGTGGCACAGTGGCAGCAGGAGGCCCCATTAACTAAAGTGGTACTTCAGGTTAAGAACAGTTTCAGGTTAAGAACGGACCTCGGAACGAATTAAGTTTGTAACCAGAGGTACCACTGTAAATGAAATAGAATCAAATCATTGAAGTGGAAAGCACCAGGAGAGTAGTCCAGTACAACCCCCTGCAATGCAAACATCTTTTGCCGAACCCATGGCTGTGTTAAGTGTCTACCAACCGAGCTGAATAAAGTGTTTGGGAGCACACAAGAGGCAGGACTCCAACCTTTGGGGAACTGGGCTGCATTTACTTATTTAGCCCCCAAACGTAGCTCCACAGGGGAACCAAGGTAGGATCTAACTAATGCCAGCCCGCTTCCCCTGTACCCCTTGCCTTCAGCACCATGCTCTCAGGTGAGCAAGGAGGCCAGCCTGCTCCACCCCATCCTGCAACTCCAGGCAGGTGCCATAGGTTGGCCACAAAGGTGAACAAATGCTTGTGAGTCCCACAGCCCTGAAGGCAAGCCTCAGGACTGAACCCTTCGCCTTTAAAGATGCGTAAGGGTGCTCGCCGAAACTTAACTTAGCTACCTCATGACTTCTGCACTTACCTGCTAATGTGGCTGACTAATGTATTTAAGCTTCCCCCTGTCATTCCATCATACCCAGCACATTGGGGCAGAATAGGTGGGAAATCCCACCAGCAAAGCCATTCAGCTGATGATCCAGAGAAATGACAATAGTGCCTGTGGGAAGGTGGGTGGACTACAGAACGAGGAGGCCAAAGGATGGGTGGGTGGGTGTGCTGAAATAGCTCTTACACCAGCCCCGCCGTCCTGCCATCCTTGGTCTTGTGTGAAATAGCTTGCCTAGGCCCCTGTATTCCTTAAGCGGTCAACATGGCCGTTTTGGGAGTCACAGGGGTATCTTTTGAAAGTGTTCAATTTACCAATGTTATGTACTGAGTTGAATAGGATCCAAAAGGCAGCCGTCTGATTGGTCCTAGAACAACAGGATTCAGAATGCAGCAGTCTGATTGGTCCTAGAACAATAGGATTCAGAATGCAGCAGTCTGATTGGTCCTAGAACAATAGGATTCAGAATGCAGCAGTCTGATTGGTTCTAGAACAATAGGATTCAGAATGCAGCAGTCCGATTGGTCCATAGGAGCCACCCAATCCAGCTCCAGGTGGAAGTGAATCCGCAACCTGATTGGCCTACAGGAGAATCCTGGAATTAGCCAATCACATGGGGCCCATTGTGTAAATAATGTATATAAAGCAGACATTCTGGGGGAACTTCCATTCCTCCTCACCACTATGAGCTGAATAAAGAGAATGAAATCCACTCTCGACTCCGAGTATATTTCAACCAAGTTCAACATATATCTGGGATGAGAAAATGGCAGCTGAAGGAAAACTACTGCTTTCTGCCCTGCCAACTTTAAGGCAAGCGTTATGCACAGGAACACACAGCTCTATCGCTGGAATCTACCCCCAGCCTAATTTGGAAAGCAAGAAACATGCAGCTCTTCGTAATAACCTTCCTTTAAAACTAGTCACTGACCAGGGCCAACCACTTGCATTGTGGTTTCATTGTTTAATTTGTATAGCATCATCTTCAGATGATATTTTGCTTTCCTACATTGCCTGTTCTGCTATATACAATTATTTCATCCGTAACCAAGAGCATCTGTCCCATGAACAAGGAGTGCCCATTCTACAAACCCCCAGCTGATATAGAATGAAAAGTTGCCTGCTTTCCTTCACTGCCTATCCATTACTTTTAAACTTTTGGTGGTAGCCTCTATGGAACCTTGAGCAGAGTTTTAGATTTCAACCTGAAAAACCTGGATTGAGATTCAAGTCCAGCCACAAAGCTTCCCTGTTAGCCTTAAGAAAATCACTGCATGTAAGAAGAGATCAGCAGACCTTACAGTTAAAGATATTTACACATACTCAAGTATGGTTAGTTACATGAAAATGGCACCCTACTTCAGATAAAATGTTGTTCCAAATTAATTTTATCGATTCTAGCTATCAGTCAGCAGTGGGGAACATATGCTCTTCCAGATTTTGCTGGACTTCAACATCAAAATGGCCTCTAAATAGTCAAGCAGTTGGTAAATGAGAGCATGGCATGCAATTTCAGGTTAGGTGTGTGCTTAATTCTCCCACTACAATGCTATACACATACACCTGGAAGTCACTTGCACTGAATTCAGTGGGGCTGACTTGGGCAGACCTGCATCGAATTGCGCTTCAAGAGTTCTTTAACTCTAGCTGGACCATGCTAAAAAAAAATCTAGTTTTAAAAATAAACTAATCAGATCCAGCTCTTCACCGCCCCATAAAAAGAAGAACTACTGCTCTGAGTTATTGTTCCAAATGCAATCAAGACTTCGATAGTGCAACAGGTTGACAGCATCTCCAAATCCAATGCCATCAGTTCATGGAGGGACGGAGCGTATCTTCCCAGCCAAAGGGAAATTACAGGGAGGCTGTAAAATGAAGCAATCCATTCCCCTTTGCCAGGTTCAAATCTAGCAAGGAAATAACTGGCGAGCTAAAAGGGGGGTTTGTTTATTTTAACAATTTGCGTCGCACACTGTTATTTGTTCAGTGTCGTCTGCCAAGCAAATTTGGCAGGCTCCACAATGCTGCTCGGAAGAGGCAGAGAGCAGTGGTTTTGACATAAGCTGCTGAATGTGATTACTGGATACGGCCAACAGGGCTGTTTGAGCGGCAAACCACTCTTCCCACGATGACGGGGCTCAAAAATGAACTCTGCAAAACTTGATGCAGTACCAGTAAATCATATTGAAGGGCCGTCATTACCCGCAAGACGGATTCAGAATTGCAGACAGCAGACTGGTAAAAGTGGCTCCACAGAAATAATTCCCTGACAACTTTCAGAAGAGATAAGAAAACTCAGAGTGGACTACGCCCCTCAAAACAAACCTCTTTTTTAATGTTTCAAAAAGGTTCTTATCACTAAACTTTGGCCTGTGTGTATCCTGCTATTTTTCATTAATTTCTTGTTGGACGCAGAATATAAAAATATGAGCAAGTTTCTAGCCATTAAGACTATGGAGATTGGCAAGAAAATGTGATGAAAATGATGTATAGATGGTACATTACACCAGTAAAGTTAGCAAAAATGTATAAAGTAAGTAACAAATGTTGGAAATGTAAGGAAAAAGAGGGAACATTTTATCACATGTCGTGGGAGTGTAAAAAGGTGAAATGCTTCTGGGAGATGATATATAATGAATTGAAAAAAATGCTGAAATATACATTATAAAGAAACCAGAAGCATTTCTCTTGGGTATTGTTGAAAATGATATAAACAAAAAGGAATGTAAGCTTTTTTTATATGCAGTAACAGCAGCAAGAATATTATTAGCCCAAAAATGGAAGCAAGAAGAATTACCAACGATGGAAGAATGGAGGATGAAATTAATGGATTACGCGGAACTTGATATACTAACGGGAAGGATCTGAAACCGGCAGGACCAGAAGTTTACCGAGGACTGGAGTAAATTTACGGATTATTTGAAAAGTATTTGTGATGACCAGACAACGTTTGTAGGTTTGCAAGAAACTCTGTGAGGAATAATATTAGAAATATTGCAAAAATGAAGAAGTAGTTGGGATATGTTAAAAACATAAAGGCAATATTAAGTTAGGAAATGCGTAAGAAGTGAATAAGATGGAGGAATATCAGAGGTGCTGATGGAAGTCCAATAAGAATGTATTTGTGATAAATTGTGTGGTAGGTTTTATAATTTTGTATTTTAAACCCAATAAATATATCTATATCTATATAGATATAAAGACTATGGAGATTTGCATGAAAGCAAAGCATGTGTGCAATATCTGGCTGATTCCATTGATGGATGCGGGGTAAATAAATAAATAAAAAACTTCTTGCCTCTGTCACACACACCAATTTGCTTAGTTTAGGCAGGTTTCATCATTTCTTGGGAAAGAACTTGGGCAGTAGTTCATGTCCCAGCCTAGAAAACACACAACTCAGCAACCACCTGTCGACAATGAAGGTGGCCGTTCTGTCTCCATCACTCATGTGTCAGCAGCCCTTCTATTAATGCTTAAGTGCAATGACCTGGCAACATTTCACATAATTCTTAGACCTTTAAATGTCACATCTTGAACAGCAGAGCATTAAGCTCATTACTGCTAACATATATCTGGGAGATTAAACTGATAATATGGTGCAAAGGTTAGACTGATGGAGTGAGACCACAAAGACCCAAGCTTAAATGTCTCAGGAGCAAAACTCACTAAGTGCTATTGGGCCGGTGATACCCTCTCAGCATTACCAACACTCACAAGGTTGCTGCAATTGTAAAATGTGGAGGATGGCAAGATACAGTAAGGCTTAAAATAAGGTAAAGGTAACGGGACCCCTGACCACTAGATCCAGTCATGGCCGACTCTGGGGTTGCAGCGCTCATCTCGCTTTATTGGCCGAGGGAGCTGGCGTACTGCTTCCGGGTCATGTGGCCAGCATGACCAAGCCACTTCTGGCGAACCAGAGCAGCGCACGGAAATGCTGTTTACCTTCCCGCCAGAGTGGTACCTATTTATCTACTTGCACTTTGATGTGCTTTCAAACTGCTAGGTTGGCAGGAGCAGGGACCGAGCAACAGGAGCTCACCCCGTTGCGGGGATTCGAACCGCTGACCTTCTGATAGGCAAGTCCTAGGCTCTGTGGTTTAACCCACATCGCCACCCGTGTCCCTTTAAAATAAGGTATAAAGATGTAAATATTGTGCAAGGCAATAATCACCTCTTGTGGTGACCAATGCGTGAATCACTAGGGCCAAGCTATCACCGCCCAAGAAAGACCATCACTAGCACATCTGTTACAGCCAGTGCTTGCTGAGGCTACCTGAGTTTCCAGTGAGAAAAAAGGACCCATCTCCCAATATGACCCTGCAGATAAGCTGCTTCTCTCCTTGCTTCCCCTCTCATCAGGTATGTTTCTCTAGCCAAGCTCAGTTTATCAAATGTGATGCCAACACAGACTGTACCTCGGGGGTCACAATTCAGTGAAGAACACACAGCAAATGCATTTGTCAGGTGGAAAAGGCACCTTGATGGAAGATGCTGGTGACAGGAGATTGATTTAGTACTTTTAACTAAAATGCCTCACAAGGGAGAAAAAAGAATCAGGCAAGAGAGAGACTAAGAGGCGTCCGAAATTCCACCATGCTGTTTTGGGCTTCCTATGCAGAACACAGGAAGACCGTCATTAGATGCCATTTCATTGTATATAAAGGTATTTTGCACATCAGACAACTACCACAGTGAGACTCTGTGGCATTCTATGCAGGAGCGGCTATTTGCAGTGAACAACAGGCTTGACCACCAGGGGTTATTTGCAGTCTTATCAACTGCTATGTCGCCAACAGTATGCAGACCCCCTTAAGCTCTGCTGGGGAGATGCTGACCTCTAGAGGCACATACTAAGAATAAACCAAATGCTTAGTTTTCACGCAAGTCAGTCAAAATGTTTCGGCTAAATTAATTCAGCCATTTCTGGAGGGGAGGGAGGAAATGTTGCCCAAAATTGGGATGGGGTAGGTGAAATTTTAAGATTCTTGGTGAGGGAGTTGGCCTTACAGATGGAGTAGTTTGTTTGTTTTTAAAAAAAAACCTTAAAATAATTTTCACTAGGTAAAGGTAAAGGGACCCCTGACCATTAGGTCCAGTCGTGACCGACTCTGGGGTTGCGGTGCTCATCTCGCTTTATTGGCCGAGGGAGCCGACGTACAGCTTCCAGGTCATGTGACCAGCATGATGAAGCCGCTTCTGGCAAACCAGAGCAGCGCACAGAAAAGCCTCCCTATCTTTGCAGCCATTTGATTTAGTTCTGGCTACATTGCTCTTCCTGCGCCAGATCACCATGGCAGTGATCCAGCACAGAAGGAACAGCAACGCAACCAGGAGCAGATCAGAGGACTGCAGAGAGATATTTTACTGGCTACTGTCGGAAATCTCCTCCCCGGCCCTTGCAAACCAAGGATTATGTCATGTGAAATGTCAAAACCCCCGAGCATAGGTGCTGTGTCCTGTTTTCAGACTTCCCCACCTGCCACCGAAAACTTTGCCCCTTTTATTTATTTCCTTTATACCCTGCTCTGCCTCTGAGGAATTCAGAGCAGCTCATATGTCAGCCTTCCCCAACCCGGTGCTCTCAAGAATTCTTGGACTACAGCTCCCTTCAACTCATGCCAGCTGGGAAATGGAGTCCGAAACCTCTGGAGGGGAAGGCAATTATATACGGTCACAGAGTGGGCAGTTCTCCAAATAGTTCTGTACCCTGCTACATTTGAGTTTGTTGCCATGGAGACTAGCTAAAATTTATTCTAATTTACTTTGAAGTTGACCATAGGAAACCAGCCAGCTCAGAAGAGATCGCGCAGTCAAGCTCAGCATTCTGACATAAGTTTCATGTTTTAAATGCACTGAGCAAGGGATCTCCACCACAACAAGTTCTACGAAATTCTTACATCATCTCTGCTCTTTTTATTTATTATATATATCCTACTCTATACAAGCACAGCATTCCTGGGAGTCCTCCAAAGGCTGAGTAAAGAGAAAAGTCTTAACTGCCTTCCTAAACAGAGGCAGTGAGAGAGCCATGCATTGCCAGATGTCTGGAGAATCAGATCCTCCTCAATTTATTAAACACCATTTTGAAACTCATAAACTTAAACACACCACTCAGTTAACAAAAGAACATGCACCTTTCTTCCTACTGCTTTCTTTTAAATGCCATGATCTCATGTCTTTAGGATCATAAGTGAGTGTGTATGTATTTTCAAGCACTGAAATAACATTTTTCAGCATGGATCCAATACTGAAAAATAAAGACTATTGTACTAAGCCATTCAACAAAACACAGAGGTTGGGTGGCCATCTGTCATGGATGCTTTAGCTGAGATTCCTGCATTGCAGGGGGTTGAACTAGATGATCCCGGGGTCTCTTCCAACTCTATAATTCTAAGATTTTATGATTCTATGAAACATAGCGTCAGGCAATTAAAACAAAAATGAAAACCCACCAGCAGCTAGCTATGCTGTAATGTAATATCTGCTTTCAGCTGGCTACGTGTATTTACAATGTCGAAACAGGAACATTCAAATCTTCTCTGTGATAAGATATGCACATCTCATCTTAGGGGAAGGGTCTGAAATACCCCCTCTGGTGAAGACCCCAATTGCAGGAGGAACCAATTTCCAACCACTGGCTTAGCTCTATAATGCACCTACTCTGAAGGTGCACACAATCATCACATGTCAGCTGGCTGGCAGAAATGGGAGAGCAAGTCAAAAGTTCCTACTAGCCAGATCTGTAATATGAAGCAGCAAGGTGCAGCCCTCGGCAAATTCACTAGTACTGAATTACTACTTTGTTTGACTTTTTAAACCCTCACATTCCTATTCTCATAATCTGATATTCAAATTATCAAAGGTCATAATCTTTTGTAGACTATTAACTGATCAATAATGAAGAGCTGATTTGCCCATATTCATAAACCACTAGTTTATTTCTACTGTTCTGGCCAGGAAATCTCAACATTTTTCAATGAACACCTGTTATTAGTCACACCAGATGTCCAAAATAGAGGGCCTGAGGGGCTGTAGAAACCTTGTTTAAATTAATGATTTTAGACAGGGGATACAGAATACAGCTCCTGATTAAAGACTCCTGCCAGACACAGTGACTGCCCCACATATCTTGCTGAAATTCTCCTCTTTAAAGCCTGTCCCCAATTTACTGCTTAATTAACTGCAACTAATCTGCTCCATACAAATAGTCTGGCTTCCTTACAAATCACTTTGAATCTTTTCCATGAGGTTTCCTATTACTGTAGATACAGTTGAACAGCGATGGCTAAATGTTCATTGTAAAAGAAGCAGAACTGCCACATTTCAGTGCATTAAAAGAGAATAACATTCTTTCAGTGAAAATAGACAACATTTTGACTCTGTTGGTGTTTTATTAATTTTGACACTGGATATTGCAAAGAGCCTCCTAAGCATTTTGACTGCAAGTGGAAGCTGTTTTCAAATCTGAAAGACAGCCCTCATCATTGCAAACCTAAATGAAATGCAACGCTTTAGCAATCTAGGATATTTCTGGTGGAACAAGTTGGTTCATTGCTACAGCAGCCATCTGACTGCTACAGTGGAGAGGGAGAGCTGGTTACAGACAAGTAGGTGAGGCTGCCCACCACCTGATATAATTACCGTATTTTTCGCTCTATAGGACACACTTTTTCCCTTCTAAAAAGAAAGGGAAGATTTGTGTGCGTCCTATGAAGCGAATGCAGGCTGCGTGGCTAAGCCCAAAGCCAGAACAGGGAGACGGAGCGCTGCGCAGCGCTCTGTCTCACTGTTCTAGCTTGGGGATGGCTGCGCAGCCTCCGCAGGGCAGCGGGGTGAAGGCGGAGGCTTCAAAGGCTGTCCCCGAAGCCAGAACAGCAAGAGGCTATCCCAGAAGCCAGATCCCTCTTGCTGTTCTGGCTTCTGGGGTTCATAATTTTTTTCTTCTTGTTTCCTCCCCCACAAACTAGGTGTGTCTTATTGTCCGGTGCGTCCTATAGAGAGAAAAATACGGTATGACATGAGCAGATAATTTGAAAGGTGCTTGCCTCTGAAATCTATTTCAAAGTGATTAGTCTTTCCAACAAGTGACTCCTGTCCAGGTTCGTTAACTGTCTTTGGCATGACCAGTTCTTTTAAACAAAGCTATTTCTGGGGAGCCAAACCAGGTGAACAGAGGAAACTGGGATCCTACTTTGGTTAGCAAAGAACTGTATCTTTGCCACACAGGGATTCCAGCACATTCAATGCCGGAGATCGCCGGTGGTGGCAGAGCCCTGAAAAAGCAATCCACCCGGATTAACAACGCTACTCCTCCCCCCCGACCCACAGTCCGTGATTGATGGAGGACAGAGAAACCTGGAGGTGTTATCACATGTAGGGAGATTACTTTGCCTTCCCGTACTCAGGTCTCTTTCACGCAAGCCAGGTCAATCCCCTGCAAGACAAAAAATTCATGCATGGTGGCAGTTTTATTGCCTATGGACCTGGCATTGCACAACACCAATGACGGAGGTGGGTAATCCCTGCTTGCCCTACCCTTGTCCCTTGGGACGGGGCATAGATTGGAAGGGGTTCGAGCATCACTGCATCTCAAAACCCTTTGCCGATAGTGATATTTAGCTCCACCACCATTCTCCCCTAGCCCTTCAATAGTGGGAATCCTAGACCCCATACTAGTCTCCCCAATAGAGGGGTAGGATCTCCTCAATAACAAGTCATCTCTGGGCCAGGACTCTTGGGTCAGAATGGTATGGGGAAGACGTGAAAGTTTGATAGGGTAATTATCCCTAGAAGATAAAACCCAACCAAAGAAGATGTTCAGTTCCTCTGCCAATGAGGCATCAGTCTTAACCATGTTCCTTGTAGTTGGTTAGGTGCTGCAGTCGTTGCCACACTTGTTTTATGATGTTATCGGCTAAATAATTTTCCACCTTAAGCTTATACTGTTGTTTTGCTGCCTTAATGCCTTTTTTGAGATTTATTCTCGCCTCTGTGTATATGTCTATATTCCCTGTCAAAGGCAGAATCCCAGATTTTCAGGAGTGTTCTTACTTCAGCAGTCATCCATGGTTTACAGTTCCCATAGAGTCTAATGCATCTCTGCGATGTTACATTATCAATGCACACTTTAATATAGGGGAGTATAGCATCTGTGTATCTATGCAGCTCTTGATGTTCAAACACGCTCCAATCAGTGCTCTCAAAACAATCCTGGAGCTGACTAAGAGCACCCTCTGGCCAAATTCTAACTGTTTTTAGAACTGACTGAATTCTTCTCCTGAGAGGGATGTACTTCGGACATAGAAAAACTGAAGAATGGTCGGATGAGCCTAAGTGGGGGAAGGGGATTGCCCTGTATGCCTGTTTCAAATTGGAATACGCGAGATCTGGAATATTCTGTCCTCTAGTGGGAAATTTCACAAACTGTTCAAACTTAGGAAAAACCGTCTTTAGGCAGGCTTGATTAAAGTCCCCTGCCACAACAAGGACGCCGTCTGGGTGGATTTGCTGCTGCTTGGAGATGATGTCATATAGCTTAGAAAGTGCCGCACTGACATTAGCATCAGACAGAATATGAACAGCTATAATAATTATGACAGTTACTTCTCTAGGCAAATAAAATGGCCGACATGTAACTGCCATCAATTCTAGATCTGGGCAGCAATACGTGTAAGCTACTTTGCTGTTAACGCACCAACCATGGTGTATGTAAATACAGACTCCTCCGCCCCTAGCTTTACCAGAATCACTGTTTCTATCAGAGCGATAAATTATTCTATTTATCAGCTCAACTGCCGCATCCGGTACTGCTGAATGTAGCCAGGATTCTGTAATAATTACCACACAGCTCTCAAAAAGAAGCTTGTTTGCTGCCATCAGCAACTGCAGTTCGTCAATTTTGTGGACGAGAGATCTGGTGTTGGTCAGGAAGACGCTTGGCAGTGCTGGTCTGGTGGGTCTTTTTCGAAGCCGGGTTAACAGACCAGCCTGCAACCACGTTTTTGCTTTCGCTCTTTTCTCTTTCGCTTCTTTCGGCACTTCCCTCTCCCGTCGACAATCCAGAGAGATCCTGGAGGTCTTACTATGTAGTTTGGTATACAGTGGGACCTTTGAAACTCTCTAGTTATCTCTATTTTTCTTGTGAGCCCGATGTTTACCAGTTTTGTGCGTGAGTAGGTGAGGTATTGGGAGCTCAGAGCCGCAGCGTATGAACGCGCCGCCATCTTGGAACCAACAGCTAGGCATGTGTTGGTAAGCCTGAACAATCCAGGACCAGGGCCAGTCAGGCTGTTGTGGCTGATCTGAACCAGGCCCTGAATCAGTCTGAGGTGAAGGTGGGTTGCACGGCTCTAATGCAAACTAGACCACTGTAAGAATCAAGGGAGAATACTCACAATAAACCCAAGTTTTTTGTAATCCCGTGTGTACATAGATTTGCGTTTCTCAACATTGCCACCACTGTTGTTCGGTTCAGACTCTGCATCGAAAGCAATTCTTCGGAGTTCAAATATGATATCCCTTTGGGCCTGATGGGGTTGTAAAAAATACATTGCCATTTTTTTAAAAAGGAAAAACATACACACAACACTGAATATTAAAAGTAACGCCAGAACATGTCCATATCACATTTTCATTCTCCCAAGTTTTTTGGCCTTAAAATTTCTATTTTAAATTGTAGTACGATGTACTGTTGTTCCCCCAACTACTAGTTTTAAACCTGGAGTTTAAAACTTGTTGGTTTCACTCTGTATTAGATGTTATGCTTTGGTTTTATCATTTTCGAAAATACTTTGTTGTTGCTGTAGTGTAAATCACTCAGGTAACTTTTGTTATTAGGAACTATAGTAATTCTATAACTAAACAGTAAAAAAAGGTAGCTGAAATATGCTAAATGTAGAACTTTGCCTTGGATAAAAAATATTAAACTGGATCCACAGACTCTGCTGGTATACCCCCAGGTATTCTCTCCAATGTCAGAGTTGCAGTGCTGGAAAAAACACCAGTTTTGGACCTTTCTATAGCTTCAGGTAGGTGGTGATGAGGGCAGATCTCTCTCTCTTTGCAGAGGGAGATCTGAAAGATCTAGTGGTTCAAGGGAACATAGAGTTGCACCCTTTGTGAAGAAATGAGAATGGTGTGACATGACATATTTACTAATTCTCTCGCCTGTCCTCTGGTGTTTAAAATGTCATTCAAATGACTGCTTCAAGCTTTTTTTAAAAAAAATACCCCAAGCATATTTGTGCATACTTAAGAAGTAGGGCTACTAACTGCCTTAATTTTTTGTTGTAATTTAGTTCTACTTATCCTGGTCTGTCTGCAAGATTCCTCTCTTGTGCTTTATATCCCCATATGGTCCCTGCCTTAGATTCTGCAGCTGAACTAGGTGCCTTCAGAACACAATAAATGGTGCCTGACTTTCTTGAGAGGTATACAGGAACTGCATGTTATTTTTTCCTTTGTGGCCTCTAAAATAAAGCACACTGCTCATCATTTATGCATAACAAAGCTTTTCCTTTTCACTGAAGTGGTTTCCCTATCTCTACAGAGTAACTGTAGCAGTTCAACAATATTGCTTTGCTTACCTGATCTTGGGGGTCCATTTTGGTCATCATCCTGTCTTCCAGTAAGTTAAAGGTGAGCACTTGCAGAACGTAAAGCTGATGTGCCATTTCATTATTGATGGCTCTCTGAGCTCTGATAACATACTGAAAATAGTAGCAAGAGCAAAATCACCCAGCAACCTTACATAAAGTTACATCAAGTTTAGGCAGGCAAGGGGGGGGGGGCGTTCCAGAAATAAGCTTCACCATTGGCTATATAATTATATTTAACATAATTGTTTTGCTCTTCTCTTCATCCCCTTCCATCCTCTTCATTGTCTAGGACAGGGCTACCAACCAAACGAAGCTATTTATTTTGTAGATGCCCACAAGATCAGTAAACAGCCTCTTTTTGCTGCCAGCCTGAGACAGCAAAAACAAAGAAGTCTGTCAAGCACCTGGCTGGTCAAAGCACACAATTAGTAATATGAGTTTAGTTCAAGAAGTCACAAACTGCATAGGCACAAACTAGCCCAAACCCCTGCTAACAATGCAATCAATACATTCACAGTTCCTTTAAAATATGTGAGTAGAGGAATGTGATTCAGTTTTTTAACTGTGTTATGGAAATTACAGGGAGGGGCCACATCTTTAAAGTTGTTAAATGTTACAAAGATTATGCCTGAATGTATCCTTTCGACTTGACAGCTCAGGGAAGATACCTACCTTTACAAGTCATATAAAATCAACTCCTTTGCCAGTTTCCTCCATTTCGATGCTATCTGGCCTTTGGAAAAACGACTCTTTCCCCTGCCACCTCACAAGCGTGAGGACATGTATACACACCTCCTACCCCAGGAAGTGCCCAGAGGTGACAATTGCTGAGCTGATTGTTGGCCAAGGAAAGCCAAATCCCACCACCAGACTTGCTGAGGGGTCCAGACATGCAAAGGGAATTCTATCGTACTTTGGGTGGTGGGACTTCAGAGCTGTTTGCCTATGCTAATCTTATACCTGGGTCTTGCCCTGACATGTCCACAAATGCTAATCTGGTACCAGGGACATGTTTGCCAAAGCTGAACTAGTGTAACCCCTGTCTAAAGGTAAAGGGACCCCTGACCGTTAGGTCCAGTCACTGACGACTCTGGGGTTGCGCGCTCATCTCGCTTTATTGGCTGAGGGAGCTGGCGTACAGCTTCCGGGTCATGTGGCCAGCATGACTAAGCCGCTTCTGGCGAACCAGAGCAGCGCACGGAAACACCGTTTACCTTCCCGCCGGAGCGGTACCTATTTATCTACTTGCACTTTGGCGTGCTTTCAAACTGCTAGGTTGGCAGGAGCAGGGACCGAACAACGGGAGCTCACCCTGTTGTGGGGATTCGAACCGCCGACCTTCTGATCGGCAAGTCCTAGGCTCTGTGGTTTAACCCACAGCGCCACCTGCGTCCCTCTCTGCCCGTCTACCCCTCCCCTTTTGTGACATGTCAATGATGCAGCAATGTTGTATCAATGATGCTGTACAAACTGTATTCTGGGTTATGGTGAGAAAGTTTTAAAAGTCAATGTCACCCATGCCCGGGGTTCTTACTGCTGTTTGAACCTGTTGCGCAACAATAAAGGGTCTAAGTCGACTGACTGCTGTTTTGCTCCAAATTACTTGGCTGGAATTTCCTTCTTTTACTGACCGCATGGACCCACGGGGGACTTGTACCCTGACAAACTGGGCTGTTGAATAGTCTCTCAACCCAGAATTTTCTTTAACAACTGTTACTTTATCAAAAATGAGCACAGAAACATGAACTGAAGACACAGCACTCACTTGTAAGATGATTGCCCGAAGTTGCTTCTGTGCTAAAATATTTGCCATTTCCTAATTTTGAAAAAAAGAAAGAGAAGAAGCAGTAACAATTCAGTTTGAAAAAAGTATACAGCTCATTATGGCAGCATCAGAATAATGCCTTGTTTGGTTATTAGGGGAAATCTATAATCTATTCCTCAGAACAAGGAAACTACCTTCCTGTTGCTCACTCGCATGATAAAACATGGAGGAAAACTGACTACACTAAATATATTTCTGTGAATTGGTAAGAAAACCACTCATAAGCATCTCTGGATGGGACACAACCTCCAACTTCATTTAACAATACAGCTACCGATCAACTGCATTTAAAGGGGCAAGCTCAGTATCTGAACAGAGTGACAAAATTAACCAGGACTCCCTATTGCATGTATCTTGCCAGAAAAAAAAGTTTACTTCTTAGAGAAGGGTAGCACATCTCAACTCTGCCATCACTAGCTTTCAAGCTATAAGTTCAAGCTATAATTGTCCAACAAGTATAACTAAGAATTGTGTTTATAGCACAGTTTTGGCCAAAGCAGCTGTGTTTTCAACAGGTACCACCACAAAGTGACCCATGTAATATTTTAACACCCAACTCACCTGTCTCCTGTCATCAGGTGCTTTGAGGAAAAGCGCATTTATTACGGCAATGGTGTAGGTTTGTATTTCTTGATCTGCCCTGTATCAGAGTATAAAGCAGGTATACAAAAGTCAGGCTTTAGATAATGATTTTTGTTGTTGCTGCTGTTTATAGAATAGAACAATAAAGTACAGGTACAAGCTGCTAGAGTGTGGGAGAGGAACCCTACAAGCCTTCAAAATGATTATATTCTAAATTAATGCACAGCTTCTTAATTGCAGTAAGTCGTCAGCTCAAACTGTGTTAAATCTATATATTTGTATCTCACTCGTCTTTCAAGGTCATGACGAGCATACATAAGCCTGGTTTTTATCTGTGGAATAGTTTAAAACGGCAGGCAAGAGACTTGCTAGAAGCTGCAGCAAGCTTCATTGGCTGAACATATGCAGCAGGAGAAGAGCGTCTCTGAACTGAATGCAGCCAGAGAGCCATGAAGAACTGGAGAGGTGAGCCACTCCAGGATGGGGAAGGTGACATTAGCTAGGATAGCCTATCTTCTTCTTCCCTTCCTTGCAGTCAGTTCTCACTCCACCCATATGGAAACGCAGGATCATGACCAGACTTGGGTAAAGCTGATGCTCCAAATACTTAATCAGATCTTGTCAATTTTAAGGCTGCTTTCAAGGTCATCAGCTGTAACTTTAAACGTTATTCCCAGGCAAAAGTAATGCAAAGCTACTCACCCTTGAAGGTGTGGGATTAACTGGCCAATTGTAATCTCCTGTGCCACCTTCTGGTACAGATCATGGCTGTTCAACACCATTGACTCTAGGATGGCTAGGGATCGTTGAAGTATAGCAATGTCGGAAGGAAACTTGCTCACATAACTTGCTATCTATAAATAAATCAGGTTTCTTGTAAGAGGCCATGGGTTGGATAGAAGGAAATGTTCCAGCAAAATCAACAGCATTTGGCCAAAGCAATAAACCCTGTGTGTCAAATCCTGGGATAATAGCACGCTCTGGTTTGTCTTAATCATGGTTAATGCCAATGCACATGCCACACATGGGTGGTTTAGGGTGCCAGGGTCAATCTCTGCGGAACCAAGGGGGTTTCTTGACCAGGTGCTTATTGAGCTTCCATTTCCTGAGTCATTCACCCAGACACATGCATATGGCAGTCATACATTGCCAGCATTGAGTTCTTGTCTCACACTTCCCAGTGGAATTTTCCATAATTTTTCTTGTCGGCTTTTTGCAGTCAGAAAAACGAATTGATAATTGCACTAGAAATTGTGGGGTACCAACCAAATCTTGTGCAAATCAGCAGCCTGTATGGAAGCACAAAACACTTCACTTCACTTCTGAAACCACTGTTAAGGGTCACTGAATATTGCTCCTGTCCCTGCCATACGTACCACACAAAATATTCAGAGATATAAAGAGAGGCTTTCTATTTACATGCCTGCATGTGGTTAACAGCTATTCACCCAACAATTCTCTTTGGCAGACTATGCTATGGACTTCCTTTTTCTCTTGCAAACCCAGGACAAACATGTTTATAATTAACATATGAGTTCCTCTTGGGAAATGTTTCCTTAACATGCTTACATAATGATATTATAAGGTAATGTGAATTCCGTTCTCTCTGCTGTGCCTTCTCTGGCCTCTTTCCAGAATCTACTCGTTCCAAAATAGGTCAACCGCATACGAAAAAGTCTCAGTGCAGGGCTGCTGCAACATCATTCATAATTTGCCTTACAAATATTGTTCATCCTATGCCATTATAGCACTAACTTACAGGTAAGTTAATAAAATTACAGAAATTCTCTCAAATATGAACATCATCGGCACAACCTAGGAAGAAGTGAGCTGTGACTAAATTCTGTTAACTTAGCAGCAATTAAACCCCATTCCCTTGGCTTTTGCTGTTGTTGCACTCTTGTTCAGCAATGAAATTGTAGCATATCCATTAAAATGCTTGGCGGTTTGTCACGCCCTTCCTCTAAGATCAGTGTGGCTTATGAGTTCTCGTTTTATCCTCACAACAAACCGATGAAGACAGGCTGAGATGCAGTGATTTTCACAGCGTCCTGCATAAAATATCCAGCAAGCATATCAGACCATGAATGTTACTAGAACTTAGACCAGGCACCCCCAACCTTTGGCCCTCCAGATGTTTTGGACTACAATTCCCATCAACCCTGACCACTGGTCCTGCTAGCTAGGGATCATGAGAGTTGTAGGCCAAAACATCTGGAGGGCCGCAAGCTGGGGATGCCTGACTTAGACCCTCCCAGACCTTCCTAGAAAACACCACCAAACTGGTTCTTGAGTATACTTCAGAGCAGGGGTCAGCAACCTTTTTCAGCCGTGGGCCGGTCCACTGTCCCGTAGACCATGTGGTGGGCCAAACTATATTTTTGGGGGGGAAATATGAACAAATTCCTATGCCCCACAAATAACCCAGAGATGCATTTTAAATAAAAGGACACATTCTACTCATGTAAAAACATGCTGATTCCCGGACCGTCCACAAGCCTTAGGTTGCCTATACCTGCTTCAGAGTATACTTCATAACCATAACCCTGAGACAGCTAGAAATTGCCTCTCTGCGATGATTTGTCCTCACTGCAGTCATATTATGTAGCACCTCTCCATATTATGGATCCCATGCCCTTTTAAAATGTGGTTTTTCTTTTGGGGTGGGGGGTTACTGGGTTGTTGTTTTAATTTTGATTATACATTTTGTGGTTTTATATTTTGATTTTGTTCTGTGAACCTCCCTGAGACCTCCCGGTATAGTCGTTATTATTATTATTATTATTATTATTATTATTATTATTATTACTATTATTATTAATACCCTGTCCATCTGACTGGGTCTCCCCAGCCACTCTGGGCGGCTTCCAACGAAATATCAAAAACAATACAGCGTCAAACATTAAAAACTTCCCTAAACAGGGCCGCCTTCAGGTGTCTTTTAGAAGTAAAATAGTTGTTTATTGCCTTGACATCTGCTGGTAGGGCGTTCCACAGGGCGGGCGCCACTACCGAGAAGGCCCTCTGCCTGGTTCCCTGTAACCTCACTTCTCGCAGCAAGCGAACCGCCAGAAGGCCCTCGACCTCAGTGTCTGGGCTGAATGATGGGGATGGAGATGCTCCTTCAGGTATACAGGACCAAGGCCATTCAGCACCAACACTTTGAATTGTGCTCGGAAACGTACTGGGAGCCAATGAAGATCTTTCAGGACCAGTGTTATATGGTCTCGGCGGCCACTCCCAGTCACCAGTCTAGCTGCCACATTCTGGATTAATTGCAGTTTCCGAGTCACCTTCAAAGGTAGCCCCACGTAGAGCACATTGCAGTAGTCCAAGCGGGAGATAACTAGAGCATGCACCACTCTGTCAAGAGTGGTATATATATAAATATATATATAAAGTATAGGTTGGTATATAAATTCAATTAAGAAGAAGTAGAAGTAGAAGAAGTCGTCGTCATTCTGGTGCCTGACACACAGTGTTTCCAGGCAACTTCCAAGAATAGGCTGATACTGGCATGGAAATCTCCCAAGCAGGCCTCACCACCCCCCTTCCATTTTGTAAATGAACAGAACAGATGTGTGTTGAAAATACATCTACTCTGACCCTTAATGTCAAGCATAAACATACTGTACCTTTTTAATGAAAGCCACCGAGAATGTGTCCCAGGATACAATTCCATGATCCATCAGTTCAACGAAAGCCGTCAGAGTGAAGGATAACATGTCTCCAAAGCTGGAAGAGACAGGAGCCATAGCAGAAGTGGGGTGGGAGAAGAACCATGTAAAAAGCAGTGGGAAACCTTTGGGCAAAAGGGGGAAAACAAAGCAAAGATGCGCAAGAAGGGGCAGGAGCAGAATAAAATGAAGGCCGTGCAGCAAAGAAGCATGAAGTGATTTCCACATGGATCCCAAAGCAGCGTCAACTGGAAGGAAGTGTTTGAGGACGTTTTTGCATTCTGCGTGGGAAAAGGCTGTCCAATGCCCAAGAACAATAATCTTGTGCAGGTGTCAGTCCGCTCACTCCAAGACAAGGCACCTACGAAAGACTTGCTTCTCTTCCCAATAATAGATCAATTGTTGTTTAAACAGTTCCCCACTTTTGGACAACCAGCCAACACAAGAACAGGCCACGGGATCATGTTCTTCCCTCCTTCTCTACCAGATTAAAGCTTTCATCAGCACCTTTGCTATTCATCAGAGTTTGGAAATGAGCTTTAAATTCAGATTTCCAAAGCATAGCAAACAAAACGCTCTGTTTATTGCCAGTGCTAACACAGAATAATAGAATTAGAGAGTTGGAAGCGACCCTGAGGGTCATTTAGTCGAACCCCTTGAAATGCAGGAATTTCAACACGCAGTCCCCCATCCAATTTGATGCCATACTGGACCCTGCTTAGCTTTGAAAATATGCTAGCGATTTTATTTTTGCTATTTATTGTTATTATTTATGGCCAGCCGGGGTTGGTGTGTTCGGATTCAGGATGGAAGAGGAGGGCACATGTGAGCTCTGAACTATAGTTAAGGAATGAGGTACACATCTACAGAACCTCAGCCTGACAAATTCACAACCACCCCAATGTGAAAACCATTCTATAAAACCCTACGGGAACAGCCTCCAGGTTTTTTTGGGGGTGGGGCGGAATACACTATGAATATGCGTAGGGTTTTTTGATTATCATTTTTAAAAAGAACAGTGTTCTAGTTAGCAGGTCAGATATAAATCAGGACATATTCTTATGCAAATGGAACTCTGCTGCAAAACTATCTTCTCCCTAATTGTTCCACACCATTAAAAAAAAACTAGCTAGATACCTTTAGGCTTTTCTTTAATACATAGCTCGTGATAATTCAACCCAGGAAGACTACCTAGAAAGCAAGAAGCCCTTAAGCTAAGTCAGGGGGAAACATACAGAGACAGAGACTTACACTCTTAACTCTGGAGTCTAGCACTCTGAACTGGAAGCTACAGCATCACTGGCTAAGGAGCCAAACTGGGGTCCTGACTCCAAGCCTGATGTTGGTGATCAGAGGATCATGGAACCCAAAGCCGTTGGATAGGAGCCTGAGACATTCACAAACACCTTCCCCCATGCCAGAAGAAACAAATGCCTTTCACACCACCTTGATGGCACAGACAATGAAGCGCAGGAGAGCTGCCCATCTCCAGGTCAGAGGGCGGGTGCTTTAAGAGAATCTAGTTCTCCCCGGAGGGACAGAGCTTAGGTCAGGTGACCTGGAGAAAGAGGCTCGAAAGGCCTCATTTCACTTCCAACACTTGCCAGAGCAAGTTGCCCACTTTCCTTGGGCTGCACCACAGGACCAGTACAGAACAGTTGCCTCCATGGCAACCTTGATTATGTCATCATATTGGCTGGAATTTCCAGTGATGAGCAAATTCCAGTTTCTTAGCAACCAAATAAATTTAGTGGTGAACTTTATAGTGTCAGTTTGCACAGAATCAAACCTAGAACAAACCTTATCTGGTTTTTAAACGCCAGAGGGCGGGTTAATCAGTCCCTTATAATAAGAATGTATGGAGAGCCTGCTGTATCAGACCAATGGCCCATTGAGTGCAGCATCCTGGTCTCACAGCGGCCAACCAGATGTGCTTGTGGGAAATCTGTGAGCAGGACCTGAGCACAAGAGCATTATCCTACCCTGTGGTTTTTAGCAACTGGTCTTCAGTAGCACACTGAGTCTGACCATGGTGTCAGAGAACAGCCAGCTCATGCAACTGCCTGTTGTACAATGACACCTAGTGGAAGAAATGAAGGCATACTGCAATACTGAGAGCTGCTAAACATACTGCATTTACAATGCACATGCAATGGACTCACATTACACCAGAAAAATATATGAGGGAGTTAGGGTTGCATGCAGCTCACCACCAGGTATATATATATATATGCAGTAATGAGTGCATTTGCTCTTCCTCTCATTCAGCAGCAACTATGACACCTTCCAAAATTTTCTTCTGAAGTCCCGCTGCAAAGAGTTAGGTCATGTAATATTTCCTGGTGCACATGCTTCTCTCTCCCACCCCCACCCCCCAGTATGCTCCAATTCCCTTCCTGGATTGGGACCACATCTGAACTTAGCATTCTGTGGTTTGCCATGAACAAAGGAAGTGATGCGGGGAGAGGTGCCAAATCTGAGAGAAGCTTTGCACAGGAAATACCATGAAGGGCTGCTTGGGTCATCTAGCATCTCTGCACACCCAGAGGAGTCCTATGTAAGGGATGGAACCAGGTGAAAAAAAAGGAATGAGAAAGAGGAGGAAACTACTGCTTCATGCAACACTTAATAAATGAAATTTCTGACCACAATATATGGTGATGACCATGGGCTTGTAAAGGTAAAGGGACCCCTGACCATTAGGTCCAATCGTGGCCGACTCTGGCGTTGCAGCACTCTTCTCACTTTATTGGCCGAGGGAGCCGGCGTACAGCTTCCGGATCACGTGGCCAGCATGACTAAGCCGCTTCTAGGTGGGTAGGCACTGGGACTGAGCAACGGGAGCTCACCCCATCGCAGGGATTCGAACCGCCAACCTTCTGATTGGCAAGTCCTAGGCTCTGTGGTTTAACTCACAACGCCATTTACCTTCCCACCGGAGCGGTATCTATTTATCTACTTGCACTTTGACGTGCTATCGAACTGCTAGGTTGGCAGGAGCAGGGACCGAGGAATGGGAGCTCACCCTGTCGTGGGGATTCGAACCGCCAACCTTCTGATTGGCAAGTCCTAGGCTCTGTGGTTTAACTCACAGCGCCACCTGTGTCCGACCATGGGCTTAAATGGCTTAAAAACGGGTTTGGACGGGTTTAATGGCTATTAGCAATGACAACTCAATGAAAGCTGTTCTAGCATTGCACTTCATCTTAACTGGATCAGGGTGTATTTTTTAACCATACACAAAGGAGGGGGGGACTGGCTGCTTATATCCACTGAGGGGCACAATGAGTGGAACCTTTAAAAAAGAGCACCAAAGTACATGGGATGTGAGGGACAGGCAACCAGATCCCCTAACACATTTTTGAATAGATCCCCCAACAAGGGTATGTTTTGGATCAGGGCAGTGTGCATTGGTGAGGTCTGTGTGAAAACCTTTCCCCTACGGTTTCTTTGTCTGAACTGAAAATTGCCCTCTCTGATATTACCAAATCTGGTATTAGTTGTGTGTCAAAGAGAGATAACCATTATCACGTCTAGCTTCACTCGCAGTTTCTACATGTTCCATTATAAAATTAAATGCTTTCCCCACAAGGTGTCATCACAGTACCAGAAAAATCTTCCCAGGAAGGAAAGTGCAGAAAAAACACTCTAAATGCCGAAGAGACAGAATTATTCCAGGCCAAAGTTAAGACTTCAGAAGGGAAGATTCAAGTATTGATGCTGCAATCTTGTGCAAATTGACCTGGGAATAAGCTCAATTTTACGCAGTGGGACTTCCATCTAAGTGAATACATATATACTGCACAATCCAATTTATATGGCATAGTTGGAGCATATATTCAAATCCAACTTAAATAAATGGGCACGTAATAAAAAAAAAAACCCAGTATCTTATGAACTGCACCCTGTTCTTGTAAACAGGCAGGCAAATGCTGCAAACTTAGCTCATTATTAAATATGAATCCAAATGGCAGTTCAGCACAATGAGACATTTGTGGGGCCAGGAAAGAAAGGCTGCTTTCCTCTCCCTCTTTCTGCCGACAGAGTGAGGGATTCATGGAGGCTCCTTGCTGCAGCCGCATCTGTGCGCTTGGGGACTGCAGCTGGAATGAACTTCGCCTGCACACTGCGGCCCAGAGCCGCCTCGAGTCAGTGACATTCCTTTGGCATCTGCTTTGTACAAACAAGGGCCCAAAGTGGAAATGTTAAGTTAAGGCAACAGTTGTGAGGTTAATACTGCAGGGGAAGGCCGCGGGGGAACAAGCCGGAAGCAGAGAGAAAACTAGCTACTGTTGGCACAGCAGAAGCAGTCTCTAGGCTCAGCTTATTCCCGCTTAACGGTGCTTGTCACCACAGACCAAAGAGAGATGCAGGGTAGCTTCACAAATGGCTTTTGAAAATGCCAAGTTGGGTTAAAGTTATCAGAAATATAAGCAATTAAATGTGCACCTTTCAACCTTACAAAACATTTTTTGGTAGCCACAGGTGAGAACGGCTTTGACCATGAATTAGTCTTCCTCAGAGATCTAACGTGCAAAGGACTTATTGAAATCTATTGTGCTTTTGGCATACACCAACTTGGAAGTGGTGTATATATGTTTGTGCTTTGTGAGCTTGATTCTCTTTCATTTGCTTCACATTATCTGTTCCTATTTATTAAAAAATATTTATAGCCTACCCTTCGGCAGGGCACAACAGTTTAAATAAATAAAATTATAGAATACACAACAATAAAATCATTAAAATATCTCAGCAAGCAACAGAAACAACTAAAACCACAGTACAACCTGGATAGTATTTCCTACACAGAGCCTTATGGCTAGCCAGCTGCCTTATACCAGGTTAGACTATTTCCCATTTTGTTCAGGAAATGTATATACATGCCAAACACACTATGCCTCCACTGCAGGCATGTTTCCCAGGCATGCACTGCACATATCTAGCTGCCTGCTCAGAGGCTCAGAGCAGCTTATATATAGTTCTCAGGCAGTCTGAAATCCAGGCAGCTTACAAAGCCAAACCTGCTTAGCGTCAACAGCAGAATGGTGCGACGTGCCTTCTTCAGGCGATTCTCCAAGCATGAGCATACAGGAAGACAGGCAGGTCTGAATTAGTCACATGTGGTGGAATACCTGCAATTTCCTACCTGGACGTATTGTGTGTGTTGCAATTGCTACATCATATGTGAGCACGGAAAAACTAGAGCACAAAAATGTTATCTGAAAAGCTGTGGCACAAGGGCAGCTCACCAGATCAGAATGGAAAGCTAAAATAATTTCTATTACTATGTCCATCTTACTACCAAGTTCATCTAAAATTGTTCAAATCAGTTTCAGAGATTGCTGCGTGATAATGCCAACCAAACAGCTCTGCGGGACTCAGCGTTCATGTGACTTCTTGTTCTTTGCTTCAGTGAGAGGTAATTTCTTGGAATTTCCCAAACATGCTGTCCACGTGTAGAAGAATTAGAAACTGAAGTCTGGTTCCAATTGCACTGTGCAATCAACACAGAGCTTACAATCCACTGTCACATGAAGTTCACCTTTTAGTAGTCAGATGTACTTCAGTGCAAGTGTTGATGCTTTAAAGGTAAAGGTAAAGGTAAAGGTAAAGGACCCCTGACAGTTAAGTCCAGTCACGAACGACTCTGGGGTTGCGGTGCTCATCTCACTTTACTGGCCAAGGGAGCCGGCATTTGTCTGCACACAGTTTTTCCGGGCCATGTGGCCAGCATGACTAAGCCGCTTCTGGCGAAACCAGAGCAGTGCACGGAAACGCCGTTTACCTTCCCGCCGGAGCAGTACCTATTTATCTACTTGCACTTTGACGTACTTTCGAACTGCTAGGTGGGCAGCGGCAGGGACCGAGCAACGGGAGCTCACCCCATTGCAAGGATTCGAACCGCCAACCTTCTGATCGGCAAGCCCTAGGCTCTGTGGTTTAGACCACAGCACCACCTGCGTCCCCGCTGATGCTTTAGGGCCCATTAATTTAATTCACTATGTGTTAAGTGCTCTTCCTTGAGCAGTTGAGAGGACTCCACCCATTTACATGGGTCCATTTCCCACGATTCCTGACTTGCTGTTATGTACGAACCAGGGATTGTGCTTTAAAACAAATTCTGATTCACTAAACAAAACAGCATTAGAGCCCACGGGTTTGAAGCTGCCTTGTTTTGAGACTGAACAGTTAGTTTTAAACTATATTCTTTGGTTCATATGCAAGGACAAACCAAGAATTCTACGAAATGAAATAAGCGCCAGCATAGTCTTTCTTCCCAGTTGCATGGGGAAAGGGAGGGGGAGCTTATGAGCCCAATGCTTTGGAGTGCACACTATTTCAAAGCAACATGTGATTATCCTTTGCACTGCACTACATGGCCACAAGCACCCATTCTCTCTGGCCGTTCTGTCTAGAAGCACATCCTTTCCACAGGACTTCTCCTCTTAACCATTCACTCTTCCAACCCTCCTAGCATAAGCCTCTTCCTTCCCTTGGACTGCTACCTATTTGACTTCCTGTCTCCACTTTTCCTGGATATTTAATTTGTTTCCGATTATTTCCTGTGTCCCTTTACCTTCTCATCAGAGCAGTTAATCAGATGAAGGAGAAAGAGTAGCTTAGACAATGGCAGCCTGAGTGCCTTCTGAACCCACCCCTCAGCCCAAGATTACCTCCAGGCTAACCTTGCTACAAAGCCCATTAGCGCATGACAACACTGTATTTTTAAAGAACAATTTCTAGCTTTGTTTGTAACAGCATTACATCCTGATCTTACACATTTGAGCTAGTGTGTCTAATGGCAGCAGCAGCAGCCAACAGAGCTCCACGCTGAATTTAATGGTGCAAATAGCAAGTTCTAGAATCACATCTGGGAGTTATTCTAGTGTAACTTCAAGCAGATACCAATTTCTTCCACTTAGGAGAGGCATTTGCAGAAATCTGCTCATATGAAAAGAGTTAACATGCAGGAATCCCCTGAATATACACTTCTTGTTTTTTAGTCATTTAGTCGTGTCTGACTCTTTGTGACCCCATGGACCAGAGCACGCCAGGAACTCCTGTTTTCCACTGCCTCCCGCAGGTTTGTCAAACTCATGCTGGTAGCTTCGAGAACATACACTTACTCAGTATGAAAGTCCCACTTTAGCAGAACACAGAAGTCTTTCCTTTTATTCTGAGAAATAGCACTTTCATAGAATTACTCTAAATTTAGGAAACCCGGTGTAGTCATTGGTGATGCATTGACACTGCATGTACAAACTTAGAAACAAGAAATGTTATGCCAAAACTTCTTCAGGCATACTGTAGACCAGTCTTGAAAAGAGAGAATAAGACACAGGAAACTCAACTGCAGCCACCAGCAACTCAGTAGCTTTCATGCTCACAAAACTGAGAAATGTCAAGAACCAGCATGAATAAGAATTATGCATCAGCAGGGGCTAGGACAAATTATGTCCCTTGAGATTCAAATGCTTTTATCTAGTCCTTATTTTCCCCAGAAACTAAGCTATTATCATTACTACCTCAGCATTCAGAGATAAGTTAGCTGGTTGAAAGTGAAACCTTCTTTCATTTAACTTGAACTGAACTCCTGTACTATCAGTAGGTTTAAGATTAATTTGAGTCAGCATACCACTAATCAAAAGCACGCTTATTCAGAAAATATATGACACTGCAATTTCTCCATTGTTCGAAAACCATTTTACCTGGTGCTTGAAATTAAAATGACTGTGACTCTCAAGTTTATTACTAACCCATCAGCTTCCCAGATGCACCAGGTGGGAACACATGATATTCATGTAAGAGGGTTGGTAGCTCAAAGCAAAAAAAGAAAAAAAGAAAAGCTAAAAGGAGACAGCACCAGCAAATAGCTACAGGAGGTATAGGAAAACAAAGCATACATTCCACAAGCATTGCAAAAATAAATAAAAATAAAAATAAATAACTGAAAGCTCCGTAATAAATCTGTGGCATGTGGCATTAAAGAGCAGGAAAGAGAAGCAGATTTGCTTGATCAAAATATGCACAGGTATTCAAATAAATAAAATCAGCAGGGAGGCCTGGAATTTAATCATGCAAAGAGGAGGAAGTTTGCAGGGTCATGAGCCAATCAGATTCTTACCAGGGCTTCATTATCTTCTGCAATTTCTGATATCGTCTGCAAAAATTTAAAAACTTTCAGATAAGGAGAAACATTGTTAAGACATTTTCCTGCTAATCCGCATTTGAGTTTTACAAGGCCATTTGAACACCACCAGAGGAACTATAGTTGGAAATAATTCAACTGAAGCAGACTTGAAATGGTAATAACACGCTTTAATGCTCTTCGGAAGAAAATAATGTAAAGCAATCCAATATACCTTTTAATTCAACAACAAAATCTCACAGAAGGGGGGGGGAGAGATTGCTTATTATTCTAAGGAACGCTTAAGAACATTGCCTGCATATCAGAACCTCACCACCATGGGGGACAATAGTATGACATCGCCTATTAGACAAAGGCCAGAAGTTTCTGGGGACATACAATCCTTTTTAGCTGTCTCTCAAACTTGTCGCAGAAGCAAGCAGAAGGGTCATCTGGGCCCAGACATCAGCCATAAGAAACTACCGTATTTTCCGCTCTATAAGACGCACCAGACCACAAGACGCACCTAGTTTTTGGAGGAGGAAAACAAGAAAAAAAATATTCTGAATCTCAGAAGCCAGAACAGCAAGAGGGATTGCTGCACAGTGAAAGCAGCAATCCCTCTTGCTGTTCTGGCTTCTGAGATAGCTGCGCAGCCTGCATTCGCTCCATAAGACGCACACACATTTCCCCTTACTTTTTAGGAGAGAAAAAGTGAGTCTTATAGAGCAAAAAATACGGTAAATAGCTGCTGGGATCATGGACCCCTGAGCTCCACCCTCCAGCCAGGTACCAGACCTGGGAGTTTGCTGGCTCAAGTAGCAGTCAACTCCATCACAACCGCCAAGGAGTCTATCAGCAGCTTCCAAGGGACAATTTGGTTATTTGGAGAAACACCAATGGAATGCTTAGGGGCGGAGTCCCTAGAAATTAATTAATTAACAAAACAAGAACTGATACCAATGCTACTGGGGGCACAGGATGGCCAAAATGAAGGCTATTTCGGGCAATTCTTGTGATAACCATCCTGGCAGCTAGCAAAAATTACACAGTATATCAGTCACAAGAGCATGGAAATATTTAGAGGGATTTATGGTACAGTCGAATCCGGGCCATAGCTATTGCTGAAAAATGAATTCAAAAACTGTGGTATACTACTAGATGACAACGGAAAAAGACGGGTTTTCATCTACTATGAAATAAGTTACTATTTGTAATTTTTAGTAACTTTTAAGGGAGAATTATCATAAAACCTTGAGGACTGTATCATGATATTTACAAATAAAACAAATCTTTTAAAAAAAATGTTCCCCCCACACCAATAACAGATTTTTTTTTCCACAATAATGTGAATGAAATGACCCACATTTATACTTTTGTGTGTGAATTTGTTTAATTTAAACTGTTCTGTTTTCCTTTACTTCTTTATTCTTGTGTGCTAGTAAAGTGTATACTGTTCAGATAAATAAAAACTTTATTTTTAACTGTAGAAAGTTCTATTTTCCCCCTTCTCTCTTTATAGGATATAAAAGGATAAATGTTTGTGTGAGCAGCTCAAAGCCTTACGGAAAAGGTGCGGTATAATCCTACAACTGGTCACTCCCCCCCCCCCAAAAAAAAATCAGAATCAGAATCATAATATGATGGACTCAGCTACACAGGTCAATTTATAACATTTAAAATGTGTTATAAAATGTGACACCAGATGGTGCTGTAGAGCAGAATCCACAGTCAATGGCAGATTGCCTTGGGAGTTCTTTATCCCCTATAGCTTTTCTTTATAGCGTTTTTTTTTATATCTGTGTAGATACAGCTCTCAAGTCCCTCACAAACACATGCTCTATGAGCATTTAAAACTCTACAATTCACTACCCTCCAGTTAGCACACTATAGGTCCAGCTCAGGGCCGGATTTAGGTTTGATGAGGCCCTAAACTGCTGAAGGTAATGGGGCCCTTTATATGTCCAGCTGTCCTTTGTCAACAACAAATTGCCGCTAGTTTTTGTGTTGAATATATGCTATATGGAAATTTGCAACCAGTCCATGCAGAATGTAGGTACCCTATATATAGAAATGAGCAAACCAGTGATATTTTAGGAAGCAGGCTAGCAGGTGAGGCCCATTACTTACACCATGGGAGCTGTAATGGTTCTAGGGGTTGCTCGTGCGTAAATCGCCGCCACACCTGGCTGGGTTAACTGGGTGAACTCTTTCTGTCCGGACAGCCGCTGTCTCAATCGCTGGCAGAATCCGTCAGTGGGCATTTCTTGAACTTCTTCCAGCAAAGAAGCTCTTTGACGCCTAGTCGCCGCCTACTCTCCCTGCGCGGAAGTCTTCTGTGCAGGGAGGGTGTGGGCAGCGGAGGACCCGTGCTCTCCCCACTGGTCTCCGGCGAGGAGTCATGGAGCCACCTCGCCGCTTCCCCCATCTGCCCCCCTTCTCCACTGGTGCTACGCTGATTTCCTTCCCCAGAAGATGGGCTGCTTCTCTCCCTCCCGGGACACTCTCCGGAACCCCTCTGGAGCCCTCCCTCTCCCTCTGGCTCTGATGGCAGTTCCCTGACAGGAGGAGCCTACACAACACTGTTGCTGTATGTAGGTTTTATTTTATTTGTATTTTATCTTATATTTTGGAAATGTACATCGTTTTCTTTTCTTTTTCTTTTTTTTTGGGGGGGGGGCGCAAGAGAGTGGAGCCCTAAGCATAGCTGTCAACTTTCAGATTTGAAAATAAGGGATCAGCAGCCTCACCTGTCCCGGGGACAGTCTATGGGATATCTAACAATCCGGGATAGCAGCGGGAAGCAGCGGGAAACGGCACTGGAATAAGGGAATTTCCCGCAAAAAAGGGAAGGTTGACAGCTATGGCCCTAAGATATAGCTTGTTTAGCTTATACGTAAATCTGGCACTGGCCAGCTCTTGCCACTCCTAAGAACTCTGCTTGTGGCAGCAAAGAATTGCTTTCCATGCCCACCTGACTTCTTGTGCTTCACAATATTTGCACCAAATCCCACGGCAATGTGTAACCACTACAAATCACTATAACAAAATGTGACAGTGTACAAGTGTGTGAATAAGGTGAATGCTTGCATGGTACAATTTTGATAAAACAGCTTTGTGTTTAAGCACTAGCCTGGTAACCACAGGAACAGGAAACACTAGTAAAACCTTCAGGCAAGGAACTTTCGTGAGCTTATTTACAGAACTTGAGCACTAGTTATGAAGGTTCGTCATACCAACCACCGAAATAAGCAGGCTGTACAGAACAGACACACAATTTGTATAAGCAATAACGTTGAGTGTACAACTGTTTTGCTTAATTCAAGCCATATATGAATACAGTAGGGGGTTTTAAAATGCCCATCCCCTCAAGATGGAATCTAGGGACACAATCCTCTACTAACACCTTCAGGCTAGGCCCTATGGCAACTAATGGGAATTGTCCAATATACTGGTTGTGAAGGACAAGTTTTTAGCCAGCTATATCCTGAATCAGAGCACCTGAGGTGTAAATTTCAAACACAACATAAAGCGCTGAGTCAAAAGCATCACATATGTGAACAGGAGTTTGTTTGTTTTACTTGAAGGGAGGTGGCCCTTTTCATCATCTGCAAAAAAAATACATCATCTGCAAAAAAATATACAGTATAATAATCCTTGGCATTTGAGGCACAACCTTTTGCAGGTAATGGTGCCCCTTTCAACCTTACTTATATGTGGCAGAAATTACAGGATTGTGCAATGAAAACAATTCAACCCTTGGTTGCCCTTCAAATTTTCGCTCTAGCTAAAATACAGGTATCCAAATCTGTGATTTTAATACATTTCTCCTGTTACATCAAGTCGGAAGGGGAAGGAATCAGTGCTCTAATTTGATGGTTCTCCCTGGAACTTCCTAAACATAACTTATAGGGAAACAAAGGGAATTCAAATGATCTTGCTTGTCAGCAAAGTTGCTGTGAGGTTAACCAGACTGGGCATGACTTGATTCTGCATGATGTTATTTCTGAAAGCTGAAGTCACAATATTTGCCTTTTGGGGGTTATATGAACAATAATGCACTGAACAATGATGCTCTAAAATTAGTGTGCCAGAAGGATCCCAATAATTCAGAGTGGTCTGTGAGAAAATGGAATGCCTTTTAAAAGACTCTGTAACTCAAGAGCCACAGACTTTTGTTCATATTAATTTTAACAGAAGAAGAAAATCTGAAACAGAATGGCAATATAATGTTATAGAATAATGGTGAAAGGATACTTGCTTAGACATTTGCCTACCACAATATGCTCACTGTTTGTCCTCGAAGGGACTCTGGATTACATTGCTGGCTCTCTACCAAAAGGACAGCAGCTCCTTTTGGAATTCCTCAAGCCACAAAGGCTTCATACTTGCTGAATGTGCACCCTTCCTATCTGCCAGGAGCCACTTCCAGCTGAGACAAATTTTGCCAGCTCTGACGAGACCAACTCCTTTGTGGCTTATTTGGCAAAGCCTCTGGTTATAGATCAAGAAGGCCCCTTGCTTTCAAGTTCAGTTAGAATGTCTTAGGGGGAACAGAGAATGATTGTCTGTGGCTCAGGGCTCGGCTGGACCTGTTTTGTAAGGAAGAACCTAAATCTGCCCCCAGGGAAACTCCCAGCTAAATCTGCAGAAACAGAGAACACCGTGACAATATCCAGTGGCTGCAAGATTGCCATTTCCCAAAACTTGGAATATTCTGGCAAGTTTTGAATTGGAAGAGGGCCGCAGGGGGTCAGGCAGTGGCAGACAGGGAGAGGGGGGGTGCAGAAACGGGGGCCTGCATGAAAGGAAAGGGTACCACATAAAACACAATAATGATGGCTCCATATACAGTACACACAGAGAGAGAAAGACTCCTGTTATTTAGCCTTACAACCACTGCAGCAATGTCCTTAGCAGAATTAAAACATGATGCAGGGAAAGGAATTATTTATCTGCAAAGCTCTTGGTGCAAGTCATTCCATTCAAGTTCATGAACAATTTCCTTCAAACATATGATGCACACGCATCTCCAAATTAAAGGTGCAGCGCACTTCTTCTTTGTCTGCTACCAAGGCTGTTGCGACCTACATAAGTGGGGAGGGGAATTCTCGTAATAGCAGGAGGAAGGTAGGTCTGTAACTCCACACTTATGAAAGAGATGCTGAGAACCTGTAGCCCCACCACCACATTGGACCACAACTCCCATCACCCCTGACCATACTGGCTGGGACTGATGAATGTTGGGGTCCAACATCTGGGGGACCACAGTTTCCCATCCCTAAAGGTAGGAAGCTGCAAATCAGCTAGTCCCTGTGAATATCTCCAGATCTGTGCTGGCCCTCCTAGGATGGAGTCTCCATGGGATTCCAACACAATTGGGATGGGTCTCACATGCACATTTATTACAGCAACTAAATCAACCCTTAACGGCTGCTCAGCAACACATTCTTTGTGTATGTTAAGACATGTGCGTGCGCAAACGCACACAAACACACATCCCCATGAATGACTGCTATTGGCATGGGTCTTGCCATTTGCACTGGGCACATGGAAACCACAGTGAGACTTTCACATCAAATCTGATGGAGCATAAAGGAGATAGCAGGTGCATATAATGACTCTGGAAGAGAAACTCTCCTTCCTTCCTTCCCCTTACAACAAGCGACTGAAGCTGACAGTACTCAGTTGAAATCAATGTCAAAAATGCATTTTTAAACCTGTATTTTCAACAATGATGAACCACACATTCAGATTTTGTTAAGACACTCTGGAATGCTATGCTATTTATATAGCCACAACTTTTGAATTTGATGCAATATTAAATATGGTCTTTCATTCTCACAACATTCTCATTCTTTCATCCCTCCCACAAAAAATAAAATAAAAATCTGGCTCATCAAAAAGACTGAGGTTTAACAATATGTACACAAAGGAGTCTACACATTTCCTCTCTAAGTGATATGGTGCTCTGACCTTCCTTGCTTCCAGTCAGACTCTTCCAGGGGCAGGTAATTCTGCTGAGATACTGAACTGATCCAAAGAAAGTGGAATTATCTGCTTTAAGTAGAGGTTCCTCACTGAACCGCTGCCTAGCTCACAACACTGTGTTTGCCTTGTTCAGTCAAGATTCACATTATGATGCGTAAATCATGCAAGCAAGCACACACACAGGGCTGGAGCTTACCAAAAGGCACATCATCCCTAGTCTTACATCTTGTAAAAGCAAAACTTTTGGGTGCAAGACTGCATTGTGGCTCCAACTGTAATTCAGGCAAGAAGCATGGTTTAGCTACTGGAAGTTTGTAGAAACACAGAATTGTGCCTGCATATTTCCCCACCCCCGCCACCCAACCATACATTTTTACTATAAAGCTTGCAGGATTTCCAAGAGTTTTCTAACATTCCCCAAATTGTCTATACTTTTAAAACATCATGTGGTAACTATTTAAGAACGATTATCAGGCGATGAATAGATCTCAGGACTTCTAGTGGCAGATAACACATACAAACATTCCTCCATCTTCTTCTCTTTAACTCGCCTCTCATGAAATACTCATTCCTTTCCAAGGAACAAAAGCAGAAATGGTGGCTTTTAACATGTCTTACTTTTAAATGAACAACAAATGCAATTTTGCTAGTTTATCCAAGCAACAAATAAGAAAATGTGCATGTGTTAAAATACTCACTCAGTGCCACTTTCCACCATCTGCGTCAGGAGCGAAATGCCGTCTAGATTGATAAATTCTTGGGCAAACGTTATATCGCGTGAATAACTAGCTAGGTCTTTCAGTGCTTCCAACTTGGCATCCATGCTAGAAGACTGGATCCTCTCATGGAGCTGAAGGGCAGTTTGGGCCTCACCAAAGACAGAACATTGAATAAATGGAGGGAGGGGAGAGAGGGGGGGGAAGACAGACCTTAATTTCAAGTGTTACTAATAAATGAAGACACCTGAAGAAAAAATACTAGTTAAGTTTAACTATTATCACATTTTCACCTCCACTCCTTTTTCCTTTCCACCCTCTTTACTTTTTTCAACTCTCTCTTGCACGCAGATCACTCCCATTTCCAGGCTTCATCCTGTTTCCTATTTGGTGGTCGGCTGATGAAAATTTATGTTCTCAATTGCTACACTGAATCTGAAGACGACGTAGTACCAAGAGTGAAATACATTGTGTGAAGGTACTATGGGAAATTTGGGGGCTCAGCATCCTTTATCTTTTTCAAATAGGGCTGCTAAGGAATGGAAAAGGGAGAGGTTTGAGTACAGCGAGAAGGGAGGAACGCTGGAAGGAAAAAGAAGGGGCTATTTTAAACAACAGCAGAGTAATGTAGGGGTGGAGAAACACTGATGGTTTTTCTTTTAAAAAATAGTTTTAACAAAGGAGAAATAAGAGAGATGGGTACACACAAAAACTAACACCAAAAAGCTAACACAACGTAGCCTTTCCAAACTCCCTTCTCCCTGTATTCAAACCTTATTAAAAATTGCTACTCTCCCCCACTCAGTGTCACTCCCTACTTACTCTACTGAAGTCATTACCATTGTTTAAAATCATCACTTTCCCCCGCAGTGTATCCAGATTCTTGCTTTATTCAAATCTCTGCTGTTGTTTAAAACGACCACTTTTTCCCTCTAAGTATCTGTCCATCCCTGCTTCACTCAAACTTCTGCCTTTGTTTTAAACTTTCCCCTCTTGGTTTCACTCCCTTGTCTGCAGCCTCATTCACTCTTCCTTCCCTACCCTGCCCTGACTTCATGCAAATAAAGGATGAGGCACCACAAATCCTCCAATGAGGACCATGTGGTGACATTCTTACATTTTATTATATAGAGAGAAGTACACAAAGGTACAGGCAGGAGAGTTGGGGATGTTATGACAAACTGAGACCAGAAAGGCCATCAACGCAAGGGAGAGGTGTGGCACATTACTGTGCTGAGTTCAACGTAAACAAGGTCCACTGAAAAGGATGTACAATTCAATCGGAGTGGGTGTGATTGCTATGAACTGGCAAAGCAAAAATAGCAATGTGCACGAACACTTAACAATGGAAAATTATTTTCTAGCTGAGCTCTTCCTCCCAACCTGTACTGAGCAGAAGTCAGATAGTGCCGGATCTGTAAATGAATTCCAGCTCAGCAACTTCACAGTGGCATCTCTTTTTAAGCCTTTTTGTTATAAACTAGTGAGCTGCCTAAGTCTACACAGTGGAGAATAAGAGAGGGAAGGTAACAATCTGTTTCCTATTTCTCCAAGAAGAAAGCAATGCTTTTGGGGGAAAAAAATTCTATGTGGGCACAGAAGCCTTTTTTTACAGCAGTTATTATTAACATTAATTTAAATGCCACTACGCATTAAAAACAACAGCCCTGTTTTCCTGCATGGTCACTTCTTGATAAAAATGCTTCTTTTTTTGCCTCATTAACTACCTTAAAGCTATTACTGTGGAATGAATGGCTTGGATTCTAACTAAGCTTCCACTGCGGCGATGTTCACTGAACAGAGTTCTGCTCATGGGGAAAGTACCTTTTGCCAATTCTTCCCTCCCCCCCCCCAAACCTCTGTGCCCCCCGGAACTGTCAAGGGGAGTGCAGGGGAAGGAAGCGATCTGCAATAATTGGCTCTCCCTCCCACCCGCCAGAAGGAGCCTGCACTGGATCTCAGATCCAGCTATCACCTACCTTACAATGCAGTTGTAAGGGATGCTGAGACAATGTGGGCAAAGCACTCTGAGCACTTGGTAAAAAGCACCAAATGAATAGTAACTAAACTTCCAACTTATGCTTTCGTATCATGCTACTATGATTCCCAGAGTATTCCTTGATTTGGAAACGCTTCAGGATGCTGAAGTTCCTACCATCACTGTCTTATATGCCAACTGTGAACTATTTGGAAGGAAGATAGCAGACTTTTCATCAGTTATTTCATGCTTCAGTCACCTGCAGATTAGAATACTCTAATGAGCTCCATGCGCCTGGGCTGCCCTTGAGAAGAGTTTGGAAGCTCTTTCTAATGCAGCTGCAAGACTTCTGGCCAGAGTTCCATTGATTGGATCAAATTTGAAAGATCTTGTACCAGCTGCACTACTTGCCAAATCATTTCTGGTACAAATTCAAGGTGCTGCTTTTGATCTTTAAAGCCATAAAGATACCTGGGGCCAAAATACCTTAAGAATCACCTCCCTCTATATAAGCCTTCCTGGAGCAGTTTCACTCATCATGATGTACAGTCCTGATTCGGCTCTCCACACCATCAGAAATATGGCATGTAGCTTCCAGAAACAGGGCTTTTCATTCGTGGCAACCTCTGATATAGAACACCTTCAAAGGAAAATCCACCTGCCTCCTTCACTGCTGGGCTTTATATGGTTGGCGGAGAGTGCATTATTTCAGCCACTTTTTGTAGACTATGGTCTTTAAAAGGTTTTATGCTGGAACTGCCTCTCATTTTTAATCATAGTATTTTAAGATGGTTGCATTTGCACTGGGCTTTTATTACTGTGTTTTAATTTATTTACTGTACGCCACCTTGAGTACTTTTATAAAAACATGGGATATACATGTAAACAACAAACAAACAAACAAACTGTTTTGAATTTTGAAACACTCCACAGATATCTGCAGGCAGTGGGATCTCATTCACCCCTAACTTTAGTGTAGCAAGCCTCAATAAAGACAGAGCAGATTTATCGTGATCACAGATTAAACAAATAGTTTCTTTTCACAAAAATACTGTTAGTTGTCTCACATGGCAACTAGCCGAGGTGACACTGCCTGCTATCACGACTGATGGATGGGGGAAAAGGCTTCACTCAGTGTGGCGCCTTCACTGGTCTTGGCTCCTGTTGCCATAGTGCTTTATATGCACTCTTATGGAATACAGTGCCTCTGCTCCAATTCTCCCTCCCTCTCTCTCATTGTGTCATTAGAAATGACACCTACAGGACATGTGCTATGAGCAGTTTCCAAAGAACTCTCTGCAATTTCTGGTCGATAAATGCCAGGACAGCAGGGAGTACAGCTCATTAGGCCATGATAATTCTGGTTACCAAGAAGCCAGCCCTACTTAAAAAAAAAAAAAAACCTACAAGAAAATATTCATCTTATGGAAACACTTCTTTGTTGTGAGATAAGTGCAAAGGGGGGCTGATGTTTGGAATGAATTATACTATCTTGGTCAGACAGGGAGGAGGAAATGGGTAAAACATCTCTTCTCAAAAGGCCTCTAAAGGTAAAGGTCCAGTCGTAGCCGACTCTGGGATTGCAGCGCTCATCTCGCTTTATTGGCCGAGGGAGCCGGCGTACAGCTTCCGGGTCATGTGGCCAGCATGACTAAGCCGCTTCTGGCGAACCAGAGCAGCGCACGGAAACGCTGTTTACCTTCCCACCAGAGTGGTACCTATTTATCTACTTGCACTTTGACGTGCTTTTGAACTGCTAGGTTGGCAGGAGCAGGGACTGAGCAACGGGAGCTCACCCTGTCACTGGGATTCGAACCGCTGACCTACTGATCAGCAAGCCCTAGGCTCTGTGGTTTAACCCACAGCTCCACCCGCGTCCCTTCAAAAGGCCTCTATGATGCCTTAAATGTGTCTCTGATTTGGCTGGATTTTGCTGCCCTTTCTGCTGGAAGGCAGATGGACAAGTTTGTTAGCTTAAACAGGACAGTGAGCGAGCTTTCAGGGCCAAAGCAGCATGAATCTTAGCATAGAAATATTTAGACGGAGAAGTCAATTACGTACAGGATACGGCTCTGCTTGTGCATTACTCTCACACAGGGCACCCAGTCTCAAGATGGAGCAGGGCACTGCTTCTCGGGCCACCCACCCTGATTCCACATCATAGTGCAAACTCAGCCTGCTGTTGCACACAGCTATCTGCAAAAGAAGAGCTACCCACAAGCCGATGCACCAAACAACTGGGTGTCCCAGTTAGGTGAGACCCCTGAGCACGTGCAGTTTATTCATGCATACGGGTTCCCTTCAAGACAACTGTATGAAGGCCGGAGTAAGAGCAGCGACACAGTGTTGGGAGGCAGAGTGAGCCGAGGGACCCCATTCCGGTTTGAAACCGTGAATGGCCTCCTGGAATGTTGCTCACATAAATTATTATTCTGTGTTGCATTTGTCAAGTTGTTTTAAACAGTAAGCGATGTCGTAAATGAAAATGCACAAGATAAAATCAACCAAAAGCCGAATTAAAAAGGAAGCGCAATTTTTAAATGTTCCTAAAATGCTCACCCTGGAATACAGTAGGGAGGACAAGTGGGAAGGCTCCACTAACAGGTTTCACAGGCTGGAAGCCACCACTAAAAAGGCCCTTTCTCATGTAGCTGCTCTCCTCGCCTTCCTCAGATGCAGCTCATGGATATGGGCTTGATGAAAACCTCAGAATTCAGCTGGGTTCACAGAGGGAGAGGTGGTGCTCAACATACTTGCGTCGCAAGGAGCATAAAGCTTTATAGGTCAAAATCAGCACTTTGAATTGAGCCAGGAAAATTGAGCAGCAGCAGTGCAGGAATTGGTGCAATATGCTCAGAACATCTGATCCAAATTAGAAATCTGCCCACTGAATTTTACACTAGCTGCCGTTTCTGAGCTGTCTTCAGGGGCAGCCCCACATGTAATGCACTGCAGTAATCTAATCCAGAAGTCACCAGAGCATAGGCACCTGAAGGTACGTTATTCCTAGGTTATTCCTACTGAGAACTGCTCAATGGTAGAACAAATGCTACACATGCCGAAAGTCATTCCCTGACATCTCTGGTTAAAAGAATCTCTGGTAAGATCTCTGCACCACCTCGCCCATGCGGGTAGCAGAGGTTTCTAAACACATCCTCTCAGCCACACTGGATGAAGGTATGAGCCTGCAATGAAAATATGCTAATTCATGTCTTGTTGAACCATGGTTTATTGTTACATCTCAGTGTGGCCAGTGACAGCTACTTCAAACAAAGCCAAAGTTTTATTATTAGATTTGTGAGGTCCATGCCTTTACACAAAATACCATAAAACATTATTAAAAGATGAACAATAAAATTATAAAAATAAGCTAAAATTCATGCCATGCTGTCCCAGCAAGGAAACTACCCAAAAAACCTCGCCATTCAGGAAAGAAGATACAGCAACAGGTTAGGAGAGCAATGGGAGGAACCTCACCATTTCCTCCAGGAACCATACCCTAGGACAGCTACTTCATGGCGTAGCATCAGATGACTCACAAAAAGTTCAAGAAACAAAATAAATGACTGAGGTAGAATTCAAATGGAATTGTGTGGCGTACTGATTTGCTAGTTAGGAGGTTTGGACTTTTAATTCATTTAATGTTTGTTTGTTTGTTTGTTTGTTTGTTTACACCCCACCTTCTACTCTGACGGGACTCAATGCGGCTTAGAGATAAAATAAGAACAGCTAAAAATGGAGAAAAACAAACTATCAAAAAAACCTAAATACTGATAAAATTAAAACTACATATATAAAATCTATTAAAACCATGCCAATAATTACAATAAAAACAACATGGCACTAGCCCTTTTCGTTAAAACCTGTCGGAATAAGGTGGTCTTCTCCTGCCGATGGAAGGACATGGGAAGGAGTTATAAAATCTGGAAGAGGCCACCAACTAAGGCTGCTCTATGTGCTTTGTTGTAGTGTTTCTCCAGTTCCCAAATGTTCCTGCAGGCCCCAAAATGTTGGCGACCCTTGCCCTAATATATCATTTAAACAAAAACTGACAAAAAATTGGGGAGAGAGTTAACATATCCATTTAAAAGGGAAAATGGTACTGCTCTGACACCGCTACAGCGTGCCTCCAACATGGTCTTGTGACAGAGGCTAATGAAATACAACAGTGTTATCTCCTGTCATGTTATGCAGATAAATTAGTCACATCCTTGCTATTTATATGGGCTGCCGCCGCATGGCTGATCTCCTGTAGCCAAAAAGGCAAGCAACAATGAACAGCCTAATTCATCACACTTTACACTTAACGAACCAATGAAAAGTAATCTGCTTCACGCTGTCATTTTGTCCAAAACAACTCCATTTCACTCGCTGAGAAGCTTAAACTTTCTTAAAGCACTGGATTACTGGAAACAAGTAAGTACATTATGTGTTGAAATGTACTTAAGTTTTTGGCCTTTCTGCTCAGGCATTAGCAAAATTGGTTAGGGCTTATATAATAAACCTCTGCAATTAGGTTTTGCATGTCCAAAGCACTGAACAAATATAGTCACTGAAACCTCAGTGGTAAATGTTTCCAAATAATTATTGAAAAGGAATTAACTGAAGGACAGAGTAACAGATTTGTCCAAGGTCATAAAGTAGGTTAAAATAGTATTTTTAGTGGGTCAACATCTGCTGCAGCTTTTATTTCTAAACTTCCTTTTCATACAGTTAGAGCCAAATACCAAATGGTTGGTTTGTTAGCATAAAATATGTGGCAATTCACCAAACAAGTGGATTTGACATCTTTTAGCATGCAGTTATCCTACAACTAAAAAGAACCAGCTAATTTGCACCAGTACTTGTACGTAAGACAAGTAACAATGTGAGGGATTCTTTCTGTGAGTTAAATGTGATAATTGAACATCATAACATCTATCAAACGTCTCAGACGTTTGATAGCCTTCTGTCACTGCCCTCAATTGCGTGCACATCTTGTCTGTCATGGGGCAAGTTTTGAAAAAACTTGGTTTTTACTGTAGGTTTTTCAAGTTCAGCCAGGAAAAAACCAGCCGGAAAGAGCAGCCAGTGGCTAGGACCTGTGAGCCATCGACAAATCCTCTATGCCCCTCGTAGTTTTGCAACTGTTTTAAAACTGCAAATTTCTTTTTTAAAAAAGAGAGAGGGAAAACAAAAGTCAGACAGCCTGGATGCTACATGTCAGGAGGAACAAGATGATATATGGCATTTAGAAACAATACACATGTCTAATGCTGGATGGGCATGTGGCAATGTTTGTGATGCTTCCTTTCTCAACACCCTTTGTAGGATGAGAGTGGGGGGAAAGTAATCCAAATATGGTGGGGTTTCTGTAATACCAAATTCAAGGTAAAGGGTAAAGGGACCCCTGACCATTAGGTCCAGTCGTGACCGACTCTGGGGTTGCGGCGCTCATCTCGCTTTATTGGCCGAGGGAGCCGGCATACAGCTTCCGGGTCATGTAGCCAGCATGACTAAGCCGCTTCTGGCGAACCAGAGCAGCGCACAGAAACACCGTTTACCTTCCTGCCAGAGCGGTACCTATTTATCTACTTGCACTTTGACGTGCTTTCGAACTGCTAGGTTGGCAGGAGCAGGGAACGAGCAATGGGAGCTCACCCCATCGCAGGGATTCAAACCGCTGACCTTCCGGTCAGCAAGTCCTAGGCTCTGTGGTTTAACCCACAGCGCCACCCGCATCCCTGTAGTGACCATTTTAGGCGCGTCCAATTCACATACGATCGCAGACACACGGCTCCTTTTGGACCCAGATGAGAGCAGAACAGCGGTGGGGCATAATAGGGTCCACATAGGAACGTTCTGCAGAAACGTGCGAGAGTCAGAAACGGAAGCCCCGGGCAAATAAAGGCAGCTGCCTGTACAGGGGCATCACTGGGGTATAGGGCTGAAATGTAGAGATATGAAACAGCCTGTTAAAATAAAATCTTATAAATTTATATGGGGGATGGAGGAAGATAGCTTTTGAGGTATTAAAGAGGAATGAATCAGAGGAAGAACAGAAAGAGTAAAGAAAATGAGAAAATTCAGCCAGTACTTGCTGTAACCTAGGAAACTGAGTTTGCCTGCAGGTTTCTGAAAGGGGGGGGACTAGTATAATAAATAATTACATGAAATTTACAAATAGAGCAAATGAACCAAATGAACAAGTTGCATGTGTAATGGTGCAGACTCGCAAAACTGCAATTCTGCCAACCGTTTAAAAAGCAAGCGATAATTTTGTAATGATGTTGTCTTAAGACGTATTAGAATGAAGGCAGGGAAAAGCTCGATAGTATTATGTCAGTCAATCCCACTTATGAACATCTTTTGAGGCTGCAATCTTACACACACTTACCTAGAAGTGAGACCCACCAAACTAAGTAGGACCTAGCTCTGACTGATGTATATGACTGCAATGGGAATCTTATGCTGGTGTGATATTTCAATGAACAAGGGAACATGGTGGCTATGCTATGAACCTCACTGCCTTGCTGAGATGAGCACATAAATGAAAGAGAATGAAGAGGAATGTCATCATGCCCTAAGCATTGCTTCCAAGAGAGCTGACTGAGAATCAGAAACTCTCCACATTGCCTGATTGACATAAAAAAAATCCACTTTCTACACATAAAATTTAATAATAATAATAATAATAATAATAATAATAATAATAATAATATACTGTGAGATACTTTTTAAAATATGTGTAATTCCCCTCTTCTGAATTAATGGAAGTATAGGATCACCAGCCTATAGGTAACGGCCCCTTTCTATGAACATAATGTAAAATCAAATCAAAGGAATCATACAGTATTGGGGAAAACAAGAAAATCAAAAGAATGTGAACGCATCAGTAACTTACTGGTGATGTAGTTAATCGAAGTATTGCTCCATTTTTAATTTCATTACGGTTCTGGAAAAGAAAATTCCAAATGTCAGACATCCATAATTGAGGCTCTTTGACGTGTATAAATCATGAAAGAAAAAACTGAATTTACAGCAATCGCCAGGTGCTTCCTACTGTACATGAAAATTTACGTGTACAGTGCTGTTGTGTGAAGTTACCAGCAGTGGGTTGGATCCAAAGTAAGCTGATTGCACTTGGCTCCTACGGAAATCAATGAGTAATCCATTGTTTCGATGGACTAATTTCAAAATTAGATTTCTAAATCAGTAGCTACAAGAAAGTATACTCTCAATAAAAGACTTGTTTTACCTACCGTATTTTTCGCCCTATAGGACGCACTTTTCCCCCTCCAAAAATGAAGGGGAAATGTGTGTGCGTCCTATGGGGCGAATGCAGGCTTTCGCTGAAGCCTGGAGAGCGAGAGGGGTTGGTGCGCACCGACTGCTCTCGCTCTCCAGGCTTCAGGAAGCTCTCCGCAAGCCTTGGGAGTCCGCGGGAGTTCCCATCGGGCTCCCTAGGCTTGCGGATAGCAGCCTGCATCTCGAAGCCTGGGGCTCGCTGCACAGCGCACCCCGGGCTTCAGTTCCCCGACCTAGTCTCCCCGCCGCCAGCCCCACAAGCTCGGGGGACAGTGGGGAGGCGGAGCGCTGCCACCCCGCTGTTCCCCGACCTGGTTTGGGCTTCAGGCAGATATCCGCAAGGCGTGGGAGCCCGGCGGGAAGTCGCACCAGTCTCCCAAGGCTTGCGGAGAGCTGCCTGTTCTGGGGGCTGGGGTCGGGGGAAATAATTTTTTTCCTTTATTTCCCCCCCCCCAAAAAAAAACCCTAGGTGCGTCCTATGGACCAGTGCACCCTATGGGGCGAAAAATACGGTAAGTGTATTGGTATACCTTCCCTATGACTCTACATTTAGAGCGGAACCCCTTGATCAATGGGAGCTCTTAAAGTCAAGGCCATTCCAAAAATGTTTCCAAGCTCCACTGAAGGTTCAAGACTCCATGGACATGACTAACTCATACATAAAGTCTCTCCCTGTGAATCTTGTTTAGTCAACTCTGCCACAGTGGCTTCCCAACAATTGTTTGGGTTTCTAATCTGCACATGCATCAAATGGACCAGAAGACATGGCTATCTGCCAAGAGGCAATTTAAGTCCACCATCTTATAAAGAAGAAAACTGATTGATTTTCGGGGCTTAGGAACCCTTTTTCTGTTAATGTACTGCTTTTCTTCTGGCAGGTTAAACAACAACATTTATACAACAAAAGAAACCTTCTCCTCTTAGTAACTGTGGTGCAGCACAGAATAAAGTCGTGCTATGCAGCCCACCAAAGAGAAAAGGCCAGATTATCCAACACAATGAAGGGAAAATAGCACAACATCAGGAATCAAACTAGCCAAAAGATTTTATATGCTGTACAAAGTCCCTTGTTCTCTGTCTTGTTCATGTGTGCGCATTTTCACTTGAAGAACACAGATTTTTACAATGCCACTAATCTGTGCTCAAGACAGACAGGGACTGTATATTTGTGCTGCAAGGACGATTTTTATTCTGCTTATAGGTTGTACCATTCTGCCATGAACTTGGTCTGAGGCTTTTTCTTTTTTCCCCTTGCCATTTGCAGGGCTGGGGACATTTTTAAGCCCCATGAGCTGCATCCCCTTCTATGCAATTTTCCAGGGTCCGGATGCCAACGTTGGGCAGGGCCAGAAGCAAAGTGGGTCATGCAGTGAACATCAATACAGTGGTACCTCGGGTTAAGTACTTAATTCGTTCTGGAGGTCTGTACTTAACCTGAAACAGTTCTTAACCTGAAGCACCACTTTAGCTAATGGGGCCTCCTGCTGCTGCCGCGCCGCCGGAGCACGATTTCTGTTCTCATCCTGAAGCAAAGTTCTTAACCTGAAGCAATATTTCTGGGTTAGTGGAGTCTGTAACCTGAAGCATATGTAACCTGAAGCGTATGTAACCCGAGGTACCACTGTATTATCTTTCTACAGTTGCCTATTTCCCATGAACACTCATACACTCCTCTCTATCCTGCCTCCAGGTAGGCAAGAGTTCCAGCCAGGCAAAAACTCTTAAGGGCCAGGTAAGAGAGGTTTGGAGGGCCACATGCTCACATCCAGCCTCCCGAGCCTGAAGTTCCTCACCCCTGCAGTAGTTGAATAGTCAGTAGTCCAGTTAGATGAACCAATGGTTGAACTCAGTATACAGCAGCTTCCAATAGGCTTAGAGAGGAACAGGGCTCCTGGTTGATGTTCTATATACAAAAGCAGTTTGACTCCAGATTAAAAGGCTACAGCCTCTCCTTTGCAGATGTAATTGCACATAAAGGCTGCAATTTGTAGAATGGAATTGTTGTTTGCTGCGAGTGGACCTTTTCACAGTGCCCATGGGATGTTCTTTTACTCCAAAGCAAAACGGGAGATGCTCTCTGTGTATATGAGCTTACCAGAGCAAAGAGGGAAACTTAAGAAATAACTTTCCCCTCCATGTGCTGGGAAGATAGAGACTACTGTGACTATATGTGCCCTGAGTGTATATACCGTTTATACCCTGATGGATTCTGGGTTTGCACTGATTCTGCTTGGAAACTAGGACCAAGGGTGTTTCATTCGTTCGTTCTCTACCCGCAAGTGTACAAATAGAATTTACCAAAGACATCAGTGCTCACGCCCTTAAAAGAAAAAAGGCATGGGGAAAGGGTGTTCTGATATTCCTCTGCTTCCTGAAAAGGAAGCAAAACAAGAGGAACTTAATTTCTACCCAGTAACATGAGTTCATGTATTGCATCTCCCAGTTTTGTGGCCACTGCCAGCTACCAAGGAGCAGTCTGAGGTCCTTGTTTTCTGTAAAAGCCTAAATAAATGGCACTATGAAATGTGAAACCAAACTGATGTCATATAATCAAGGAGCTTGTTGGTCAGTTGAAACCCATCATTAAACATCTGCAGCACTGCAATGTTATTCCTCCAGTGCTCTGCTTTCCATAACTGCAATGTGCAATCTTAAAACCACTGGAACGAGCCACAGAGATCTGACACCACTGCTTTACATTCCCTCTCAGACACAAAGCACTAATGCCAATATATATACATGAAAATATGTGGACATTGAAGAGCTTTTGCTTCTTAAAACAGCCAAGAATGTTATCTCACACGGAGAGTAGGAGGGAAAGCATTTTCTTTTTTTGCAAAACTCATACAAGGTAATTGCATCAAAATGCAGGCCCCTTTAAGACACGGGACAATTCTCTCCTCTGACTCAGCCAAATCTAGTCACAAAAATTTGTAGTTAGCAGTCGCCTGGTTACTAGTACCAATCACAATTATTTTATACTTCATTACAGAGCATTCAAAATATGTTGCATCTGTTATCTCATTATGTTGCATCTCACATTATTTTGCATCCTTGCATCAACCCTGTAAAATAGATCTGTAATATTAGATGCAATATTGCAGATGGGAGACTGTGGTTGGGAGATAATTGCTTGCCTACGGTCACCAAACAGGCTTAAGCTGTAAAATATGAATTGTGATTTCCTGATTCATGGCCCTATGAGTCCTATGCAACACTACTTATTATTAATTTAGTAGTTAAAAGAATTGTAAACCACTCTTTATCAACTGGGTATCCTAGCATTTGTGTACTAGCAATTGCCCTGGTCACCTAAACAGGCAGACCTGGAAATGTAACAGCATTTTGTCTACTTTATGAGAAGCAAAGAGCTTTACATGAAACAGACAAGACAATTGCTAGAATTCAGATCTTCCACAGGAGGGAGATATTAGAATGTTTGAGGAAACCCCAAAGTTTGCAGAAGTACAGATTGGGTGGGGGGGTTGTCCCAAAAGGGTGGGTGACCCAAAACAGGTTAATGAAGACTGAGTTGTCACAGAACGCAGGGGAAGAGAACAACAGAAACCCGGGGCATGGGAATATGAAGAGGAACGGAATGGGCCTCATTGAGTGGCTGGAATCTTGAACAGAAACACTCCATAGCGCAAGATTTTGTTGCATTACAGTATTGCCCAATTGTTTGCTTGAATATATCTCGTTTTGAGTGCCTATGTAAGGACTATTCTCATAGCCAGTGGTAAAAACGGCCACGAGGCAAATTACAACCAGTAACATAACATTGGTGTAGTCAATTTTCTGCAGCTTTGTTCTGCATTTACAAGGGTAACAATAAAAATGTACTGTGTCTGAGGTTCACAGCTACTCAGCTGCCAATTCTGGACCACAGAATACTTTGGGACACTCCTGTGTTTTATTGACTAGGGAGAGAAAGTCTCACTGTCACAAAATTTGGAAAGCCTTTGACCTACCTACACTACATAATAATTCGTTCCTGGGGGAAACAGAATCAGTGTCAGATATCGTCTCCATGCCTTTGAGAAGTAACCAAACAGCACGTCTGCTCCAAGCATCTTAGGATATTCCACTTGCATCCTGACACGTGTTCCCAATTGGGCAAGGCTAACAAGCCCAAAGAAACAGTCATTTTGTAGCTTAACTTATTAAGCTTTACAATTGCGGAGAATGAAAGGAAAGGAGGGTGAAAGGTGAGGAGAATGAAAGGGACTTACTTTTTACTTACGTTCTGGATTCTTTTAAAGATAAACAATTATACCAAGCAGATAAAAATTACAATAGCAATTCAACCAAATAAAATGTTGAAACACTTCCCTCAGAGGAAGAAAACCATATGACCTCCTATTCAACCCCAAACAACTAACTATAAAGCAGTGTATAAATTCACTGCACTGCGTGAATCGATAAACTCTATTATAATTCACTTGAACCAACTTGTGATATTTGTATTATGAAATTATTGTGGATTGTGTCTTAATACAGGAGCTAACAAGAGGAGCCAAGACAGACTGAAGTATGTTGTTAAGTAAAAAAGAAATGTTGAAATGAACTGCAGCAAACACCGAAGGTGACTATTTATTCCTATGCTCCATCCCATTCATCAACCTGAACCTTGATTTGACCAAAGTCTCCAGCGCTTGTAATCGTCATTTATCTTTAAGAAAAAGAGACCTTTTTAAACGGAGCTTTGGTGGACAGTAGCAGCTAACAGGAAACGAGATGTGAACGGGGAAGGACTTGATTTAGGCCTCACCTCTGTCACAAACCCCATTAGGTGACCATAGATAATCCACTCTCAGCTTCTCTCAAATTACCTCTGGCCCAGCATGCACATTAACACTAAACCATGATTTTAAGCTTGCACATTCTCCCATTCCAGCACAACTATGAAGAGATGAGAAGGTCCAACTTCTGTTTTAGTTTAACCACTTTTTAGTGTTACAATCCAGCCCTAGGCTATGAAAACAAGCCAGTTTCATAATCCATAGTTTGGAGTTGCCTTGTTTCCACTAAGCATGGGTAAGACCAACTGTCGTATGTCTATGTTCAGGTGTCACAAGAAAGTGTGGTTAGTCTGAAACGGAAATGATGGAGTAGGGGAGAGAAGGTGTACATGAGGCATGCAGGACTGAAGATCGCTGTGGCTCATTCTCATCATGCTAAACCATGGTTGAGCATTACATGTGAATTCAGCCAGGGTAATATGGTTTGAACACACTAAAGCAGGGGTAACCAATATGGTGCTTTCCAGAAGTTGCTGAAGTAGAAGTTAGGGACCGCCTGAACCCTTATATCCTAGCTTGATCGCTGAGATCAACTGTAGGAGAATTGCTGGTTGTCCCCAAAGCTGGTGAGGCTCATTTGACATCAACACAAATCCAAGCCATTAGAGCCACTGAGCCCTGTGGAATGCTCTTCCAATAGGGATTTAGTAGGCATCTTCTTTAAACATTTAAAAGTTTGCTGATTTCCCCCCCTCCCCCCACTGCTGCTAGGCTTATGAAGATAATTATGATAAACGTTTTCTGTAATACCATATTTTTCGCTCCATAGGGTGCACCGGACCAGAGGGCGCACCTAGTTTTTAGGGGAGGAAATAAAGGGGGGGAAATTATCCCCCCCCCCCGCCCCAAAGAGCAAAGAAGTCAAGTCTTAGCTTCCTCTTTAGCCACGCACAACCTCTCCAGCGGGGAGAGGCTGTGTGCGGCTTCGTTTTTAGCCGCAGGGCTGGGGTGGGGGAAGCCCGAGCTTCCCCCGACCCCAGAACAGGTCCGGGAGCGGAGGCAAGGTTGTGCAGCCTTGCAGCCGCTCCCGGAGCTTGCGGGCTGGGGGAGCACTCCAAAGGTTTGCGGATAGCTGCCTGAAGCCCAGAGTTGCCACTGCGCTCCCCGGGCTTCAGGCTGCAGGCTGCTATCCGCAAGCCTTCGGAGCCCGGCGGGAACCCCCGCCGGGCTCCGAAGGCCTGCGGATAGCTTCCTGAAGCCTGGAGGGCAAGAGGGGTCGGTGCGCACTGACCCCTCTCGCTCTCCAGGCTTCAGTGAAAGCCTGCATTCGCTCCATAGGACACACACACATTTCCCCTTCATTTTTTGAGGGGAAAAAGTGCGTCCTATAGAGCGAAAAATACGGTAGTTTGTGGTCTGGGGTGTGTGTGTGTGTGTGTGTGTGTGTGTGTGTGTGTAAGTAAAACTGTTGTAAACCACTTTGACATTTTATTATAAAATTGCAGAATGCAAGTACCGTATTTTTCGCTCTATAACACGCACCCGACCATAACACGCACGTAGTTTTTAGAGGAGGAAAATCCGTAGGCATGCCACCCGTAGGCATTTCCTCCATAACACGCACAGACATTTCCCCTTACTTTCTAGAAGGAAAAAAGTGAGTGTTATGGTGCAAAAAATACGGTATTTTGGGAAAACAAACATACAAGCCCCATCACCCCTTGACCATTGGGCCAGGCTGGCTGGGGCTGATGGGACCTAGCACCCAACAATCAGCTAGAGGGCACCATGGTGACTACCTCTGCTCAAAAGAGCTGCAAAAATGCTAAGTACTATTACTACCACCACCCCAGGGGTACCAGGCGTCAGCCTGCAATGGCATAGAGTTTGTGGTTCGCCTCTAACCAGAGCCATCACAAGGAAAAGTCTGAAGATGTCACGGGTAGACAGGAGTTTATGAAGTACTTCTTATGTATCCCACTGGAATGCATCCACAAGCATCGGCTTTGTAATGCAGCAGGCCAGACAAAACCTAAGCGGAAATATCTGCTTGCCAATTAAAAATCCAATTTTGTTTCTCCATTCCCAAACAATTACTTAAGCGCCTGCAAGAAAACAGTGCACAATTAAAGCAAAGGGATATTCTACATTAACCTGAACGAAACCGTGCTCAGCATGTCAGCTAATTTCAGGGGATACACAGAGCTGTTCTGTGACTACTTAATACCAGTGATAACAAGAACGTTTGGTTAAGTTGTGGACTGTATAAATAACTCTGCTTCAGACTGACCACAGTATTCAAAAATATTCTAATCAACAAGTTTACTTTTCATTTTCAAAGCTTTAAAACATCTTTGGATTGATAGGTTAGATTCCTGGCATCTTGGTATGTAAGATTCACCATGTTTGCAATTGTTATGTTCAACCCTGGTTGAAAAAAGCCAACAGCCAAAATGCTAAATTTAAATATATCAATCAATAAATTGTTCGCTCTCCTTCTCCTCCAGCACCCCACATAGATGACCCTTGTGAACTTACTTACATTAATTTATCTTGAAATTCAAGTTGTAGTTTATTTTGCTGCTGTGTCTTTTGTATATATGACAGAGTATATAGTTTTTCCTGTATGCAGAAATGACCCTCATTCTATTAGCATATACTGAAAAGGCAGATCAGGTATAAACTTAGAGCACCTCTTAGAATATTTGCTGACTGAAGTGAAGAATAGAAGCAACAGAAATACTAGTTCCTTGTTTTTTATTTATTTGTGCAACCTCCCTCACACTTAGCCTGCTTTTATAAAGCAAGAGTTTCCCTAGCATATGCAATTACAGGATTTATTCACAAGAAACCGTAACTTTTTGCACAGAACAATTTAACTACTGTAGCCAGGGCTCAAAAACAAGATAAGGAATCTACAAAAAGAAAAAGGAGGTTCATCAAGACCGAATCTGAAGGAAAAACCAGGTGGTCACAGTTTCATTTATCCACACAAGAACGGAGAAGAGAATACAAACCAACAGAAGACAAGACTCGTTGTTCTCCAGTGACATAATAGGTATAGATGCAGATTGAAACAAAGGGGAATGAAGAAGAAAATACATTGGGGCTGGGAGGATGGTGACATAATCAAAATGGTGCTCTTGTTCTTACTGTTGAGCGTTTCAGCTAGACAATACAAAAGCGCTTGAATCTTGGCTCAGGAGTTCAAACATTGATTTAGTATATGCAGCAATGGCTGCAACCAAATAGGGCTAAAGAGGAAAGCAGACTTTGGCTTCTGCCATCAGCCAGGAAGAACATAATGGCAGGATAACTGCACTCTAGCAGATAAGCAGCAATTCTTCCAAAGCTTGTTTTAGTCTTCTCTCATTCCTTTTTGCATTTGTGCTGGTCCCGGGGGGAAGGTTACCGTTGGCGTAGTCAAAGTCCGGTCCTGGGTCACTAGCCTGGAAACAGTTCACAAGGAGCGGGGCGAGGTCCAAAGCAGGAAGCCGGGCGGGGACAGGAACACTGGAGGGTCAGGTCTGGGTCCGGGCAGGAACAGGTACTCAACAACGACGTTGCTCCTGCAACCTGGGACCGGGCTGACTGGCCTTTATCTTCTCTGAGGCCAGGGGCGGTCCCGGCCCACAGGTGACCCGCCTCTCCTGGCCTTAAGGCGAGCACTCCTCCTGGGAGAAACCAGTTCCCTTCGCCTCTCTGCCCTGAGCCTCTGCAGTTCAGGAGAAGCTGAAGGGTTACTGGGCCCAGGGGGAGACTCACCTGTAGGCACTGAGTCCTCAACCACCTCTGGAGCCAGAGTGGATTCACCTGGTGCCTGCTCCTGAGGATCTGGCACAGGTGCAGGCGCTTCAGAATCAAGGCCCTGCCCCAGTTCAGCCGGCCCTGGAGGCGGGGACTCCTATGCAGGCTGGGATTCCTCCGGTTCAGCCTCTGAATCGGATTCCCAGGCCATCACACCATTTCTATTGTGTCCATTAGATCAGCCTTTCTCAACTTTGGGTCCTCAGCTGTTGTTGGTCTACAAATCCCATCATCTCTGACCACTGGTCCTGCTAGCTACAAATGATGGGAGTTGTAGTCCAACAACACCTGGAGACCTGAGGTTGAGAAAGGCTGCATTCAATTGTGATCCTGTGGACTGGAGATAATGATAATAATGATGATGATAATAATTTTATTATATACCAACCACTTTATATTTTAATGAAAAAATCTCAACATGGTTTACAACTCATTAAAACAATACGGAACATATTCAAGCTTCAAGCAAAATATTTCAGATCCTTCTCTGACGTTTTGCGTTCCCCATACTTATTTAAGTAGCAGAAGTATCTTTAGAATTCGGAATAAATAGTCTATTTCTGGTTTAAGGAAAATTGTTGTGACTAAAATGATAGTACTAGCAACAAATTATCACACAGGCACCAAAAAATACTTCCAATCAGCACGCATGTGTTCGTACTCGCAGAGACTTATAAGCAAGGGCCCACAGGTTAAAGTGGTTAAAAAGCACTGAAACATTCCTTTCTGCTACTCTGAGAAAATGCTAGGCTTGCCTCTCCTCAGAGGCCTGGGAAAGGCAGTCCAAATCCTGGCATGTGAAAGGTCAAAATGCCCACTTGTTGAAGCCATCTATTCACAAGTCTGCAAAGTCCATGAAACAGTCATCATGACCTTTGGTATTTCTCCCTCACTCAACCGGTAAACAGTAAAAACTGTAGCAGTAGTCACGGGCATCTGAGTAATACCAATGGCATTTCATTCTCGCCCATATTTACTTTCTATCTGACTCAAGACAGCCTATAAGCAGAATAAAAACCCTCCTTGCAGCACAAATATACAGTCCCTGTCTGTCTTGAGCACAGATTAATGGCATTATAAAAATCTGTGTTCTTCTAGTGAAAATGCACACATATACCCAACAGTAGCAGCAACAGAAAGCAGATTCTCCCAGAAGGTCTCATTTCCTCCAGGAAGAACACCTGGGGTAGGGTTGGGAGGAAGGAGGCAGCTGGGGCAAAATTTTACTATTTACAACTTTTGGGGGGCCTTGTGCTTCCTATTCCAGCCCCCGACGACTCAAAAATGTCATGTGTAAAGCAACTCTAAGGAGAGTTCACAGACGTACCGTATGTTCATACATCATTCTTGGTTACTAAAACTTCAAGTAACAATGAGATTACATTTTTGTATCAGCTCATGCGTGTGGATCTTTGGCAGAAGCAGTTCACGTGCCAAACTGCAAGTCATCAAGTGTTATCACATGCACCATGCATAATTCAGCCAGCAAAATGCGTAAATTCTGACAATGTGCCAAATAACTTTTCATCTAGAGTGGCCATGAAATACTTCACAACCAAAATGCAGCATTTAACACAGGGCTGCCCCAGTGGAAGAGGTTAAATCTTGTGAAAAGGAATCACGTTGAGCGTATTATGTTGCCTCAGCACTATCAGTTACATCTTACATTGTTTCATTCACATTTCATTTCTGCATATTTTGGCACTAACTAAATTACCACTTTGGCTCCTGAAACGTGAAATGTTTAATATTAAAATTTGCTAGAATAAGCTCTCTTACACAGCCAAGCCCAAATGCAGCACCCAGCTTACCACGAAGAACTGCAAATACTCGAGGTTATTTGCAGTTTACTTCTTAGGCACTTCCAACTAATATGACGTATTTCAAAGGGTGAACTTCAGTTTAGCTTGTGCTTCAGAATTTGAGTGGTTGAAAACTGTCAGCTGGAACAATTGATTTATTTCACAAGCTTTGTGCTGAGAGAAATCGGGGTGCAAAACACTTTTGCAATATGCATCAGGATGACTTGCCTGCTTGGCTTTTTTAATAAAACAAAAACTGCAATGGACTGCTAGTAGCCCACAGCCCAAGAGCAGCATCCAGACTGTGGGCTTGGCCAAATCTCATGCACCGCTCAGCAAACCTCCTCCTAGCACAAAATGAGTAAACACTCCAAGCACAAATTAATCCAGTGTTTTTGTTTTGTTTTGTTTGGAAAGAAAAAGCGAGATGCTACTTCTCCTATCTTGATAAAAGTGCCATGGTTGCAGTGGCGTAGCGTGGGGGGTGCAGGGGGGGCCGACCGCACCGGGCGCAACATCTGGGGGTTAGGGTTAGGGGGCGCAAATCTACGGGCTAGGGGGCGCAAATCCACGGGCTAGGGGGCGCAAATTACTTGCCTTGCCCCGGGTGCTGACAACCCACGCTACGCCACTGCATGGTTGCCAGCACAGAAAAAAGCACTGCTTTAATCCAGTATAAATGCACACCAAGGCAACAATTAGGGCACCTCTCTCACGGAGATGGCAAGTGTTATGCAACTCTTGAATCTAATTTCTATTAAGATACCATTTAGGGGAGAAAAACGGGAAGTGGCGGCAACAATACTTTGTTTACCTAACAACCAGCTCTGGGTATGTCTCATTTAGGTTTCCTGTCTGCTACTTTTCGACAGTACTCCGATTATGAATAAGTGCCTGCTCAACTGTACTTTCTAAAGAGGTTTGGACACAACAGTCCACAGAGCTAGCAAAGTGGTTTGGTAGAAAAGGATTTAATTTTGCCCTCCTCTGCCCACAGCCTTACAACACAACTGAGCATCACGCAAGAAAACTGCTTGCTTGCATCACTTGAGGGTACAGAGAGGATGTTGCTATGTGCTTGAATGCTCTGCCATGTATAGTTTTATTTCAGGAGAAAAGGATTCTTCCCTTTGCATGCTAATTTTCTGTGTGTGAGACTTTATTTTTGGTGGGCAAGTCTTTCAACCGGTCACCACACTCACCTGCTCTCTTCAGTGGCACAGTTCAAAAACTGCTGTTTGCACAGATAAATCCTTAAGAAAAGTATTAACATGTCCACAAAAACCTGAGCGTCAACTTTATGGAGCCTTCCTCACCATTTCGGAACCAAAGAGTTGAATTCTTGAAAGCAGACAATGCCATCCTCCACTTGAAATCATTGGGGATGGGAGAATAACTAAACATGCATTTCAGGAGAGCAGTTTCAAAGTAAGTGTTGGCAATATGAAGGATATTCTTCTAGGCAGGCGGTATAAAAAAACAAAACAGCCCCTACAATTCATTCATTAATATTTATTCCAAATCAAGTGTTCTAAGTTCAAGATCCTTCTCTAGACCCAGTGACATACCAGCAGCACTGGAAGAACTGGCACAAAAAACCTTCCACAGTTAATTCTGATACAAGTTGCTTTATTAAGAAGCAATTACTGTCAGCATGCAGATAATGCTTATCCAATTAAAATCTTGTCTAGAAAGCCCTCCAATACACCAATTATATTTCTACCCACAAAAACTGAACTGCTACATTACCAGGAGACAGAGTTCAGACCAATAGGATGAAGCACACTGAGCCCATTATAACCGACTTGGGTCTAAGTTATGTAAAAACCAAGGTAATAATGCAATTTTCCTCAACATTCGCTCTGAAACTGAATTGTCAGCATGAAGAGCATTTTTTAAACAAAAAGAAAGAAAAGAAAAGCGCACAAGAGATGTCCAGAGGTATTTTCTTACCTTTTCGGTGATGTAGAAATTGGTACTATCAGCATGTTGCAGTGCATAATACTCGTGATTTGTAAGAGACCACCTTAAAAGGTACAAACAATTTTATTAGGAAAATGCACTTGGATGACAGAAGCCAAGAACAATTTTTAGCTTTTCGCTTTTTAGTTACATGTCTGAGCACAGAACACTTAGGTAAATTTAGAACCAGAGTAGGGAATCTCCAGTCTATGGGTCTAATCAGGAGCTGTTTGGGCCAAGGCACACCTACCTGCCCTATATCTGACATCATACCTGTATCACATCAGGTGTGATCTTTACAGCAGGTAAAGATGCAGCTGGGTCCAAAAAACATGTTGGTGGGCGGCACCTCAAAAGCCCTTCAGCAAAATTCTTTGCAAACCCTGACAACCAGCTAATTGTCAGGCCTTGAAAAGCGCAGTACCTTTGCCTGCATGGCTAGATTACAAACCACATATGCAAAAATGGGTTGCCTGACGCCACATGGGCAAAGAATATATGTGATGTCAGGTGATTGACAGGTGGGCATGCCCACCCACTGTCAAACTTGGCCTATGGAGAATGGGAGAGAAAGGAACTGGTTTGCCAGCTGGATCCGGTTCCTTACTCCTAATCTAGAGAAGGGTTTAAGGAGCCTATTTAAAGATAATGTATATTTCTTTTAGGGACGCGGGTGGCGCTGTGGGTTAAACCACAGAGCCTAGGACTTGCCGATCAGTAGGTCGGCGGTTTGATTCCCCGCGACGGGGTGTACTCCCGTTGCTCGGTCCCTGCTCCTGCCAACCTAGCAGTTCGAAAGCACGTCAAAGTGCAAGTAGATAAATAGGCACCGCTCTGGCGGGAAGGTAAACAGCGTTTCCATGCGCTGCTCTGGTTCGCCAGAAGCGGCTTAGTCATGCTGGCCACATGACCTGGAAGCTGTACGCCGGCTCCCTCGGCCAGTAAAGCGAGATGAGCGCCACAATCCCCGAGTCGGTCACGACTGGACCTAATGGTCAGGGGTCCCTTTACCTTTACCTATATTTCTTTTATCCATGCTGGAATAATTTCAGTCAAGTCCCTAAGCAGTTATGATTTCCCCTGGACTAGCGAAGTACTGGAAGACGCAAGAACTACCCACACTGGAAGAATGGCAGATGAAGGTGATAGACTATATGGGCTTGGCAGAAATGACGAGCAGAATCCGAAACCAGGGAAGAGAAGCAGTGCAAGAAGAATGGAAAAAATTCAAGGACTATTTAAAGAAATACTACAAAGTTAATGAAAGTTAGAATGATGTTGGACTGGAAAGTAAATGGTTACTATTAGTAATGGTTAAGACAAGGAGAATAAGGAAGAATAATCTAAATTTAAATTAAAATAAGGGAAGATTTGCTGAACAATCAATAAGAATTTGGAATACAGAAAGGGGAAGCATGAGGAAGTCGGGGAAGATGGGATATGAAATTAGGATATGAAATGATACATGTTTTTTGTTTTGTTTTCTGTTTGTTTTGTATGTCTATGTTCGTTGTATTGTGTTTAAATGGAAAATAAAAATATTATATATAAAAAAAAAATAAACGGCACCTTAAACCTAGGTTATGGGCACCGAAAAAAAAAAAAAATGATTTCCCCTGGACTAAAAAAGACAAATGCAAGATTTATTTTTTAATTTATTTTTTAATTATCTCTCCACTCCCACATCTGTAGTTCTCCAAGAGGATCCTCACAGGATTGAATGGAATAGTCTGCCAGTGTACAGGAAGGCAGCTTAAATGCCACTTTGGGATGAGGCAACAGGCCTCTCGTTTGCAGGTAATTTCCTTGGGGAACTGAACATCTCCTGCCTGTGCAGAACTCCATGCAAACACCAAAGTTTGCCTAAGCACACTAGAGAGAGTCACGTGTTCTGTCGGAGTTAAAATGTCCAATTACAACTGGGGAGAGTTTGAGTGACCTTGGGATAAGTCACTCTCAGCCTAACCCACCTCACAAGGTTGTGTTTAAAGTCGGGGCAACACCAATTAAGTCACACTGAACCTCCTGGAACAAATATATATAGTTGTCCATTATATATTTGTGTAATGTACACATTTGTACATATAAATGTAATAAATAAAATTGCATTTCCCTTTGTTCTATCTTCAAAATGGATGAAAGAAAATTGAAGCCCACACCTTAGAAACCAGTACAGTGTGTGTGTGTGTGTGTGTGTGTGTGTAGGCTCCTGGGAGGTATTTGAATTAACTCGCAAGAGGGAGAAAATATATCTGAGAACTGTTTATTTTGAGAGTTGAAAGCACAGCAACAAATAAAACTCACCCATCACAGGCTTCCTTTATGATTGCTGACAATGGCTTTTTCTGAGGACAAAAAAGGAAAATGCATTGTGTGAGAACATCATAGCATAGCCTTCAGTAGATATTTGCAATACCAAAAGAAAAATTGGGCCGATTTCTGTTTAGTGTGCAAATGTTTGTTGAAAATTGATATATAAGCTATGTAAAACAACCAAAATGGTCTGAAAAATTATTATAAACTCATTAGGTAGCCCCAAAGCAGGGACAGAGAAACTGTGGTTCTTTGGGTAGAGGGTGGTATATAAATTCAACAATAATAATAACAATAATAATAATAATAATAAGTTGCTGGTTACAATTCTCAACATCCTTGACCATTAAGCATGCTGGCTAGGGCTGATGGGAATTGGAGTCCAACAACATCTGTAGGGGTCCAGGTTCCCCATCCCTGCCCTACAGCAAAACATTATTTCTCAGCAGCCTACCAGCAAAATGAGGAAGAACCGTGATCTGAATTACTGAGAACACTCCTAGTACTTATTTCCATTTCTGATTAACGACAAACTGCTATTTTATCTGTGGTTAATTTTAACTAGTATTGCTCTGAAATATGGCAACTTTAAAATCATGGGTTATCAAGCTGGCTTCCTTCAATAAACCATAGGCAAGATGAGTCCCAGCACAGAGTTCAAACACAACATTATACAATGGTTAATCAAAATAACAACCATGGCTTGAAGTTGGCTCGCTTTAACAAACCACTGTAAAAATGAACAAGAATTTCTGGAGTTTGAAAGAAACAATGAGGTCAAATAAAAAAATGGAGGTAAAATCTGAGGAATTTTAACATTAATATTGAGGCTACTGATTCAGAGCTGGCTCGGGACATCATGGCTTCCAAAAGAACCATGGAATGGTACCATCACAGCATTGCCACAATGCATTTGGCTGGTGATGCCCTGAATCTGGCTTTCTCAGTAGGGCAAGAAGAGAGTGATCTGAAGGTAGGAGATCTTGCCACCTTTCCCTTGTCATGGTTAGATCGCCTCCTGTTAAGATTTAGACTGCAGTGGCTGCTCCTCTGCAAAGGTTTGGAGGGGCTATTAGAATGGTCCACTTGAGTCTGAAGATTTCCGTTCCAGATGACTCCAGGGTCTTTTCTGTCTGACAGCCCTGTTGAAGCTCTGGGTTAATTCTGTGGTACATAGCAATGAGCCGAGCAGCTCACACCATCATCCTTCTTCACCCTCTTGAACTTGGATAAGCCCTAGTGGCACTGTGGCATCCCTCACGAGCTATGGGCATTGCAGCTTATTGGAAGACTGCTAGAACACAAGAGGAGGACGACTCTGAAGGTAAGCAATTGAACAAAAGAGTGCGCTTATTGTCAAGCATACTTTGTGGAAGTGAAGGCAGCGAAGAGGAGATACTTCTTGACCTCCACTGAGTCCTCCGTTGCTCAACACACCTTCCTCTGAAGTCCCTGTGGAGGTGCACTTTGAATGCAAACAATGCAGGCAAGCTAAACACATCAGTTGGGTTCCCTGATCAGTGGCTACAATGAGCCCCCTTTCTCAGCACCAATAACTTACAGCCAGCTCCATCAACTACGTTGGGGAGAAAAACACCAGGGATGAGGACAGTGCACATTTCCCTTTTGCTTTAAAGATTAAGCCCACCCCACTCCACTTACTATGCAAGTGAGGTGGGGGTAGGCTTAAAATAGTCTGAGCTGCTGCTATAATTTGCTATAATTTGGTCTTCAAATAATTTGGTCTTCAAACAACAGAGCTATGGAGCAAATCTGTTAAAATTACCAAAGGTGGGTGGGCAGGGACTAATCTGACATATTTGAGATTTCCCCTAATTCTCTGGTCACTGAACCCTGTTTTTGGAGAGGCAGAAGTGTCTGACTACTAGTGATGATCATTAATGTTAAATGTAATTAGGTCCTGGGTATTAAAGGGCTTGGCATTATTTCCTATACTCACTAGCATCTCCTAGACAGAAAAAAAGACTTCAGATCTCACAGCAAACATTGTTCTAATTGATACATAGAGCAATTCACAAACAACTTTTTAAAAAAGTTGCCTTCCTTACATCTAGGTGAACAAATAAGTGTCACAACTAAAGTGTATTTCATAGAATCATAGAAGTATAGAGTTGTAAGCAACCCTTAGGATCATCTAGTCCAAACCGCTGCAATATAGGAATACAGTGGTACCTCAGGTTAAGTACTTAATTCGTTCCGGAGGTCCGTACTTAACCTGAAACTGTTCTTAACCTGAAGCACCACTTTAGCTAATGGGGCCTCCTGCTGCTGCCGCGCCGCCGGAGCACGATTTCTCATCCTGAAGCAAAGTTCTTAACCTGAAGTACTATTTCTGGGTTAGCGGAGTCTGTAACCTGAAGCGTCTGTAACCCGAGGTACCACTGTATGCAGTTGCCCCATATGGGAATCAAACCTGCAACCTTTTTGCAATACTGAGTTTGGCAAAGCTAGCTCTACATTATACAGAACTGCTTTTTCCTGATTCACTATAGTGAATTCAATAAATGCAATAAACACCCATTAAACAAGATAACACTAAATAATCTGCTAAAATTATCCACTAAACCAGCAGTATGAATTCCAGTATAGCTCTCTCTGCTGTGCTGCGCCGTCTGGCTAAAGTTACTTTAGTTTCAAGGTCCCCAAAATAGAAAGAACACTGTCTGGTCTGGAGATGTCACAATATTCTGAACACTGCTGCAAACATAAACACTTGTACGCCTAGGAAGAAAAACCAAAGCAAAAAAGCAAGAGCCATTTGGATGAATAAGTGATTGTCACAAAGATGACGTAGATTGATTAAAGCAGTCACCAGGAAATAAACACATCTAGTCAGTTTTGTTTTGCAAAGAGTGGCCTAGTTTACATGCAACACTAAGCCAACGCATGGCTTAGTGCGAACGAACAAATGTGTGGCTTCTCATAGAGAAGAACATGGCCGCTTTGCAACTGCTCTGGTCCTGCTGCTGCTACTGTGAGCTAAGCCGTGGTTTGGTTTAGCATTGTCTCCAAACCTGGGCTCATGGTTTACCACATTTGCCACATTTCCTTAAACCTCTGAGTCAGCAAGTTGGAGTGTGGCTGCTTCCAGAATCTGGAATGACAGTTCTTACAAATGCAGAACGGGTATTATGTGGCACCTATAACAGCGCCAGTTCCACCCACAAAGTGGCCAAGTGGGCGCATGTGGGATTAGGCTGTCTCGTAGGTGAGCAGATCCCAAGTTGTTAGGGGCTTTATATACTAATAGTAACACCGGTAGCAGATCGCTGAGCACAGGTGTTATATGCTGACAAGGCCTCACTCCTCTCAGCAATCGCGCTGCAGCATTCTGCATTAACTGCAAGCGCAATTATGTGTTCACCTCGGCTTTGCTCTGAGCAACAAAAGAAATTCAAGCTCGCTATAATAGTTTAAGCTAAGTATCGTCTATCAAGGAAAGCCCTCGTGGTTCCTGCGAAATATCCTCTCCATAGTAGTGACTATTCTGGGAATTTCTGCACAATAATAGATGTGTATAATGAGCCTCTGAATAACTTAAGTACAAAAGCCTAATTAAGTCCCGGAACCTTTCCCATATCTAATGCAAATAGACACCTTTAATCAGTTATTAATTTACCCTAGGAAAGTAACAAATGCATACTGTAGCAAGCATCTTCAACCAGTAATTGGGTTAATCCCAAACATACATTCTCTGGAAATGTATCTCCATCTTTCCCTACAAAGTACAATTCATTCACCTGGTTGCAAGCTCTGCTTGCCCAGGGACCCCCTCACGACCATCCCGTTACCCTGCAGCAAGGTAAACCTGTGTCCTTTGTCAGTTAATGAGATCCTCCTTTGTGCTAGAGTTTATACTTGTCATGAAGCTTCCTTCCTCTAAGTGAGCATCTTGATTTACAGCTGGTGTGTGGAACCTCTGGCCCTCCAGATGTTGCTGATTGACAGCTCTATTCACCACTGGCCATTGGCCATGCTTGATTAGGTTGATGGGAGTTAGAGTTCTGCAACATCTGAAGGATTCCCCACGCCTAGGTTTCAGCTTCAAGAGCCAATCCTATTACTTAGTCAGGCACTTCATTCCACAACAGTGCTCCCCAGAGCAACAAACCCAGCTCCTGGCTTTCCAAGTCAGCTGCCTCGTAACAAGCTGCCCAGAACTTCAGGGAGACAGACTTGACGTCTTTCCGCAGGGCCTGCAAGACAGAGCTGTTCCGCCTGGCCTTTGGTTTGGACTCAGTCTGACCCTTATGTTTCCCTCCCCTTATGGTCTTGATCTATGGGCTACTTTTAAAACGAGGCTGCATTTTATATTGCATTTTAACCTGTATTTTAATTTGGTTTCTTTTTTTCCCCCTATTATGTTTTTTACTGTAATTTTACTGGTGTTAGCCACCCTGAGCCCAGCTCTGGGAGGGGAGGGCGGGGTATAAATAAATAAATTATTATTATTATTATTATTATTATTATTATTATTATTATTATTATTATTATTATTATTATTATTACAGCGCCTACAGTAGTAGCCAGATTTGTAAAGGCAAATGTCTGTACACACCAAACCATTAAGAAGAGAATTGCTTGGACAGCAAGCTGCATGACTCTCCAGGACTCTCCACATTCAAAGCAAATTGATACAAGCAAGTGCAGGTCTTTTGAACTAGTGACTAGGCTCAGGAAGCCAAAGCTTAAGGAAGGGCTTCGCAAAAAGTCCTACACGGGGCCCTGTAATGCACAGTTTGTCTCAAAGGGGTGGTAAGAAAACTACCATTGCCCTTCCTGAAGGCTTCTGGTAACAGCAGCAGCTTCTGAAGGGGAGATTAATAAGTACATGCCTTTTATTCAGATTTTTAATTGTATTAATATAAATGTAAATTAGTTCTGAGATGCACCAGTACGAGTAATAACAGCACGAACAAGAGCATTAAGAGGAATTTTGTGAGTGCAGCAACACAATGCTAAAAAATGGGGGTGGGGGACAGCTGCTGCCATACAATAACCTTAAGGACATCATTGCATCCATTTCCATTGACATTAATGACCTGGTGTGGCGAAAGGAGCTCAAAAGAACTCCAACATCCTTATTTGGGCTGCAGTGAATAGTGTTGTCTAGGCAACTCCATCAAATTCTATGGCGAGTTTATGCTCCAAGGCCACAAAAGAATTCCATTTGTATAATTCCATAGTTTCACCCAGATGTATGTTTTCCAGACTTTCGATAACTAGGACATGGGTTGGGGGAGGGGACAGAGGAGGCCGGATTAAAACAGAAGGCACACTTTGTGGTTTCTTACAAAACGTACATATATTTATCATGTTCTTAATCAACTTCCATAAGAATGTGTAGGTGTCTATCTAATATGTGAAGATAATGACATTAACTTTTGGCATCCTCTCCTCCCCTTTGCTCGCTGGTCAATGCTCATTAAGGGAATCACACTTTCTGGGCAATGGAAACGCTTCTAAGATTCATGATATACTGCAGGCTGTATCAGAAATCCCAACGAATCCTTTTTCCCTCCTGTGTGTAAATATCATTATCCATATATTGGCAGGCAAAAGGGGAAACTGATGCTACAAATACCCTCCCTGCTGCATGGGACAAAGTGTGGCAGATGTTTGCAGCGTGCTGGGTTAATTTTCAAAGCACATTTCAGCTCCTCTTGGGATATACTAGGGGGCCGGGATACGTGTTCTGGGAATCAGTGGCTAAGATAGCAACTTTAACCAACCATATACGTTCCAAGCATTGAAGAGGCTACTTCTGATTTTGTTCAGAAAACTGGAAAACTGTAGGCTACAGTCCAATTCCACATGCCTACTTTATTCTCAAGCCTAGAATGCATCCTGTGCACAGTTCATGATTTGTCATAAGCAAAAACGACAGTAAAAAATGCCACTGCAAAGCTTCCTAAAGTGAGTTGAATTGCACTACAAAAAAAACTGCACGCAACAAACAGTTCAAATGATCTGCTAGAGGCAAGCCAGGGGTGGAGGGAGGGAGGACAAACAAATCCAGGCTCCTGTGGAGTGGCTGCATGAACAGCTTCCCTGTCTTACCTATACTAGAACAGCAAGGTGTGGGGAGATTGGAGAAAAGATGAGATAAAGTGCTCCGACTTTTTGTTGGTGTGAAATTTCACCGATTTCAGGAATTGGACTGTTTGTTCTTGCTGTGCCTAAAGTGAAGGGCCTTGGATTCTGGCTTTGCAAAGAGACCTGGATCATTTTAGTAGTGTCACCACACTCATTCTAAGGTTATTTCCCTAGTCCAGAAAGGAGCTGCAGTGGGGGATTTCTACTTGCATGAAACAGCAAGTAGAACAGAGCTATCTCCACCACACATATGTAGCTGCCAAGGGCTACAACTACAGCAAAAGTGAGGTTGCACAACTACAATGAAGCACTGTTTTGAACTGGACAGATTTCTCTGCATCTAGCAGTCATATCAAGGCTGAGCCATAGACTGCACTCCAAGTTTAGCCAGGTAGTCAGAGCTGAGGAAAACACAGAAGCACAAATGCATTAGAAAGCCTTCTGTAGACCCTTCTGTCCAGAAGAACCCAAGAACCGGCTTGGAAGGGCAAGCCTAGTCCAGCCCCTCGGAGTACTTCACTTTAACAGTTAAAAGGCATTCTGAAATTTGTTACGCTAAGTGCCAACTAGATGTCTTAAGTCACACAGCCAACAAGGAAAGCAATACTTTTAACTCCAACATATTATCCATAGTTCTAGTTACAAGTAGGTAGCTGTGTTGGTCTGCCGTAGTCGAAACGAAATAAAAAATTCCTTCCAGTAGCACCTTAGAGGCCAACTAAGGTTGTTATTGCTATGAGATTTCGTGTGCGTGCACACTTCTTCAGATACCTGAGGAAGTGTGCACACACACGAAAGCTCATAGCAATAGCAACCTTAGTTGGTCTCTAAGGTGCTACTGGAAGGAATTTTTTTATATTATCCATACAAATTCTAATCCACCCTTCCTTTATGAAGAATTCATGAAATTGTATAAATCATCAATCTATAGAAAATTACAACTTAGTTCAACCAATGGCTGAAGAAGACACCCCAAATGCAGCAAATGTTCAGTTTAGGCAAAAAGTAGTTCCATAATCTTATATACATGGTTGTCTGGAAGGCAAAATGAATATTAAAAACTGCCTATGTAAAATTTTGCTGATATGTAGAAATACACAGAATCAGCCACTTACTTGATCAATTTCCGTCAACTTGGGGAAGGCACCAGGCCATTCTATAGCCACTTTCACGATATCTGCGGGAGGCGGCATTTTTAGTTGTCACTGTTCTTCAAAGCTAGTGAAACTGAGCACTAAATGCTGCAGAGTGTCTCTGTTTCATTCACAGCTGGAGGAAGAGAAAGAAGAGAGAGTACTGTTTAAAACAGATTCAAACACAAATACATCTACTTGCATCATTTGGCAGGTACACAAAAGGTGTGTATGTTTCTGAAAGATTACACATATTCACACACTAAAAGTTTGAAATTATTCAGTACTATATTGCACAGCATGCAACTAGACAATCTGCTCAAAAGATGGCTGAAGCACTAAAATGTACTGTGAACAGCAGCCATGCACTAGTTTTTTAAAAAAAAAATATAGAAATTATCTGAACTATATTGCTAGAGAAAGGCTGGAAAAAAGATTGAGCATTGCATTCCAGAGTTTTGGAGAACCAAAATAACCTGTTAGATATTCTAGTCCATCACCGTTCAAGAAGCATTACCCATGAAGTTATGACCAGAAAACATTTTCCCTTTAATTATGGCAATGATCCTTTGTATGTTCACAAATAGATCATTGCACTATAGCAACCAGGATGTCAGGAGGAAGGCAAAATAGAACAGCACTAGACAATGCAGCAACATCACATGGAGAGAGAAACACATTCAACTCATTATATATATAAAGCACTTCTGATTTGGAATATATGGAACTCATCCTTTAACGACCTATGCCTTCATGATCTAAAATAGCTTCATATAGTTACACTGCCATGCAAACCAACTGATACTGTGGGCAGGATTTTTAAGGGCCAGTACCATAGTCAAAACTGGACAACATACAAGCTCCACTTAGAACTGGAGCAATATTCCATTAAAAACAAGTTTCTAGTCATAAAGATGGAAGCTTGAAAGAAAAGAATAGTGAGTGTGAAAAATAGATATTTAGATGTCCCTGCTGTAAGACTTGTAATTTAAAAGTATGAATCATGAACTTCAGTTCAGATATCAATTTATGAGATGCTAGGACTTTCTCACTGTAATGGCATAAAGGAGTAACTGAAATATAGCTTGGGAAATAATGAACCAAGCACAACTACCAGAGGCTACAGACTTTGAAGACTGTGGGGCACAAAGGGAGGAGCACCAATAAAATCATACATAGAATCATTTTTCCAAAGCCTTAGTCTTGGTCATACAAGCCAGACCTGATAGGTCGACCACTACCTGCCTGACTCCATCAAGGGCTTTGTAATCCACCATGTTCATATAACACAATATATGTGATTGGTCACACATGAACTCATGAACTCCAAAGGAGGAGTGTCATGATTCGAGAGTCCAGCAATGACCACCAGGGCAGTGAATCAGAGGTGGTAGTGTTACCATCTAAGGAACCAGACTACAAGTCCTATCTCCAAGCCTGATGCAAGAGAGTGGGAGCCCACTGAACCAGAGCTCACAGCACCAGGGTCTGCAGAATCGGAGCCAGGACACTCAAAGGCACCTTCTCCTGAACCTGAGGATCCAAACACCTTTCACACTGCCTCTCCAGTCCAACAGTGTAAAGTGCATTAGGTCAGATGCGATGGAGCACAAGGCTATAGGATGGCTCTTTAAGAGACACCAATTCTCCACATTTTTTGTGGGGGCGAGGGAGAGGTGGACTGGAGGTTGGGATCTTAGTTCACATCCTACTCTTGTTGGACAAAGTGACTCATTGGGTGCTCTCCATGGTGCTGAGATGACCAGCCTCTCTGGCGCCTTGGATCAGTGGGACCACAACGAGACTAAGGCAGCTACTCTCCCTAACAAGTAACTCACTCTCCCTGCCCACTCCTTTCCTCCTCCTTGTCCCCACTGCCATTGCTCAAAGGAAAAGCACTCTTCACATGCAAGTTGTTACCAAATCATAAACTGGAAGTGAAAATAAGGCTGCAGTCACTTGCAAGTTAAAGCTGTCAAAATCAACAGAACTTACTTCAGAGAAAATATGTTTAGGATGGGGGCAATGATGTGAAAAACACCATTATTTCACTTTCAAGTCTAAAATGTGGGACAAAGCTTCTGTCTGCTCTGACCCCCCCCTCCATTTTTTGTTTTGTTTTTTGATGCTGCCACTGGTTGGGGGGGGAAAACACTCCTCCTCTGCATTTAGGATGGCATATAAACTAGAACTGAGTCTTTTCTCAGACCTTAAATCAACTTGTCTGAGTTCTAATATTCACACAACAGTCATCTTTTCTTCCTTCCTTTCCACCATAAAGAATCCATACCATCAGGAGTGTGGAGGGGTAGGGATGATATAAAGAGTTGCCATCCACATCCCCGTCTCTCACTCTCCTCCGCATTTCTCTTATGAATACAGACGAGAATAGAATTGTGTTCACACCCTGCTGGCTTCCTCTGCGGGAATCAGAGTAAAAAAAAGGAGGCATGTGTGTGAGCAACATACACTCCTCCTCAGTTAGGCATAAGACAATTACATCAGCATGGGGGTCTTTACAGAGCTAGGAATTTAGTGTCTTCCCCCCCCCTTTTGGTAAACATGCTCTCATTCTCAAATGCAATAGCCACAGTTCTGCTTAGTTTAAATTTTAAAAGATTGGAGAAAGTAGAAAGTCTGACATATTAAGCATGTGTCATTCTGACAGCTAACCAAGATATGCAGCATTTGTGATTTTGGATGAGGCTTAGGCAACTGCAGAAGAATGCATTACACATCATCCCAAAGTTTGGCAAAAACTAGAAATTTAGATGCCAGGAGCAGTTTTTAAAACCAAAATAAATTACACCATTAAAGTACAAGCTCTGGGACTTAATGATAGTCAGTACATTTTGTATTCCTTCAGAAAAGTACGGTAATATCAAGCACACTGCAGCTTTTTGTGAGGGCTGGGATATCCTGCTGCGCTGCAGTAATTAACTCATAAGCTGAAAGGGTTGGGAACATCCCTGGTGCAAGTCATTAATAGGAAATGCATTAGTTCTCAATTTGCCTACTAGGCTCTGGGAGATTTAATTCAATACCTGAACTGTTATAGGCAAGCGTTGTAAACATATAATTTTTTAGAGTGTCAGGTTTTGAGCTGGAGGGGCAGTATACCTGTATACTTCCCCGAATTTTGCTTTCGTTATAATATTCTTCTGTCTGTAAATAAAAGTTTACAGTGTGCATGCAGGGAGTGTGTAGTTTGCCTCTGAGTGGATGTGTTGCCAAGGATACACATGACCCAAGGCTATTTTGAGATATTTCCTCTGTTAGCTGCCCATATGTTAGTATGCAAGGACTGGGATCAGGGTTCCATCAAAAACATCTTTAACTATAAATCCCAAGACCACCTGTAGTAGACAAGCTGTCAGATTTGTCTGAATAGGCACCCACAGCTGAGTTAAAATGTGACCAATTACTTGATTACAGCCAGACCTAACAGTACTATCACCATGCAAGACATATGGTAACGGGGGGAAACACTAAGAAGTGGATACCAAAACACATGCTTGGACAAAAGTACTGTTCGAAATTAGCCAGGCACCAGGCGCATTTTGCACCTGGCTTTTGACCACTTGCAACCAAGTGGCTCCTGACATCATCATCTGGGCATCGTTGGATCAGGACTGTTTTCACACACTAATATCCCATCCTGGAGAATCCTATCAGTTATATTTTATCTGCACAATCAGAATGAATTTCTGGAATCAAATTGCTTTTTCTGTGCAGCCTGAGCAGGAGCAGTCACCATTAAGAAAACGAGGTCAGAATAGGCCAATATATACCTGTATGTGGATTGTCCCTGGATCAAGTGACTTTTCTTCTTTAAGTTCTCAAATCTCTTAACTCAAATCGAGGTTGTCATGTGAACTAACCAGATGTTTAATTGAGAATCACAGTCAGTCCAAGGTTTGAAAAATAAGACTTTAGAGAAGTCTTGCCCAAAATGGCAACTAGGCATTCCGCTTTGGAGACTAGAACCTTGGTTTAAGGAGCCATTTAGTGCCTAGTTTATATATCTGTTTCTAACACTGGACAAAAGTGGGTTCTGGGTCTGAAACACTTAGAGACAACTGCCTTTAAAGAAGGTAAGAGCAGCCCTGGTGGATCAGGGAAGCGTTCAGCTCTTACAGTGGGCAAACAGATACCTATGGGAAGCTCACAAGCAGGGCATTACAATACACCCCCTGGCAATACTCTGAGGGATGTTGCCTCTCATCCTGGAAGATGTACGCAGCAATCATGACTAGCAGTCACACTGACTTTTAGCACACTGGGTTTTTAACAAGTGGGCCTAGTCTTGTGAAATGGTCTGCCACTTCCTCCATATCCCCCTTTCACTTTGAGTCTTTATTTACATTTATAGCTCGCTCCATCTCAAAGGGTGAATAACAACTGCAAAATCCAACAGGGATATTAAAACACCCTTCTCTGAGGGCACAGAGACTGGAAAAATTGAAATGCTTGCTGCTCAAGAAAGGGGATGCAAAGCAGGAAAATTGCTTAAAAGTAAAAGGTAAAGGTACCCCTGACTGTTATGGCCCATCATGGACAACTCTGGGGTTGCAGTGTTCATCTCGTTTTACTGGCCAAAGGAGCCGGCGTTTGTCCGCAGACAGCTTCCGGGTCATGTGACCAGCATGACTAAGCTGCTTCTGGCGAACCACAGCAATGCACAGAAACGCCGTTTACCTTCCCGCCAGAGCAGTACCTATTTATCTACTTGCACTTTGATGTGCTTTCGAACTGCTAGGTTGGCAGGAGCAGGGATCGAGCAACGGGAGCTCACCCCGTCGTGGGGATTCGAACTGCCAACCTTCTGATCGGCAAGTCCTAGGCTCTGTGGACCACAGCGCCAGCCACATCCCTCTGCTTAAAAGTAGTAAGTGTTAATAAAAAGAATTATCTTCTAACCCAGCTTTTTAAAAAAGGTGCATGTATGTGAATCTAATAAACCTATTTGTGCATAAACATCTGGGGGAATGTTTCAAAACTTGGGACACTTCCTGACTTTCAGTCCAGCATGTGGGTCACAAAACCAGTTTTATTCACGAGATTCATTAGGCTTTAGAAACAATTACAGCTTAATCCTATGTATGTTTACTCAGCAATAAGTCTCACTTTGTTCACTTAATTCCAAGTAAGTGCAGATAGTAACAGCAGCCTCACTGCTCTTTTGCTACTACAGACACAAGTTACTTTTGGAACAAGAAAACCAGAGGCTTGAAATTCTTGTTTCATGTTTCATGAAACACTAAATGGATGTTTCACCATTTCTTGTAGTTAAACTATTTAAGAACATCAGTGATCTCTAACGATCAGTTGCAACAGACTCTTAATACACCCCATGCGAAGATTCACTTATGAAGCATAAGAAAAAAACAAATTCAACTTCCAGTATTAGAAAAAAAACATTACTTCCTACAAAGTGAGCACAAAGGGGACATTATAAAGGGTGGTGGGGTGGTGTTGCATAGCCACATGTTGCTAAGCACAATTGTTACACACACACACACACACACACACACACACCGCTTGTATTCAAGTCTAATGGCCTAGGCTTACAAAACCTGAAGCAGCAAATTTAACAGAAAGGGCCTTCTGAGAGCAAGTCTGATTAACAATTTTAGAAAGATAATACATACTAAATTAATTCCCCCAAGAGAGTTATTTTTGCGTTTAAATAGCATGGATGAGCAGCCAACTCTAAAGGAGTTGTAAATTCTGTCTGCTGGATAATACATTAAAGCCAGCACAGTGAATTCACACTGCAGATATGCAGAGAAGCTTCCTTGCGGCATTCTTTAATCTGGCAAATGTTCAGCTGTTATCACCTCAGATTTGAGCACAATGAGCCCAACCTTAAACCAACTGAGAGTGAAACCATCTGCTGCAACAGGGTGGGCGAGCTATAGCCCTCCCACCAGCCGAAGGCAGCATGGCCCAGGGTGAGAGGCAAGGGGTCACCACCCAGCAACATCAGGAGTTCTCCATGACTGTTGCAACATCTTATTTCACCCTTATCTGGTTTAACTACATCATAATACATAACACAAGAGAAAATAGCAGTCGGTACCTGGTATAAGCTTCCAAGCTATTGCCATAGTAACATCCTCAGCATCGACGTGCCCCTATGATTTGCAATCTCCTTTGGCTCTAATATCTAGGTATAATTCAGACTGCGGAATCAGGTCTGTAAGGTCCTGCCTATTCAGAACCTAGTTACGTTGCCATTCCAGAGCTCTCCATCAGAATTGCGGTTTTGTTCATAATTTAATGGCACTACAGCCCACGGAATGTTTTCTGCACACATGTGCATAGCCTTTGAGCAATGGTTGCAGTATAAAATCCTAGTAACAGAAAGCTACGGAATACAACAAGCTACCCACACAATACCCGCTCCACATTTGTAAGGACATGGGTCACGTAGTGAGGCAGCACATACAGTTGGAACTCCCTGCCTTTTGAGATCAAGCAGGTGCCTTCACTCTGCCAGCTAAAAAACATTCCTCTCAAGACCACTCTACCCAGATGCTTAGAAAGTTGAGGAAATTTCAATCCGTTTTAATATTTTAGCTTATGTATGCTTTAAAGTAGGGTTGTGAATTTTTCTTGATTGTACTGTTTTATCTTTTGTAATCTGTTATTGTAAATCAAGCAATATATAAAGTTTATTAAATACCGTATTTTTCGCTCTATAAGACGCACCAGACCACAAGACGCACCTAGTTTTTGGAGGAGGAAAACAAGAAAAAAAATACTCTGAATCTCAGAAGCCAGAACAGCAAGAGGGATCACTGCGCAGTGAAAGCAGCAATCCCTCTTGCTCTTCTGGCTTCTGGGATAGCTGTGCAGCCTGCATTAGCTCCATAAGACGCACACACATTTCTCCTTACTTTTTAGGAGGGAAAAAGTGAGTCTTATAGAGCAAAAAATACGGTAAATAAATTTGCAAGGATGCTGCCATGACCATTATGATGCTCTCCTAATGCAAATGTAACTCTGCCAGATCATCTGGCACGGCACTTCACATGCTGGCTCAGATTAAAAATATTTGGATATTGTTGAAAAATGCTGATTTATTAGACCTGGAATGTCATAATAGATTTGGGTGGCATGCGTATTTATGGTATGATAAAGTAAAAGCACATAAAGGATTCCTGAATCACATAAGAAAGTCAATAGACGAGATATGGAATACATATAAAAAATTATTGGAATGAAAAACACCTTGGTGGCTCTCACCCTTGGAAGCGATATCAGTGAAAAAGTTAAATATGAAAGGGAATTGGGCCACCTATAGGGATTTGTTAATTGAGGCAGAAGACCAGTTAATTGAAAAAAAATGAAGAAGATGTACAAGAATTTATGACGAATTGGTTACAATACCACCAGGTAAATGATATTTTTAAGATAGATAAAAGAAATGGTTTTGATACAATAAGATCAAGGTTTAAATAGACCTGTTGGACAAAAGTGTGAGAGTATTATTGAAAATGTATAAATTGCTGTTAGGATGGCATACAAAGGATGAAGAAGTTAAAGCTGTAATGATACATTGGGCTAGGGATTTTGGGTATAATATTCAAATGAAATCTTGGGAGAAGTTATGGAGAGAAGAAATGAAATTTACTGCATGTTGTTTGCTGAAAGAAAATTATATGAAAATGATGTATTGTCGGTACCTTACACCGAGTAAAATTGCAAAGATGCATAAAGTAAGTTCAAAACTATGTTGGAAGTGAAAGGAGAAAGAACGTACTTTTTACCATATGCGGTGGTCTTACAATAAAGTAAAGGCTTTCTGGGAGATGATTTATAATGAATTAAATAAAATGTTTAGAAATACATTTGTACTAAAACCAGAGGCCTTTCTGTTAGGTATAGTAGGTGAATAGAATCTAGAGAAGATAAACGACTATTTATGTATGCAACAACAGCAGCGAGAGTATTGCTAGCCCAGAATTGGAAACAAGAAGTACCATCAAAAGACGAATAGTAGACGAAACTGATGGACTATGCGGAGTTGGTGAAATTGACAGGGAAGATCTTAAACCAGAAGATCAGGTATTTGAAAAAGACTGGAATAAATTTTTACATTACTTAAAGGACCACTGTAAATATCTAAAATCACTGGCAGGAATGTGAAGATGCTTGAAATGTGAAATTCTTATCATATGCGTTTTTTAAAATGAAAAAAAATATTAACTGGATAATTTAAAAGGATGCAGATAACTTTGCATTATAGAAGGGACCCAGGGAGGGAGGGAGGGAAGTCCGATGGTTCTAAGGAACGTTTTATTTTTTTGGATGTGTGAAATGGTTAATGTAATAAAGATATACAAAAATGTGAAAACTATATATCCGCCTGGCCTTGCATTCTGGTTTCAAAACAGGCCACTCAGACATCTCTGGAAAATTCACTATCAGGTTATGAAGATGACAGCCATTTACTGGGCACCAACCTGGAGTTTCATTAACTATCCTAGTTAACCGCTTCCGGAAGACCTAGATATTTCATAAATCTGCATCATCCTTTTAAAAGCCACCCCCACAACCCACCCCTGGCAAGAATAATCACTTCCATTTTTCTGTCTTCAACTTACTACCAATGAAGTTTGTTCAATAACTGTGAGTTCTAATAATATGAATTGGGGGAGGGGGGTTTCTTTCCATTAATTCTTAGTAACACCCACCATAATCCCATGCACTTTATTATGTTCACCCTTAATGTTTTTCCTAAACAGGCACGTTGCAATTGCATTTACGCTTGCTTTTAAGAAAGATGCTCTAATCCCAGTATTGGGGGAAGGCCTTTCTGTGCCACGTGTTCCCATCTGCACAGTTCCCCTTTCCAAAACATCAGCCCTCAGATCCTAAAAACATGGCGATGCTCATTACTGGTTCCTATCCAGGAAAAAGACAACGGTGCATGCACGTTCTATGGTTATACCCCATGCACCAAGAAAGAAAAGCATCACCAATAATTAAGCTTTGTAAGTTTATCACATCACAGTCAATATGTAAAAAATCAACATAGACGGTAACCACAATTAGAACCTACTTTTGACATTCCTAAACTGTATTCACACATGGAATACAATCGATCAAAACTTAAGGGGAGCCTAGTCAACTCAGCTGCTTTGCATACAGATTTAGTATTCTGTTTCAAACGGAATTCCACCTTCAGAAGACATTTCAACATAGCCAAAGCATTAATCTTTTTGGTAAAGCGTGTTCTCCTTCATGGAGAGCACGTGTTGTGGTGGGGGCCGCCAGGACACTCCAAAGTTGGGAGGCGGGCTAATTGATCGTTGGCCACTGATGCGATCGGGGCTTCCCTTGTTGTTGGGAAGAAGTTAATGTTGCCATTTGTTGATTGACAGCCAGAAATGCTAAAACTCCTTGCACGAGGCTAGGGCTTCCTCTTTTCGCCCGTGCATCAGATTGCCCGTCCCCCCCCCCTACAATTAGGGTTGTTCGCTTTGACCTTGCTATGCCTGTCATGGGGTCGTCTGCTCTTGGGGCAGGGGCCCGGTAGGAATTTTGTCCATCTGGCTGATTGGCTGGGGCCATTTGGTTTTTGCCTACTGTGTAGCAAATCGTCACAACTTGTAAGGTTCGCGGTTAGGCATTGGTTTATGGTTTGGTTGGTTGAGGGGCATGGATTGGCTGTGCCTGCCCCTCTAATGCTGCTGCTGCAAGGGATTCCGTTAAAGGAATTGGGGGCTAACTATTGCTTGTCCACTCTGTCAAGGGGGCTCGGGCCATAGCAATGAGCTCCTGGTTGCATTTGGGGTGAGGGCAGGTTCCCTGCTCCGTTGTTACCCCCAAGTGTATTCTCCTATTCTGACTTTCGCATTGTGCGGAATGTCAGTCTGTCCCCCATGGGGGGGGAGCAGATAGTCGCAACCAATGCCTACGCAACCACTCACAACTTTGTATTTTAATAAAGTTGTGGCCAAAATTATGCCAAAAATCTTAAACAAAAAATTCTGTGTGATGTGCGAGTTATTGGGGTGGCCCTGGGGACCTCGACACGCAACTATAAATGAGGGTCTTACAGAGGATTCTCCCCATCCGCCACCCAGTACATACATGACACAGTGGTTGTTGGAGGAAATCTAATGGAATGAGTTAAGGCGAATGACCAGCATCCTGAAAGGCAGCACACTCTTTTGGAAAACTCTTAAGAGCCTCTTAATCACCCTTGTTTTCGTTTTTTAAGCTTTCTCCGCAAACAACTGTGTTTTGCTGCTGTGCTCAGGAGAAATCACTGTTTGCTGAATGCAGCTCCACAAAGGCTCTCGCAGCACGAAACATTTCAAAATAAAGTTTTCAACTGAAGTAGGCAATTCAGAGCTTCCTAGGGGGTTTGACGCCTTTCTGGGAAAAAAACCTTCAAGTGCTATAATTTTGCAGGAAAATTTGTCGCGCTGTGAGGGCAAAGGTGATCAATTTTGAAGTTCATCCCTCACATTTCAAAACTGATTTTTACACCGGAAGAGCTCAACTGCTTCGAACAAGGAATGTGTTGTTTAGCTTTCAGCCAATGTAGTTATAAGCAGGGTGGTAACCAATTGGTAGGGACACGGGTGGCGCTGTGTTCTAAACCACTGAGCCTAGGACTTGCTGATCAGAAAGTCGGCGGTTCCAATCCCTGCGATGGGGTGAGCTCCCGTTGTTCGGTCCCTGCTCCTGCCAACCTAGCATGTCAAAGTGCAAGTCGATAAATAGGTACCACTCTGGCGGGAAGGTAAACGGTGTTTCCGTGCACTGCTCTGGTTCACCAGAAGCGGCTCAGTCATGCTGGCCACATGACCCGGAAGCTATACGCCGGCTCCCTCGGCCAATAAAGCGAGATGAGCACCGCGACCCCAGAATCGGCCATGACTGGACCTAATGGTCAGGGGTCCTTTTACCTTTACCTTTAACCAATTGGTCTTGATCCTAACGCCATCCTAGAGTTACCACTTCCCACAGAGGAAGGATGGGTGCATTAACTGGCTATCACTTTTGTGGGGGTATTATTTAAATAAAATGTATCCAGGATAATAAGTACACAGCTCCAGGTATTCAAAATGAACTGGCGCCCCCAAATAGGTCTATCAAGTAGAATTTGCAGTTCCACAAAGTTTAGGAATGCTCCAACCTATCTGGAGCCTAAGTTTAGAATAATATTTGCACACCCACAAATGAAACCTACCAATAATCTAAATAGTTAAAAGTTACACTCCTTAGTTATCTGGGTGTTGTTATTTTGTTCTTGATCATTATTTTAGGATTTATTTCATGCACAATATTGGTTTAATAATCGGTTTTTATGTTAATTTCATGTCATGCTTTTCAGTTATTGTAATCTGTTCATCCAGATTTCTAGTAACTCACTGGAAGATTTCTATTGGCTTTTTGTGACTCAGATTACTCCAGAAAAGAGAGATAAACTCAGAATTTAGAATGAGAATCCATGTTGCCAAGCAAACATCAGTGGGGGATGTGCTATCAGACACAAAGCTCACTTCACCGTCCACCTCTGGGACTATGTCCCATGGTTTCTTCCCAACCAGGTAAAGCACCTATAGCTAAACATTATCTGGATGTCCTGCTCTAACACGCCATTCTTTCCCCAAGGACAGTCAACTGCAATTTATTGAACGCTACCAACACACAGCCAACTGCAACTTCTTGCAAGGAAAGTCATGAAAAAGATGCAAACACAGATCCTATACATGTCTACTCAGGAGCAAGTCCCACTGAATTCAACGAGAGTTGCTCTCAGACTAGGTGTATATAGGATTGCTGCCTTAATGACTTTTTGCTTTCAACTCTCTGTTCACCGACCACCAGAAATCCCCAAAGATCTAAGATATTTTCCTTTCAATAAATATTCCTTGCTACTGAACACAAACATGTGATAGAACAGATCATGAAGAAAGTCCCACTGATCCTTCATTTTTTGAGAATTGCCTACTAATCCTAATGTACTGTCTATTGCTCAACAGTTCCCTGCCACTATACTGGACAAAAAAAAATGCCCATTTTCAATAATCCTTTGGGGGAACAGGGGAATTCTTGGATGTTCTCATTGGGACAGAGTATGTGTCTATGTCAACTTGACCCGGATTTTTTAATAGATTAAAAACTACTGCCAGTCACCAAAATCATGCAACGCAAATACTTTAAAAAGGTCTAAAAATACCCCCCATATAATAATAAAAAAATTTATTTATACTCCGCCCTCCCCAGCCGAAGCCAGGCTCAGAGCAGCTAACATCATACAAATAACACAGTATACATAAAAACAGGCATCAATTAATTAAAATACATCTTAAAATTAATTCAGATAAATGAAAAATCTGGACAAATGGCAGTTATGAGGTTAAGACTGAGAGCGGTTAATACTTGCAGGACCAACTGTTTTCACTGATCATATAAGAACAGGCTGGGAGGCCTCCATGCTTGTTCTTATACAAAGGAAAATAGGTCAGACTGGCCCCTGGCCAAAGGCCAGGCAGAACAGCTCCCTCTTGAAGGCCCTGCAGAAAGATGTCAAATCCCGCAGGGCCCTAGTCTCTTGTGGGAGAGCGTTCCACCAGGCCGGGGCCACAGCCGAAAAGGCCCCGGCTTTGGTCAGGGCCAGTCTAATTTCCCCGGGGCCCGGGATCTTCAGAGTGTTGTTGTTTGCAGACCGTAAGGTATGCATGTTCCTGGCAGAACCAAACATTTCACAGTTTTATGTTGTACATTAAGGTTACCAGACGTCCCCGTTTCCCGGAGGAGTCCCGGATTTACAAATCAGTCCCCTGACAAAATCATATCATTCCTACTGAAGTTGAAAAGTGTCCCCGGATTCATTGAAAAAAATATGGTAACCTTACTGTACATGACTACACATATCCAACTGGAAATGCTTAAGCACTACCAATAAATGGAGTGATTCACACACCCCAGAGAACAAGTGGTGAACCAAAACAGCTCAGTAAAATTCAGATTTCATCGCTTATTAAAATAAAGCCACATGCCTGATTTCCAGCAACACCTTGATTTATTTGTGTTTTTATTTTTTGAGACTACGACCCTTAAAGTGAGCAGGGGGGCTTCAGTGAAAAACAGTTTGTCATCCAGTCCCTGAGTCTTACATAGCCAAGCAACAATGTTCATCACTACTGGCCAAAAAAAGAGAACACTTTGGAATATTCAAAATATGTATTCCATTTTTTTTAAACAACTGATTTCTTAGCACATTGTGGAGCATCACCTTTAAAAAACAGCCCCTGCTGCTGCATATAGATTGAGAGGGCTGAATGTTGCTCAATTACAATGGCAATTGAGCTATGAAGCTGTTTGGAAAAATAGCAGGTAGCTTTCCTTTTTAAAAGGTCAGAAGTTCAAGGCTCAAGCGCTCAATTTTGAATAAAAAACATTCTTAATTCAAGGGCCAACTGTGCTCTTTAAAATGTATGCTTTTATTTTCTAAATGGCTTTCCCAGCTGAGCCCCTTTCTCTCTGCAATTCAAATCAGGGTCAAGATGCAGAATGTCTGAACAACAAGTTTATAGCCATGCAGGTGGTAGAGGGCAATGCCCCCTGCCCTCAAGGGCCCCAGGTCTACTCGGCCCCCCAACTGCTTTTCCTCTCACCTACTTGGATGAGGAGGGAAAGTCTGGAGGGTGTTTTTATCTGCATTTGGAGAAACAGTCAGTTCATACATCGACAGCAGAAACCATAGGAGGAATGGCCACTGGGAAGAGAGGAAATGCCGTGGTACATCTGCGGCAACCCAACCAGATGCCTTCACTTCCCCAGCTGCAACAAAACATGTCTCTCCCGTATCGGTCTCCATAGCCACAGCAGGCACTGTTGACTTCACCTTCAAATGTGCACACCTCCATTGTCTCCCGAGACAAACAGATGCCAACAGCTTGAACACCAGCAGAACAGTCCACACAATTAGGATGAAACCTGGGGTGTCGGGGGGCAATAATGGGATGCATGGCCCCAGGTGTCTTACCTGGCAGATGAGTTCCTGCTCAGACATCAAAACTCTTTAAAACTCCCCACACAGAGGCAAGCATGTGTTGCACGTCAGAACAGTCTGCCTCAGTTTCCATCCTCAGACATCTTTTGCAACTTGAATACAGTGGTACCTCGGGTTATAAACACCTAGGGTTACAAACACTTTAAGTTGCAGACTCCGCTAACCCGGAAGTAGTACCTCAGGTTAAGAACGGTTTCAGGTTACAAATGGACTTCTGGAACTAATTAAGATCATAACCAGAGGTGCCACTGTATTGGAAATGGTGTATCCCAAGATTAAAAAGTAGAGTTTGAAACAGAAGTAGTTCTGAACTGCCCAGCTTCGAATGCAGATTTTATTTACCGAGGTACCACCATTCTATACAGAACTTCAAGCACAAGGATCTGCACTAGGTTTCTGTGATGTCTACCCAACAGGAATTCGGGAAATCTATCAGCAAGCACAGTCTCGTTCTACCACCACACTGTACAAACACAAAATAACAAGAGCCATGGTTAACTATAACTATAAACCTCAAACCATAGTTTACAAAGCTGGTTAGTCTCAGTCAACCATGGCTTTTTTGCTTCTGCTTTTTTTGCTTCTTAAAGCCTTTTTTATTATGCATAACTTACTGGATACAGCTAAAATTATGGAGATATAGGCATTCAGTAGAAAAGAGAAGTCAAGCATGGAATTATTTCATGGCCGTTTAAATACACACAAATGCATCACCCTTTGGCCTCACTTTAACTGTTGCTAACTCCTGCCTAAGTGACTAGTGTGCTGACTTTTTTTTAATGTATTTTTATTAAAGATTTTCTTGGTTTACAAAAGCATGTGCAATGTCTCTCCCCCCCCCCCCAAGTTACATGTTTTACAGATCAGTTTCATTTGTTGAGACATTAGGAAGAAAAGGGGGGAATAGGTGGGGGGGAGGTGAGTGGAGGTGGGGTCGGGTGGCGATGTTTCTATTATACTTAATATATGTGGGGTTTTGTGTCAGCGTCGCTTGTACATGTTCTTTGCTATTCACTTGTATTCCTTTGGTGGTGAGAGAGGTTGGGGTTGGTCCAGGGTGTGGTTGTTCATTTGTGATTGGCTGTGGCGATCTTTGTTTTCATGTGTGAGTGGAGTGGGTGGGTGTTTTGGGTCAGGTTAGCCCTTCGTCAACCATGTTAAGATGAGCAAGGGTTTAGGGCATCAACAACATGCAGATGCACTAAAGCTCACGATTCCTCTTTGTATTAGTTTCCCCAGGCTGCACAGCACAGCAGGGCACATTTTTTAACCTGTCTGCTCAACCTAGTCATTGGTCACATTTATATGCAATGGCTTTATTGTGGTGAGCTAAGACTTTTACCGTAGCAAAATAGAAAAGAAAAGCGTTAACATATGGCGATAAACAGCGTTGTGAAAATGAAGATTAACAATCTGACTGAACGAACAACAGCTGCCCCAATGTTCTGAAGGAGCTTCTAGCATTATTTAAGATTTGGGATGATTTCAAGATCTGTGTAGTTCTATTAATAGCTGCTGATAAAGAATTGAGGGTAGAAATGGGCTTGGTATATTATATAGATGACTGTTAATTAATTTGCATTCAGCATATGACTTTATCTATAATAAGGGACTGAACAAAATGGACATACCTATATGGGAAGTTTTGATGAATTTTCCTTGAGGGTGGGGAAATTTTCAGGGACTTTTATGGTGCAATAATTTTGCAATTCTTACAGTAGTAATTTTCCTACTAACTCTGGTATTTGCATGTCAGAGTTTTCTCTTTCTTGGCTGTGCTCATTGGAAGAAGGAAATGTATGAAAACTTGCATGTCACAGCGCAAGTGTTGTCAAATTGCCATCCGTGTCCCACCAAGGGCCACGTGAGTTTCATTCACATCTGTGGAAGATGAAGAGACGGAACGGCACATCCATCGCATTAAATATTTTTATCATTTTTAATTGTATTTTTATTCCTTCTTTTATCTCTCACGTTGCATTTTGTTGTATTGCAGTTTGAATTCCACGAGACTAAAATTGCAATGCAATGTGTATGAGATCAAAAAGCAGTAACAATACAATGAAAAATCATGGAATGTCTATCACAGCGCATTACAATTGCTGCAACAGGAAGAAAAATCACGGAGGAGTCCGCCAAGACACTTGGAAATTTCCAGATGGTCCATGAGGAAAAAGTGCTTCGGAACCACAGTCTAAATGAACTACTACTACACTTGTAGTCTTCTAGCTTCTCAAAGGCTTTTGAGAAATAAGGTGGGAGGGGGTAGCAGACTTTGGCTGTCAAGGAAGCTTTTTAGCAGCAGCTGAGTAATTCAGTCCTGAGTAAAAACACACAAAAAAATTTTTTTCCTTCCAGTAGCACCTTAAAGACCAACTAAGTTAGTTCTTGGTATGAGCTTTCGTGTGCATGCACACTTCTTCAGATACCATGCACACGAAAGCTCATACCAAGAACTAACTTAGTTGGTCTTTAAGGTGCTACTGGAAGGAAAAAATTTTTTTTTTTGTTTTGACTATGGCAGACCAACACGGCTACCTATCTGTAATTCAGTCCTGAGTAGTTCAGTATAACGTTTACTCAGAAATAAGTTTATTTGTGTTTAATGGGACTTACTCTCAGGTAGGATGGCAGCCTAGGCTTTGGTTTAAGATTGGCACTGGGGAAAAGCATAGTTTCAGGCAGAAATTCAACAGGCTAAGATATTTAGTTTGTTTTGTCCTCTTCGGTAAGTGGGTCAGAGGGCCCAATCAAGTCTGTAGGAAACCTGGTGCGAACAGGTGACTAAGTCATGACTTAACTGCCACATTGCAATGCCGATTCAGTGCAACTAAATCAGGCCAACTCAAAATTATCCACCAACATCTGCAGCCTGAACGGGACAGGGAGAGAGGGATTTCCAAATCCCTGGAAAATGGGTAGCAAGAATGTGAAAAGCTAGAAGTTTCGATAGATTATAAACAAGCCTTAAATTAAACCTAGAATAGAAAGTCTCCGGAAAGTCCTGCTTCTTAGCAAACAGCTAGATAATGGTATAGCCACGAGTGACTCATTTTCCTTCCACGTCATTAACAGAAACAGGATTAGTGACCAGTTTCTTGCTTTAAAGCAGCTATAATCGAAACAGACAGGATACAGATCTCCTATTCCCAAACATTAACAGAAAGTCTATTTGACAGGCTTAATTAAGTAATGTGATGAGGCAACGATGAATATACATATATGAAATGTACAGTTTGGACTGTTATGGTAGAAGTATTCAAGCTTTCAAGTTACACAGACTTCTTCAGCAAATCAGAAAGTTTCATCAGACTACTGAAAACAGGGCCATTTTGTACATGTCCCAGGTAATCACGTTCTTTCCTACCATATGTATGAATGGACTGAGAAGCAGGGTCTATATATGTATGTAGGCTATAACTCCTGTTACTTGGGACGCGGGTGGCGCTGTGGGTTAACCACAGAGCCTAGGACTTGCTGATCAGAAGGTTGGCGGTTCGAATCCCTGCGGCGGGGTGCGCTCCCGTTGCTCGGTCCCTGCTCCTGCCAACCTAGCAGTTCGAAAGCACCCCCGGGTGCAAGTAGATAAATAGGGACCACTTACCAGCGGAAAGGTAAACGGCGTTCCGTGTGCTGCGCTGGCTCACCAGATGCAGCTTGTCACGCTGGCCACGTGACCTGGAAGTGTCTGCGGACAGCGCTGGCTCCCGGCCTATAGAGTGAGATGAGCGCACAACCCTAGAGTCTGGCAAGACTGGCCCGTACGGGCAGGGGTACCTTTACCTTTAAATAGGTACCGCTCCAGCAGGAAGGGAAGGCATTTCTGTGTGCTGCTCTGGTTCGCCAGAAGCGGCTTAGTCATGCTGGCCACAGGAGCCGGAAGCTGTCTGCGGACAAATGCCGGCTCCCTCGGCCAATAAAGCGAGATGAGCACCGCAACCCCAGAGTTGGTCACGACTGGACCTAATGGTCAGGGGTCCCTTTACCTTTACCTTTTTAACTCCTGTTACAACTCACACAAACCTAAGGGTGATATTCATATGCTTCAAAGCTTTGCATATAGATAACCAATGCATGCCATTGCTGAATGTGTTTGTTTCGCTCAACTGAGCTACTGTACATAAATATCCGCTTTATTCTCCATTCAGAAAGTTGCCCCAACAGAAAATGTAGCCTTTTAACGAGCACAACACACACAGACATAAAAATGCCTATACTTTTCTTTTAAAAAACAAACCAAAGTTACTCTCCCCATCAAATGTGCTCAGCATAATATATTTTGTGGCGTTTCTACCCTTTGCTCTATTTTAATATAAACACTGCCATCGTGGAGTAGCACTTACACTGCAGAACCAAGAAATACTTTCACAGCAGATAATTAAAGCAGCCTAATTTGCAACCACAACTGTGCCCTGTTATCTGTGCTTTGTAGAATTACAGAGTTCTGTGCTCTGCAGAATTACAGTGACAAACTTTTACAAGCCAGAACAGCAATTAAGTGTTCCTTTGACATGGCATATAGCATGTTTTTAGAAAAATCTAAGAGCAGGAATACTAAAATTAAAACGAAAAGTAGCCACACCCAAAGTTTTGTGCCATTTTTAAGCAGGAGAAACTATCCCATTTTGGTGGGAGAGTGCAGCAGACTAGGGCTCACCAAATCTTATGTGACACTAACAAAGTTAGTGATTCTAAGTGATTAGGATTTTAAAAGCACCATCTCACAAAGTTCTGCAGACATTGGGAAAACAGGCATTCCTCCTACCAGAATGATCTGCAATGAGCCTTCCGTGCACACTCTCCAAAGTCACCTCTTTTGCTCTCAGGAGGAATAGAGCAAAAGCTTCTGATTTTGATTTTAAACTAACCACAGTTCCCTATGACATCCAAATTCAGGAAAATGTGGCATGCTTAAAATTACTGCTAGTAAAACATTCATACCTGGCTTCAGATCCTCAATGTTCACTAACCATAGTTTAAACTAAGCATATTTATCCATGTTCAGATATCGAAGGGAATTCATTCATTCCTTCATTCATCATTTTACTTGTATGCCGCTTTTGCACAAAAGAATCATGCTTCCAAACTAATTTACTATATAAAATAGTTAAACACAAAAGCCACAGATATGATTAAAACAAGACTAAAACCCTAACAAATGGACACTCAAGGTAAAGACCCTTTTATCCAGCTGGCAAAGCCTCTTGGAACAAAAGCATCTTCAACTGTTTCCACAAAGACAGGAATACTATTCCACAGAACAGGGGCAGCTACACTAAAAGCCCTGCTCCGAGTTACTGCAAAGCGAGCTTCTGAGATCTTTGGAATTTGCAGGACACACTTTCCTGCAGAATGCAATGATCTACTGGGTATATAAGGGATCACCTGCAGCAATCTCCAGATCAACCCCAAGGGTACCCCCCCCAGGGCATTACAGTAATCCAACGGTGAGTGTTTAAGCGCACCATTTATAAGTTACACTAACTGTGTGGGGAAATAGCTTTAGATTGAATAATATGCGTTGATTCAAATAGCACACTTAACTTTCAAATTATTAAACACAGAATTGAAACAGTTGCATTAAAAAAGAATTAAGCGGCACTAAAAGCTCCAGAAATAGTTATTTAGTGGAAGAGTTGAACATTCAAAAATTAGCTAAATTCAAAAGAAAGAGAGTATACATCTTAGCCTTCAGACTGAAACGGAAAGCTTTAATAACCTGAATTTACCCTTGAGAAGAGTTATGGGGTTTCTTTTTGCTGGATTTGGTCAAGAGATTCTGATTCATGTTAGGCAAGAACAGAATGCTCAGCTACATTGCTAGCCAAGCTTCACACGCAATATTGTGCCTAGATTTGTGTACATTATCACAATGTATGGTAATTACACATTTTATTCTTAGATATGTATGTATATCTAATGGGAAATGGCATTCAACTGCACCCTCTCATCACACAATACAACAGATGCTACAAAGAAGAACACTACGTACTGTACATTTTTTACTTCAAAGACAAAATATTTGTCTGACATTATTTCAACCAAAGCAGCTGCTGGGATACAATGACTTTTTAACACCACCACCACACTCCCTTTTCAAGATGTTACTTGCCATCACATTCACAAAAACGATTCCTCAGCTCATATATGTATGTGAAGTTGCCCTTTTGTCCATTGTTTATTTCAGGGACACGCAGGCACGCAAATAACCATGGATTTTGGTTTATATTGCTCAAAACAGTACATAGGAGAATCCACAACATAAAAAGCCTCCCACAGGAAATAAAACTAGCACATGGGTGTTTGAGATTCCAGCATTGCATAGGGTTGGGCTAGATGACCCTCATGGGTCCCTTCCAACTCTACAATTCTATGATTCTCTGATAAGAGAGGAAAGACTTAGCAAAACTCCAGTCTGAAACTATATTCTGGTATTACATGCAGAACAGCTGTTATGTGAGTATTTATTTAACAATCTGCGGAGTGGGGGGTCTCAATTTACACTTAGAAATTTTAATAAATCACATTTCAGATAATGGCTCCATTTCCCTAACAATGTAAGGAATACAGATTGTTCCCTCAGCTCTACATGAGTTTCCTTTCCTGTTGCTCTTATTAAAACATTTTAATAAGCTGATCAATCAAACAAATGCCTCCCCAAACCTGAACATAAGAAGCGGGGGGCAGAATCATATGGCATGGATTCCATTTATTCGGGATGGTGAGTGTCTTGTTCTCTCATTATTAATGGAAGGTGGGGGTGGAGCAACATCTTTCATGTTTTGTTGAATATTTGCAGAAGTACTTTTCTTCAAGACGGCATACCTTTAATCTCAAGACATTTTTCCATGAGCTCCTAAGTAGGTCACCAACTCAACCTTCACTGTTAAATTCTTCCTGCCTAAAGTTAATGCTTTTTCAATGCCTTACTGTTACAGAACGTTGGTTTATTCATAAATCCAATTCCTTTGCCTTCTCAAACGAAACTGTTTAGACGTGAAAATGCTTTGTATGGTTTTGGGGGGGAGGGGTTGGCCAATATTGCAAACCCCACACATCCCTTTTAACTTATTTCTCATGTGCCATTTTCTGCAAAACCACCCTTGAAAGCTAGCTCTGTCTCAGAAGGCTAAATGTGCTTGCTGAGCCGAGCTAATTAGTGATCCCTTTTTTCCCTAAAGGACACGTTCGTAATGGTCTTTTCTTGAATTATGATCGTAGTGCTTTGTTTCAAACTATAATGAGAAGGCATGCGCTTTTAATAGACAAGTGAAGCATCATGCCGAAGGCCAATGAAAATGTGTGTTTTGTGACCAGGGATCCAAACCCCTGTAAATTCAAGTGCAAACATAACCCTGACAATTATGACAATTCAAAAGAGAATCAGATTTGGTTCTGAAGGCTAGCTTCTACTTTATTTTGCAGTTACTATTTGTACTCCTCCCTACGCAAAGATAATATACAGCCTTGTCGTGCTCCTTTCCCAATTTTGAACCAATCAGTTGTTCCATACCCAGTTCTAACTGTTGCTTTTTGTCTCATATAGAGATTTCTCACGAGACAGATAAGGTGGCATGTTATCTCCCTGCTTATTCAACTTATATGCAGAATACATCATGCAAAAGGCTGGACTGGATGAATCCCAAGCCGGTACAGTGGTACCTCGGGTTACATACGCTTCAGGTTACATACGCTTCAGGTTACAGACTCCGCTAACCCAGAAATAGTGCTTCAGGTTAAGAACTTTGCTTCAGGATGAGAACAGAAATCGTGCAGCAGTGGCGTGGGAGGCCCCATTAGCTAAAGTGGTGCTTCAGGTTAAGAACAGTTTCAGGTTAAGTATGAACCTCCGGAACGAATTAAGTACTTAACCTGAGGTACCACTGTATTAAGATTGCCGGAAGAAATATCAACAACCTCAGATATGCAGATGACACAACCTTGATGACAGAAAGTGAGGAGGAATTAAAGAACCTTTTAACGAGGGTGAGAGAGGAGAGCACAAAATATGGTCTGAAGCTCAACATCAAAAAAACTAAAATCGTGGCCACTGGTCGCATCACCTCCTGGCAAATAGAAGGGGAAGAAATGGAGGCAGTGAGAGATTTTACTTTCTTGGGCTCCATGATCACTGCAGATGGTGACAGCCGTCACGAAATTAAAAGACGCCTGCTTCTTGGGAGAAAAGCAATGGTAAACCTAGACAGCATCTCAAAAAGCAGAGATATTACCTTGTCGACAAAGATCCATATAGTTAAAGCTATGGTTTTCCCAGTAGTGATGTATGGAAGTGAGAGCTGGACCATAAAGAAGGCTGATCGCCGAAGAATTGATGCTTTTGAATTCTGGTGCTGGAGGAGACTCTTGAGAGTCCCATGGACTGCAAGAAGATCAAACCTCTCCATTCTGAAGGAAATCAGCCCTGAGTGCTCACTGGAAGGACAGATCCTGAAGCTGAGGCTCCAATACTTTGGCCATCTCATGAGAAGAGAAGACTCCCTGGAAAAGACCCTGATGTTGGGAAAGATGGAGGGCACAAGGAGAAGGGGACGACAGAGGACGAGATGGTTGGACAGTGTTATAGAAGTGACCAACATAAATTTGACGGAACTGCGGGAGGCAGTGGAAGACAGGAGTGCCTGGCGTGCTCTGGTCCAGGGGGTCATGAAGAGTCAGACACAACTAATCGACTAAACAACAACAACAAATAGAAAATGATCTTTAGGAAGATTTTTCCTCCAAAAGCATTTTATTTTAAAAATCCAATTTATTTATTTTTTTAAAATCCAATTTAAATTTTAAAAATCTGATTATTTTTTTAAAAAATCATTGATTTTTTTTTATCCACCCTGGTTCTGTGTGGCTCAAATTCTTGCATCGTCACTTGGTGACCTGTGGTCATTCAGGACTCCCTGGTCCTGAAGGGGGTCACTGTGCTCCTGAAGGACCAGGTGTGCAGCCTGGGAGGCATTTTGGACTCATAGCTGTCCATGTAAAGAAGCACAAGGAGAAACCTTTTGAGGAAGTAGGAACAAAAGTAGGGCTTATTTCTATAAAGCAGATTAATGGGGGGTGGGGAAAATATATTTTGCTGAAGATCACAACAGGATGTAAAAATTAGGGGCCTCAAACCCCTTCAGGAAAGAAAGCCTTAGGGAGTTTCAAGAAGAACCTCAGTCTCACTAGCTGCTTTATTTGGGTCTAAAAATGATTAGGATACTTCCACTTTGCTTAGAAAGCTGAAATTTCTTCATACAGACCAAATCCAACACACCCAGATGATCAGAAACATATGGAATTGTGACAGGAAATTCAAAGGGAACCCTGAAATAGTTGAGGCGTTTCCATACCACCAAGAGATAACATCTGCTACACGTGTAGACCATGACACCCTGATAGCGACTAAGTCCTAGCAGGGACATTTATGTAGAAATGGGGGGAATGAAGCACTCCCCCAATGTCTGAAGTGTTTCTAGACCACCTAGAAAGGCAAGATTTGATACACATATTTCACAAGCCACACAAGCCCCCTTCATAGGTTACCGTATTTTTCGCTCTATAACACGCACCTGACCATAACACGCACGTAGTTTTTAGAGGAGGAAAACAAGGAAAAAATATTCTAAATGAAACAGTGGATGTATGATTTTTGTGGTTCATGCTGTGGCCAGACATGTGATCTGACGGTGAGTTTGGGGTAGCCCAATGCAAAAATCCTGAGGATCCATGTGGATCCATGCTTTGTAACCACGTTTTTGCGCCATTGCAGCCCCATGAAACAGTGGGTGCGTGTGTTTTTTGGTGCAGGCTGTAGCCATGGATATGCTATGTGATCTGATGGTGAATTTGGGGTGACCTAGTGCAAAAATCCTGAGGATCCATGTGGATCCGTGCTTTGTAACCACGTTTTAAGTGGGGAGGGAAGGAAAAGAACTCAAGGGACAAGGAGCACGCGTGGGGTGTGTGGAGAAGGATGCTGCTAATAATGCAGGAGAGGCTCCTCTCTGGCTTTGCTCCTTTAGAACAAGCAGGCTCTGCGTCTCTCCCTCCTCCCCGGCAAGGAAACCATGATAGTAACCACTCTGAGACAAATCAAGAAAAATTGCGACCAACACTCTCCCCCAACAAGCGCAGTGAGGTCAAAACACACACACACGCAGAGAGAGAACTGGCCCTAAAGTCACAGGGGTGCTGGGGGAGTGAACGGGAAGCAAGAAAAGGAGAAGGAGCCCTCACACACACAGAGACACACAGAGTGTCGATTCTAAAGTCGCAGGGGCGCAGGGAGAGTGAACGGAAGCAAGAGAAGGAGAAGGAGCCCTCACACAGACACAGACACACAGAGTGTCAATTCTAAAGTCGCAGGGGCGCAGGGAGAGCGCAGGGGCGCAGGGAGAGTGAACGGGAAGCAAGAGAAGGAGAAGGAGCCCTCTCTCACACACACAGAGTGTCAATTCTAAAGACGGAGGGAGAGCGCAGGGGCGCAGGGAGAGTGAACGGGAAGCAAGAGAAGGAGAAGGAGCCCTCTCTCACACACAGACACACACAGTGTCAATTCTAAAGTCGCAGGGGCGCAGGGAGAGTGAACGGAAGCAAGAGAAGGAGAAGGAGCCCTCACACAGACACAGACACACAGAGTGTCAATTCTAAAGTCGGAGGGAGAGCGCAGGGGCGCAGGGAGAGTGAACGGGAAGCAGGAGGAGAACGATAGCTCAAGCACACACACACACAGCCCCTACAGTGGCTAATCCAAAATCGGACAGCAAAAAACTGCAGGCAGGGACAGAGAGCATGGGGTTGTTTTAAAGCAGCCAACCCCGCTCTGCTTCTCTCCCTCCTCCCGGCTAGGCTGGCTGAAAAGCTTTGCTGCTACTTAGCAGCTCAGTGGGGAGGAGAGAGGAACATAGAGGACGGGGTTGTTTTAAAGCAGCCAACCCCGCTCTGCTTCTCTCCCTCCTCCCCGGCTCCGCTAGCTGACAGGAGCCGCTTACTGTTTCAAAGCGAGCCACGGACTGCTCACAACTGCAGCAGATTCCCCCGCCATCTGTAGGCATTCGCTCCATAACACGCACAGACATTTCCCCCTACTTTCTAGGAGGAAAAATCTGCGTGTTATGGAGCGAAAAATACGGTAATTGTACGAAGAGATGGCATCTCAGTTCCACCCCTGATGTCCGTACATTGGGTGGTACTCAACTAAGCCTCTGTGGCAAGGAAGCCTATGAGAATAAGCTTCCCCACTGCAGACATCAGTGCCCAACCTGTGACAACACTGGGCACAGCACCAGCAACACAGCCTTGGTGCCATAGAGCCCTTCACAGGAACTACATATGAATGGAAATGGCTGAAAATGGAACACATTTAAGACTTTTGCGATTTAAAGGTACCTCGGAATTCCAGCTCCATGCAAGCCTCTGCGCACACTAGAATTATGAGATTTGGAGGAGACACTTCCACAGGTGGCGCTGTGGGTAAAACCTCAGTGCCTAGGACTTGCCGATCGTATGGTCGGCGGTTTGAATCCCCGCGGCGGGGTTAGCTCCCGTCTTTCGGTCCCAGCTCCTGCCCACCTAGCAGTTCGAAAGCACCCCTAAGTGCAAGTAGATAAATAGGAACCGCTTTATAGCAGGAAGGTAAACGGCGTTTCCGTGTGCTGCGCTGGTGCTGGCTCGCCAGAGCAGCTTCGTCACGCTGGCCACGTGACCCGGAAGTGTCTGCGGACAGCGCTGGCTCCCGGCCTCTTAAGTGAGATGGGCGCACAACCCTAGAGTCGGACACGACTGGCCCGTACGGGCAGGGGTACCTTTACCTTTACCTTTACCTTCCACTAGCAGACAGGAATTTGGAAAGGTCTCACAAAATGCAAATTTCATTCCAGCAGCAGGATAAAATTTATAGTTCACGTTCAACCCCAAGCCTGGGCCCATTAATCTCCTTTCACAAGGGACAGGAAACGTGTACTATACACTGCATTGATATCCTCCTGAAATACCAAGTGAATCACAGTGAAACTGGTTGTACATGGTTATAGTACAATTCTTGGTTTAAAGCTTGAACATCAGCTCAATCCAGTAGCAGCCAGGCGTCATTTACTAATCACACTTCTGGCCTGACTCACTGACAGAAATTGCTAGCATCCTTCTCCCTTGAGCAAGAACCCTGGATTTTGGTGTGCATGTATCACAATGATACTCAAGCACATGATCTACACAGACCTGATCTATCAGGGCTCTGGTTACGCTTTTATGGGTTACCACAACTGTGTGGTGCCTCAGCCATGTGGAAGCTATTTTTATTAGCCTCTTTTTCATTTTCCTCTATGTTCATTTACTCCAATGTAAACGTCTGAATCTAACATCTTTTGTCATTCCAAAAGGCAACAACCCAGTAAAATTTGAGGGCTTTCCCTCTTGTTTTGTTTACACGCAAATAACTTTTTCCCCTCATAAGAATAAACAAATTCTAATTCTACCCATTCCAGACAACATGCCATTATGCTGCAAGTCACCAGCTATATGCAAATATCATAAGGCGAATCATTTAAATGCATGCTTGGCATATTTCTTGAAGCTCAGCATGTTTAGATTTTTAAAAGATGAAGGTGGGAGTAGCTAAGATTGCATTTATTACCGAAGGCATAACACATCGTTCTTTGGTTGTTCACATCACACCACCCAACTGCCTACTAGGTAAATTTTCATCGGAAACCATAAATCAGAAAGTCTACAAAATGAAGAAACCCTTTCTTATTATTTTTTTATCCATAGTGATAAATAATAATAATTCTGAACTGCTTCCCTTTTTATGCTAGCAACAGTTGCCATGTTTTATTTCTACAAATGGTCTCTGCCACTCTCTCAGCTGCAGAACTGGATTCAAATGGTCAATACAGCATAACAGGGTAAGGCCTAGCAGCTATTATCAGATTAGCAGAGGTTAGCAGGTTAACAGAAGCTTCCAGAGCAGAGCTTTGACGTCTAACGTTGTTAAGAGCAGCTTCGCTTTCCATGTGTAATAGAAGATGTGGTTATATCGAGATTTTATGCAGGAAAGGACGGTAGTGTAGGAAACAGTAGCATGTAGTGCATGGTATTTTGCAAACAAGTCCTGAAAAGTTATTAGATCATAAAAATGTTTACACAACTATATACCCACATATTTCTATGGTATTTATTAGAGGCTAAAAGGGGGGGGGGAGTGTTCTTTTTGGATTTGCATAGCTTCTTACTTGACAAAGGCTCCAGATCTGCAGAGGATTTCAGTAACACATTTCATCCACCCTTTCATCCCTCCGAAGTTTGCTTTCAGCAGACAGGGAAGACCTTCCTGCAAACAACATGGAGGAAGCAGCTGCAAAGTGGGAAAGCAGAAAACATTTACGTGCGTTCAAGGCACACACACGCATCGCCGTGAACCCGGAAGTGGCAGCCAACAGGGCAAAAACGGCCCTGAAAGAGTGTGAAAACAGTGAAAATAGTGTCTAGCAATCTCATGAGCCTTTGCAAGTGCAATCCCAGAAGCCTTTGCACCGACCTTTGAGGTCTGTGGAGAGTTGGAGTTTCAGCAAGGAAGTTTGGCGGGAGCAATTATGGTGGAGTTTGGTGGAGTTTTGGTTTTTAAAGCGTTTCAAGAGGTTCAGATGGTACTTGCAGACTTTTTCAATGGTGTTCCCAATATTCGATTTAACTTAAATGTGTGGTGCCTCGGAACATAACACCCCCCCCCCCACGTAAATGGGGAGTTGTCTGTATTAAATGTGGCATGTAGATTTTAATCCATTCATGCTAAACTATCGATCAAAGATTAACCCAGGCTTCATGATTTTCTTATCTCACTGCAAATTGATCTTCAACCACAACTCCACCAGGGATGAAAGGCTTTTCTTTTCAGAAATTCAAGCGTCAAGCTCTAGAAAGCTGCAAACGAGACAGAAAGAAAGCTGGTGCTGTCAATATTGAGTCCTGCATATTATTGCAGCCTCAGGAGCCTCTCTTAGGAAACGGAGGTCAGGCCTTAGAGAGCAGAGATGAGGAACTTGTGGCCCTCCAGATGTTGTTGCACTGTAACTCCCATCACCGTTGACCATTTCGCTATGTTGGCTGGGGTTGATAAGAGTTGGTGTCAAACACCATCTAGAGGCCACAAGTTGTCCACCCTTACCTTAAGAGGGCCTGCTTCCTCTCTAGGAGGCAATGTTCGAAAATAGCCAGGAGCCAGGTACATTTTGCACCTGGCTATTGGCCACTTGCGACCAAGTGAAGATTCCTGGGCGCCAGGATGGCACCTGACGTCTTCACCATCTGGATGCCTGAGGATCATTGAATCTTAACTGTTTTCACACACTAATACCACATCCTGTAGAATTCAATCAGTTATAGTTCATCTGCACAATCAGAATGATTCTGTGACTCTATTAATTTCAGGAACCAAAATGCTTTTTCCGCGCAGCCTGAGAATGAGCAGTGAACAATGTTATAGCTAATTGTTGTAGCTCCCACCCCACTGCCCTGCTCACAGTTGTGAAGAATATTCTCACATTATGAATGGTCCATGACTCCACTGGTGCTGGAGGAGACTCTTGAGAGTCCCATGGACTGCAAAAAGATCAGACCTATCCATTCTGAAGGAAATCAGCCCTGAGTGCTCACTGGAAGGACAGATCCTGAAGCTGAGGCTCCAATACTTTGGCCACCTCATGAGAAGAGAAGACTCCCTGGAAAAAACCCTGATGTTGGGTAAGATTGAGGGTACAAGGAGAAGGGGACGACAGAGGACGAGAGGGTTGGACAGTGTTCTCGAAGCTACCAGCATGAGTTTGACCAAACTGTGGGAGGCAGTGGAAGACAGGAGTGCCTGGTGTGCTCTGGTCCATGGGGTCACGAAGAGTCGGACACAACTAAACGACTAAACAACAACAATGTCACCATTAAGAAACAGAGGTAGGAATATACATAGACTGTTTCTGGATAAAGTTCTCAAACTAGCTCAAGCTTGTGAATCTGAACTAGACAGATGTTTCACTGATCATCAATCACAGTCAGTCCATCATTTGAGAAGGAAGAGTCGTCTTGCCCAAAAATGGCAACCAGACATTATGTTTTGGAGACTACAACGTCGGTTTAAGGAGCCATTTGGCACCTAGCTTATACATCTGATTTTCTAACACTGCTAGCAGGTACATGTCTGCATCCTCACAGATCGACAAGAGAGGGAATGAGATAGAGACATGCCCCCCCATGTACCTGTGGGACCTCTGGAGCACTTCAGAGAAGGAAGCAGGGAGAAAACCACTTGCACATTTGTAACAGAGAAGAGAGGAAGTAGGACTTGTTTTTGTTTTCCCTCAGGGTCATGTGGGAAAGCAGACATACATCAACAATAATCCTGAAAGAAGACCCATAAATTCATTCATTCAATCAATCAATCAATCAATCAATCAGTGCGCCAAAGAACGGATTAGTCTCTATTACGAAAGCAAACAAAGCTGTGTGGCAGGAGTGACGTTAAAAAGAAGCACCAATAGATACATATATATAGTTCCAGATTATCAATTTAGATTGCTTATTTGTATTATCCCGTTGGAAACCTTCTCTATGAGAAAAGCACAAATCTTTGAAACAAATACGCAACGTATTAAAGGAAAACAAGCGTCCACGTGCCCTGTCTCTGGGTCAAAAGGCTGCAGCCTTGACTGGAGGCTGGAAGATGCTTCCAGGCAGAGACTAGCCCTCATACAACAAGCTCAGGAATGAAAGGTCACCTTCTATCCAAAACAAACACTTTAAACATTGTGCTTGGCATGAAAGCCTCTCCTCCTAAGAGTCAACAATAGCCCTTGCGCAGAACCTTAATCCAGTCTTTTAACAGTCTGCCTGATGCTGACTAGCTTCGTGGCCAAGGCGCTATTTTTAATCTACCTCCCGAACCGTCTTGGAAGAGGCCGTGGGCCGGCAAGGCCAGATTCGGAAGCCTCCTACTCTGTAAGCCAGAAAAAGATTACGTTATTAGAGAGGCAAAAATAAATGAGTTATCCTCACATCCCCTTAGCTAGTAGTACTGCACGGAAGGCAGTTGCATTCCACAAAGGGATTTTAAATGCCATACATGCAACGACACTGGAGCAGCAAAATGTTACAGAAGCTGATGAATTTCGTGAAAGGGCATCCATTTACTTCATTTACACTTGCAATAAGATCAGGTTATAGAAAATACTGTATTTTGCAGCTCTGAAAACCCCTCCCCCCCCAACCCTTACCCTGCAGTTTTTGTTATTTTTGACCACATTTATATCTTCTACCATGGAACCCAAAGCAGCTCCCAAGAAGTCTCCCAACCCAACTCACAGCTGCTTCTTCAAGGCAAGAGTATTATACGGTCTGCCCTCAGGCCCTATATCTTAAAAAAAGCAGGAACCCAAGTCTGCCGCCAACCCATTTAGGCACTAGCAAGTCAAGACAAAATGCAGGGGAATCCGACCATGCAAATCAAGCAATATTTGATCAGATCTACAGACCCTGATTTGCGGTGGGGATTCACCTAGGCCTGGCATTTTATTTTATTATTTTATTTTTGAATATGCTTTTTATTGATTTTCTTACATGGTAAAGATAATACATTCCAAATAAAATACAAAAGAAACAACAAATTACCAAATAAACAAATATGTATAAATCCTTAAATTCCAAAAGAAGACTTGTATTCTTTAATTCACAATTTCTTAATTTCTCCATATGACTTCCAATCTCCTCATTGAGGGTTCATCCTCCCCCCTTTTTATTATCACTGCTTCCATATTCCTTATCTCCATTTCTTTCTTTTATTTTATCTCGTATATTCTTTATTGAACTTACAGATTGCAGAGTTCATTCAACGCATGTCCAGGTTTTCACTTGTGGACAATGTTTAACTGAATATTCTTTGTAAATTCCCCATTCTTTTTTTTTTATACCTTTGGGTTGGCTGTCTCCTAATTGTCCCAGTAATTTTTGCTAATTCAAGATATTCAAACAGTTTTATTTTATTTTTAAATGCCCCACTGCACTCTCAGAAATAATAACATTCAGAAGCACATGATGTGGTGATGGCCACTAGCTTAGGGCAATTTTTCCAAAAGGATTCTTTCTTTTAACTTTAAAATATTTGCAGTTTTCTGACTGACAGCAGGTCAGGCTTCAAGAAGATTGGGACACAACAGACACAATATTCTGCTGGGTTTTTTCCGGCCCTTTCCTAGTGTTATGTACCGAGTTGAATAGGATCCAAACTGCAGCAGTCTGATTGGTCCTAGAACAATAGGATCCAAAAGGCAGCAGTCTGATTGGTCCTAGAACAATAGGATCCAGAATGCAGCAGTCTGATTGGTCCTAGAACAATAGAATCCAGAATGCAGCAGTCTGATTGGTCCGCAGGAGCCACCCAATCCAACTCCAGGTGGAAGTGAATCTGCAACCTGATTGGCCTACAGGAGAATCCTGGAACTAGCCAATCACGTGGGGCCCATTGTGTAAATAATGTATATAAAGCAGACATTTCGGGGAAACTTCCATTCCTCACTACTATAAGCTGAATAAAGAGCATGAAATCCACACTCGACTCCGAATATATTTCACCTAGGCTTCCCTCAGAAGCCCAGAAGCCTCCCAAGCGCTGTAGGCCCAAAAAAGTGGCCTAGAAAAAATGAGATCCAAGAAAAAGGGAGGGAACAAAAACCTGGTGTGGATGGCGGAAGGGAGCTGAAAGGGGATCCAGGAAACAAACACAAAGGGGAGGGATGAAAATGGAGCCGGGGGGTTGTCTCTTCCCTGAAGTATCCCTCAAAAGTTGCCCCTTGGTGTATTCTTCTAAATATTAACTGCCTGCCAGTGGTGAGACGGGCAGAGACAAACCCACATCGGGGATCCCAATTCTCCCCACAGGAGAATCTTAAATAAATAATAATCATTTATTTTTAAAATATTTACAGCCCACTTTTCTGACTGACAGCAGGTCAGGTTTCAAGGCAGCTACTCATAAAAGACTGGGGTGCCACAAACACTACATACATACATACATACATACATACATACATACATACATACGGCAGCTGTGACTGATGAAAAAGTATCAAGGGAACAATGATGTAAAGGGCTCTCTCCCCCCAGCTTTTAGGATATTCTGCTGAAATTAGGATTCAGCAAGTGATAGGAGCCTGTTGCCTTCGTATCATGCTTGAGATTCCATTTCTCAGGGACGTCTAGATAAAGCGTTGGTCTGAACTAGGAATCCTCCTATTTTTCTAATATCCCAAATATGCAGCAACTGCCTCCATGGATGCACCAGGTCAGATGCTACTTCCTCCACTGGACTGCATTCCCTGGGCTCACTTTGGAGTGATTTACTGTGCCTGACCCAGCCCTGTGTTGCATTTGAACAAACACCTGGCAATTACATTAACCACACAGAAAGGCGGCTGTACAGTTTTACCAAGGCTAAAGGCTAATCTCTCTAGTAGTTTGACCTGCTAGCAGGACCATTAGGCAAAGGAGCCTGCAAAGAAACACGTTTCAAATATATGAAAATGTAGTGTGGAGATCTAATGGGAACACAACTGAGGGTGCGTTAAAAGGAAAAACTATGAATGGACGAAACTGTGCTTTGAATTCACCAAAGACATCAGTTCAAAGTCTCAAGATAAACCAAACGGGAACGAAAAGAGACATTAAAAGCTAAATTGGAGCAAGTTCATAAAAAACACTAGAAAAACCTTTCATTCCCGCTTATACTCAATGAGGGACCAAGAAACATAGTTGTTATACCATTTTTTTTACCTCTGCAGTCTTAGATGGGAAATCCCTGCAGGAACAGGCATGCATGCTGCCCTCCAAAACACACAGAGAGGCCTCATACCAATAATCTCCCCCATCTTCGAAGACAGAGGTCCTCTGGCTGGGACGGAGCGATATGGGATTGAGGGGGCAACTCCCATCTCTTGCGGGGGTGCAATTAGTGCCAGCATCGTCCGTTAAGAGTTTGGGTGTAATCTTCGATACCTCCCTCTCTATGGAGGCGCAGATTACAGCTATAACAAAGGCAGCATTTTTTCATCTCCGCCAAGCTAAGCAGTTGGCTCCTTATCTCTCTCGCCCTGACCTAGCCACTGTGATCCACGCGACGGTCACCTCCAGACTGGATTATTGTAACTCGCTCTACGTGGGGCTGCCCTTGAGACTGACCCAGAAACTCCAGCGGGTGCAGAATGCCGCGGCGAGACTCCTTACGGGGTCTTCGCTGCGAGATCATATTCATCCGGTACTATACCAGCTGCACTGGCTCCCGGTGGAGTACAGGATCAGGTTTAAGGTGCTGGTTTTAACCTTCAAAGCCCTATACGGCCTAGGACCCTCGTACCTACGGGACCGCCTCTCCTGGTATGCCCCACGGAGGACCTTACGGTCTTCAAATAAAAACATGTTGGAGATCCCTGGCCACAGGGAGGTTAGGCTGGCCTCCACCAGAGCCAGGGCTTTTTCGGCCGTGGCCCCGATCTGGTGGAACGCTCTGTCACAAGAGACTAGGGCCCTGCGGGACTTGACATCTTTCTGCAGGGCCTGCAAGACAGAGCTGTTCCACCAGGCCTTTGGTCAGGGCGCAGCCTGACCCCCTCCTCTGGCAATCTGCACAGAATTTTGCTTAATGGTTGCCATCAATTTGATTTTAATTTGATTTTAATTAATTTTATAATGAATGTTTTTAGAATGTTGGATTATTTTGATTGTTGTTAGCCGCCCTGAGTCCAGCTTCGGCTGGGGAGGGCGGGATATAAATAAAATTTATTATTATTATTATTATCTTTGAGAGGTGACAGTCACACAAGTCGGGCTTCCAGGCAGAGTGCCACAATCTCATTATGTGCCTGGTGGAAGGTCCATCACCCCAGAAAATGAATAGCTGGACTGGGCACTTATGTGAACAGGACTTTAAATTCCTCCTTTTTCAAACACCGCTAGGACCATTTCCACCGAAACGATAATGCCCTGCCCACTGCTAATATATTCTGTGCTAAAGCACCCCAGTCCATTAATTCAAGATGGGTTCAGGAGCTACATTTCTACACAGGGGTTTTTGCTTCTAGGACTGGAAAGAACAACGGGATTCCTCTGCAGAGGCTCTCTTTGAGACAAAGGCACAGTGTCCCTATAAAATTTTTGGCAAATCGCTAAAGCCAAATCAGCAGCAAATAACTCAACGTCAGTTTTCCTCGTTTTATAGCAGTGGGCTGTCAAATCCCTATGTTTATACATCTGTCTTCCTCCACAGCTGCTGGCTGACTCCTCGGCAAGTTACCCATTACGGGATGTGATGTAGCACTCACTAGGGCTTCACCATGAGGAACATGCTATCTGCCAGCTCATCCCCGAAATCCGGCCTCAGCCTGCCTAGAGTCTCCTCGCTTGCTCACCTGCTCTCCCTAGTTGTGCCATTGCCTTTTGACTGAACTGCACCAGAAACTCCCAAAAAGCTGAATAAAGGAAGCAGAGAAGTCCAAGAGGTGGGGGAGGTATTGGAAGGAGATCTGAAAGACATGAAAGCTATAGTTCTCAAAGTGTGTGGCATGCCACACTAGTGTGGGCAGAGAGGGTGGCAAGTGAGACAGGAAGATTCAAGGACCATCAAAGGAACATTTAAACATCTCATTAGGGTAGAAGGTCAAGAATTATGGAAGTTGTAGTCCTGTAACATCAGGAGAACCACAAGTTAGTCACCTTTGATTTAGAGCAGGCATAGGCAAATTCCACCCTCCAGGTGTTTTGGGACTACAACTCCCATCATCCATAACAGGACCAGTGGTGAGGGATGATGGGAATTGTAGTCCAAAACATCTAGAGGGTCAAGTTTGCCTATGCCTGATTTAGAGTCTCTGGATCAGCAAACTCTGCCTAAATGGAGGGGCTGAGGTAGAATACCTCCAGAGACAACGTCTGCACATAGCTTGAGGAAAACTGATATACCAAACATGGCGTGTTACTGGCATCACCATTCTGTAGTTGGCTTCAACCCTGCAACCTCATTCTGTGGTGGGCCTCAGTAATATTCAGCCTTTCTAATGAGGCCCGGAGGGTAGAATATTTGAGAAACCTTGGTCTAAGAGACGTCAGGTGACACCAGAGAGGAAAGGTAGCTTTAGTAGGAATTATGGTTTTGTGCCACCCCTAGCAGCATGTCTCCCAAAGCCTTCCCACCGAACGAGAAGATGCATCTGAGTTAGTATGCTGACCTTGTCTCATCCACATCAAATGCACACACCTGATACTGGGGGAAAGAAGAAGCAGGAGTTGGCACCAAACTGCAGGGCACCAAACTGTGAAGAAGCTGCAGTGCACCAAACTGTTTTGTTCTTTCCAAACGGATATTCAAAGAGGGAATGAGGCCATGCAGTGAGACTATCCCCAAACTCTGAGAAATTAAAAGGGTAATTTGCCTAGCCCTAGGCAATGGGTGTCTTCACTGACTCCGACTCCAGACAAGACTTTGCAGCTTCAATTCCCACCTACTGCAATGGAAAAACTAAGGGGGAAGGGGATGCTTAATTCTTCCCTTTGCCCCCCTGAATTTCCCACAGGGTTACAGAACAGTGTTGAGAAGTAAGCACAGGTTTCCAACAGTGGCAGCGGAGACAGGGCTGCTCTATAGCGTGCACTTGGCCCTCAAATACCGAAGAACAACATTCCACTTTTGCCAAGTACCTCAGAGAAGTTTGGACACGGTAGCTCTGTGAGAAGAGCGAACTAAATTAAATTAGAAAGTTGCGCTTATTTCTCTGGGGAGGCGGGGAAAATGGGTAGAGATTTGACCCAACACAACTTTTTACTGTTGACTTTTGCACCCTTCAATAACCCTAACATTCAGCAAAACCAAAACACATTTGCCCATAAAACTAAAATCAGGCAGTTGCCACGCTGGCATGTTTAAATGCAAAGCTAGCACAGATGGAATTAATAGACACAACATTTTTATAAAAAAAAACACACACACACCCTGAAGTTAAGCTGTTGTTTGCACCAACCTCGCACAAATGTGTTTCTTTTTTTCTTTCTCTCTCTCTTTCTTCATTCATTATTGTTTTAAATGTAAAGAACAGAAAGCATTTGTTTTCCTCCCCCATCCCAACCGTCTTATGATTGGCAGCATTCAAAGGGAAAGGAACAAAGGACGCCCCACACACCACAAGAAACAAAGCCTTTCTTACACAACAATTCAGCATGACCGCTTCCTATAAGCAGTCTCAGAAGTACCGCCCTCTCTTTTTGAAAACGACAGAGGAGTGTAGAATTACATCCGGGCATACAATTAATAAGGAGTTCCTGTACTTTTGAAGAGATTATTGTCCACACAGAACTAAACAGCAAGAGTCCCTTCTGTCTATATAGGTTCAACCTGCCCCAATGACCAAGCATGGCTCTTCAGTGCAGAGGGTTTTTGAGCACGCCAAAGTGGGCAAGGGCATCAGCACCTGGTGAATCAGCACCTTCCTCTTCTCATTCATGTGCAAAAGCCTCTGTGTGACCCCACATGAAACTGAAAACTACCAGTAAAGCTGAAAATGAAATCTCACTACTCTGGGTTTATGGTAACTCCAACAGGGATGCATAAAAAAGAGAAATGATCAGATTTCATGATAGGTCACAGCAATGAACTCATCTGATGATGAAAGCCACTTGTGAACAGGAGTCTTTTAGGCCCAAAATCTCACCTTCTTAACTTTGGGAGCTTTGAAAAGAGATGCAAGGAAAACCTTCGGGAAGGAAATCTCTATTATACGATCCTTAATTCAAGAAGATATGCCTCAAGATACACAGGTTCTTGGCCACTCTTGGCCACAAGGACATCTTGAACTTGAGGAAATTGAACAGTCTGGTTTCTTTCTGGACTGAAATCCAGAATCAGATTAGTGTATAGCTGCTATAGGTAGATACTGCCGCTCAGGAATGATAACTCCAATGAACAGGCCTGCCCACCTTCACCAAACAAGAGCATTTAATCCCACAGTTTTGCATTTGCAGCGCATTCCTGAGAAAAGACGTATTTTAAAATTGTTGGATATAATGGCCATGTTCACACATCACACTTCAACCAAACTATTGATTTAGCAGGAACATTTTGGCTGGTGAGGAGGAAATCGCAGCCACTTTGCTCCTTCCTGGGCTGTTTGGTGTGGCCTGGCAGCTCAGCCAAGGTTTGGTTTTGCACGGGGCAGGAAAACCAGATGTCGCTGGACTCCCAACTCCCATCAGCCCCAGCCAGCCACTTCAGGGATGGGAGTTGTGATGCAGCAACATCTGGGGAGGCAAAGACTCCTCGGACTTGGCTAAGCACGTCATCCAAACTCAGGAGCGTGTAGGGCAACCAAAGTCCCTCCTCAAATCTGGATGATGGGGAACATAAGCAATGGCAAGGGCCAAATACAGCTCCGCTCTGCCACCCCACATGACTCTACATAGTTCCATCCTTATTTCAGACATTGGGATACACCGGTATATCGTGATTATCACAATGCTGAAAACCAGGTATCGCCCATCCCTCCCACACACCTTCTGCATCCCTCATCCAGGCAAACGAGAGACATTATCATGGTTCAAAGAGACATTCCAGGTAGGCAAAAGCACTTGAGGGTGGCATGAAGCTGTGCCAGGTGAAAAGTGTGGCCCGGGCAGAAGGGAAATGGCCTGGGGAAGGAGCTGGGCCTGGGGAAGAGGTTCACGGGCTGGACAGAGAGGCTTGGGGGGCTGAGGTTGCACACCCTTGTTTTACCCCTAATAACTTCCCTCAATTTCTGAAGTAGCAAACACTCATTACTCTTATGTGAGGACATATAGGGTTGCAGGCTATGCAAAGATGCACACCCACAACAACAACAAAAAAAGGAATAGATAGAAGACTGGTGAAAATGCCTCTATTATGATGGTAGTTATTCCTGCTTTCCCACTAACAATGTTCTATTTACCATGACCAAACAGCAGCCGTTTAGTTTCTTCATTATTCTTAAAGGAGGGCTGGAACCCTTATTTTTTGTAGAGAAGGTGGAAATGCTAGACCAGGCTTGTCTTCCCCCTTATTCTTTTCATTTCGCACTCTGAGTTGAACAGCAAGGTTTGGAAGCCAACCTTTTCTTGAAAATCCTGCACCAGCACAAAAGCAGACAAAATAGTCGTACTGGGAGCGCAGTTACAACTCGGAGGAGATTGACAGCTGGTCCTGTTCAGGACGGTTAACACAGCAGGGGCTTCTTATGTCAGGCAACAGAAGCCGCCTCTCTAGACAACACGCAGCAAAAGAATTCTCAATTATGCTAGAGTACTTTCAGCTTGCGGCTTCTGTAGTTTCAAGAGACGCTGCTGCTGATTTTGCCTGTAATACTAGACAACAATTTCCTCTGATTCACCAACATAAAGGGGCAGAGAGGTTCTAGCAAGATGTGCTACCCACAGCCCAGAACTCTGCACACATGTTTTTGGAAGGTTAGTTGTAGTTAAAAGATACTGAAGTTAGTGATCACTCCAACTCTGTTTAAATCAAAACAGGGAAAATTTGCTATTGGCTTCAGTTATTCTAGGAGCCCATCATTCATTAAAGTCATTAAAACTAAAATAATATATCTAACGATTATCCCATGGTGTGGATACACATCTTGTTTTCTACTTGGGAAGAACAGAACTAGGGTATTAACTTGGTAGAACAAACTTGCTACAGGAAACACCAATATTTTTAAAAGCACCCAATTTTACCTGCAACAGAACCTTCTCCCTTTGTGTGGTCAACAGTTATAGAAATAAAGGTAAAGGGACCCCTGACCATTAGGTCCAGTCGTGGCCGACTCTGGGGTTGCGGCGCTCATCTTGCTTTATTGGCCGAGGGAGCCGGCGTACAGCTTCTGGGTCATGTGGCCAGCATGACTAAGCCGCTTCTGGCAAACCAGAGCAGCACACGGAAACGCTGTTTACCTTCCCGCTGGAGCGGTACCTATTTATCTACTTGCACTTTGACGTGCTTTCAAACTGCTAGGTTGGCAGGAAGTTTTAGAAACACTCTGATCTAAAATTGATAGTTACACTCCACTTCTAGTTTACAGAAATATATGAGGCGGTCAAACTGTTCCGGGGCTGGGCCACTTCAGACAGAAGGTGGACACTGTGTAATTGAATGCTATCCTGTTAAAATAAAGAAAAACCCTACACAGAGAAAATAAAATCCAAGGGAGAAAAAATCTAGCTAGAATTCTGATAGAATGCAGGAAGTTTTTCAGATGTGCCCAGGAGCAAATTTTTAGCACCTCACCTGCTGCTTGTGTGAAAAAAAGGCCAGAGGAAGAAGGGAAGTCAACCATCTAGCGCTTTCCAAATGGGTAGAAGCAAAGAGCACAGGGACCACACCATTTAAAAGCACCAATATGCAGACATTTGAAAGTATAGTTGCATGTATGGTTGTATTGTTTAAAAACTAAACTGGTTTGGTCTGATCTTTGGATTCAGTTGTTGTTCACGTATTTAAATAATATACAGTAAATATGTTACTGATACCTGTTCTTCTACATACACCTACAATAATAAAAATACAATTAATAACAATAATTCAAAAAGCCTTATGCAATTAAGGCTAAAACTAGTGGAGAATTAATGGAGGAATTACTCAAACAATCATTAAAAGCTTGTTGAAGCTTTCCAAGACGCATGCATTCCCATGTTTCTTGAAAGGAGAGGTTAATAGGCCTGACAGTTAAGATTGAAGAGTTTTTCAGAGCTGCGTTGCCACAACTGAAAAGACCCTGCCTCTCATGCGCACTCGCCAACCTCAAAGACTGCTCAAGAGATCCTTAATGAAACCTGGTTCCAGATTAACACCAGAACTTCAAACTTGGCATGGAAAAAAACCAGGTGACCAAACAAGCTGACAGGCAAGCACCAGATAAAAGCCTCATCATTGCATTTTGTATCAACTAAAATGTCTGGGCTTTTTTGAAAAGCAGCTCCATGAAGACAACATTGCAAGAATTTAGTCTGGAGGTAACTACAGCATGGATATCTGAAAATATGTTCCCAAAGTTATTATACTTTGAGATGAGCATAAGAGAGCTGGGATGTAAAAGAGCTAAATTGCAAGTTTTTGTTGAATTTTATTCACTGCAGTCCAATATGTTGGCAATTAATTTAATGTTTTAATGAGCTAGAATGGCTTCAGCAGGTGTTTAATAGAGATGCTTAGTCAGTTATTATTAAGTTCCTGATATTTTATAGACCGTGATGCTGGGAAAACGGCAGACTGCATACAGAAATTTCCATTATCTCAATTTATCAGCAATCTCTGTAATTATTTTTCAAGTAAAGCAATATGAAATGAAGTGCCAAAAAGCTTATTAATCCAATTTCTTTCTCATGGGCATAAAAGGGTGTTTATAGCCTCTCCTCCTGCACACCCCATTATTTAAAATGGATGGTGCACAGTTTAAAAGACAGAAATTCACCTTTGCCCTTTGTACGCACAATTCATTAAAGACTTCCATAACGCTTAGCATTTGTATATTGCTTTAGTGTTCAAACTGTTTCAGATTCATTCACTCAGTAACCCTTTCAACCACCCAATAAGACAGGTCACTCTTATCCACATATTACAGACGGATGGCTAAGCAATAGCAACTTGCCCGAAGCTGCCTGCAGCCTTCATTAGGGCTGGTTTCCAACATTATGATATGTCACCAGCTAAACATTGTGATATACTGATATAGCACTGTGTCTGAATTAAGGATGGAGCTATGTAGAGGCATTGGTCGGCTTCACGGTTTTCCCCACATTGTGATTTTTGCATAGCACACACATGATTCACAATATATTGCCAGGTCAAAAATTATGAAACCAATATCATGATACGGACTTCAAATCAGTTTTGGAAGATATATTGATGTATTGCCTTTGCGGCCAAGGCGATGCTTGATACACTGATACACTTGATACAAGGTGATGCTATAATACACTGGATCTCTGTTGTTTCGTTGGCTCAGAGCGTTATAGGGATATGACAAGTCATGTACAGTGGTACCTTGGTTCTCGAACGTAATCCATTCCGGAAGTCCGCTCGACTTCCAAAACGTTCGAAAACCAAGGTGCGGCTTCCAATTGGTGCAGACACCCAGGATACAATAGTCAACAGCTGCATTCGACGTTCGGCTTCTGAAAAACGTTCAAAAACCGGAACACTTACTTCCGGGTTTTCGGCATTCGGGAGCCGATTTGTTTGTCAACTAAGCCGTTTAAGAACCAAGGTTTCACTGTAGTTCAATCTCATACCCCTTCAAAACCTGAATGTATTTCTTGTAAGCAGATCCAGCAATTCTGCGCACTCCACTGCCATTTGCCCTGCACCACTACATGCATCTAGCAGCTCTAAAAACGGACTATGTGCTGCATTCTATTTTGTTACTGCGCTTTTACATAAAACCATCTGTGCGCTAACGTTCACTATAAGGCCACTCTCACGCACAAGCAACACTGGCTTGCTTTGGAGAAGTTGGGAGGTGGGGGAGCAAAACAATGATAAAACTGGGGTTACCGTACTTTTCCGTCTGTAAGGCGCTGCCTTGTATAAGACACCCCCTCCCTCATTTTGGGGGACTAAATTTTAAGAAAATTAGGGGAGATGGCCCAAAGTTGTTGAGCCTCTCCCCCCACACAGCTGCGGGCAAGAAACACACCCTGGATCGTTTCCCATGCGCAGCGACAGCAGGTGAATTTGCGCTCCCTGCAGCCATCCGGTTTGCAGGAGCGCAACCTCCTCTGATGCCGCCACACAGGCGAAAAGATCCAGGGAGTGCTTCCCGCACGCAGCGGCATCGGGTGACCCCAGTTTTTTGACGTGATTTTTGAGTCAAAAAATCTCATCCAATACACAGAAAAATACGGTAATTTATATTAAGAAGAGTGGTATTATACCAACAAAAACAGAGTGGCTTGCCAAATTATTGGAGTATTACAATATATCCAAAACAATGGGAGAAATTGGAAGGATCTCAAAAGCGAAGATAGACAGGGACTGGAAGGTGTTTAAAGGATACTTGCAAAACCATATTGAAAAATCAGAAGTCCTATTAGAATAAACAAGTTCCGTTTTAAATACTGAAATACTAAATAAGATGGCTAACAATGTGTAATAGAAAAAGAAGCATGACATTAGGTTAAAGGTGTGTGAAAGAAAGCAGTAGAAGTGGAAAGAAATTGCAATTGAGTAGATTGGAAGTCTAACACAAAGGTGGGGTGAGGGGTGCTGGATGGTGATGGGAAAAGGAATTATCTGTGGGATTGAGTGTAGGTATGTTTGAACATTTTTAAGGATTGTATGAAATGTATGCTTGTATGCTTGTATATTCACAATATGTGTGTATTAATGCTGAATTATTGTAATAATAAAAACTTTTAAAAATCAAAAAAGAAGAGTCCAGTTGGATCAGTCCAATCTAGTTATAGAATCATAGACCTTGAGCCAGTCACAGTCTCTTAACCTACCTCACAGGGTTGTTGTGCGGATTAACGGGGGGAGGGTAACTATGTACTCATTGGGGGTGGGAAAGAAAGCATATAAATGCAATAAATATGCTCTTCTGCTTACCCGCTTAAGGAAGCTGGAGGTGCCAGCCAGATGGCGATGTCAGTCACCAGCCCAGCACCCAGAGATCTCCATGTGGTCGCAGCTGGAGTCTAATCAAATGCCCCAGGACCCTGTTGTGCAGTCCGTGTGCTAAGCTTGCAGTTGCATAGTTCTACTCTGACAACGCAGACCTTCAGGTACCTAAACAGAGCCCCTGTTGTGAAGAGCCATTGTGATGCCTGAAAGGCAGCCTGGCTCTGGAATCCTCGACAAAGTCCGCATGACTCAGCTCAAAGCGGAGGAAACGTTACGGAGCACGTTAGTAAGAATGATCTAGAGAAGCCGCTTCAGTGTTTCCCAGGCAGATGGAGAATCTAACCAATTTCACCCGCCCCACCTTCCGCTAGCTGCTACCACAAGCCTACACAAGGAGGAACCCACTAACTGAAAACAGCTTTCCAGGGGTTCAGTAAGCCTCCGGTTTCTCCTGCCTGTGGCTACAAAAGCCAGATTGGTCAATCACCTGAAAAGTCACAACACTTGGTTCTCCAGCCGGCTGCCTTCGGCTTAGTGGGTCCCCCGTCCTTCTTTCTGGTTTCCTTTTGGCTTCTTCCACCAAGAACGAACTACTGTTCCGCTTAATCTGCTTCACAGCCTGAAAAACCTTTAACCAAAATGATGGGTTTTCGTGTTGGAAACATCGGAAGCTGACTTCTCAAACTCAAAATTGCGGCAGCAACATTCATGTCGGGACTTTAGTGGCCATTGATACCTGCTGCTTCCCCGGTACATTGAAGTCCGCTGGTGTGCAACTTTCAGAGCTACAGCATTTCTCCTGTAACTATCACTCATTAAACAATACTTCGGGCCAATACTTAGAGCTGCTCATGTTTCATTCACAGCATAATCCTGTATGCCTTCAGATAGTAATACAACAAAAGCCACTGTCAGCAGCAAAGAGATAATGAGTGTTTTTGTCAAGACTACTGAAAAGCATCTTGTATTATGCAAACATTTCAGTAATAAGAAAAGAAGCCTGCATATCCCTACATAATATTGTTACTTCAGTAGCAAATGGTTCAAAATCTGCTTGCCGAACAGTATTAATTTCTCTTGAACATAATATTAAGCAGACTAATGCAGCTACTGTTCAATGGCAGCCTGGGCAAATACTTAAAGAGCCAAGATAATGCTTTATCAGCAATTTGGCTAACAAAATCTCTTAGCAGTGGTTAACAATTGAGGAACAGGCTTCCCCACCAGAGCCGAATTCCTTCCCTCAATGCAGAGTTAAGTGCTTCATCAACACGTACAATATTATTGATATTTATTTGTAAAGAGTAAGATGAGAGATCCCCGCCCCTAGGGGCTTACAATCCAGAAATCAAAATAAGGGATAAAAAGGGAGAATAAGGTTAAAACACTTAGCTGCTTAACCAGCATCAGAGACAACAGCTTGCAATAGGAAATAGAACTAATTATGACCCAGCTACACAGCTTTATCTCTTCACTGAACTACAATTCTCACATTTTTCTTCACTTTCCACTGCCAGTTAATTGTCCCTTACCCCTTCCTCATTTCTCTAGTCAAGCTCTCTTCTCTGCCTCCTCAACTGCCCATTTAGCTGCAAGGTGCATAAGAAATATTCATCTGTGAAAAGTATTACACTGGAATTCAAAACCCATGTCAAGTTATGCCCTTAGATTATAAACCGCATTCCATTTTTATATTCAGCACAAGTTACCACAAGTGTTGCCGGGTAGCACACACACTCTGAAATGGTAGCAAGAGGAATATAAATTTTTAGATGCCTAAGAAAAAGGTTATCTTGACTTAAAGCAAGACGAAGGGCAAATTTTCTGCTGAATTGGACAGAGACTACAATAAGTAATGAGTTAAGTTACAGGGGAGTCAAAGGAAGAAATTTCTGCTTCTGGAAACATCAAGCAATGGACAGAATTAAAGTTAAGAAAACACAAGAGTCAGGAGGAGCTTGTCCCGGATTTGAGGACCGACCTAGTTCTATTTATCATGTTCTTATTCTGCCTTTCCTCCAAAGTGCTCAGGGCAGCCTATTCATTTTCCCCCCATTTTTATCTTCACAGGCACCCTGTGGGGCAGGTCAGATGGAGTGACTGTGACTGTTTGAAATACGTTTTTCTGTTATTCCAGCTGCGGTACTTCAGGGGTGGGGAATCTTGCACCCAGGGGCCAAATGTTGACCCATCGCTGTCATGCAGGCCCCTCCCTTGAAATTCCCAGTGTGAGAATGTGGCTCTCAGAAACCAGAGGCCTTTCTCCTGGGCATGGCCAGCCAATTGGTGCCAAAGAAGGATAGAACTTTCTTCATGCATGCAACAACAGCAGCAAGAATACTTATTGCAAAGTACTGGAAGACGCAAGATTTACCCACCCGGGAAGAATGGCAGACGAAGGTGATGGACTACATGGAACTGGCGGAAATGACTGGCAGAATCCGAGACCAGGGAGAAGAGTCGGTGGAAGAAGATTGGAAGAAATTTAAAGTTTATTTACAGAAACATTGTAAAATTAAGGAATGTTAGAAGGATGTTGGAATGAAGATATGTGGCTTTAGCAGAAATGTTATAAAGGATTAAGTAAAAATAGACTGTTAATTGGTGAAAAGAGGGAAAGTAAAGTTACATTATATTAAGATAAATTATAGGACAAAAACTGGGAAAGATGGAAAGGATTTGCTGAAATAGCTAACTGAACTAGAATACAAAAAAGGGAGGTGTGAGGAGGTCAAGGAAACAAGCAAATGAAAGATAAGTTATGGGAAGGTTCGTTGTGTTTTTTAATTGTTTTTATTTTTCTGTTTCTTTTTTCATTTTCGTTTTTTTTTCTTATTGTGATGTATTGTATTGTTTTTGTTTAATTTGGTGTTTTTTTCTTTTTTCTTCTTGTAACCTTTAAAATTTTAATAAATATTACTTTAAAAAAAAAGAGAGAGAGAGAGAATGTGGCTCTCAGGACCAAAAATCCTGCCTCCCACCCCCTGCTCTGACATAATATTTATTGCATTCAGACCCAATTCTGGGGGGACTTTTTGCACGCAAAAAGCAGAGCCTCTCTTACGCCTCAATCCTATGCGCATGTACCTGGAAGCAAGACACAGCGGGCCTTGCATCTGAGTAAACGCACACAGGGATGCACTGCTCACAATTGGCACCACGACTTTCCCACATTATGTACCTGCGGACCCAAAAATCTCGCTGGTGCATAAGGCAACTCTCAGACTCACTAACAAATGGTCCTCGCTGCGATGGGGAAGGCTTGAAAACCAGACAAGATCCAGAGTTCCAAAGAGTTCCTGCTAGCTGAAAGCAAATGCGAAGGCTACGTACACATGACAGTGATGGCTAATAATAGTAATAATAATAATTTATTATTTATACCCTGCCCATCTGGCTGGGTTTCCCCAGCCACTCTGGGCAGCTTCCAACAAAACAGTAAAGTACAATAACCTATTAAACATTAAATGCTTCCCTGAACAGGGCTGCCTTCAGATGTCTTCTAAAAGTTTGGTAGTTGTTTTTCTCTTTGACATCTGGTGGGAGGGCGTTCCACAGGGCGGGTGCCGCTACTGAGAAGGCCCTCTGCCTGGTTCCCTGTAACTTGGCTTCTCGCAGCAAACTTCTCGCAGCAAACTTGGCCCTCCAGCTGTTTTAGGACTACAACTCCCATCATCCCTAGCTAACAGGACCAGTGGTCAGGGATGATGGGAATTGTAGTCCCAAAACAGCTGGCGGGCTGAATTTGGCCATCAGTGCAATTAGCAGCTTTAAAAATGTAGCAAGTTCACCCCACCCCACGCATGTTTCATCACTTTTTTACATTGTGATACTACTTCTTCTTCTTTGGCGATCACTCGTAGCCAAGTAAGATTGTCTTCCATAAACACGGTTTTAACAATGAGTCCGTAAGTTGACTGTGGAGGCCAATTCTGGACCCATACATCCTTCCACAGTGGGGACATTGGTTCCCGGGCCGGAGTTGATCACAGTGTGGATTTGCCAAGCGTGCCTTCCTCTTAGCACGTTTCCCCCTTGCATTCTGAGTTCGACACCAGTGGTGACATCTTCACCAGATGGCATTGCTCAATTTGCTTCCCCGTGCTAAACTCCTATTCAATGAAGCAGTCGTCTGTGCATGAGGAAAAATGCACCAAGCAGCAGTATTTCTCAGGAAGCTGCAGGATACGTATAAATTTTGACAAGCCTCATGTGTACTTTGCTTCAAAAACCAGCAGCAGGAGTGCGTCGGATCTGGAGCAAATGGCAACACAAACAAAGCCGAAAGCTTCTAAACTCCTCCTCCCATCACACAGGCGAAGAAGAGGGCAGAGGAGAAGGTATCACCGGATCAGGCTTTCCCAAACTTGGGTCTCCAGCTTTTTTTGGACTGCAACTCCCACCATCCCTAGCTAGCAGGACCAGTGGTCAGGGATGATGGGAGTTGTAGTCCAAAAACAGCTGGAGACCCAAGTTTGGAGAACCAGGTGCCAGACCAGGTTTTTGCCTGGCTTGCAAATAGGACTGAGTAGGACTGTACAAAAGCAGGATAGAAAAACTTTCAACAGTAAGAAGAACAAAAAAGAGTGGTCAGTATCAGCCAGGGTCAACAAGACAGAAACAAAGTTTGCCGTTATTTCTTTAATTATTATAAGCAATATTTTATATGGTCACTTAAGTGAATAAAACACATTTCAAGTTGTATACTCAGAGTGCTGTTTTGGGGGGGTTTTTTCAGGATTAAAAAGGTACCGGTACTCACTATGAAGTGCCGCACTTTTAACATTTGGAGAGAGAAAAGGCCCAGTACTGCATACTGTTGAGTAACCACAGAAAAAAGCCCTATATATTCAGATCTTCAAAGCAACTTGGTGATATGGGTCACTAATACTGCCCAGCGATTATTTTTTCAAAAAAGAATATCATATAAAGCATTTCAGAAGAACTAGAGCATGGGTAGGCAAACTAAGGCCCGGGGGCCGGATCCAGCCCAATCGCCTTCTAAATCTGGCCCGTGGACGGTTCGGGAATCAGCGTGTTTTTACATGAGTGGAATGTGTCCTTTTATTTAAAATGCATATCTGGGTTGTTTATGGGGCATAGGAATTCGTTCATTTTTTTTTCTTTCCAAAATATAGTCCACCCCCCACAAGGTCTGAGGGACAGTGGACCGGCCCCCTGCTAGAAAAGTTTGCTGACCCCTGGACTAGAGGAAACAGTTCTCATTTCACAGGGAATTCATTATTTTAACATGTTCCTTGCTGTCCCTGTATATCAGAGCTTTCCAAACTCTGTGTCGTGACACATTCGTGTGTTGGCTGCAGTGTGTAGTGGCATCGCACAAATGCTCCGCGCATTCCCAGGGTTTGGAAAGGTGTTAGTTTAACCTCCGGTTTGCTAGTAAAACTGAATAACTGTGTTGCGAAATGATGCAGAACTGAGTTACCATGTCGCGAAATGATGCATGTCTAAAAAGTTTGTCAACAAGGGGAAAAGTTTGGAAAGCTCTTCTGCAGATGAATAGAATTGAAAATGTTTCCAAAGCCCTCACACAGAACATCATTCCTTCAAGAGGGCAATTTGCAATTACAGTGGTACCTCGGGTTACATACGCTTCAGGTTACAGACTCCACTAACCCAGAAATAGCACCTCGGGTTAAGAACTTTGCTTCAGGATGAGAACAGAAATTGTGCTCCGGCGGCACGGCAGCAGCAGGAGGCCCCATTAGCTAAAGTGGTGCTTCAGGTTAAGAACAGTTTCAGGTTAAGAACGGACCTCCGGAACGAATTAAGTATTTAACCCGAGGTACCACTGTATTTCAAAAACAGCTTTGTCTCCACCCCTCCTTTTTCTTGCTCACTAGCTCTCTCAAATGAAGGCTTCCATTGTGGATCCAACACAAAATTACCTAGGAGTAAATCCCTTCAGACCCAATAGGGCTTACTTCTGAGTAGACATGCACCAATCAGCAGCATCGGCCAAACAAGCTGCATTCACCAAACGAAGCAGAAGAGCACAGGAGATGTTCAGTTTTCACAATGCCTACATTTTGACTTCACCCCCAAAGCTGCACTCCTCCCTTGTCTCCCAAGACAGACGGATGCCAGCAAAATATTGCAGACCGATATCATAATTAACCTTGCAGGGGTGGGAAGATGAGAGGTTCCTAATTATCATTTGTGCTATTTGGTATTTAAAGATTTGAAACAAATGTGAGCTTGGATTTGATGGCGTAAGCGTTTCGCAAATTTGGCTTTTCGTACCCAGGGACAAGGAAATGCAGTGTTAGAAACCTGAAATGGCATTTCTGCCTGTTGTTTCTTCCCTGTTTGTATCCTGAAAACCCATCTTATATCAAGGGTCAGAGCAAATGCCAGAACCTCACACATCGTGTAGCAACTTGCTCCATGCTTTTGCTAATGTGTCGCTACTCTTCCTACTATCAGCCCTTGCAAATTTGTTTTTGACTTTCCCTTCCATGCCCTGTAGCCCCTTCATCCTGCAACCGGCCAGCCCTGTTGCACTCCAGACTCCCACCCCCCAATTCTAACTTTATCTGCCTTGACTTCCCTCTTCTGCTCCATCCATCAGCTCAAGTCGTTAAAGTTGGCCACAATTCGAAGCGAATGAAAGCTGAACTCTATGTAACAGGAAGCATTGAGCAACTGTTTACTGTAGGTGTATAGGTTTGCTGGCAGATCTGTGGCTGATCACCAAAGAGTTCTTACTCCCAATGGTGTAGCAACAACAGCAACTGCCCCCCCCAACCCAACAACTAGAAAAGTTGAGAGGACCCATAAATGCATTTTACTGCATCGATGCAAAGAATTGTAGAGTTGGAAGGGATCCAGAGGGTTACTTAGTCCAACCCCTTGCAATGCAGGAATTCTGCCCACAGCTGTCCCCGGATGAGCTTGAACCACCAACCTTCTGGTTAACTGCCAGATGCACTGTCCCACTGCGCCACAGAGGACTGATACTGGGAACAAATTCCTGGGCAGAGATCACTCAGAGGCGCCATACTCCTTAAACTGTAACTTTAACCCACACCAAGCCACTATTTTGCACTTGGAGCAAGGGCTAAACCTCAGGATTCTACCAGGGGGGGGGGCACTGATCCCACAAGTATGCCCACCCATTCTTCTACGTGATTTTTTGCAAATCGTACATGGTTATGGCTGAGGAATACTCAGAATCAGAACAAGCCAAGATGAAGGGAGGGACAAGAGGAATCATGACAGATTTATGAGTAAACAGAGGGCAGAACTGGGGGGTTGGGGGGTTGGGGGGGAGGAATGCCATTTCCTATTAGTTTAAGTTCTAGGTGACCCAACAAAGTTAAGTGCACCAAGACTGAGGGACTTCGTGCTTAATTCTGACTGCTGCCCACATTATGTAACCGTAAGGGATTGCTTCAATTAGGCCTTTTGCATTTTAATCTTTGTTAATGCTTTGGGCACATTTGTTACAAGTGGCCTTTGCGCATTAGATCAAAAATCAAAACTGGAAAACAATGCTCCCATATGCAAGCACCAATCAGGGATAGCAGAGATCCAAGATCTATTAGACTTCACTCTGCTGTCTAAAGGAGAGTCCAGCTGGGTACAAGATGGAGTCAAGACATTGCAAGCCTTCAATGATTTACAGGAGAGTGTGCTTAAACATGCAATTAGTGGATTTACTGTATTTTTCGCCCTATAGGACGCACTTTTTCCCCTCCAAAAATGAAGGGGAAATGTGTGTGTGTCCTATGGGGCGAATGCAGGCTTTCGCTGAAGCCTGGAGAGCGAGAGGGGTCGGTGCGCACCGACCCCTCTCGCTCTCCAGGCTTCAGGAAGCTATCCGCAAGCCTTGGGAGCCCGGCGGGAGTTCCTGCTGGGCTCCCAAGGCTTGCGGAGAGCAGCCTGTTCTGGGGGCTGGGGAAGCTCAGGCTTCCCCCGCCCCAGCCCCACGCCTGGGGGGGGGGGGAAATAATTTTTTTTATTTATTTCCCCCTCCCCCCCAAAAAACTAGGTGCGCCCTATGGGCCAGTGCGCCCTATAGGGCGAAAAATATGGTAATTACCTGCCTCATACATAGGATAAAGGCAGTATGGGCTTTCTCTTGCAGCAAGAAAACTTAGGAATAAATGCCACTGTGTGGTAGTGAGATATGTAAAACCAAGTGAGTTATGTATTCATTTATTTAATAATGTTTATATACCGCTTAACTCCAAACAAAACGGAACAAAATACCCTCTGTGTGGTTTATGTACTAACAGGGGATGAGGATCGCGTTGCCTTATCCCAGGCCCAACTCACACACTGGCTATCTGGGTCTATGCTAAATCCCATCTTTAGAATAATGAGGCTAAACGGTTTTATATTTGGGGCTGCGAGCTCGTTAAAAAAAATAGGAGGCCTTTTGGGATGAACTGTTTCAGCAGTTAAGCTTTTATTAGGCTTCAGTTGCCATCTGAAATCATGGCTGTTGCTATGAAAAGGGACGCACAAGTCGTCCGTTCTTGGTAACAAGAGTAAAAGGACGCCATGAGAATGCGACGCATGTATGCGACACTGCTCAGAGCGACGCACCTTTCAGCTCATGCTGCCTCCATCCACTCAAGGGAGAAGCAGGTACATAAAATCAACATTTCTAACGCAGGCTGCTCTAAAGGCAGCAGCTTATTTCAGAATATATTAGACACCTGTGCATTAACTAAACAACTGTTATGCGTTTGAGGAGTGGGTGAGCTGTATGCCTGAGCCCCCCTTTCTAATTCCTGGATCCCGCATGGATTCAATTGCTGGGATAGCCAGGCCGGCCTGGTAATGGCCCACTAAGTAAGGGTCGCCAAGGGAACAAAGGAAGTGGCTCTGTGCCAGAGAGCAAATGGGTGGGCTTTTCTCCCTCAACTGTCTGGTAGACAGAAAGACAAAAAGGCAGAGTTGAGAGCGATGTGTGCTATACGCTGGATGCAAAATCTCTGAAACACAGAGAGAGGAAGCCAGCCTTGATTTCGGCTGGAATCCGAGGCTGTGGCTGTGGGAGAAGCAGGACCTCCTGGTAGGCTCAGGTGGTATAGATGTCTAAATAAACAATATATCCTAAAGCCACCTGTGTCTCCTTTCCAAAAGGAAAAAACGAACTCTGGGTAAGTGCCTGGAATCCCTGGGATCTCGCACAGCTCACTTATAGTCAAGAACTATATAACCTTTTTTCCCAGTAGTGATGTATGGAAGTGAGAGCTGGACCATAAAGAAGGCTGATTGCCAAAGAATTGATGCTTTTGAATTATGGTGCTGGAAGAGACTCTTGAGAGTCCCATGGACTGCAAGAAGATCAAACCTCTCCATTCTGAAGGAAATCAGCCCTGAGTGCTCACTGGAAGGACAGATCCTGAAGCTGAGGCTCCAATACTTTGGCCACCTCATGAGAAGAGAAGACTCACTGGAAAAGACCCTGATGTTGGGAAAGATGGAGGGCACAAGGAGAAGGGGACGAGAGAGGATGAGATGGTTGGACGGTGTTCTTGAAGCTACTAGCATGAGTTTGACCAAACTGCGGGAGGCAGTGGAAGACAGGAGTGCCTGGCGTGCTCTGGTCCATGGGGTCACGAAGAGTCGGACACGACTAAACGACTAAACAACAACAATATAACCTCTGCTACTTTTCTAGGAAAAGAGGTGTTGGACCTCACCATGAACTTCTCCCTTGTTCTCCACCTGAAAGGAGCTGAGGTCCAGTGAGTTCTGGATGGGGAAAAAAGAAGTCCTGTGTATAACTGTCTATTTAACATTCCTTCACAATTTATCATTTTTTGGTGTGTTTTTCTCAGATGCAAAGTTTATTTTCACTTCCCAAAAAAATATTTCTGTTAAAATATTTATATCCTATCTTATCTTTTTTTAAAAAAAATGCCTTAAAGGTGATTTCCAACATGTTTCATATAGGGTGAATGTTTTATTTAATTTCCATACATCTTTTTTCTGTCCTCCTTCCATTTCCGTGTTATTTTGACGGTATTTAGATGGCAAGGCTTTCGGACGGGGGGCTTTGTCATATTTTAAGGGCTGTGCAGTTAACTCCACACAATAATTGTATTTTAAAATCCCTGTCTTATTTGCGAGTACACAAGGGGAACTCCTACGCATTGCAACCGAGAGACAAAATATAGTCGAGCAATGATGCAACAGCTAGAACACAGCATCCTACACATTCATGCCAAAATGAACTACTTGCATTAAATTAGTTAAGTGCCCACCAGGCTTTTTTCTTTCTTTTTTTCATATTTCCAGTAAAGAAGCTGGAATTAGTTATAAGTGCCTGGTACACATGCCGGGTTTGCCTCCCTGACTGCGCAGCCCAGAGCTTTTTTCCTACAGAGGTCAGCTTCTGTTGGAGAACAGGAGCTCACTGTGTGAGGGACAACAGGTGAAATTATTATTATTATTATTATTATTATTATTATTATTATTATTATTATTAATATCACTACTACTACTACCACCAACTGTGTGGCAGAGGGAGAGTGTAAGCAGGAAGGGGGGGAGGCAATTGATCTGTGTGAAGTACTGTCTCCCCACGCCTCTTTTAAAAAGAATCATAAAATCCTAGAACTGGAAGGGAACACGAGGGTCATCTAGTCCAACCCCCTGCAATGAAGTAATATTTTGCCCAATGTGGGATTCGAACCCACAACCCTGAGATTAAGAGTCTCATGCTCCACTGACTGAGCTACCCCAGCAGCAGTATTAATAATAATTTTAAAGTGTTTTATAAGCTTTGACTGTAAGCTCTGCAGCTGAACTGGGATTCAAAACTAGCTTCTATTTACTGAATACCATGGATCCCAGAGTGATATAAAAATTATAGAGCAAATCATTGTAAAGTAGTACTCACTGGCTGGGACTGTAGACCAAGTTATCTGGAGGGTGTCCAGACTAGTGAAGGCTGAATTAATTAAAGGAATGCACTAAACCAAGGATAGGGAACCTATAGCCCTCCAGCTGCCATTGGAAATATACTCCCAGGCAGTGTTAGAAATTAGCCAGGCGCCAAGTGCATTTTGCAACTGGCGCAGGTCCAACAGCGACCAAGTGGAGATCTCTGGATGCCAGGAAAGCAAAATGTCACTTAGAGAAGGATCTGAAATATTGTCATTTGTTTTATTTCATGTTTTAATGCATTGCAAACTACTTTAAGATTAGTTCTTTAACATCTAAAGAGATATAGAAATGAAATTAATAAATATAATAATACAGTATTAATAATAACAGAACTCCATCACAAAAGAGCACCTTTTTGTGGTGACCGTAACCTGAGTTTAAGGTGCCATTTGGTGATGAAATTCTATGGCTGAGTTTCTAATGCTGTCCATCATCCGTAGCCATTGGCTTGTCTGGCTGAGGACAACAGAAGATGGAGACCAGACTCTCCACAGCCTTTCCCAACCTGTGGGTCCCCAGATGTTGTTGAACTACAACTCCTATCACCCCTAGCTAGCAAGGCCAGAGCTCAGGGATGATGGGAGTTGTAGTCCAACAACATCTGGGGACCCACAGGTTGAGAACCGCTGCTCCAGAACATGGGTAGGCAACCTAAGGCTCGGGGGCCAGATGCGGCCCAATCGCCTTCTAAATCCGGCCCGTGGATGGTCTGGGAATCAGCGTGTTTTTACATGAGTAGAATGTGTGCTTTTATTTAAAATGCATCTCTGGGTTATTTGTGGGGCATAGGAATTCGTTCATATTTTTTGTCAAAATATAGTCCAGCCCACCACATGGTCTGAGGGACGGTGGACCAGCCCACAGATGAAAAAGGTTGCTGACCCCTGCTCCAGAATATCTGGAGTCACAGGTTCACCACCCCTGACTGAAACAAAAAAAATTCTCTTTTTACAGGTATGAATATCTACTCAGAAGTAACACATTGAGTTCACATTTGAAAGAATGTGGTAGGAGACATGAAGGCATCTCAAATAGAAGTTAAAGATCCAGTTCTGGATTGTGGTGAACTTTTAAAAGGAAGGTTTTTCACAAAGCTACATTAAATTTTTACACCACCCTTTATTCATTGATCCCAGGGAGGTTTACAGCATAAAAATGAAAAAAGGAGTAGAAATTGTGTCTCAAACTAGCAAACAGGCACAAAATAAAATTTATTAATAGAAACCAGAACAAAATATTTGGAAACTGCTTCCGCAGTACATTTCTTTTCCTGTTTCACTTCCTATTCAAAAGTACAGTGGTTCAACTTTAAAGATGCCAGCATATCAATAAATCACACTTTTAACGCTTTCAAAATGGACTTTACAAATATAGCGGCACCCTGGTAGCAAGCTACCACAGAGAACTAAATAGAGGATAAAGTTACAGCCTTTGCAGTAAATTTGCTTGCCTTTTAAACCCAGGGTTGTGATATGAACAGAGCTGGTATCCTCAAGCGGTGCAATACATAGTATTATATTGCATTTGATTTCTACCAATATTCCAGGTCTTAAAAGTTTATTGCTCAGCTGACTTAAAATGGGCAGGAAGGCGGGGGGCGGGCGGGCAACTTCCAGAAGCAGAAAGTAAAGGGGAAACTAAACAGAAATCTTTAGTACTTTAATAGTGCACACATAACATTTCCCTTTTTGCCACAAATTCGTCTTCTTTTTTAAAAGCATATTCAGTACAGGGAATGTTCTTATAGCTACACAAATCTAAATCTATTGTAATGGAAGTGCTGCATTTTTGCTCTTAAAAGGTCAGGCACAACATTAATCAATCAGCTCTCATCAAAAAAGTAACACAAACAGGCTGAAAGATGCAAAATGTCTTGTCCTCTAGGCATGGTTCCCGATTCATACTGAACTTTTTCTTCCTTCGCTGAACATTATACAAGTGAACTGGTGAATGGCCTCCTAAGGTGGAAGTGAGATTTCCTGTAACCTGCTGTCAGACAATCAGGATTTAGGAAAATACTATCTCATAATTGACATACTTTTTTCTACTCAAAAGGACACAAACCTATCGATTTTCTTCAACCATGCCAGTTTACAGCAACAAGGAGCAACTTGCTCCTCAACAACCAACGTCAAACAATAATAGGGTCACAGAAGGGAAGGAATGAAGAGGTTCCAGGACCAAATAAAAGAAACATGGAATTGCTTGTTTTGAGAGCAAAGGACAGAAACGTTCAAAGAAAGCAGCAACTTGCAACAATCTGGTAAGAGGCTTTGGGAGAAAGTGGGCCGCCATTAGCGAATCTGCTCCAAACACTCTCAACTGAAGGCAACAGACAATGATGGGAGCTGGTTTATGTAAATAACATCCTCATTATTCCTGAACTGAACCACTCAATGCTGAAGTAAGGGGTTGTATGTCTGAATGCTCACCCATTACATGGAGACAGAAAACCCTCAGAGGATGCAGAAAACTGTGTCAGAAAAGGGCTTTGCATAGCCCCTTCTAAAGCATGCTGTTTTTATTCAAGAAGTTTGTTGTGGGAAATCAACTCAGGGATTCACAGATTTTGACTGGTCACCATAGATAAGACCTGGTTCTCCCTGCAGACTGGGGCCTTGTCTCCAATGTCACGGAAAGCTTCAGAGTGTCTTCAAAGCATGGTGCAACATGGCCCAGACCAAATTACCCTCATAGGAAATGGTCACATACCTGCATACGGCTATTTTTTCCCCCCAACCAAGCCCAACAGGCATTCTCCAGGGTCTTGGGAAGAGGTCTTTCAAATTATCTGATTCTTTAACTGGAAAAGACAGGAATTGGTTTTCTGCATGCAAAACACGTGCTGTACCCATGAGCTGTCTACCTCCTCTCCAGCTCCAAGCTGGGGCTCCTCAGCCTTGTGTGCCCATCTCCCTTCCAGGCACAGACCAACTCCAGACCCGCTTAGCTGTGTTATGGCTGCTCCTTTATGTGACTTTAGGCTCTGCTGATTCCATGAACTGGTCCTAATAAACGGGTTATGGCCATAATAAACGGGTCAGGTAGGAAAGAAAAGAAAAAAGACAACCGGAGAAGCATAAAAGTGTTTTACAGTTTTTAAGAAACTAAAATGGAAGGTAATGCCAAAAAGGCAATAACAGTTTAATGATTGTTACTTCAGTTTTATGCAAAGCTGTTGAAAACAAAACCTTTCACGGCATGCAACAATTATAAGACCAGATAATTCTTTTAAAAAGACTTTGTAGCAAAATAGAGCCTTTAGCTCAGTGCACAGAGTTCCTACGTTAAACCTCGGCATTTGCAATTGAAAGATATCGGCTAACAGGGCCAGGAAAGACCACTACAGTACTTGTGACGCAAGATCTTGAAAAGGCCACTGGTCTCCAAGTGGTGGGTTGGATCTCAAACTTGAGTCTCTGGCCGTTGTTGGGCTACAACTCACATCACCCCTAGCTAGCAGGACAAGTGGTCAGGGATGATGGGAGTTGTAGTCGAACAACGGCCAGAGATCCAAGTTTGAGAATTACTGCGATTAATGGTTCACCACCTGACCTATCTCAACCTACGGTGAGTTGCAGCAACAATACAATCGCCATACAAAGATATGGTAACAAACAAAAAGGTCAGCCGCCAAATGTGCTCTTCAGCTAAAGGCTGGCCTGGGGTCCAAAAATGTTGAGATATTTCCAATGCAGACAATACTTGGGACAAGACTTGGGGCAACGGTCCTTTCCTGGTGCAAGGAAGGAGCCTTATTATGTTCCAACCTGCAAGGTGACATTCGCAAAGCACAACGATGCATCTCTGCAGCAAAGCACATGGTTCTCCCCAAGATGTTCAATAACTTTCATTCATCTATAATGGCCTTTATAGACAGCAAGTATTTTGAGGACCGCAAACTATCCATCATGTTTGTTCCACATGCTGTTATTTACCTCAAACTCTTTGGCATAAGCAAGTTCAGGAATACATTTACTTCGAAACGCAAACCAGCTTTGAGATTAGCTGGGCAGGCTGCTCCGAAAAGTTTTATCAAAGGAATAGCAACATGTACAGCCTATTAGCGAAGGGATATTTTAGAAGGTCTTGGTGGAATGGTCTTAATTACCCAAAGCTGGGAGGCAGCAGGGCCTCCAGATGTTCCTTTATTTTAGCAGTCTTTCTCATTCAGTAACTTCAAAGGCCCACCAAACACAAAGGACATCCTGGTTTTCAAAGCAGTGCCGGAACACCATGTCCCTCTGCGATGCAATCCTACACCCAGCTCCCCTGAAAGAAGTCCCACCCAGTTCAATGGGACCTACTCTCAGGTAAGTGTGCAGCGGCCTACAAGGGCCTTCGCTCTTCAAATGCAGACCTAACGTTGCTCATGGATTCCTTTGAGAATGCCAGGGCAAAGGGAGGGGGGGCAGTGGATCACTTGATTGCCGGCATGGAAAGCATGAGATCACATCCTAAAAGCAAAAGAAAATAGCCGAAGCCCTCACGGCAAGAGCTCAAACTGCACAATCCAAGAGATTTCAGCAAACAAAAGGCGGAAGGAAGGGTGGAGCGGCGCCACACAAGCACACAGAAGTTTGCCACAGAAAGAGCCCTGTGAGGAAGTGCTGCTACATGCACCGTTGTCTCAAGAAGAAACCAACCGTCTAGTTAGTTTCCTTCTCCCACTAGACACCCAGGGGAAAATGTGCACCCTGATAACCTGAGGAGGAGGCCAGAAATGCCTCCTTTACGATGAGAGAGGCACATTACATGCGCCACCAGAAGGTATGGATGCATCACAGGCGAGAGAGTGCGCAAGCCCCTTGCTCCAGGGCAGTTTTATTGACTGGAACAGAAATCCCTGGGAATAAAGAGGCTGTAGATGGTCGACATCTATGGCAGTAAAATGAAACAAAGCTGTCTACGATATCTGCTTTCTGTATGTCGTTCTGTGAATTTTACAGAATTGAAAAGAGACTCTGAGCACATTTTTCCTGCTTAGCATGATATCGTGGAAGTGGAAGGGGCAGAAATCTGCCTGTGACAAACCTCACTCTTCATTCTGCTTGATGCTGACAGCACGGGGCCCGGCTGCTCCTGGAAGGTTCAAAGATCTCGCTCCCCTAATTAGTTGCCATGAAATAATTTATGAGTAGCAACTTAAAGTCAGACAGAGTTATCCTATGGAAGGAGAATCTCTTAATACATGTAAGAAACAGCAAATTATTAGTATGGATTCGCCCTAGGTGATAAAGCAACGTGTGCACATATGGCATGTCGAAATAGAAAAATACTGACAGATACCAGGAGACGAAAAACCAAATTATTCCTCCATACATTTACAGAGCCCACCCATGCAACTGCTGACTTGGTCCATTCAATATTTAAAAATGCACAAATCAGTCTAAAAGGTCCTTTTAAATTTTAGTTGAACAGGCCATTCCCCAACAATATGGCCTAGTCAGAACTTGCCAATTACAAAAAAACACATAAATGGAAGAAGAGAAATTCAAATGGTTTCAGTAGACAGCACTAGAAAATACAAGTGATGTTTTGGGACTCTCCCCCCCCCCCCCCCGCAGTGGAAAAGAAATAAAGAAAAATAATTACAATTGTGGGTGAAGTTCTGATATACTCACAGGACAATATCCAGCCAAAGAGTAATTGAGTTCAGTGTATGAGTTTAGCATATCCTTTAATCTCTCCCACTAAAAAATGGGGGGGGGGGTGAAGTGTTTCACTTTACCCAGACTATACTTTTAAATTGCATACTTCAGATGTTTTAAATACACACCAAAAAAACATACAAGTTCAAAAGCAACTTCAGTAAAAATATATAGCACAAAACCCTGTAACTGATAAAAACTGTGGTTATCAAAACTCTCTTTGGAGGGAGTCACGCCCTGGAATGAAAGTTTAGCTTTATAGTCAGAAATATCGTAAGTAATTGCTGGTACTGCAAACTCAACTAGATGAATGCAACTGATTTTTGGTTTTCAATGCCAGCTCCTGCATGAAGTCCTGCTGGTACCTTTCACCTGCCTCTCTCTGCCCAGTCACTCAATCCTATACAGAGCCCAGCTGCAGCAGAATAAAACTGTATTATTATTTGCAAATTTTTGTTGTGATTGAGTAAGTGACATTTCTCTTTATTCGCTGAAAGATGGGTGTCACATGCAGTTCATGAACTTATTGAACTTTCCATCATAATCAAGATAGTATATATATATATATATATATATATATATATATATATAGTAAACTGGAGTTTTTTTATATGGTGTGCAGAGTACACTTTAGAGCGTACCAAAGGGCAGGGCCTTGGGCCAAGCAGCCAGCAGTGAAATTCAAATAATACCTGGGGGCAGGGGAGAATGGATGGGCACAGGAAAGGAGGGCCTTGAAGAAAACAGAAGTTGGCACCAAGCAAGTGTTTTGGAAGGCTATTGAAAGCAGACAAAGCAGCAAGGGGGAAAAGGCAGCCTCTTCTGAAGGAGCAGGAGATTTTCAGAAGATGGAGCGGGAAGCTTTTAACTAATGATACAGAGGAATCAACGCATGGTGCTTGCTCCCACTGAGGGCTGCACTGTAAATTCCACTGAGTTCAATGGGGTTTGCTTTACTGTTTATTTTAAACCTGGGCGTTTTAAACTTTTTGCTGAAATTGTTTTGTGCGTTAATTTTGGGTTTTATAACTGATGTCATGCTTGCAAGCCACTTGGAAGCCATTCTGGCCTGTAAGCGGCATAAAAATCAAGCACCACCAACATTTATACACAGGGCTGGGCTTACCTGTAAGGAGGCAAGGGCAAAACTCAGTTGACAAGAAATAAGGTAAGGGGGGTCAAGTGCTCAGCTCCTTATCCACCCGCTTGCAAATCTCCCTTAGGCATCAAAATGCCTTCGGCTACCTTTCTCTTACATAAAGTGTCTGCTTTATAATATATCCCTCCTTTGTGGGGGCAGGTGAGGTGCCAGCATCAGGTTTAAGGCAGTGCAGGTAGTCCACACACACACACCCCCCCAGGGCATAGCTGTCAACTTTCCCCCTTTTTAAAGGAAAATTCCCTTATTCCAAATACGATTCCTCGCAAGAAAAGGGAAAAGTTGACAGCTATGCCCCAGGGTGCCAAGCCAAGGGGGTGCAAAATAAAATAAAATATTTAATGCAGGAACCTACTGAGAAGATCAACTCAAAAAGCAACTGTACCAAAAGGAATGTATGTCAATATAAAAAAAAATATTTAGTGGGGGGCCGCAGGAATTTTGTCCTCGCTTAAGGTGCCATATTACAAGAGTCTGTCCCTGAGCAATTTTCTAACCCCATAACTTAGCGGCATTTCCCTCTCCCGTTTCTAGCTAGCCTGGTAGTGCGGTTTTTGTCTTGACCCGCATCAGGCTCGGGTCGTTTCACACGTGCGGGCCGGGGAAGTCAGGTGCAGAGGCGCGCAAAAGGGGAAAGCCCCTGGAGGGACTGGCTGGCGAAAGGGTCGAGAGGAGGAAGAAGGGGGAAGAGGGGCGAGAGAGCAGCCCCGAAGCCGCTTATCTAGGGCAACGCCGCCCCCCGGAGGCGCGCCCGCCCGCCCACCCCCGACCCCGGCAAGCGCCCCACGCGCGGGCAGCGGCTGCCGAGCGAGCACGCGGGGGGGGGGGGAGACGCGCTTCCTCCCCAACTGCAGCAACGTCCTCCTTCCTCCCCCCCCCCTTCCTCGCCCTCGGGCGCCTGTCTCCAGGCGCTGCCCGGGTCTCTCGCCCAGGCGGAACAGATTCCCCCCCCCCGAAACAGCACGCACCTTCCCCCCCCCCCCGTTTGGCTGCTGCGCGGACGCCTCCATCGCCCTCCCCGGGGACAAACGGCAGCTCCGGAGCAGCCGCCCGCCCGCCCCCGCCCAAGGCGCGCCAGAAACGAGGAAGGGGAGGCCACCTGCGGCCACCCATCCCGGGGAGAGGAGCCCCCACCGCACCCCGCGCAACTCTGCAGCTCTCCGGACGCCCCCTTCCTCTCCTCTTTAAGTCTTCCCTGCGGGCGGCCCCCCACCCCGCACTCGCCCCGCGCACTTCTTTGCAGGATCAGCTCCCCTGCGCTCTCCCCCCCCCCCCTGTAAAGGGGCCGCATTTCCCACGCGCGCCTTCCCCGGCCCCTGCAGCGCAGGTAGAGCGCGTCAGGTCCCCACGGCGGGGAGAAGCGTCCACCCCCGCCACCCCCCACCCCAGCCAACTCCGCGGGACTTGCTCCCGAGCGCACGGCAGCCTCCGCGCAAAAGAACCCCGCAGCTGCACCTCCCCGTCCAGGGCTGCGCCCCCGGGCAAGCTCCCGTCCCCGGAGGAGCGCGTGCAATCTTGCCAGCCCGCCTCCCCCTCCTGCCCGCAATCCTAGCCGAGCAGGCAGCCCGGGGATCCCGGAGCGGAGGAGGAAGTTGGCTGCGCTGCCGCAGAGGCTGGAGGGCGCCGCGCTCGGAGGGGGCTCCGCCGGCCGGGCAGCGCCTCCTGCGCCGGGGAAGTTGGCCTCTTACCGCGGCTTGTTTGGGTGCTTCTCTTCGCGACTCTCTCTTTCTCTTTCTATCCCATCATCAGACTCCAACGCGCGCAGCACACCCCGCGCAGAAGCCTCGCCGCCGCCGCCGCTCGCACTTCCTCTTCCTTCCTCCTGCTGGCCGGAGACGCGATTTGCATCTGCAAAGAAGCCTCCCCCAAGATGATCTCTTAAAAACTCATCGTTTCTTTGGAGACGGAGAGTTGCTGCTGCTCTTGCTGCTGCTGCTTTTCGCCGTGCATCCGCCTTCGGTCTTCACGGATTTAAATCGCTGATCCGCCGCGATCCTAAAGGCACGTTCCTTCGATGTGCCGAGGGGCTTGCGGGCTTTGCGCAACGACGCGCTTCTCGGGGATGGGGACCTTTCCAACTTGCCAGGCCTTGGCGAAAAGAGAGCGGCGCGTAACGGTTCGGCTTGGCGCTCTGTCTCGGAAGGCACCTTAAAAAATAAAAACCAAGCAAGGAGCCCTTTGGAGTGTCTTTTGCTGAAAAATGCTTCTGCAAGCCGGAAGAGTGTCGCGCAGGCAGGAGCAGCTTCCCATCAGACTTTGGAGGGTGGCCGGGGGGGGATTTGCGGGCAGCGACTGCCCAAAACACTCGCTGCGCTTACGTGGGATTGACCCAAGATAACACTTGCTTTTTGGAGGAGCGTGCAAGCGCAGCTCAGCAGCAGCGCGGATCCTTAGCAAGCGAGGGCGGCAGTGAGCACATTATGTCGCATATATAGAATTATTGTGGACTTGGAAGGGACCCCGAGGGGATATGTATTTATATACCTCCAATTTCAAATTTGTTTGCAAGCAGCCATCCCTGTAGTTGAGCCTTGCAAGGCGTGCTTTGCCCCTCTTAGCAAGTGATGGGTGTTTATCTCCATGCTGTGAAAAGCTTCAGCTGCTGTTTTACTACATGTTAAGCTGTTCGTGAAAGGCGCAGGCGGAACTCTGGCCATTTCTTTTTGAGGCAGCTCCAGTTCAGTTTTCAGGAACTCCATAGTTCACACGTACATGAGACAGTGTGTGAAAGGCGAGAGTAAGCAACTGCGTAGATGCAGTAGAGATTGCTCAGTGAAATAAATGAATAAAATTAAGTCAGATGAACGCACATACCTCCCAAAACACATACAGTGGTACCTCGGGTTACATACGCTTCAGGTTACAGACTCCGCTTACCCAGAAATAGTGCCTCGGGTTAAGAACTTTGCTTCAGGATAAGAACAGAAATCGTGACACAGCGGCAGCGGGAGGTACCTCAGGTTAAGAACGGACCTCCAGAACAAATTAAGTTCTTAACCTGAGGTACCACTGTGCTAAGGAAGCTTATTCTCCAGGTGTCAATTGTTTTGTGACCCAAAGACCACCATCCACACACCAGAGACATTAGCAAGATTGCGGGGAACCTGATCTTTGCAGGAAAGAGCCCTAAGGACAGAACTCTGAATCCGCACACTCCATTGCTGTGGAATGGAATGGAATACTGTAAATCCTGAAAAGAAGGCATGGCTGAGTGGAAGGTCTCTCGTCCAGGCACTGAGCAGACCTAGACCTCACCAAGACCTGGCTGGCTGGTGCCCACTGGGGTTGGCAGAGCAGAAGGCAGGGAGGCCAACAATGGCAGGCAGAATCAGATCATCCTAGTCTTGGTCCCATTCTCCCTGCTGAGTCCTGCAATGAAGAAGAAGAAGAGTTTGGATTTGATATCCCGCCTTTCACTCCCCTTCAGGAGTCTCAAAGCGGCTAACATTCTCCTTTCCCTTCCTCGCCCACAACAAACACTCTGTGAGGTGAGTGGGGCTGAGAGACTTCAAAGAAGTGTGACTGGCCCAAGGTCACTCAGCAGCTGCATGTGGAGGAGCAGAGACGCGAACCTGGTTCACCAGATTACGAGTCCACCGCTCTTAACCACTACACCACACTGGCTCTCAATGAGACTAGGGTACTCACAAGTAGACCAGAAATACTGTGCTGTTAGTGAATGGGCTATAAAGTAGTCAGGTTCTGGAATCAAGTGATTTTAAAATTGTGTTGAACATTTGCCTACTCTTCGGTCCCTTTTTAAGTCCGTGGGATCTGTGTTTTGAGCATTAATCCTGGCTCGCATGCATGCACAAAGGTTGCATGGCGGTTTTACGACGCCCGCTCTCTTGTGCATTTGTTCTCATTTGTTTCCGGGGAGGTTATACAACAGTGAACATTCATCCAGATTTGTTTGCACAGAGATTCTACATTATCCTGTCCATACATCCTGGAGGTCCTCTGACAGGGTCTGAAAGACAGTGACTTACTAGTAAAAAAAGACTTGTTCCCATTTGTGTTTCCCCTCTGGCACAAGACACAGATGGAGGAGGTTGCTCCTTCTCACACTTGTCCCCTGCTGCCCTGCTCAGAGAGGGCGACAGCAACAAGGGGGACTTTGAGGGCCCAGTGATCAGCCCCCTGTTTGGGTGTAGACCTTGGCAGGGGCCCAGTGATGCCAGTCCCTGATGCCAGCCCACGGCGGTCACCCTGCAAAATGGGTTGGCAATAGTTGCAGGAGACCCAAACCAAAGTACTTATTCACTCATTCTATCATTAATTTATAACATTCACTGCCACAAAAGTGCTGTGCTGGCTGATGTCTTTAAAAGGGAGGGTGCATCCATCTATCCATCGGCTGCTATTAGGTCTGATGGCTGAATAGACCATCCCTGTTGAGAGAGAATGTGCCCCTGCAGACCAACTGCGGAGGCCTTGCTTGCCTGCACCGTGGCAGCATCTGGTGGCCAGCGATGGGAAAACGATGCTGGACTAAATGGACCCAGCAGGAATCTTCTTAAGTTCTTATGGGTCATGAATTATTAGTTTAAAGACATCATTTCGGTCTTGATCACTGCTAGTGCAGAAAGTATAGCAGACAAGCGACTGACTGGGAAGGTTTTGTCGGGCATGTGACAGCCAATCTGTTCTCAGGCACTAGTCAAAGCACGAGTTACCACATTTAAAGCCCTAAAACAGTTTGGGATCAGAATAGTTAAAGGACCAAAATCCCACAGTTAAAATTATATGAAGAGGCCTATCAACTCAGGCACCTATTTTCTTACATTAATAAAACACAGGGTACAAATAAGACTTTTATTGTATTGGTGTATTTAAAACAACAACAGAGAAGTAGCCTGTAAAACCAAAACACTACCTGATTAAAAATCTGGAAATTCAGAAAATAAATGCTGGTGCCCAGTATATTCCCATTGATTCCTCTTGAGGGTCATCCAGAATTTTATCTGAAAGACAAGGAAATAGACATTAGTCCTAAAAACCAATAAACTTACAAGACTAAAAGATTCTCACCAAAAAAATACCAACATTTTCATCCTATTATTATTATTATCATTATTATTTGTATACCACCCTTCATCCAAGGGTCACAAGGCAGTTCACAAAATAAAAATACAAAATTAGAACACAAAATACATAATAAAATGAAAACAGACCAATAATTCCCCGTCGCCCAAACCCCTCACCATAAACACATTTAAAAGGCCATAGAAAGAGAAATGTTTTCACCTGGTGGCTAAAGATATATAATGCGGGCACTAGGTGAGCCTGCCTGGGGAGAGCATTGCACGAGAGGGGAGTCACCACAGAAAAGTCCCGTTCTCGTGTTGCCAGCCTCCAACGTCTTGTGGAAGAGGCACACAAAGAAGGGCCTTAGAAGATGATCACAGAGACCAGGTTGGTCTCAGTCCTTGAGATATTGTGATCCTGAGCCTTTTGGGGCTTTATAGGTCAAAACCAGCACTTTGAATGGGGCCCGGAAACTAAATGTTAGCCTGTGCAGTTGGTTCATGCAGAAATTGTATTTTACTCGAGTCAGAATATAAACACACAAACAAATCTCCTTTACATTAGAGGGGATCTGGGGTAGCGGTCTTTCTTCTGCATACATGTTGTGGGAATGTATTAAAGTTTCTGACTTTCTGGGACTATATCGTTAATGAGATCTCTAAACTGGTGTGGGCACAAGCAACAGAAACACCAGTGTGTTGAATCTTTTCATTAGGGGGGAAAGACCTGCAATGTAAGACTCTCATCGGTTTTCTGTTGACAGCAGCTCCACTTTGATAACCAGGTTTTAGAAAACTCTATGCAGCATAAACTTCCAAAAATGGTTTAATAAGGTGTAGGAAATTGCACTCAAAAATTGACTCAACTCAACTGCTAGAGGTCAAAGAAAGAAATAAACATTTTCAGCTGACTGTTGGGTGTTTCTAATGTAGACAAATATCCCTACAAATGAACAATCACTCCTGCAGCATTCTGGAATATATGGCTACAATAAGACATATATTTGGAAAGATGTGTGTTGCTGTCAAATTAACAGGATTCTGTTACAACCAACAACTTATCCTTTATGTTAGGGCTATCCAACTTTGCTATAAGAGTTCTATATTTGTAAAACTATTTACTTTTTCTTTTCTACGTTTGAGGCACTGAAATTGGGAGTGATAGTCTATTTTCTGCTTTAAGAAAAAATAAACGAAGAACTATTTAAAAAATGGGGGGGGGGAGAGAATAGTTAAAGGACCATTTGCTGCCATATGTTCCTACTAAGGGCCTTATGGGGAAAGGACCTCTTCCATGTCTCAGCTAAGGTGTGATTGGCACAAACATGCGAAAAGACTTTTCCATTTGTGACACCCACCTTGCCTCAGCGCATCCATATGCCACCTCCTGAAAATTTATTTGGGAAGGTTTCTGACCTGCATCCTCTTGGTTAACTTTGCTTTCTAAGTGGAGGTCTTTATCCTAACTTGTATTTGTATTGGATCTGAACGCATTTTTTATATGTTCTGTTGTTCTGTCTTGTTTTTATATATGGAGTTGTTTGACAGTTTTTATACAGACCTGTCTTCCTATAGACATAGAAATATAAGGCTGTCGTCACGCAGCCTTCATCAGAGGATTTATAGTGCCTCATCACAATCCCAGATTTGCCGCCAAACTGAGATATCTATTAAATGATGATGACCCCCTAAGATCACTCATGGTTGCCAGATTCTTGATCAGCGTCCTATCCCTAAAGAAGAGAAACGGACTCCTGTGCGGCTCGGATAATCCCTTTAAACTATGATCTATATTTTAGGTTGTAATTAGGTGATATTGATGTCTTCTACTAATTTATGAGCAGAGGGCGATGTTTATGTTACAGACTTATTGTAATGTATGATGTTGGTTTTTTTGTTTTTGTTTTGCCTTGGTTTTTGTCTGTTGTTTGTAAGTTTTGGCGGTTTTAAATTTGGAGGTTTAAGTACATTATGTTGGTATGGGAAACTGTCGTGTGATGGGCCAATGGCCGTAATAAAGATCAATACAATAAAAAATCCCAGATTTGCCTTAAATTGGGGTTGGGTAGGGGAACAAAAGAGAAGGCGGGCTGCACAACACCAGTGGCTAAGGCATGGGAGTGAGAGGGGAGGGACAGTCAGAAAAATGGCACTTTTAAACAACAGAAGGGATTTGAATAAAGAAGGGTGGGGAGACACAGAGGAAAATGGCAGATTTAAACAGCAGAGGATGTTCTCTAATTGAATAAGCCAACTGACAGGCTTGCTCTTAGTGATTCTATTCATCTCAAAGATATGGTAGCATATATCAGCATGGGGTTTGTGTGCAAAGGGGGCTGCAGAACAGGAGAGGGGAGAAGGCATGGAGAGGGGTGACCTGTGTGCAAGAAAGAGTTGAAAAAGTAAGGAGAGTGGCTGGGGAAAAGGGAGAGGAAGTGGAAATGGGTTACATAATGGAGCAGGAAGGCCTGAATAAGGGATGCAGAGCCGGGCTGGAGGAGAGGGAAGTGGCCTCAGAAATGGGCTTGGGTGGGGTGTGTGAAAAGAGCTTTGTAGCTGCATGGTTTGGGAAGAGGAAACTTGGGGGGAGAGTGTCAGGGGGGTTGATGAGCAGGGTGAGCAAGAGCAAAGCCCCTAACTTCATATATGTTTCCCCTATATTATAAATCACTTTGGGATACATCATGGGGAGTGATTCATAAATGAAATTATTATTATTATCCTCATTATTATCATTAATAATAATAATAATAATAATTTTATGCATCCCCCATTGGTTAACTTTGATTTATGATTCTAGCTTTGCATTTCTGATGAACGCTAGCTGCCTTGAGTGGTTCAGTTTTGAATGAGAAAGGCAAGTTATAAATATTCCTAATAAATAAATCAATTGCTCTTAGCTCCATGTGGCAGAGCGGCAGTCTCTTGGAGTCAGAGTCAGATTGTTTGTTTGCAGCACAGATATGTACTCAGTTCCCAAAAGCAAGCGCCTGCCCTTGCAGATGCCAGGTTTCCTTTCTGCCAAGCGGCTAAACTCCCTGCTCCAAGAAGCCTTCCCGTTCCTCCTTGGAACACAGCTAGGAACCCTTGTCCTTGACACTTTCAGTGCAACTCTGCGCACGAATACTCAGAAGTAAGTCCTCTTGAATTAAATGGAGCAAATCCAGGAAAGTGGGTTTGATTGCAAGTTGGTTTCTATGTTGTTACCCCCCCACCCCACCTTTTAGGTATGAACACTCCATTATGAGAGCCTCTTGTGGTCTGAAGTGAGACAAAGGATGCTTATCACTTCAGTGAGGCCCCAGATGTTGCTCTATTTATACCAGTACATACTTGTCCTTCCCTTCCTTCTGCCGTAGCATATTTTTATAAGATGGCGTGTCCCCCCGTGCAACATTTTGTCTTCCGGTCATGTTGTATTTTGCATATTTCGTAGGGGAAGATTATGTTTGTGGCTGGAAAATACCGCCCTCGCCGAAGAAGTGTTCAAGGCTGGGAAACTGGCTGGAGTGCAATCTCTGTGCCAAAATTTAGTTGCTCACGCATCTTTCAAAGAGAGTTTAGAAGCATAGACAATGTGGTCACAGATCATAAGCCAAGGTTTAATCTGAGCAGCACTAGTGCTTTTTTCTGGGGGTACGCACACCCCTAAACATTTCTTGAATCTTTGTACTTTTATCCATTTACTGTATTTATTTTCCCCAATTCAAAGTATAAAATGGTGATTTTGAGAGTACCCCTAAACATTTTTTAGTAAAAAAAGCACTGAGCAGCACCCTATCGTCCCCTCCCCCTTTCCAAGGGTACTTGTTGAAGAAGAAGGGTTTGGATTTGATATCCCGCTTTATCACTACCCGAAGAAGCTCAAAGCAGCCAACAATCTCCTTTCCCTTCCTCCCCCACAACAAACACTCTGTGAGGTGAGTGGGGCTGAGAGACTTCAAAGAAGTGTGACTGGCCCAAGGTCACCCAGCAGCTGCATGTGGAGGAGCGGGGAAGTGAACCCGGTTCCCCAGATTACAAGTCTACCGCTCTTAACCACTACACCACACTGGCTGCGTTTTCTCTGCAGGTTGTGGTCCAAACTGGCTTCCTGGCACTCTGGCATTTCTAACCCGAAAGTAAGCAGGTTGAATCTTCCCTGCCACCACCACTTGGTGTCAACACTCCAGGAGAAGATTCACCTGCTTACATTTTGTGTCTTAAAGGCAAGGGAGCAATGCCAGTTATAAATGGCAACGAGGATGTCAGCTAGCATCTGGATTCCCTCTTTAACAGGTGTAAATGTCTCTTCAAGTTGATGTCTCAGTGCAATCTACTGTAGTCGACTTGCGTAACTCTGGACCACCAGCCACCCCAAAATAGCTCACCAGCTATGTGTGGCATCCCATCAAGGCTTCAAAAAACTATCCTGTTTTTATGGTCTGCCTAAGGCTGTGAAAATGTGGTTATCAAGCACTCAGTAGTTTGCAGCACAGAGATGATGGGCAGGCCAGCCCTCCTGTAAATGGTCATCATTATCTTCCCTGCATCTACTCTCCTTGCCTGATGAAATGCATCTTTTGTTTGGACTTAAATATACATGCTTTGCCGTTGCCTGCCTGCAGCATATGTCATGGCAACGTGAATAGTCAATAACTGATAGCTTTAGAATATGTCTGTGAAAGCTGCCAGAGGCTTTAGTAAAAGCATCGTGTAATGACCAATGATTTATATGTCCGACACTGCGCTCTCATGTTGAAAGGAATTCCTGAGCATAAAATCAGTTTTGTGAATTGGGTCAAACTGAGGATTTTGGCAGTGTGGCTCATGACACAGAGGTGAGAAAAGCTGGACTTGCCAAAATTCCTTATTTGGGACACTTTAAAAGCCTTGGGTGTGGGGGCTGCCTGCCTTGGCACCTGGTCATTTTAAATAAAAAAAGGGATATCCTTTTGAAAATCTCATTCCACAATAAGGACTTTGTTAGCCTAAAAGAGTACGTACTGTTTTCTGACTTGAAGAACAGGTATTTCAGAGGAAATGATGAGACCAAATTAAATAGAGTTTTCCCAAATGGGAATTCATGAAAGATTTGTGTTTCCTACTGAAAGGTTTTTAGTTAAAAACCAGATAATACTCCTAGTCTAGTTTTCTGAAGAAAGAAAAATAAATTGTCCCAAAGATGAAGTGATTATTCCCCTCAGTGCTTTAATCAAAAGAAGTCCTAATGAACATGTATTATTATGTGTTTATGAGGAAGAACTCTCACCAAACCATTCCATGGCAGATGACAAAATGGCTACTGACCAGTTACCTCATTTTAGTTTGTTTAGTATCTGGCTGAAAATAAATGTACTGTAGTTCCCTGCAGCCCCAGTTTTGTCCTCTTTGAGGCAATGGCTGTCATCAATGACACACTTTATTTTTGTTTTAATTGGATAACATAAAAATTATAAACGAGGGATTGCCAACATGGTGGGACATGGGTGGCGCTGTGGTCTAAACCTCTGAGCCTCTTGGGCTTGCTGATCAGAAGGATGGCTGTTCGCATCCCAGCGACGGGGTGAGCTCCCGTTGCTCGGTCCCTGCTCCTGCCCACCTAGCAGTTCGAAAGCACGTCAAAGTGCAAGTAGATAAATAGGTACCGCTCCGGTGGGAAGGTAAATGGCGTTTCCGTGCGCTGCTCTGGTTTCACCAGAAGCGGCTTAGTCATGCTGGCCACATGGCCTGGAAAAACTGTCTGTGGACAAACACCAGCTCCCTCAGCGAGTAAAGCGATATGAGCGCCGCAACCCCAGATTCGTTCGCAACTGGACTTAACTGTCAGGGGTCCTTTACCTTTACCTTTTTATGATTCCCATCATCCCTCAGCATTGGCCATCTAGGCCAGGGCTGATAGGAGCTGTAGTTCAAAACAACTGGTGGTCAAGGGATTATGTTGGCTACCCTTGACCGACACTGACCCAGCATGAAGGCTCCTAATTTTAAGTAGACAGAAGTAGCAAACATGAAGCAAGACAGTGACTTCAATCCGTGTGAACGTCACCCGTTACAACCTTTTCCTACCCTAGTATTTTCAGTCTGTATTCTGAAATGCCATGTGCTAACTGATGTTATGCCTCAAGAGTATTTCGCTGTGGCAGCTGGTTAGTCCACTTTGGCAAAGCATGCTTTTCTTCTGATAAACAGTGGGCAACTATTGTGCAAAATCAAGAGGTGGCCATTCATAAATAACCAGATACCTGCCCCCCTCACTATTATGGGAAGACTGGTTTTCCACAGAACAAATTAGTTCAAGGAAACCTTTGTTTTGGAAACACCTCGGGACAGCTTTTCTGAAATGGTCCACTCATTCTGAAGACTCCCATTGACTTATTCATCTAATATATATTCTTGCCCTGTGTCCTCACGTGAGCATCGTGTTCCATTGTGTTGAACACTGCATGGTGCTATTTGGCTATGGCAACAAGTGTATTCCCTCACAGATGGGATTTCAGCCAATCAGTCTGGCTGCCACTTGGACTTCGGAGACAATTCAAGCACTTTGGCAGAGGAACATGCACAATATTTAGTCCATTCAACATGTTAACATTTTTATTTTATTTTGTTGGATTGTGAATGATGGAGGAAATAAAGATAATTTGTTCTCTGGGGCAGATAAAGCATCTCCACAAACCTGGTGTATCATTAGGGAGGTATTTTGCAATGCCACCTTGCATGAGATTCAGAATTATCCTATATGTATGCAATAGTGTTAGATTATTAAACCTAGACAGCATCTTAAAAAGCAGAGACATCACCTTGCCAAAAAAGGTCCGTATAGTAAAAGCTCTGGTTTTCCCAGTAGTGATGTATGGAAGTGAGAGCTGGACCATAAAGAAGGCTGATCGCCAAAGAATTGATGCTTTTGAATTATGGTGCTGGAAGAGACTCTTGAGAGTCCCATGGACTGCAAGAAGATCAAACCTATCCATTCTGAAGGAAATCAGCCCTGAGTGCTCACTGGAAGGACAGATCCTGAAGCTGAGGCTCCAATACTTTGGCCACCTCATGAGAAGAGAAGACTCCCTAGAAAAGACCCTGATGTTGGGAAAGATGGAGGGCACAAGAAGAAGGGGACGACAGAGGACGAGATGGTGGGACAGTGTTCTCGAAGCTACCAACATGAGTTTGACCAAACTGCGGGGGGCAGTGGAAGACAGGAGTGCCTGGCGTGCTCTGGTCCAGGGGGTCACAAAGAGTCGGACATGACTAAACGACTAAACAACAACAAAGTGTTAGATTGGTGGAGAAGGACTGGGGAGACCCAGGGTCAAATCCCAACTCAGGAAGGAAGCCTATGGGGTGACGCTGGGCTAGTCATCCTCTCAGTCTTACCTACCTTATAAGGTTGTCATGAGGTTAAAGTAGTGATGGGAGGTAGAGAACGATGTATGCCACCTTTAATTGCATGGAAGAAGAAATGTTGGAAATCAGTGTTGTAAATAGATGAAATATGTAGTGCTGAAAATGTCTGTCAGTCATCAGGCTATTAACATAAATTCAGTAGTGTCTGTGTACTCTGATAGTTTTGCCATTTTAAAGTTGCCTGTAGTTGCAGCATCAGACCATAATCATGCAGGTGCATGTCTATTTAGCCAAAGATTTATAGTCATACAAACTCAACCAACAGGGTTTGCCCCAAGTGGGGCCAGAAAACAGGGCGTATAACCCTATGAGAAAGATTTGTGTGTTTACTTCCCAGCTCTGTGAGCCTATAAGGAGGACAGTTCAGTGCAGAGTTAAATGAATTCAAAACAAGCCATTTTGGAGCTGTCAGAGAAAGAAAGTTGTGAGCCAAGCTGAGAAAGCAGAAATTTGCGATAGCTTTTAAAAAAAGAAACAGATATGTCTGATGCATATAACGAAATCTGAAAAAAGATGGAACCCCAACTGTGCGTGAATAAACACGAGATTTTACAGATGGCAGGAAGAAACTGTTTCTAGTCATTCCTGCTAAGTGGTTTGAAGCACCACATTCTACAGATTGCCTTTGAACCTGAAAGATGCCAGCTGTGTTGTAATTAACATGGAGTGAGTGGTACAGAAAATATGGCTGTTGTTTGTTGCCTTTAGTCCCTCCAGAGATGGAAGGGGCCAGCAGAAACTAGACAGTCAAATTTTCAACATTTCACAATTAGGGTTTTTTGGCAAGAAGATTCAAGGGTGATTTAAACTTCTCTTCTTTCTGCTTTTCTTCTAGAAAAAGAATGTTCTTGTACTCACCATGAAGTTGTTAGAGCAAGTGCCACATTTTTAACCAGTGCTTTTCTTCTATAAAAAACAGCATTGGGTGAAAACAAACACTGATTCCTGATGTGTCTGATGCCAATGACTTTGCAAATAATTGGATGCATCCTTGAAGTTTGGTAAGCCATGTTTTTTTAACTGCATCTATTTTTATTTAAATAGGAGCATGCTCATGGCATCACTAAGAGGTAAAATGATGTGGAAAAGCCATACCAGAAAATGCAAATATATAAGGAAAACATTTGCAGGTGATTACAAAACAACCTTCTTCCAAACCAGTATCTTTTGACTAAATAAAACAGCTTCAGCTTTCTCTCTGGTTGTTCCTCAGCATGAAAAGAATGATAGAGATCGCTATGTAACCCAAAGTACAATCTGTGGCTGAGACGATCTCTCTTTTGCAGCTGTTTATTATAAATGCATTTTCAGAATGCCAGTATTCTAATGGTGCCCACACAGCCGTATCCACAAAATGACTGCCAATTTCCCCTCTTTACCAAATACCTCTCAAGAGCATTTTTGTGCATTTTTGCAAAGTGGCCATAATTTAGGACGGATTCCTTTTGAGGCGTTTCTCTTAAAGCTGTACATCCACGTACAGGCTGCATGAAATAATGCAAACACGACCGTATATTCATAGACTATTGATGGTGCTTCCAGACAGGGGCTTACAATCACAAACAGCCCGTTTGGATATTACAAACTGGCAATCCACAACATTCCTGGGCTCTTAAGGGACTTCTAGACCAGGGCCATAATATTGCAAATGGGACAATCAGACACTGCGAAACAGGTAATTCCCAATAGCTTAAAAAACCCCAAAAAACCTTAATGATTTCCCACAAAAAGGGTAAATCTGAATATGGACTGGAATTTTGATGCGTATGGTGTGTTGTGGTTGCTGCACAGTATTTGCATGTCCTGATCCCAAAATAAACACCCCCCTGGGAGCAGCCTTAGAGAGAAGGATCCGTCTTGTGATGGGAAGAAGGAAAGAACTTTTAAAAGGCAGAACTAGCATTATAGGCTATGACAGGCATAGGCAAACTTGGCCCTCCAGATGTTTTGGGACTACAACTCCCATCACCCCTAGCTAACAGGACCAGTGGTCAGGGATGATGGGAACTGTAGTCTCAAAACATCTGGAGGGCTGAGTTTGCCCATGCCTTTGCTTGGATAAAGAGTAGGAAAAGGCAGCCAAAGGACAGGTATACCTGTGTGCTTGCTCAGTGTCCAGTGTGATGTAGGAAAAGTTACCTCCCTTTTTAAGATAGCTTGTTGTTTTAGGTGTTTATAGATAGGAGTGCACTTTCAAGGCTACTGGTGGTCATTTTGCTTGCCCCACACCTGACATCACATGGTATCAAGTGTGGAAGAAAAATGATATCACAGGCCAAATTAGGACTCCTCTCAGGCCTACTCTGGCCTGCAGACTGCAAGGTCCTCATGGCCACTGTGAAGTGTGAATGTGATTGTGACCCATGTACTCGCAGACATGAGTGTGCTCATCCGGGAGGCTGGGTGAACTATGGTTCCTTGTTGAATATACACTTGTTGTCAAGCCCAGGTAATATGGGCATGTTACTAAATATGGGCAGGTGGTTCTTCAATGAATAGTTAGACAGTGTACAGAATAGCACTTCAGAACAGCTTTGCCCAGCAGTGTCTACCATTTGAGGACTGCAACATGAACCGTGGATGCATGTGGGTTAATCAACCAGCACAGAACCAATGCCACAAGGAAAGCTTCCATAACCTTTCACTGCCTCAAAACTTTCCAGTCAAAAGTAGTTCACATTCTCTGATGTAAACCACCAAACTGCCATGGTCTTATTCATAAGAATCAATCTTCATATTCCATCCTGGTATTACCAGGAACATTAGAGCTGGTTTGTGCATGTAAAAAACAACAACAGTTTGTTTTGCTGCTGAATAGAGGAATAAGCTAAATGCTAAATGGAGGAATAAGCTAATTTGGGGCTGTGTGATTCAGTCCATAAGGGGGTGGTTGAGGGCTTCAGTAGTGAGGAATTATATCTCATGGTCATATACATACATACACACACACACACACACACACACTGCCTGTGAAAAATATGTGACTTTACCCAGCTTTTAAAATGGCAGCCCAAGACTCCATCCATTGGGCTAACAGTGGCAATTAACATTCTTATTTCTGCTATACCACAACAGCACATACCCGGGAGAAATTTCATGAATGCTTGGTTAAGGGCATGGAATGTGAATACTCTGATAAGGAAACAGTGTGGCAGACTATGTACCTTGATGCTTTTTGTTTTCCGATTTTTTATGCCTCGGTGGAACAAGGCACTCTGTCCCTGCTCAACCTTTGTTGTCAGACACTCTCCCTACAAACCTCAGACTGTAATAAATCTGTTACAACAATTGGCTGTTGAGCAGAAGGCCTGTACTCTGAATGATAAGTGAGGCTTCTGCTCTGTGTGAGCTTGCAAATATTGGCCGAAAGACAACGCTGTGTTTCAATACTATACATGAACAAACTGGAGGAGGGGGAGACCTCACATAGTGGTTATATGAAGTCTGCAATCCTAAACCTGCGAACCTGGTGCCATTGAACCCAAGTGCAATTTAATTCACACGCATAGGATTGTGCTGCCTGGCTGTGGTGCTATGCATGCCTGCTTGGGGCTAAGTCCTGCTGAACTAATGGAATATATTGCCAAATAAACATGTGTGAGTCACACGGCACACTAGGAAAACAGGACAAGATCCAGTGTGCTGCATCATTGCTAAGTGCCATACGGAGCAACTGGCACCAGTGAAGTTACATAAAATGTAATTTTCACAATACAAGGGAAGATTCACAGCTGCTTTTGGATCACATGGTCTCCCTGGGCACATTTCCATAAATAACTGCAACTCATCCCTGGGCTTGTGCCTCCGGATGTGTGGTGTTAAAGGAGAGGAGGGAACTTTGGTTCATAAAGTAAACATGCGAATTAACCCTCGGTGACAGATGACCACAAGAAGCCTCCTTGACCCCTCGGGAGGAGTCATATGCTAAACTACTTTAGGGACTGTCAAATATTACTCCGTGTACACTCAGAGAAAGCTGCGCCTAAGTGAGATTCTGACTTGGTAAATAAATTTCCCTTCCTCTGAATGTATGTTTCAAGCAAACATCATGCCTGAGGTTTAAATGCATTATGCAGCTGTTTTAATATGATGTCACGATTGCCTTCACGAAGTTCAGCGGGAGCAGAAATAGCAGGGCGAGTGCACCAAAATAACTGGCTTCTAATCTTCTGCCTTGTGGGTGTGGGAGGGGAAGGAATCCGAGGGCCTGAAAGTAGAGTTAACTTTCACAGTAGCATAATCTAGGGAAAAACCACAGGTGAAATAAGAATCATCACCAGCAAATGTCTGAAGATCAATATGCTGTTAAAGCACAGAAAGGGGCAGGCTTTTTCCTGCCCCTTGCTTTTCATATCAGTCTCTGTAGATCTTCATGGCCTAATCCTTTGCAAGTGAAACATGAAACATCATCCATAAAGGCTGCAATCCTGTACATGTCTACTTGAGTGTGGCACTTAATTCCAGTAGAATTTATTTTATTTTATTTGTTCAATTTCTATACAGTGCACGCTTGGGTTGTGAACGTGATCCGTGCAGGATGCATGTTCGCAACCCGCAGCGGCGCGTCTGCACATGCGCGGGTTGCGATTCGGCACTTATGCGCAAAGCGCGATTTAGCGCTCCTGCGCATGCACGACTGCTAAAACCTGGAAGTAACCCGTTCCGATACTTCTGGGTTTTGGCGAGTCTGTAACCTGAAAAAACGCAACCTGAAACGTCTGTAACCCAAGGTATGACTGTACTGACTTTCATCCGAGATGGTTTACAATATGAAAACACAAAAATACATATCATAATAACAAACACAAACAGTACCCTCCCCACCCAACACAGTTTTAAAAGGCAAAAATTGGTTAATTAGCCAAAGGCCTGGGAGAAGAGAAATATTTTTGCCTGACACGTAAAGATATGTAACGAAGGTGCCAAGCAAGCCTCCCTGGGGAGAGCATCCCACAAGTAGGGAGCCACCACAGAAAAGGCCCGTTCTCATGTTGCCACCATCTGAACCTCATGCAGGGGCCACACAGAGAAGGACCTTGGATGATGATTGCAGGGTCTGGGTCAGTTTATATGGGGATAGGCAGTCCTTGAGGTATTGCGGTCCTGAGCCTTTTATGTAAACCTAGATGACCCTCAGGGTCCCTTCCGACTCTACACTTCTCCGATTCTATATAGACAGGGCCAGCCCAACAATGAGGCAAGATGAGGTGGCTGCCTTAGGTGGCAGGATCTACGGGGGCAGCAGATCCCAATGTTGACCTTTCTTCCTCCCTTGTTCCTGATGTAGCTGTTCCCTCACCCTTTCTTTCCTGGTGGGAAGCAGGACGCCATTTTGGGGTCTGTCCCAGGTGCCCAATTGTATAGACCTGCACTGTATATAGACAGCGATGATAAAATAATACAGGCAGCTGCCTAACACCAAGTCAGCCTATTATCAGGCACATCACTGTGGACAGTGAGGGGCAGTTTCAGACGGGGACGTTCTCACCCCTACTTAGGAGGTGCCAGGACCTGAACCTGGGGTCTCCTCATGCAAATGAGATGCTCTACCAAGGAGCTACCTTCTTCCCCTGAGACAGTTCAGTGGCAACACAGGCTGCTGCAGAAAAAGTAACGAAAGGAACAGAACAGCGAAAGCCTTATTGTAAAGATCAAAAGCATCTGATGTGCTAATAGAATGCTGAGGTGCTAAATCCTGATGACAAAGAGGATGGTCAGAGAGCAGCACAGGCTAAAGCCTGATTCAAACAGGATGTACGGCAGGTATACATTTGCCACCCATGGGCAGGCCTAACGTTCCCCCAGGTGTGCACTTGCATGGATAATGTCACTTTTGATCAAAGCAATTGTGAATATATATATACCCAGCTGGATCACAGCATGCAGGAAAGGCGCTGCTCCATCACGCTGAATTGCTCCTAGCAATTTTTCACATGCCTAAGGAAAAAACGCTTGGGATGGCTCCATGCAGGCAAAGTGGTTTGTGTGTGCTGATCCCAGGAGACTGAACTAAGCATCCCCAACTAAGGATTTTTTTTTATTTTTATTTTTTTGAGATTTTCCCTTGATGCACATCCAACCCTCTCTCATCGGCTGCATATTAGTCAGTCTACCTCTATGTCACGTTTGCAACCTGACCTTTTGCCAAGTCGTTCAATAGTAACTAGTTCCCCAATTTCACCTGTGCATCATCTCTTGGAGGTAAATTCAAGGCTTGGAGATGGGGCCTGGTGCATATTCCTGGTGGTCTAGTGGTTAGGATTCGGCACTCTCACCATCACAGCTCAGGTTCGATTCCTGGTCAGGGAATTCTTTGGGAATGCGGGTGGCGCAGTGGTCTAAACCACTGAGCCTTTTGGGCTTGCTGATCGGAAGGTCAGCAGTTTGAATCCTCGCAATGGAGTGAGCTCCCATTGCTCTGTCCCAGCTTCTGCCAACCTAGCAGTTCAAAAGCACGTCAAAGTGCAAGTAGATAAATAGGTACCACAGTGGCAGGAAGGCAAACGGTGTTTCCATGAGCTCTGGTTTCCATCACATTATTTCAATTGCACCAGAAGCAGTTTAGTTCTGCTTGCCACATGACCCGGAAAGCTGCCTGTGGACAAACACTGGCTCCCTCGGTCTTAAAGTGAGATGAGCGGCGTAACCCCATAGTCGCCTTTGACTGGACTTAACCGTCCAGGGGTCCTTTACCTTTACCTGGGAATGTAGCGAACGTCATCATTCAGCTGGTACTGAACCCAGGACTTCTCCTCTCAAGCTCAAAACTCTGCCCACCACAATATTCTAGCCTGCCTCTTGTTTACATTTTGGCATGATGAGAACCATCCACACTGAGACAGGAATGATCTCGGTACAGCATCTCCATACACTGTTCCTTCTTTAAACATACAATCATTAGTTGTTCCGGTTTTTATTTATCGCTTTAGCACCGTCCATGTGCATGGTGCTTCACAAAGAATGGGAGAACACCTTCATGCCCATGTGGAACTTACAATACAAGGGAGGCAACAGATGAAGAGGTGGGGAACAGACAGAGGCAAGACAGTACTAAATGCTGAAGCTGGAATGATACATTTGCACAAGACCCATGCAGCAGTATTTGTCTCCTTTCATATTTATTGGTTTTAATTTTGAATTTTTAAAATTTGTGTTCCCTATAGAGCCAAATGCAATTTAGATTATCTCCAAAATCAAACAGAGAACCAGGGGAGAGGTATCAGGATTGGCTATTGAAGTGAGATCTGGAATTAAACTTTTCAGAAATGAATCCTAGGCTTCGCCCCACTCCCCTCTTCCTGGTTGTGCCTTACTAATTCCAGATAAATAAAGGCAGTATCATGATCTTGATATAGCCAATGCAAATTTGTAGGGTTGTTTCTCAATACAACCTTGCCTGAACCAGATAATATCTCTGCATGTCAGGTTCTGTAAACAAGCTGTGTGTCGGTTTTCATCTGAAAACACAGGCACTCTGGAGTGTTTAATTAAAATTAAGATGCCCTTTGCAACAAAGTCACCCTTCACCATTGCCAAACAACAGTGAAGAATGAAGAACTAACCAGCATGAAAACACAAGCAAGCTCTCCTACACTTACAATTTCTCACCTGTGGCTGGTTTGCTCCAAGTCCTACCCAGACATCAGGGATGGGAAACATCTGGCTCTCCAGATGTTGTTAGACTTCAGCTGCCATCAGCCACCTGCCAGGGCTGGGCAGGGCTAGAGACAAGACTGCACAGAGCAACAGGGAAGACTCTTACCTTTCGATGGCAAATTATATCCCAGCAATGTAAAAGTCAGAGACTTGTACCTACATACATTTCCATCCGGGAAAGCAAGAGGCACTATTGTTGTTCAAAAAGACACCAGGCAAAAACTTGTCTGTAGGCTGCCTTGAGTCCTTGTCAGGGCAAAAAGGAGGTATAAATAAATAAATATCTTTACCTTGCCTTGCAGGATATCTTTGGGAAAAGAAAAGGCTAAGGAGTAAACCCTACCCAAATCCGGAATGGAGTCCCTAAGGCGGTTGGATGGTGCCTTGTATGCCTCCTTCCGCCAATTCCTGCAGCCAAGCTGGTGTCAGACGTCTTGCTCTGCTTTTCTTTGGACCAGCGAGGCCGAGAGGGGAGTGTCTCCCGGTGTGCCCCGTGGAAGACCTTAAGGTCCATTAATAGCAACACCCTAGAGGTCCCGGGCCCTAAGGAAGTTAGATTAGCCTCAACCAGGGCCAGGGCCTTTTCAACTCTGGCTCCGGCCTGGTGGAACGCTCATGACACCAGGGTCCTGCAAAATCTGATTTCTTTCCGCAGGGCCTGCAAGACAGAGTTGTTCCGCCTGGCCTTCGGCTTGGAATCAACTTGATCCCCTCCCCCTCTTTCCTTTTTCCTTTCTCCTTCTGTGATGGAACTCCTATTTGGGGACTTCCCTGGCTTTTTTCTGGCACACATAGGACCAGTCTGGATAGTTGGCCTTGGTGAAGATTTGAAATGAGGCTGCATTTTTATGTTGTATTTTAATCTTGTTTTTAAGTTGTATCTTAATCAATTGTTTTAATATCTGGCGTTAGCTGCCCTGAGCCTGGTCTTAGCTGGGGAGGGCGGGGTATAAATAAAATTTGTTGTTGTTGTTGTTGTCTGGGCAGTCCAGGACCTCCACACACTCTGCTGAAGCTTGCGGCAGTTGGACTTCATCTCCGGAGGCCCACTCCATCGTCTCTCAAGGCAGACGGATGCCAGCAACAACAATGGGAAGGTGTGGGGCAGGTCTAGTGAGGAGCCTAAGGACCAAACAGGGAGGCCTGGAGATACGCATTCAGCTGCTAGGCATGAGGTTTCCCACCGATCTTAAAGGACAGTTTCAGTAATATCATTCTCCCACTTCTTCTGCATTGAAAGGGCATAAACACGTTTTGTGCAGCATGTTTTAAAAATAAAGAATGATACTACATATTTGTGAAGCTGGAGTGAAATGAAGACCAAACGGATGTGTATTAAAGAACTTGCTGCTCTCATTCCAGGGAGCAATAAAACAATAAATATTCAGTGCTCCTAGGCTTCAAAAAATGTCACACTGGATCCAGAGGGTATCAATAAATACCACGTCCAACAAAATCTGTGCCTGTCCTTATGAACACGAAATATGTTCTGATGTGCACTTGCTAGAAGTAGAGCCCTAATGAAACAGACAGCAGTTCCTTCTGAGTAAGCATATATAGGACCGGACAGTAAGGATGCAATCCTGTGCACACATACTTCACAGTAAGCCCTATTGAACTCAGTGAGGTACTGGTATGTTTTTGAGTTAACATAAAAGAGAATAGGCACAGGAATCTGAGCTGTCAGCATGCGACAACAGCCACAGCCCAGGAATGGCTTTGACTGCAGGTTAAGCCAGGAGAGGGTAGCCATTGGGTCTCAAACCCTCAGTGAGTTAGGGCCATCTCTGCATGTGAAGACAGGGGTTTTTCTGACCTATTAGCCGTCCGCTTTCAGTGTCACCAGTGGCACTCCTGGACACTTCTAGCATTGTGGAGTTCTTTGGAGCCGGTCTTCCTATGAGGTACTCTAGGCAAGGCTGTATATACGCTATACATTTAAAAAACATTTAAAGCATGTGATTTTCCCCAGGAAACTGCCTCACAGTACTACAGTTCCCAGCACCCCGAAGAAACTGCAGTTCCATGTGCTTTAAACGTGGTATAGTGCATTCACAGGTTAATTATGCAAATTCCGTAATGTTTTTTTTCCGGACAAACAACAGCAATGGGGAAAGGAGCTGTTTCGGCTCTGCTTAAATACTTAATGCGCTGTAGGACAGAAGAGGAGAAAGGGCTAATAAACTCAAAGGTATGCATTTTTTGTAAGTCTATTTCCACAGTGAGCATAATGCGTTCTTTCAAATTACTTTCCAAGGAGCTAAGGGAACAGATTATGGTTTGGGCATCAGGCCTAAGAGTCCATAAAGTTGGCTCCCGAATATTTTCTAGCTCACTACTGCTCTCTGCTGATGGATCTTACATACTGAATAGGCCTATTTTCACCACCCTACCTGCTGAAAATCCATGAAGATAATGATTGCAATGAGATCCTTCTTTTTAACTTCTTTAGGGGAATATCATTCCCAGTTTGATGCGGCATTTTCTAAAGTTTGCCAACGAGACCTCTCCCAGAACTAAGTGCTCCACCTCACACCGTTTATGCACCAAAAGTGGCCCAGCCATAGAAAAGCCTAACTCCTTTTAGGGGTGTGTGAAGAGTTCACATTAATACCACCTACAGTACAACAGCAGCCAAGAAGCTCAATACAAGCTTTCCACAAAAGGGAACCCTGGGATAACAGAATCTCCTCCAAAGTCTATGGATGGTGTGGATGTCAGTTTGCATTTCTTGGTACAGAAAGTGTTGATCTGATGTGTAGAGATCTTTCCTATTCTAATTAATTCAAGAGGGTTCTCAAAGCTGCTCTGTGCGAAAGAAACAAGCAGAAGGTTCATGATGTTTGGGTTATTCCTCCAGAGAAGTTGAGTACAGCTGGCTTAAACTGGTTCTGTTATCTTTTTCTGTCAAGGTCATGCTGACCATAATTATAAGGCCAGAAGGAGACTGGGTTTCACTTTTTTCTGTCTCTCTTTCCAACTGTGTGATGTTCTGTATATAATATGCTTAGTCTTAGACGATGCGTGGACCATAGAAGCCTATGATGGAATGTGATTCCCAGGTAGTTGAATTCGAATACCTGCTGGAGGTTTGCTTGTTAATGAGCTATCACTTCCAAATTACTATGTTGAATATGGAACTTCACGTTGAAGACAACACATTGAACTAGTAATGAAATACATTGTGTGAAAGTACTATGGGTCATTTGAGGGCTCTGCATCCTTCATCTCTTTTACATGAGGCTGCTGAGGAATGAAAGAGGGAGACATTTAAGTACAGTGAGAAGTGAGAGACTCTGAAAGAGGGAAAGTGGCTGATCTAGACAGCAGCAGAAGTTTGAGTAAAGCGGAGATGGAGAGACACTGAGGGGCTTTTGATTTTTTTTGTTTTTTAAATGAACCAGTTTTTACAAGGAGAAATAGCAGAGATGGGTACAGCACTCAAGCTTATACCAAAAAGCAAACACAACACACCCTTTCCAAACTGCCTTCTTGCTGTGCTCACAGCTTGTTTTAAACTGCCAAGTACTTTCAAGTATCATCTAAACTGGACTTTTAACTGCTTTGTAACAAGAGCAGGTGTAGTAGAGTCCGTGCTCCTCTCTCGTTTGTATAGGAAATCAATCTGGCACCAGGTCTTTATATATATCTTTTGCTTCTCTGAAGTAAAGGGCGTTGCAGATACAGATCTCTGGAGCGATGTAGGTTAATTGAAGTACATGTAATAATGTCACCTGGGTGCTGGCTTTGTACCACATGGTATACAAAGCATTTGGTATCTTATAAACTCGCTGATAGATCACATCCTAGTGATGAAAAACCCAGGAAGAACAAGAGGGGGGACCAAAATAAATACAGGTAAATAATGCAGAGGTTTGGGAAGCAGGCATTTCTGCTGGAAAACAAAAAGCATTCTGTCCCTTTAAAACAAGGTGTTTCAGATGCACCAGAAGGTAAAGGTACTGAGGGAAAAAGCTGGCAAGAGAAGCAGATGTGGGCGAGGATAGCGACCATATGAATTATCTAAGTCAGAGCCACACACACATAATTCCCGAGACACTTATTTCCAGACAGATTATGAATGCAGCTAAAGTGGCCTGTGAGGGAAACAGAAGGCGGCTGAGCCAGAAGCCGATTCTTTATTTCCTACAGTTTAACTTGGTGACCTTTGCAGCTCCGTCGTATACAATTGGAATGGCAGATTTGAGAGGGCAAATTCCCCCATCCCAGCAGCAACCAACGAGCAAGCATTGGTCAGAAAAAGAAATTCCAGTTCCATCCCACACAAGCCTAACAAACAGCTGGAATACTGAGCAGCCGCAGAAGCGGCCTTTCCCCCCAGCTGCTGAAAGGAGGGCAGCCAGACCAGATCCAGAGGAGGTTCCTGGACCCTTAAGGAGGGAAACATTCCTCCAAATGCAAAAGCTCTTCCTGCACACGTCTCAGAGGTCTGAGTCTGAATCTGGCAACCTCAGCTGGCAGCACATGCTCTGGCCATTCTGACCCCAGCCTTGACCCAGCAAGTGATCTTTAAACGTCCGGCAGCAAATAATACACACTGTTAGGCAAAGCAGGGCAGCCTCTTGCTCGACCTTTGCTCACAAATATACACTTCCTTAACTATAAGGGAGTCATAGCTGTCAACTTTTCCCTTTTCTTGCGAGGAATCCTATTTGGAATAAGGGAATTTCCCTTTAAAAAAGGGAAAAGTTGACAGCTATGAAGGGAGTTCAATTACATTTCCCCCCTAATTTTCATACAGAGTCCTGTAAGCACACCTCTCTTCTGTGCTATTTGCGTGCATGTGCAAATGTTATTAACGTAGAGTGGAATCTGAGTCATTTTTATTTTTGAATGTTGCTTCTAGCCAATGCAGGTTTTGTACCTGAGCCACAGATCTGTGAAATGAACATAACGTGATGTGTTTGTGGGCGCCAGACCCCTCTAATCCCTGGATCCAGCAAGTGTTAAAATTTAAACAAGCCGGGCCAGATTCCTAAACCTCTGGCTCTAGCAAGTGTTAAAATATAATCCTGGCTAGCTTCTCGATGAGGTAATCGCCTGGGTCTCGGGCTATTAAGAGAACAAAGGAAAGGGGGCTCTGTGCGAGATGACAAATGGGTAGGGCCCCTCCCTCATCTTGCAGATTGTGAGAAAGACAAAAGCCAGAGTTTGGGGACTGTGATATAAATTACAAGTAAAGCAGCAAGCTGAGAGAGAGTCACAGGGAAATTTTTTATCTCTGTTTGACTCCAAGTCTGCGACTATGGGAGAAACAAGACCATTTTGGGGTGTTAATGTTGTGAACCCCTCAATCACATGCTCAGGTTGCATATGTGTATGTAGCATAAAAATACCACAGTCTCCGCTTTACCTCATTTCCAAAAGAAAACACAGACCCTGGGTAAATGCCTGAAGCCCCTGGAATCTTGCAATGCCCAGAGATTGGGGTGCCTTTAACCTCTCCAACAATATTTCTCTTGCAGGTTTTGCACGTGTTCCCAAAGTGCTCCAGGGATTGCCATAGTACAGTCATACCTCAGGATGAATACGCTTCAGCTTAAATATTTTCGGGTTGGGCTCCGCGGCGACCCGGAAGTAACGGAACAGGTTGCTTCTGGGTTTCACCACTCGCGCATGTGCAGATGCTCAAAATGACATCACGCGCATGTGCGGAAGCGGCGAAACGCGACCTGTGCACATGCAGACGCACAGTCATGTCTTACATTCGCTTCAGGATGCGAACGGGGCTACGGAACGGGTCCCGTTCGCATCCAGAGGTACCACTATACTTGAAAGAAAAGCGGTTAACACTGTAGGCCAATACAGGCTCGCAGGGTAGTTGGCATGGTGGAGCAAACTTTCCTTCAGAAGCAGAGGAAGCCACCTTCTACGAAAGACCCATCCACACTTTCGTTCACCCTGTGATTTCTAGTCCCAGGTCTGAGAGGTTTTTGTTTTGTCTTGTCTTGCCACTTTCCCCCAGGAAAACTGGTTGATCTTGGTCAGTGTTGTGTACAACAGCAGTTCTCCAGGATTTAATGAGATATTCCAAGCCTTACCTGGAGATCCCTGGATTGAATCTGGGACATTCTGCATGCAAAGCAGGTGATCTTCCATCGAACTATGGCCTCCCCTATTCTGGAGGATTTATCATTTGAGATAATATACTCCTGCAGTAACTCACACAGTATCTGGGATCAAAGAACCAACAAGAATCCTTATAGGGCTGCCATACATACAGAATATCTTGGACATATCTGGGATTCGTCCGGGTGGAATTTCTGAAAATCAGTGAAAATCCAGGTGTATGGCAAGTGTTGATTTTTTTGCCAAATTTCTAAAAAAAAAAAATATAGCTCAAATACTTCAATTTTTTAAGGAGATTTTGTGTCTGGATTTTCACTTTTTGAAATATGGCAACCCTATCTTAGCAACGCAGAGATGGCATAAGCAGACTCAAGTCCCTTAGTTGAGAATAGCTCTCAAGAATCCCGATTCCTAGTTTTCATAAATATATATCACTGGAAATTGCAAAGCCAGTATTTTTGGACAATAACATTGTACCATTAATAGATTTTGTTAAAGGATATTTTCTCCATTTAAATGACCCCAGAGCATGGTGCAGCATAAAAACACATAATTAAGACACAATGCTGGTTAGCAGGTCTTTCCCTCATTGTTGTGCTCAGCTGTTGTTGTTTTTAAATGGTTTGTGAGTATATGAGGGAATGAAAAATAAACTATTAAGCATGACCTCTTTCGTCTCACAATTGGTGTCTTGTGTATTAAAGTTAGCCCTGTTTAGGGAAGCTTTTAATATCTGAAGGGCTATTGTATTTTAATATTTTGTTGGAAGCCACCCAGAATGGCTGGGGAAATCCAGCCAGATGGGCGGGGTATAAATAAATTTATTATTATTATTATTATTATTATTATTATTATTATTATTATGTCACATACTTAAAAAAAATCGAAACTTGGATGCAACGCAAGTGTAGTTACAATTACATCTGTTAATTATTTACATGGCAGCTAATTACTCATTTTAATTATTTAATTAGTTTACTAGCACTAGTTCAGTCATTCTGCTACTGCCTCTCAGCTCTTCCTAGGACTTGCTAGCGTCTATTTTCCTTCCTTCCTTTGCTGCTTCTTCTGAATTATTCTCTCTGCCCCAGATTGTTTTCATAGCTTTTCCATTTTGGTGAGGAATGCAAGAGATCCCGGTTGCTGTGCCAGCCGCCTCAGGAAGTTTATTGAGAGATGCTGTTGGCAACCTTGCCTCCTTCAAAGCTGAGGTCATTTGTGAAGGGAACCCGGGGTGACTTTGGGAGGATGGAATTTGCTTTGCCATTCACCGAGCCAGCCGGAGTCTCCAAGTGGTGTTTCGCTCTATAAAACAGTTCCAGCCAATTCTTCAAAATTTGTTTTCCAGATTAACAAATGCCTTTCTACCACCACACGGAGATTTACACAGAACCAGCCACAACTGCACAGTCACAAGAGACCTCTCAAAGCCAGAGGCAAATGTTCGGCCAAAAATGTCCAGAAAGAAGGACCGAAATCAACATCTTACTTATTTAATAAATATGAACGAATCTTTATTGCTAAAAGCTATGAGCCGTCAAAATTGGTCACAAGACGTAGAATACAAATAATTGATTTAAAACAGCAACAGCAAAGCAAACATACAAAAATGTAAAAAATCACTCTTGCCTAAGTTAAGCACTCCACATCTCACACTCCCCCTTATGGTACTTGTCTTGGAGCCTAGCTGTCAACTTAACTTGCAGCCAAGGCAAATTTTTGCAACCAGTGCAGTAATAAATACATTACTGCGGGCCAGCAAAATAGAGTTTTTAATAAACATATATATAGGAAGAAAAAAAAAGGTATCATACATTATATCTCCCCAACCCAACGCAACCCAACCCAACCAATGTTTAGAAAGTAGTTTAAGATATTTTTTCAGGCTTTACAGCCACAGAAAATAGTAATAAACAGTGATAAAAAATGAGGTGCCATTACTTGTACAATACTTACTCATTACTTATGTGAGCTTTGGGTTCCACCACAAAATGGCTGCCATGGGCAGCTAAAAAGGTGCCAGTACATCATACCAGTAACTATTATCACAAAAACCCCTGCTTATAAAGTATTGTGTTGGGTTTGATTTTTTTTCATTCCAGAAACTTAGAAACCATGTTCATCTTTCAATAAAATTGTGTTTTTGAGGGTTTATTCCAGCTGGCATTTGTTAACTTAATGCAAATAACACGGCCATTCCCCCATATTTTCCTGAAACATTCTGAAATAGATGCTGGCTGAAAGACTGGCTACTTCTTGAGAACACAGACATTTTGGATTTAGAAGGTTTTAACAATGTTTTTGGGTGGCATGCATATTTGTGGTACGACAAGGTTAAAGCACATAAAGCATTTAAGAACCATATTGTCAGGAAAGCTTTGTTCAATGTTTGGATAAGATATAAGGATTTATTGGAAAATAAAACACCAAGGTGGCTGTCACCAATGGAAGCAAAAGCTCAGAAAAAACTCAATATGGAGGCCAAATGGCCGAAATATTGGGAAATCTTGGAACAAGAGGGAGATAGACTAAAATTGCAGAGTTTTGAGAAACTAAAAAGTGTGAGATTGGCTTCATTACTATCAGATAATGGAGGCATATAATTTGGACAAGAAAATTGGCTTCCAGGTGGAAAAATCAAAATTAGAAAAAGAACCGTTAGAAGCCAAAACTAAGATTTTGTCAAGGATGTATAACTTGCTGTTGAAATGGAACACTCAGGATGAAATGGTGAAATCTGCTATGATTAAATGGGCACAAGATGTTGGACATAACATTATGTTTGCGGACTGGGAACAGTTGTGGACCACCGGTATGAAATTTACGGCATGTAATGCCTTAAGACAGAATATTATGAAAATGATATATAGGTGGTACATGACCCCAGTCAAGCTTGCAAAAATATATCACCTGCCCGATAATAAATGTTGGAAATGTAAAGAAACTGAAGGTACATTCTTTCACCTTTGGTGGACGTGCCCAAGGATTAAGGCTTTCTGGGAAATGATTTATAATGAAATGAAAAAGGTATTTAAATATACCTTTCTGAAGAAACCAGAGGCCTTTCTTCTGGGCATTGTCGGCCAATTGGTGCCAAAGAAGGACAGAACTTTTTTAATGTACGCTACAGCAGCAGCAATAATACTTATAGCAAAGTATTGGAAGACACAAGATTTACCCACTTTGGAAGAATGGCAGATGAAGATGATGGACTATATGGGACTGGCAGAAATGACTGGCAGAATCTGGGACCAGGGAGAAGAGGCGGTGGAAGAAGATTGGAAGAAATTTAAAGACTATTTACAGAAATATTGCAAAATTAATGAATGTTAGAATGATGTTGGATAGAAATTAAGTGGTTTCCAGCTGTAATGCTTTAAGAATATGGAAGAAGGGTAGTAAAAAAAAAAAATAACTAAAATGGTGCTGGATTGGAAATAAGTGGTATGGGCAACAAAGTTAATAAGAATATGCAAAAATGAATTGATAATGGATGAAAATACTGAGTTATAAAATGTTAAGTTCTAGAGATAAGATAAATGAAAGAGGGTAAGGATTTGCTGATTTGATTATTTAAATGGGAATACAAGAAGGGGAGTTGTGAGGAAGTCAAAGAAACAAGCAAACGAGTTTTATGTTATGAAAAACAATTGTTCTTAATTTTTCTTGTTTCTGTATGTTTTATTTATCTTTTTATTTTTTATTTTTTCTCTTTTGTTATTATGTGTTTTTGTATGTTTGTTTTTGTGAAATCTTAATAAATATTTCTTTAAAAAAAAAATGAAATAGGAAATAGTTTTTCCATTGGCGACCAAGGCATAGCCTTGCGCATATTAGAAGGCATATTAGGTAAATAAATGTATGTCCACTTTTTCTACTTCTGTGTGGATTACTTGCAAAAAAAAAAAAAAAGTTTTGGGATTTCTTTTGTGTTTTGCAACACATTGCTCCAGAAATGTTTTATCCTGACACAAAACCTGAAAATGTGTACCAAGTCCACTTTAATTGCTTCGCATCTCCAGCATCTTATCTTAGTTTTCTAAATTACACCTGCAAGGTGTTAAATGCCACTGATACATGTATTTGAAAAATGTTTTCCTCTTTGCACACTAGTTATTGAAATAATTTATACTCTGCCCTTCCACAAAAGGTCTGTTCTTCTAAGGATCTAATTTCATATTTACCAGAAGATTATAAAAAGTAACTGTGCAGTCCTGGGACAATTAGTGCAAATGTTTAAAGCAGTTGGCAACTGGACTTCACCCTGTTGATTCACAGGACTTTTGCCTGCAGGGCAAGGCCTGGTTCACAGATGTCAGGGTTAAGCAAACGTCTCGTAGACTTTTATTGCCACCAATTTAACCTCACGTCTTCAGAGGCAAAGTTGGATTTGGAACATATTTGATATAGCCTTTGAAGTCAGAAATGGTACAGATGTTCCACATATGATAAGCACCTTCAGATCCTTAGGAATTCTGTTTTTTACGCGTGAAAATGGGTAAAGAGACTAGAACTCCTTTTGTTTTTTATTCAATCAAGAGTGGTTGCCATGTGTCCTCTTTTCCCAGGACATGTCCTCATTTTGAGGCTTAAAATTTGAGACAAATTGCATTTATGTGCTTTGAATGGCCGTCATAGCATCATAGCGTCCTCTTTTTTGCTCTTCAAAATATGGCATCCCTATGACTTTCTTTCAAACATGTTATCCTTATGAAAATTCTTCAGCATTTTAGTTTGATTTCCCCCCTAACGTGTTCATTTTGCGTATTCAGCTTTAGCTAATGTAAACACTTTTGCAAGCATTTTTTCTAATACCATGCAATTTTGTATGTTATTTTCTCTCTCAGATTTTTTTTTTTGCATATTTCCCTCAATTTTTGCATTTTTCTAATATAAGCATTGTTTGGTTGGACAACTGCATCACAAAATTCAGGTGGATGGCTGTGTTTCAGGTCCCATTTTTTTTCAGAAAGTGCAAATTTGACAATTTTGCTTTAATTGCGTATTGAATTGAATTTGACCTGCATCCCTAGACTTCACTGACTTATTTTGGGAGTCAACCCACTCTGGCTTGGGTCCCCCCCCCCAATGTTTTGTACTTCTTCAGACCTTGGGGTTCTCCCAACATTGTTGACACCTCCCTCTTTTGTGTGGGTGGTACCATTTTGGCTACATAAGCAATGACACACACTTCTCAGCATCAGGAATACGGAGAATGATTCATGGGGACTGGGGCCAAAACAGTGTGAGTAAGAGGATTATCAAAACATGTTGCCCATACACTAATTCCAAATTATCATATTGTAATACACTTCTTCCGCAGTCCCCAGCTATAAACATATACACAATTCCAGACTGTTTTTCAGATGCAGAAATATTTTGTTGCGTATTCATAAGGAACTTATACAGCTTTTAAAAGCTAAAGTTTCCCTACTCTTGTTTAAGGCCTAGTATTTGCAATCTTTGCAGCACAGCTGTGGAAATATATGTTATGCCTTTGTGAGGCTTGGTGTTCTCTTCAGAATTCTATGCAAAGCCCTGGAAGAAACATGCTATTGTCTTCACTGTAGATCTGTTCAAAAATGATATTTAGAGAAGAACAGAAATTCTGTGCCTTGCAGCATTATCTCATGCATGTTTTCTCATAAGCAAGACATGTAGAGTTCAATGGGACTGTTATGTATTCAGTGGTCTGTGTTTGCCTGAGCTTGAGTCTGGACTAATGATTCTGAGCCCCTGTGTTCTGATTCAGTATGTGATAGGAGGATTTGGGCTACTGCCATTGGCCCATAAACTCTGAGTTATGATTCGCAGCTTGGGCATTTAGATAGCCAATCACATTGAGAGTGGGAGTGGCCCAGACCTTCAGAAATCTTTATAAGCAGTTGCTTTGCCCCTGTTGCTCAGTTCTGTTAGTTCAATAAAGGCTCTTGCTGTTATTGCTGTGTCTTGCTTCGTGGGAAGCAAGGGACTCTTCAGGGACCATTTCCAAATGAAACATATATTGGATGCAAGATTCAGGTAGGTAGCCGTACTGGTCTGATGCAGTCAAAATAAAAAATAATAAAAAAACTTGTCCAGTAGCACGTTAGAGACCAACTAAGTTTGTTCTTGGTATAAGCTTTCGAGTGCATGCACACTTCTTCAGATACACTGAAACAGAAGTCACCAGACCCTTATATATAGTGGGAGGGTGGGGTGGGGTTTTTCTCAGGAGGGTAGCAGGAGATGGGTGATTGACTCAATGAGTATGGTAAACCTGTTGACGACAGGAATGCACACGAAAGCTTATACCCAGAACAAACTTAGTTGGTGCTACTGGACAGCTTTTTTACTTTTTAAATTTATATTGGATGTTAGTTTGCAGCCCTATCCTATGTAGAGTTGAATGAGCCCACACTGAAATCAATGATCTGACATGTTCACGTAACTGCAACTTTACACTTTGGTGCAATGCATGCTTCTTTGAAAGTAAGTTTCATTGAAATCTGAATCTGCCAAGTAAACATTATTGAGATTGGGCTGCCTGGCTGCACTCACAAGCAGACTTAGAAATGGCAGTGATTGGTGCAGTGTGGGGTAGGCATTTACCTAACCTCCCAGCAAATCAGTTGCTGCTATCTACCAGAAGGTGAGGTGGCCGTGTGGGTGGCATGATGCAAATGGACCAGCAAGAAAGCCTATTTAAAACCAATGGTATGTTTACACCACACACCCCTCCCTGCTGCCTCACTCCTTCCCCTCTTAGTACAGTAGCACCTCGGGTTACATACGCTTCAGGTTACATACGCTTCAGGTTACAGACTCCACTAACCCAGAAATAGTACCTCGGGTTAAGAACTTTGCTTCAGGATCAGAACAGAAATCGTGCTCTGGCGGTGCGGCAGCAGCAGGAGGCCCCATTAGCTAAAGTGGTGCTTCAGGTTAAGAACAGTTTCAGGTTAAGAACGGACCTCCGGAACGAATTAAGTACTTAACCCGAGGTATCACTGTAAGTGGTAGTGACTCACATGCTGTGAGGTCAGGTAAGTGTCTCCACCCCCATTCACTCCTTCCACTGAAATCAATGGGACTTCTTTCCAAATAATTGACATCACAATCAGACAGTTAAGTTATATGCAGCCCAATCCTATGCATTTTTACTAAGAATTCTTGTTGAGTTCAGAGAGGCTTGCTCCCAAGGAAGCATCTTCAAGACTGCAGTCTTCGTTTCAAAAAGAAAAGTTACTTTTGAAAAGAATGGGGTGGGCATCTGCACATCTAAAAATACAATTGACTGTATTATTTATGTGGAACAGTGCAGCTCTGTGGATTTCCCCCATCTGTTCAGCTGCAGAAAACTAAATTGAAGTTAAATGGGCTTTTAGAAAAATCATTATGGCTTAAATTGAACATGATTCATTGGGAAAATAAAGCCATATGTGTTGCATTAGTTTTTCATCTTTGCTCTGTCCCAGTTTTGCTTGATTGGATTCATGTCGTATTTGGTATTTTAGATGTGACACAGCAATTTAGAGCTGAAGAAGACCACTCTGCATTTCAAAGTAGTGTTTACAGTTCCATTACATAACTTACTAACTAAAAAAACCAATAGAAGTTGGAGTCATAAGATTCTACAAGCTTCTCTGGACTGAACTGCTCTAACACCATGCCTACATTGCATTGTTGATGTGCATACCACAGTAATTCATGCCTTCATCACATCCCGACTGGATTCCTATAACATGAAAAGCATTTGGATGTTTCACTTGGTGCAGAATACATCCCACCAAGCAGCTGACCAGAGTTGGCTGCGGGAACTTATTGCACCAATTTTACAAGAACTGCCCTGGCTCTTGCTTGGCTTCCAGGTCCAGTTAAAAGTGATAGTATTGACTCTATAGGCTCTATAGTCATGGTTGCTCATACTGTTGAAGCAGACCCTGCGAGTGTTCCTATTTTCCAGGGACAGTCCCAGATTTACGGAAGCCGTCCCAGTTTCTGATTTGATCCTGGAATCTCCTGCTTTTCCTTAGGATGTCCCTATTTTCATTGGAGAAATGTTGGAGGTTATGGAGATATGGGACTCCCGAGCCACCCAGGGGCGAAGGAAGGCTCACCGGCACCCGGTGCGGCGTGTGGGGCAAACCGCTCGGAGGCGTATGCGCGTGCAACGTACGTATGGCGCATGCACAGCGCTGCTACGTGCCACACATGCGCCGATGGGTGAATCATAGAATCATAGAGTTGGAAGAGACCACAAGGGCCATCGAGTCCAACCCCCTGCCAAGCAGGAAACACCATCAGAGCACTCCTGACATATGGTTGTCAAGCCTCTGCTTAAAGACCTCCAAAGAAGGAGACTCCACCACACTCCTTGGCAGCAAATTCCACTGTCGAACAGCTCTTACTGTCAGGAAGTTCTTCCTAATGTTTAGGTGGAATCTTCTTTCTTGTAGTTTGGATCCATTGCTCCGTGTCCGCTTCTCTGGAGCAGCAGAAAACAACCTTTCTCCCTCCTCTATGTGACATCCTTTTATATATTTGAACATGGCTACCATATCACCCCTTAACCTCCTCTTCTCCAGGCTAAACATGCCCAGCTCCCTTAGCCGTTCCTCATAAGGCATCGTTTCCAGGCCTTTGACCATTTTGGTTGCCCTCCTCTGGACACGTTCCAGTTTGTCAGTGTCCTTCTTGAACTGTGGTGGCCAGAACTGGACACTGGACAGAACTGGGTGGTTTGCCGACGCGGCGCCGTATGGATGCTGGTGGGATCCTCTACTCGTGGCTGCAGCTCTGAGAGAGCTGGAGCTGTAAAGCCGCACACAGCCAATAGCTAGCAGGTACGCTTGCCTTGCGTGCCGCTTTGCAGCCCTGGCTCGCTGTAGGCTTGGGAGTTGCTGGGGGGGAATGTCACCCCCGTCAGGATGGCACCCAGAGCACGGTGCACCTGCCTTGCTCCGCCTCTGAAGCTACCTGAAGGCAGCCCTGTATAGGGAAGTCCCCCCGCCCCCCGCCCTGTTTATATATATATGTTGGAAGCTGTCCAGAGTGGCTGGGGCAACCCAGTCAGATGGGTGGGGTATGAATAGTACAATTATTATCATTATTATTATTGAATAGGACATCCCTATTTTCACCAGAGAAATGTTGGAGGGTGAGCCTACCTGCAAATTAAAGTAATCCTCACAGACCTTGCTCACTCTTTCTGAAATACAGTGGCTGACCAAGTAGAATATGCCCTTTTAAAACTATGGTACTACCAACATTGCAGAATTTCCTGCCTAGAATGTTTGCCTTCCTCCTTTCCTTCCTGCTGTTTTTTGGAAGACTAGATCTGACATGTTTCTGGCCTGTATGGGTTACTATGAACTGAGGCAGTTAATTTTACTTGTTGTTTACATTCCATTGGTTCATGTGGTTGCTTCATTTTAGAGTTTTGCAGACTTCCTTTTAATAAAGTGGAAAGGCGAGAGACACAATAGGGGAATTGCTAGCTTGTCATTGGGAAGCTGGGCGTTCTTCATTCTGCTAGCTGATATTTGATGTACCAGATGTCTGGACTTCCTTTGGGGGTGAGAGTGGCTCCTCCTCTCTTTTATTGTTTTTAAATTGACATTTTACTTAAATAGATTTTCAAACTACTGCCAAAATAGTTTTATTCCATGAGAATAACACCTCATTAACAAAACTAGTGCATTTTTGATCATTCTTCTCGTCCTTGGGTCCAGTAGCATTCCAAAATGAGATAAGATAAAAAGGTCACTGTTGTTCAAGCAGGGACTTATGTTTGGTTTGTCTCTTTGCATAAATGTTCATAAAAGGTCAATTTACTCATCAGCATGGCTCATCAAACCCTACACAACTATCCCCTTGTAGACAATACATTTCCCCCAAATATATTGCCAGAAGCATTGAGATGATGTCAGCAAATTATCACCAGAGCTTTATGGGTTTTCAGAATATTTGGCTTTAAGTAAACCCAGAAGGATTATTAAGGGTCTTAGTGTTATAAGGTACCTGGTTATAACCTTAATCTTTCTAGCAGGCTTCCTCAAACTCAGCCCTCCAGATGTTTTGAGACTACAGTTCCCATCATCCCTGACCACTGGTCCCACTAGCTAGGGATCATAGGAGTTGTAGGCCAAAAACATCTGGAGGCCCGAGGTTCCCAGTATAAACTCACTTCGTAGACAATGCTTCTTTACTGCTGGTGGATTATTATTTTTTATTATTTATTTGGTTTTTCAAATCACATTTTTACAATCACATATCCAACCTAAAACATGAATGAACGAATCTTTATTTGCCTCAGCCATCAGCCATAGAAATAAAACAACAATACGATATACAAAGAATAGAAATAAAATGTCAATTATATAAAATTCATTTTAGGGCTTTGAATCAGTAGTCAAATAGTGGATCTTATTCTAATTGCCCCAGCTAAAAACCTTGCAAGCTTTGCTGTCAACCTGCTCATCTTGATCTGCAAAGAGAAGGGACATTGTGGCAGTGGCTGGGCTGCCCGGAATGGGCAATAAAAGAGGGGTAATAACCTCATTCCTCAAGTCTTTATAAAGAGTGCAACCGAGAAGGGCATGTGCTGAATCGGTACTGCCATCTCAACAGGGACATAAGGGTTTTTTGTGTGGAATCTGTTGGAATCGTCCCTCAAGTACAGCTGAGGGCAAATCCATGCCATCTTGCGAGAGTAAAAGCGCGTCTATATTTTAGAATTGCTAGGTTATGCAGATAGGGTGCCAGAGAGTCAAAATGGGTAGGTGGGAAATTGCCATACCATGGGCAGAATTTCCTTATTGTGGCCAAGTTGTTCTGATGCTCGATATGATTTTGGCACTGACAAATTAGACTGTTTGCTTTACTAAAACCCAAAGTGAGTAGCTGTTGTGGTGATAAACCGCAAGAGTGAAGTTTTTGATAGACAATTTTAGTCCAGGCGCTCTTGTGACAACCTTGCAGCACTAGGGATATTGGACTAGGGAAATTTGAGTTTAGGCAAAACCAATAGTTAAGTGTCCAGATCCGCAGTTCTACCGAGGGAAGATTAGCCTCTAGGCACAATGATGCGTTTGGGGCACAGGGTGGTACAGAGAAAATTTACCTTAAGAACTTTGATTGGACAGCTTCTGTAGATCCCAGGTAAGTGCCTGTCCAGATCTGAGCCCCATATAATAACTTTGCTAGGGGTTTAGCTTGGAACACTTCCAGGACTGATGGTGTACGTTTACCACCTTTTGTGTAGAAAAAGTGTCTCAGAATTTTGGCGCTTTGGGATGCTTTTTCTTTTGCACATTTCTGGTGTTTTCCCCATTTTCCATAGACTGGAAAATAAGGCCAAGATATTTGAAAACTTTGACCTGTTCAGTTAGCTGGTTGTCCATGTGCCATCTATGGGTCCTATAGTTTCTTGGGGAAACTAACAGTATCCCCAGAAAATTTACTAGCCTGGCCTCCAGTAACTACAACTGAGGTCAAAAACCTCATTATGGAGCTAAAAAACAACAAAGCACCAGGCATCAATCACTTGCCTCTGGAACTCTTGAAATCTAACATCGATTGGTGGGCACCCCTCCTTGCGGTAATATTCTCACTTACTGATTCATCTGGTTTACTCCCCAACGCTTGGGCCACAGCAGTAAGGTAAAGGTAAAGGTAAAGGGACCCTTGACCATTAGGTCCAGTCGTGACCGACTCTGGGGTTGCGGCGCTCATCTCGCTTTATTGGCCAAGGAAGCCGGTGTACAGCTTCCGGGTCATGTGGCCAGCATGACTAAGCCGCTTCTGGCGAACCAGAGCAGTGCACGGAAAAGCCGTTTACCTTCCCGCCGGAGCGGTACCTATTTATCTACTTGCACTTTGACGTGCTTTCAAACTGCTAGGTTGGCAGGAGCAGGGAACGAGCAACGGGAGCTCACCCCGTCGCGGGGATTCAAACCACCAACCTTCTGATTGGCAAGTCCTAGGCTCTGTGGTTTAACCACAACAATAGTCATCCCTATATTCAAAAAGGGCCTCACTTCTGATCCGGCTAGCTACAGACCCATCGGTTTGTTACCTATAACTAGTAAACTATAGGCAAAGCACCTCTATAACAAACTAGCCAACTGGATTGATGATGAGGCTATTCTCGCCGAAAAGCAAGCAGGATTTAGGCAAGGTAGATCCACCCTAGATCATTGCTTTGTTCTAGCACATCTCATTGACAAGTATGCTAAGAAACCACGTGGTGTGCTTTTTTCATCGATTTGAAAGCTGCATTTGACTAAGTTCCGTGAGAAAGACTGTGGGATCAGCTGAACTCTTCAAGTATAGGCAAAAGACTACTGTACTTGGTCAAATGCTTATATAAAGATACTGTGTTGAAAGTGCGCTGCTCCACAAATGGACAACTTACAGGACCTGTACCAGCCACAAAAGGAGTCGAGCCCCAGCACTGTTCAACTTATATATAAATGGTATTGTCCAGTGTCTAACATCTCCAGAATATCATGCCCCTAAACTGGCCACAAAACCCATCTCAATACTATTATATGCAGATGATACAGTTCTTCTATCCCAAATAAAAGTAGGCCTAAAAAGACTGATGAGGGCATTTTCAGGATATTGCCAGAGAGAACAGCTGGCCGTGAATTACAAGAAACCAACATACAACATAAAGACAAGATTCCAGAGAATCTCCTGGACTTCCCTCCTCCCCTTTGTGGATCCGACTGTTAATCATTTCCTCCTGCAACTTTTATAACAATCCAAATCTTTTACATCTCCATTATATCTAAAATTCACCATAAAACTACAAGTGATTCAAATCCTACTAACAATTTTAACTGTTTACAATGGTTTTTAAGATAAATTATAATCTCCCCCCCCCATTCTTTATTAATATTTTGGTCTTCCTGGTTTCTGATTCTTCTGGTCAGTTTTGCCATTTTGGCATAATCCATCAACTTAATCTCTTTTTCTTCTCTGGTTGGGACTTTATCTTCTTTCCATCTCTGGGCCAGTAACATCTGGGGGATTATTTTAAGTTGGTCATGCGTCCTGCTTCATTTCATCTAACCTCCTTAGCAACAAGATTGACAGATTTTTACTTTTTTTAAAAAATATCAGCCTTCTCTGCCACCACCTGATTGAGTCTTGGTGAGACTAAAAGGTTAGTTCTCTTCCAGCTTTTAGACATCCCCACCTGGGATCACCTTAAAGGTAAAGGTAAAGGGATCCCTGACCATTAGGTCCAGTTGTGAACAACTCTGGGGTTGTGGCGCTCATCTCGCTTTACTGGCCGAGGGAGCCGACATTTGTCCGAAGACAGTTTTACCAGGGCATGTGGCCAGCATGACTAAGCTGCTTCTGGCGAACCAGAGCAGCGCACGGAAACACTGTTTACCTTCCCACTGGAGTGGTACCTATTTATCTACTTGCGCTTCGTGCTTTTGAACTGCTAGGTTGGCAGGAGCAGGGACTGGGCGACAGGAGCTCACCCCGTCGCAGGGATTCAAACTTCTGACATTCTGATCGGCAAGCCCTAGGCTCTGTGGTTTAACCCACAGCACCACCCGCCACCTTAACATCCAGCTATCTCACTGGCAGAATTGTCTGTGCTGAGGGACCTGGTTGAAAGAGATGCTGGAACTGATAGAGACTTTGCTTGATTCAGCAGGGCTCCTTATCTTATAAGGTTATGGCAAGCCTTAGAATCCTTATGGGAGGGAATCTTTCATGGCCATACTGATATAATTTAGAAGACTCCTAGGGGCTCCGCTGTAAAACTCAGTCCTTTAATGATTCCCGCAATGACTAAGCTCTGATCAATTTTGGAGTAAAACCAGGCCTCCCTCCCCCCAAATGTAGTGACTTTTATATACTCAAGGGACTCCCTGCACATGAAGCATAAAGTTTGAAAATTAAATTACCACTATGGTCTGCCGCAACTGTCACTGAATCCTTCTCCCACTCTGCTTCAGTTTGCTTACCTTGCTTATTTTTGCGACGAGAGCTCTCTCTTTAAGTTCATTCCAGTCTTGGTGTCATCCATCTGCAATTACACTGCTCTTGCAAGCGAGTCAAGCTATGTCACACCTTTTGGCTGCCATTGGCCTTAGCTACTCCAGTGTCACAATCTGTGATGTCATAGAGACTTGGACCACACAACTGTCTGCTTTGGAACAATATGGGGGGGGGGGGAGAAACTTATTCTGTGTTCTGAGGAGGCTCAGCTGCATTCTGGGTAAGTTTACACTAAGCAAAAGGGTACAAGAAGAGTTTTTGAATAACACCTTGCTAATGCCCATTGGTCGAGCAGTTTCAGATCCTAATTCTGGAAAGAGATAGACCTCTGTAGCAACTTAACATTGTAGGGGATGAATGCTTAGAGAGAGAGAGAGAGAGAGAGAGAGAGAGAGAGAGAGAGAGAGAGAGAATATTTACTTTGTGCAAACCCTTTGAGGTGCCATGTTTAAAAAAATGATATGTATAGACCAGGGGTCGGCAACGTGCGGCCCATGGGCCGGAGGCGGCCTGCGAAGACCATTTTACCGGCCCATGAGCTGCCCCTGAACCCAGCCTCCCGCTTGGCGAGTCCCCCCCGTGCTGTGCTAAACTGGCGCAGTGGAGGGACTTGCCAAGCGGCGCCAGAAATCACGTCTGCGCATACACAGATACCGGAAATTGCATCTGCGCGTGTCCAGATGTCGGAAATCGCTTCTGCGCAAGCGCGATTTTCAGCGTCTGGGCATGCACAGAAGCGATTTCCAGTGTCGCACTGTGCCAGTCCGGCCCACAGATGATCTCCGTGGGAGTGATCCAGCCCATGGCCAGTAAACCTTGCCGACCCCGGTATAGACTCATGTGATGTGCGTTAGTTCTACATTATTGTTAGCCGAAGGACCATGAATGGTGTAGATGCATATTTTCTGGAATGGCCTGGTGGACACCCAGAACATTGGGATAAACTAGAGATATGGCTATGGTGTGTTATGACTGTGTTTCTCAGCCAGATGGGTGGGGTATAAATAATAAAATTATTGGTTTTATTATTATTATTAATAATAATTGAATTAATATACAGCCCTATACTTGGAGGTCTCAGGGTGGTTCACAGAATAAAATCAAAATATAAAACCACAAAATACATACTCAAAAGCATTCAACAGACGGGGAGCCACTGCAGAGAAGGCCCGTTCTCGTGTTTCCTCCCTCCAGATCTCTCAAGGAGGAGGCACAAGAAGAAGGGCCTCAGAAGATGATCTCAGGGTCTGGGTAGGTTCATATGGAAAGAGGCGGTACTTGAAGTATTGCGGCCAATCAAGGCTTTATAGGTCAAAACCAGCACTCTGAATTGAGCCCGGAAACTAATTGGTAGCCAGTGCAGTTGTACCAGGATCGGTGTAATATGCTCAGAGCATCTTGCTCCGGTGAGCAACCTGGCCGCTAAATTCTGCACTAGCTGAAGTTTCTAAACCGTCTTCAGAAGCAGCCCTACGTATAATGCATTGCAATAATTTAACCTTGAAGTTACCAGAGCATAGATGACAGTAGTTAGGCTATCCAGATAGGCTGGGCATAGCTGAGCCACCAGTCGAAGCTGATGGAAGGCACTTGGGGCCACTGAGGCCACCTGAGCCTCGAGCGACAGCAAAGGATCCAGGAGTACCTCCAAGCTACGAACCTGCTCCTTCAGAGGAAGTGTAACCCCATCAAGAGCAGGTGATCTCCCACCCGTCCGGTCTAGGGAACCACCCACTAATAGTGCTTCAGTCATATCTGGATTGAGTTTCAGTTTGTTGGCTCTCATCCAGTCCATTACCGAGGCAAGACACTTTGTTGTTCTTCTTGTTGGTTGTTTAGTTTGACTCTAATTGTTCTGCTGCAACTACAGAAAAGTATTGCAGAAAGCAGATGGGCAGCTCACAGAAATGAAGACCGAGGCAGGGTGGGGGGCAGAGACAGTGGCGGAGCTTCATACTCCGGCACCGGGGGGCGGAGAGCAGGCAGGGCTGGGTGGCATGGCACACGTCCTGGGGGCATGGCGCCCAGCGAGGGTGGGGGGCAGCCACGATGGCACCCCACCGGGATTGCGCTGCGGGGGGCGGTGCGCTCCCGCCGCCCCCTCTTCCTCCGCCAGTGGGCAGAGATAAGTAAGCCAACATCTTTCCTTACTACTCTGCCACTTTTGCTTTGAAAGATCTCCCTGCTGTTAATAGGTACATTCTCCCTCAAGGTTTAAGCTTTCCAGCTCATGGGAAAACAGCACCGGAGCCCTTCAACAAAGGGAAAAGGCGATGGAAGCTCTCCTTGTGAAGGCAGCTGAATGCCTGCCTATGACCGGAGCACAAAGGCTGGAATTAGAATTTCAAAGCCAACATTATTATCCCTTTCTTGTTTTCTTAGCTGGAAATGCACTCACGTTGTGTGTGTGGACTTGCTTTCAGTTCTGCGCCGCCAACATTTAAGATGAAATTTAAACATGACTTAGGCATTTGGAAAAGGTGCAGCCTCTCTGCATGCCATTGAATCTAGCGGGAACCCAGGATCCTGTGCTTTTACTTGCAATTCTGCTTGAAGTCTCTTTAATGGAAAGCCTTTGAAGAACACAAAGGAAGACGAGGCTGAAGAAGAGTAGGGCACTGAGCGATACAGCCCCGCTAAAACCAGAAGAATAGGAGCCAAAGGTCAGAAAGACTTTACACATGCCAGACCATACTACAGTGGCGACTAACCTGTGGCTCTGCAGGTGATGTTGGATTCCAGGACTGATCAGCCATGGCCCGACAACACCTTGAGGGTCACAGGTCAGCCACCCCATCTTAAAGACTCACTCACAGACTCCACACTCTGGGGAATATTGTAGGGCAGTGGTAAGGAACCTCCCGCCCACAGGCTGATTAAAGCTGGCAGGAGGGGTCCTAATTTATTCCAAGAAGCTGCTTCCCCAGGTGTGGGGTAGGTAAGGGCGAGGCTGTGTGAGAACAATCTCGGACCTTGTTCCTCGGCAAGTGGGGTTTGTGGTTGCCTTTTAAACTGTGGCAATCACTCCCCCCAGAAGACACGGCTGGTCCTCAACTTAGATGGCTTTTAAAAAAGTGTTAGACACATTCATGGAGGAGAAGGCTATCAAGTACTCTTTTGATCATGTTCTGTTCGCTGGTTTCCCACTGGCATCTTGTCAGCCACTGTGAAAACAGGATGCTGGGCTAGAATTCTGTAGTGGAGCCAGTCCCACTCTTGGGACTCTTGAAAACAGCACCAACCAGCCATGACCTCACGTTCCACTGGGATTGGCAACACTCCAGAGTGTCAGGAATTCTGGAGTTCTAAGTCACCACTGATCAGCTTGACTTCAAGGCTTCTTTGATCAGCTGGGATCTTCCTTTGCAATGAGGCTTGAAACCATGCTGATGGGCAGTGATTTAAGCTCCAGAGCAATTCTCAGGAAATGAAAAACGTTCCTTCGCAGCATGGCTCGATTTCAAGCCCTGCTGCAAAGGAAAAACGGGTCACTTGTATAGGATTGCACCATCACTGTTGCATTTTCAATTGCCATCGGCGAGTCTACATTCTCACAGGGCTCTTGTCAGTGTTCCCCCCTGCTGGGGTGCAGCTCGCCATCAGATGCCTCATCATGCCAACTCCTGATGAAACCAGGAGTTGGCAGCAAAGCGGGGCAGGGTTGTGCCACCACCCGCTTTATAGCAGTGTCTCTGCCACTTATCTGCTGTTGTCTGCACAGTCCCAGCCTCACCCCTGCCCTGCCCCACATTTTCCCAGTAAGTGGCCGCGGTGCTGCTGTTGGGAGGGAGGAGGGACAGTATCCCTTGCCAAGCTCGCCACTCTTGGTCGACCAAATTTAAGATAATTAGAGGCAAATCATTCCCAGCAGTAATGATATTACTGATCTGCTGCCTCTTCTGTCATTGTTTTATTCTCTCTCTCTCTCTCTCTCTCTCTCTCTCTCTCTCTGTGTGTGTGTGTGTGTCTTTTAATGGAGCTGTTTGGTTTAACAGATTTATAAATCTTTCAAAAAAAGAAAAGAAATAAATTCAATAATAATAATATATTATTTATACCCCGCCCATCTGGCTGGGCCTCCCCAGCCACTCTGGACGGCTTCCATAAAAAAAAATTAAAATGCTGTGATACATCAAACATTAAAAGGTTCCCTAAACAGGGCTGCCTTCAGATGTCTTCTAAAAGTCTGGTAGTTGTTTTTCTTTTTGACATCTGGTGGGAGGGCGTTCCACAGGGAGGGCGCCACTACCGAGAAGGCCCTCTGCGTGGTTCCCTGTAACTTGGCTTCTCGCAGGGAGGGAACCGCCAGAAGGCCCTCGGCACTGGACCTCAGTGTCCGGGTAGAATGAGGAAATTTGCATCAGGAACCCAGAAACTGAATTGGGGTAACCCCAGATTTACCACAGTCCTGTTTCATCCCTGATGGCGCAGATTTCACCATTGAAACACATACAAGTGCACACCAGTATAGTGCATCGTGCCCATGACAATGCTGTGTGTGGTTAACACAATCACATAGCAATGAACCCAGGCAAGAGTCAGACCTCCAAAAAACTTCAAGTAACACTGAAATTAAATTAAATGTAACTAGGACCAGAATAGGAATGGGGTGGGTGGAAGAGAACTATCTTACCTAATACCTTACAGCACAGTTTAGATTCAAGACAGACCCAAACAAAAGGAAGTGTAAATTTAAAAAAAGGATGGATTGGAATAATGGAGGAAGAGAAGACAGCAAAGTACCAAGCATATAACCAATATCCAGTTCTACACACTTTTCGCTGCTCCTAAGAGACTGAACTGGCAGTGGATACATTTAAAACAGCTTCTGAGATGTTCCTTCTATGTCCTTCCTCAAAATCACTGTGATTGGAGGTATACAAGGAGTGCTCTGGTTTGTTGTTGGAAACTACAGCTATCCGCCACCAAATTATGCCCCCTCCTCTGCCTCCTCACTCCTCTCTGCTGGTGTCTTTCCATTTTATGGAGGCTCAAAATGGCCAAAAGTAAAAAAAACCATTTTGAATTTTTGAGGAAGTTCTGAAGCCTAGGGACCAGCCCACTTCACTTTGCACCCAATGCACTATGGATTCCCAAGTGGTCCAGATACCTCTGAAGTTCGTCTATTTGCTTTGGAGTCATTCTGAAGCTTTTATGAGTCTCTAATGTCCAGGTCTAGCACAATAACCAAAGTGAAGATTTTTAGTTGCTTGTGAAATGCAAGAGCCCATGAAATTCGTCTCTGACAGCAAATGGTCAATTATAGTTTGGAAGGCTTTTTTTTCCAGTAGTGAACATCTGGTCCACTACTTTCACCCAAGGACATTTTCCCTCACGAAAGCCTTGTTTCTGCATGTATTTCCTTGTTTATATTTGGAGTGTTCAGAAAGCTCACATCTTCTTTCCGCACTGTTGGCCTTGTCTGCTTGAGTGAACCTACAGAATCCAAAGATTGTATTTCCAATCACTCTTGAACCATGTTGATCCAGGAGAAGTGGCTCTCCTAAGATGAGAGCAACATGAGTTGTCATCTCTCTGAAGAGCTAAAAATATAGGGTAAAAATAACATATGAAAGGTCAGGAGGACACTGTCAGAGTGCTTTTCCTCTGACGAGAAACATAATTGTTCACAACAGTATAAAGTGTCATGTCTGCTTCTGATGGGTAACATCTATTTTCATTTCCAGCACAGACTCTCGTTGTTATCCCCAATGTTATCCCCAATTACTGCTGCTGCGAATAGACTCTTAATTGAATTGTCAGGGACTGTACTTTTTTGCGTTTTGTTGTCATCTGACCCCACAGTTTACTCTTTTTCTCGACACCTGCCTATGCCATAGTAATTGTGTTGGTCCAGTGGTTCTCAAACTTTCCCCTCCACCCTCTGGGCCGCACTTTCAGAATAAAAATTTGCTCAAGCCAACAAGTCCATACAAGTCCTAGCAGTGCTTTTTGGCTTCTAGGAGGAAGGTGAAACGGGAGGCGTACGCTTCCCAGTCTCCAGATGCTGGGTTGAACGGCGAGAAGCTGCTGTCGGTTGCCATTCTGAGTTCCTTTTGTCCCGGAGCTGAAGCCTGGATACACGGTGCGAGGCAGCGGTGCGGCAGGTGGCGGTGCTGCGGTGCTGTGTGTGGCAGTCAGCTCAGCGGGATCCCATCCTTGTCGCCAGTGAAATATACTCAGAGTCGCAAAGTGATTTCATGCTCTTTATTCAGCTCATAGTGGTGAGGAGGAATGAATTAAAGTCCCCGCAAAGTATCTGCTTTATATACATTATTTACACAATGGGCTGCACATGATTGGCTAATTCCGGAATTCTACTGTAAGCCAATCAGGTTGTGGATTCACTTCTATCTGGAGCATGATTGGGTGGTTCCTGCCAACCAATCATACTGCTGCATTGTTCTAGGACCAATCAGACTGCTGCCTTTTGGATCCTATTGTTCTAGGACCAATCAGACTGCTGCAGTTTGGATCCTATTCAACTCAGTACATAACAATATAGAACACAACTACTTCGTAATATGATTATGGGACATCCAGGAACTATAAAACAATGCAGCTACATAAGCACATGAAACACTCCCAAAATGTAATTATCATTGAGCCTCTTACATATGTACCTTAAGTATCTAGACAAACCCAATAAGCGGTGTGAGCTTGCTTTTGCTGGGCAGTCTTGTATATATTAGGTCCAATTTGAGACAAACTAACTCTCATTTCCTCATCAGCACAAGGAAGTCTTTCCCTTTTCTGATCTCTCGTATTTGTCAGAATCGAAAATCCCTGTTCTCAACAACATGTCACGGAGAACCGTAGAAGAATAAACAATGCTCTTGAAGAGATGCATGGCTACAGTTCCTGGTTGTATATCCAAAAAAACCTATACTGTACTGTACTATACTATACTATACTATACTATACTATACTATACTATACTATACTGTGGTACCTCTGGATGCGAACAGGATCCGTTCCAGAGCCCCGTTTGCATCCTGAAGCGAATGCAACCCGTGTCCGCGCACCGCAGGTCGCGATGCGTTGCTTCTGCGCGTGCACATGACGTCATTTTGAGCGTCTGCGCATGCACGGGTGGAGAAACCCAGAAGTAACGCACTCCATTACTTCTGGGTCGCCACAGAGCGCAACCTGAAAATGCTTAACCTGAAGCTACATCAACCCGAGGTATGACTAGACTAGACTAGACTGAAATGTCTAAGTGGTTAAACATTTAAATATTTCTTTGCTTGTCCTTGAATCTTCCTGCCACAGTAAGCATCCTCTTCTGCCTCACAGGTGTAGCCTGCCACTTCATGAGTCTTTTGGGTGTTATAAGGGTCTGTTGTTTTTCTTGCAACAGCTAGCCCTCCAGAAGCACATATTTCCGTTTCAAATACTGAAATATCAAAAAAGATGGATAACAATGTGTAATAGAAAAAGAAGTATGAAATTAGGCTAAAGGTGTGTGAAAGAAAGTAATAGAAGTGGAAAGAAATTGTAATTGAGTAGATTGGAAGTCAAACCCAAAGGTGGGGTGAGGGGTGCTGGATAGTGATGGGGAAAGGAATTATCTGTGGGATTGAGTGTAAGTATGTTTGAACACTTTTAAGGATTGTATGAAATGTATGTTTGTATGCTTGTATATGTGTATTAATGATGAAATATTTTAACAATAAAAACTTATTTAAAAAAAGAAGCACATATTTTACAATTTTGTATCATACCAGAAATGACATAAGAACATACGAACCATTACTGTCTCCAACCAATGTCACATGGGAAACTCACCCCCCCCCCCCAGTGTAAACAGTCCTTGAATCAGGACTATGCCTAACTTGCAGCAGGTAAAGCCAAACATTTAGACCTAAGTGTAGTCCTTGGTTGTTATTCTTGCCCAGAGGAACAGACAAGGGACAGGAGGTTATGAGGAAAGGAAAGGCTGAGCTATTGCTGGTCATATGGCTGCTCTGCTTTTAATGGCAAATTCCAGACAGGCTGGGGTTATAATTTTCTCACCTCCATCTCCCTCTTTCTGTACACATTTAAATAAAAAACTATAACCAGAATGTGCACATCTCTCTTTGTGTCTTTGTGGTGCTATCATTTTGATTTCTTTCTCTTTTTAAAAAAGGTCCAATATGCAACTTAACAATTAAATTAATTAAACTTAATAATTAAATTTAACAGTACAGAACATCATAGAGATAAAAAAATACAACACATACCTGTATATAATATCTAATTTCCTCTACAATATTTATTTATATTGCATTAAAAGATTACCAGATTGTTTACACTATTCATAATTATTAATATTTTGACTTGGGGGGAAATCACAGCAAGTGCAAAAATATCCAAGAGCTGAATCACCCTTTACTTAGCAGAAGCATTTGTCACCATGTACAATACTGCATTTTGCAGCATCGCTGTAAAATATGAAAGGGAAGCCTGCCCCTTTGGACATACAGAAGGCATGTGTCAGGGGGCTTGAGATCAGTTGTGGTTTTCCATTCTGCGTTTATCACTTGCCCCCCTGTGTGATTACTGGCACGGGTTTTTCCTCTCCACACTTCACAGTGATCACCAGATGTCCGTGCACTGCACACGGGTTAAACAGCAACCTCTGCTGCACAATATAGGAGTCAAAGCTCAGACACAACCACAGAGGAGTCAGAACTGCAGTAGGGCAAGCTGCCAGCTCAGGATAGCTACAGGGGAAGCGTCTTTTGGGATTATGGGAAGTAGGCGAAGGCTCAGGAGATGGAAGTCCATCAGCTGCTGTCAATCAGGTTGAAATAAATACTTCACATATTTCCATACAGGACAGAAATCAAGTGCAGGAACACCACTAATGAGGTAACCTCCTAGGGCACAAATTCTGAGATTATTGGATTTAACCTAGACAGCATCTTAAAAAGCAGAGATATCACCTTGCCAACAATGGACCGTATAGTTAAAGCTAGTGATGTATGGAAGTGAGAGCTGGACCATCAAGAAGGCTGATTGCCGAAGAATTGATGCTTTTGAATTATGGTGCTGGAGGAGACTCTTGAGAGCTCCATGGACTGCAAGAAGATCAAACGCATCCATTCTTAAGGAAATCAGCCCTGAGTGCTCATTGGAAGGACAGATCCTGAAGCTGAGGCTCCAATACTTTGGCCACCTCATGAGAAGAGAAGACTCCCTGGAAAAGACCCTGGTGTTGGGAAAGATGGAGGGCACAAGGAGAAGGGGACGACGGAGGATGAGATGGTTGGATAGTGTTCTCGAAGCTACAAACATGAGTTTGACCAAGCTGCGGGAGGCAGTGGAAGACAGGAGTGCCTGGCGTGCTCTGGTCCATGGGGTCACAAAGCGTCGGACACGACTAAACGACTAAACAACAACAAATGTTTTTTATTGGTAACCATCTGTCTCGAGAGATGATGGGGGGGGGAACCTCCCCAAAGTTCTGCCCTCCACATCCAAGGCATGACTTAAAGACTTGCCCATTCTGGTGCCAACAAATGCCAACACAAGGATATCACGTCCCACGTTTTGTATCTTCTTTCAAGCCAACAAAATAACAAGTGGCTGTGCAGAACTGTAATGAGGTCTACACTTTATTTCCCACCCTGGGCTTCTTTGGGAGGAAAGGCATTCTAAAGTAAATATATCTACTATATTTATAATAAATTTAATAATTGAAATAATAAATAAAACAAAGTTTCATGAATAGGCGCAAGAAAACATAAGACGGATGTGTTGAAGCTAAACTCACATTTCCTAACTTCCATTTTTGGATCTTAACTCCGAAGAGCTCCTTGTCTTCCTTAGTTTAATTGTTATTTACATAGGATATTTCCCCTCATTCAGCTTCTCAGAAGGTCATACAATACTGCATTCTGGTAGATATTAAGTTTTAATAACACCTGTGATATTACTGCCTGTGCAGTGCACGCAGTTCTCTATAAATAAGAACCCATAATTGTCTTGGTGTTCTTAACGCATCTCCCTTTCTCATATTCGAGATGCAAGTCAACACGACTCTTGCCACCTCACGAGTTAGTAGTGGGGATTGCTAAATTTCCACTAGATTCCATTCGGTTTCCAGAAATTGCTTTTACATTGTGTGAAAGATCACATAAAACACAGAAATTACCGGGTAAGGAAGCACTGGGGAAACAGAATAAAGTCTTTCCTGAATGCAGCCTATAATTTTGCTATAAGATTTGGTTAGCTCTCCTGTTTGCTGATTTTGTTTTTCTTACTCACAGCCCCCCTCTCCTCTCCCATTTAATAGTCCTCTCCAAACATATCCCAACTTGCAAGAAAACCTGCATAGGAGCTGTGGCATTGTTGAGGAAGGAAGTGGCAAATGGAATTGGCAAACGGGCTGAATTTTAACAAGGCTAAATGAAACACGCTCTCTTGGCGAAATGACAACCAATCAAGCTGATTACAGTATCCCAGTAATTGGCCACGGAGCGTATTAAAGGGGCTTTTTGGAAAGAGTGATTGGAGGCGAGTCATAATGAACTATCTGGCTGGCAGGATGGAGAATGTGCCCACCTTTGATTTCACACTGCACACAGCTGAAACATGAAGGCACATGTTTTCTGAAGACAAGGGAGATGAAGCCCCCAAAATGGAAGGGGGGGAATGCTTTAAGCTAGGAGCAGTGCTTCTTAATAATAATATTTTTTTTATTTATACCCCACCCATCTGGCTGGGTTTCCCCAGCTACTCTGGGCAGCTTCCAACAAAATATTAAAATACAAGAGTCTGTTAAACATTAAAAGCTTCCCTAAACAGGGCTGCCTTCAGATGTTTTCTAAAAGTCTGGTAGTTGTTTTTCTCTTTGAGATCTAGTGGGAAGGGGTTCCACAGGGCAGGTGCCACTACCGAGAAGGCCCTCTGCCTGGTTCCCTGTAACTTGGCTTCTCGCAGGGAGGGAACCGCCAGAAGGCCCTCAGAGCTGGACCTCAGTGTCCGGGTAGAACGATGGGGATGGAGACACTCCTTCAGGTATACAGGACCGAGGCCATTTAGGGCTTTAAAGGTCAGCACCAACACTTTGAATTGTGCCTGGAAACGTACTGGGAGCCAATGTAGGTCTTTCAGGACCGGTGTTATGTGGTTTCGGCAATCGCTCCCAGTCTAGCTGTTGCATTCTCAACACCCCAAACAAACTACAGTTCCCAGGAGGCTTCGATGGGAGCTGTGGTTCTTTAAAGTAGCACGATATTGTTTTAACAGTATGGTGCACATGGGGCGTTATACCATACCCTTGGGGGTGAGGGAACTTCATAAACAATACTGCCCTCAATAAGATAATATTTTAAGGTTGGCCAATGTTTCTCTCCCCTTATTACCAATGGGGTGAAAGAGGCCTGAGACTGAGATGCGGGGCTTGCCTGACTCAGGTCACCTAGAGAATCCACAGTGAAGCAGACATTTGAAGAAGTGACTTCGTGATTCACCGCTGTCCTTCTTGTCCACTTTCCAGCACTAGCTTTTAGCAAATCACAGTGTCTTTTCTGGCTGTTTAAAGCTGATTTGGGCGGTGGATGTTGCACATTGAAAGGGATCGAGGGAAGCTCATAGCATAGTGACCCGAAGATTATTCTTTCGGACCAATTTATTTCACTGCGCGTGGCAATGTATTATCCCAACAGAGCAGGATCAGCATTTCTGTCTTTCTGGCCAGATGAAATTCAGAATGGCTTAGAATCTAAATCGAAAGCATTTGGGAAGACATAAGTGGTGATGTGCATTCATTCAGCATTAAGGGGGGAAAAGCCAATGCAGTTAGGGACTTGGAGACAGAGGACACTTGCGATCTGCTGTCATTGACCATATGCTTAAAGAGATTGGATGGGCAAAGGCCAGATGGTATTATTTAGCCTTCAAAGTGTGCTTTGTGGAGGTTTGCTAGACTGATTATATTATCCTAAAACAGAGAGCTTAAAAAAGGCTTGCCGCAGTTATTGTGAAATGTTGCTTTATTGAAATGGTCAAATTCCCTGGCTCCTTGCCACCCCTGACCTTTCCAGGTTTGTTCCAATGCAGACTGTTTTCGAAAATCTGTTTTTAGGGTTCATTCAGGAGCTATCGCCCTGGTTTAACAATGACCAACACTTGATTAAAGGTACTTAAACTGTTACTCTGTCTGATCTCTACAACTCCAATAACAAAGATTCTGCTGGATGTCGCCTGAGTATTTAATCTTGAGACCCTTTGAAATGTAAATCACTTGCATTAACTCCTGCAGTCTTATGTCTCTCTGGATAATTCGGATTATGTGGAAATTCTCAGACTTTTATCATACGTCGACTCTCTATAATCACTTTAGATGTTCAAGAACAGATTTTCCCATCTCCTTAATTCTGCATCAAGGCAGCTCATGATTTTACGTATGGGCTGATTAGTAAGCTTTTTGTATTCCTCCAGGGGAAGTAAAAAAATACATTGCAAAAGAAGTGGTACTAGTAAGCTGTTATCATTCTGGCCTTGAAATAATCGGACTAATTTTCATTCAATGTTTTCCATAGTCCTCCAGGGAATGAATACTTTCCAAAGGTATATTGATTTTTAATGCAATGGTCTACTTGAGATCCTCTAACAGTCCAAAACAGCAGTAGACTGGAACTCTGCACAACAGCCTCATAGATTAGATCAAGAGAACATTAAAAAAAAACCAACCCTATTGTTCTAATATAATGAATCTGACTCCAGTCCATGAAAGCTTAAGCTGTAATAAATTTGTTAGTCTCTAAGATGTCACAACTTGATTCTTTATCATTTTAGTTTCCCAAAAAGTAACCTAGAAGGGGTTTCTCCTTCAAATATAGGTACGTCAGAGTAGTTCTTCTTCTTTCTTTGGCGATCACTTGTAGCCAAGTAAGATTGTCTTCCATAAACATGGTTTTAACAGTGAGTCCGTAAGTGACTGTGGAGGCCAATTCTGGATCCACACGTCCTTCCACAGTGGGGACATTGGTTTCCGGGTGGGAGTTGATCACAGTGTGGATTTGTCAAGTGTGCTTTCCTCTTAGCACATTTCTCCCTTGCATCCTGAGTTCAAGTGCCTTCAAAGCCCATGACACCTTTGGTAAAGGCTGTTCTCCAACTGGAGCTCTGGCAGGCCAGTGTTTTCCAGCTGTCAGTGTTTACACTACATTTTTTAAGATTTGCCTTGAGACAGACTTTAAACCTCTTTTGTTGACCACCAGCATTACGCTTTCCATTTTTAAGTTCAGAATAGAGTAGTTGCTTTGGAAGATGATCATCAGGCATCCAAACAAAATGACCAGTCCAGCGAAGTTGATGTTGAAGAATCATTGCTTCAACATCTTTGCTTCTTCCAGTACACTGATATTAGTTCGCCTGTCTTCCCAAGTGATGTGTAAAAAATTTTGGAGACACCGTTGATAGAATCTTTCAAGGAGTTGGAGATGGTGATTATAAGTTGTCCATGTTTCACAAGCATATAGAAAGGTTGCCAGTACAATAGCTTTGTAAACAAGCATTTTGGTTTCCCTGCGAATGTCCCTGTCCTTAAACACTCTGCACTTCAATCGGGAGAAAGCCTCAGAGTAATACTACAAAAGAAATACTATTCTTTCAGAACTGTGAGGATACAGTGATGTGTGTGAATTTAAAAACAAGAGACAAGTTGACGATAACAGAATTAATTTTTGCAGAAAAGTTCTCTGCTTATATTGAATGACAATCAATATTTTGTGGGAGATTGCTCTCAAAAATAACTGTACTGTACATGAGTGCTAGTTAGTGCATGAAGGGGTTAAGACAATAGAGCTGGATTCCTAGACTCAGCTAGGTCACGCCCCACCTTCTCCAATAAAAGAGGAAGCAAAGCCTTCTCTTCCTGCTCTCTGTCTCTCCACACTAAGGAAGACTTGTCTAAGCAAGCTGCAAGCTTAGAGCACGTGCTTGAACTTATCTTTCTGTATTTTCTACCCAAGAGTATTCTGCGAGTGTTCTTCTTGCTACTGGTGCACCTGATCTTTGGGATGTTTTGTACAGTAAGTAAAGTACTTTAACCTTACTTCACAGGGTGCGGTTTGCTCATTGCAAGAGGGGTAGAAAGAGAGGAGTGTCATTTGCAAGCAGACATAACAGGATAAAAGGGTCTAACACCTATATTCCCAGGTTGCTGCTGCTTGACTTTTGTGAGTTTTTAAACTCTGCCACTCTCCTGTTAGAAAGTGAGTTCAGTCCCGTATTTCGAATCTAGGCTCCCAGCCGATTCTTGTATTAGTCACCCCACATATGTGGGTCATATTTTCCCTCCCACCTATGTTCAATATTTTCAGAGTAAATAAGGAAAGAGGAAATGGCATTGCAATTCACAACATGCAATTAGACAAAGAACAAGGACCAGACAGGTATATCCAGTTGAATGGTAAAACTCCAACCACTTGGTATGTGGGCAGTTAAGAACACATAGCAAAGCACTGAAAGCAAGAATGGTGCTAATTCAATGCATGAATTCTGGTTTAAATATGATAAAGCCCCAGCAGTCTGTATCATTTATAGTCTTGTTCCTTACTGTGGATCCAAAACCCTGCCTACAATACTGGCAGACCATTTAAAACAGATTATTTTGGAATCGGTTGGGGAGAGCAGGTGGAGTTGCATTTTGGGTCTGACCAAATCTGGATCTTAGTCGATGCTTCATCAGTTTGCTTGCAGCAGCATAAACCAAGAAGTGAATTAGCACTAGATGCTGATAAGACATTTGATTGCACAGATTTAAAATATTTCTTGGTCTGCAGCCATTTGATTTTCTTCCTTTATATATGAAATGGATCAACCGCCCTAAATCATGCTTTATAATTAATGGCATGTTATCTGATACTCTGGATTTACAAAGCAGGAATTATGCAGTTTTGTTCTCTCCTTTATTAACCTTTAATTAACCACATGCAAATATGGTAAGATCAGACACACAAATTGAAGGAATTAAAATTGGTAGAGAGAAATATAAATTGCAGTTATATGCCCTGGATGCTAATGCTGACAGATTCTTTTCATAGCTGAAGTACTCGAACCGCTGAGATAATTTCCCTTATATACAGAAGCCGGTATAAGTTGCAGCTTCAGCTGAATTCGGGGGAACCACTTGAAGCATCTGGTGTGTTGAGCTATTTCGATTCCTTTTGTTTGATTTGCTCATTGCAAACAGTTGAAAGTCTGTAAATTTTGATAATAAGCCTGATTTGCAATGGGGGATGAATAATTTTGATTGCAACTGTAAATAAAACAACAACCAACCCTCCCCCCATAACTAACTAAACAAGATGATGCCAACTGAATATTTCCTAATAGAAATGGATGGAAATTTCATGGATGGAAAGACATTATTCTGATGCAACACGAGCTTCTTCATTTTCCTTTTGTGGATTTTAATCTCGGCTGATGGCAGAGCTGGTTTCTGCAGTCAATGTGAGAATGAGCCTCGTCTAGCTCTCCTGGTGGTTGCTAGGGAATGGCAACTTAACCTGAAGAAAGCTTTTAAAGAGGAGGCATTCGAGTTATTTATTTATTTTTGCACATACATAGATGTTCTTATGACAACAGGGCTGCAGGGTTATTGAAAGAAAAAACAACGACTTTAACTTTCACCTTTAATACCAGGAAATACAGTACATAGTTGAGTTTGTAGGAAGCACAGCTTGCCTTACATGGAGCAAACCCAGGAATATAAACAGTGGGGTTTTAAAAATTCTGCACAAGTGTAGCTGAAATGAAAAAGACATTGGCCATAATATAGAGATGAGTCAATGGGAACACCTATGGAAAGTTAACTGGAAATTTATAGCATGTGTTACGTTAAAGGAGAACCTCCAAAAGATGCTATACCGATGGTATTTAACTGCCAGTAAACTCTCCAAAATGTATAAAAGTGTTCCTAATATATGCTGGAGATGTGGTGAACCAGATGGAACTCTTTTCTATATATGGTAGGTATGTAAGAAGATTAAAACCTTTTGGAATGGTATCTAGAGAGAGCTTAAAACAATGTTAAATGCAACTTTTTTGAAAAAACCAGAATCATTTTTATTGGGTATTACAAGTCCAGATGAAAGGGACACCAGTGGCGCTGTGGTCTAAACCACAGAGCCTAGGGCTTGCCAATCGGAAGGTCAGCGGTTCGAATCCCCGCGACAGGGTGAGCTCCCGTTGCTTGGTCCCTGCTCCTGACAACCTAGCAGTTCGAAAGCACATCAAAGTGCAAGTAGATAAATACGTACCGCTCTGGCGGGAAGGTAAATGGCGTTTCCGTGCGCTGCTCTGGTTCGCCAGAAGCGGCTTAGTCATGCTGGCCACATGACCCGGAAGCTGTACACCGGCTCCCTCGGCCAATAAAGCGAGATGAGCGCCGCAACCCCAGAGTCGGCCACGACTGGACCTAAAGGTCAGGGGTCCCTTTACCTTTACCTTTACAGATCCAGATATTGTTAGGAAGATAAGAAAAAAAAATTGTACACTACCACTGCCACAAGGGTACTCATAGCACAGCATTGGAAGAGCGACAAAGTTCCCACGAGATCAGAATGGTTATTAAAACTGGTAGAATACGCAGAATTAGACAGTCTCTCGGAAAGGATTAAATATAAGTCAAAGCAGGAGTTCATTTCAAACTGGGAAGCTTTAAGGAATTACCTAAAGAACAATTGTTGCAACTTGAATACGGTAGTAGCCTTTGAGTAATCTCTGTGAATAATCTAAATTAAAAGAGGAAAATAGGAATATATAAATATGAATGTTAATATTTTATTAGCAATATATAGTTAAGTTGAAGCAATAGGTTTATTAGAGTGAAAAACAAATTGGGAAAGGATGGGAAATTAAGTATCTGTATCAAATGTATAGTAGGAAGACCTATATTCTTTTGTTGGATTGTGTTTTGAAAAAAATTATGTAAAATAAGGAAGATATGTATTTGATGTACGGATGCAAGTATGGAAAATAAAGCATTTAATAATAATAATTAAAAAGAAATGAAAAAGACAACAACAATAACAATACTTAACATTTATCTAGTGTTCAAACCGCTTTACACACACATTCATTTGACATCCTTACAACAACTTTGTAAGGTAGGACAGTATTATTATCCCCATGTAGGTTTGGAGTGAGCATAGCTTGCTTGAGCGCACCAGCTGTGTTTGTGTCAACAGGTGAGATTCAAACCAGAGAGATCCTGTTTCATAAGTCAGTGCTTGCAGTTCATAGGATACGTTCCCACTGGATTGTATCCCCTTGTAATATATATATTTATGAAAGAAGCTACCAGAGTCAGTTTTTAACTTGGTAAGATCACGAAAAAGTGGTGTGTATCTAGCAAAAAGAATAAATAGAAAACTAATTTCTGGACAAAACAACAAAGGGTTTTGTGGCACCTTAATGTGCCACAAAACTCTTTGCAGCTTTTGCAGCAGCCGACAAACAGATCTGGAGATTTCTGGGTAGTGCTCCTTGATCTGATTCATCTTGTCAGCTAATGCTCAGATCAGCAAACACACTTCAGCCACAGAGAGTTGGCTGGGAGCGCTCCTAACCTTGCACATGGCTCTGTAGTTTCCCGGTAGGGTCAATTTCAATACCTACTGCTCTCTTCCTAGAGATGCTGCACAGACCACTGGGCCACTGCTGGGACATGGTGGATGATGGAGAAAAAGCTGAGCCCAGATGCTGGCAAGATGGTGGCCATGAAATTACTCACCTGCCAAACCTGGACGGAGTACCACTCCCCTTGAAGGAGTAAGTTTGCAGTTTAGGGCTGCTTCTGGATCCAGCTCTGACACTGGAGGCTCAGTGCCTTTTGCAAACTGGCTGGTTCGACAGCTACAGCCATCTCTGGACCAGGAGAGCCTGACCACAGCAGTTCATGCCTGGTTACCTCAGGACTGGATAACTGCAAAGCGCTCTGTGTGTGGCTTCCCTCACGCTTGGTCCAGAAGCTGCAGTTGGGGCAGAATGCTGCAGCATGATTGCTGACAGGAGTGAGGCCTTGTCAGCATAGCACACCTGTGCTCAGAGGTCTGAGCTTCTTGCCAGTTGGTTACCGAGCCAAGTTCAAGGTGTTACTATTGGCATAAGGTAATGGACCCCTGACCATTAGGTCCAGTCGCGGATGACTCTGGGGTTGCGGCGCTCATCTCGCTTTATTGGCCAAGGGAGCCGGTGTACAGCTTCCGGGTCATGTGGCCAGCATGACTAAGCCGCTTCTGGTGAACCAGAGCAGCGCACGGAAACACTGTTTACCTTCCCGCCAGAGCGGTACCTATTTATCTATTTGCACTTTGATGTGCTTTCGAACTGCTAGGTTGGCAGGAGCAGGGACCGAACAATGGGAGCTCACCCCGTCGTGGGGATTCGAACTGCTGTCCTTCTGATCGGCAAGTCCTAGGCTCTGTGGTTTAACCCACAGCGCCACCCGTGTCCCTTATTTGCTGACTATTGGCATATAAAGCCCTTAATAAACTGGGAATAGTTTACTTACAAGACTGCTGCGATTGGCAGAACTGGCCTTACTACAGTTGCCACACAATACCTATTACATATTTGTAAGAACCCAGCTGCTTAGTGCGGCAGAACTTGCACGTTGGAACTCCCCGCCTCTTGAGAGCAAGCAAGTGCCTTCACTGCACACTGCACTGCCTGCTAAAATCATCCTTGCTTTGACAAGCCTACCCAGATATTTAAAAGTTGAGGCAATTTTAATCTCTTTTAGCATTTTAACCTCTGCATGTTTGAAAGTACGGTTGTGCATTTTCCTTGATTTTATTCTTTCACCTTTTTTGTAAACTGCTTTGAGGTTTCTTACCATCAAGCAGTATAATTTTTTTACAAAATAAAGAAATAGTCATATGCAAAGCATATATTCAGCAATATCACTGACAGTCCACATGGAAGAGCCATCCTCAAACCAAAAGAGCATGTACCGTATTTTTTGCTCTATAAGACTCACTTTTTCCCTCCTAAAAAGTAAGCTATCCCAGAAGCCAGAACAGCAAGAGGGATCGCTGCTTTCACTGCAGCGATCCCTCTTGCTGTTCTGGCTTCTGAGATTCAAAATATTTTTTCTTGTTTTCCTCCTCCAAAAACTAGGTGCGTCTTGTGGTCTGGTGCATCTTATAGAGCGAAAAATACGGCAATTAAAAAATCCCTTAGCAGGAGGAATCAGCTTCCGTAGGTATCTCCTGGTGCACTTGCTTGGTTGCCCATTTGCTGATACTGTAGTCCAACATCTGGAAGCATCTTCAGCAGAGGTCAGCTCCAAGCCAGTGCCTGGAGATCCTATCCAGCTGCTGACCGAGGCAAACGGTCTTGAATTCTGACAAAATCGGGGGAGGTCATTGGTGAAACATCACCACCTAACTGCCACCTATGAGAAACTGGTTAGGGATATTGTTTATTTCCCACTATTGCCTTTGCAGATTAAAATATAGTAACAAAAATCTACCTGCATTCTCATAATGCAGCCCAGAGCCTTACTATACTGGTAAACTTAGACAGGTTTAATGTTGGTTATTACACAGTAATATTTGAAGTGTATATAGAGAAAGATAATAAATGCCATGATGGTGCCAGGGATGATCTTGGACAATATTCCCGGGTGTTCTCTAGAAAGAAAGAAGGAAAAATACAACCAGTTAGGAAATACATTGCCTTTTCTTTAGCTCATCTACAAAATGTTTCTTTAGGACTTTTTAGTATGAGGAATGCGTAGTTGTTCATACCCATTTGGTCAGGGATGTAGACTAAATTCCCTCCGGGAAGCTCATCTAATATTTTGCTTCTGGTAAACCACATTGTTGAATTAATACTATTATAAATTAATATGTATGGGGTGTTAGGAGAGGGGTAATACCTTTGGTGGGGGACAAATATGCTCCTTTGGGGGGTACGGTAATTTGTCCAGCTTTGGTCTCCACCCTGAACTCAGCTCTCACCTGTGGCTCCTAGAGGGTGGCAACATGCGACAGTGGCCACACCCTAGAAAAACAGCTTTGACTGGCTGGCTAAACCAGGGGAGGGTCACCAATGGATCTCAAACCCTCAGGGAATTAGGGACTTCCCTTGCATGTGAAGACAGGCTCTTGAGTGGATGAGACCAATAGTGGGTCCAGCAGTCAAGATGGTGGTTTCTGCACATGCTGTAGAGCAGTGGTTCTCAACCTGTGGGTCCCCAAATGTTGTTGGACTACGACTCCCATCATCCCTGAGCTCTGGCCTTGCTAGCTAGGGAAGATAGGAATTATAGTCCAACAACATCTAGGGACCCACAGGTTGAGAAAGGCGGCTGTAGAGGGAAGTGAGGGGCAGGTGGGGCTTGTCAACCTGGGAAGGTAGCCTGTCTCAGAGAAGGAAAACTCTGATCCTAACCTCTGCTGCCTTGCAGGACATCTTTCGGAGAAGAAAAGGCTGAGGAGTAAACCCTACACAGATCCGGAGTGGAGTCCCAAAGATGGTTTGATGGCACCTGTATACCTCCTTCCATCAATTCCTGCAGCCAAGCTGGTACCAAATGTATTGCTCTGCTTTCCTTTGGACCAGCGAGGCAGAGGGAGGAGTCTTGTCATCTGGGCAGCCCGGGACCTCCAGACACACTGCTCAGGCTTGTGCCCCGGGAGGTCACTTCAGTGCTGCTAAAGCAATGGTTTGCCTTCACCCCCAGAGGCGCACTCCATTGTCTCTCGAGACAGATGGATGCCAACAAATGAATATTACAGTAAATGACAACAAATTGGTGGGTGGGTGTGGATCATGGTGGTGCCAGAAGAAAAAGTCTCTCTCCTGATCCCATTACCGACATTGTCAGTTGGAAAACATTGCCATTTCAGTTGCCCTCTCTCCTTATTCTTCCTTGTTCTCCCCAAAAATGTTTAAAAGGTGACTTGCTTAATTCTGCAGCAGTGCATTGGCACCGTGTACATTGGTGACGTGGTTAATTCTCTGCCTGCTGCAGAACATTGTTGCTTGGTAGGAATTGAATTAACAATGTTTTGGCTGTAAACCAGTTGGCATGTTAAGGTAAGGCTACAATCCTTTACACGCACATGCGGGAGTAAGTCTCATTGAACTCAGTTGGACTTACTTTTGAGTAGACATGCATAGCATTGCACTGTACAATTTTGGCTGTAACTGCAGCTGTTTACTCTGCAACCAATACATCAACTGTTGGTTTGGGAAGTGATATACACACAGAGTTATCTAAAATCCATGCATATCCTGTATTTATCCTGTCCTTTCTTAGGAAATACTGCATTTTGATGCCTCCTCCAGCCTCAATCCAAACTGAACAAAAGAACCACCTAGCTGCTTTTTAAGCCAGCAACGTATACATATAGCCTATGTTTGCTGGACAGGAAGAATTACATTCTGAGTGAGCAAGCTTGCAGTGGTAGGGGAAGAAGAAAACCGAGGCAGTTTGCCATAGGGAAATAAATGGGGAATGGAAAACTGCAAGGGGACTCACTTGTTATATGACTGATCTAAGGCATACAGGATTCAAATAGAATGGTTTAAGAGGAAGCTTAGGGCTCTTACAGATTCACACATGCTCCAAAAAGCATGCAAGTGTATGTTAAGGCTCCCACCTTAACTTGCATGGCATGAAAGCAGTTAAGTCTTTGTAGCATCTAACATATTGCAGCATCTCACATCTCACATATTGTGTTCACCCATGCTTTCGGCTTTCTCTGCAACACTGACGCTGAGGGGAGCATGAGGGTGTATATCGGAGCTGGCCCAAGACATTTTGCCACTTGAGGCAAAACAGAAAATGGGTGTGTGTGTTCCCCCTTCTGCCGCCCTCTATCACTGCTGCCTCTTTTTCCACCTCCTGAGGCAACTGGAGGCAGTGAGGGAGAAAAAAGGAGGTTGGAGAGGAACAGGCATTGCCAGCATCAGCGGAGGTTCTCCTTAGGGGCCTTCAAAGATGTTTAGAGATGCAGAAACGTTATGGACTGTCCGGATGCAGAGAAATGGTGGGAAACCCGGAAGGGAAGAAGGCTCAGAAGCAGGGATTGGTGGAGTGGCGAAGGTGAGTGGTCAGAGGGAGGAGGGGGAGCAGATTGGGAAGAGAAGGTGTCAGAAGCTGAGTAGGTAACATTGTTTGGTGAGCAGGAAGAGGCTGTGGCAGAGAGCAGTTCAGAAGCAGAGGCTGGTGAGGAGGGGAGGCAAGAGGCAGAGTTGAGGCAGGCTGCTGAAGAAGCCAGGGAGTCTCCCCCTCCTACTGCGACCAGCTCCCCTCCCCGCATTTCTCTCAGAACCCACAGAGGTATGAAGAGGGCAGAGCAGAGACAGACGAGGCATTGGAGTATCAGATTGCTTGAGAAGGCCTCAGGGGAGGAAGAGACTTAGGGAGCTGGGGGAAGGGGGGACCTTCAGTCCTCACTATTGCCTCATTGGGGCAAGATCTACTGGGAAGAGTTGCTGTGATCTGAGCTGTTTGGTTTCTTGAATAAAGAGTTCAGTGACACCTTGTGAGTTCTTGTTGATCTGCTCCTGGCATCTACCCTGACAAGAAATGATTCTTGGTGAGCAGGCAGTAGAGGGACCTTCCCCCTCACGGGGTGACTGCAATGGTGGCTGCTCCTATCCATAGATAGAGGAGGAGTGGCAAAGGCACATGAGACTCCCATCTCTGTATCTGCCACCCCTCGCAGATGTCCCCAGCCTGCCACCCGAGGTGACTATCTCAGTAGGTCTAATGGGTGGGCCAGCCCTGGCTTATATGGTTCTCAATTTAAGGGGGAAGTTTTAGGGTACAGTTGTGATGCTTTTTGGAGCACGAGTGAATCAATAAGGGCCCCCTTTTCTGGGGGGAAAATTACTCGGCTGGAAATCTACCTCCTTTAAGTGAACAAATGTAATGTTTTGTTGGGTCTCTGGACCATAATAAAGATTGATGATGATAAGTGAACAAACAGAAAGATGCAGTGACAAATTTGCATCAGTGGACTTGACCCCTGATCGGTTATAACTTGCATTTTGTGTGTTTGTTTGAAAAATAAAGAAATCATTACGACTTTAACTCATATGTTACATCGATAAGCGTCATTACACAACAGATGAAACATGTACAAACGGTTTTTCAAAAGCTTGTTCTCTTCTTTCTTTATGCTTTCACCCCCCTTATTTTTATTCAATGCCCCCCAATTGCACCTGAGGCTACTACTGCCCTCCCGATTATTCCAGTGCCCCCCAGGAGTGGGAAACACTGATATAACCCCATCTCCATACCTCCTTAAGCACAAATAATCATAATGAATGCACAATAAAAAGGATATCTAGGATGGGCCCAAAGGGTTCCCTTTCCTCATTTCTTCCCTGTTTTCAAAAAGAAGCTTCACCGTTTTTTAAAAAATGCACACAGAAAGTTAGCATCATTTCTAGAAACACAAACCCCGCTGAACAGAATCTTACTGATCATACAGTAAGGCGGTGTGGCGAAGTTCTCCTCCCCCATCTTAATCTTTCTTTAATCTTTTAATTCATGCCTTGATTTTATTTTACTTTCATTTTTTCCCCCAAATTTTTTTATTGGTTTTACAATATTAACGACAAACAAAAACACAAAACAAATAAAATATAACAAACATAAATCATAACCTTATTGAAAATAACAGTTATTAACTTTGTAAAATGACTTCCTCGTTTCCCCTTAGTTGAATTTCATTGCATATCCTTATAACGGTTTTCCAAATCCCAATTTTTATACCCTTTAAATTAAACATTAACATCTTTAAATCTTCTCCTTATTGTATTAAACATATTATTTTATCAGTTAACATAAATACAATCCTAAGCCCATTAAATATCTGGAAGCTATTTCCAGTTAGTTTAGCTTAACAAATTTCAATTTATTTTACTTTCAACCAGTATGGGCTCCTTTTGACATTGTACACTTTGTGGTGAAGCATTAGGAAGCTCCTACACAACCTGACCTGAAATCAATGCTCGCCACAATACGGCTATCTCAGAAAGACTTAACGTACCTGTACCAGCAGATGATGTTGCACAGCAGGGTCATTAAAAACTACAAGTAAATGAGAAAGGGTAAGAAAAGAGGAGGGTGTTAATACCCCAAAAGGCTGTGGAGCGACGTTTAGCAGCTATTACAATAAATTACCTGATTTCAGCAAGTAGGTTAATTTAACAATGGTTAATTCTTTGATATCACCATGCAACCTCTTCCCCAAACACACAGCCTTGGGGTTTTTCTTTTTCTCTCTCTTCATAAAATGGCATTTCTTTTACAGAAACGCAGATAGGCTTCCTGTATCCACATGCACAAACTGTGAAAATGTAGCACTGATGCACGGATGGTTATGAGTTCCAAAAGTAGTAGGCTTAGGGTCTCACAGGTCTACTTGCAAGTAAAATTCCAAACTCATTCGGCATTGTATAGATGCAGCTTCTACAAACCCCAAGCAGATTCTGTGTCTCTTACTTGGATCCCTTCTGCTTCCACCCTAAGTGCCAAATGCGATACAGAAGTAGACACACCACTCTTAGTTGCCTTGTGCCTCTTTCTCTTTTTTACTCTAAGTAGCCATTGTGGAGTTGTTGTGGGACTCTGCCCCTCCTCAAGAGCTGAAGCTCCAATCCTCATTGGGCCCCCAAAGCAGCCGCTATTTAGACTAAAAAATTAAGAAGGACACATTTAGTCCAAGAGAAGAACGAAGAAAGCCACTGTACATCAAGTCAGACCATTGGTCAAGCTAGTTCAGTCTCCCTTGACTGGCAAAAGCTCTCCAGGATTTCAAATGAGGTCTTCCTCAGTCCTACTTGCAAGTGCCAGAAACTTAACTTGAGACCTTTTGCATACAAAAGATGTTCACTGAAGTTCGGCCCTTTCCCCTTCCTAATCTCCCCAATTTCTTCCATTATAGCTGAAACTCTGATTTCATCCTCTGTAACTTTTCATTTTGCTTGTTGCAATCCCTCCTTTTGGGCTTTAATCTCTCAGGCATCATCCTGTCAATTTTTCATAAAATACTTGGTTTAATTGTTTTTTTAAGTGGTTCTTATTTTTATCTGTGAGCTACATTGAGTCCCACCAGAGGAAAAGGTGTATACATAAATCTATAGAGTCATAGAATTGTAGAGTTGGAGCGCACCACGGGGGTCATCTCAGTATCTGGGGAGGTGCACATGGGAGAAAGGAGTTCCCAGTGCCAGATTTAGGGCAATGTGGGTGGTTCCCCCACAGAGGGCACCAAGCCAAGGGGTTGCAAAATCAAGAAGATCCATAATTAAGAAGATCCAAATTTTAGCCTCACACAGGGTACCATACACTGAAAGATTACTCATGTTTGCCCCTGGAATCCTTGAGGTTAAGTTGGCCCCAAGCTGTTCAGGGCTCCCAAATTACAGGAGTCGTTGGCTCCTTTGATGTAGGTTTTAGAAGTGAAACATGGGGGGCACAATTTGAAAGGAACAACTGTAGCTTAGTGGTAAACCACGTTTTGCATGTTAACAGTCCCAGAATCAATCTCTAGCAGGGGTCAGCAAACTTTTTCAGCAGGGGGCCGGTCCACTGTCCCTCAGATCTTGTGGGGGGCCAGACTATTTTGGGGGGGGGGGGAATGAACGAATTCCTATGCCCTACAAATAACCCAGAGATGCATTTTAAATAAAAGGACATATTCTACTCATGTAAAAACATGCTGATTCCCGGACCGTCCGCGGGCCGGATTTAGAAGATGATTGGGCTGGATCTGGCACCCAGGCCTTAGTTTGCCTACACATGATCTAGGGCAGGTGTCAGCAACCTTTTTCAGCTATGGGCCGATACGCCATCCCTCAGACCATGTGGTACGCCAGACTATACTTTGAAGAAAAAAAATGAACGAATTCCTATGCCCCAGAAATAACCCAGAGATGCATTTTTAAATAAAAGCACACATTCTACTCATGTAAAAACATGCTGATTCCTGGACTGTTCACAGGCCAGATTGAGAAGGCGACTGGGCCGCATCCGGCCCCCGGGCCTTAGGTTGCCTACCCATGATCTAAGGCCGCCTAACACCAATCTGAATCCCTTGAGAGCTGCAGTCCAGGCTTCACTCAGCAAGAGGGCCTCCAGGCCCAGGCTGCTTCCCTGCCACCGCCTCCTCTGATGCACCACTGGCCAGCTGTTGGCTGCCCACCAGTAGCAGCCAGTCTGGGAAGACCAGACTGGGAAACTGGTCTCAAATTTCAGCAGTGCTCCCATTCTACATAATAGTTGTGGAATTCACTAATCTCTGTGTTTGCTTTGACTCTTTTCATATACAGTACCTGTTTTCCTCGCGAAATAATTCCTTCAGGCACTTCTGGGTATTCATCCTCAAAGCTTGTTTCTTCCTCCTCAAAGCTTGTTTCTTCTTCCTCAAAGCTTGTTTCTCCGTCCCTTATTTTCTCACTCTCCAAGTTTCTTCCTCCCTCCCAGATTTTCTCTCTCTCCAAGTTTCTTCCTCCCTTCCAACTTGTTCTGTCCTCGTCGAAGGTCGATTTGCTTCCTTCGCTTTCCTCAACTATTTGACCTAGCACTGATCTGGTTGGCAGAAGAGGCATCGAATACATTTTCATTCTGGATACATTGCGTTTTATTTTCGGTACAGAATTCTTGGTGTTTGGAGTATATCTGGTTATGCCAGTCCAGTCCCTGTTGCTTGCTCTAGATGCTGCAATACTTTCCTGTTTGAGGTTTGACATTGATGATCTTATGAATCCCTGCAGGTTCCCTTTGAATGCTTCGGGTCCTACCTCCTGGTAACTGTCTGTGACTTCTCTAAGCCATTTCTCCACATCCACTCTAGCTTCTTCAGCACATACCTCATTGAGGTGTGTTTTGGATTCTTCAAGCCATTGCTTAATATTTTGCCGGGATGCTTCCGGGTCTTCTTTGAGGTACGCTAGGGATTCTGCAAGCCATTCTTGAGTATTCAGATTGGAGGCTTCCTCTTTGAGACTCTGTATCGCCGATTCAGCCCACCCCTCCACATTTACTATACTTTCTTCAGAAGTTCCCTCTTTAAAATTCTGTGCAGATTCTGCAAGCCATTCGTACACATTCACCTTAGATGCTTCAGGACCTTGCTCTTGAACATTCATCATGGCTGCCTCAAGCCATCCTTTCACATCATGTCTTGATGCTTCAGGACATGTTTCACCCAGGTTTCCTATAGCCGTTTCAAACCATTGCTGTAGGTCCTGTTTGGACATATCAGGTCCTTCCTCTTCCATGGTTTTCAGGTTTTGTTCAAGCCACTTTTGAACCCCTAGTCTGGAGGCTCCCCTTTGGACATTTGCTATCGATTCATCAAGCCACTGCTGCACACTTTTGGCAGTTGCTGGAGGAATGTCCTCTTTGAGGTTCAGAATGGATGCTTTTAGGAATTCGTTCAGGTCCTGATTGGATGCTTCAGGACCTCCTTCTTGGAGCCCTTTTCTGGTTTCCTCAAGCCACTCTGCCACATCCTGTCTGGATGCTTCAGGCAACTCATCTTCAACGTTTCTTAAGGATTCTTCAATCCAGTCCTGCACATTCTCTATGGATGTTTCGGAACTTTCTTGTATGCGGCTTATTAAGTTTGACTGAAGCCACTTCCCCACATTCAGCATGGATTTCTGTTGGTTTTCTGTGAATGGTTTCTGTACCCTCTTACTGGATGCCTCAGGACCTTTCTTCCGGATGCTTTCCGTGTCTGCTTCAGGACTTTTCTTCTGGATACCCTTCATGGGCGCTTCAGGAATTTCTTGGATGTTTTTCATGGATGCTTCAAGCCATTCTTGTATATCTAGACGGGACATTTCAGGCCCTAGATCTTGCAAGTTTCTTATGGATGCTTTAAACCACTCCTTCATATCCTCTCTTGATTCTTCAGGATATAGCTCGTCGAATTTTTTCATGGATGATTCAAGCCATTCCTGCAAACCCTCACTGGAATCTTCAGGACCCCTTTCCATGAAGTCCTTAATGGATTCTTGAAGCCATTTTTGCATATTTTCTCTAGATGCTTCATTGCCTTCCTGTACGACGCTTCTCATGGATTCTTTGACCTTTTGCTTCATTTTCTCTTTTGCTTCTTCGTTTTTCAGACCTTTCGGCCATTCCGGAACAATGAGCTGGGTTGTTTCAGGACCTTCCTGTCTGGATGCTTCTGGAGGCTTCTCCATGGCCGCTTGAAGCCATTCTGGCACTGCAAGCGCCTCCTGCTGAGCATTTGGTTTTGTTGCTTTGCAACTTTGCCCTTGGATTTCCTGGATGGCTTTACTGGGTGCTTCAGCCCACTCCGGCATACTTAGGCGGTCTGTTTCAGGCCCTGCCTCTTGGAGGTTACAGGTGGGGGCTTTTATCCATTCGCTCTCATCCTTTCTAGATGCTTCAGGACATTGCTTTTCAATGTCCTCCATAGTTTGCTTGGGTGCCTCAGGACTCTTCTCTCTGAGGTTTTCCATAGGTTCCTGAAGCGTTCCTAATACATTCTCTTCCTTTGTGGATTCTTCAAGCCGTTTCTTCTTTAGGTTCCCCCTGAGCAACTTAGGCTTTGCTTCAGACTCTTGAAGGCCCTGGAGGCTCTTAATGGATTCTTCATGCCATTCTTGAACACCTAGGTGGGATGTCTCGGGACCTTCCTCTTGGAGGTTACTTATGGATATGTCAAGCCATTCTTTCACATCCTGTCTGGCTTCTTCAGGACATTGCTCTTCAACGTTTTTACGGGATTCTTTGAGCCATTCTTCAATAGATGGTTTGGGTGCTTCCTTTGGAAGGCTTTCCATGGATGCCTGAAGCCACCTTACTACTTTCTTCTTGGATGTCTTGGGATCTGCTTTCCCTTGGAGTCTCTCTATGGATTCTTCAAGCCATTTCTTGTTTAGGTTATATCTGGGCGATTGAGGAACTGCAGGAGCCGGGCTCTCGCTTTTCTGTGTCATCTTTTCAGGCTCTTGCTTTTCTGTGTCATCTTCAGGTCTTTCAGCATGTGTGCTTGTTTGCCATATATAAACACAGCTTCTTTTTCCTGCTCCACTCATTTGTGCTTCTAAACGTTCCATGCCTACTTCATACAAACATGGTTCATAATGGTCTTTACTCAGCTCCTCTGCCTGTCTATAAAAATAAGAAATTTATTAGAGACGGCTTGAACAAAATAATCTAAATTAACATTAACTTCCTTAAGGCACTAAGTTAGTGGCTTCTTAATCCAAAAGCAAATTTAATTAAATGAAATGGGTCGCACATTACATTTGAAAATTTACTGCTAGGAGCAACATGTCTATATCTTATCAGAGGAGCTAAAAAAATTCTCTCCAGTTTTGGAATATTTTTACAGAATTTCGGAAAATGCAACTATGACAAAACCCACCTATGTTGTTCCAAAGCATCCCTCAACCCAAATATTTTCATTGGCTGCAAACACTTACAATGTAGCCTGTAGCTCAGAGTCCTTGAGTTCCTTCTGCAGGCAATTTATTTTCATCTGAAGACTCTTAAAAATCAAAACACACATATGTTTACAGGTGAATAACAAAATACACTTATCTCTGAATCACACTCACTTTGTCTCTGTCTCTCTCTCACACACACACATTTTGGGATTCTGCAGATCTTGTTATTATGAAAAGAAACATCTTTCAGAAGGGGAAAACTTGTGGTCTAACAATGCAGGGAGCACTTTCACAAGACCATTTCTCTGTGGTGCAAACAGTGAAGGAGGCGTCCCCTCAGCAACTTCAAAAATGTTAATGGGGATGGCTGGCTCTTTTCTTCATTGTGTACCCCAGATTCATAATGGCCCACAACCCTCATGCAAAATAATCACTGATCCTCTGAATGTGTGCGTTTGTTGGGGTTGATAGTTCGCACACACACACACACACACACACACACAACTCCCGCCCAACAGACCACTATGGAAATAATCAGGACTTTGGATCCTGTCTGGATAGTACCCTTAGATCCTGAGCTGTGGTAATGGCAGCATCACTGTGCCCCAGGGTCTGAAGGCCACGGTCTCTGCTGTGATGGTTAGACCAAAAATACACTCTCCCCAGTGGTGACTTGGGGGCTGGGCTAATCCCCAAATGTTCCCCTGGTGCCTCCTCCCCAAAGCCCGGGAAGCTTCTGCCCAGCTTAGGGAGAGAGGGGTTATGGTCACGTGTGCAACATCAGCACATCAAGACGTCACACGTGTGATGTCACCCCCACCCCTCAATTGCCCTCACAAGCTGGTGCCTCTGGCCCTGGCTGTTCCCCTATGAAAAGTTAACCATTAGGTGTTCCCACTGCCCGCTTCATATGAGGTGGGAGGTGGAAGAAGGAAAGAGTTGTCCAGAAGAGCTCTGGTTTGGGCCATGAAGCTGCTGCAAGGGTGAAGACCTGGACACTGGCGTCCATAAATAGTGTGTTTGGGAAGCTGAGCAGCACAGGAGCCCAAAGGCATACCCTCCAACATTTCTCCTGATGAAAATAGGAACATCCCATTCCTTAATGATAATTTTACTATTTATATCTCACAGAACTTACTGGGTTGACCATTTTCCAACATTAGAAACCACGCATCTCATAAAAAGTCCATGCGGGTGGCACTGTCGGTTAAACCACAGAGCCTAGGGCTTGCCGATCAGAAGGTCGGCGGTTTGAATCCCTGCGACGGGGTGAGCTCCCGTTGCTCGGTCCCTGCTCCTGCCAACCTAGCAGTTTGAAAGCACATCAAAGTGCAAGTAGATAAATAGGTACCGCTCCGGCGGGACGGTAAACGACGTTTCCGTGCGCTGCTCTGGTTTGCCAGAAGCAGCTTAGTCATGCTGGCCACATGACCCGGAAGCTGTACGCCGGCTCCCTCGGCCAGTAAAGCGAAATGAGCACCACAACCCCAGAGTCAGTCACGACTGGACCTGATGGTCAGGGGTCCCTTTACCTTTACCTTTAAGGGAAAGTGGGACATTTGAGGATCAAATCAGAAACCAGGATACCTTCTCTAAATCAGGGACGTCCCTGGAAAATAGGGACACTTGGAGCAAAGGGCTTTTTCCATATCCATGTTTAACTGTTTCCAATCTAGTAGGCTACTTAAGAGGTACCAGGGGAAGGAGATTCTCCAAACTGGATTAGGATCTGGGTTAAAATGCTCTGCCAGTGTGTGTGTGTGTGTGTTTATGGGTACACAGGTCAAAATGGTTTCTCACATTTGCAGAGCATGATTATGGGAGGAAAGAATGATCCTTGCTTTTATTTTAAAAAAAACATTAGAAACCACGCATCTCATAAAAAGTCCATCTGATCTCCTCTCCACCCGGCATATATATTTAGGCCTGGACATTTTAAATAAGTAGTATTTCCATTTTAAACTGTCATGGCTGAACACCCTTTTGATTTGCTAATGAGGTTATGTCACAGTCAATTGCAATGCTATCTAATCAGAAATAGTCATACTGACTTCAAGGGGAAAGAACTATATTACTGAATACAAATATACTTGATGTACCTCAATATGCTTTCCTTGTTCAATCAAAGCTGCTCTTGTTTCAACCATAAGTACTTGTTCCTGTAGTGCAAATGAAATGCAACAGTTTAAAGAAAGAACGAAACCCATAATTTCCATTACACAAATGTAACGGTTTCATATTTTGTTATCAAAATACTTCTTATATAATTAATGTGTGATTATTTTTGATCTGTATGTACATATGTGTTATATATATATATATATATATATATATATATATATATATATATTACACTGCCTTTTTGCCCCTTTTATACAAAGGCAGTTTGGACTTGTACTATCTACCTATCTACCTATCTACCTATCTACCTACCTACCTATCTACCTATCTACCTATCTACCTATCTACCTATCTACCTATCTACCTATCTACCTATCTATCTATGTCAATAAATATAAAGCAAGAAAACAACAAGACTTGAATGAAAACAACAGCAAAAAAAACCCCTTTACCCTGCCACCCTACGCATGTTTAACATGGAGTAACCCCGCTGAACATAGTTCAATTGCAAAAACTCACAGCCTGTCCAAAGCCTGGTAGAATAGAATGGTCTTTAACTGAAACACCAACAAAGCAGGTCCCTGGGAGTTGGGGTTTTGCAATGGAGAAAGCTGTGTCCTTGGCAACCACCCATCTGAGGGTGAGGGCACCCATAGCACAGTCTCTGCAGGCCAGGGAAGAGGAAACTGTGGCCCTCTCCAGGTTCTGTTGGACTCCTAGACAGCCTTGGCAATGGTCAGGGATGCTGGGAGCTGTGGTAGAACGACATCTAGAAGCCCATGTGGAATGAATCAGTCTCCTGTAACCAACATGCTTAAGTCTAATTAATGCATGAAGGGGGTTAAGACCATAGAGTAAGCTGTCCTGCCAGGCTTAGCTAGGTCACTCCTCCTCACCTTGGGAGGAAGGGTTACCAAACTCTTTGTCCTCTCACTTCCACCATGTGAACCCTACCAGCAAAAAGGTCTAAGCTGAACACTCCAAACTTAGACTGCATGGCTTAAGGGAACCATCTTTGTGTTTCTATACAAATAATTCACAAACCTTTACCATATTGAAACCTAAGTTATACCACCTGCCTTTTCTTGCCGCTGTATGGAAAAGCACATGATTCAGACCTTGGAAGGGTTTGTAAGTAAACCATTTTTAACTAGCCAAATGTGTGGTCTCATTCTATGCTAAGGGAAGTGGGGAATTTTAGAAACAGCTTAGAAGGGGGATATTTTAAAGGTCTAACTGGCTTTATTTCCACAATTTGCTTTGCTACATATCTCATTATTTAAAATCGCTGCCGGGGTCCTCTCACCAAAGAGTACTTGCCCCAGAGCTGGATCCAGATGTCCAGAGAATTATTCTTCTATTTTTCTTTTCTTTTAACCAAACCAAAACCCAACACTCCAAAGGTTCTCCATTCCTGGACAGGCTGTGGAGAAGCAGGCAGTCCCAGATTCTCCGGCTTAAAACTAGCACACAGAACTGCCTTAAAAAATAAACTAGGAGTCCAGGAGTCAATGAAGCTTTTTAAACACCTGCAAAATGTGGTCAGTCCTATAGGATCCTGCTGTTGAGCTGGTTGCCATATCCTTGAACCACTCACACATTGAAGAGATCCACTATAAAAACATCTGTGTCAGGTTATGTGTGCTCTACTGGTTTCCGTGTTCACTTCAATGACAAGAGAGTAGGAGCTGAATGCACATAAGTCTCCAGATCAGAGCGGCTATGTTTATATTCTGGTTTTATCTAAACAGATTTCAAAATGCTGTTACAGGATCATACTGTGGTGAGATACTGCTAGCATAGCAGGGATTTTAACACTTTTGAATCTATTTAGAGAAAAATAAATTCATTTTGCCATCAGCTTAACTGCAAATTAAACCTGATTTCTTATTCTATGGAGGAGCGGGGTGAATATTCCATTATAGCTACTGCATATATATTTTCCAGTACCTTGAAAAGATCTCCCTTTTTTTCTTCCATCTTCTTTTCCCAACATTGCAGTGTCTTCTTCCAAAAGAACATTTATCATTGACGGAAGAGAGAGAGAGAGAACAGATTATATAAGTCTTACATCCTTTTGGGGAAGCTATATTCCATACTTAACAATTGCAGCATCCACAAAAAGTGCCTTCACAAGCAGAGCTCTCCTGTTAGCCACAAATGCAACACTTTTCAATGGAGTCAACTAAAAGTCATCATGTCTTGAATAATCAAGTGATTATGTACAAACAACGTACAGGATCTCCCTACACCTGTTCTTTGTGTGTTTTCCCCAATGATCTGCCCAGAGACCAAATTTTACAACAGCAGCAAAATACAACTAAAAATGATAACAAAACAAAGATAAAATACTAATCTTCAACACAATATAACAACTAAGCAACACAAACGACATTTAAAATGGATGTGTGACACCCTCCCCCTTCTCGCTGAAGGTACTGTGGAATGGGAAAATTCTACTTGCTTCCTACAGGTGGTTAAAGAGCTAGATGCATTTATGGACATCCAGAGGGGGTGAAAACCTCATGTCTGCTTAAAACAGGGAAGTACTGGTGGCATCTTTTACTATGGCAGGAGCTTTTGTGCTTTAGATCATAGTCCAGATGAAGTGGACCCATGAAAGTTGATATCATAATAAATTTGTTCATCTTTAAGGGGCCACAGCAATTCGCAGAAAAACCAAATTGCCATTTGCTCCGATAGAGTGCTAAAGAACGGTTTTCCCCAGAGGGAAACAGAGGGACGAGACGAAGTGTGGAGAAGCCCACTGTCAACTATCCCTCTGGAAGTTATTCCTGGGATGCGTTATTGGAATATTTGGGAAAACGAGGGACTTTTCTGCAGCTCAAGCTGCCTAGTGACTGGAGAAGGGTGGTTGGGAGAAGGGTTGGTTGGCCTTTTGCATTTGTTGGCTTTCTTACTCGGATGCTTCTGGCACAGAGCTGATGGGGTAGGTCCAGCCTGTACACAGAGCTGATGGGGTAGGTCCAGCCTGTACACAGTTCTGGTTAGTGCCCCTTGGGACGGGTAGGGGGAAAGGCAGAAAGACCAATAGTAGGGAGAGCCAATGACTGGCAGAGCCAACCCATGACTGCTTGTAGGTAAGAAGGCAGGCAGGTGGCAGTGCCCCATGCGCTCTAATGGACCAGCTTCCACTGACTGTGCATGCCCAGGTGCAGTCCTGAAATCTCCACCCCTCCTGGCCTGGATGAGGCCTTCTCCTCCTTCCCCACAGCTGACAACATGAACCCTGACCCATTTGTAAACTGATCTGATTTTAAAAACAGATTGGTTTCAGACATGCAGTGGATGCCCTCGAAATTAATGTTTTCAGACAATCAGTTCTAAAGCTTCCATCCATCTCTAGGTTGAATATGAGGTCAGCAAACAGCCCGGCAGCCGCATGAACTTGGAGGGTGGACTATAAGTGAGATGGTTTATAAATACTGAATGCTGACAAATGTGGCAAGAGGAGAAGCAGAGCGGCAATGCTTTGCGGTGAGCGAGAAAAGACCGTTGAATTAGCACATTTTTGTAATGGAAATGATCAAAGTGGTTCGGCGGGAGGGAGGACGGATTGAAGTAACATCTAATTATTCATGATGGCACCAGTGACCACAAAATCACTGTTTACTGCCACCCAGGATAGGATATTAATAGGGGGGATGTTTGTTTCTAAATGTCAAGAAAACGGATAACGCTCTTCCATTTTGTTGAGAGTAAATGTTGCTGCAAAATTATAGGCCCCTTTTCCCCAAGACAGGGAAACACAAGCCAAGCTGACTGATATAACACACTGCTTCTATCACAAGCTAATGTATACTGCTAGTCAGCCAGAGAACTAGGAATACAAATTTGATTTAGCACTGTCTTCATTCCCTTGCACTGAGGATGCTTCACAGCCAGGGTATCATATTGAATCCTGTCTTCTGTAGGCTGTGTTTAGTCCTCCTACCTTTACAGCACATTTGAAGCACATTTTCCCTCTCAGAGAATTCTGGGAAGTATAGTTATATATATATATATATATAGAGAGAGAGAGAGAGAGAGAGAGAGAGAGAGAGAGAGGTTGCTGGGGAATTGTAACTCTGTGAGGGTTAAACGACAGTGCCCAGAATTCTTTGAGAGAAATAATGTATTTTGAACGTGCTTTAAAGGGGCAGTGTGTGCACGGCTAGTTTAAATCTGCTCAGTATATTTTGATAATTATCATATTGTTGCAGGCATGCTCTTTGCATAGCTGTCAACTTTCAGATTTGAAAATAAGGGAACAGCAGCCTCGAAAATAAGGGATCAGCAGCCTCACCTGTCCCGGGGACAGTCTATGGGATATCTAACAATCCAGGATAGCAGCGGGAAGCGGTGGGAAACGGCGCTGGAATAAGAGAATTTCCCACCAAAAAAGGGAAGGTTGACAGCTATGGCTCTTTGGTTGTGCAATATCTTTTGTTTGGGCTTTTGCGTAACTTGACAGCTGAAGGTTGTGGCTTAATAACATTTGATGACTGGGGGTTACTCTAAGCCAGGCTTCCTCAACCTCGGCCCTCCAGATGTTTTTGGCCTACAACTCCCATGATCCCTAGATGGCAGGACCAGTGGTCAGGGATGGTGGGAATTGTAGTCTCAAAACATCTGGAGGGGCGAGGTTGAGGAAGCCTGCTCAAGAATTTGTGTGCCAAGGCTGCACGACCCTGTTGCTCCCTAAGAGGTGACTAACCAGACAAGGCAGCAACATATAGGTAGGGTTCAAATAGGCCACAACTTTATTGATTTCAGGTGTGAATAGTTTGGTATACGCATTGGGTAAAGCCATTTATTCCATTCCAGCCTGTCTGCTGGGAGTGCATCTAAACATAAACCACATCTTTGAAAGGGGGTGGGGCTAAGACCTACATCAAATAGGGTTACCCCTTGAGGGGTCCCCGTTGGAAGAGTGCTATGACCGATGCTTTTTTCTGTGGGGAGGCAGGGGGACGCATACCCCTAAACAGTTTGTGAATCTAAGTTTGGCCTCATTGAGGGGCAGTATTTCAATATGAGTAGGAAAATGAGAGTACCCCTAAACATTTTTTAAAGAAAAAAAGCACTGGCTATGACCCTAGCTCCCACCTGGGCCTCTGGACAGAAGCAACGCCTCATGGATCCCTTTAACAGGATACACTTAACCAGGGCTTTTTTCCCAGCCAGAACTCATCGGAACTCAGTCCCAGTGCCTCTCAAGTGGGCACCCTTGCCATTATAAGAGAACAAGTTCTTTTTGTGCGGTTCCAGCACCTCTTTTTCTAGATAAATGGCACTGCCCTTAACCAAAGAGGGGCAGGCAGTCGCTACAACTTTCCCTTCAACCAAGATTAAGGCTTAAAGGTAAAGGTAAAGGGACCCCTGACCATTAGGTCCAGTTGTGACCGACTCTGGGGTTGCGCACTCATCTCGCTCTATAGGCCGAGGGAGCCGGTGTTTGTCCGCAGACAGCTTCCGGGTCATGTGGCCAGCATGACTAAGACGCTTCTGGTGAACCAGAGCAGCACACGGAAATGCCGTTTACCTTCCTGTCAGAGCGGTACCTATTTATCTACTTGCACTTTGACATGCTTTTGAACTGCTAGGTTGGCAGGAGCAGGAACTGAGCAACGGGAGCTCACCCCGTCACGGGGATTCGAACCGCCGACCTTCTGATCGGCAACTCCTAGGCTCTGTGGTTTAACCCACAGCGCCACCTGCGTCCCAGACTAAGGCTTACTCAATGTCTAACGTCACAAAGTTGTGGTGATTGCTATGAAATGGACAAAAACCAAAGTATGAAAGCAAAACGTATGGAAAAGGGAGGGAGGATGGGAGATCCAACAAGGAGGCTGGGGAGGAGGGCTGGACAGGCCCCAATTATTCCCACCCGGAGGGCAGCCAAGTTACACCTATTGGCTGGTTGGGCCTGTCCCCTGGGGATTTCTCCCACCTAAGCATTTGGCCCATGCACAGGCAGGCTGCAATCTTCCCTGGCCGGCTGCCAGATCACAGACGTGGCCGTGACCAGGTTACAGCACTGCCTGACCATTAAAGATAAGCAGACTTGAGTCACACCCTACCTGGTTTGTGTTTGGGCTGAAGAGGTAAAAGAAGCCTGACTGTAAAAGTAGCTTTTGGGGGTTGAAGTATGACATACAGGTGTTTGGATGAGCCTGGTACTGCTCTCAAGACTAGTATTGCCAACCTGCCCACTTGCAACCACCCCCAAATTGTCTATCTGCACATAAATGGATATTGCAAAAATGCCATAAGATTCTAGCGCTCTCTCTCTCTCCTCATGAGGAAATTGCCCTATAATTTCCCGCCGCTTTGGGAAGTGGAGATTCTGTAACAATATTTCCTTTTGGTCCCTTAGGTGGTTTTATTTCATTGACTACGTTGGAAATGTAAAATTGCATCCCAAACTGTGTAATGGAGCGTTGACTCGCTGAGGTGCTAAACGACAGTGGCACCTCTATGAATATGGAATTGCTTTGCTCAGAGTTTGAAGAGTATAGGCTCACAATGCATCATTAAAGAAAATTAGATATGGGTGCTACTGAGTTCTTTCAACAATATGACTATGCATAAAACTCAGTACTGTCAATAAAGGACTCTTGAGATTGCCAGACAAATAATATCTGTATACTAGCTTGGATCACATTTTGTTGCTCTTTATAGATTTGATTTTTGGAAAGAAAATGTTGGTCTGAACAGCAAACTTGGTGCAGAATCCTGCCAGCAGTTACAGCCTAATTGAGTTCAAAGGGAATTATACATGGGTTTAGCACTGCAGCCTTTGTTTCTCTCCCCGCGCTCAATTAATAAAACATTACTATTCATTTATATAGTATTTTAACAGGGCAGAGGGCTTTACTATGGACTCCTTCGCACATAACACTAACCAAACCAAGGTTTAGCAAGAACAAGAAAGTGTGCAAGTGTTGTGCAGGAGAACTTCCCCAAAGTTGGTGCCCTGCAAAAAGAATTCATCTGGTGAAAACTGGTATACCTTTGCATTCCTTGTTAGTTCATGCTCCAAGGGTTGCCATGCTTCCACATTGCTTAGAAGATGGTGACGCCTGACAGAATCAGAGATGAGAGAAGAATCACAGCTGGCCATTCCATGGTGAGCCATACTTGTCCTTAGGTGTTCTTGATGCCTGGCAAGCTGACAGTCACACAATCTAGACCACTTAAAGCAAAAATAATTATACATCTATATTTTTAAACAACATACTGAAAATATACTGAAGCAGAATGTGTACACTTCTGTCAAAGAAACGGTTCTTCTTTCTCTGTTCACTATATGTTCAGGGTCACACCAGGCAAATGCTACCACTTTCCTAGAAGGAAACATGGCTGGCCAACAGGGCCACTTGATGCAGGACTGAGACTGAATCAATTAAATGTCCCGAACATCTTCTGCTTTGGGTAGCTTAGCACCACAGTTTACCATGAAGATGACAGAGTTGGGAGCTATGAATGGCAAATTTTGTGGAGGAGGGAGAGGGAGATGAGGTGGCAAAGGGCAAGAGGGAGACATTTGTCCACAGTCTGGCTCTGGCTATGCCCAATGTTAACTCTGGCTCCCAGATTACTCTTCCCATTAGTCATCAGCCCATCGTAAAAAAAAGATTCCCCATCCTTCTTTAAAGGAGCTCAGAGTGATTCAGATGACACCTGCTCCCTCATGATCATTTGGCTGCTACTTAGCTTCACAGATAGAACTGCATCAAGCACCTTCAGATAATTCTTGGACCCCATATCTGCCCCATTCATTCCCACTATCCCAGTATGGCAGGAAGCAGAAGAATGGACTGGACATATTTCGTGCCCGGGAGCAACCTTGCTCCAACCTCCTGGATTGCAGGGTTGTTGTAGCAAATACACAACAATGTGGAGAAGATTTGGCCCACTGACATGTGCATGGCTGACTCTGTTGCTTTACACCTGTGCAGAAATGCCTCTATGTAAATATTATTCGTTTTAAATTGTTTGTTAAGTTTTGTGCAGGTGGTTGAGAAAATATTACTGTTCTGGTGGCTTTATAAAATGTACACCAGTACAATGGCCCCTCCCACACATGGTGTATAGCATACCCTCCAAATGTCCCGATTTTCTAGGGACAGTCCTGGAATTATGAACGCCACCCCAGTTTCTCAAATGATCCCGGAATGTCCCTATTTCCCCCTCTAGTGCCACCACCGAGCTTGGAAAGGTAGATGAGCTGGCGCTTGTTCTGAATGGTGGTGGCAGCAGTAGTGGCAGCTGTGAGGGAGCTTCTCCTCGCCTCTCCATGGCTGCCGCTGCTGGCCTCCTCCCTTGGGCAGCTTGTAGCAGCTGCTGGAGGGCAGGTGAGGAGGAAGAGAAGCTGCCGTTGCCAAGACCCAGCCCCATGTAACACGCCGGCTCTGAGGGGCAGGCAGAGGGCAGGACTGCCCTGGGTGGAAAGAAAAGGGGAGCACAACAGAATACAGGGAGTCTTGATTTGGGGGGGATAAATGCTTAGTCTAATCTTGCTTAGTCTAATCATGCTTAGTCTAATCATCCAAGTCTAATCTTGCCCCTTTCTAAAATTTATTTATTGGTGTGTGTTTTTATTTTGTAAAAATAGAATAGAATAGGATAGGATAGGATAGGATAGGATAGGGATTAAGGAGTTTCTCAGGACAGCGGAGGGTGTCTATGCTTTGTTCCATTAGTGTAGCACTGGTGGAAATGCTGTGTGAGTGGGGGTCAAAAATGGGGGAGGCGTCAAGGAGGGTCAGTTTCAGGGAGTGAGAAACGTCCCTCTTTTCATCTGAGGAATGTTGGAGGGTATGCTATAGCCCCACACGTTTTGGGTGCTGAACACCTGTAGGGGATCTCCTTGAGTAAGCTCTCATCTAAATTGCACGAGACGCTGACTCAAGTAGAGCATCGTTGCCACAGCTGCCATTCAGCCGCCAACATGGAGGGGCAGCATGAACATTGAGGGCAGGACACTTCACTTTCCCCCTCAGGAGAGGGGAATCATATAGGGGGGCAGGAATGACTGAACAGGGGGCAACGGCATTCTGCCTAGTCTTCAAACAATCAGATTTCTCTTTCCAACCTCTTCCTGCTGGTGCTTTATAGCCTTCGGCTTCTTGATCTTGATTCCGTCTTCCACCTCTATCTCCTCCCAGGTTCTTTTTATGTAACGCTGTGGATACTGCAGGCTGCAAGACATAATAACAGGCTGGAACACGGCAGGCTGGGGAAAATGAGCGCTGAAAGGGTTTTTTAAAAGCGCCCCGGGGTTTAAAACGAATGTGGGGAGACTTCTTCTCACTCTTTCTGCGATCATTTGCAACTGTCATTGTACTCATCAGAAATATTGGTAATTAGATATCTCTGTGAACTGCAAAAGCATTTAGAGAATATCGTGGTGGTGCACAACAACAAAATAAAAGCAGATAGAACAAATCAAATACGGTTCTCATGGCAATGTCAGCAATTACCCTTCCAAATATTTGTAATACAAATATTCTTAATAATAATTTACTTTAAATATGGATTTGTATAGTGAGATCACTGGTGTTTTTTCTTTATCACTTAAAGTTTCTGAGAGGTGGAATTTGCACTGGGCATGTGACCCTGCCAAAAGGGGGTTCAATCCTTTGCCTTTGCTATTTCCCACCAGAAGTGGGAAGTGCCTTTGCTACTTCAATTCCCACCAGAATTACTAGATGCATTGCCATCTTCAGAGCTAATAGTAGCTTCAGGGGTTATTTTATTTCAAGACAGCACAGCACAGGCAGTAAGGGTCAGTCCCTTCCCACAATACCATGGCACCAAGCTAAATTACCTCCACTAGGCAATAACTTTTAATCAAGGGAAAAGATACTGGCAGATCCAATAACAGATTTCCTATGTCACACATGTTGTTTGGCCGTGAGCTCCCGTTGTCTGGATATTTGTCAGTTTTAGTAGCTATCTGCAGCCCAAGGATCCCGTCACAGAAGAACTTCCTATGCTATAAGTGGAGAAAATACTAAATATGGGTCACTTCTGCTTCCTCCATTAATTGTATGGCGGGAGTCTTGAAGGTGGGGGTTTTCAGAGAGCAGCACCTGGCCTGACTCAGAGGCTTCAAGGTGCGGGTGGAAAGGGAGGAGAGGAGGCACAAGCTTTCGCCAATCCCAGAGAAGGCAACAGGATTGGACCTAGAAGGCTTCATAATGCATCTCCTATAAAGGTAAAGGTAAAGGGACCCCTGACCATTAGGTCCAGTCGTGACCGACTCTGGGGTTGCGGCGCTCATCTCGCTTTATTGGCCGAGGGAGCCGGCGTACAGCTGCCGGGTCATGTGGCCAGCATGACTAAGCCGCTTCTGGCGAACCAGAGCAGCGCACGGAAACACCGTTTACCTTCCCGCCGGAGCGGTACCTATTAATCTACTTGCACTTTGACGTGCTTTCAAACTGCTAGGTTGTCAGGAGCAGGGACTGAGCAACGGGAGCTCACCCCGTCGTGGGGATTCGAACCACCGACCTTCTGATTGGCAAGTCCTAGGCTCTGTGGTTTAACCCACAGCGCCACCCACGTCCTGCATCTCCTATAGAGGGAGCCAAACAGATGAAAAAATAGCACTGGAAATATCTCTTACCTCCTCATCTCTTGTCTAAAATGCTTGTTTTCTTTCAAGAGCTGCTGGTTCTCCCCAACGAGCTTGATAATCATGTTGCTAAGGAATCTCTTCTCGCTTTTGAGCCTTTCTGTGGCCAGAAGCAGATCCGCAAACATCATCTTTCTATACAACATCAGGACCAGAACAAGATCAACCCCAACAGATGTGATTTTTAAACAAAGCTTCAAAATACCATCGCCACGTGTTATTATAATTTACAATCAAAATTTACACAGCACAAACCGTGTGGTTTCCTGCGTATATCTAATCCATTTTTATTAATCCAATTTGATAAGCTACTATCATTTCTTTTTGGACAGATGGGGGGGGTGTTTCTTAAGCCAAGACTCAATGTTCAGCATCTCTTGATGTGATCTGAACGAAGTTCAGCACTGCATCTAATGGTCAACCCCACCTCTGCTTACAAGAGACTCTTCGTAATGCTAGAACCCACCCCTAACATTAATAGTGTTAAGGAATGACGTAGTGACATGGGTGTAGCCAGGATTTGGGGGGCAGGCCTTTTGTTGGAGGGGGCAGAACCTCAGTTTTCTATGATTTTTTGTTTTATTTTATTGATTGAGGGGAGCAGCTCCCCCCCCCGCCTCCCCTGGCTACGTCCATCAACACTGATGTGATGTATGGGATCATTGACCTACATTAAACTGCCCATGTTTAGACCACTATACTGTTAAGTGGTGGTTTGTTTCTTTTTTTGACAAAGTAATAATAATAAAGAAACAAGAATAAAAACGTGCACCCCACCCCCAAGACCATTCCATTGTAACTATCCAACCTTCCAAAATTTCCATACCTCTTGTGATGGTTTGACCCTTTTCTGTTTTAACAGTACAAATTCTACAAACACCTTCCATAGCTCCTCAAAATCATTTCTCCTGCATATTCCCTGTCTTACCTTAATAGCCCGTGTTAATTTATCATTAATAGCTATTATTAAACACAGTTAAGTGTTTGACAAAGTGTCATTTGACAAATAAATGCTTTGGAATCCCCCACTTATTAATATCAGGCAGAACAGGAGTCCTCAGCTTACTGTTTTAGATGCCTGCTAACAGGGCCGGCCCACCCATGAGGCAAGATGGGGCGTCACCTCGGGCGTCAGGATCCACAGAGGCAGCAGATCTGGCCTCCAAGGAATGCCTCGCCTGCTGCTTCTTGGAAGCTCGAGCTGCCTTCTCCTCAGCAGATCCCTTCCATGCTGCCAGCCTCTTGGCCCTGGCAGGGAGGTGCCATTTTGTGCTTTGCCTCAGGTGCCAAAATGTCTTGGGCCCGCCCTGCCTGCTAAACACTTGTTTCAGCAAACAGCAAACCACACACCAACAGCATATCCATCTTAACAACATGACTGTTGTTGTTAACAAGGAAAGTGAGAAGACTAATCAGGGACAGTTCAGTCGGTAGAGCATGAGTGTCTTAATTTCAGGGTTGTGGGTTCAAGTTCCATGTTGGTCAAAATATTCCTGCATTGTACAGGGTTGGGCTAGATGACCCTCATGGTCCCTTCCAACTATACCATTCTATGAAATGATGTATAAATAAGAGAATATGGGTGTTTCAAAGGATGATTTGCATTCAAAATTGCCTTTACTTTTTGGCAAAAGCTGAATACTATAAAGAGCTGCTTTATCTCATCTAGGCATATTCTAAAAGGTACACTAACCCAGAATAATTTCCAGAAGCAAAATATACTCTGGGATTGCGGAAGGAAGAACAAGGCCCTCACTTAGCTCCCAGCTCCCAGGTGTAGAGTCAAACTGTTATCAGCCCCAACAAGCTGCCCTCTAACCAGCCCTGGCAGTTGCCTTGTTTGTGAGGTGGCGTGAGATCACAACTGTGTAAATAATATTAGCAAACATCAAGTGAGATTTCATCCCTCCCCCCAGCATTTCAACACTGAGCATTTAAACCACTAGGACCTGTTATTTCCATGACTTCGGTGGAATAGCATAAGGTTCCTAAGCTTCCTTTCAGATGGGACCACAAACCTTCTCCTTGCCCTTGACCTGGCAGAAGTCGACAGCCTTCCCCAAACCTCATGGACCTTTTATTTTGAAAGATTTGTCTTTGATACATTTGGGGAGGCTCTTTTATCTCCTTGGGGAGGTTATTTTGTTAAACTAAAGAGCCCTGGATGTTTGTGCAGTGCCACAATGTACTCATCTTTGTGAATTAAGATACCTAGAACCATTTATTTTTAAAAATCTGATACTAGTTACCTACTAGCTACCTTTGGGACGTGAGTGGCACTGTGGTCTAAACCACTGAGCCTAGGGCTTGCCGATTGGAAGGTCAGCGGTTCGAATGCCTGCGACGGGGTGAGATCCCGTTGCTCTGTCCCAGCTCCTGCCAACCTAGCAGTCCAAAAACACATCAAAGTAGATAAATAGGTACCACTCCGGCGGGAAGGTAAACAGCATTTCCATGTGCTGCTCTGGTTTCGCCAGAAGCGGCTTAGTCATGCTGGCCACATGACCCAGAAAAACTGTCTGCGGACAAATGTCGGCTCCCTCGGCCAGTAAAGCGAGATGAACGCCGCAACCCCAGAGTCGTTCGCAACTGGACTTAACTGTCAAGGGTCCCATTACCTTTACTAGCTACCTTTATGGTGGTTTGTGTGTGCAGGAACGACTTGGGTTATGTACACAATAACCTGCACAAAAATGCTGTTTCTCTCAACCTGGAATCATTTGTGCTCATCCTCAAGACGCTGCTTTCAATCTAGATTGATTCTAGATCCTGCCATCCACAAGGGCGGGGGGGGGGGCTAATTGATACACATTTGAAAAGCCTCCTTGATTAGATTATCCACATTTTTTCTTCCCTGCACATTCCCCAGGCGAATGAAGAAGGAAGTGGTGGTTGCAATTTTGATATACGCTTACCCACAATGCCCTTGGCCAAGGGTGGATATGCCCTCCCCCCATTGCCGGGACCCCCTACAACTGTTTTAATCTGTTTTCAAATGGGTAATGCAGAATCAATATTCAATAAGCATTTATTTTTGGAGAGAAACTGGTTCCCCCCCCTCAAGAAGTGCTTTTCAGGGCAACAAAATTTGCAAAAGATTAGATTGTGCGTGGGCTATGTGGGGGAAAAACCAGTACTCTGTCTCCACTGATTCTTGAATAAAATGCTGGGTGTATGCAGCCTTTGTTTAATATTTTACTTATTTGCAATTCATGTGAGCAGAAGACAGGAGGCTCTCTAGTGTTGTGGGTTGGGTTGAGGTTGTCTGTTACAGTATTTTGCTTTCTTATCACTTACACACACACACACACACACACACACACACACACACACATACACAACAGATGCTCATGGACTTAAGGTCACTGATACCTTCATTCTTTATCACTTTCTCCTTTAACTCAGGTACCCTACAATGAAAGGGGCTGCAATGGCAACTTACAGAATGGCACACAGTCGAGAACTTTGTGGCTTCGACTGTTCTTCTTCTCCATTCTCTCTTAGCCCTGCCTGGGTGGAGGAGTGTTTGTGATATAATCTGCCTCTAGAATATTGTTCGCAAGGCCCACTACCCTGATGTTTTGAGTACATTATAACTAAAAACTCTTCTATTCCATTGTGTAGTTCAGGGTCATTATTTGAATTCTTTTAAACGTTCTTTTCTGTGTGCTAGGCTCAGAAACCATGACAACCGCTTACCAGGCTCCGAGCAGTATTAAAAATACCCCTTTTCTGTCAGGCATTGATTATCTCTTTTATCACAACTGAAAAATTTGAGGACATTGGTTATTTGCTCAGGGCTAAATCCTGCTAGGCCCATAATTTCATACTGAACAGCTGGCCTTCATATTATGACCTGAGGGGAGGTGGAAAGAGAGAAAGCAAATGGGAATAGTGTGGAATAGTCTGCATTTTCACCTTCCTTCTGATTAACTGACCTCAGCCCACATCCACCCACCTAGGCTAGGCACTAGTAGGACAAGACTAACCTGAAAAGTAAAACAAAAACAAAAGCCACCTGCAAAATACCCGTAGTCTTGAGCCTGGCAACATTAGGTGTCTGCACTAATAATTGCCATTTTCTGCAAAAGCCTGGTGCTAACCCACAGAGAAATGAGGCCACCCACAGATGGGGGAAAAGCTTCTGCTTATGCAAGGAACCCTCCGGGATGTGGAAAATATTAACAATAAGCATCTGAGATATCCCACCCATGAGGCAAGTTGAGGCGGCTGCCTCAGGCGGCGACATCCACATGAGCGTCAGATCCTGATACAGATTTTTATTCCCCCGCCTTTGTTCCTGATCTAGATCTCCACTCACCCTGTTTTCCCTGGTGGGGAGGCGAGCACCATTTTGTGGCTCACCTCAGGTGCCACAATCCCTCGGGGCATCCCTGTTAAGCATTCACATTTATTTTTAGTTAATATTAATCTGAAGACTGAAGGCTATAGGCATTGCCTGCACACTGCCATGGCCTCCAGTAGCGTGAGGGCAGGGGGCATGTGCTATACCCCTCTGTGGGCTCAGTGGCTCTTAAATTGAAGGGAATAACCATAACCCGTTGGCCTAGCGCCCAATCCTTGTGTTCATTGACCCCGACTCATGCTGGTAAAGGAAGGCTTGAGGCAACTAGCTGAGAACATAAGCACAGTGTGGGAGCAGAGGGCAGAGGAAAAGGTCGCAGGAAGGCCGGCAAGAAAAAATATTGGCTTGGATGGTGTGTTTGCACTGAGTCCCTACTGCTTCTCCTTCCTGCTAAACTCAGAAGCAGTGACTCAGAAGTTGACCAGCAACCAGCTGCAAAGGTGCACATGCCGTGTCCTCATTCAAACCTGGCCTCCTTACTGTCAGTAGCTTTCTAGGAGCCTATGATTGCCATTTCAACCTGCCTGGTTGTCTTTACCAGTGAAAAGCCAGCCATTCACTTAGCTATTCTGTTAGGGGGCAGCTGACGAACATGTCCCGTTGCTGCCTTGCTTGTGGCAGCAGAACCCACTGGTGGGAGCAACGCTGTGCATGTTGTTGTTTAGTCATTTAGTCGTGTCCGACTCTTCGTGACCCCCTGGACCAGAGCACACCAGGCACTCCTGTCTTCCACTGCCTCCCGCAGGTTGGTCAAACTCATGCTGGTAGCTTCGAGAACACTGTCCAACCCTCTCGTCCTCTGTCGTCCCCTTCTCCTTGTGCCCTCCATCTTTCCCAACATCGGGGTCTTTTCCAGGGAGTCTTCTCTTCTCATGAGGTGGCCAAAGTACTGGAGTCTCAGCTTCAGGATCTGTCCTTCCAGTGAGCACTCAGGGCTGATTTCCTTCAGAATGGAGAGGTTTGATCTTCTTGCAGTCCATGGGACTCTCAAGAGTCTCCTCCAGCACCATAATTCAAAAGCATCAATTCTTCGGCAATCAGCCTTCTTTATGGTCCAGCTCTCACTTCCATACATCACTACTGGGAAAACCATAGCTTTAACTATACGGACCTTTGTTGGCAAGGTGATGTCTCTAGTGGCAGAACTTGCACAGTGCAGAGGGGCATACTGGTCTAGGATCACAGTGAGTGAGGCGGGAAGGAACATGCCCCATTGAGAGCACCTTGTGGCCTCGTAGGAAGAGGAAACGAAGCACCACCATAAGGTATTTATTGTTGTTGATCTACGTGTTTTGCAGACCAAAACTCCTCCTTTAGGGTTGAGTCCAGTCTAAGTTAGTTGCACGTAGAAACCATTGGAACTGATGTGGAAAGTTCATAATGAGTTGAGGCCTGTTGATATCAACACTCCCATTGACTCAGCATCTATGGCACTTGCTTCTTACAATATTATGTGCTTTTGATCTGCTTTTCCCCAAACTATCTTTGAACCAAATTGAGGAAAAGAACAACCTAGCAGCAGCTTAAGCCAGTCATGTGCACACAGCCCCCCACCTGCTAAATCTGCTTGTCCTTGTGAATTGCTATCTGATGCAACTATTTTGTTTCTTTTAAAGTGAATCCTGGCCAGTTATCACAGTGCATAAGCAACTTGGCTTACAAGCCACACTTTAACTTGGGCTAGATCTACACTGATCTGCTATCAAAGACTATTAAAAAAAGTTATATATAGCAATTATACACCAATTTTGCAGCGCCCTTTGGTGTCACATTTTTATAACACATTTTTAATGTCATAACTGACCAGTGTAGATTCACCCTTGGTTTTTAGTTAGTTTTGCTGCACTTAGATACTCCTCTGAAGCAGGGCCCAATCCCTCCAAAACTGTCCCTGGTTATATCTTTTTCAGTAAGGATGCTATAAGTAATAAAGAAATAACATTACAGTGGTACCTCTAGTTACATACTTAATTCGTTCCGGAGGTCCGTTCTTAACCTGAAACTGTTCTTATCCTGAAGCACCACTTTAGCTAATGGGGCCTCCCGCTGCTGCTGCGCCGCCAGAGTACGATTTCTGTTCTCATCCTGAAGCAAAGTTCTTAACCTGAGGTACTATTTCTGGGTTAGCGGAGTCTGTAACCTTAAGCGTATGTAACCCGAGGTACCACTGTATAGTTCTAGATTTTATTGGGAATTAAACACTGTTGTCTTCTGTTTGGATCAAACATAGGCAGGCAAGACAGTAATCTGAAGCCGCAGAGTCAGCTTCTTTCTGCCCCAAAAGTCCCCCTTAGGTCATCGCTCTGTGGACATCGATTGCGATACTCTCCTTGGGACATCTATGGGGACATTTCTTCACAGACAGGCTCTTCCTCAGATATCAGGGTCACTGGCTCATGAAATACTTCTCCTTCCTCACTGAGGAACCTGTTTCTGCAACACTCTCTACAGAACTAGAAACTGGGCTGTTTGGAGGCATGTACTCAGAGAGTGCACAGATTCTCTCAGGGTTAGCGTCGGGCTCTTTCCACTTCTGTTTGCCCCATGATTTCTTGGCACAGGTCTGAGAGGTTTTTCTTTTGTCCTGCTGTTTTCCCTGGGAAAATCCGTTGTTTACTGCTGAATTAGAACAAAGGTCATTTTGGGTTTCTGCACGGATGACTAACATCATAATAATAATAATAATAATAATAATAATAATAATAATAATAATAATTATTTTTGTTTATACCCCGCCCTCCCCAGCTAAGGCCGGGCTCAGGGCAGCTAACAAGCAATAATAAAAACAAGCTGAATGAATACAACTTAAAAACAAGATTAAAACACAACATTAAAATATTGAAACATTAAAATATTAAAATGCAGCCTCATCAGAGGAGGAGAAAGGAAAAAGAAAAAAAGAAAAAAGAAAGAGGGGGAGGTAATCAAATTGGCTCCAAGCCAAAGGCCAGGTGGAACAACTCTGTCTTACAGGCCCTGCGGAAAGAGATCAGATCCTGCAGGGCCCTGGTCTCATGAGGCAGAGCATTCCACCAGGCTGGAGCCAGAGTTGAAAAGGCCCTGGCTCTGGTTGAAGCCAATCTAACTTCCTTAGGGCCCGGGACCACTAGGGTGTTGCTATTTATGGACCTTGAGGCTCTCCATGGGGCAGACCGGGAGAGGTGGTCCCATAGGTACGAGGGTCCTAAGCCTCTCAACATCATTGGGTAGAAGAACCTGGATCTGTCAGAAGAAATACGGCACATACACCGAAATAGATTTCTTGTAGGTCTTCAGCAGGTCTCTTCTGATGCTGGAGGAACTAGAGCACCATGTGGAGGAACAGTATCCAAAACCTGCAGAGGCTTAGAGTCAGTACTCGCAACCAGAGGTACCACTGTACAGGATACCATAGTCAACAGTTGAAGACAAGTGACCATGGATGCTCTCATGTGCCCTGGCTCAGAGCAGAATGCCCATTTTCCAATAAGTGCATTGAGTTGGTGGGTGGGGGGAAGACCCCTCCATATTTGCTCCTATTGGTCAAGGTGTCCCTCATGCCTTTGGGGGAGGGTGGTGGGCCATCCACGTTCCTTATTTCTACTGGCAGAGCACTTCAATGTGCCCGGGTGCAGTGGAGAATTTCAAACACTAGGCTACATCTGAAGCAGGGTCTCCATACACCCAAGGGGTGAGATGTAAAGGGAACAATGTTTAGGATTTGTACCCACACCATGGGCTGGAAGAACTAGAAACTTATGCCCTCAGATTGAGAGCAATGAGTCAGTCACATAGATATGTGAAACAATACCCTAAAACAAACTCTATCTATCTTGATATAAAATTTATATGGAAGGGTAGGACTTCTGATAAAAGGGGTGCTACTTGGAGTAAAAAGTGGGTGGGGTATCTGACCCTTTTTGTGCGTGATAGAGATTGGTCCCTTTGAGTCTTCTGCCAGGCCTGCAAATAATTTCCATGGAGAGGCTGTGGAATGGTGACATCACCAACATTTTCTGTAGGTTGATGTATAAAGGTAAAGGGACCCCTGACCATTAGGTCCAGTCATGGCCGACTCTGAGGTTGCGGCGCTCATCTCGCTTTATTGGCCGAGGGATCCGGCTTACAGCTTCCGGGTCATGTGGCCACCATGACTAAGCTGCTTCTGGCGAACCAGAGCAGCGCACAGAAACGCCGTTTACCTTCCCATCGGAGCGGTACCTATTTATCTATTTGCACTTTGACGTGCTTTCGAACTGCTAGGTTGGCAGGAGCTGGGACAGAGCAACAAGAGCTCATCCTGTGGCGGGGATTCGAACTGCCGACCTTCTGATTGGCAAGTCCTAGGCTCTAGCCACCCGCGTCCAAGGTTGATGTATGGAAGGAAGTATTTCCTGGGAACACCAACAGAGAACTGAAATGTAGAGAAGCAGTCTATGGGCTTGTCCACGCTGGAGCAAAATGTGGATTTGCCCTGGCTTGCGTCCTCACCAATGAATGGGTGTCAATAGGATATCCTCCCCAACCCAGTGTTGGCCTGCAGCTTTCCCCCCTTTAAATATGAGATTTTTTTGATCTTTGGAAAGTGAAACAGTCAGGAACCTTTTTAATTTAAAAAATGCATTTAAAGGGGGAAGGTCCTGGATAATACTGGGATGAGGGTCCAGATTTTGCTCTGGAGCAGACAAGCCCTTGATGTAATATTGTAATATTATTCAGCCAGTGGGTATAACTGGGTGAGTGTGAGACGAGGGCCTGGGCAAGCAGGGTGCAAAACCCCACTCAGCCAGGAAGCTCACGGGGTTTCCCTGTGCCAATCATTGCCTCTTAGCCTATCCTACCTCACAGGGTTGTTGCAGGGATTACATGAGGAGGGGGAGAATCGTACACCTTTCGCTCCTTGAAGAAAAGGTGGGTATAAATACAAAATAACTAAAAAATAATGCATAATAAGATAATATTTGCTGAACGTCCCTGCTTACTAGCCTTATAAGACTATAGGCACCTGGTGGTCTCCGAATGCACAGTGTTTGTCCCGGTCACCTGGGTTTTGGTGGTGTCTTGGAGTGTTTTTGCAAATAGGAAACATTCAAGTGGACATTTTTATCAACAGACTATGAGATCAGACCCACACTGTGGGCGTAAGCTCTTTGTGGTTTTGTGGTTCTTGTCGCAGTTTAGGTACAGCAGCAACAAGAGCACTTGGTCACAGCACTTGAGCTTTCAGTTGCCGGATTAATTTTTGATTCCTTAACAAAGCTGGATTTTTCAGAATTATGAGAACCAGGTAAGCACTTGCAAATATGTTGAACAAGGGCAGTGTAGCTTGCTTTCTCAGATATAAAAAAACAACTTGGGGCGGGGGGGGTAGTATGTTTGTTTCAGCATAAAATGTGCAACAAGTGCTCAGAAACTCGGGAGGAAGTGATCATGTTCTCCTGGGTTTCAAAATACAGAGGCAAGGGGAAACTGAGTGTAGCTGGACATGAATTCTGGACTTTAAGAAGGCCAATTTCAAAAAGCTGAAGGAGCTACTGGGTGCATTCCCATGGTCAGAAATACTCAATGAGAAGGGAGTCCAAGAAGGATGGGAGTTTCTAAAAGGAGAAATATTGAAGGCCTGAATGCAGACAATACAACAAGAAAGAAAAGCAGGAGGCATCTAAGGAAACCGGTGTGGCTGCATAAGGAGCTTACAGATGAGCTGAGAGTTAAGAAGGGCATGTATAAGAAAGGGGAAATCACAAAGGAGGATTATACACAAGTAGCCAACAGTTGCAGGGGGAAAGTCAGGCTGGCTAAAGCTCAGAATGAGCTCAGGCTTGCAAGAGAGGTTAAAAATAATAATAAAGGTTTCTTCAACTATGTCCGAAGTAAGAGAAAAACAAGCAAGTGGTATGTCCTCTGCGTGGGGAATACAGAGAAATGCTATTGGGTGATGGAGAAAAGGCAGAACTCCTCAACACCTATTTTGCCTCTGTCTTCACCCAAAAGGAAAGCGACGCCCAACCTGGTGATAACAGAATAAATGATGCAAGGAGGGAGCTGAACCCAAGATAGGAAAAGAGGTAGTAATGGAACACCAAGCTACTTTAAATGAATCTCCAGAGCCTGATTAGCTGCACCCGAGGGTACTAAAGGAGCTTGCGGATGTAATTTCAGAGCCTTTGTCTATTATCTTTGAGAATCTTGGAGAACAGCTGAGGTCCCTGCAGACTGGAGGCGAGCAAGTGTTGTCTTCCCCATCTTCAAAAGGGGGAAAAGGAAGACCAACCAGTGAGCTTGACATTGATACCAGGGAAGTTCCTAGAACAGGTAATTCAACAGTCGGTCTGTGAGCATTTAGAAAAGGATGTTGTGATTACTAAGACCCACCATGGGTTTCTCAAAAATAAGTCATGCTAGACCAATCTGATTTTTTAAAAATGGAATTACAAACTTGTGGATCAGGGAAATGCTGTGGACATAGTGTATCTTGATTTCAGTAAGGCTTTTGACAAAGTCCCCCATGATATACTCGCAAGGTAGCTGGTAAAATGTGGGTTGAACAAGGTAACTGTTAGGTGGATTTGTAGCTGGTTGGCCGAACCCAAAGAGTACTCATTATGGTTCCTCATCATCCTGGAAAAAAGTGGGGTGCTGCAGGGTTTTATCCTGGGCCCATTGTTGTTTAACATCTTTATAAATGACTTGGATGAAGGAATTGAGGGGATGCTCATCAAATTTGCAGATGACACCAAACTGGGAGGGGTAGCTAATGCTGCAGAAGACAGAATCGGGATTCAAAATGGCCTTAACAGATTGGAGAACTGGGTGCAAGCTAACAAAATGAATTTCAATAGGGATAAATGAAAGGTTCTGCACTTAGGCAGGAAGAACCAGATGCACAAATATAGGATGGGGGACACCTGGCTTACTGGCAGCACATATGAAAAGGATCTATCAGCCTCGGCACAGTATACCTGAAGGAACATCTCCACCCCCATCGTTCTGCCCGGACGCTGAGGTCCAGTGCTGAGGGCCTTCTGGCGGTTCCCTCATTGCGAAAAGCAAAGCTACAGGGAACCAGGCAGAGGGCCTTCTCGGTAGTGGCGCCCACCCTGTGGAACGCCCTTCCAGCAGATGTCAAAGCGATAAACAACTACCTGACATTCAGAAGACATCTTAAGGCAGCCCTGTTCAGGGAAGTTTTTAATGTGTGACATTTTAGTGTATTTTTGGTCTCTGTGGAAGCCACCCAGAGTGGCTGGGGAAACCCAGCCAGATGGGTAGGGTACAAATAATAAATTATTATTATTATATTATTATTGGTGGACCACAAGCTTAACATGAGTCAACAGTGATGCAGCAGCAAAAAAAAGCTTATGCTCTTCTAGGCTGCATCAACAGAAGTATAGTGTCCAGAGCAAGGGACGTAATAGTACCACTCTATTCTGCCTTAGACCACACTGTGTCCAATTCTGGGCACCACAGTTTAGGAAGAATACTGACAAGCTGGAATGTGTGCACAGGAGGGCAATCAAGATGATCAAGGTTCTAGAAACCAAGCCTGATGAGGAGCACTTGAATGAGCTGGGTATGTTTAGCCTGGAAAGAGGAAACTGAGAGGAGATATAATAGCCATCTTCAAACATCTTAAGGGCTGTCACATGGAGGAGGCAGCATGCTTGTTTTCTCCTGCTCTGGAGGGTAGGACTCGAACCAATGGCTTCAAGTTGCAAGAAAGGAGATTCCGATGAAACATTCAGAAAAACTTTCTGACACTAAGAGCCGTTCAGCAGTGGGACAGACTCCCACGAGAGGTGGTGGACTCTCCTTCCTTGGAGGTTTTTAAACAGATGTTGGATGGCCAGCTGTCATGGATGCTTTAGCTTAGATTCCTGCATTGTGGGGGTTGGACTAGATGACCCTCGGGGGCCCTTCCAACTTTAAGATTCTATGATTCTATGAACTGAACCGTTGAAAGACTGTTCTTTTTGTAAAGGAAGGGTAGCTCCTATTTGCCTTAGGCTGCAGTGCTGCACCAACTTACACTGGAGTAAGCTCCATTGAATTCAGTGGGAGTTACTTTTGAGGAAACATTGAGCATTTTCAAGTAGCTACTGGAATAACTAGTAAGTGACCTTAAACTGAACATGTTGAAGTGACTCATCTGTGCATATTCCTGTTTAAGTAAGTCTGAGAGCTCGTTGTTTGGTTACCTAGAGTACTGTAATATTTCTATGACCATCAGTACTAGAGATCAAAACTAATTTAGAGTTTTGGATTTGAAACCACAGTTCTTTGTGCTGCAGCACACTCTTCACCATGGCAAGACAAATAGCGACACAATCATAAGAGGTTACAGTGGTACCTTGGGTTACAGACGCTTCAGGTTACAGACTCCACTAACCCAGAAATAGTACCTCGGGTTAAGAACTTTGCTTCAGGATGAGAACAGAAATCATGTGGCGGCAGCAGCAGCAGGAGGCCCCATTAGCTAAAGTGGTACCTCAGGTTAAGAGTTTCAGGTTAAAAATGGACCTCTAGAACGAATTAAGTTCTTAACCTGAGGTACCATTGTATTGACCAAAAGGAAATAACAAGCAAGTTTGACTGCATTTTTTTAATATATATAAAAAACTTTGTAAGTGGCCAGTTTATTCTAAGGAAATAAAATAGAGTGGGGGGGGAGCCATTAATCAATAGTGATAACATTGTGGATGTTTTATTCTGCAGTGAAGTCTGGCACACACTGAGAAGTACATGGCAAATGAACAAAACAGGATGGTCTATTTAAAAAAAGAAACATGTTATAATCATAGGTATTTGGTGGTTTGTTACTCCTTAAAAGATACTGATGATGTATGAGATCATTATCAAGGAAGACTTAAGAGGACATTTGTGGTTTTAAACAACGACAGGTTTGATGAGTTAAAGGAAAATGAGGGCTCATCCACACTTAACTTTCACTCCCTGCTCTCCCCCTCCGTATCTTGGAGATTTTTGGGTTTTCTTGTGGAGTGTTCAAGAGTGGCAAAACAGCAGGGGAAACAGACCAGAAAAGTTCAGACCTGCGTTTTAGAAAGCACAGAGGAAAATTAGTTGAGATGAGCCCTGAGAGGGGAAGGAAGGAAGGAACCAGTTTTAAGAAGAAAAATGGCAGATAGGTCTAACACAAAAACTAAGAGCAAAAAGCTAACACAACAGAGCCTTTCCCAGCTTCATTCCCACTGAACTCAAACCTTGTTTTAACATGCCATTCCTCACTCCGTGATATCCTACTGCTTACTCTACTCAAAACTATGCCATTGTTCAAAATTGCTTTTTTTACTTGCAGTTTCCTTCCATCCCTACTAAATTCAAACCTCTGCCGTTGTTTAAAACTGCCATTTTCTCTCTGCCATTCTCTTAACATTTAGCTCTAGTATTATTCAGAAAGGCCTCTCTTATCTTTTTTGCTATGAGCTACCCTGTAGCTGATGAACTTATCTACATTAGTTGACAGCCTTTTTATCTTAAAATCAGCGGGTTGGCCTTCTACAAAGCTCTGAAACGGAAGAATAAACTTAACCCTTGGTGGACTATATGAAGGGCAATATAGAATATAGCTGACCACATCTTCAATTAGAGCTGTTCTGCATATGCAAAAATGTTTCTTTACCGCCTGTTAGAAAATCTACTAGCCATCTACTCAGTAGTTTTCCTCCTCCCTGCTTTTTTTAAACCTCTACTGTTATTTCCTCATGTTCTTCCACCTGTGCTTTGCTCAAACTTCTGCTGTTGTTTAAAACAGCCACTTGTTTCCTTTCATAGTCTCTCCCTTGTCACTCTGCTCAAGTCTCTCCCTCTTCCATTTCTCACCTGCCTTAGGCAATAGATCAGGGGTCAGCAGAGGAGGCCAGTCCACTGTCCCTCAGACCTTGTGGGGGGCTGGACTATATTTCGAAGGGGGGAAAATGAATTCCTATGCCCCACAAATAACCCAGAGATGCATTTTAAATAAAAGGACACATTCTACTCATGTAAAAACACGCTGATTCCAGGACCGTCCGCGGGCCGGATTGAGAAGGCGATTGGGCCAGATCCGGCTCCCGGGCCTTAGTTTGCTTACCCATACAATAGATAAAGGATGCAGAGCTCTCAAATATTCCAAAGTAATTTAAGGTACTCAAACCTCTGCCATTTGCCTCTCAATTCTCTCCATCCAAGCTTTACTTAAACTTCTGCCATTGTTTTAAACAAGGCTTTCTCAACCTCATCCCTCCAGATGTTGTGAGACTACAATTCCCATCGTCCCTGACCACTGGTCCTGCTAGCTGGGGATCATGGGAGTTGTAGGCCAAAAACATCTGGAGGGCCGAGTTTGAGGAAGCCTGTTTTAAACCATCACTTTCCCCCTCTTGTGATTCTCCTTTCTCACTCCAGTGCCATGACCACTGCTGTTGTGGAGTCTGCCTTCATTTTTGCTCAACTCTCCTGCCTTGACTCCATACAAATCCAAGATTGTGATGAGGCACTATCTATCCTTCAGTGGGGGCTGTGATCTAACTTACAAGTAAACTTACAAGTCAACCTTTTTGAGTGCACGGCTCCCTTGACCAACTACATTCTTTCTGTGGCACCCTGTGGGGCTCAGGAGCCCAGTAATGTCACCTCTTGGCTGCAGAGCTGACAGCCTCTCACCCCTTTTCAAACACCTTCCCTTGTGGAGGGTTCCCTCATCCTCCTCTCCTCTCCTTGGGAGTCCTCCGGGCAGCTACTGCTGCCACCCCTGGTCTCTGAGCTGCCCCCACTGCCCCAAAGAGAGGTGCCTCCTCACACTGCCCCACAGGGGCCTGGGGCTTGTCTGTCCATTCCCAACAGCAAGGACTGGTGGACTGTCTGGCTGGGCTCCCTCACCCACTTGCCTGCTTGCTCCAAGGCCACCTCAGCTCCTGGCAACCAGCACCCCCTGGCCAGCCCCAGAGGCACCATTCGCCAGGGCTGCTGCAACAAACAGCTGTGCAAGCCTTTGGGAGGCAGAGATGTGAGAGGACACCAGAGGAGAGAGGGAAGGGGAAAGGGACAGTGTTGCCCGTAGCACCCCTGACCATCATTCAAGGCACCCCAGGGTGCCAAGGCACACTGCTTGAAAACTACTGCATTATATTAAAAAGGAAAAATGAACATATTAAAAGAATGTAGGAAGATATAGAATCAGGACTGGCCCTACATCAACATCTCCCATACAGTTTAAAAATAAAACAAAAGAAGCAAATAATATTCAAATAAAACATAGAGCCCTACCAGCTTAAATATCCATATTTAACAATTTAAAATATTTGGGCCTGAAAAATATTTGCTATAAAATAATATGCATGGCATCCCGTTAACTTTTATAAACCTTTTTTTTTGCTTCCAGTTTTGCCACCCTTGTAATAGCAGGCAGGTGGTTGTGTGAAGGATACAAACCTGCTGTGTTGATTACGTAGGGTAATCTAACGGATAAATGGTATTTTCCTTTATTTCACCTGACCCACAAACACAGACTTTTATCTAGCATAATAGGACTTAAACCTCCCTTCCAGTTCAGCAGACAGCATGCACTGAAATCAGAGGGCTGTGAATGCTTTACTTAAAAGGGGAACTGAGAGTGATACTGAGTCCCATCCATACACACCCTTTTTGACAAAATCAGCTTCAGAATGCAGGAAATACTTGAGCTTAGCCATAAACATCCTATTGTCTCAAGATTCAGAAGTCAGTGAAGTGGAGCGATCTTTAAAGTGCTTGTTCAGTGCTGTGCTCTTTCTCTTCTTCTTCAGAATTAGATAATACCTTTGCTGTTAAGTTGTGAGTGAACATATCAGACGACACAGCGATTCTTCAGACAGCTCTTATTTATTCACAGGCCAGAACAAAACTGAACTGAAGGGTTCAGCCAACCTGCTTATATAGAGCTCAACTACAAAGCAACAGTAACAACTTTCTGTAACTATCCAATCACTGAACGTCACTTTCAATTCCTTATTTGCATATGCGGACCTGAGTGAAAACTATCTACAGTATCCCCCTGCTGGCCCAGGGTGAGAACTTCAGTACATAACATTTGCCCCCACCCCCATCGTTCTGCCCGGATGCTGAGGTCCAGCGCCGAGGGCCTTCTGGCGGTTCCTTCATTGCGAGAAGCAAAGCTACAGGGAACCAGGCAGAGGGCCTTATCGGTAGTGGCGCCTGCCCTGTGGAACGCCCTCCCATCGGATGTCAAAGCGATAAATAACTACCTGACATTCAGAAGACATCTTAAGGCAGCCCTGTTCAGGGAAGTTTTTAATCTGTGATATTTTAGTGTATTTTTGGTTTTCTATGGAAGCCGCCCAGAGTGGCTGGGGAAACCCAGCCAGAGGGGCGGGGTACAAATAATAAATTATTATTATTATTATTATTATTATTATTATTATTATTGCCCATAAAAAGAAAGAAAGAATGCAACTGCTGTTCTGTAATCCCCTTACATTTTACGATCCTCCTTCTAATAGCGAACTCAGGTGGTGATTCGCTAGCAGGATTGTGGCTAAAACAGGGCCACTGACAACAAGGGAGAGGTATTAGCATTGTCCGGGGAGCCCTAAGAGCTGCAGAAGTACAAAAAACACTAAGTTAGTCACACTTTAGATACCATGGGAACAAACCCTCCAACATTTCTCTGATGAAAATAAAGACTTCTCTAGTCTTTGCTAAATTAGTATATTGAAACTGAAATTTATTTATGAGTTGTAGCAACAAAATGAACCTGTTCAGCAGTGTAAGATTGCACTAAGAATTTTTCAACCATTTCTGTATGATATTTCACTCTCAGTTCAGAAGAATAAGAGTGTCCAGTATACTGAACAGAATAAGAAATGAGAACATTTTGCATTTGACTATGAAGTAAAATTGAAACGGGAACAAGCTCCCGTTGCTCGGACCCAGCTCCTGCCAACCTAGCAGTTCGAAAGGACGTCAAAGTGCAAGTAGATAAATAGGTACTGCTCCGGCGGGAAGGTAAACGGCGTTTCCGTGCGCTGCTCTGGTTTCGCCAGAAGCGGCTTAGTCATGGTGGCCACATGACCCGGAAGCTGTACGCTGGCTCCCTCAGCCTATAGAGCAAGATGAGCACACAACCCCAGAGTCGTCCACCACTGGACCTAACGGTCAGGGATACCTTTACCTTTTATGAAATATAATTGAAACAGTAATATTAAGATGCAGGTTACATCATGGCTTACCAGTGTCATGCCCAGTGCTTTTTTCCCTGAAAAAATGTTTAGGGGTACTCTCATTTTCGTACTCATATTGAAATACTGCCCCTCAATGAGGCCAAACTTAGATTCACAAAATGTTTAGGGCTATGCGTACCCCCAGGAAAAATGCACTGGGGACATCCCATTCCATAATGATAATTTTACCATTTGTACCCCACACTGGGTGGTTTCCAACATATATAAAAACATAATAAAACATTAAACATTTAAAAAAGCTTCCCTATACAGGATTGCCTTCAGGCGGCTCAGGGGTTGGATCAGTGGCGTAGCGTGGGTTGTCAGCACCCGGGGCAAGGCAAGTAATTTCCCCCCCCTAACCCGTGGATTTGCGCCCCCTAACCCTAACCCCCAGATGTTGCGCCCAGTGCGGCTGGCCCCCCCTGCACCCCCCACGCTACGCCACTGGGTCGGATAACGCCATACCCTCCAACGCTTCTCCGATGAAAATAGGGACATCCTAAGGAAAAGTGGGACATTCCGAGATCATATCAGAAACCAGGATGCATACTCTAAATCAGGCACGTCCCTGGAAAATTGGGTCACTTGGAGGGTCTGTGGGAATAAATGTAGAATGCGTAAAGTCCCATTTATTTAAATTTGAACTCATTTCAACAAACGTGGACTGGATTCACTCCAACGGAAGGATAGTTCTACAGTCTCTCTGGCTGTTCAGATGCTTCCTTTGACTCTGCATTCAGTGTGCTCCCACCATTGATTTGAGAAGCAGTGCACACAAGGCATTGCCACAATTCATATTTATCCTTTTGGTTCTTATAAAATATTGTGTTTTGATGCATCCCCCAAAAAACTCCCCGACTTTCATCCAAACTGAGATAAATAGCCATAAACTGCATTTAATTAAACTAGTCATGTGTACGCAGCAACCCCCCCTCTTTTACACACACACACACACACACACACACACACACACACACACACACCACCCACTGCAAATGCTTTATAGTCAAGGAAGAGCAAGCAAAGTCAGACTTGCTTATTTCCCCGCAAGTGTTCTAATGGTATCCTTAGCAACAGCAAATTTTTATACCTGCCATTCACTCTTTCCTGAATGATTGTGTCATTATGATTAGATCAGAATCTGGGCTTTTAAAAAAAAATTATTTAAGAGCATGATAACACCAACTGCTGTATCAGATGCTTGATGAAAAGCATTGTCTGGTGAGAATCTAATAATATTTGATAGATATGAGCCAGCAAAAATCAGAAGAGATAATATTAGGCTCGTGACAGCTGGTTAGAAATGTGCAGCTGTTAAAAATAAACTTCCCTTCTGAAATTATCACCACCCAGATCATGTGAGCTGGCACTGAGTGCAGATGATTCAGTCTGCCCAGGGTCTCCGCGGTCAAGGCTCAGAGTCAATTCAGAATGCCAGTTTATACGAAAGGGCAGGATGGTGACTGGCCTTCAAAATGCATGTGTGCTCACACTGCCAAGAGTCTTGTTAACTTCCTTTGTAGGAGAAAAAAAAGCACACTGTTCATTTCAATCACTTTCACCTTAGTCACTTTCAAGGAATTGTTGGGCAAGATCTGGCCTCTCTGATTCAATTAAAGTCCTGAAAATCTGTGCTTTCATTTTAAAGAAATGTTGGGAGCTGGTGATTAAAGAGGAAACCTGAATGCAGGCACAGTTAAAGTACCGGTATATGCTGCCAGCTGAGATTTCACTGCTTACATCTGAAAAAGTAGGCTTTATTCTTGATAAATACATCGGCAGGCTTTAAGGCACCGCTTAACTCTTCTACCCCCATTAAGGTAGTCCAGTTTATGTAGCCCCAAAGCTATTAATAAACCAACTATAAGTACAATTGAGCACCTTCTACCCGCCTGTGACTATTTCAGTGTTATGCAGAGATGCTGAATACAAAAAGTACATCTCTTGCTGCTTAGATAGTTACTGATGCGCTGCCAAAGAGCACTGATCTGCACTGGCATCTGGTGTGGGCAATTTCTGCCCTGTGGAGTTCTGATTATTATTTAACAAAGGCGGGGAGCATCCTAGTCTGGAACGATATCGTTGTACACGACCCCAATCTCTGAGGGGTGCAAGATTCCATGGGTTCTAGGTGCTCACGCAGGGTCTGTATTTCCTTTTGGAAATGAGACACAGCAGAGACTGTGGTGTCTTTAGGATAAAAGCTTTATTTACACACATATATATACAACCTGAGCCTACGGCCTCTGATTCAAAGAGAAATCCACCTTTGCTCCGTCCCTTTGCTTTCTGCTTTCTTGCCCGGTGCAGTTACTACTTCCAGCTCATATAACTCCCAACCTCCCTACTCTAAACTCTGGCTTTGTCTGTTTATTTGATGCTTTGGTATTGACCCATCACCCCAGGACTTAGCACCTCAAGAGGAAACTAGTCTGGCTTAGTTAGCTTTTAACACTTGCTAAATTGAGTGATTAAAGTAGTCTGTCGCACAGCTTAATACCCCAAGGCTTGATTAAATTCTAACACTTACTAAATCCAGGGATTATAGGAGCCTAGCACCCACAGACTCATAACATTCTTTATACAAATGTGGATGAGAGCTTCTCTGGGCAATAAGTGGCATTGCTGCCAGTTCCCTTTTTGTGGGCAATGAAACTGCTGGGCTGAGGGTGCATCTCTTTCTCTCACAGTTTCCTCTTTTCTTTGTTCCGCTGAGCTCCTTATGGAATAGATAGGCAGCCTATAGATCTTGGAGTTATCCCTGCCATCTGTACACCTGTAACCTCAGCAAAATGCTTACGCACGTCCCTAGTTGCACACTGAATCTTGTGGTTTGATTTTCATTTTACTTCTTTTTAGCTGGTCTGCTGTCCCAATCCCTTTTTAAACATATCAAATTGTGGTCCATGCTTGTAAAAGCCACATGAAATAAGAGGATGTGAATAGCATAAGGTGGTGCGCTGAGGAAATTATTGCACACTTCCTTTCAAAGTCAACATTCTTCATGGTACGCAGACTTAGAAAGAGGCCATTTCCTGAAGGCAAAACACATTTATACAGTATTGCAGACCAACAGACTTCTGGGGATTAGATACATACATAGCATTAAACACCCGTATTGATTGATTGTCCCCGAGCCCTCAAGTCCAAATGCAGCAGCACACCTCAACAAAATACAAGAACATGCAAACATACTTACCTAAAACTGCATCACATATTGTGTACTGGAAACAAAAGAGGTGCACAGTTTGAAAACATGGACGTCTTCAGGTGTTGAGTATCTGAAACCAAAAAGCACTCCTAGCTGTTTGTTATGCAGTTAGCAGCATTGCTTCTCAGCTCTGACCATTTCTGTTCACAGTGCGATCTAGGCACACCTGGGCATCCTGTTCCTCGTCTTGGTCCTGCTAACTATCAAACTCCTCCAACTTGGGCCATTCAGTTTGACCAGTAATGGACTGAGCCAGCACAGCAAGAAATGCTTTCATCCCTGGTTAGTACTTCCTATCTCTTTGTGCATGGTTAGGCTTCGGCCTCCAAACAGTTGCCGTCTACAATGGAGCCTTCATTATCTCTTAGATTTAAGAACATAAGAAGAGCCTGCTGGGTCAGACCAATGGCATCTATCTAATCTGGCATTCTGCTCTCCTAGTGGTCAACCAGATGTTCGTGGGATCTGCATAGAAGGCATGTATAGAGAGCATAGGACCCACAACCTACATGTTCCTGCATGTTGTGGCCCTGTAGACTCCACCCCCAGCTTTCTTGCATTTTGCTGGAAGGTCTGAAAGAGGTTTCTAAACACGAACACGCTTACAAATCTCCCCACAACTGGGAACCTTCCAGTATCAGGGGCCCTGATCACAAAGAGGATCCTATGTGCTCTCAGCCAAATAAGACTAATAGTTCCTTCCTGCTCAGCCCCAGAAGGTTTTGGCTGGCATGCACAACCATGTAAAGTGCTCTATCACATCATGTGCTCTTTGAATGCCGGCAGAGCACGGAAGCAGTTTGAGACTTTTAAAACATAAGACTTCCCCCAAAGGGTCAGTTATGAGGGGAAATAACATTTGCCAAATATACCTTAAGCAGCATGTGGAGGACTCCAAATATGTTTTAGTAGAAGCAAACAAAGAAAATACTTTCTGTGTTTAGGGTGAAACTTTCAAAATTCTAGAGGAAGCAGAGTGTGTAATGGGGTGAGCTCTATTGCATAAAATAATAATTGCTCATTTTGACAACTTCATGTATTCATTGATGCCCATGATGAGGTCTTTTTATTTTATTGAATCAGTGTCATGCAAAAAATTCACCTCAGAGAGAGATGTTCTTTCCATGAGGAAGCATGCATAGAGATAAATTTCTTCATGACTTATCTCACGTAAGCCTGCATTTAAACAGAAGAAAGTGATTATTCTTTTTTTCATGTGTGTCAAAACATAACAGTTTGTGTTCTGGATGCTTTCATGTTCAACCATACCTCAGGTAGCCATAAAGAGTTATCTCTAGTACTTTGTCCAAAAGATTCTACTTCCACCATGTGCCTTGGAAACTTTAATGAAATTGGTTTCTTTCTTTCTTTCTTTCTGTTTCCCCACTCTCAAACAGGCTGTGATAAAAGAAGATTCTAGAAGCATGGATAGACGGAAAGAGTTACTTCCTAGCTCAACGTCAGAGCCTCAACTGAACTTCAACTCAATAGATTCCGCTCATATCGCCTTGATCACAATATACACGGCGGTGTTTATCGGAGGTGTGTGTGGAGTCATCAAAATGTCCTTTTTGCTACTGAAAATGAATGCTTTATCGGTGACCACAACTGCCATCATAAACTTAGTGGTAGTCCACAGCCTCTTCCTTGTGACTGTGCCGTTTCGCGTGTATTACTACGCCACCAAAAAATGGATCTTTGGAACAATCTTTTGCAAAGTTGTGAGCGGAATGCTACACTTCCACATGTACCTCACTTTCCTGTTCTATATGATTTTCTTGGTAATCAGGTGCCTCATCTTTTTTCAGTGGAAGGACAAAGTGGAATTCTATAGGAATTTGCATGCTGTGGCAACCAGCATAGCTGTGTGGATTCTGGCTATTGTTATTGTGGTGCCAGTACTATTTTGCTGGTATGGGAAAACTGGGATTTATGCAAATGTGACGTGTTTTGAATTCCAGCAGGAGTTCAGCAGTGCCCCAGTGAAAGCAGTCAACTACATTGTAATTGCTGTAATGGTTGCAATAATTTGCACCCTCTTGGGCTTACAAGTGTTCATGATTCGAAAGGTGGTGAAAACCCTTTCAGGATCCCTTTGGTCATATCAAGAGTTTCAGGCGCAGCTGAAAAGCTTGTTCTTTATAGGGATCTTAATGTTTTGCTTCCTCCCTAGTCACTTTTTCCGGATTTATTTCATTCAGCATGCGGATGACAAGCGACTGAATTCTGTCAATGAAATCTGCTTGAGCATAACTGCCATCAGCTGCCTTGATTTGTTTTTGTTTGTGATAACTGGAAGTAAAACCCTGAGGCAAAAAATCAGTGGACTTTCATGCTGCTGAAACTTTGCATTCTTTTGTAAGAAAGTCTTGGCGACCAGGTCAGCTGGGTAGGTGAAAGATATATGACTTAAAGATTCTCAGAATAAAAATTTATAAATTATGGGTTGCGTCTGACGGCTATGTAAGCAAAGGCAGATTGTAAACCCAGTCTACCCTGCCAACCACTGGCCAGGCTCCCTAACGCTCCCTGTATTCCTGTGAAGTCTCTTCAGAGAGCCACAGAGTCCTTTAACAGTGTCACACAGGACTCATGCAGAATTGAGGAATGGAGCCTTGCATGGTGTATTGATGAAAAGTCTCTTTCTCTCGGTCCACTGCAGTTTTGTGTGGGAGTCCACTCTGCTCAGGATTAGGGAAGGAAGGATCTGTCCGTTTTGGTTCTCTCTGTTTTTCATTTTACTAGTCCTTAATTCAGTTCTTCACATTTTGAAGCGGCTTGCATTTGGTCTTTTTAGATTCTCATGAAATTTCACAAGCGTTTTACTGTAGATTCCCCCAAACATATATTTAGGTGAGGTTTTGACTAATGCACACATCGTTGCAACTAATTTCCCCGAATGTGGTGCTTATAAAAATGCTGTTTTCACTAATAGCTACATTTCAATGCAAACCTCCCCCTAATATATGCATTTTTGTAAAGACTGGTTGCAGAACTGTATCACAAAATTCTGATAAGTATGAATTTCAAAGGAGAGCTATGTTTCAGTTTGTATATTGTTTCGGGAAGTGTTTTTTAAATACATGCTGAATCAAATTTCTCCTCCAACCCTATTCAAGACCCCTTCCCAACACTCTGGAGGCGCTTTTGGGGGGGCAGAACGTGGAAGGAATTATTAGTTGCACAAGCTACCTTCCAATTGTGCCATCAGATAGAAAGGCAGGGGTCAGCAACCTTTTTCAGCCATGGGCCGGTCCACCGTCCCTCAGACCATGTGGTGGGCTGGACTATATTTTGAAGGGGAAAAAAATGAATGAATTCCTATGCCCAGGCAGGCCCCACAAATAACCCAGAGATGCATTTTAAATAAAAGGACACATTCTACTTATCTAAAAACACGCTGATTCCTGGACCGTCTGTGGGCCAGATTTAGAAGGCGATTGAGCCGGATACAGCCCCTGGGGTCTTAGTTTGCCTACCCCTGTACAAAGCTATGAAGTCTATGTAGGAGAAACTGTGAAGAACTCTAAATGTGCATCTGCCTACATTAAATGGATCTTGCACAACAGTTATGGCAACTGTATTACAGCAAGAGATTTTCGTGCCATTCTATATTTAAGACAAACAAAACCTTATTGCAAATAAAATTGTATCTGTGAAGGAAAAATAACAACATGAAAACATTTAAAGTCTCTAATCTGCCTATATTCCTGTTGATTACAAACATCTCTGGCAAACATCTCTTATGGGCAAAGGCCGGGGCTTAGCTTAGTGAGCTACGCAGGATTGTGGCTGCCCTGGTGTCAGGTCTTCTTTAAGCAAAGAAGGAATTAGCACTGTGCAAAATCAGCGCCTGAAACTGTCCAACAAGTTGAAGTTTCTAAGTCAGCCTCACCGAACCTGATGTCTTCCCGAAGTTTGGGACCAAAACTCCCACCCAGCATGCTCTTGTGGTCGAGGGTACCAGGGTGGCGAACGCTGCTCTAGGCCAGGGAGGGGACACCCATGGTTCTCCAGATGTTTCTAGACTATTACTCCTATCATGTCTGGCCATTGACCATGTTCACTGGGGCTAATGGGAGTTGGAGCAACATCTGGAGGGCAACACATTCCCTGTCCTTCAACTAGACAAGCACCTGGCCACCTGTCCTCCCCTAGTCAACAGAGCGGTATTGTTTTGCCTGCCTGGTACCCTACAGTTTGCAGCTTAAGTGTCCCCTACCAGCAAAAGCATCTGATTGGCCACTATGAGAGAAGGATGCTAGGCTAGATAGGCCGCTGGTCTGATCCAGCGGATTCTTGTGTTCTTAAATGTTTCACCAAAAATTAGAGGGGTTGAATTTTTAGGGGCTTGAGCACTGAAAGGTAGAGTCTTCACTCTTCTGTGTGGACTCATCATCTTTGATATTATGGGGTGGGGTTTGGGGGACAATGACAAATGTTTCACGAATCATGCCCATTTCATCAGATCATAGAATTGTAAGTTGGAAGGGACCAAGTGTAATTAAACTTTTAATTAAAGTTAGCTGCACGAACATTCTCCTTGTGATGCTGTTGTTTAATTCTGTAAAAGTCAGACCCATCCTACTTTTGTGATTGTAATTTGTTTTCAGCTGCTTTTAATGTTATATTCTAAATGGCTGTAACCCTTAGGGTGAGGGGCAGGTAATAAATTAAATTAAAAACAATAATTAGCTCCTTGAACACAGTGCTTTTGGGGCCTCTGGTAGTCTGGATCATTTCAGCTTATTAGTTCGTTCACGTGATCAGGCAGAAGAACCCTACTTTGCACATTCCAAAAAACATAGCATCAAGATTGGGTCAGAATGAAAAATAAATAAGTGGGAGGAAGTCACCTAAAAAATGCTGGCACTTCACTTGGCAAGCTGATCCCCAGTGGGTGGGGAACAGGCATGGGTGCTGCTGCCCGTGGCCCTGACTTGGCATGGTCCTGACAGGGAGAGCTGTGCCAGGTTGATAAACATTTCATCCTGTAACTTTTAAGACCACTTTCACAAGTGATACTATTTGAATTTCTGGCTCCTGCACAATGGCATTCCCTCCATTTGCATTAAGATTCTCCAAACATTTCCCTGCATGTAGAAATATCACACCTATGGTTTATAATGTAGGGGACACAGGGGTCGGCCTAAGACATTTGGCTCACTGAGACAAGATGGTCCATGTTCAGGAGTTGGGTTGACTGGACTGGCTGTTGAATCCTATTTCAGCTTTTGTGACAAGACTACGTCATCCGCCATAGCCAAGGAAGCAGGCTAGCTTGAGGGTTTCTATGGCAAGGCAGGTGAGGCAGGTGACCCACTCTGCTTCATGGAAGGGCTACCATGCTGTCACCTGGTTGGACACCATCTTGTGGTTCTCCACTCATATTCTTCCTGGCTTGCACAGTTGCCACAAGAACAAGTAGAAGAATGAACATTTTCATTTTTCAACGTTTTTGGCTGGGTCTGTACAACCGTTGTTGTTCATGATGGGGCACGGTGCCATCATTTGAAACTCAGGCAGATCTGTGGGCCAGAAGATATGAATCAGGACAGAAGCAACACTTGCCAATCCAAAGAGAATGTGATATGTTTATCCTGCCACAGAGGTAAGTGAATGGTCACTGGAGGTTCAATTCAGCCTTCGAGGCTGAAGGGTCCCATCAGACCTCCTCTATTACCCAGAAACAAAACAACATGGTGACCTCGAGATGGTGTTTGACTCCAGCTCCCATCAACTCCAGCCAGCATGGCCAATGCTCAGGGGTGATGGGCACTGGTGTCCAACAACATGGGAAAGATCACAAATTTCTACTCCCTGGCAGAGTCCGTGATCTCAAGGACTGTCCTGCCCCAATATGAGCCAATTTCTCGTACTTAAGTTGAAATATAGGCTAAAGTCCTATTAATCCTCACCTCCCCTACATGAAACAGCAACAAGTCCTGTCAGAACTCTCCTTCCTTTGACACTCCTGGCTTACAAAACTAGGTTTCTACTTCTCTAAAACCCAGCTACTTCTTGTAAATAAGAGAGAACTTGTGACAGCTTTACTTCCGTCTGAGACATTTTGCCCGGAAGAGCTTTGGCAGGCATGTGTGCGAGGGAGCCAAGAGGTGACTGGAGAGGAGCCTGTCTTCCAGCAGATGATCTTCTGGCCAAGGTGCCACAGGGAGCTCCAGAAAGGAGGATGAGCAACATTCCCCCACATTCTCAAAGGCAGTTGCACAAGGTCCGTTTCCTATCAGTGGTTGGAATTGAACCTGCCCTGGTTCTGCAGAAAGGAGCAAGGCTGGCCAGCCCATGAGGTGGACTGGGCCAACCACCTCAAATGGTGGAATCCTGCAAGCAAGACCCCTGTGGACAATCCACCTACCCTTTCCACTACTGCCAGAAAAGCCATGGCGGCAACTTCTGACAAGATCTCATGAGAGCTCCACAAGGTCTTGTGAGATCTTTCCAGAAGCTGTTGCCGCAGCGCAACTCCAGTAAGTGAGGGTTTGGTGGAGGAGCAATGGCGGGGCAGCACCTTCCCGTTTCGCCTCAGGCGGTGAAACGGGACGGGCCCCTCCTGGAAAAGAGGAACGGGAGGGCTGAATGCCAGACCTCATGGGCTCCAAGTCATGCACATTTACTCTGAAGTAAAGAGCCACTGGGTTCAGAGGGGGCTTGCTCCCGCATCAGTGAGGTCACCATAACAGCTCACAAGCCCATCCAGCCACTTGCAAAGAAGTAAGCCCCATTGAGGTCGGCAGCTCTTTACTTTTGAGGAAAAGGGCTTGCAGACTGCTATCCTGCATGCACTTACAGGATGCCCCCACGTAAGTGAGGGCAAGGAAGAGGCAAGGCAGAAAGCTAACAAAACAACCACAAGAAGAGTGGTCAAGAAGCCAAAACAGAGAAAAAGGCCTGCGCTGCTTTGTCCTTCTAACTATCTATGTGTTGAGGGAGGGACCTCACCCATTTGACATCTCGCACAGAGCCCCTTTCCTTTGTTTCATTTAATGGCCCATCACCCAGGCGATCATCTCAAAACAGAAGCCTATCCTAGCTTTTATTTTATCACTTGCTGGATCCAGGGGTTAGAAGGTCTCTCATGCTGCCTACTTCCTCCCCCACAAACTCATAACATTACCTTAGGATGAGGCTTTTAAAGGTCTTCCCATGAAAAGTTAAACCATTATTCTGTAGACAGATTTATTGCTGCAGGAAAAGGCCTGAACTATCTTCTCTGTGATGCAGAAATTGTCTCCACTAATTCCATAATGCCAAGGGAATATAGCTAAATGTGATAGTTCAGAAGAAAAGCCACTCTTTTATATCCTTGAATCACACATTTGTGTAGTTTCTCCTAACAGAAAAGTCATTAAGTTTAGCCCAGCAAATCATTTGATTTAGATTACTCTCCAGGCTATTATTCAAACAGCAGTTGTGTTCTTTCTTAAGGTCACCGTATAGTCACCAAGGCAACAACATTTTCCCCGTTTCTGTTATGCTGGGTGCATTTTTATGGGCATAACTTCCCCATAACAAAGTTCACTCCATAAAAAGGCCCCCCAAAAAAGGAGAAATAAAGATTGACTGGGAGTGGCCAACTTTTGAAATGTGCGGTAAGCAATTTAGATCGCCTTGGAAGGAAGTAATGGGGAAATAGCCCTGAGGTTGGCCAAGAACACACCCACACCCACACCCTGTGAAGCAACATATGTGAAGAGACAGTGGGGGTGTTTTTTCTTCCTTCATCCTAGCCTTTAAAGAGAAAGTAAGTGGAGCCCATTGATCTCAAGCCCTTCAAATGGCTCCTCCGGGTGACCTATTTACTGAATATTTCCTTCCAAAGCGCAGTTCATTAGAGCTGCTTTTTCTCTCCTTCCTTAAGTGGCCAAATTAAAGCCATCAAGAATCTTTCCTTGAGCAGCAGGGCTGGCCCACCCATGAGGCAATGGGAGGATTCAATGGGGGGGGATCCACTGCCAGGATCCACTGGGGAGGGATCCAGCAACACATCAAGCACTGCTGTTTCTGTGGCCCCAACCACAGCTGGATCTGTTGCATCCAGTGCCGGATTTACGTATAAGCTAAACAAACTATAGCTTAGGGCCCCACTCTCTTGCCCCCCCCCAATTCACTATTAATATACTTCTTCTTAATTGTATTTCAGTTCAACAATTACAGTGGTACCGCGGGTTTCATAAGCTTCAGGTTACAGACTCCGCTAACCCAGAAATATTACCTCAGGTTAAGAACTTTGCTTCAGGATGAGAACAGAAATCGAGCGGCGCAGCGCAGCGGCAGCAGGAGGCCCCATTAGCTAAAGTGGTGCTTCAGGTTAAGAACAGTTTCGGGTTAAGTATGGACCTCCGGAACGAATTAAGTACTTAACCCGAGGTACCACTGTACTTTGATAAAATAGATACTTTGTTATGTGCAAATGGCTTTAGATACCTATTAGGTCCATAAATTACCATATAGCATATATTCAACACAAAAATAACAGTGACAATTTGTTGACAAAGGACAGCTGGACATATAAAGGGCCCCATTGCCTTCAGTAGCTCATCAAACCTAAATCTGGCCCTGGTTGCATCCTCGGCAGCCCCCCCCCCCCATGCTGTCTCCACAGCGGTCTCTCGATGAATAGGGGCCACTGCTGATCTCCTTCCAACCCCCAGGGAGGAAATGATGGGAGGGTGCCCTCTGGGATCTCCTGGGGTCTTCACTCACCCAGCATGATTCGGAGTGGGCCTGATTCCCCCGTGACAGCCTTTGATTCCCAGTTCAACCATTGGGTAAGGTTGATTTGATTCCCTCCCTTGTTCCTAAAGTAGATCTTCACTCTGCCCATCTTCCCTGGGGGTGGGGGGCATTTTGTGGTTTGCCTCAGGTGCCAAAAGGTCTTGGGCCAGCCCAGCAGCTCTCTCGTGGCTCCTTGGTTTGGCGAGAGCCTTCATAGTCACCTCTCAGGTACTAGGTCCATCCGAGGTGCTGCATGTCCACCAGCCAACTGAGCCCAGGCTGAGTGCAGGTCCTCCCCAACTCATTCCTGACCATTGGCTTCTACCTGAATGTTCTTTGGTGACCATAGCAACAGCCGTAACTGCCTGCACCTCCATCTCCCATCCTTCCTGAAGGTTCATTTCGCTCTATGGAAGTGGTTTCCCTGGACCAGTTAACACAGTGTGTATAAAGACATGGCATGCTCATGGCGTCTGTGTGTATGGAAGTGAGATTTATGTTAATGCAGTGGACACCGTGTGTGTGTGGTTGCAATTACATTTATTGCTATTTTGCGTGGCCTGGATGACCTTGCTGTGGTGTTGGGCCTTCTCAGCCTAAAGGACAAAGAGAGACACAGTCACAGGACAAGGTTATAGGAGACAGTCTGTTCCAACCATTAGCCACCTTGTCCCAAGAAGATGCTTCAGAGGTGCACAGGATGACAGGGAAGTTTCATCCTAAAATTAATCCTGGGGAGTTGAGGTGAAGAAGTGGGATGCTTCATCCCTAAAATAAACATGGCAAAGAAGTTCAGATGAGCTTTAGCCCTTGCTATCCTTATCCAGATCTGACCTGCTTGACACTCAAAAACACTTCACTGAGGCCCAACAAAAATTTTTCAACCCTCCAGAACTGGAATGAATAAACTGTAACTGATGGGCATTGCTAAAGATGTGTATTATGTACTCATATTATTATATCTAGGATGAACACATGTTGGCTTTTGTCTGTCTGTGTGTATCAGAATTAGTAATGTTGTTCCGAGGGCACTGAATGCATTGTGTTCTGCAAGCCAGTTGCAGAAGTGGAAAGCCACACAATGTTCTGTCAACATCATTTCCCCAAGAAAATAATGTGAGCATAATAATGGGATTAATTTATATTGTTGGTTTGAATCAAGTCTTTAAAAATGACAAGGTATATGTGAGATGACTTCAGGTTTTTAAAATCAGTAATATGTGGAAATATACTAGCAAATCCTTGTTATACTGTTGATCTCAAATTTCATTGTAGGAATTCCTACAGTTATTTTCATGCTATCTAACCCACTCTACTAGTGTAGAAAAGATCGATTCCAGCAGAATAGATGCTTTGAAATAAATATATTGAGAACTTTGGTGCCCACCTAATGTTTTGGAAGTTTAGAGTTGTTGCTAACTCTGTGGAGGTTGAGCTAATGGCGAATAATCTGTTACAGGCAGTAGAATAACCAGTCTTAACACGAAGAATGTCATAACTTAATTTCCTGCTTCACATATCTAATGAAGATGACTGTGGTCCATTAAATCTTTTGCCACAATAAATTTCTTTAAGGTGCTACAAGGTTCTTCTTTCTTTTTTGCTTTCCCCCTCAATGTTTTAATGAAAGACAAGGGTTGGAGACAGATGACTGATTAAGGGAGTTGCAGGTGAAGACATCATTTCCCTTGCTATGAACACCCAGGGTGGTACTCAACCAGTTTTTACTTGGAGTATATTAATGACTCTTGGTCATGTTCATTAATTTCAACAGGTCTGCTCTGAGAAAAACTTAGGTGAATACCGCCCTCATGTTTATTTTATTTTTGTCAATTCGAAAAATCTGAAAATTTTATTTTTCAAGATCTGGATGGGGGCATACCCTATGGACAATAATGAAAACGCCCTAAAATATGAAATGCACTAAGGGATGAACTGCTGTGTTTTCACTAACCGAGGAAACTGGGGGAATTGATATTTAATGGCCAAATGATCACATTGTCTGGGTTTGCTGCTGCATAGAGCTGTAAATAAAAAATCCAGCCACATTAAAACGAGCTGAAATTTATATTGACTTTTTTTGCGAGTGTGTTAACGGGTTGCAATGGACATGAATAACTGAGGCTCAATAATTTCAGTGGGACTACTCTGAGTGGGATTTAGTTATAATCCAATATCTTTCTCAGTCGTCTGTTTGTTACATTTCCACAATTATAGGGAATAAGATGGCAAGCAAGAAGAAGGAAGTTCAGCTACAGGTATAGATTTTGTCTTTTATCTTAATTATTCAGCTGCTTGCTGGAACACCCAGCACTTTAAAGCTGACAAAACTCTATGTTTGCTTTATTTTAGGCAGTAATACTTACTCAAGAACAATGGGAAGAAATGTTGCTGAAGAAAGGTCTAACAGGTACAATTCCCCCCTTTCCTCTTATATACTAAAGTGTGTGTGTGCAAGCATGTACGCACCAGTGTTTAATTGCGTGCACCCACTGCAGTGCATTTACAAGTGCATGTACTTTGTAACCCCTTTACTGTCCTTACAAAAATAAATTCCTGTATGATTTTAACTTTTAAGAACTTATATATTGTAAGTAGTCCAAAAATATGCAGTGAAATAAAGTGTGGAAATATAGGCTGTTAGATCTTTAAAATATGCCCTGTCAAGTCAGTTCCAAAATTTCCCTCTTCCCCCAGAATAAGAAAAGATCACACGTTTGGTAAGTTAAAACTTGGTTTACTTACTAACTCTCCAAAGGTCGTGTTCATATGCTTTCCCATACATCAGTCAGAAAAGTGGCAGAGGCAGTAAAACTTAGTTATAAAGTGGAAAAAGTTTCTGTACAATTGGTGTAGGAACTTAAGAGTGGCTAGTGAGAGCCATGCGGTTGAGCTGGAGCAATCGCCTCAAACCTTTTCACATACTGAGCTGCTCAGGTAGACTGGGGGTGAACAATAGGCTTTATTACCTATTTCCTGGTTATCCCACAAACATTCCCAGTGGTTCTAGGTGCATTTTTTTAAAATGGGCAACTTAAATGCAAAGAAGTTACACTTACTGTCACATCTAGTCTGACTACCAGGCTTAGTAGCACAGAAAGCCAATGTCTGATTTGCAGGCTGCATAGCTCTTGGTTTGAACCCTAGTGGCACCTGACATCTGTGTACTGTAAAATCAGACTGCAAAGGCATACATTTTTTGAGTTTTCTTATTTTCATTAAATATGTTTAATAATAATGATGATGATAATAATAATAATAATAATAATAATAATAATAATAATAATACCTCGCCCATCTGGCTGGGTTTCCCCAGCCACTCTTGTCGGCTCCCAACAGAAGACTAAAAGGTTCCCTAAACAGGGCTGCCTTCAGACGTCTTCTAAAAGTCAGATAGTTGTTTATTTCCTTCACATCTGACGGGAGGGCGTGCCACAGGGCGGGTGCCACTACCGAGAAGGCCCTCTGCCTGGTTCCCTATAACTTTGCTTCTCGCAGTGATGGAACCACCAGAAGGCCCTTGGCGCTGGACCTCAGTGCAGTGGCGGAGGAAGAGGAGTGCGGGGAGAGCGCAACATCCCTGGCAGTGCACCACGCCCCCAGGATGCCCGCCACGCTCCCAGGACGCGCGCCAGCCCCGCCCCTGCCTGCTCTCCGCTCCCCCTCCGCCCCCCGGTGCCGGAGCATGAAGCTCCACCACTGCCTCAGTGTCTGGGCTGAATGATGGGAGTGGAGACGCTCCTTCAGGTATACTGGGCTGAGGCCGTTTAGGGCTTTAAAGGTCAGCACCAACACTTTAAATTGTGCCTGGAAACGTACTGGGAGCCAATGCAGGTCTTTCAGGACCGGTATAATATGGTCTCTGCGGCCACCTGGCAGTCACTGTGTTCACCTGTGCTGGGCCTGCATCTACCACATATGGCAGGCTACACATCTGAAAACAAGTATTGGCATTCTGCCAGTTCTTGAAGACATGCCTAGACGTGGCCTTCTGGTCTTATTTTTAATTATTTTAAACTGTTTAAATTGTTATGCCTTTTAACTGGCTTGTGTATATTTTAATTAAAGGGGTTTTAATGTTTTGATAAGACTGTTCCATTGTGTATTTTAATTACGCATGGATTTTATAATTGATTTTATGCTTGTAAACTTAGATGCCATTTTGGTATACAAGTGGTGTATAAATAAATTTATAGTAGTAACAGATGTAGTGAAACTTAAAACATGTGTTAATTCCTGGAATACGATTGCTTACTATTATTGATACATCATGCCTATTATTAAATTGTGATCTTTCCCATAAAACCTGGTAAAAACATGGTTTCAATAGAGGGGCATGTCGCTGCCCCCAGATCAGAAAAAACAATATCCCCCATTTGAAGTTACACATTTTATTTAGGCACCTTGTTGTGTGTTTTCCAGTAGTAGATGTATATCAGGCTTGGTGCGGACCTTGCAAAGCTGTCTTGAGCTTATTCAGAAAACTAAAAAATGAATATGGTGAAGATGATCTTCTGCATTTTGCGGTGGTAAGGATCCAGATATGAAGCCTTCCAATACCAAACATTTTGGGGGAAGTATACTTTTGTGCCCTGTGATTAATGTCCTTGTTGCAGTTTCAGCAAAACACTGAAGAATATATTCCAAATGCACTGTCATTATTTTATTGCTAGGTCGACTGATTTCAGCTGCTGGAGAAATCCTGTTGTCACATATCAGGGTTGCCATACGTTCGGAATTTCCTGGACATATCCAGAATACTGCAGTTGGAAGCAGTGTCTGGGTGGAAATTGCCCCCTCCCCTGCAAAAAAATGTCCAGGAAAATTCAGACATATGGCAACCCATGTCGGTAGTGTCGTTTTTGGCAATTATCCTTAAAAATAGCCCCAAAACTACTACCTTTTTTTTCCAGATTTGCCCAAAAAAGCTCAACAACAACTACTTTTCTGCACGGATTTTCACTGTTTGAAATATTGGAACCCTATCACATATGAAAAGCTACTGCATAGTTAGAAAAGAGGGGAGGAGTAACAGAATTATAATATATGAACCCTAGCGGTGGCGCTGTGGTCTAAACCACAGAGCCTAGGGCTTGCTGATCAGAAGGTCGGCAGTTCGAATCCCCGTGACGGGGTGAGCTCCCGTTGCTCGGTCCCAGCTCCTGCCCACCTAGCAGTTCAAAAGCACATCAAAGTGCGAGTAGATAAATAGGTACTGCTCTGGTGGAAAGGTAAATGGCATTTCTGTGTGCTGCTCTGGTTCGCCAGAGTCATACCGGCCACATGACCTGGAAGCTGTCTGCGGACAAATGTCGGCTCCCTCGGCCCATAGAGTGAGATGAGCGCACAACCCCAGAGTCATCCCCGATTCGACCTAATGGTCAGGGGTACCTTTACCTTTACCTTTTAGCCACCTTCAAGCTAAATATACAAGAATTAGTACAGATGTAGTTCATCTACAAATAGTATTGCAAAAAATAAAAATCAAGCCTTGGGAATACGTAACTTTCAGAAGGAGAGGGTATTCTGCCCTCAAATTTTAGAACACAAAATATTGTTTAACAGATCTTCACTGTTCATTTCAGAGAGTGTTCCACATCCCTAAAGACCAATGTTAAAGATTCTGGATTTTCCAAAATGTTGAAATACTGCTCCCACTGCTGGTTTGGGAAGTGCTGTACACCACATTCCACATCTATCATGCCGTTTCTTATTAAATACCAGGTTTTGATGTTTTTACCTGAAACCCACTTTGATCTGAATTGGGGAAAAGAACGACCAAGCTGTCTTTTAACCTGGTAATGTGTGCAGAGCTTTACACATTTTAATGTCCCATTGATTTCAGTGAAATATTAAGCAAGCATGTGCTTAACTCTTGCTTTCCCTTTAAAACTAATGGGATTTCAGAGTACTTACCTTTGGCTAGAAGAATGCTATTTATTTCCTTACATTTGCATTTTTCAGTAGCACCATCTATGGTCGCATTAACGGTGAACGGTGAAGTCTTGCAAATATTTATTGTGAATGGGATCTAAACTGGAAACAAGGCAGGAAGCTATCAGCAGACTGCAAATCAAAATTCTCAGTGAGCCAGCCAGTAGTACTCTACAGAGAATCTACAGTGGTACCTCTGGTTAAGAACTTAATTCATTCTGGAGGTCCGTTCTTAACCCAAAACCGTTCTTAACCTGAGGTACCACTTTAGCTAATGGGGCCTCCTGCTGTCGCCACGCCGCCGGCACACAATTTCTGGTCTCATCCTGGGGCAAAGTTCTCAACCTGAGGTACTACTTTTGGGTTAGTGGAGTCTGTAACCTGAAGTGTTTGTAACCCGAGGTGTCTGTAGCCCGAGGTACCACTGTATATGGGAATTGCTATAGTATAGCTTGGCTTGCAGGTGTTTTGAAAAATAATAATGTAGGTTATATATCTGTCCTTCATTTTAGGCAGAGGCTAACAGCATTCCAAGTCTGCTCCCCTTTAAAGATAAATGTGAACCCGCTTTTATCTTCTGTGTGGTAAGTACACGGTGAATGACTTTAGTTTTTGTTTTGCTGGTGACTAATTCTCAGTTAATTCTTCAGATTGAAAAGAGGCGCATCATTGAAGTATGGATTTATATGAAATAGTTGACTATGGAGTTGGAACAACTGACAACAAACTAGTGATAGATGTCAAAATTAAAAAATTAAAAAATTGTCCAGTAGCACCTTAGAGACCAACTAAGTTTGTTCTGGGTATAAGCTTTCATGTGCATGCATACTTCTTCAGATACACTGAAACAGAAGTCACCAGACCCTTATACAGTGGTACCTCGGGTTAAGTACTTAATTCGTTCCGGAGGTCCGTTCTTAATCTGAAACTGTTCTTAACCTGAAGCACCACTTTAGCTAATGGGGCCTCCCGCTGCCGCCGCGCCGCCGGAGCACGATTTCTGTTCTTATCCTGAAGCAAAGTTCTTAACCTGAAGCACTATTTCTGAGTTAGCGGAGTCTGTAACCTGAAGCGTATGTAACCTGAAGCGTATGTAACCTGAGGTACCACTGTATATAGTGGGAGGGTGGGGTGGGGTTTTTGTCAGAAGGGTAGTTGGAGATGGGTGATAGATGTGCCACACATAGAGATCAGCGTATCAGCACATCTTTCTGCTAGGTCACAAAACATCAAGGGATTCAGAATACCCCAGGTCACACATATGCAGAGTATTCTATATGCCAATATGCTCAGGCCAGGGGCGGATTTAGGGGAGTACGGCCGGTTTGGTGGCACTGGGGACAGATCCATGGGTCAACACAGGGGGCATCACAACTATGATGTAGAATGGCTTATTATTTGAACCATTGCCATTGAGAATCTCAAGCTTAGTCTGTAGACATCAGTGTTATCTCCAACATCCTCTGAACAGTCCTAAACAAAGCAGTTGTCAGATAAGAAACCAGTAAAGGTTCAGTGGTGCAGAAATTTAATTGATCACATAAATCAAACGAAATATTTTGATCATTTGAACCAAGTGCCTCCAATTGTTTGGAGTAGCAGATTTTTAAACAAACAAACAAACAAACAAACAAACAAACAAACAAACATTTTAATACAAAAATAATACAAGAACTTAAGAAACAACTGAAACTAACAGGAATGCATGAATCCTCTTGGTATACCAGCAGGTGCCACAAGAAGCATTTACCTCTGTGATAGGAGAAAGGGGGATGCCTCATCGAAGGCTGAACCACACTTACCTTTCCTCCATTCTTTAAAGTTCCACATCAAACTGCCTCCCCCCCTTTTTTTTTGCCCTGGAGTTTTCACCGCAAAAACCCACTCCTTTAAGCTCAATCGGAGGAAACTCCAGTCCATGGAAAACCTGAATTAACGTTTGCACCGACTGAGCACTAAAGACTGGATTTTTGCAGGGAAAGCTCCAAAAGGGGGGGGGGTTAAAATGCTCGGACACAGAGCGTTTAATCATGAACCTGTGCCTGAAAAGAGTGGGGCAAAGAGTGTGGATAAGCCCTGACATAGTCCCTGCCATCTTTTGGAAGTGTGTGGTGATGCAGAGCTGGGAATTTGTGTCACAATGTTGTGATCATGAGGGATCAGGGACTTCTAAATTTTCTTCCATCACCTTCCACAGCTAAGTCTCCCAGTGTTCCCACACCACTGACCCCCCCTCCAGTTTGTTTATGCAAATGGAATAAACAATTAATTATAATGTATAGGTAGATTCATGCTATGCTAGTTGAGCTGAGTTCCCATGGAAATCATAATGGCAAATCATGGTTAACTTTTTACATTGATTCCAATAGGCTCAGCAGGAGCTTAACTAACCTTTGGTGCAATCCTATGCATTTTTACTCAGAAGTAGTCACACTGAGGTCATTGGGACTTACTTCAAAGTAGGTGAACATAGGACTGCGGTCTTACAGTGCCATCTTGTGCAGGTCTCCTCAGAAATAAGTTCAATGAGACTCACTCACAGGCAAGTGAGTATAACACGCATTTGAAAGATAATGATCAATGCTGCTGATTTTTGTTAATTTTAATTATTTTAGATCATTGCGTTTATGGTGTTTTTGTGATATTTTGAGCAGACTTGGGTGGCTATTCCCAAAAAGATAGGATATAAAATATAATTTTTAAGCAAAGATAAATACGTTTAGGGTGATAACCAGAGTTAGTCATACTCAGAATAGACCCACTGAAATAACTGGACTTAAGTTATTTAGGTTTGAGTGTGACTCGCCTTGGATACCACTGATAGGATTGCAGCCATAGGCTTTCAGGTTGCTGGACGCGAATAAAGCACATAAAACGAAAGGTTTGCATCTGGAAAATATTTGTTGTTAGAAACCAATTAAAACATACAAAACTATGAGATGTTGCTGAACACTGTTTTATTTGGGCAAATATTATTTGCAGGATGGCAAGATGGTAGATATTGTGAGAGGCGCGAATGGACCTCTTTTGTGTAGAAAAGTCATAGAGATAGTAGAACGAGAGAGAAGAATCATAGCAGGAGAAGCAGAAAGACCAGAGGTAACTCGGCCTTGACTGAGTATTGGCATATTTTATTAAGAAGTACGGTTGCCTGCTCTTTCTAATGCTCTGTGTTCTGCTTAATTGCTGATATGATTTTTATTCTTTGTACACATTCCTGTTTTCATTGGTTTGAAAGTGCTACCCTGAGTATATGTTCACCCTACATACTTATTGATTTCTTTCCCCCGTCAGACCATTTCTCTATTGCAAACTGCTTTGGAAATGATGCAGAGAGTTTTGAAAATTAACTCCAATCCTAAGGGTGCAATTCGCTAGGAGTGCCCATTCATGGTGTCTAGGGCTGCCCCACACCATTAAAGCACATTTGAAACACATTCCCCGCACCCTCAAAGAATTCTGGGCACTGCAGTTTCTTAAGGCTAACTGGGAAGTGTAACACTTGTGAGGGGTAAACTAGGTGGGTGATGATCTACAATGGCTTATGATCGATGGCACTTGCACACGACAATATCGGGTGGAAGCTGAAGTTAATCAGAACAATTCTAGGAAACGTAAATGGACACAGGCACCATTGGATACTATGAATGTGCAGTTGTGGGTGGCACTGTGGTCTAAACCACTGAGCCTAGGACTTGCCAATCAGAAGGTCGGCGGTTCGAATCCCCATGACGGGGTGAGCTCCCGTTGCTCAGTCCCAGCTCCTGCCCACCTAGCAGTTCGAAATCCCGTCAAAGCACAAGTAGATAAATAGGTACCACTCTGGCGGGAAGGTAAACAGCATTTCCGTGTGCTGCTCCGGTTCGCCAGAAGCGGCTTAGTCATGCTGGCCACATGACCCGGAAGCTGTCTGTGGACAAACGCCGGCTCCTTTGGCCTATAGAGCAAGATGAGCACCGCAACCCCAGAGTCATCCGTGACTGGATCTAACAGTCAGGGGCACTTTTACCTTTATTTCCATGGGTCTTGTTGTGTGGGGCAGGGTTGCAGCAAATTTGGGGTTGCACAGATGCACTGGCAGCGCCGGTCCAGCACTCCCACTGGTGCGTTACAAACAGCCTGGACCTCCCACCCAGGTAAGCTGCAGCAATGCCCGTGTCAAGAGGGTGCCTTTGCAGCTCTGCGACACCCACCCTTTGCAACCTACCATGTTCAATGGAACATAATCTCAGAAACGTGTGCACCAGCTTGCCATTTTAAGCACAGAAGTTCCTATTGGTGCCGAGCGGTGCAGTCATAAACTAATCTACTCCGAATCACAGCTCACCAAATTCAGTGGGAGGGAGCCCAATGACAGGGAAGCAGACGGCACCAGAGCCAATGACAGGCAGAGCCAATTTATTCTAGTTTTGTCGCCATCTTCCCTCTCCTGAGTTCTACAAGGCGGACCCTGAGACCGAGGAGCCGGAAGGCAGGGCCACACCCTGGAAAGTTGTAAGAAAGAAAGCAGGCAAGGTAACAGCTGCCATGGGAGGCCCTGAATTCTGTCAGGATGGCAGCTGGGGTGTAGGGAGTGTGGGAGAGTAGCCTTTTCAGCCCCTCCAGAAGACACCCCCTAAAACTACTAATAGTGGGGTGGGGGTGGTATATTGAAGAAACACCACAGCAGGGGAGATTATCCCCTTCCCTCCAAACTGCAGTCCTGAACCAGTGCTCTCCTCCCCATCCCTGGCTTTTATCCAATCAAAGCTGTCTTACCTTGCAGCTGATGGTATCTATCCATTGATGCTTTCTTGGTGCTATCTTTCCATCCATCCATCTGCCTATGGAGAATCTATATTGGTGATGTTTCATTTCTATACTGTTTGGAAACTTTCGAAAGAACTGTCTCACGATTGCGTCCTTACCAAATATTATTTTGAAAAGTTGGTATGACCGTAATGTAACAGTGAAAACATTTTCAGTTGCCAGAACTTCTGTTTGTGGAGGAGAAAGAATCTGATGAAGAACTTGTAGAAGAAGAAGCTGTCGGCAAGTTTTCCTGATAGATTTTTTTAATTTTTAGATAGGTAGCAAATCAGTGGTGTGATCGTTGTTGTCGCCCATTAGCCGTTTGTTGGTAGGAATGTCTTAACAGGAGACAGATGCCCCCGCAGCTCCAATGGGGAGGAGTTAAGCATGCTCTTACACCAGTGTGGTGTAGTGGTTAAGAGCGGTAGACTTGTAATCTGGGGAACCGGGTTCGCGTCTCCGCTCCTCCACATGCAGCTGCTGGGTGACCTTGGGCCAGTCACACTTCTCTGAAGTATCTCAGCCCCACTCACCTCACAGAGTGTTTGTTGTGGGGGAGGAAGGGAAAGGAGAATGTTAGCCGCTTTGAGACTCCTTCGGGTAGTGATAAAGCGGGATATCAAATCCAAACTCTTCTTCTCTTCTTCTTCTTTCCCACCATCCTGCCTCGGGGTCCATAGAACTGTGACTCGCTCAACCTCTGGTCAGCCATGCTGCTTACCAGGTGCTAGAGGTGGAGGGGAAAGGCAGCGGTGAGGTTGGCACAGTGCAAACACTCAGGTGGGTAGTGTGCCAGCCTCTTCACTGCCACCCCCTCCCTGTCTTCCTCCTTATAAGCAGCAATGCAACCAGCCAGAGGGTCAGGGGAGTGCCACTGCCCAGCCACACTGTCGGCTGTGGACTGCAAGGCCAGCACCACATTATGGCCATTGCAGGCCTGCCATACAACAGGGTAGAGCAGGGGTCAGCAAACTTACTGCGCCTAGGAGTATCTCCAGTGCCGATCGTGCGGTGGGTCGGAGGGCGGGGGAGCGCATGCCCATATGCATGTGCATACGCTATTTCCGGCACCCTTCTGGGTTGGAGGAACATTGGAAATAGCTTGTGCGCATGTGCACAGGCCTCCTCCGACCCGGATGTGCACTGGAAATAATGCTTGAGCATGCACAAATAACTCTTGTGCATGCACACAAGCTATTTCCGGTGCTCCTCTGACCCGGAAGTGGGCAGTCCCGCAGCGACGGTAAGAGTGGGTGGCGGCAGGGGTCACCACAGGCCGGATAAATGAGTCCCTCGGGCCTTGTCCGGCCCACGGGCCTTAGTTTGGAAACCCCTGGGGTAGAGTGACCTGCTTCAGGCTGCCCTGTGAAGTGGGCAAGACATGAAGGCAGGAATTGATATCTGAATGAGGCAGCAAGACTTTTGAAAGGAAAATGTCTGCACCTACAGCCACTCAAAGCAAATTCAAGGAAGAGTTTCCCATTCTAGTGGTTCTTTCTGATGCCCAGAGTATTAAAAAATGCCAATCTGTCAGCATTTCAGACCAAATTTTCTGATATCTGAAAAAAGAACCCCCATTTGTCATTTTCTTTTTACTCATCTTGGGTAAGGATGCAGACAAAAGAGGCAAATGTTTCACGCCGCTGGGGGTACAAACAGGCATGGGTTTTATCGGGACCAATTTTTAGTCTTCTGTTCTACTAACTAGACAAACTTAGAGGGAGGTTTTTTGTTGCTAGAAAAATACAAATTGGATAAGGTGGACTTACTGGAACTGATTTTCAGTCAGCTATACTACCAGTGTCTTTTAAACATAGTTTTGTTTGTCCTGATCACGTTTTTCATACTTAGCTACCTGTATGATAATGTCATTTGGAATCTCCTTCCTGAAGACACAGATATGAAATTGTGATGTGGTGCTGTTTTTGATGGTCAGATGTGGTCAGATGCCTGTAAGGATTTGCATTTAAATGCAGTGGCACCTCGATTTTCGGATGTCTCCATTGCCAAACGTTTCAGTTTTCAAACCCCAAAAACCCTGAACTAAATGCTTCTGTTTTTTAACATGCCTTGGAAGTCAAACGGCTTCTGCTTGCGTGTACATGTTGTTTTTTACAGTTTTCTCGGTTGAATTGGCAGACTGCCCTTTGTGCCTCAGTTTTCAAACTTTTTGGAAGTTGAACGGTCTTCTGGAATGGATTACATTTGAAAACCGAGGTACCACTGTAAATGGATCCCACACGGGGGAGGCATAGATGTTAGTGCTTGTTAAAGCATCACAGGCATGTATCTATAAAAGAACATTTGACATAGGAAGTTACTTAGTACGTAGTCTTGTTCTTATATGGTGAATGTTATATACACTCCTGCTTCTCTTTTAGAGGAGGAAAAATACACTGTTGTGATCATAAAACCTGATGCGGTTGAAGCAGGAAAAGTTGAAGAAATTAAACAAACGGTAAAGAAAACTTTTTTTACCGAAAAATATGAAACAATACTGATTCATTTGAAAACTAAGATGGCAGGAATTTGCTAAGCCAGATGCGCAAAACTTCCATATGAAAACAGACCAAGAGCCATGTGTTTGACAAATTATCCTGGTTTTTTTTCCAGCTTCAGGAAGGCCATAAAGGAGCTTAGTAAGCTGTCTTACATGGCAAGGGGGCTGAAACTATTTTGGTGGGCTGTAAATACTTGCACAGTGATGTATTAAATGCTGTGCTAATCTGTATTTCTTTGTAATCTGTAGCATGGATACTGCTCCTTTGAAAAGCCAGAGAGCTTTTGTTTGGCCGCTTACACTCTCCATATTTGCTCTGCATCCAGTATGGTCCCATCCCTGGTTTGGAAAGCAGTTAACCATAAGCCATATACATAAGCCATATATATCCTGTACCTGTTGTAGCATTTCTTATGAAATCCTGCATTTTGATGTGCTGTCCCACAAAACAGCTTAGATCTGAATTGAGAAAAGCAACTGCATTTTAGACCAGTAATGTGCACACAGTCATTGTGCCAGTAACCCTGATATACCACTTCATCAAGCACTATGATAAAACCACTATCTACTTTTGCATTATATGCTTATTTTCCCTCCTATCGGTTGCTAAGCAACAGTGGCTGTAGCAACTGATAACTTTTTTAACAGGCTCAAAACTTAAAGGCAGTATGCCCTGCGTTTTCCACTACATGTTAATTTCATGGTGAAGAGATTTACAAACCTTGCTTGCATGAATTTAGAACATCGTACTTGCAACGAGTCACTGCTTTAAATATAATATTTCAGGATTGGTTAAATACTTTTGTGCAAAATCAAATTACTGGATACAAGCTTTTCAGCACAATCCTATCTGTACATTTAACCAATAGCTCAGCCCTAATCTTCTAACAAAAGGGCCGCGGGTGGTGCTGTGGGTTAAACCACAGAGCCTAGGACTTGCTGATCAGAAGGTCGGCGGTTCGAATCCCCGTGACAGGGTGAGCTCCCATTGCTCAGTCCCTGCTCCTGCCAACCTAGCAGTTTGAAAGCACGTCAAAGTGCAAGTAGATAAATAGGTACCGCTCCAGCGGGAAGGTAAACGGCATTTCTGTGCGCTGCTCTGGTTCTCCAGAAGCAGCTTAGTCATGCTGGCCACATGACCTGGAAAAACTGTCTGCAGACAAACGCCGGCTCCCTCGGCCAATAAAGCGAGATGAGCGCCGCAACCCCAGAGTCGGTCGCGACTGGACCTAATGGTCAGGGGTCCCTTTTAATCTTCTAACAATGCTTAGATGATCAGGCAATTTTGTGGGCATGCTGGTCTGCTGTAACAGAGAATGAAAAAGGGGTATCAAAGATGGCTTTCCATCCTAAAAATGATTGGTCACATTAAATTGTATGTTGCACCGCCCTGTTTGTTTAAAGTTTTTACATCAAGATTATGGCGATACATGAATTTATTTAATTTTCATTTGTTCCTTTGTTCAGATCAGATAACTGATCAGTTAAAAGTTATTTGATTCGTTGCACTGCTTAAACACAGCCTAATAACCCAACCTTTTTTCTTCTGAAATGTGCTCCGATAACTGAAGATTACAGAAGCAGGCTTTAACATTCTTGCAGAAGCCCTGCGGACATTAACGGATGAGCAAGTTAGGGATTTTTATCAAGACAAATCAGAAGAGGTAAGAAGAACAGATAAATGTGGGAGAACATAGCCATTCATGTAGATAATCAAAATGATTGATTACATGAATTGCATGTTAGCATAGCTGTGGGGAAATAATCTAGTTACTATTTTAACTCACCGAAAACCAATGCTGGCCTTGCTGTGCCTCATCCCCCTTTCCACCGTTTCAGGTCCCCATACACGTCAACAGCAATGGAATTCCCACCAGTTAGCTTCCAGTTGGTCACATCACTCCTGTTTACTGGGAGGCAGAGGCGCAATGCAGCACCAAGGTCCACATGGTGCAAATGCACTAGCAGGAGGCTTTTGGGAAATGATTTATAATGAAATGAAAAAAAGAGTAACCTTTGTTAAAAAACCAGAAGCCTTTTTATTGGGTATCCTAGGAGCGGTGATTTCAAAAGAACAGAGAAAATGGTTTATGTATGCTACGATGGCCGCCCAGATGCTGTTAGCTCAAAGGTGGAGAGAAAGCAGTCCTGGCCAAAGCAGACTGGCAAACCAAGTTAATAGACTATGCTGAAATGGCAAAACTAACTGGAAAGCTCAGAAATGAAGATGACAAGAAATTTAAAAAAGAATGGGAAATGTTTATCATGTACTTCAAAAAGTATCGTCAACAGGTTAATACATTGGCAGGATTTTAAGAACGCTTGTAATTTTAGAAATAGAGTAGGAAATTTGAGATAAAATAATAATAATTTGGAATAGAAATGATATGCAGTTGAAAAAGAAATTTAAGGAACCGGGGGAGGGAAGTCACGGGATTTGCAGAATCCCATTTTATGGATTTGATATGGCTTTTACGTATATTTTTCTTTGTTTGCGTTTGTTGTTGTTTGTTTTGTTGAAAAATTAATAAAAATATTTTTTAAAAAACGAAAGACAAATGCACTAGCAGGAATACTGGATTGGCTCTGCCAGTGCATTTGCCAAGCATCATTCTCGACGTTGCCTGGTCCCTGCCCTCTGCCTTCCGGTGAGCAGCCCCAATGCAGCCAGCCAGAGGTCAGCCCACCATGGGGCTGCTACTGGATAGAACGTAAACTTCTATATTTGAAATATTTTAGGATCTCAGTAGCATTGCTAGATTAAAGGTAAAGGGACCCCTGACCATTAGCTCCAGTCATGACCGACTCTGGGGTTGTGGCACTCATCTCGCTTTACTGTCTGAGGGAGCCGGCGTACAGCTTCCGGGTCATGTGGGCAGCATGACTAAGCCGCTTCTGGTGAACCAGAGCAGCGCACGGAAACACCGTTTACCTTCCCACCGGAGCAGTACCTATTGATCTACTTGCACTTTGACGTGCTTTCGAACTGCTAGGTTGGCAGGATCAGGGACCGAGCAATGGGAGCTCACCCTGTCGCGGGGATTCGAACTGCAACCTTCTGATCGGCAAGTCCTAGGCTCTGTGGTTTAACCCACAGCGCCACCCGCGTCCCTATTCCTAGATTACCTAATGAATATAACAATATGTTGTTACAGGCACCTTGTATCTCGGTAATAACAGGGAGAAATGTAGTGCTAAATTAATTGATGGTGAGTCTTCTTTCCTGGCCCTTAATGACAAAAATACTTTCCCACCCCCCCAGCTTGACTTTGAAGAGTTTGTTTCATTTATGCTGTCTGGACCATGCCATGTGCTGATCGTTTCTGAAGGAAAGCAAACACACGAGGTTATGCCTTATTTACAAGAATTGGCTCCTGGAGAACTGAAGGAGGGAGAGGAGGAGGAAGAAGAAGAAGAGGAGGAGGAGGAGGAGGAGGAGGAGGAAGAAGGGTATCGGAAACCTCCAAGTGAAGCGCCAGCCAGGTAGATTCCAACATGGAGTGTGTGAGTATATGGGTGTGCAGGTGGATGTGATTCCTCCCACCCAATACGTGATTGACAGTAATATTGCTTGCGCATTGGATACCATGTGCAGGATTTTTCAAATCTACCCTGGTATTTCAAGTGTGTCTTCATGCTAGGCAATATCAGATTTACTTCACTCAACAATTTATTTTTTATTAATTTCATTTCTATACCGCTTTATATTTTAACAGCATATTAAAACACCGATAAAACAATCCAGAATCAAACATTTCTGAAGAAAGTCAAATATAGAGTATACAGTCGAAGCAACATAATTAACAGAAAACTAAAATATTATCTTTGAAAATTCAAAAATAAAACGTAATAAAGGAGGTCAACTACAGAATACATATTGCCGTGTTCAGACCCAGAAACCTCCACCCTAAATAAATTCACACTTGACTCATAATTTTGGTTTGGTTTTTGGCAGAATTTAGGCCACAACTTTATTGATTACAACAAGTGAGTGGTTGCATAGGCTCTGGTTTGACTAGCTCCCTGCACCGTGGCAGGTAGCACTGACCCAGGGCACCAGCATAGGTCAGCCTAGGGTGAACACCTGGAACAGCGGAAAGCCGGGAACAGGCTAGCTCTGCCACCCAAATGTCCCCCTGGACTCAGGCACGGGCATAACCCCCTCTAAGGGGTTGACCAAACCATCGAGTCCCTGAATTCCCTGAATACCCTTCACATAGGGATGGCGAGAGCGAGGCAATATCAGATTTACTTCACTCAACAATTTATTTTTTATTAATTTCATTTCTATACCGCTTTATATTTTAACAGCGTATTAAAACATCAATAAAACAATCCAGAATCAAACATTTCTGAAGAAAGTCAAATATAGAGTATACAGTCAAAGCAACCTAATTAACAGAAAACTAAAATATTATCTTTAAAAATTCAAAAATAAAACGTAACTAAGGAGGTCAACTACAGAATACATATTTAACACAAACAAAGTTAACAAAAAAATCTTAAACATTTTTTAAAAAATTGGTAAGTGAAGTCAAACATAAAATGCACATTTAAAACAGCATAATTAACAAGAGAATAAAATATTATCGTAAGCATGACAAGGCTGGTTGGAAATTTTCTCTGCATCTACAGTAATTTCCTTCTAACCTTACAGTTTGCAATCTCCTCCCATACACCTCTAACTCAGGATAGGACATCATGCATCAGATGGAAGTAGACTATAGTCCATGAAAGGTTAGGACTTAATAAAGGGGCTGGGGCTGCAAAATAATTGCACAACTGCCCCTCTGGAAAGCCACTGTTATTTTATTCTTCGGGGTGGGGAGGGGTTCACTCTGACATGCCTTCAACTCTGACCTTTCGGCTTAACTTGAAGACGAGCTGGAATTAATTTCTGAATGGGCATGTGCAGAACCGCAGGTTTCTCTCCCAGATTTCCTTTTCCTTATAGGTTACTCACGATTTCTTCTGGAGTTTTGGTTTAACCCATTTTAATATGCAATGGTGTACACCGGTAGGGGCAGTGGCACAGGCACCAACTCCTAGGGGGTCCTTTCAGCCCCCCAATAAAATATTTGAGGGGGTTGGGGCCCCCCAAAGTTCATGAGCATTGCCATTCAAATGGGGTGTGTGGACTGCGCCTTGTGATCAATTATGTGAGGCAGTCTGGGCAGTTACAAAGCACAGGGCACCAAGCTGTGGGGGCGCAAAACTGAGATGATCCAAAGTTGAGAAGTTCCATTTGGGGGCACCAAATTTTGGCCTCACCCAGGGCGCCATATTACAAAAGTTTACCAAAGTCTGCCCTTGTACACACCAGCCCCTCTCTCTCTTGCCTCTGAAATTATGTTTTGAATTATGTCTGTCTATTGCAGCAAGATTAGTGTTTCACAGCCAAATCTATAAATTTCACCTCAAAGCTATTGTGATGCATTAAGTGCTCATTTTGTACTTTGCAAAATGTTTAACAGTGGTTACATTTATATTATTTTACCCTTTATTAGCTTGAAAGGGTTCTTGGAAGGCCAGGCTATGTCAGATTTATGTGACGTTCATGACAGAGTGGAAGAAGCAAGCCGCGAATTGGCCTTCTTCTTCCCTGATTTTTCCAAGCCGAAGAAAGGCCCAGCTCTTGAAAAAACAGTGGCCTTGATTAGACCTTCTCTCTTGAGGGAAAGGAGAGGTTAGTGAACGTCAATACACAATTCTCTCCGTATTCTTGACATGTTGCTGGGTCCAGAAATGTAGCCGCAGAAGCCATTCTTGCATTGACTCTGTACCAGGGACTGCTATGCGCAGGGCAGTATCTTACAATACCCAACACAATAATAATAATAATAATAATACCTTTATTGTCAATGTACAACCTGTGCACAATGAAATTAACCGAGCTCCCCCCCCCCAAACACTCAGTCTCATTGCACGGTGTGTGCTTGTTGCACAACACACCAACCCTGAAAGTCAGTTGCACTGTATTATTTTCCGTTCAACAGCCCATGGAGAGAAACTGTTTTTTAGCCTGTTGGTACGACTGATTATACTTCTGTATCTCCTGCCCGAGGGTAGAAGATTAAAGAAATGCTGGCCGGGGTGTGAATCTTCCTTGAGAATTTTTCTCGCTCTCCTAAGGCAACGATCCCTTGCGACGTCATCTAGCGGGCTCAGGGGACAGCCCATGATATCATGTGCTGTATTCACCATCCTCTGTAGAGACTTTCTGTCCGTGGCTGTCAAGCCAACGTACCACATTGTGATACCATATGAGAGGACACTTTCTATTGTGGACCGGTAGAAGGAGGTCATCAATTGTTGTTTAACGTTCTTTTGCAAGACGCTGAGGAAATGGAGTCTCTGTTGGGCCTTCCTAACCACCTGGGTTATATTGTTTTTCCAAGTGAGGTCTTCACTAAGGTAAACTCCCAGAAATTTGAAGGAAGAGACTCTCTCCACACACACACCCCTGATATACAAGGGTGCTAGTTCCTCCGAAAGTCCAACACCAGCTCCTTTGTCTTGCTAATATTTAGGTGCAAGTTATTCTGTAAGCACCATGTAGGTACTTTTTGAACCTCTCCCCTGTACGCTGATTCATCTCCACCTGTAATAAGACCCATTATGGTAGTATCACCTGCAAACTTAATAATTACAGTGGATGGATCAGATGAAATATACGAGTATAGGTAAGGACTCAGCACACATCAAAACACAATGGGTTTTGATGTTAAAAGTTGCATAGCACAATATGGCTGCCACAAGGGGCGTGGCCTAACAAAAAACTTAAGAGGCAGCCATTTCCAATGGATGTGATGGCAGTGGCCTGGCTGGGTGGGCGAGAACGCCCCCACTTTTTGAAAGCAGCCGCCTCCCCAGTCTTGCTGTATTCACAGAGTACCGTGGGGTGGGGTGCCTACATGTGTTAACTGTTAATCATCTTTTGCATGCAGATTCTATTCTGAAACGGATTGAGGAAGATGGCTTTCAGATAGCAATGCAAAGAGAAATCGTCTTAACAGAAGAGCAAGCTCGTGAGTTTTACAAAGAGCATGAAGGTCAAGATTATTTCCCAGCTCTCCTGGAACAAATGACCAGGTGCGCCGCTTGCGAAGCAAGAGCTTTAAACGCAGGGAGATAAATTTATTTTACACACCGCAACTCTGAAACTTGGTGGAAGGGTGAGAATCAAATATTAATCAGGGATGTATAAAATGAGCACAAAATCACAGGTACAGAATGTATTACATACACAGCCTCTGGTTCAAGCTGCCCTCATGGGATCCCAAACTGAGCAGTGAATCATATTATTGTCTCCTGTTCAACTTCATGGGGCCTCTGTCATTTAATTTAGCCCTTCCCAGTGATGGGATTGGCACCACCACTAGAGTTCCAGGTTTTCTGGTAAAATGGACAATCAGATGATCAGTTTTGGGGAGAATGTTGGGCAAAGTTGAGATTACTTCCAGACAAGGAGGGAATGCTATCTATTTGGTCCTATATTAAGATAAAGTTATGTGTACGGGTCCCATAAGTAAAACAGACCAGCAGAAAACACACAAAAATAACCTAGGCTCCTGCGTATCCACTTTTTTATGAGTAAATTTATTTAAAATGCTATGAATATTGTGCATAACATATTTCTCAAACTAGTGGGGATGCTGCATTTAACCAAGTATTTTCCCCTTTTTTCTGTCTAGTTTGTTTAATAAATTCCTTACTTTATTGGCAACCCTGACTGAGCTATTTCAGTTAATAGCAGAGCACTTAGAATCGCTTTGGTACGAGTGATTCACATGGAATTTGTTAATGGTTTTATAAATGCAAAAAAGAGAGCTAATCATGAGTTTGTAACAGGTCTTTTTAAAAACCTTCTGCTTTTATTTGCACCGGACAGCGGACCAACTCTGGCACTTGCTTTGGTACGAGAAAATGCGATACAGAAATGGAGAGCTTTACTGGGCCCAAAGATAGTAGAGGAAGCAAAGGAACAATGCCCAACAAGGTATTTAAACACACACACACACACACATACAAATACACTGCATTCTGATAGAGACGCCTGTGCTAGTAGCCTAGGGCATAAGTACAGTAAAGTTAAAGCCATGTTGTAATTTGTTTGACAATAGTGCCATCCTCTGGACAGTGTTGCATGCTTCCTTCTGCTACATTCCCCCCCCCCCCCCCCGTGCCATTGAACCCATATTTTAGTGGTTAGCGTATTATAAAAATGATTGCATTGTTTTGTCAATGCCGTGATTTGACAAAGGTGAAAAAGTTGCATCTCTGAATAATGCAGATTCGCAGATCCCTGTGCCCTAACCTGTCAGTAACGTGGGGGAGGGGGGACTGTTTCCCCAGGCTGAACCCCAACTACATCCTTTTGTAGGGGGATAACTTGGAAACGGGACGCAGGTGGTGCTGTGTTCTAAACCACTGAGCCTCTTGGGCTTGCCAATCAGAAGGTCGGCGGTTCAAATCCCCGTGACGGGGTGAGCTCCCGTTGCTCTGTCCCTGCTCCTGCCAACCTAGCAGTTCAAAAGCATGTCAAAGTGCAAGTAGATAAATAGGTAAGTAGCTCTGGTGGGAAGGTAAACAGCATTTCCGTGCGCTTCTCTGGTTTCGCCAGAAGCGGCTTAGTCATGCTGGCCACATGACACAGAAAAACTTGTCTGCGGACAAACATCGGCCGGGAAAGTGAGATGAGCGCCGCAACCCCAGAGTCGTTCGCGACTGGACTTAACTGACAGGGGTCCTTTACCTTTTTTAACTTGGAAACATAAAGGTTCTGTGTCCTATATCTAATTTCCCAATTTCGTGGTCTCTAGTTTACGTGCTGAGTTCGCGATTGACAACACACCCATCAATCAGCTGCATGGAAGCACAACCTCTGAACAAGCTGCAAAGGAACTGGAATTCTTCTTTCCTGTGCAAAACACTTTTGCTGTCATTAAACCCACTGCTTTTGAGGAGCACAAAGGTAAACAGCCGGAGAATAGTACACACACCCACTCTTAGATATTCCTTAGGCCAGAGGTCAGCAGACTTTTTCAGCAGGGGGCCGGTCCACTGTCCCTCAGATCTGGGGGGGGACTATATTTTTTTGGGGGGGAATGAAGGAATTCCTGTGCCCCACAAATAACGCAGAGATGCATTTTAAATAAAAGCACACATTCTACTCATGTACAAATCCGCAGACAGTTGGGCCGGATCTGGCTCCTCGGGCCTTAGTTTGCCTACCTATGCCTTAGGCATTTCAGGAAGGAGCAGGATAGTACCTTCAACCCTCCCCCCCCCCCATGATGCTGATGTCTCTCCCAGTCATTTCAAACACTGTGATCATGTGTACAGTGTTGATGAGACATGGACTGATCATGTTGTTCGGATGCCTAATTATCGTCTTCCAAAGCAACTACTCTATTCTGAACTTAAAAATGGTAAGCATAATGCTGGTGGTCAACAAAAGAGGTTCAAAGACTCTCTCAACTAAAAATATGTAGTGTAAACTGGGAAACACTGGCCTGTGAGCTCTCCAGTTGGAGAACAGCCTTGACCAAAGGTTTCATGGACTTTGAAGACACTCAAACTCAGGACAAAAGGGAGAAACGCACTAAGAGGAAGGCATGCTTGGCAAATCCACACCGTGATCAACTCCCACCCAGAAACCTATGTCCCCACTGTGGAAGGACGTGTGGATCCAGAATTGGCCTCCACAATCCCTTACGGACTGACTTTTAAAACCGTGTTTATGGAAGACAATTTTACTCGGCTATGAGTGATTGCCTAAGAAGTATCTGGACAAGGATAGCCTAATTTCCACTGTCAATGCTCTGCTAACCTCTAGGGTAGATTACAGCAACACATTTTATGTAGGGCTGCATCTGAAGACTGTCCGGAAACTTCAGTTGGTGCAAAATTTGGTGGCCAGGTTGCTCAATGGGGCAAGACGGTTTGGGCATATTACACTGATCCTGGTCCGACTGCACTGGCTGCCGATTAGCTTCTGGGCCCAATTCAAAGTGCTGGTTTTGACTATAAAACCTTAAATGGCTCAGGACCGCAGTACTTTAAGGACCGCCTCTCTCCACATGAACTGACCCGGATCCTGTCATCATAATCTAATCTTCTTTGTGCACCTCCTTGAGAGGTCTGGAGGGAGGCAACACGAGAACAGGCCTTCTCTGCAGTGGCTCCCCACTTGTAGAATGCTCTCCCCAAAGAGACTCACCTGGCACCTTCATTTTACACCTTTCAGCACCCGGCAGAAACCTTCCTTTTCAACCAGGCCTTTGGCTGATAAATATTCTATGCCCTTTTAAATGTGTTTGTGGCAGGTGGTGGAGGGAGGGGAGTTTATTGGTTTGTGGTTTTTTCTTCTTGTTTTTATTATGCATTTTGTGTTTTTTGTTGTGAACTGCCCCGAAATCTACAGATTAAAGGCAGTATACACATTTAAAAAATAAAATTTAACAAATAAAAAGGGGGAGAAAAAAGTTGGTTTCCAAGCTAGTATCATTAAAATAATAAACAAAGGTAAGAATATAATTTACTAGTCTTTAAAAGTTTAAGCACTTTTGAAGTTCTCAGTTCTAAACACACTTTTTTCCCTTTTAGATGAAATTCTACAAGAAGTAAAACAGGCTGGATTCATCATATCTGAAATGAAAGAAACAAACATCTCTTCCGAGTTGGCAGCGCAGTTTTATAAAAACCAAGAAGGAAAACCCTTTTATGATCAGCTTATAAATTATATGTCTGAGTAAGTGCCTGTTTTTTGTTTTAATTAAATCCACAGGAAGTATAGCAGGCCTAACTTGGAAGTCAACAGGCAGGCAGACAGCTTCTGGTACTGTCATGGATGTTTTAGGTATTTTTGGCACCTAGGGAGGAGACTCTTTCTGGACCATTCAGGAATGGAGGGTGGGACCTCAGCAGCTCCAAAATGGTGTTCTGGAACTTCATGGCTGGGTTTGCTAAGGTGGCGGCAATGAATATGGCAAACAAAGCAGCATAAGGAATAGAAAGGAAGGAGCTTGCTGCTAAGACTTCCTGGCTAAAGGAAAATGACTTGCTTTGAATTCCTATATAAAATGGTTTGGGAATCACTGCATTTAGTATCCAAAAAACCATCCAGTCATCATAACACTAATTTTATGCTCCAGTCACCGTTTACAAAATATATCAAACATGGATGAACAAATATTGCAGATTCATAGATGTCAATGTCATATACTGTATTTAACAGTCAATCCTGCATTGTTGTTTTTGTGTGTGTTTTAAATCCTTAACTTCCTGCTATGAATACTTCCTGTATTTCATGATGAAATACATGCACATCTTCTGGATTTTCTATGATCCAGATCTCCAAGTTTAACTGGAAACTCCCTTCCTGGTATCAAATGGCACCTTGTCAATTTTTCCTTTGTAGTCTTATCCAAGTTAAAATCCAGCCATCCAGATTTTGTAAAGCTAATTTTATATGCAGAAATAGCGCTGAATTATTATTTAAACTGGTTTGAAAGTTATTCAAAGATATTTACAGGATGCTGTACAAAGTCTGATTTCAACTGAGCCTGAACTGGCAAAAAGACTCAACAAAACTCCTTTGGGAGTTATAGTTCAGGAGCATCTGGAGGGCCAAACGTTCCCCACCCTTGTCTTAGGATAAAAAAAAAAATCTGTTAAAAATTCATTAAGAACCCTGAACTATCAGTTCCTTGCAGGATTAAAAAGAAAGTTCCTTGCAGAATTAAAACTAAAGTGGCAGAAGTACATAATGTGACTGATGAAACTTCATCGAGTTTGCAAAACAATTTTTCACACATGCAAATAGTAATTTGGTGAAATTGAAACATCCTGTTTTAAAAAAGGTTTTTCATCCAGAGCCTTTCGGCTGCTGCATGTAGAAAAAGAGTGCTCAGAATGTGCACTGTGCAACATCCTGATGTTCTGTGGCGCAACCATGTTGCAAAATGGCCTGTTTTATTTTTGTTAGAGCAGAGAAGGTTGTTAATCTACCTTCAGCATCAGTAGTAGTGTAATAATCTCATGTAAAGCTTTTAGACAAATGGGAAATGGGTAGATCACTGGTACATAACTGCAAAAATGAGTGAAAACTGCCCCACCTATATCCCATGCGTAATTTGGCTACCATGGACTGTGCTGCTTTAGGATAAACATATACCTCTGATATATTATCATAGGCAGCATTCTGATATGAGCTTGCCTTGTTCATCTTGTGCAGAATGTCCTGCTAGTTATGTCAACACCAGCAGCTACAGAATCAGATTGTTAGCGTAACATAAATCTTTGAATGCTTTGGTTTTTCCAGTGGCCCCTCAATGGTGATGATTCTAACCAAAGAAAATGCTGTGGAGGAATGGCGGCAATTAATGGGACCGACAGACCCAGAACAAGCAAAAGAAACTCATCCCACCTCATTACGGGCTAAATTTGCAAAAGATATTTTGTGCAACGCTGTTCACGGATCCTCTAATGCAGAACATGCTGTGCAGAGCATTAATTTTGCCTTTGGAGATATTGATCTAGAGGACCTAAAACACAAATATGTCTATGTCTAGTAGAATGGTCAGTGTGATTTTTTATTTGCAATATATGCCATAACTAATAAATGAGTTAGACTTGTCTTTTTCTGATTAGCATTGTGTTACTAGTCAATTTTGCAACGTGCAACTGTTCCACACTGATAGCAGTGGAAATCTTGCCTTTGGCTTCAAGGAGGAAATTGCATCCTCTGATGGGGGGGGCTACATTACATCCTAGCAGAGTGATGTTCTATGGTGAGGCTTAACTACAAGAATTTCATCATCATCAAACATTGTTTGTATAATACAAACACGTGACTGAACATTGTGCTTGTAGTTCTTTCTGTGGTTAATATTGCAAAGTAATTGCATAATATGCTACTAACAGCTTTTAGACCTGTTGATGATTACATGTTTCAGGAAGCTATTACTTCTGAGAGTTTGTATATGGCTGCGTTGGTGGGAAACTCTGGCACTTTCTACCCCACAACTTAGTTCAGTAATAGAAAATTAAGCAAAAGTGACATTTGATTCTTTTAAAAAAAACCTCTATCTCTCAAGGGCAGAACTAGTTGCTTATAGCAGACACAAGGTTGCTACCAAAAAACCAGTCATTGGACAACTCCTCATTCCTCAATAACATACAGTGGTACCTCGGGTTACAGACGCTTCAGGTTACAGACTCCGCTAACCCAGAAATAGTGCCTCAGTTTAAGAACTTTGCTTCAGGATGAGAACAGAAATTGTGCTCCGGCGGCGCGGCAGCAGCGGGAGGCCCCATTAGCTAAAGTGGTGCTTCAGGTTAAGAACAGATTCAGGTTAAGTATGGACCTCCAGAACGAATTAAGTACTTAACCCAAGGTACCACTGTATAGGGATGCTCTGTCCATGGCATGATGCCGTTATGCTGCTGCTGTCCCGACCCTGCTCCTCTTCATTGATTCCCATTTTCAGGCTCAGGCTCACATTTATGGGCCAACATCAGCTCCCTTTGCCTTGTGCAGAAAGGTGGAATGTGTGTGCCTTGAGCACTCCTACAAAATGAGTGTTGGCTCATAAGGAAAATTCCAAAATCCACACTAAAGCAACCAGCCCATCCCTAGACAAGGGGGCATCACTCCAGAGACTTGGATTCCAGTACCTGCTCTGCCAAGGAGCTATTGTGATCCATCTATTTTTCATGGTGGATGTGAGCATGAAATAATAATAATTGTTGTTGTTTGTTTGTTTGTTTGTTTGTTTGTTTGTTTATACCCTGCCCATCTGGCTGGGTTTCCTCAGTCACTCTGGGCAGCTCCCAACAGAATACTAAAAACATGATAAATACATCAAACATTAAAAACTTCCCTAAACAGGGCTACCTTCAGATGTCTTCTGAAAGTCAGATAGTTGTTTATTTCCTTGACATCTTGACACAGGGTAGGTGTCACCACCGAGAAGGCCCTCTGCCTGATTCCCTGTAACCTCACATCTCACAGGGAGGGAACCACCAAAAGGCCCTCAGAAATGGGATGATTCCTGTGTAGCTCCTTGAAGGAAAAGCTGGATACAAATGTAAGACAAAAATAACAGATGCTCAGTTAGGTTTTGTTTATAAATATATTGTTATGAGTTTGGGGAGGGCACATGGGCGTAGCCAGGATTTATGTTGGGGGGCAGAACTGAGTTACCTGGGATGTGATTGGTCAGTTAGTTATGTATTTCTTTTGTTTACTTGATTTAGAGGGGCAGCTGCCCCCTGCACCTGCTGGCTATGCCCATAGGGTGCAGAAACCCCGTAATCTCTACATTCAGTGAAGGGTTAGAATTTGATCCAATTCATAAATTCATAAATTTAGCCAGGGCTGGAAATAACATCGTCTAGTTTCCTCTTGAGGTCAGCCTGGTGATGGCTCGCTGGGGGTGGGTCACGGAAGAAACAAGAGGCTGATAATGGCCTGGATTGTTGGATAATGGTAAGCCACCTGCAAAACATCAGACCCTCTACCCTTGGCCTGATGTAAGCAACGGGGGCCTTTTGCAATTGGCTCAAGAAACAGAGGTTGCCAGGGTGATGGTGTGGCGTTCCTACGGAGCCCCCGGTCATCTCACGGACTATTGACCTGTACACCACTAATCCGCTGCCACCAACCAGGTCCTCCCTGGTCAATCACTTGGTCTCAGTCAGGTTCTTAAGTTAACAATGAAGATTGTAGTTTATTGCAAACACAAATAAACTTCAAATGCATTCGAAATGCTGTTTTTATAAACAGGTAGGCTCCGCCTCTGGCTTTTCTATTGGTCTACCCATTAACACTTTCTCTCCCCCTGTACAGACATTTTCAAAAGAATGGGCAAACGCCACAGATGGATTGGGGGCTGCTGGAAGCAGAAGGGGAGGGCTTGTTTCCTGAAAATGATTCTGGGAAAGAAAAGGAGGAAGTAGACAGAACTTCCATGTGGGATGGAAGGGCAGCTAACCACGCAGGCTGGCTGGAGGAGCAATGCAGAGAGACACGAGGGTGGCGCTTAAGTAAAGGTAAAGGACCCCTGGACAGATTAAGTCCAGTCAAAGGCAACTATGGGGTTGCAGTGCTCATCTTGCTTCCAGGCCAAGGGAGCCAGCATTTGTCCACAGACAGCTTTCTGGGTCATGTGGCCAACAGGACTAAACTGCTTCTGGCGCGACGGGACACCATGACGGAAACCAGAGCGCATGGAAACACTGTTCACCTTCCCTCCACAGTGGTGCCTATTTATCTACTTGCACTGGTGTGCTTTCAAACTGCTAGGTTGGCAGAAGCTGGGACAGAGCAATGGGGGCTCACCCTGTTGCGGGGATTCGAACCGTCAAACTTCTGAACACCAAGCCCAAGAGGCTTAGTGGTTTAGACCACAGTGCCACCCGCATCCCTACGAAGATGGTGCTTAGCATGCCTCTGAATCTAATGCTGCACTGATGGGGAAGACAAGCTTTAAAGAATTAAGCTTTTTTTGCAGAGTAACATTTCAAAACTTAAATAAAAATACAGTAGTCAAATGTATTTGACTATTAACACATTTATTGACTCATACAGCGGAATGTCATTCATGGTCACTTACATTAGAAAGAAAAGGTGCAAATTCTATGCTGGCAATTATTTTACATCCCCCCGCCCTTTAATTTTTTTTAAAAAAGAAAAGAAAATAAGAGTTTTATTTCACAGAAATGAAATAGCAGAAAACTAGCAGTGTTGCAAATCATTGCAGAAGTTTCAGGCAACCCATTTGGTTTATTAAGAAGAAGTATCAGAGCTATGGTAGTTCTTAAAATAGTGTACACTGAAACACTTAAAAAACAGATGCTGCTACACTTAACAAGTGCCGTCAAAAACTTACTCTGTCTCCAGGATGACGGTGGGTTTGGAGCAGAGGCAGCTTGCAGGAGACTGGCTTTCAGCTGCAGAACCTGCCCAGAGCACTTTTACAAATGGATTTTGCTTTAAGAAACAGCAACAGGGTGACAAACAAATGGATAAACACATGAAAGTTCATGTGGCACCTTTGTGGGTGTAAAAAACATCCCAATCCATCCATGAAATGCAAACTAATCTAGGACAGGGGAAGGAGGCAAGATCACAGCTAACAGCCAATCAAAGTTGTGCACGGCCAGCTGTGAGCCAATCAGCATTTTGGGCAACCTATATAAAAGCTTGCAGAATCTGACAAAGCAAAAGGAAATCAGTATTTCCTTACTAATAGAAAACAAAAAAAGGAAATAAAAAATATGGTGAGGTATGTACCTCTTACAGATGAATGTGTTTAAAATTAAGGTGCAAGAGATTTAAAATATTCTCCCTGTAAAAAGATTGCTTTGACTAAAGACTTACAGACACTAAACACATTGGCCCAACTCCACAAGATCCTAACGTACCAGCATGCACAGCCAGCTATTTTGTTTGCACTCCAAAAACTCCCATTAATGAAAACGCAAATTACCTTTTTCAAACTGCCCAGTGTTAAAAACATGGGTAGCCTATTGGCAATTACACTGGAGTGCAACTATGAGCAAAAATGAACAGTGGGTGACCTTTTGTCCCTGGGTTATATACATAATGTAGAACCAGTGGAACTCACTTAAATATGGTGGGGCCACAATCCAGAAAACCGCATGCACAACTGAATCCCACTGTCAGGTACAGGCTGTGATGGCTGCCAACTTGGATGATGCTAAAAGAGGATTAGACAAATTCATGGATTCCTGGCTACTAGCCATGGCGGCTATCCTCTGCCTCCACGATCAGACAGTATGCTTCAGTGCTGAAAACCACAGGAGGGGAGGGTGCTCTTGGACTTTAGGGTCCAACTTGTGGGTTTCCCACAGGCATCTGGTTGGGCACTGTGAAAACCGGATATTGGACTACATGGGCCATTGTCTTAGGTACTTAGACAAAAGGCAAAGAAACTCAAACCAAGCCTGACTCTGTTTCTCAGTAAAGCTATTGAATCTCGATCACCAGGCATGAACAGCGCCTTCGGTACCTGCTGCAAGAAATTGGATGAGATGGAGGTTCAGTTGCAGCTTCTCGTACAGTGCAATGGGTACAAGAATAGTGAGGGTGGCAGCAAACTCCTGTTTTAGAAACGAGAAAATCCTGTAGTTGCCAATCTTTCTGCAGGTAATAGCACTGACCTAGGGATAATTTATGGGCACAGGAGATCTGGTGCATCAAAAGATTTCCCTTCTTTCCACAAACTTCCTGTCTGTTTCAGCTACCTTCCCCCTCATCCATGCACACAATGGCAGGTGCTTGCTAACTGGCCATTTAAATGAAGGAGGCGTTTCAAAAGTGAAAGAGATCCACATGCACCTCTAAATGGAGGGTGGTTTCCCGATTAGGGCAGATATGTTTCAGATCAAGTTGCTAGTAACATTTAAAACCTTCTTAGTTCTCTAATTTTTAAAAACAATATTTCAGAACCCCACAATGGAATTGTTGCTCACGCTGTTTTAGGAATCTCTGTTCATAATAAAATGACATATCGTAAATATGTAGATATCGGGTGATTTCCAACTAAGTCTTGTCCAGATTAGAGCCATTGAAATTCATGAACCTAAGTGAGTCAAGTCCTTTAACGTCAGTGGGTCTACTCTGAGTAGGACTAGTATTAAATACCACCAATTATTCCTAAACTTTCCACACACACCCCCAAAAGGTACTGGTTTTTAAGTACTGCAAAATTAAATGTTACAACAAAAGCTGGTCTAAAGGAGAAGTCTGATTTAGTATGTTACAAAATCTGATGACAAAGAAGGCTAGCCAAGAGCAGTGGTGGTTCAGAAAAGCCTTTGTATGCTCTCACACACTTCTGCAGAACACCAGAGAAAGAGGAATATTTTGCTAGAATTCTTTTGCTAGAATTCTTATTAGGAATCAGGATGACCGAGTGATATTCCCCTGGTGGGGCTCAACTATGGAAATGTGAATAATAGTGGCTGCCCCAATGTAAAATGTGCAAAGCCAGCCTTAATAGCACGTAGACAAATTTCCACTACACACATTTAAATCACAGGATGCTCTCCAGATGCAAACTGGTAAACTACGACTGGTTGTGCTAAGCATACCCCAAATCACTTGCTTTTCAACCCACCAAATGTTAATGCAAAGCTATATCTGCAGCTTTAAAAAATCCTGTAAAAGTAAATTGTTCAAAGGATGTCTGTTTGAAATACAACACTGAACATTTACGTCGATGAGTTCAGGAAACACACCCAAGTCAGGTTCTGGGAAAATTCATATGTTTTTGGGGCTGATTTCTTTCTGATCGCTTCTGAGCTTGTTGATTTTCTTGGGACTAGTGAGCGCTGGGTTGGTGTTCTTCAGGTTTTGCTTTGGCATCCCGCTGCGCCCGGAGTTTCTAGCATTCTGGTTTTTATTTGGACCTGCGCGTTGCTTCTGTTCTTGGAGTCGCTGTTCCCATCTCTAGGAAAATGTAAATTAAGAAAGCGGGTTAGGGGGAGTCGGAGTCACATACGTATATCCTAATTTAGAGGTAGAACTGAAAATTCAGGCTCACTTTCAGAAATAAAGCCATCCTGAAAACACTGTAAATTTTTTGTATTAAGGCTGAAGATCTGGGACCCGGTCCTGATGATGCCCCTGTCTCCATCTAGCATGAGGAGGAAAGAGCCATGAAATGCAGTACGTACTTATTTCTAAAAGCTTATCTCTCCACCAGAAGCCAACTTGGCTTTTTTCTCATGTTTTGTGAAGTGCGAGGAAAGAAGCCTCAGAGGGAATTTCCAGCAAGGCAAACAGTGGAAGACCAAAATTCCCTGGAACAGTTTGGAAAAGGGTTTTGACAAGCCTGCCAAGGAAGTGGTCATTGCAATACAATAATATCCTCCTGAAATCTTGCGGTGCAGAAGGGAAACTGCAGGGTTGGGTTCATACCATAGCAACTTGTTTATATACAGACAGGGTTTATGTTAATATGCTTCTTGATGCAGCTTCTTGTATATATGTTCTTAATTGTACCATCCACAACAATAGCTGCATCCAGTGATGAAAATGGGCGCATGGTTTTTTCCCTAAAATCCCCATGTTTTTATTTTATTTTTGATACTCTGCTCACTGAGGAAGATGGACAAAATGTTTTATTGAGACTGTATACCCCCGCATTACATATACCTCTCCATACCATCCCACTTTCCTAATGACCGTTGGCTACGATTTTTAGAGTATAGCTGTTGAAGAGTGCGGTGAGGCAATGCATTCTATTTTTTGAAGATAAAATATTGAGAAGCCTCAGGTGGTCTTACCTTAAATCGTTTACTCAGCGGATCCTTCCATTTTTCAACTGAGCATCCATCAAGAAGCATTAACCTAAAACGTTAATTGTAGAATCAAGAAGGGCACAAAAGTAATATCATTTCCTGAATATAAAATAAAACATTTTAAAAATGCTCATTTCAGTCAAAATCAAGCACTTCTAAGTTCCGTTTATTTCGGTGGGGAAGATGTGCCTAAGGCTGAAATCCTACACCCTCCTACCTGGGAGGAAGCCTGACTGAATTCAGTGGGTTCAGTTTCTTCACAGAAATCAATGGAGGGATTTCAACTGATTTTTACTCACAGTAAACCTATTGAATTTAATGGACCAAATGTAGTTGTTTCCATGGGCCTGCTCTGAGTAAAACATAGCTGGCTCCCGCCCAGAAGAATTCATAGTGCAATTCCTCGTCTATCTACTAAAAAGTAAGTCCCTTTGAGTTCAGTGGGGACTTATTCACATCTAAGCATGTCTAGGTCTCCAGTCATATGCATTCTTAACTTTTCTGGACTTTGCCCACAATATTTGATTTAGTTGCCTTTTATCAATATTCTCATTAGCAAATACAATGCAGATGAAAAGGTGGGGTTAAATAAAAATACTGATGGTTGTCTAAATTAACTGCTAGAAGATAACAAGTCTCTTTATTTTCTTATTGATTCCAGAAGAATCTTACTGATTAACTGATATCATCGTATTTATAGTAACATATAAAATAATTTAAAATACATTGCTTTGCTGTAAGGATAGGCAGCTTCCTCCAGAAATCTATTCCAGAAATAGTCTGAAGGAAGTTTATTTATTTTAAGATTAAGGCCACATTGAGCTCTAGATAGGGCCCAGTCTGGTGCAATGACTTCGGAGATTCATTTTGGACTGGACTCTACAAAGAGTAGAAGAGTCAAACTTGAAATGAATCTCAAGAATCTAGCCAAAGCATCCAGGTTTCCTGGAGAATGATTATGGATGACTTCTCCTTCTATGCAGTAAAAGAGAGTCAGTGCCAATTTTTTTGTGTGGTGTTAAAACAGCGGGCACAATCCACAGGAAGTAATCTTACGACACAAGATCAATCTGGGCTTGCAGAGCGGCTGTTTAAAAGATGCAAGATATGACTTGCACAGCCTTTGTGCTGTCATATGTGGGTGCTTGTTGTGTCAGTTCATTGTTAGATAAAATGTTTTGTTTTAGAATTATTATTATTTTCTGCTCTGCAACACATGTGGTAGACACCCTTTCACCCTGTACCGTATCAGTCTGAGCATTTGTGATGACTTTGCTGTTGTGACCCCAGTTGAATGTGAGACTTCTGCGTCTTTGAATCCAAGGCTGAGGCCTGAAATACTGTATAATCAGAAAAGGGGGAAACTGCTAGAAACAAGAATGTGGTATTTCCTTCAGCACTTTTCCAAGCAAGAGACTGTTACTTCTAACATTTTTAAGAAGCCACTGTAACTCAAACCCTGTTTACATATGGCTAAGTTCAAATGAGAAACACAATATTTTGTTTTTGCTTTCTTTTTCAGATCCTTTAACAAAGCATATAAAATTAAAACCTCAATGACCTTTAAAAACATCGCTGGCAAACTTGTTCCATGAAAAACAGAATTCTTTCTAATCTTTTCCCATTCCTCAGCTTAATTTTGAAAGCCTTCACACTGATGGGTTGGCATTCTCAAATAACTCAAGATTAGTAAAGAGCAGGGCTTTTCTTCCCCTAGAAAAAGAGGTGTCAGGACTCAGCATGCAGTTGTTACAGTAACTGCCACACCTTTTTACAACAACAAAGAGAGGTGCCGGTACTATGTACCCTTAAGCACCCCCTGGAAAAAAGCACTGGTCATTCCCACCACCATCTCCAGAATCAAAACATAGGAAGTCTACCTTTGCTTAAGTGTTTTCTATCCATCTTCTCTGGCTTCCTATCCCAGTGTTTTGCAAATCTAAGCAGGGCCCAGTACGGTTTCAAACTGGATGGGGGCTGCACTAGATGACCCTCGGGGTCCCTTACAAATCTATAATTCTATGAAATCCTTGATACAATCCCTCTTATGTATATAAGAGCTCAGATTTGGAATCAAAGAATCACAGAGCTGGAAGGGACCCGAGGGTCATCTAGTCCAACCCCCTGCAATACAGAAATATTTTTGCCCAATGCAGGGCTTGAACCCACAGCCCTGAGGTTAAGAGTCTCATGCTCCACCGACTGAGCTATCCCTCCATATTATTACTAATTCTATTTCTACCCCACCCTTCCCTTGAAGGGGAGGAAGGGAAAGGAGAATGTTAGCCGCTTTGAGACTCCTTCGGGTAGTGATAAAGTGGGATATCAAATCCAAACTCCTCCTCCTCCTCCTCCTCCTCCTCCTCCTCCTCCTCCTCCTCCTCCTCCTCCTCCTCTTCTTCTTCTTCTTCTTCTTCTTCTTCTTCTTCTTCTTCTTCTTCTTCTTCTTCAGGAGTTCAGTGCATCATGCAACCCTACTCACTGGTAGGATAAAGTGGATTTTAGTCATCGGCTCAAGTAAAGGTAAAGGACCCCTGGCAGTTAAGTCCAGTCGCAGATGACTCTGGGGTTGCGGCGCTCATCTCGCTTTACAGGCCAAGGGAGCTGGCGTTTGTCCGCAGACAGTTTTTCTGGGTCATGTGGCTGGCATGATTAAGCCGCTTCTGGCAAAACCAGAGTAGCGCACGGAAACGCCGTTTACCTTCCCACCGGAGCGGTACCTATTTATCTACTTGCACTTTGATGCGCTTTTGAACTGCTGGGTTGGCAGGAGCTAGGACTGAGCAATGGAAGCTCACCCCGTCGCGGGGATTCGAACCGCCGACCTTCCGATCAGCAAGCCCTAGGCTCTGTGGTTTAGACCACAGCTTCGCCCGTGTCCCTCCAAGGCCAGCCCTACCATGAGGCAAAATGAGGCAGCTGCCTCAGGCAGCACATGCTGGAGGGTGACAGTACCAACCCCCTACGCCAGGACCAGTGGTCAGGGATGATGGGAATTGTAGTCCCAAAACAGCTGGAGGGCCAAGTTTGGCCACCACTGCCCTAGGCATTCTTTGGTAGTGTTGCATGGCAGCATCACTGCTGCTTACCTGACAAAGGTGGTGGTGGTGGCAGATGTTGATGTGGCCGGGTTGAGCATTTCGCTGGCAGGATCACCACCAAACCATGTCCACCACTTCAGCCATGGCACCCAAAGGCCCTCGGGTGCATCTGTGGAGCTGCCCTGCCCTCAGGGGGCATTCTTACGTTTTTCAAGAGATGGGGCAGTTCCATGCATGTCAAAGGGTGCTGTTTGTTGGGTTTGCCAAAAATGTAAATAAAACATGTTAAAGCAGGCATCTTGGCAGCGGTTTCTTGCCCCCTGATCCTTGCTTACCTTGAGCGCCACTCATAACACATAATGAGGACATCTTGGTTTGGTAGAAGAGGGGGACATTGGCAGGAGGAATTTGTATGCAGAGGCATGAGAGAATGGGGAACAGGAGTTGAAGATTTCAAGACGTCTTTCACGTCAACCATTGTGGTGATTTCATTGCAGCCTCCTCTCTCTAAGCTCTTGACTTTAGCACGAATAACTGCAACACATAAAGCAAAGGTAAACCATAATGCCACGTAGCTAACAGCCGATACTATATATGGTTACTCAGAATCCAGTCTCGCTAAGTTCCACTGCTAGCGGCACATTTGCTGCAGAGTAAGTCCCACTGAATTGTGATACTTGTTCCTGCTTCAACAGACTTCGGATCTCTCGCTGCAAGCCTGCAAGTACCATCTCTGAAATCATAAAACCTTTTAAAAACATCTCTAAAATATGGTACAGGAAGGAGTATTTTTTGCTTTAGGCAAAAGTTGATGGAAGTTGAGATGACACTTTATTTAGGCACATAAACACACACACATAAATGTATGTAAAGATGCATTTATTTTTATTTTCTTGCTTGCTTCTGCCCACAGCTCATTCTACTGATTTCAAATGATTACACCAGTGAGAAAGAATAGGAGACTGGTGTGCAAATGACTGGTTTTCAGTTCCTAAATGCCCTGTGCCTAGGATATTTGAGGGCTGCCTGCCTGAGGAGTATTCCTACCTCCCCTGAGAGCTGAGATCAAGTGTTGAAGCCCTATTGTGAATCCCATTACCTAGGGAGACAAGGTTATCGTTAACCAGGAACAGGGCTTTCTTGGTGGTGGCTTCTCCTTTGTGGAATTGCCTTTGAAAAGAAGCCTACCACATCCATTCTCACAGATCTTTTAGAAGGTCAGCTTAAACAATGAACTTTTATCTGGCCTTCTGTGCTCCATCCTGTCTCATGTTTGCCATGCATTTATGGGTGACATTGTACCAGAATGTGGAGGTCCATGTTCCTTCAAATGAACAGCAGTATCTGCCTTTGAGACATACATTATGATGCATGTTTGGATAAACATCAGACCTATGGCTCCCATTCCTGGACCAATAAGTGAGACATGTGAGGAAGCCTGCTTACTCTTTGGAATCATCAAATCATAACATTGTAGATTTGGAATGGACCATGCTTTAGTATTTTATTCAGAATAGCTGATAACCACTTTGGGGACCAACAGTGCAATCCTATACAGACCTTCCCAGTAGTAGATCTCATTGAATTCAGCGGGCTTATTTTGAGTAGGCATGCATAGGGTTGCTCATAATTGTCAAAAAGTGCCACAGGTATAGGAAGAACAAATGATACAATTTTGATCCCGGTCTTGTTAATCCTGTCTTTGCAACATCTCCTTTCTCATCCCATTCCTGTCCCTTCTCCTGCGCTTCCACAAAGAGTGTAAACACATAAGCAGGCAATCTTCTATTTCCCCACAGAGCCTTGTACTCTGGATATTGTCAAAAACAACAATGGCTTTAAAATCTGGATATTAGCACTAATTTTGCATTGAAACACATTCCATTTGTCAGTACAAACACATTTCACATGATCAATTTATAATAGATTTCTAGTGAAACTTAAGATTTATCCAGTGTATTTGTCCTGTGTAATGATTCATTTATTTTTACCCTCCCTAAAATAATGCCCTGCTAACTTAATCATCTGAATTTATAAAGCTGGTATTTGGCATTTTAACACAGGGGGTGTTTTTATCCTGCTGTTGATTTCAGCAGAACTCAGCTGAGTTTTCATCTCTGCAAGATCATATCTGGACATAAGATATATGATTATATTTGCGGGGGGGGGGAGGAGGTGGTTTCTGCAGTCCTATACAACTTACTTGACAGTAAGCTCCAATGAATACTTTTTGCCCACAATTCTATGCATATTTTTTTAGAAAGCTAATGCTTACTAAACATAGTTATGGTTGAGTTTTTATTCCCTTCAAGGCGATGGGACTTACACCTTGAATCTGTGCATGTTTACTCAGAAGTAAATACCGTTGAGTTCAAAGGGGCATACTCACAACCACTGAGTTTTCCAATATTAAACATGGAGCTGTAAAATGCTTAGATTTCACTGGCATCTAGCTTATTCAGGAATGCACCCAAATATACTTTCTCTTAGGTATTAAATCAGAAGTATTCCTATTATTCGAGAAACACAGTGCCTTATCCCGTTGTTGTTTTTTAAGCAACACTTTTGTGCCTTGTCCAACTGAGACCCCCAAAGTCTGTTTCGTCGAAATCCCAAGAGATTTGGATCTAAGAAATAAGTTCTTTCCTTCTCTCTCCTTTCTTTCCCTTTAAGAAGAAATAACATGCATTTCAGTAAATCTCAGTGTCTTCAAAAACCACTGAAGTCTGGTTCTGATGTGGGAGAAAACCCAAAGTTCTGGGGGAAAGAAGCAACGATAAAATCGCTGCCACGATTCGTTTTGAATCGTGTCTTTTATATGTATATTTTCTCTGGACTCGGATAATTAAAGGGATCAGATTTCCCGAAAAACCGAAGTCCGCTGAACGAAAAGGGCCAAAAAGGGAGATCCCGATGATACGAAACCAGTCACGAAATGGGAGAGAGGATAACGCAGCAACGTTTCACTTTTTAAATAGAAATAAAGTGTTGCGGACTGACTCACCGTAAGAGTAGTTTTTGGTCAGATACGTCGCCAGGGTGGGCTTGACCTTCTTGCACTTGCAGCGCTCTGCATTGAAAGCAAAACAGAAATATATATATATAATGGAAATAGACATATTCGGCGAGCTGATCGTGTCCGGTCTTAGAAAGAGGCGCTCACCGTGGCTTGAGGTCTTGCACTCGGGAAACAGAGGCTTTTCGTGGACCATCACGTCGTCAGATAAATCGATCCACTTCACGTCTTCTTCAGGAGGGAACACACAAAATGAAAATGGAAAAGAAAGGAAAAAAACAGGAAAAACCCGGTAGCAATTAGAAATTTGATGGGGGAAAGGAGAGGGATTTTCCTTTAATTTTGAGAAAATATATCCTCATCGGGGAAAGATGGTCTGACAACTTCTCAAACCCCGGGAAAGCGCGCACGTCCTGGAGCCCCGTTGGCAAGCTGAACCCCAGCGCAAGTTACGCCCAAGTCAGCCCCTTCCCTTTCCATGGGATTTACCCTCCGAGCAAATGTGCTCAGTCTCCGGGTCGTACTGCGCAGAGCCAGCTCGCTTTTCCTTGGGAAAAGTTCCTCTGAAACTGTAATTACTTGTACGTTTTTAATAGATCCTTTATATACACATATAGTTTTAATTCTGTTAGTTTAATTGTTTGTTTTTAGCTGCACTTTTTAGCCATTCTTATTTAATCTGCAAGCCGCCTTGCGTCTCTGTCGGGGGAAAAGACGGGGCATAAATAAATATTATTAATAATAACGGCGCGCACCTGCTGCCCTTGTTTCCGAGGTAGGCTGAACTTGCGTCCAGGTGGGACCCCTTTGGCAAGGCGTCCCAACCTCGAGGGAAGATCTGACCTGCCTCATTTCCTCCTCTGCGGGGAGACTTGCTTCCGAGGAAGCTGCCCGGGATCAGGCAAGTCCCACCGAAATCGCGGGGGCATCTTGCTCCGGCAACGAGGTTGGGGTGCGCCAGCCTCATTTGGGAGGCTTGCCTGGGGCTCTCACAGACCTAAGTGCCATCGAACTTACTCCCAGGTAAAGATTTATATGATCATAGACTGGTAGAGCGGGATGGGACCCCCAGGCTCATCTAGTCCACCTCTCGCCCTGCAGAAATCTCGACTGAAGCATCCCTGACAGACGGCCGTCCAGCCTCTGCCTCCAAACCTCCCATGGACTCGTCCTTGTCCGGGGCGCAGACAAGTCCGTGCCCTCCTGCCCGCCCCGCCCCGTGTAGCTCTCCTCTCCAATCCTCACCTTCCGGCAGATCCGTGACGATGGCCTCGGGGGCGATGCAGACCCCTCGGTCGTAGACGGGCAGGTCCTGGCAGGCCAGGGCTTCGGGCCAGCTGTGGTTGTACCTCTTCATGAGGGGCTCGCAGCCGTCTCGGGCGCGCTGGCACAGCGCCTTGCAGGGCTTGATGGGGTCGTGCAGGAACTCGACGGCGCAGATGGGCGCGTACATGGCGCACAGGAAGAAGCTGAGCACCGGGCTGCAGCCGGCGGCCACCAGCTCCTGGTACTGCTCGATGGCCAGCACGGCGTTCTCCTGGGTGCTGTGGTGCAGGTGGTTGGGCATGCGGGTCATGTTCCAGGGCATGTGGCGGCACATGGGGATGCGCACCGGCTCGCAGGGAGAGCCGGGCAGCCCCGACGTGGCGCGCCCCAGCCACAGCCACAGCCACGCCAGGAGGGCCACCGTCGCCATGGCCGGAGAGCTTCGCGGAGGGCGCGCCGTCGGTTTTCCCTTGGAGAGGCGGCGAGGGAGCCGAGTGCCAGCCCTGCCTTTGCTCTGCGCGCAGCTCGGAGCCAGGAGGTTGCAGGCAGAAGCGGGCTTGGCCGGACCCTCTTTATAAGCGGTGCCGCCGATGACGCGCGAACGGGGTCGCTCGCTCGGGGCCGTCCGTCGGGCCGGGGGGAGATGGGGGCGCTCTTCTCCCCAGGCACGCACGTTGACATCACTTGCCTCGGCTCCCTTTAATCCCGGAGCGACATCATCGCCGGCTCCACGTTTCTCCCGGGGCGTCTCCAAGCGGCGATTCGTTTCCCCCCAGCGAGAGGTTTGATGCGCGCAATAAATCCTGGAAAGAGATTTGGGGAAAGGTGGGTGGCAGCGGGAAAGGGAGGAGGCGAGCGGGATCGCTCCCTCTGCGCCGCGGCCACAAATTCAGACCAAGGAGTTGTCGCGGAGCCCGACCAGAAGCTGAGCTACTGCCGCTTCTTATTAAAAGCAGGTTTAAATTTTCCCTCCTCCTGCGCTTGAAAGCCTGGAAATGCTGCATTTCCCCTCCCCATCGCCTATAGGGGGCTACGTCGTATAGAATCATAGTCTAGATGGAAGTGCAATGGAGCTTACAATCATAGAATTGTACAGTTGGAAGCGACCAGGAGGGTCATCTAGTCCAACCCCTTCCTTGAACCCACAACCCTGAGATTAACTCTCATGTTCCACCGACTGAGCTGTGCAGCCACAGCAAGTATATAGGGGAATGAACATACAGTACATTTAGAGATAGATATACCCCTAAGTATTCCTGTACTAATTATACACCATTGGGCACATTAGGTTGCCATGTGTCCAGGGGAGGAGCTTCATGCTCTGGCGCTGGTGGGGGCGAGGTTGGTACACGTCCTGGGGCGTGACGTGCCACCCGCAGGGGCATGGTGCCTAGCGTCGGCGGGGGGCAGCCACAATAGCACCCCACCGGGATCGCGCTGCAGGGGGCACTCCTCTTCCTCCGCCAGTGCAAGTGTCCTCTTTTTGCAGGACATGTCCTCTTTTTCATGAGTAGAGTCGTAATAGCGATCCATAGTTAAAAGTAAAAGGTAAAGGTAAAGGGACCCCTGACCACTAGGTCCAGTCTTGGCCGACTCTGGGGTTACGGCGCTCATCTCGCTTTATTGGCTGAGGGAGCCTGCGTACAGCTTCCGGGTCATGTGGCCAGCATGACTAAGCCACTTCTGGCAAACCAGAGCAGTGCACGGAAACGCCGTTTACCTTCCCGCCGGAGCGGTACCTATTTATCTACTTGCACTTTGACGTGCTTTCGAACTGCTAGGTTGGCAGGAGCAGGGACCAAGCAACAGGGGCTCACCCCGTCGCGGGGTTCGAACCGCCAACCTTCGGATCGGGAGAGCGATGCTGCACCAGCAGTGAGCAAAATCTAATAGTAAAATCTGTTCCTTTTTTATCTTTTGGAGACATGAGCCTGAACAGCACCAGTGCACTGACAAACGAAAACTTCTCACAGATGTGGAGATGGTAGGGTTATTATAGTGGTCCACAGTACATGTATTCATTTTTTCCTGTCTCACTGTGATCATTAGTCAAACCAGTTCTGCATATTTTCCATCTAAGCAAAGTCTAAGCTGGAGTTTGTTGTCATGACTGTCCGTATACATGTGCGTATGGCTGTTCCTCCCAGCTACTAACTGGACAATGCAGGTGACTTTAGTGATGAGGACCACACTCCATCCCCCCTGGACCTGGAAAGTCTTGGTTCAATTCAAGAGGTCAGTTCTTGTGTTCTTAATAGGTACTGTATGAGCACCAGAGCTGACCTTATGAATTAGACCAAGATCCGCTTAGTCCAGAATTTGTTTCCCAACTGTGACCAGCAAGCTGTTTCTGGGAAGTTCACAGACAGAGCATGTAGGTAGCAAGTCTCAACAGGGAGCATTTATTTATTTGATTTATTTCCCACTCTCTTCATAAACAACCTTGGGGCAGGTCACGTCCATTCAAAGGTTTTTTTTCTTATAAAAACAACAAGAAAACAAAACAAAACTTCAAAACATCAGTGAGCACAACTCCTGAACTGTCTGGCAAACGTAGTCTATTAAAAATATACAATCAACCCTAGAGTCCATTTTTTATGAGATAAACGTTTTCACCTGGCACAGCCAAATCAGTAACACCAGTTTAACCTCAGGGAAGACAGTATTCCACAAGCTGGGTACCACTGCCAAGAATACCTTGACAAGTTCGGGTAAGCTCTTGGCAATGATGAAACCAAAATAGCTGCACCAGTAGATCTCACTTAACACACGGATATGCTGCCACTCACATGGAAGTTTCTGGTCAGCTGTCATGACTAATAGCTGCTGGTAGACCTCTGCTCCATGAATTTGCCTCCTTTTGTAAGCCACCTAAGTTAGTGGACATCAATCGCTGCTTCTTGTAACACTGAATTTTATTGATTGATTGATTTGTTAAATTTATATCTCACCTCTCCTCCCAAAGGAGCCCAGGGTGGCAATTAAGAATTGATAGAACAATAGAAACATATTTAAAACACATTAGAAGCAATTCCAATAGAGATTCAGACTGGGAAAGATCTCAGCTTAATACTCTTGTTAAAGAGGAAGGTCTTCAGTATGTGCTGAAAAGACTAAAGAGACACTTGTCCAATATTCAAGGCCCAATTCCTACATCGGGTTGGACAGACCTCCTGATAAGGTGGCATCTGTAGGAAGCCCTCACCTGCAAAGTGTGAGGTATATAAGGAGTCTTTCATCTTTCAGGCATCCTGGTCCCAAGCTGTGTTGGGCTTTATACACCAAAACCAGCACACTAGCTAATTGGCAGCCAGCACAATTCCTTGAACCATGGGGCAGCATTTTGGTGACATTCTGCCCCAGTGGGTAGTTGACCCATTGCATACTGCATTATTTGCAGCTTCTGGACCAACATCAAGGGCAGCCCCACACAGAGTGCATTGCAATACTACAAGCTTGGAGGTTATCGGCACAATTATCTGGCAATTGGGCAATTATCTGGACTCGGGACGACTCACCAACAGCAACTCTATCTTGTGAGGATTCAGATTCAGTTTCGTGGCCCTCATCCAGCCCACTGTTGAGACCAGACACTGGTTCAGGGTTTGCACAGCCTCTCATGATTCATCTGTTACAGACAAGTAGAGATGAGTATCATCAGCGTTCTGACGACACCTTGCCCTCAAATATCATAATGACTTCTCCCAGAGGCTTCATATAGATATTAAACAGCATTGGGAACAAGATGGGACCCTGCAGCACCACACAACACAACTGCCAGGGGGCTGAAAGACAATCACCCAGTGCTATTCACTGAAACCAACCCTGGAGGTGGGATTGAAAGAACTGTAAAACAGTGCTTCCAGTACGTAACCCACCAAGTCATCTCAGAAGGAAACCATGGTGAATGGTATCAAAAGTCAAGTAAGAATAACAGGATGACACTCTCTTTGTCCCTCCCCTTGGGGTAACCTAGTCCAATTTAGTCCCATGAGAAGGCCTGGGCCCAGGTTGAAAGGGTCAGGGTAATCTTCCTTCTGGAGCAAAAATTAACTTGAAGGTGTACCATGCCCTAAGTCACAGACCGGAGGCCATGAAATCCTGAGCCAGAACAATAGAGGCAGCCTCAGCATGGATGTTGAAATCACCCAGGAATATTGTTCTGGGTTTCTCCAACACCACACTCAACACCACCTCCACTGCATTGGTCAGAGAAGGTGCAGGATGGACAGCACACCAGCAGCAGTCCTAGTCTCCTTTCTCCTGGGCCCAATATCAGGCCCAGGATGCGCCCTCAAAGCCAGCTCCAAGGCAGAAAAAATCCTTGGTGATAGAAATCCTGGGGACCACGGCAACTCCTCCCTCCATCCCTCCAGCCTGTGCTGATGCTACACCAAGTATCCAGGTGGGCACAGCTGGGTCTGATCATTTTGTCCATGCTCGCCCACACAGGTCTCAGTAATACACACCAGACTGGCACTAAATCATGGATAACGGTGGTGTTATCTAACAAGTAGCCAGGAACCTGTCCATGGGAGGAATGGGAGTGAAGAACAAGACATAAAGAGCCTTCTCCTCCTCTTCCACGGTAACCTATCACTTCCCATGGCTGTATCTTCCTCTGCCCATGATCACAGACACTGGGGTGACGTCACACATGTCGCTTCCTATCCAAACTCATCCCAAACACATTATGAAAACAACACCAACAAAATCTACCACAACCAAATATTTCAGAAAGAATTTGGAACAGTATTACTAAACATTGGATGTTCTTAAGCAGATGTTGGATGGCCATCTGCCATGCATGCTTTAGCTGAGATTTCTGCATTGCAGAGGGTTTGGACCAGATCCCTCCCAGCTATACAATTCTGTGGTTCTATGAAAGTCTACAGAACCCACCAAGTCATGATCACTTCTGCCCACCATCTCACACCCAAGGAGGGCCAGCCTTCTGCCAGAAACAGACTCTCACTCTGAAGGCACCTGCAGACTTTCTTCGGACCCTGGGTCAGGCAAGGAGTCCCAGTCTTTGCAGGACAGTTATCAGGGACCTCGGCAGAGCACCCATAAATTCACAATAGTGTTCTATGAAGAAGTATCCTTTATTAATGCAGATCTAAGAAAGAAAGAAAGAAAGAAAGAAAGAAAGAAAGAAAGAAAGAAAGAAAGAAAGAAAGAAGTAGTGCTCCTGAGAGTAGTACTTGGGGAAAGGAGAAACTGGCACTTCACAACACAAGCACTGCTGGTCTAGAAGGGTGTACTAGTTGCTATAGGCACCTATTGGATAATGCCAGTGACATCACTAGTGATGTAAAACATAATTATTTCGGCCATGTCACATTTGATTTTTATTTATTTACATTACTCAGTATGGTGAGATATATATGCTTATCAAATTGTCCGGATTCATATTCATATTGTTCTCAAAATACAGCACAAGGCTAGAGCCATAGCAACAATCACCTTCCATTTCAAGTGTGTGCTCATATTTTCTGAAACCCATTTTAATTTTGTGAACCAATCCAGCCTTTGATTTCCTGGGGCACAATCCAATCATTCCCCTGAACACAATCTTGACCAAATAGCCTATGTGTCCCATCTAGCGAATAAACTAAATGACATCTCCAAGATGTTGTTCTCCTTTTTCATTACCTCCCATTCATCCTAAGGCCCCAGGTATTGTGGTCATGTGGGTACACATGAATGGCTTTCAACCATGATGGCTATACTACCTACAGGTTCAGAGGTGATGTGGTTCTGAATACCAGTTGCTGGCAAATACTAGTGTAGAGTATTGTTGTGTTCATGTTCCACTTGCAGGTTTCACATAAGCTTCTGGTTAGCCACTCTTGGAATGGGACCCAAGCCTTTGGCTTGACCCAGCAGAGCTCTTTTTATGTTATGTGGTGGATTCAGGGACACAGAGCACCATCTGAAAAACATGCTTACATTGACTCTACTCTCCACTTCCATTATGGAGTTTTTCAGTTAAATCACTGAAAAGCTGTCTGTGACACCACAGCTAGCAAGGTTAACATCTCCAAGATGGAACAACGCACCCACCTGACTCCTTCAGGATAGCACCACATGTAAATTGACACTAGTGATGGGGAAACCAAACTCAAACATTGCTACACGGAGCAGAAAGAGAATTTGCTGCTCATATCTTCTTCTTCTTTAATCTTTAGCTAAAATAACATATTTTTTTATATAGCCATTTTTGTGCAGCAATTTTTATATAGCAATTATGTATCTGCACAGTTGCAGAACTATCTGGATACATTATACCCTTTTAATTAAAGTTAAATGCACTCATTACAGGAAATCTGGGCAATGAAATACAGGTCAAGTATGCATGTACAAACCTTATTTACTGCACAGGAACCAAGAGCCTACTTAGGGTTTTTATTTGTTTGCAGTTAAATCTCAGTGAAATAAGCTGGAACTGAGCTCCTTGTAAATGGGTTTTGGTCAAGACCTTATATTCACATGTGACCCTGTAGATATTGCTGGACCCTAACACCCATCAATTGCCGTCACTGGTTATGCTGGCTGAGGCTGTTGGGAGCTGAAGTCCAACAACACACCTGGGGACTACAGGTACTCCATTGCTGCACCAGTACTTCCCATATGCCATTGTACTGCCAAGTACTATGAGTACAAAGTACTAGCTGTAGTAAGAATAGTATTGCATGGGTTAACAATGGCAGGATGCCCATTAAGATTTTGTGAATTCCCACTGTTAATGATGCAAACATCACCTGTCCTTTCTTCTGACCTCACTATTTAATATTCCCCACCCCCTCAATCTGTTTATATAGCTGCAACTTAGGATAACACTTCCTGCATCTGACGAAGCACACACTGGTCCAGGAAAGGTTATGCCATAATAAATGTGTTAGTCTGTAAGGTGCCACAAGACTTGGTTGTGTTGGCTACAGCAGACTAAGCCAAGCTTTCTGGACTTGGTATTCGTAGACTAGAGTGGGATCCCAAACACAGAGCATAGGAAACTGCCGTATATCATGGGTCCACCTAGCTAAGGATTATCTATAGCAGTGGTTCTCAAAGGGTGTGGCATGGCACACTGGATGCACAACCAGAAACTAACCACACCATTCTTCAAGAGCATTGGCTCTTACTCTACAATTCTCCAAGGCAAATTGCTGAGAACAGGGATTTTCAATTCTGACAAATATGAGAGATCAGAAAAGAGAAAGACTTCGTGTTGATGAGGAGACAAGTTTCTTTGTCTCAAATTAGTTTGTACACATACTTATGGTGCGTATGCAAGAGGCTCGTTTATAATCATATTTTGAGAAAATTCATGTAGCTGCCTTGTTTTATATTTTCTGAATGTCCCATGGTCATATTATAAAGGTCTTGTGTTCTGTGTTATAAATCAAGCACTGCTAGGAGTTGCTTCTTTTTGTTTTCCGATGCGTTTCTTATCAGTAAAAAAATGGGGGAGCAAATTTTTATTCTCAAAGTGTGGCTCAGAGAAAGAAGTTTGGGAACCACGGTTCTGTAGTGGCAGAAAGTGGCTTTCCAGAGTTTCAGACAGGGGGCATTCTCAGCCCTACCTGCAAGTGCTGGGCACTGAAACAGGGACCTTCTGCACGCAAAGCAAACACACTATTCTTCTACTGAACCGGAACCCTTCCCTCTAAAAATATACGCATGAGCTCTATTTATTCGGAAGGAAGTCCTAGGGGCTTTACTGCCAAAAAATTATTGCTCAGTGGCAAAATTGAGTTTGGTTCCAGACAGTGCTTTTTTTCTTAAAAAAATGTTTAGGGGTACTCCCATTTTCCTACTCATATTGAAATACTGCCCCTCAGTGAGGCCAAACTTAGATTCACACAATGTTTAGGGGTATGCGTACCCTTGCGTAACCCCCAGAAAAAGCACTAGTTCCAGGACTAGATTGTTTGGTAAACAGACACCACCCAGGTCCAACATCTATGTCATTTGAAACGGGTTTGTGGGAAGTGGGGTGTTTTGGTTCCTTTTTATTGTGTATCTTGTGTTCTCATTTTGTATTTTTATGTTGTGAACCACTCTGTGATGTTCGGATGAAGGGCCACATACAAATTTAAGAAATAACAACAATATTTGGGTTTTGGTTCTGCAACGTGCGGTTTCCAGATATACTGTTGGGGGGGTATTAAAAATCGTTTAATTAGAACGCCGAACGAATCGCAGAGACAACACACTGAAGAGAGGCATTTCGGTTTCCTTGTTAGGCATACTGCATCCGACACGGCCTCGGTCCGGGCTGATCCGGACCCCTTTTGGTGCCAAAATAATCGCGCGAAGCGATGGAGCCCCGGAGCCTCTGTTGGCGCAGCATCGAGATGCGCTTCTACTCCGCGGCCGTTAGGAAGCGCAATGCGGCGGCGGCGACGTTTTGCTGCCTTTCCAAGCCGAGGAAGGAGAGTGGAGCGGGCTCTCTCTTCTTCTTCCCTGGCGCAGAGGAAGCAGAGAGCTTGTTGGGTAAAGAGACGGTTCCCGTTTGGGCTGCCGCGAGCTCCCTCTGCGGTTCCCGTCCCTCGGCTGGTTGCAGCAGCAGCAGGCGCGGCCCCGCGCTCGCTCCCCAGCCTCCCGAGCCGCCGGCACCGCCGTCCGAAGCGGCCCTTGGAGAGCCAGCGACCCGGCGCCCTTGCAGGCGAGCGTGGCGAGGGACATGGCCCTGGGCGCCTTCCCCGGGCGACGGCTGCTGCTGGCGCTGCTGCTCGGCGGCGCCTTAAGCCTGGCCCCGACGGCAGCGAGCGCGCCTCCGGCCGTGCCTTGCCAGGCCCCGCTGCAGTGGGAAGGGCGCACGGTGGTGTACGACCACAGCACCGGCAGGAACACCCGGGCGGCCGTGTCCTACGACGGCCAGAACCAGCGGCTGCGGATCCTGGAGGAGAGGAAGCAGCTCATCCCTTGCAAGAAGTAGGTGCAACGCGCCCCGGCGCAACTTCTCCCGTGCGCTCTCGGGGGGCGCAGCAGCTGCAGCGCGGGCTCCGGGGAGGGCTGTTTCCCCCTTGGCCGCGCCTTCCGTGGGGTGGGGATGGGGATCCTCTTGCCACCAGCCAATCGCGGCTCCCCTGCCGCTGTCTTGCGTAGGGGAGCGTGTGGATGATGCGCGATCCCCCGGCCAAGCAACGACGACACAAGCGCACCAAGTTCCCCGGCCACGCTGAGCGCGATTCTCAGGGCTGCCCTTCTTCACTGCAGGCTTCTTGAATTTGGGGGAATGTCGTTGGAATGTAGCTCGTGAAGACCCCCAAGTCGGGGAGGGCTTTGCGCAGGAGCTCCTGTGGAGCCCCCGAAACGCAGGCGGTGTTTTCAGTGACGGGTAGCTGAGATCTTGCAGAGTGTGGAACAGGCTGTTGACAAGGGCAGTTTGCAGCAAATCGCGCGTGCGTGTTTTTCTCCTGTTTTGGATTCCAGCCACCCACGCCCCTTTCCAGGACACTCCATTTCATCAACCCTTACCCATGCACCCAGTAGAGATCTATGTGACTGGAAAGACTCTACACTTGTTGGGCATTTTGTTTGTTGTTGTTTAGTCGTTTAGTCGTGTCCGACTCTTCCTGACCCCACTGCATAGCTGTCAAGTGTCCCTTATTTGAAGGGACAGTCCCTTATTCCAGCGCCATGTCCCGCTGCTGTCCCTTATTGATGGATGTCCCTTAAATGTCCCTTAAATGATGTCCCTTAAATTTCAAAGGAAGCAGGTCCTCTCCCTCCCTCCCTGCCGGCCAGGGAGGAGGGAGGCTCCAACTGTGTTGCTTGGTTGTGTTGCTCACCCAATAAGAAGTATAAGAACGACTGGGGGGTGGAGCTTGCATGCCTTGTGTGTGGCTAGTTAATGCAAGCTGAGGGGGTTTTTGAATGCTGGACGCCATTTTGTTGCATGTGCTGCTGCAAACTTTGCAGTGCAAAGCCAGGCTGGGGAGCCATCTTAAGTTGAGGCTGCATAGGACTTGTGGTGCATGTGATTCAGATTCTATTCAGTTGAACCTCTGGTTACAAAGTTGGTTGGACAGTGTTCTCGAAGCTACCAGCATGAGTTTGACCAGACTGCAGGAGGACAGGAAGACTGGAGTGCCTGGAACAGGTGAGGCTGCAGGTCCCTTATTTTGGCTGCTGGTCCCTTATTTTCAAGGCTGCTGGTCCCTTATTTTCAAATCTGTAAGTTGACAGCTATGCCCCACGGACCAGAGCATGCCAGGCACTCCTGTCTTCCACTGCGTCTCGCAGTTTGGTGAAACTCATGCTGGTAGCTTCGAGAACACTGTCCAACCATCTCATCCTCTGTCGTCCCCTTCTCCTGGTGCCCTCCATCTTTCCCAACATCAGGGTCTTTTTCAGGGAGTCTTCTCTTCTCATGAGGTGGCCAAAGTATTGGAGCCTCAGCTTCACGATCTGACCTTCCAGTGAGCACTCAGGGCTGATTTCCTTAAGAATGGAGAGGTTTGATCTTCTTGCAGTCCATGGGACTCTCAAGAGTCTCCTCCAGCACCATAATTCAAAAGCATCCATTCTTCGGTGATCAGCCTTCCTTATGGTCCAGCTCTCACTTCCACACATTTTTGTTTAGTTACCCACAACCCCACTTAGATCTCTCCCAATTCTCCCACGCAAAGCCTGTTTTTTGCAAACTTAGAGATTCTCTCAAGCCTCTGTGTGGATGGTTCCATTTTGGCCATGTATGGATTTATGATGGTGACAGATATTTGTGTCATTACTTTTGACCAGAACCACAATAGTACACCTATTGTAGAGATAGATTCAACACATTAAAATATTAACCAGCCCATTTTCCCCCTTCTGAGTTTGTATCTCTGGTACGCTAGGCAGCAAGCAAGGAAGAGGCCTGTCCTTCTTGCAGCGTAATCTGAAGTATATTACTTGTCTTCCTTCCCCACATGTTTTCCTTCTGCTGTTCTTCCATTCAGAACATTTTTCTGATAATTTAATAGATACTTAGAAATGCATCGGATGCAAAACTGAGTCTATCCAATCACATCACACTTATTAATATATGACTCTGACATTTAGCATATTTCTCTCAAAGCAGTTTGTTTCACAATATTTATATACTGCTTTCCAACAATAACGGTTCTCAAAGCAGTTCACAGCAAATCAGATTTAGAAGCAGAGTGTTATAAAAAAAAATCCATAATTAAATTTCATGGAATAATTAACTGCTGTATGTTGCACTTGGTGATTTGAGAATGTGATGGGCTGGTCAGACGCAGGAAGGGTCAGGGCTAGGATTAGCCTGTCCCCCCCCCCACTCCCTCCCAGGCCTCCACAGCTAGAAGCGGCCAGCATACTTGTGTCAGTCTTCCTTCAGATCTGATAAGGAAGCACCATATGGCAGAGTGAAAATATAACAGCAAATGTCTGGAGAGCAGAAGGTACCTCTCAAAACAAACAGTGTGTGAGCAGGTGTCTCTTAACTTGCTTAAGTTTAAGGATGTGTTATAAAAGGTGCAAATAGTTTCTCCTCTATTAAAATTACAGTAAATAATAATAATAGTAATTTATTATTTATAGCCCGCCCATCTAGCTGGGTTTCCCCAGCCACTCTGGGCAGCTCCCAACCGATTATAAACAGAATAAAACATCAAATATTACAAACTTCCCTAAACAGGGCTACCTTGAGATGTCTTCTTAAAGTCAGATAGTTGTTTATTTCCTTGACATCTGATGGGAGGGCATTCCACAGAGTGGGTGCCAACACTGAGAAGGCCCTCTGCCTGGGGCCCTGAAACCTCACATCTCACAGTGAGCGAATCGCCAAATGGCCCTTGGAGCTGGACCTCAGTGTCCGGGCTGAACGATGGGGGTGGAGACACTCCTTCAGTTTTACAGTTCTGGTTCAGAAAACGTCACATTAACTTCAGCCGCTTAGGATCGTATCTGAAATATTGTTTGCTCAATTGTGATTTTGCCTCCGGGTAGCTATCAAGAAGAAGCCCACCCTCCAATTCCTACCAGTAGTAGCAATTCCTACCAGTTTCAACTGCTTACTCTTGAGTTATCCATGGATCACAATATTTCTCTGCAGAAGTGTGAACACCACCCACCTCTGTTTACTAGAGAGAATGCACTATTGTTTACACCAGGCCCGTCCAACTCCCAAGAGACTGTGATCTACCTCCAGTATAACACAACTGGCAGTGATCTACCCATTGTCATTGAGGATTGCCCAGAGTTGTTGAGATTTTTCTGGGGAGACCAGAGTTCTTGCGCTTTTTTTAAGGGGAAATGATATCAATTGCTCACCAAAAACTGTGCCCCAGCGCTAAAAACACTCATCATATTCCCAAACACCAAGAGATAACGCCTAACGCCACCCACTTGACATGACAGAGGGACAGCGTGAGAGGGGCAGGGGGTGGAGACATTCATTCCCCAGTTTTTTTAATCCCACGATCAATAAGGATCCTGCAATCAACCAAGATCAAGGGGGATCTACCTGTCGATCACAGTCGACCGGTTGAACATGTCTGGTTTACACCAATCCAATAATGAAATAGATGATTCAAGAGCAGCTGATCTTTCACTGGCACTCTTTCGACTTGCACCAGGTTCCCAAATTGTAGATCTGTAGTATGGTTGCTAGAAGTTAGTTACCCTGGAGGCTCCAGCGTTGGAGGTCCAGAATGGCGGGGAAATCAAGGGGGGAATTGAAGTGAAGTAAACTGATGGCATAACGTCCTTCTTGACCTCTGCAAACAATGATTGAAAGGTGGGTGGTAGATTTAATTCACTTCAGTTTGGGAAGGTGTGGGGTGAAAGTAATTTGGTAAGAGGAGCATTATTGATCATTATACTAGTCAGTTCTGGAAAACTTTGATCATGGGAGATGTTGAGTCATTCTGGCCATTGTCCAGCTAAGCACTCAAGGATGAGAAGAACTTTGCACAGTTTAATGGAAGATCTGCCAGCTCTCTGGCACTGCTTTCTCCAACATCAGTCAATTTGGCTTGGCACATAATCTGGTAGAGATATATGTATTGGTTTGTGGCAAGGACTATGAAAGAGCAGGAAATGGAATACTAGCATCCCCGCTAGTGCAGCATTGAGAGAACCCAACTGTTTAAAACTGTTTGGCAGTTGAATAAAACATTATTCTTTAGCTCCAAGGGACAGTTTATACAATCACAGAATTATGGAAAAGATTACCAAGCTGTAGGTAGAGTTGCATGTTTGAATGCTCTCCCATTTCCTTCACATTGAAAACCAGTATGTTGGGGAGAAGGGATCAGCTCTCCCTCTGCCTTGTCTTCCTCTATAGGTCTGAAGTGAAGTTTCTTTTGTTTGTGGGGTGGATTGTTCAAACATACAGAGCTCTATCTGCAGCCTGAAGTGATACAGTAAAAGGTAAAGGTAAAGGGAACCCTGACTGTTAGGTCCAGTCGCGGACGACTCTGGGGTTGTGGCGCTCATCTCACTTTATTGGCCGAGGGAGCCGGCGTTTGTCCGCAGACAGCTTCCGGGTCATGTGGCCAGCATGACTAAGCTGCTTCTAGTGAACCAGAGGAGCGCACGGAAACGCCGTTTACCTTCCCGCTGGAGCGGTACCTATTTATCTACTTGCACTTTGAGGTGCTTTCGAACTGCTAGGTCGGCAGGAGCAGGGACCGAGCAATGGGAGCTCACCCCGTTGCGGGGATTAGAACCGCCGACCTTCTGATCGGCAAGCCCTAGGCTCTGTGGTTTAGACCACAGAGCCACCCGCGTTCCAAAGTGATACAGTCTTCATCGATTATTCTCCTGATTGTATAAATTGACTCTGGGGAGGTATAACTGTTGGTTACTGGTTGTTGAAGCAGTGTGACACTCGGGGTAACTGCATTATAGGACAATGTGTTTATTTTACAACAAGTAACTTTCTGGTATCCTCGGATGATGTCCAAGTAACAATATTCAGGTCTGTATAATGTATGGGGAAAGGGCTGGTCTACAAGGTGAAAGAAAGATCACATTGTATTGCTCTCTCAGGATATCAGGGGCATGTGGGGGAATCACGTGTAGCAGCCTCTGTAGAAATCTCTGTCGAGATTTCTGGCTAGCCTTCTTGACACAATAGTTTTCTAGGCGTGGGAAGTATCTCACAAAAGACAACTTTTAAATATGTGATGGATTTTGTACACACACACTTTCTGACATGCCATGGTTCTGGAGGTAAAAAGAAAGAAAGATGCTTATTTCTGAAAGTTACCACTTGCTTGCAACATGCAGCCTGTCCTTTCGGAGAGGTGCCGCTAGTCTCAGCCCCAGTCTCTCCACCTCCTTTATGAGACCCTGTAAGTTCCCTCTTTGGCCCTTTTATCAGCACATGTGGGACCAGCATGGACAGCTGGCCCTGATGAATACTTGAGGTTCCCGACCCCTATGGTTGTAATTCGTGGGCAGTCATTTAATTTTATCCTGATTCTAATTTTTAAGCTGTATTTTTAATCAATTGTTTGATTGTGTATTTGATATTTGGTGTTAGACGCCCTGACCCGGTCTTGGCTAGGGAGGGCGGGGTATAAATAAAAATTTATTTATTTACTTACTTATTTACTTAATTACTTACTAAGATGCAGGGCAAGCAGGTTTCATCTGAAATGAAAAACCCACACTATCCTCTCTAAAATAAAAACGTAGAGATGGAAATCAGTATCTGCACCAGGGATAGCTAAGCCCTGATTCGGGGGCCTAATCCAGCCCCAAACTACATTTTTCTCCCCAACACCACTGATTTCGGTGGCAGCCACAAAATTAATAATACAGTAGACCTGGTCTCTCTGCCCAGCCCAGCATCCTGAAGATTTTCCCTGCAACGCTCATCAGATCTGCATGGAGCAACTGGGTAAGGAGTACCTGTACATGTGTGTGTATGCACACAGTGCATGGAAGAATGTGGCAGTACCCACTGCTGGCATGCAGCCCTCGGAAGGAGAATGCAACTTTCAGGCCAAACAAGTCAGCCTATGGTTACCACATTTTTTCAATGGATCCGGGGACACTTTTATTTTTTATTTTTTGAAGCTGAGTAGCAACAGGGAATCAGTAGTGGGGACGGTGAGGCAAAAGACCCTGGGCCCAAGCACACATGAGTATTGTATAAAGGTGCAAAGCCCATCTTTATGTGAAACATAAATGTGCAGAGTTTTTTAAAAACTGGGCAACGGCTGCCCACCTGCAACTCCTGAGCCTCCCCTGAACAGTCAGAACAAAGGGGGAAGGGGGCAGGAGATCTGTACTGCCGGACATCCCCAGTTCCCCTTCGGCAGTGGCGTCGTCGGTGGCAGTCATATGCACACATCATATGGGGACTTCCGGCAAGGAAAAATGGTGGGCTCCATGGCAGCGAGCAGCTCCTGAAGCCAGCCAGAGCCAACTGCGCTACCAGGCTGGCTCCGGGCTGCTGAGGCTGCCGCTGCCACATTTCCCGGGGACAGATTTGCAAATCGGGGGACATTCTGGGGACGGAATTTGTCCGGGGACAGATTTGCAAATCTGGGGACTGTCCCCAGGAACTGGGGATATCTGGTAACCCTAAGTTAGCCACCCCAAGCTATGCTTGGGACACACTGTGTATTGGGAGCTGCACTCTTCATGATTTTTAAAAATAGATTGAGCTTATTGCTGGCACTCTTAACTTTTAACTCTGTTTACTAAGAGCATAATCCAAAATCGATTGAACCAATTGATTCAGATCACCTAGCCTTCAGATTTGCATTTTGCTTTAGGATGATTTGATGGGTGGGATTAAGGTAAATGGTCTTCGACTTATATTTGGAGAGGGAACACAGTAAATATAGATTTTTGAACTCCCCCTAGAAAGGGTGGTGAACTGGAGGCGGTAAATAGTAGCAGGTGTTGGAAGACCTAGAGTGAGATGCTTAAAGGTTGCCTGCGGTCTTTTGATTGAAGTGGGAAATATGGGCGATAGGCGGAATGTGTCTGAAATTGAATCTGGAGTAAGGATTCCGAAGGCGCCCAGTTCTCCGAAAAGAGCTCAAGGGAAAGATACAAAGATGTCCTTTCCTGTAGTATCTGTCAGAAAGAAACCTCAAAAGAGGTGCTCAACTCTTTAGGCAGAGGCAGAAAGATAATATTGGTGATTATCAGAAAATCTAGTCTGCAGCTCAGGACCATGAAGTGTATTGTGTGGTGCACATGAATGAGAAATATACAGTTGCTAAAAATGAGTAAAACTGTTAAGTATCACTGGATGAAAACCATTAAATCTGGTATTCAACAACCTTCACTTGCTCAAAATACGCTTTCTAGAGTTGCACTCTTTGATGGGGCTGTATCAGATTTGACTGTACCTTGTTGGGTAGGACTGGACAATGGAGGTCTCCCTTGCTTTTCCTCACCCTGTAGCTCTGCCCAATTTCCTCTACTTGACTGGTTGTTTAATTCCCCAACTCTCCATTTCCCCATTTATCTTGCTTATTAAGTTGGCTTGAAGGTAGTTAGAGGATTCTGTGCTATGGTTGCCTAGCAGCCGTGCTTCATTCCTTTTCTCTTGAACCTGAGAATATGGCTGCCTCTGAGCTGAAGCAGGCACATGTGTGGCCAACCTGTGACGATAGGAATGGAGATAGTGGAAGGGGCATTGAGAACAATGTACGGGAAACCCCCACGTCTTCTGCTTCTTCTACCACAAAAATTCTGATATTTGTGGAAGATCCGGAATGGATCACCAATATTTTCATTTGTCTGGCATGTGCACAAACATAGTCATGTGGCGACTCTGTTGATGAGTGTAGTTTGTGGCCTGTTTTGCACCATTTCCCTTCCAGTTTGCAAGCCCAGTTCAGAGGAGATGAGTGGCAGGTGAAGGCAATCTCACTGAGTCCATGTTTTGCCCACGATAGCAGTCTTTAGCTGAAGACAACATTTCAGCACAGTAACCAGGTTCACCATAACTTGGGCGGGCACAGAGTTCTCCTCATCTCTTATGCTCCCACAAGATTAGAATTCTGGAACACTAAGTATTAATAATGCAGTGGTACCTTGGTTCCCGAATTTAATCCGTTCCGGGAGTCCGTTCGATTCCCAACATACCTCGAAAACCAAGGCATGACTTCTGACTGGCTGCAGGAGTTTCCTGCACTCAATCGGAAGCCACGTCGGACGTTTGGCTTCCGGAAAACATTCACAAACCAGAACACTCACTTCTGGGTTTGCCGTGTTCAGGAACCGATTTGTTTGGGAACCAAGCCGTTTGCATACCAAGGTAAAGGTAAAGGGACCCTTGACAATAAAGTCCAGTCGTGAACGACTCTGGGGTTGCAGCTCTCATCTCGCTTTAAAGGCTGAGGGAGCCGGTGTTTGTCTGCTTCCGCAGACAGTTTTTCCGGGTCATGTGGCCAGTATGACTAAGCCACTTCTGGCGAACCAGAGCAGTGCACGGAAACGCCGTTTACCTTCCCACTGGAGCGATACTTATCTATCTACTTGCACTTTGATGTGCTTTCGAACTGCTAGGTTGGCAGGAGCTGTGACTGAGCAACGGGAGCTCACCCCGTCATCGGGATTCAAACTGCCGACCTTCTGATCGGCAAGACCTAGGCTCTGGGGTTTAACCCACAGCGCCACCCAAAGTGATACAGTCTTCATCAATTACAAGCCCAAATAGCACAGTGGTTTAACCCACAGCTCCACCCGTGTCCCAAGGTACCACTGTAATGAGAAAAAAAAGAAATGAAAGTGTTATTTCCATGGACATGCTCATAACTCGGACATTTGTGGACTGAAGGAACACGGAGGCATGTAAGGGATGTGACTGCAGCCTCAGAACCTTTCTCAATTCAAGAACAACCCGCCATTCTTGTGGAAAGGAAAACCCCACACAGATTGCTACAAAGGGGGCAGGCAATCAGCTGCAAATGCACTCTTTCGAATGTTGGCTCAAACAGCAACTGTACCACAATAAAATTGTAAGTGTGGAAAGCGTTCTGCCATAGGAAACTAAATTTCTTAAAGCTGCCATTGTGGAACAGAGAGGGGCACTCAGGATGCATGGCTGTTTGCTACATCGAAGTCCAAGATAAAAGAATCAGAGTGAACTCTTTATTAGGAGATACTTAAAAGTAGCCAAAAGAGCAGTCTTAAAATATACTGGGTTTTTGCAACTGGATATTCCAAGAGCAGGTCTTTGAACTTTCCCTTCATTATGCCCCACTGTACCGACATTTCCTTCTAGTTTCCTGCTACTATTTAGGCTTAAAATTGCATCTGTGCAATGCGTGTCTCGCTCTTTAGGTTTTACCTGACTTGCTTTTGAATTCATGTCATCTAGCAAAGAATAGAAGTGTGCTTTAAATCTGCTTAGGGTTATCTAAACACGCTCAGTAGGTTCACTGACCTTTTCCTGACCAAGTGAGAGCTTGTAACAGTGACAGGCTATATTTTTAAACCAATATTATTTACAGGTCTTGTCCCCCTTGCTATTATTTCTTGGGCCTGTCCTTGGGTGAAAAATAAATGTGTCATTCTTGATTTTTACTCACACCTGCTTCCTTAATACAATTAAAACTAGACTTTTTGTTTCTTTGAAATAGAAATGTATTTTTAGCCAGTCTATAATAGTAAAGGAAGTCTGTGTGTTTAGGCACCAGTTGCTGGTGAATATTTTTGGAAGAGTTATTAACAGATAATGTTATGTATATATTGAAAACAGTTAGGTACTTCTTTTCAGGTGAAACAGAGCAGTTTATGTAAATGAAAATATTAATGCAGTAAGCAGCCATTATATATAATTACAATAATTTATTATTTATACCCCGCCCATCTGGCTGATCCATGGGTTGACCCAAGACTCCCTGGAATTGTAGTTCGCCAACGGTGTTTAAACTCTCCTATTTGAAATCCCTCGCCCCCCAAGAACTACAGCCCTAATGGCTCCCATGAGCCAGTTTAAATCTCTGGGGTTGATGTGCACAATCTGTCATGTAATGATGCACATCCAAGAATTCACAGATATTACCTTTGCTCTTGGTCTGCTTCTTTCAGATTTTTTGAATATATCTACCTCTATAAAGACACGGTGATGTTTCAGATTGAGCAAGTGACAAAGCTGTGTTCCAAGATTGCCTTGACTGAGCCGTGGGATCCTTATGATATTCCCGACAACTCAACCTACGAAGATCAGAACTACATTGGAGGACCTGGCGACCAAATTATGGTACAGGAATGGTCTGACAGAAAACCAGCTAGGAAATGTAAGCATACTTTGGTTAATAAATTAATTGGGAGGGACTTTTTCTCTTTTTGAGAGAGAGAGGCTGGCTGATGGAAATGGATCACAGAAGGGAAATAGGTTGTTGTTGTTATTGGTGTATTGTTTGATATGGTTTAAAATGATTTTATATGTTGTAAATAGCCATGAGAAGATAGCATTTTTGGGCACACCCGAATCTCTGAGCACCAATGCCTGCGTGTAACCAGGGTCCTGATTCTCCATGGTTATACCTGGTTAAGCAATTTAAGTGGATAATCCTCTGCAGATCCAAGAAGAGTTCAATTAGCATTGACTTTTAAGTTGAAAAACAGCTTAAATTTAAAGCAAGTCTCTGTATCTTTTGGGGCCACAAGACCGAACGGGCTTGACGATTGTAGCATTAACCCTTCATGGGGAGGGGAATGACTTCTTCTTGCTGGCATAATGAAAACTTGAAAATTATCTATGCTTCCCCTATATAAACTCATACTTTGTGCTTTGTTACAGTTGAAACCTGGGTTGGCGTTTATACAGTCAAAGACTGTTACCCAGTTCAGGAGACCTATACCAGGAACTACAGCGTGACAACCTCCACCCGATTCTTTGATCTAAAGCTTGGGATAAGTGATCCATCTGTATTCACGCCTCCCAGCACCTGCCAGACAGCACAGCCAAACAAGATGAGCGATGAATGCTAATCATGGAGACTGGCTTTTACATGCAAACCTATGTAATATAGTTATCATGAATCCTCAGCTGCTGATGTCTTAACATGGTGGTTGCACTTTGCAGAATGGAGGGCTTTGGGAATGAGATCTCTCGTTGACTAGAAAAAGTGAGAAAACCCATCTCTCCGCCAGAGTCTCATTCTAATATTGTCCTCATATTCTACACTTACCAGTGAAGCGTTTGTTTTAGCCACTACATTTTTGTTGGAAGAACCTGTTGCTTATATTTCCCAAGAGACACATTGTGCTCTTAAAGCATATTAAAATATCACGTGCATTTGCTCGTTTTGGAGAAGTGAGCATACTTTATGACATGTAGCAGAGAAGGCATTTCCATAATGTGCCACCATTAACCGATTATGTAGAGAGATTTCCTTAACATCTTGGAAGTTGTTACAGTAAACGAATTTGCTTTGGGGGGGGGGGGTGGAATCAAGAATAACTATTCATATAATTAGTGACTGGTGTGATGCTACGAATACTACAATGATGCCTGTGTTCTTCTACTTACTACTGCTTTCATGGGATCTGATGGGATTTCTTTCTCTTTTATGCACCCTGTATTAAATATGCTTTGTTAAAGCAATGTTCCTTTGAATTTAAGGATTGCTTTACTTGTTTAACAGTCTCTCATTGAAAACCTATAGAGCTGGTGTCTTGTCAGAAATATATATTTGGCAACATTAGATATATTTAGGATTCAAGTGCACTGCACCCAATGAATATATATATATATATATATATATATATATATATAGTATTTTTTGTAGTTATTTGTAGTTAACCTCTGCCAACAAACTTCAACTGTTCAACAGTCCCTGGCACTGAAGTCTGCTGCTATTCATTAGCTTTGTTTTATTTTTAGGATTGTTTTAATTTTGTTGGCATTTATTTGTAAGTCGTGTGTGAGTTTGGTTTTCGTCAGAGAAAGTATGGCGCAAATAAGTCAGTGGGGGGAGCTCTTGGAATTGCAGGGGCCTCTGTGGGCTCAGCAGTCAGTCTGCAGAGCTCTGGACTAAGCTGAGCACCAGTATTATTTTAGACATCTCAATGAAATTGGGGGTCATTTACCCTTACTGGCTAGGAAAAGAAGACCATCTTTTGTCAAGAAAGCAGCTCCTTTAGTACATATAAGAACTACACACCCATCAGTGGTGACATAGATCATGGGTAGGCAAACTAAGGCCTGGGGGTTGGATCTGGCCCAATCGCCTTCTAAATCCAGCCCGTGGACGGTCCGGGAATCAGCATGTTTTTACATGAGTAGAATGTGTCCTTTTATTTAAAATGTATCTCTGGGTTATTTGTGGGGCATAGGAATTCATTCAGACAGTGTATTTTTTTCAAAATATAGTCCGGCCCCCATAAGGCCTGAGGGAGAGTGGACCGGCCCCCTGCTGAAAAAGTTTGCTGACCCCTGATATAGATCTTCTGTAGCTCTTCCCTCTGTGTGTTCAGTCTACGTGTGATTGGGCAAGGCCTCCTGTGCCTTCCTCCCAGTCTCCGCATGTTCACTGGAAGCATGAAGGAAATTCAATGCAGGCACATGACACCCAGGCACATAGCACCTGTCATTCCTTTTGCTCAACACATCAAGGTTGGAAATGGGGCTTCATGCGCAACCCTGGACCCTAGTCACACGCTGACTGAAGTCGTGGAAGGGGAGGAAAGCTTCCGTTTCTTGCATCAGACAGGGTCAAAACAAGAGGGCTTATCAGTGCCTTTAAATATGACGCTTGTGTGTATTACTGTATAACGCCATTGCACTTTATGGAGTAACAATGACAGGCTCTCAGCCTGAGCAGTTAGCAATCTAAAATTTGAAACGGGGGAAAGAGGGGATAAAGATGGCGGATGAGGGTAAATGGGAGCGTACGCTTACTTTGGTCACACATGCTTGGCTTTGCCATCATAGGTGTTTTTGGGGAAAGATTTAAAGGAGGAGAAAAGCACAAATAAGTGTTCTAGGAGGGAGGTTTAGCTGTGAGAAGCAGCAAGGAGGAAGGGCAGAGTTATCTGAGATAGCAGGAAACCTTCAGGCAACTGAGAACAGCGACGTTGGTGGCTTTTATGGCAAGGAAAGGGACCTTCTGATGGATCCATGAGGATTTCAAGAAGGCTGTCCTGTGGTCTGGAGGTGAAAAGAGACGAGTGGTTTTGGTGGCAGAATTGTGGGTGGAGGTGAGAAGGCCAAGGTGTGGTACTAGAAAGTCGGATAGGAGGTTGTGACAGTAGAAGAGGAGGGAGATGAAACAGGTACCATATAACCAAGGTTGAGGAAATGCTAGACTGCAGTATGGGGCTTCTGTTTCTGGCTTGTGAGAAGCCTTCTGTTGGAGGCCACACATACCCACCCACCCCGTCAATTTGGTTTGTGAAAAGCCATCTCTTGGGGTTTGCCTTTGCTGTGTGCTGTGCCTACTTGCCCAAAAGGTTGTCCTGCCACAGTTTGATCATGGGCAGTGGCAGGGGGAAGCCTGTTTTCCAAGGCTAATTGTTACGGAGGTGGAGAAGATCTTCCTGGAGAATGCAGTAGAAGAAGCTGGGGATGATGGGAGGGAGAGACCAGAACATCCTGTGGGGCATCAGGTTGGCATCGGCTGTAATACAGAAATAGTTTTACAAGTTAGTGGCCTGCCCTAAACAACTTAAGCAGCACAGCATATATAATAATCTGTCAAGAGTCATTGACGGATAAATTCAGGTAGTATTTGCTGAAAGCAGATGGGTAATAAACATACTCAAATGTTTATCATTTCTCAGATGCTACTAATAATAATTTCCTCATACATGAGCCAATGTGTTAATGTTTATTATTATTATTATTGTTATTTGTATTTAACCTATGTGGCCAATGTATTTTTGAACCGCCTTGTGTGTAGCAATATAGAAAGGCGGTATACAAATTAGAAGTGAAATGAAATTAAATGAACAGATAGCACATTCTGTCAAGACAGAAAACATCTCCCCTTCATTAACGTTGCGAAATGTACTAAGAATCTTGATTAAAAGCTATAGAACTGAGTTTTTTTGTGATGGTTTTCATATGATACACCACTGCTCCATGATATTGTAGATTAGGGAGATGAAGGTTCCTATCTCTTGATGATAATTGTTCTTAGTTTGTCATAATAATCATTCTAGCTAGTTTATTTTATGCACCTTTGAATAAAACACCTTGGAATAGTGCAAACACCTTTGAAAATGTTGCATTGGGAGCTGGGTAAGATCAATATAGACTCTCACCTAGGGAATCAAGTCATGGATGTATTTCTCAGTTCTGTTCTGCCAACTAAATAAAGGTGTGCATGTGAAAGCATGGAGAGGGTTGCACTTATCCTTTGTCCAGATTTCTGATGATTGTATTTGTCTGGATCCTTGGAAGCCCAGACCCAAGTTTGAGGAAAGCGCTCTTTGCTGAGAGAACCCATCAGATACTTAATGTTGCATAACATGTAGCAAAGGACAGTATGTATGGAAATATATGCTGTATAGCCTTTAAAACGTGCCCTTTCTATTGTACTAAAAAATGCCTGGTTTGAATAATTCCTTCCAAAGTATCCCACTACCCTAGAATAGAAAATGACCACACATTCGGTAAGTGATCAAGCAGTTTACTTACAAAATTCTTCAAAGGTCAGAATAAAGGTGCACAGGAAGTTAAATGTTGGTTGGTTACAAAAGGTAAAAGTGCCTAAACTATTGGTATAGAGAAAATGCTGGTTTCAGGCTCCGTTCTTGACTGAAACAAAAGAGGATGGTTAAAGCCATGTGACTGACGGGAGCAAGCAGCTCAGAGCTCCTCACATACTTACTTACATGTAAACTGGAAGAACAAAAGGCTTGGTGGTCCATTTCCTTCCACGGTGAGGGGAAGTGGCACAGACTAAGCCATGCAGGACAGTTTACTCTATGGTTTTAACCGCTTTCATGCTTTAATTAGACTCAAGAATTTATTTTATTTATTGAATTTATTTATTGAATTTATATACCGCCCTATACCCAGGGGTCTCAGGGCAGTTCACAGAATAAAATCAAAATATAAAACCACAAAATACATAATCAATATAAAAACAACAACCCAATAACCCACCCACCCCCAGTGCTTATATGAGGCTGGTTACCTTACACAACACAATTTTTGAATATTTATTTCTCTGAATTACAGGCTGTTCCACCCCAAGGGTTTGGATCAGGTAACAATGTTAAAATCTTAAATCCTCAGTTATATTATAAACAACATAAGAAGAGCTCCGCGGTAGCTGACCTATCTAGGACCATTTTTCACAGTGGCAACTCAGATGCCTCTGGGAAGCCTACAGATGGGACATAGGGAACAACTGTGGTCTCTGTTGCCACAAGAACTGGTATTCAGAGTCACATCCTGGGGCTGGTATATAGCCATCAAGGGCTGATATTCATAGAATCATAGAACTGTACAGTTGGAAGGAGCCATGGGGGTTATCTAATCCAACCCTTTGCAATGCAGGAATCTTGCCCAACATGGGGCACAAACCCACAAACCTGAGATTAAGAGTCTCATGATCATGGCTGAGGTATTCATTGAAAGCTTTATGAATTTCAGAAAGCTGGCTATTCCAGCTTTCTGTTTGCCACGGTTTTTTTGTTTTGCTTTTTTAATTATTAAATTTCGAAACACATAAAAAGACAAAAATATTATCACCGTCAAAACAACATTATGCACTTCTAAGAAATAAACGTAAGATTGGCAGCTGATAAAGCACTTCAAGAAAGAAAGAGAAAGCCAACCAGCCACAAAATAATTAGTCAATTATTTACAAAAAACAACAAGAGTTCTGCCATGTATACCATATCCAAAACATATCCATCGGGCAGGTACGTTTGTTACTCATTTCTCTCAGAACGGATGAGTTCAAAATAAAATACAAAGGTTATATATAAAAATCCATACTTGTTTTGCTACTTTAGATCCAATCGTGTGAAAAGGAAAGAAGGAGCTATGTCAACCACACCTTAGTATTGCCCGTGCTCTTCAGTATTAATAAATATAAAACTGAGCAGTCAATCTTGCAACATACGTCCAATAAGCTTCTTACTGCAGGTTTACGCTGCCTTCTGTACAAATACCCTATAAAGCCAACTGTGGTGTTGCCTCATTTTCCACACAGACCGTTTGCAAATCCTTTGAGACAGCGTAAGGCTAACTTGCTTTACCATGTGTCTGTATTCTGTACTTGAGGGGCAAGTTCTACTTTATTATTTGTGTAATTTATATGAGCAGCCTGGGGCGAGGGAGTTCACCCCAGGATTATCACAGTGCTTTGGGTCTCAGTGTGGGGCTAGAGCATGGGAACACCAGCTAGCCTAGTCCTACGCAAGACTAGGATGAAATCAGGATTTTGCTGGAACATTGCCTTGGCAGCAAATGATCCCGAGTGCTTTTAACTAAGGGCTGGATAATTTTAGCGCAGAGCATGAAATTCAAACCCCTCGCCTTTTGAAAGTGACGCGAACTGTAACGCAGAGTGTCAAATGAGCCAGGGAGGCTTCCGGGGCGTCAGGACTGTTTGTTTATGAGAGCTGGCCAAGTCTGCCCAGCCCAGCTCAAACCCGAGGTGAGCTCAGTGAAAGCTCTTTTATAAAGCCCTGCACACAAACACACCCACCCCTTCTCCAAAGCACCTTTGAGGCTGCAATCCCTTGCATGCTTCCCTGGAAATAAGACCCATGGAAGTTCTGATGAAACACGCATAGGTTTGCGCTGTAGAGATGGAGCAATAATGTACAACTGTGCAAAGATGGTATTGTGTTTGGTGTCATCTAGACCTTTGTAGACAGCCTACACTTGCTTATAAAAATGTTACATTAATACAAAGCTACATAAAGGTAAAGGGACCCCTGACCATTAGGTCCAGTTGTGACCGATTCTGAGGTTGCGGTGCTCATCTCGCTTTATTGGCTGAGGGAGCCGGCGTACAGCTTCCAGGTCATGTGGCCAGCATGACTAAGCCGCTTCTGGCGAACCAGAGCAGCGCACGGAAACACTGTTTACCTTCCCGCCAGAGCGGTACCTATTTATCTACTTGCACTTTGATGTGCTTTCAAACGGCTAGGTTGGCAGGAGCTGGGACCGAGCAACGGGAGCTCACCCCGTTGCGGGGATTTGAACCGCCAATCTTCTGATCGGCAAGTCCTAGTCTCTGTGGTTTAACCCACAGTGCCACCTGCTTCCCTTCACAAAGCTACATATCTATCTATCATCTATATCTACCTATCATCTATATCTATCTATCTATCTATCATCTATCTATCTATCTATCTATCATCTATCTATCTATCATCTATCTATCATCTATCATCTATCATCTATCTATCTATCATCTATCTATCTATCTATCTATCTATCATCTATCATCTATCTATCTATCTATCTATCATCTATCTATCTATCTATCTATCTATCTATCTATCTATCTATCTATCTATCTCAATATCAATTCATTTTCCTTCTCACACACCTCAGTTTCCGGGTTCTCACAAACAAACTTAGCTCACTCACAAAAGTCTCACAACGAGTAGACTTTCTGGAAATAGCGGGCCTCACCCTGCTCTCTCATTCTAGACTTGCTTTTTATGGGCAGGCCCAGGTGGATGGTACTTCTTCAAGCTGCCCACAGCCGTGTCCCACTCATCTGTGCTCTCCACACCCAACTCCAGGGGCAGCAGGTTTGTTGAGTATCCAAGGGGTCCAGAGGATGGCAAAAGGGCCCCCCTCCACCCGAAAAGCTACACGGGAAGAAAAATAAAATCGAAATTAAGTTGTTTTGAACATATTGCATAGAATTGTGGCTTTAAATGAAATCTTCTTTCTTTGATTGTCTTCCATGAACATGATCTTAACAGTGATTCCGTAAGTGACTGTGGAGGCCAATTCTGGACCCACACGTCCTTCCACAGTGGGGACATGTGTTTCCAGGCGGGAGCTGATCACATATTTGTTTGCCAAGCGTGCCTTCCTCTTAGCATGTTTCTCCCTTTCATCCTGAGTTCAAGCATTTTCAAAGTCTCTAAGGTGCTACTGGACAATTTTTTAATTTTATTTATTTATTTTGACTGCATCAGACCAACATGGCTACCTACCTGAATTCAAAGTCCATGACACCTTTGGTAAAGGCTGTTCTCCAATTGGAACGCTCACAGGCCAGTGTTTCCCAGTTGTTGTTTTTTTTTCTACTACATTTTTAAAGATTTGCCTTGAGAGAGTCTTTAAACCTCTTTTGTTGACCACCAGCATTACGCTTTCCATTTTTAAGTTCGGAATTGAGTTGTTGCTTTGGAAGATGATAATCAGGCATCTGCACAACATGACCAGTCCAACAAAGTTGATGTTGAAGAATCATTGCTATGACAATGGTGATCTTTGCTTCTTCCAGTACACTAGCATTGGTTCGCCTGTCTTCCCAAGTGATGTTTAAAATTTTTTGAAGACACCATTGATGGAACCTTTTGAGGAGTTGGAGATGGTGTTTATAAGTGGTCCACGTTTCAAAAGCATACAGTAAGGTTGGTAGTAGAATAGCTTTGTAAACAAGCATTTTGGTATCCCTGCGAATGTCCTGGTCCTCAAACACTCTGCACTTCAAACGGGTAGGTCCTATCTAACAACTGGAGCATCAGCAGTTACCATTATTTCTGAATCTTACTTGCTTTTTAAGGTTGCCAAAGACCCCAGCAGGATCTTTGTGGTATTTGTTTTCATTCATTTACTCCAGGCCTTGCACTTTTAAGCAAAAGTCATGATAGAACTTGCATTTTCTCATGTATGTCATTTGTTTAGTTTACACACCTCCAGACTCTGCTGTTTTATGGTTGTTCAAAGCATCTTCTAATATACCACCCTTTCCTTTTCTAAACCAATGCATCTTTAAAAGCCTGACATCTGCTAGTGAAGCTAGTTCTATTTTAGCTTTTCGTTGTAATCAATCCTGGAACGAGTTATCTGCATAAAAAGACTTTAAAACACACAATAAACACCTCCTGCATTCAAGGCCTGTTTGATGGCACCCTGCTCTCCTGGTGAGGTTTTCCTCTTAAGCACAGAGGTCTTTGCAGATGGTGTGAGCTCATCATTCCTATTTCTTGTGCAGATTGGGTGTTTGCTGCTGGTTCCAGATGATAAAGATGAACTAATAGCAAGTTTTAAATATGATGCTTAACTAGCATGGAGATGGGAAAGAGAAATTCACAACCACTAAATTACAAGCCTCCCATATAAGTTCTGAGATGGCAAAAATACTCGTCTTGATTTCTTTTTTTGCAGCCAGCTATGTTTTCCATAAGAATTGATGCTTTTGAATTATGGTGCTGGAGGAGACTCTTGAGAGTCCCATGGACTGCAAGAAGATCAAACCTATCCATTCTTAAGGAAATCAGCCCTGAGTGCTCACTGGAAGGACAGATCCTGAAGCTGAGGCTCCAATACTTTGGCTACCTCATGAGAAGACAAGACTCCCTGGAAAAGACCCTGATGTTGGGAAAGATGGAGGGCACAAGGAGAAGGGGATGACAGAGGACGAGATGGCTGGACAGTGTTCTCGAAGCTACCACCATGAGTTTGACCAAGCTGCGGGAGGCAGTGGAAGACAGGAGTGCCTGGTGTGCTCTGGTCCATGGGGCCACGAAGAGTCGGACACGACTAAACGACTAAACAACAACAACAATGTTTTTCATACTATTCTGAGTAGATCAGGAAAGGGGTTGCCATTAAGTGAGTTGCATCACAGCAGAAAAGAGAGTGAAGATGATTCTTTCCTGCAGAATCCCAGGCTGTTTTGAGCTTGAGGCTCTTTTTACTAACAAAGCATGGTTTGTGAAGCATTTAGAGTGATGCAAAGGTTGCCCCTCCAATCCCGTGTTTCATATGATGTGTGATTATTCCTCAGGAACATCTAAAGCTCTGGGCAAGTTTCCATTTCTACACATGGAGTGACCAGTGCTATAAACAATACATTTTGCCTTACACCAAGTCATTGCTCCATCTTACACAGAATTTTATGCACTAACTGGTCGTGACTCTTCAGGGTTTTAGGCAAGAGTCTCTACTACTCCCAACTCTACCTGGTGATGTGGGATCCAGACTGAGCCCACAGCAGACGGAGAAAAGTGGTCAACCTTTCCCCTGCCACCAGGGTTTATGTTAAAATCCCTCAAAAGGGAAGCTGCCATCAGCACCATCGACTTTGGCTCTTAACATTTAGCGGTCCTAGAGGGGTGGTGGGTTGCGTGAGGTGTTAGGGGAGTGGTACTGCCTCTGGTGGGGGACATGTGCTTCTGGAGTTGTTTGTACACCTTTGGTTCCCCATCCTGCACTCAACTCTCATCTGTGGCTCCAGGAAGCTGCATGCATATGTCAGTGGCCACATCCCAGGAGCAGTTTCAAGTGGCTGGCTAAACCAGGTGAGGGGAGCCAATGGGTCGGAAACCCTTGGTGAGTTAGGGACTTCTCTGCACATGAAGATAGGCTCTGGCAGAATGAGCAGACAAGACCAATATTGGGTCCAACAGTCAAGAAGGTGGTTTCTGCACATGATGTAGAAGGAAATGGGCAGATCGGGCTCTCCAACCTGGGAAGGTAGCCTATCAAGGAGAAGAAAAATGCTGATCCAACATCTCCACTGCCTTGTGGGGATATCTTTGGGAGAAGAAAAGGCTGAGGGGTAAACCCAACACAAATCTGGAGTGGATTTGTGTTGGATGGTGATTGGATGGCGCCTTGTACGCCTCCTTCCGGCAACTCCTGCAGCCAAGCCGGTGTCAAACGTCTTGCTCTGCTTTCCTTTGGCCCCACCAGCCAGGCCTGGGCAGCCCGTACAACTCTGCCCAGGCTTGTGCCCCGGGGAGGTCACTTCAGAGCAGCGTTTTGCTTTCACCTGCAGAGGCACACATCAGTGAGGCCAAGAGTCTTGTTGCCTGGGCAGCCCAGGACCTCCATACACTCCCACCAGGCTGCACCCCAGAGAGGTCCCTTTGGTGCTGCTACTGCAGCAGTTTGACTTCACCCCTGGAGATGCCCTCCACTGTCACTTAAGACCAATGGATGCTAACAGAAACTAAGTAGGCCTGGGTCTGGTCAGCGCCTGGACAGAAGATTGTACACCAACTTGAGTTCCATGGTGGAAGAAATCTGGAAATAAATGAAAGAAATAAAAATTAAATAAATTGAGCCTTGATGTCCTTGTGCCTTAGTTTGAATCTTGGTTTCTCACCCCAAAGAACACACTGCTGAAATCTGAATTGGTGGCATCCATGACAACAAGGACTAGTTTTACTTCTCTTTAGGAAATCTTTTCCTCCCTCTTTTGCACATTCACCAACATCATTCAGGGGGGCCAGTGGCGTAGCGTGGGTTGTCAGCACCCGGGGCAAGGCAAGTAATTTGCGCCCCCTAACCCATGGATTTGCGCCCCTAACCCGTGGATTTGCGCCCCCTAACCCATGGATTTGCCCTAACCCCAGATGTTGCGCCCGGTGCGGCCCGCCCCCCCTGCACCCCCCACGCTACGCCACTGAGGGGGGCTGCACATATGCAAGATCTGATAGCTCAATTAGGATTTAATCTAACCGAGTCAAAGAAGGATCTTCGTCAGTTCCCCTTTGAGAACTGGATAGATCCCGTTGTTCTAGGATGGAAAGTCACAACCTCCCCTCACCCCAACAAGGGGCAATGACTGTGGAATGGGAAAAATGGGTGCTTTTTACCTCATAATTCCTGTGATGTCCGCTGGTTCTTCTCTGGTATTAGGAAAGCAGAACAATTTAGCATCACTGATGGACGAGGGTACCCTGGAAGCTACGGCCGGTTCCTTTTCATCTTGCAAGGCACAGTGCGTGCTGGAATTCTCCGAGTCTGCATAAACATACGCCATTGAAGCGTTGAGAGCAACATACTGGTGTGCGACAGGGGCAGCACTTCCAGACTTGTAATTAATGGAAGCTTAGCAGGAGGCTGTCAGGAATTAAGTATCGCATAAAGCTGGCATGCGGTACCAATCAGAGGTGGCAGCATTTCTCGCAGTATTTTTTTTTTTTTAAAGAGTCTGCTATTTCAATTCCTGGTACATTGAGCCTGTGCACATTGTTATTGTTGGGATACCTGGCTGCATATAGGCAGGGGCAGACTTTGGTAATATGGCACCCTGAGTGAGGACAAAATGTGGTTCCTCACCCACTGAATATTTCTTATTTTCACAGTAATTCCTTTTGGTATAGTTGCTTTTTTATGGATCATCTCTGTAGGTACCTGTATGGATGTTGTTGATGTTATTTTGTGCCCCCTCGGCTCAGTGCCTCGTGTGAGGGAACCACCCACACCACCCTAAATCCAGCGCTGATATAGGTTAATATATACTACAACAGAGGACAGTAACTGAAGGGTCCTGGGTCAAATCGATTGCCTTAGGTAAGTAAGCGCTGGGGAGAGTTGGGAGGCATTTTTTCCAAGGAGATAACCAGTCTGATGCAAGGCCTCATCAGCATTAGCATTTGGGATATGATTTGTGGATCTCAGGAGTGAGCAACGATGGGGAACCTGGGACCCTCCAGGTGTTGTTGGACTCCAACTCAGTCCCACCCAGCATGGTCAACTGCCAGGGAGTTTTGGAGATGAAGTCTAGACACATTTGAAGGGCCACAACTTCCCCAGCCCTGGAGAGCAAAAAGTTTTGAACTGCCAGCAACTTGGCCTTCTCCATGAACTTCATGCGTTGTGGCAGTAGCTGCAGTAGCAACAATCAGGGGTGGACTTGGGTAATCTTTCATAATAAGGTGCCCTGAGCAAGGCCAACCTTTGGTGCCACAAATGGATCTTCTCAAATGTGGATCTTCTCAATTCTGTGCCCTCTCAGCTTTGAGTCCTGTGGTGGAGGGTACTGGCCTCACAGCCCTCAATCCAGCACTGCAGCAATCAACATTTGGAGGGTCCTGAAAATATGAAAAAAGGCTCTGGTCTAGTCTCAGTCCCCTACCGGAGGATGGGACAACTTGCCAGACCAAAGTACATTTTGGGCGCTTGGGGTAGGTGAAGATGGCAGAGATTGGATTCAAACAGAATTAAGCTGGGCATAGTCTGCTCACCTAGGCTGACTAGGAATTTTAGGAATGTGACATAGATGGTTACAGATGCAAACTCTGCAAACGCTTACCCCGGCTCCTCTCAATCTTCGTGTGTTAGAAAAACATGTAGAGCAACAAGGAGAAGAGTGGTGCCATCTCCCAGTGCAAGATGAAAGGGAAAGATGGAGCAGGGAAAATGTGGTTCTGATATGGGGATAAGCCTGATTCAGCCAAAGCACATCATTGGCCTAAGACCACCAGCAAAGGCCTTTTGCACCCCTTGTAGCTATAATACACACCAGTTACTTCAGAGGAAAAGGAGGCCTTTCCGCACTGATTCCTTTTGCACACCTGTGCTGCTATATATATATTTTACAGTATATTACGGTACAGATTAACGGCCGGTCACATTTTATACTTGCTTCGAGGACTTAATTTTTTTGACATTTGTTTTAATTGACTGTCCTCCTTGTTCTTGCTGGGATTAACTGCTGGTCCACCCCTGTTAAACTGGCTCCACTCCTTCACTTGTTCCTTGCATCATGTCCACTTTCACAGCCAGCGGCCCAATTATTCTTAGCCAGCGGCCCCTCCAGCTTTGAGCTTTCGACACGCACCTTGGCGGCGGGATCATGTCAGCTACGCTTTCCAGACACCTCTTTGTCACTGGAGAATTGGTGACTGTGGGGCGGAAGAATTTTAATTTGTGGTGTTACAGTAATGACTGGCTTTGCGTCGGAGTAACCTCAGGGCAGAGGGTTTGGCAAGCTGTCATCAGTCAGTCCTGCTGACAAGGTGACAGAAGCAGCTTCAGCCTGAGTGGCGGGAGAGGGACACACTGAGACGGAGGGACATGCAAACACAACACACACTTTGCAGTGGGGCAGGAGAGGAAGGGAGAGATCAGGCTGCAGAAGATCCATTAGCAAGAAGGTGGAAGAACAAGGTTAGTCAGTGATCATGTTTACAGTAGTGAGGTGCTTTCTCTGTGCAAGAGGAACCTTAAATAATATACTGGGTATATTAATCTATCATACAGCTGGATCCAGATGCAATCATACTTTGAGAAGGCCAACTGAATTCCAAAGGTCTTATGTTGATTTTATGTCCACTAACTTCAATGGGTCAGCCCCAAAGCAAACCCTCCAGGTGTCCCTATTTTCCAGGGACAATCCCGGATTTACAGAAGCTGTCCCATTTTCTGATTTGATCCCAGAATGTCCTACTTTTCCTTAAGATGTCCCTGTTTTCACTGGAGAAATGTTGGAGGGTATAGAGTTATGTGACACACACACCCCAAGCCAAGAAGACAAGTAACTATACAACCTTTAGAAGACATCTGAAGGCAGCCCTGTATAGGGAAGGTTTTTTTATGTTTAATGCTTCATTTGTTTGTATACATGTTGGAAGCTGCCCAGAGTGGCTGGGGCAACCTGGTCAGATGGGCGGGGTATAAATAATAAAATGATGATAATGATGGAATAGGATGTCCCTATTTTCATCAGAGAAATGTTGGAGGGTATGCCAAAGTCTGGATCCAACCATATTTATTGTCGTTGTTGTTATTGTTTGCGTGTCGTTTTCCCATGGAAACCCCAACTCTCATCTCTACGCATGTCCCTTTTTTCATATTCTGTAAAAACAGAGGCTCACCTCCAGTCCATTATTGATTCCAAAGGCTGGTGTTAGGCTGTGCCTCTCCATCCAAGCTCAACCTCTATGCAGGTTTGTAAATAAATGCAACTACTACAAAATGCCATGCTCCTCCTGCGACTGCCTGCCAGGAAGGCAACATAACCCAAGTAAGTGCTGTATCCTTCGACATTCTCCTCACTTAGAGAACTGGTTTGCCTTTGAGACTATTCATTGGCTGCAAGTGACTGGATCATGTAGACTTCAGTTGTTTATAACTCAAGTTATTGCATCTTGTATTCATATTCTCCCCCCAAATCCCCTCCGCAGACCCATATAGACTGTGTCTCAGTGGGTATGCTGCAAATCTGTCACCAGAACCCAGCTTCACAGCAACCTCTGGTGGACAACAGGAGGAACTGAAGTTTCTTCAACCACTCTATCAAATGCACAGGGACTTAGGAGGCTGCCATAAAGGTAAAGGTAAAGGTACCCCGGACCGTTAGGCCCAGTTGTGGACAATTCTGGGGTTGCGGTGCTCATCTCACTCTATAGGCCGAGGGAGCCGGTGTTTGTCTGCAGACAGCTTCTGGGTCATGTGGCCAGCATGACTAAGCCGCTTCTGGCGAAACCAAAGCTGCACATGGAAACACCATTTACCTTCCCGCTGGAGCGGTACCTATTTATCTACTTGCACTTTGACATGCTTTCAAACTGCTAGGTGGGCAGGAGCTGGTACCAAACAATGGAGCTCACCATCGTGGAGATTCGAACCGCTGGCCTTCTGATCAGCAAGCTCAGAGGTTTAGACCACAGCGCCACCTGCATCCCTTACGTTGTGCCAAACTCTTAACCCGCCCAGATCTTTAGGGTTTCAAAAGAGAGTTTCCCCCAGCTATTCTGGAGATGTCAGGGACTGAACATGGAGCATGTTGTTGATGTTGGCATACTTCTGTACTGAGAGACAATGGAGTGCGCCTCCGGGGGTGAAGTCAAAATGCTGCTGCAAAGTGACTTCTCCGGGGTGCAGGTCTGGCCTGGAGGTCCTGGACTGACCAGACGACAAGCCTCCCCCCATCTCAGTTTGGCTGAGGTGGCCCAAAAGAAAGCAGAGCAATATGTTTGGCACCAGCTTGGCTGCAGGAGTTGCAGGAAGGAGACTTACAAGATGCCACCCAACTGTCTTAGGGACTTTGCTCTGGATTTGTGTAGTTTTCACTCATGTACTCTAGCACTGAGCTACAGGCAGTTTCCTGTGCTTTTTCCTAATGGGGAATTGAAAGTGAATAGGCCAGGATACAATATTGCTTATCAGCCATAAACTTTCAGATGGACTAGGGCAGAGGTAGCCAACATGGTGCCTGCAGACGTTGTTGACTGCAACTCCCATCAGCCCAGACAGCATGTCCAGTGGTCAGGGATGATGGAAGCTGGAGTCCCCAAAATATTTTACTTTATTTATTTATTGCATTTATATCCCACCTTTCCCCCCCCCAAGCAGCTCAAGCTGGTATACACCCTTCTCTTCCCTCCACTTTATCATCACAGAAACCCTGTAGCTCAGGGTGAGAAGCCGTGGCTGGCCCAAGGTCACCCAGGGAGTTTCATGGCCAAGTGGGGATTCAAACTCTGGTCTCTCTCATATTCTGGTCTGACACACTAACCATTACACCCCCACTGTATGGTGGTACCTCAGGTTACGAACTTAATTCGTTCCGGAGGTCCATTCTTAACCTGAAACCGTTCTTAACCTGAAGTACCACTTTAGCTAATGGGGCCTCCTGCTGCCGCCACTGCACAATTTCTGTTCTCATCCTGGGGCAAAGTTCGCAACCCGGAGCAACTACTTCTGGGTTAGCGGAGTTTGTAACCCGAAGCATTTGTAACCCGAAGCGTTTGTAACCGAGGTACCACTGTAAAGAAGAAGAAGAAAGAGACCTTTTTGCAAATAACAGTACAGGCTTAGCAGCAGACAGAGTCCAGAAGTCATGATTCAGGAGTTCAAGCATCAAGCAAGATGTTCAGAAGTGGACTGAAGCAACAAATACGTCCCAACTGTTTGGGTGCCCTGCCCACCAAGCTTTTAAAGGCAAGGCATGAAATGCTCACTCGCAAGGCTCACTTGCTTTGAAAGAATGCTGGGATGGCAAATTTGATGGATTGGACGGATCATCTCATCTGTGGAGGCAGAGCTTGGTTCTTGGGGACAATCCTGCACCCTCTTCTTCAGGCTCCCAATCAGCTGGAAATGCAGTCTCTATCCGGCAGTATTCCAGCGCTGGCAACGCTGATAATGCAACTGACCGAAAACAAAGACAGAATAGCCAACACAGCTCTGCTGACTCACAAATGTTAGAGGCACAGGAAACTTGGCTGGCTTTTGTTTTTGTTTTAAAGCTGCAGACATGGTGAATGACTCCTGCAGTTTATTCTGGGCAAAACCTCCTTTCTCCTACAGCGGTTACCGTTAAAGGCAATAAAGCAGTCCCCTTTTCATTCTATCTAAATACTAGCCTAGAGACAGCAGTCATCATCTACTACAACAATTAATAAATGCTTCTTAATTTGAGAGGCCCTGGATTTTGTAAGACCACATCAATGGGCTACCAGAACAAAAAATTCATCTGCTGCAGAAACCAGAGGGCTAGGTTTCCTGAAGGAAATCTGGGGTGATGAAAGTATTTTAGTGCAATATCTTGTCTGCTGTGTGATATTGGCTTCTGTCAGCTTGCCAGACTGATTTATCTTAATTTGCAACACGCCAATATCTGCTTGGCAAATTGGCTCATGAACCTAAACCGGCATTGGGACTGGGATCCTGTGAAGAAATTACTATCCCCAGTGGAATTACAGAAATATATGTATTTGCCTAAACGCTATAAAATAGCTGCAGTTCAATATCCCTGTAGCAGAGCTATCGGAAGGGACCATAAAAGCATCATGTTCATTCCACAGGGAATTTGATCAGGACAAACCATTCCTGCAGAATGACGTAAGAATTGTGAGTTAAGAGAAGCTCTTCTTATTTCTGTTTCCGTGCATGGGCTCAAAGACTCAAGTTGCGGGCCAGGATGCCTGGATATTGGGTGTCCAGCATCCCATCCCTCACTCCGCTCCCCACACCTCATACATGCTAACAAGAAACTCACTCTCTGAGTATAAACTGTTGGTGCATTGTAGAAGAATCAGCTGCAGCTCTAAGAGTGAACTTGGAATAAGAATATTAGGGGGGAATGGAGAGAGGAAGGGGCAAAGGCAGGAGCCAAGGTACACAACACAACACACATAGGCTGTAGGTATCAGAAACTGGATGGACCAGCAGTTTGGCCAGCGGAGTTAGCAGGACAAGGAGGTTGTGGAGGAAAGGCAACAGGAGTTGGCAGGAGGCAATAGGAAAAGGTTGGGGACCTTTGCAGTGCTCCCACTCCCTCCCCAAATCTGGAATCTGCAAAAACTAGCTGCTGTTGACCAGCGCTGCTCGTCAATGCTTCTTCCGGTCCTCTGTAATTGTTACAGTATTTGTATAGTGATGGCTAAATGCACTTAACCGTCTGCAGATTGTGGGATGGACACCTGCCAAAACATTTGCAAGATTTCCGCTAACCCCAGTTCTGGTAACAGCCATGCTAACCAGGGCAGCCATGGGCAGACAGCCTCACAGCACTTTGAACTTCTATTCTAGGCCTTGCTCTCCCTTCTCTTGAATGGCAAAAGAAAGAAGACAGTGGGCTGCGTTAATAATTTTTCCAGTTGGCTGGTCTCCGTGTGACATGGAATGTGGGTTGGAGCTCTTTAAGTCACGTCCCATTACCGGACATCCAATGATAACAGGGGACGGGCCCACCCTGCTATGAGTAATCAAACGATGTCTGAAAAGGCAGTCTTCTGTACAGCCTTCAATTAGGGAAACCACATTTTCCAGAAACAGCAGCAACTCTTAAGAAGTTATATACCTTTCAAAAAAACTCAAAACAACTCTTTGCTGCCCACCAAAATAATTTAGCGTGTGTTTGTGATAAAAACAACAGTGATTCAGTGTGAATCATCTAACTTTAGTCTGTCCTATGACTATACTTCAAGACAGGTAAAGTGCTCTCTAGATTAAGGGTGAACCACGGGCGATGGTCAATCGTGTTTGCTTTGCCTCAGAGTTTTATTGTTTTACAAAATACAGCCATGCAGGGTGCAAGCACATGTGGAAGGAGAGGGAAAGGAAGGGTTGGTTTTTTTAATCCTTTCATTTCATGCTATTTCCCCTTATAAAAATCACACACTATTTCATATGTAAGGTGCATAAGGAATCAAAGAACTGCCTGAGCAAACCTGCTCACAGGTGTGTTCATCACTATAGCAGCTGTATTGACCAATGGATCCTGTGAATGAGCCATAAGATCAAACAAGGTTGTCAGTGGTGGCCCATCCTGTTTTGCCACCTGAGGCAAAATGAGAAGGATTCCCCACCAAAGCCTCGCTTATCAGGGTAGAGATCCTGCAAGACCTTGTGGAACTCTTGTGATATCTTGCAGTGCTCTTGTGAAATCTTGCCAGAAGCCACTGCCCCGCAGGATTCCACCACCAGAGATAGCTGTCTCAGTCTGCCTCATGGGCGGGCCGGCCCTGGAGATCAATGTCAGATTATGTCTGTCTGCACGCAATGCTTTCCAGTGGAGTCCCTTCACATTTTCAGCTGCAAATTATCAAGTGTTGAGTGACCAACTGATGATAAATGAAGTAACTTGCATGCATGTATGACCAGGCCGTATGTTTTCGAAGAAATTAGGGCTGCCTAATACATTTTTCTGCCTGAGGCAGAGCACCAAATTCCCCCTGTCCTATCATGGGGCATAGCACTCAACACCGATGAAGCTATTTGGACTTCTGAGGCACAAAATCCCTGTAAATAAATAAATAAAAAAAATAAAAGTTTGCTTCCCTTTCATGATACCCCAGATCAACTGACTGAGGCTACCACCTCACTTTCCCTAATGATAGGACTGGCTGTGGCAACCTAGTTTTAAAAATGTCAATTAGTAATCGTATGAATGTTCATCCTCCTTTTAGAAATTTAGCACTGCCTCTGTCTCCCCTGATAGTATTGAGAGAAGGCAAACAGGGCCGGCCCAAGACATTTTGGCACCTGAGATGAACCACAAAATGGCACCTCACCCCAAAATGGCACCCTTCATTCAAGAAGGGTTGAATGAAGATTCAGCGTTGCATTCCTTGGAGGCTGAATCTGCTGCCTCTGTGGATTCTCCCACCTGAGACAGTAGCCTCGCCTTGCCTCATAGGTGGGCCGGCACTGAACACAAGCCAATTTCTTCTCAACACTGTGAAACTTTATGGTTATGGTGGTACTTCTGCTAAACTTTGTACCTGTATTCCCTCTCACTGAACTTATCTGTTCAGCTTTTGCCTGCTTCGTATCAGCTTTGAATTGTTGTACTACCACACTTCAAAGTATGAACCGGGAGGAGTTCAGAATATCACAGCAGAGTTTCATGAGCTGACACAGTTAGTAGTTGAGTCATCATCTGTTAACGTCAAGAAAGGAAACAGTTATTTTTCACACCATTTTCAGAGAAGATTCATTTTAAGCTTCACCTCTCAAAATCAAAATGCTTGTTTGCACGTGTGCGTGTTTATCTGAGCATGTAGCCTGGGAGTCCAGAATGCCTGTAGGATCAAGTATATCATTCTGGCTGCTGGAAGAATAATTTAAAAGATTTATAACAGGTGGGAAGCCTGCAATGTTTCCTGGATTTCATGGGCTTGTTATTTGCAATGAGCAATAACTCAGCTCTGCAGTTTTGCAGCCCCTTCTACCCGTAAATCTGTTTTCACTGAGATGGGAGTCCGGTTTTCTACCTCAGTTCCATGCATATGCATGGATACAGTGCCCAGCAATGTTGGTGGCAGGGAATATTGAAAAGGACATTGGCAGAAATGCCCATTTTACCAACTTCTGCAGTAACTGCAAACTCCTTTGGTGAAAATTCAGATAGTGCTGTTTCCACTATGGCTATGCCTTCTTCTCCTCAGAATACTCAATACATATATTTTCAGAATCATCTATCTTTAGCAGACATCTTTTGCTTGGGCCCTGTTTTAATGGACATAACATCATTTTTAAAGCATCCCTCAGCTGGCTTTGCTTTGGCAATGTTTTATATATTTAATTCAAAAGTTATACACCATCTCTCTCTTTCTCTCTCTCTTTAAGCACCTGCAATGGAGTACAATAAAAATACAACAGCCACCTAAAAATAAAAAACTATCAAAATTACAAAACCAGGCAAAAAGCCACTCAATGAAACACATTTTAAAACTCCACATCAGTGCTGAACTAATTGCACTGGCTGCCAGTATGATAATGAAGTATGGTATTAATGTTGGGGTATAGAGTCCTAAACAGCCTAGGGCAAAATTACCTGAAGGACCACCTTCCCTCGTACTCTGGCCAGATCACAGCAATAATCTGGGGCTGCCGAAGAATTGATGCTTTTGAATTATGGTGCTGGAGGAGACTCTTGAGAGTCCCATGGACCGCAAGAAGATCAAACATGTCCATTCGTAAGGAAATTAGCCCTGAGTGCTCACTGGAAGGACAGATCCTGAAGCTGAGACTCCAGTACTTTGGCCACCTCATGAGAAGAGAAGACTCCCTGGAAAAGACCCTGATGTTGGGAAAGATGGAGGGCACAAGGAGAAGGGGATGACAGAGGACGAGATGGTTGGATAGTGTTCTTGAAGCTACCACCATGAGTTTGACCAAACTCTGGGAGGCAGTGGAAGACAGAAGTGCCTGGCATGCTCTGGTCCATGGGGTCACGAAGAGTCAGACACGACTAAACGACTAAACAACAACAACCCTACTTACTGACTCCAGGTTATCTTATATTTGTTAATTTCTACACAAGCTAAGGTGTTCAGTGTAGAGGCACCTTGAACACTGTTCCTGTTGAAATCATATAGGCACCTACAATTTGCATATTTTATCAGCAGCTGAAAACGTTTTTGTTTCACCAAGTGTTTCTCATCTGTTCTGCATTTTATGGTTTTCTGGTGTTTAAATTACTTTACTTTACATCAACATGATTTTTTGGCAGTTTATAAGCATTAAAATAATAAAATAAAATAAACCACATGGCAAACATCATCTCCTGCTTTGCCCTAACTTTAGCAAGATTGGGACTTTTGCCTTATTATCCCGAAAAGAAGATGGGGACTTCAGTGTTACGTCTTTGTTGCAGACTATGACACCAATGATTTCTGTGGGAAGTGATGGTGATACTTGGTCACAGTAGGAGAGGCAGATATTTTAAGCTGCGCAAAGATAACATTTGGCTATTTTTGCTTTTTGAAGGACCTAACTGCTACTGAGACTGATTACTTTTCTGTTCACAGCAATGAAGAAATTCTCTAAATAGATTGATGCATTGCCCACAAAGTCCAAGTGACCATTAGCGTGTCTGGAGCAACTCTTGTCTTCAACCCACAAACCAATTTTAAGATTAGTGGTAAGATTGTTTCCTTTGTAATGTCAGCTGAGCTAACAACTAGACATTCTAGTAAATTACTTCCTAGGACTTCTCTTAAAAGTCAACATCAAGTTCAATAAGTTATTTTTTAAAAAAATCAGAAAGGAAGATTGATGATTTTATTTTCAGATTTATATAATTCTTGTGGTTCATATTTTATAATGGAACTTTTGTGCCATTTTTACCTGGTGTTCCTGGCCATAACAACAGCTGCAACAAACATCATGGTTCCCTGAGTTGCTATTGAAAAGGACCCATTGGTGGCAAGTTCTCCACAGCCCAGAATAGTGAAACCAGTAATTTGGAGCACTCTGGGTCCAGCTGAGTGTGTCCTACCACGTGAAAAGTTGACACAACATGGGAAGCCTCCTCGCCCACCACTAATTCTTCAGCGGAGGGCACCCATGGAAAATATATTCCAGCTGCCTGGTGGAGAACTTGCTAAAGCCATTCAGCACTTTTTGTGATTGAAAAGGCAAGATGCATTCTTAAATAGTGCCACAAGGAAATCAAATTCAGGAGCAGCCGTTTCTGGGACTCTCCTGTTTACCTCTAAAAGCTGATCCCTTTGGCATTCTTAACCAGAGGCAGCGAATTGTGACCAAATTGTGACCTTCCACTTGCTCACTCATTTTTGTTGGCACCCTTAATTCCCTCCTCCTCCTCTTCTTTCTTTCTTTCTTTCTTTTTGCAACTTCAAGCCAATCCTTCAGGATGTTGTGTTCAGGAACACAGAAACCCTACAAGCCATTTGTTGAGTTCTGTCCGCAGGGAAATGCCTTCATGGCTTCAAAATACCGCATCTTTGAAACATGTTTCAAACTTCACCACAATTATATGGCAGGCAGAATGGGAAAGAATAGCAGCAGGGTAGTTTTTGTAGGTCAGAGAGAACTTGATATTTAGAGACAGGGGTGTATCTCCCTTCCCGTCAGTTGTACAAGCTGTCTAATTGAATGCAGCAGAAAACAAGGAACTCTTTCCTACTCTTCTACTGCCCTCTTCCACTCAAAAGAGTCTCCATGTGTATTTTAGGCATGAGTCAAAAAGCAACTGGCCACCAGCCATAGCTGATCCCAAAACACCATGAGCCACCATGTTGCAGTCCATGGAATGGTGGTCTTGGGGTGGAGAAGGAGGCCTGAGTTCACCCAATGCAGCCCTTAAAAATACTGGGTGACTTTGTCCAGGTCATTATATCTCAGCATAAGCTAACAACTTCGCAGGCTTGTTGCGAGGAGCAAAAATAAAAAGGGATTATCCAAATATATCCCTTCTGAATGAAGATCAGGATGGGGGGCGGGGAGTGATAAAAGTCCCCAAAATTATAATGACAGCTCGACTAAGTACATACTGAATCATGACCACATTTTGTAATGCACCCTCACCACTAAGCAAACGTAAATCATACTGTCAATAAATTAGTGTTAAAGCAAAACATATTGGATGACAAGGTTATTTTGGGTCGTCCCCGCCCCCCATGGAATTGTTTTTATTGCCAATGTTTTTACTGCACAACTGCTTCAAGGTCTTTTTATGGAAAATAATTCACAAATTGAATGAAATAAATAAATAACGTCCAGGAAAATCTTTCAGGATGAGAAGCCAACTCTGAGCCTCTTCTTAAAACTGAAGTAATTCCCTTCACCACACAAATGCAAACTTATGCTTTTTTTTTTAGTTTACAATGTCCTAAACAATTTCGGACCAGGCTACCTGAAAGAATGCCTTGTCCATTGCAGGCCTGTCTGTCCACTGTTTAAATCTAAAAATTTTATTTAACTCCTCATGAAAATCCATTAACAAATTAATGCTAATTTCTCTTAATAGACACATTTTCGTATTGCAGTTTCAACACATTTTTTGCAAGCAATTTCCCCTAATATGATGCATCTTAATCTTATTTTGACTAATATATCAACTTTCCACTAATATACACATTTATGTACACATTATTTTGTTGAAGAACTGCATTTCAAAAATTGTCGGAGTGTGCATTTAGAAGGACTGTTGTGTTGCATTTTGCGTCTTGGTTCAAGAAGTGCAAATTCAGTAGTTTCTCATTCACATGCAAACACAGTTTGCTATCTTCAACAAAGAGGTTGGCTCACTGGTACATTGGTGAATTGTGGCCTGTTTTAATTTTAATTCCCCAAACGTAGTATCACTCTGGGGTCCTGTGTAAAATTTAAATGGTGGCCCCATGGCAGGTGATGGTAGTAGTAGTTTAAGTGAGGGAGGGGGTCGAAAGGGAGCTCTACTTGCATTTGCTTGTTGTGATAAAGTAGGCTCCTTCATTGTGTGGAGGGTTTTAGTCATGTTCAAGCAAAAATCCCCCTTCAGCCCTTCCCCATTCAATGGGGGAAGCAGACTGAGTGGGACTGCCAATGTTGAGGGCCAGGCTTGTGGGATGTGATACTTAGGTAGCAGACAAGTACAACATTCCTTGTTTTCCTAGAGTGGACATGCAAGCGGATGTTTGGTCGGAACTTCCTGTTTCCTCCTGGCTGGGACATACTTCCTTTGCATGTGACTAGAGGTGGGCGTGACCTTACCTGTCAGGTAACAAAAGGGCAAGACATGCTGCCACACTCTCTCTCTTCCATCTTTCTTTCGTCATGTGAGCTGGAGTGACTGCTAGTCACTGGGATCATTCCCCCATATGGGGTAGATCCACACGTATATATCAGTAACTAAGTCTGCCTTCAGGGATCCATCCGTGAACTGATGTGAGTAAACTTCTTTTATATACTTTGAATAAGATTGCCATGTGTTTATTCTTTTGAAGAGGGATAAAAAGGAAATGTACCAGGAACATACAATTCAATACTGAATTGTATGTTAGCCAGAGGCTTATACAAGCCTGCAACCAGCTATCTGCTAAGGGAATGCAAAACTCTGCTAAGTAAAAGAACTTGCTAGCGCAAGTTAGGATGGATATTAATAAACAATATATCCTCTCCTGCCTCCCTGAACATTCCCACAAGCTGGTGTGAGCAACCCCAGAAGGAGACTCCCTGTTCAGGCATGATACCTAAACAGGAATTGGATCAGCGGAACACACTTGTTTATCACATTTTAGATTTTTTAAAAATAGTTCAGATTGTTTGTAAACCTGCTGATCGGGGCTTTTTTCCCCAGCCGGTACTCTCCGGAACTCAGTTTGGCACCTTTTGGGTGGGTTCCATTGCCATTATAAGAGAACAAGGGAGGAGTTCATGGTGAATTCTGGCACCTCTTTTTCTCGGAAAATAGCACTGCGGCAACTTAACACAGGATGAACTGGAGGAAGACGGGGAAGCATGAGAGCAGAGTGCAAATCAACTGTTTTATTTGATTTTCTTAATTTGAATTTCTAATCAGGTGACCTCATGCAATTACAAAGTTGTTTGGTACCCAGAGGGAAACGAATTCATGGTCATTAGGTCTGAATTCATTATAAGATGCTTTACAATGCTATCTGTCTCAAGGGTCAATACGGAAAGGACTTGCATGTGTCTCGAGATAGCTGAGGTAATGTGCAAACAGGTTATTCATTGCAGCATGACTTCAGAAGCATGTTAGTGTCTCAGCCTCAGTTTATGCTTTTCATACAAAATGTTCAGCTTTATTTTATTTTTATGTTGATATTATCACTGGTTGTACACTGCCTGTTTGAGGATCTTCCATGAAATGTTCTTACAATGAAAGGGTATATTAGTTTATTAAATATTGTTGTACACCACCCCAATCTCTGAGCTGTGAGAGATTCTAGGGGTTCTAGGTGTTTACCCAGGGCTCATGTTTCCTTTGGAATGAGGCACAGCAGAGACTGTGGTGTCTATAGGATATATGGTTTATTTACACATGTATACAACCTGGTGGCGCTGTGGGTTAAACCACAGAGCCTAGGACTTGCCAATTAGAAGGTTGGCAGTTCGAATCCCCGTGACAGGGTGAGCTCCCGTTGCTCGGTCCCTGCTCCTGCCCACCTAGCAGTTCGAAAGCACGTCAAAGTGCAAGTAGATAAATAGGTACCACTCCGGCGGGAAGGTAAATGGCGTTTCCGTGCGCTGCTCTGGTTCGCCAGAAGCGGCTTAGTCATGCTGGCCACATGTCCTGGAAGCTGTACGCTGGCTCCCTCGGCCAATAAAGCGAGATGAGCGCCGCAACCCCAGAGTCGGTCACGACTGGAACTAATGGTCAGGGGTCCCTTTACCTTTACTATACAACCTGAGCCTATGATGGAGGGGTTCACAGCATTAACAGCCCAAGAGGGTCTTTCTTCTCTCATATGCTCAGAGAAGCAATTTGTTGAGATAACACCGTATGATGTTATTAAGGGGCTGTGGCAAACGATGGTGGCTTACAGAAGTGTAGCAGAAGCAAACATAAACACAGGGAGATCTCTAGGAGCTTATTTGTCCACAACAGACTTAAACTGGGAAAAATATTCTCCAAGGGCATCCTATATACAGTGGTACCTCAGGTTACATATGCTTCTGGTTACATATGCTTAAGGTTACAGACTCCGCTAACCCAGAAATAGTGCTTCAGGTTAAGAACTTTGCTTCAGGATGAGAACAGAAATCGTGCTCCAGCGGTGCAGCAGCAGGAGGGGGCCCCATTAGCTAAAGTGGTACCTCAGGTTAAGAACAGTTGCAGGTTAAGAACGGACCTCCGGAACGAATTAAGTACTTAACCCGAGGTACCACTATGCAAATAGCAGACTCATTCTTTGAGCATGGATCCTATGGAGTCATGTAAAAAGGTAAAAGTGTATTGGGAAATTATTTATAATGAATTGGGAGGGAAATGTTCAAAACTACTTTCTCAAAAAAACCCAGAGTCCTTTTTGTTGGGGATAATCCAGACTGAAATTCCCAGGTGTCAGAAAAGTTTATTTGTGTATGCAACAACTGCGGCCTGTGTTTTGTTAGCCCCAAAATGGAAAGCAAACGAGGTCCCAACTAAAGAAGATTGGCAATTGAGTTGACTGAATATGCACAACTTGCAGATTTAAGAAACAGAATAAGGGAGCAAGAAGAACATACATCTAAAAAAGACTGGGAAACATTTATTGAATATATGGAAAATAACTGTATACACCTGAAAACGCTGGCACAGCATTGAGACAAATTCAACAGAGTAAATAATTTTTGATGGATGTAAAAGTGGAAAACTGATTTGAATGGTTATAGTAAAATATGCAGGGATGTATGATATGTAAAATGAACCATGGAAAGAGAAGGGAAATCACTGGGTATTTTAAAGTTTGTAAAATGTTTATTTGGAATTGTAAAATTGAAAATTTAATAAAAAATATTATTAAAAACAAAAACAAAATAGCATCACCTACAAGAGGGAGGTATCAGCAGGTTCAGTGGAATCCTAATGTTTGCAGAAGTTTGGTCTTTTTCAACAGTTTGTGGGGGGGACTGAATGGTGTGTTCCAAAAACAGCCCCATAGAATGTTGATTAACTAACTATTAAAAGGGGGGAAATGGGAAAGTGGGTGTTGGTGAAATGGAACAGAACAGAACAGAATATCCTGTTCTTTGGTGGCAATGGTGGATAGCTGGCAGACAAAAGAACAGGAATGCTGTACACTGCAACATTTTGCTGTGCTTTCTACCTGTTTCAACCAGAAGTCTCAACCCTGCCAGCAGTCTACAGTCACAAGGATTTCCTAGCGGCAGACACAGCAATCACACTGGTAGAAAACTGCTATAAGTTTGTAATATAAATCTACTATCTGTCGCTACAAAAATTTCCAGTGCTGTGCTTTCTACACGGTTTCCATTGCATGTGTGAAAACTATCAAATTATCACCTATTGGTGGCTAGAGAAGCAAAACTATTGGAAACTTGGCTGTCCTAAATATGTGCAACTGCCTATCAAAACAGTTGGTGCATTTACTGCCTCTGAGATGCAAATGATATGATGTGTGTACTTCTGAGGCCAAAGCTCTGTTTATAGAGGTTTTGAGCTGACATGGGAATCATGTGCCGCTTTTCACTACCTTCTGTTTTTAAGCTGGAACAACTGAAACGGAATGCACTGAAGAACTGTCCTGACCACAAGCAGAACTGAGAGCTTTTTTGTAGCCGAGTGCTACACCACCACAAGGGAGTGATGTGGCCAGAATCGCATATGACTGCCTTTGACTTCTCTGACCACTTTTCACTTCCTTAGTCTGTGGTGATACCAATTAGTAGAGCAGGCTTTTTTAAAAAAGAAAAGAAAAGAAGAAGAAAAAAGCAGATGAGCAAACTTTCTCAACACAGCAGAGTCAGCAGCAATCTGGTGTCTTCGATTCCTTTACTGCAGCTTGTGAGAATCAGGACTCAAAGGTCAAAACTCGGAGGTGGGTTAGCCAAACACAGTACTTCGCTAAGTGCATCATTATTAATAACTGCTTTGATGATAATGAATGGACTATAGTTTTCCTTAAACTGTAGCTCAAATTTATAGCAAATCCACTCAGGTAGGATCTTTGTGTCCATGTTTTTGGTGCCATCTGCATGAAATGTTAACTATTATTATTTATTACTTATTAAACGTGTTACTTGCTTTCTCTTGCCCAAGGCAACCCCAAGCAACTTACAACCAACCAACCAAATAAAAAAACCCCATAGATCCATTAAACACTGCAAGGGGGGGTTAATATATTAAAAAGAGCTTATGCGCTTCTAAAAGGCCACAAATACTTAAAGGCCAAAGGCCTGGCTATAGAGGGAAGGTTTTGCCTGGCACCTAAACATTGCTTTCACTGCAGGGATGTACTGTGCGGATTCTTTAGAGAAAAATGGACGAGTTTGCCTTATTTCATTATGCCATTTTGGAGTTGATTGGCCCTGTGATCAAACTAAATAAAATTTGAGGTGGGTGACTTCCTCAAAGTTCCCCTCTTTTCAACTGGGAGCATTCTGCACACAAGTCACCCAGCGGCACCATTACCAACGGACTTCTGAGCAGAAGTCTAGGGGGCACTCAAACAGTTGTGAGAGACAGGCAGCAGCATCTATTCTGCTTTTGTTGAAGCGCTTCGCTGTGACAGGCCTGCTGCCATGGACCTGCTAGAAGAAGAGGGATGAAGCACGCACCTTCTGGAGGCTGCCTGGCTAAGTGGTCATCAGGACACAGCAGAGCTGCCCTAGAACTTTCCACTCTTTTGTCTCCATCTTTCCCTACTTACCAAGTTGCATCATGAGTGGTTGGCCAGGGTTCATTTTTCTTATTGAAAAATAAAACAACAGTTGCAAGGGGTTTGCTGAGCAGCAACATGCAACTAGTTTAAGCATTTACCTCCCTCTCGCCCTCCCCAGCTCCTGGATGGCACCAGGAAGGGAACGGGTTCTAATTCTGCAGGAGACAGCAGCTCAGAGAGAAGAAACACCACTGGGCACATGCAGCAGTGAAACCAGGCTACAACAAAGCCTGTCTCTCCTGTATTGGTCTCTACAGCCACAGCAGACGCTGTAACTCTCCAACGGTTTGACTTCACCAGCAAAGGTACACACTTCTCTTGTCTCCAGTGACAGAAGGATTGCAGCAGCCCTGGCTTGTCCCTGCAACTGTGGGTGCCTGGGGCCATTCAACATCACTGTGGTGCATGTGATGTCATCATGACAACCCCCCCGGGCCCCCTCATTTAAAATGTTGTGGGAGCCATGGCACCCAAGGCCCCTGGGACCTGGCGCCTATGGATGGATGCCAGCAATATCCGTTCCTGGAGATCCTAGGCAAGTTTGGGGAGAGAGCAAGGAGAGCAGAGTTGCCAGAGAATAAGGGGAAGGATGCTAAGCAGTGACACCGTGGCAGGAGACTCACTGGTGGGAAGAGGCAGAGGGGCAAGGGCAGTCTGATAGCACCTCCATAAGAAGGAGGAACGGAAAGGTTGTAGCACAGCTGGGACTCGGCAGCAGCAGTGTGTGTTTCCCACAAAGCCCACCAGGAAGCAAGAACGATAAGTGTCCCTGCTGTGGGTAGTTCAGCCTTTATTTTGCCATGGCACATCATTATGATGGGTTTTTTTGAATTTTTTAGCACATAGAAATTAACCAGGCAGGGTCAATGCCATCCATTATTATTGCTCCCCAATCACACAGGGTGGAGGCAGGTTTGTGTGGACTGTGCCTGAGAGCACGAGTGGCCTACAGGAGCCCTGCGGTGCAGTCCACTGTCACCATCCGGCATTCCCAATGTTGGTGTGTGTGTGTGTGTTTTAATACAAAAGGCTAATAATAATAATAATAATAATAATAATAATAATAATTTATTATTTATACCCCGCCCATCTGGCTGGGTTTCCCCAGCCGCTCTGGGCAGCTTCCAACAAAACACGAAAATACAATAACCTATTAAACATTAAAAGCTTTCCTAAACAGGGCTGCCTTCAGATGTCTTCTAAAAGTTTGGTAGTTATTTTTCTCTTTGACATCTGGTGGGAGGGCATTCCACGGGGCAGGCGCCACCACCGAGAAGGCCCTCTGCCTGGTTCCCTGTAACTTGGCTTCTCGCAGGGAGGGAACCGCCAGAAGGCCCTCGGCATTGGACCTCAGTGTCCAGGCAGAATGATGCAGGTGGAGATGCTCCTTCAGGTATACTGGACCGAGGCCGTTTAGGGCTTTAAAGGTCAGCACCAACACTTTGAATTGTGCTCGGAAACGTACTGGGAGCCTGTGTAGGTCTTTCAAGACCGGTGTTATATGGCTGCAGTCTTGTAAGGGTGGAGGGGTCTGGGTAGCTTCCTTAAGGTGTTTAGAGCAGGAGGGGGCTTAAGCTTTTTTTCTGGCAGGCTATTCTGTTGTTCCGATAATGCCCCCCTGGCTTTCCCAACTGGGGGAGACTCCTGATTGCACCGACCTTTTCCTAATAAGGAAAGCAGCTGGCACTGTGTACGTTTTTTAAAAGACCCTCCTAGCAGTTGTGCTGATAATATTATTAGGAGCCAATCGTTGGCTGCACATTCTTGATTGGCACAATGCAAAGACCCCTCTGGCAACAGAAGCTCATCATTACAGTATCGGATCACAAGCATCCTGAGTGCTCTTTGTCATCGGAAGCCGACTGTAGAGATCCAAAGATTTCCTGACAGGAGAATCTCTAATACCATTTAAAAGGGTGGTCAGGCTCTTGAAATAAAAATAAAATCTGGTGCCTGGGAATGGATTCTGAAATGGCTTCAGCTGGGTAAGCTGAGGCAGAGCTCAGTGATTTTGAGGAGGTCCAGGAATATGTCCAAGAAAAAGCTGTCTATTCACCTAACATTTATTGGGGGAGGGAGCTGAAAGGAGCATCTGTGTCCATCACTCCTCTAATACTCAACGCAAATGCAACATGCTTGGCTAGGCCAAGATGTGTGCTTTTTCTATCCATTTGGCAAGGTTAGCACCCAACACGATTTTCACTACCTGGTAGTCTCAAATACACCACCTTTTTCCTCCTCAAAGAAGAGAACTCCTTCTCCTTGATAAGAGTAAAGGGTTCACTCAACTCTCCATGCACTATAATCTCAGTCATCCAGAACTAGGGCTTCCCCACTGCCAACTGACCAGATATGCTTCCAAGATGCCAGTTCAGTAAGCAGCTGCTCAGGCCTTGGACGCTCAACAACAGCACAGAGGAAGCGGTAGTGTTAACAAGACTTGCCCAGGCTCACTATTATTTAAGGCACTGGCTAGTGTTGGTCCACTTCTGATGTTTGACTCCTGATGATCTGGAAGCTAAGCTCAGCATGTGGCACAAAAAAAGAGGCTGCAAGAGTGAGACACACATCTTGCCACACATCTTCTACAAAGCAGATACACGTTCTGAAGAACAGAAAGAAGACCCATGACTAATTTGCATTCGCCATCTTTTGGTGTTTCGGTATTAGACAACCCTAAGCCTTGTCTGTTTGTGACCTGCTTTGTTGCCTTGGCTACCTTTGGTAACCTATGAACCAATTCTGGCTGTTAGCCACAGTGTCCTTAACCCTGACCATTTCTCAAGGCTGAACAGTGAGTTGACACATATGAGGAAAGAGCATCCAGATCAGACAGCTGTGTTCTCACACAGATCTAAGCTGTGACATTTATTTTATCTTGAAACTGGGCACTGCCAGTTCTGGTGACTGTCTTGCCTCTGGCCATGGAATCAGCCATAAAACAGTCTTGAGACTTGAGTTTTACTGCTGAAGCTAGGTAGGTTTTGTCTCATGAGATACCTAAAAGGGGTCCATATATGAAGTTGTTTAGAGTTCCTTGGAGGCAGAGCAGCGTACTAACAAAATAAAAACACAATTTCATGAAGACAGAGTAGGATGTATATGATGCTCAGTGTCTTGTGAGATTTGGTCTAGTCTGAATATCCTACACAAGGGGAGATGTTTAGCAGCAGCTTCATATGTACTGTACTTTGGGTGAACTTGTTCTGCTATTTTGATGCCAGAGATGTTCCTTGGGTGTCTTCCAGTGTGGTGAAATGCTCTGAGTGTTGCTGACAAGACATTTATGTACAGTGGTCAAGGAGTTTTTCCCTTCTCCTTACCCCTCTTGGCAAAAGAATGTTTCTCTGAGCTGTGATTGAAAACATCGGCTGATTCTCATACTACATTTTAAAATGTATGCTTAAAATAATTAAAGCGTACAGCTGAAAATACTCCTGCTCCTTTAAACCAATTAAATAGGTTTCTAAAATGTCTCAAGATATTCAGTTTGCTTGTTTTAGAATGAAGAACTGCTACATATATTATGTTCTACTCATTTTTCTTCTTCCCCCCTCAGTTACTTCCATTAGGTGGTGCAAGATACAAATACTATTTTTCTTTTATTTTTACTACAGGCTTCTCCAGGGCTTTGACAAGAACATTAATCCTATATTCTTTTGTAGTTGGTTCATGCATCCTTGCATATCCCTGTGCTTGATTCAGATACAAAAATCAAAACAGAATTTTCAGGATTTTGTCATAGGTACATTACAAGAGTATTGCATGAATCCTTAAAGCATTCTTAAATGTCTGCATTTATGTTTACCTCGTGTTTACACTCATTAGGGGATGTGTCTGAGCCCACATGTGTGTCCAGCATTCACATGTATTCGTAAACACGCTATCAGGCTTGTGATATTTTGCTAGAGTTACGATTTGTGTTCATTATGAATATGTCTTTACCCTTAACCTTATGTCTGCAAGGGGGGGACCACTAGGGGCGCATCAGAAGATGGCTGACAATAACATCTCTCCGACCCACACGAGGTAAATTGGAGGCTGTGATGGGAGTAAATAGCCTCCCTACCCCCCAGGATTGTGGTGGGGGACTGCCCTTGCCTGCTGTGCCCTATACCACCCCCGAATTTGTGGGGATGGGGGCACTAGGCACAATGCCCTCCTGTGGGATTTCGGCACTCCTGGACGCCGTCTCTGATCCGCGCCACTAGCTGCAAGAACTTCAAAAGAAACAATTTGGATGAAGCGAATGCACATATCTCAAGGAAGAAGGGGGAGTAAAGACTGCTAACAGAAGAGATCTCTGATAAAACAAGACGAGTCGGAGGAACAAGTATAAATCATGATAAGATACGCCAAGACTCGGTATGGCAAAGGGACTGATGGGGGAGGGGGGAAAAACTTTCCTTTCTTTCCTTTATGTGATTAAACAAGAATCCCCCCCTCACAAGTCAGAAATGTCGTTTTAAGGACTTAAGCTGTGGATTTAAGGCTGTGTGGAGATAAACTTTCGAACCAAAGCATGTTTTAAGAAGTGCGTGGAATGTATAAGGGCTTTGGAATGACGCAGTTAAAAATTCCGTCGCCATATTGGGAAGTTCTGTCGGAGGACTTAAGTCTGAGAGGAGAAATAGAGAAATAGAGCTGTTTTTATATTGTGGGTGAAACTCCTCAGTGGGACTTAAGAACGACAGTTCTGTAATTAATGATGGAAAGAGTGCTGTTATCTATGAAGGCGATGATATATGGAAACCATCTCGATTTGAGGATTGGAGGAACGGAAAAATTCACACAGGATTATTATTGGTGTTTATCGTCTTAAGGAGACTATCAGAAGAGATCATAAAGAAAAAAGAGAAAATATATGAACAAGATGTGATGTGGAAACAGCAAGATAAGACTGGATAGAATTATGAACTTTGTTTGGACTGATTTGGACATTAACGCAGTAGCAAGAAGATGATCAGAATCCCCCTTCGGATCTTGACATATGGGTTCCCTCGACAAAATTTAAAATTCGGCTTTGTAATTCGGAATTTATGTGATGTGATTTGATTTGATTGGCCGGTTAATAAAAAATATTTTTTTAAAAAAACAACACACCTTATGTCTGCAAGAAGTTCTCAGACAAAAGGTTTATTACATGAAATGTGACAGAATATAAAAATTCTGCTTCAGACAGCAAAATTACAAATTTAACCAGGCAGCAAATCCTACAGTACATATGCATCCAGATCTAAAAAGTGAAAGAATAACTATTCTCAAAAGCCTACAGAAAGTGAGCACAGCAATTTTGCCACCGAACCCACACTAATAGCAATGCAAGAAATGGAAGCAGAAAGGTTTACTTGTCCTGAAGTGAAGTATGGTGTCAAATTGGTCCTTGAGAGCATAGAGTGAAAAGGGGTCCATGTTGGAGCTTTGGGAACTAACCAACCATTGAAACTCCATGGTTTGTCCTGTTTTGAGCCACTACATTCCAATGAAGAGAGGTGGATGAGCAGTTCATATAATTCCAATATTTCTATTGTTCTATTGTCTCTTCCTAGAATTTCCTGCCTATTTCCCATTTTGTTTACTCTGCTTAATTGGACGTTGACAGAACATAACCCTAACGAGCAATGACTAAACTAGTTATCCTTGTTTCCTGTTTTAAAGTTATCTTACTATTTGTCTGTGTGACAACCGTTCTTTCAAAGGTGTTGATTAGATTCTGCTGGCAATTACATGTGCTGATCTTTACACAAAGCATCACAAGTACAGGATATCTCCCAATGCCTTCCAGGGCACATGTGACGTAAGACTGGTACCAGGGTCAAGAAAAGTTCATAATGGGGATCTCTTTTCATGTTAAGTTAGGCCGGCTCATGCCAAGATGTGCAGTAATAAACCACAGAAAAAGTTCAGATTGGCACATCGCCCCTGAGATAGAAAACCATGAGCCATGGCCATCCCTCACTGTATTCCATCAACAGCTGATATCCAGAGGGATTGTGCCTGAGTACACACACTGTTAAGTTGTGGGTGAACATATCAGACGACACAGTGATTCTTCCAACAGCTCTTGTTTATTCACAGGCCAGAGCAGAACTGAACTGAAGGGTTCAGCCAGCCTGCTTATATAGAGCTCCACTACAACTTTCTGTAACTATCCAATCACTGAACGTCACTTTCAATTCCTTATTTGCATATGTGGACCTGAGTGAAAACTATCTACAGTATCCCCCCTGCTGGCCCAGGGTGAGAAGTACAGTACATAACACACACAGCACACTCATCAGGGCCAGCCCATCTATGAGTCAAGGTGAAGCGACTGCCTCAGGCAGCAGGATCCACATGGGCAGCAGAGCCCAATGTAGATCTCTATTCCCCTTTGTTCCTGATATAGATTTTCACTCAACCCTTCTTCCTTATTGGGGAGGAGAGCACCATTTTGTGGTTCGCCTCAGGTGCCAAAATGTCTTGGGCCAGCCCTGACATCTATCCCTCCTTAGGCAAAGCTCTCGCAGTGCTGTTCAGGCCCTTGGGGAGGGGTCAGGAGGGGGCGCAGGAAGTAAACGCATCCCATTCCCTCTCCTCTCCCAAGGCCTTCCTCTCTTGTGCCCGAGGGCTCAGGTTTAGGAGCTAAATGCCACCCCCAGATTAAGTATTTTATTGCTGTCTGTGCATGTACGCACTGCACTATGGGAAAGGAAAATGGTTTCCTTTTACCTGTCCTTCCTCCTGAAACAACCCTATAGTTGGTCTTTTGTTTTTGTAACTTCACATCACAGAAACCCCACCCTGTATTCCAACATAAAATTGTTTGGGGAGGTGTTGATGCGTCTCCAGCTGCACTGCGTCTTGGGCTGGCATAGAATCACATTTTCTCCTCCGCTCCCATTTCCTTCTCTTTTTCTGTGCTATTGCAGGAAATCTTAACAAGCAACTCCAACTTGAAACAGTGCCAGAGCTTGGCTTCCCTCAAGGCTAGGTTCACTTGTTACAACAAAACGTTAGTTTTGCCTATTTGCCAGCTCACACAAGCTGCCTGGACTTTGCTCCCATTAGTAATTTAACCTGTGTACCGAGAGCTCATAAAATAATATTGCTGCAACAACTCCTAGAGTAAGATATACCTTTGGCAGATCTCTGACATTGTGTCAGTTTATAGTTCACATGTTTAGGGGGCATCCCAGCCAATGCCACCCAGCCACTCCTGCTGGAAGTGCCAGACCTATTCACCCAGGGTCAGCAGGGAGAGGACCAGAAGGATGAGTATGGGGCTGTATGTTTGCATGGAAGCTGTATGTTTCTGGCAGAATGCATACCTTACAATGTTGTTTTGGGGAGGTGTTGACACTGTTGTGAGCAGTGGAGGCAACCATGCACTGTGTCTGGGGCGCTTTTGATGGGGACATGGCTTTCGTCCTTGGCCAGTCCACCAGATCTGCCACAACATGGTTGCAGTGCCATCAGGGATCCAGGAGCTGACCCTGTCCTCCGCAACTTGATCCTGGAGATGCAGCCAGAGGCTAACCCTCATGCCACTGCTTAGATGACAGTGTGCTGGAATTCCTGGAAGCTAAGACCCAAGTTTTTGGCAAGTATTCTTTTGTGAGAGAACCCAAGCAGACATTTAACATCACAAAACATGTGGCAAAGAAAAGCATGAAAATATAGGCTGTAAAGTATAAACTTTTGCCAGTATAAGGTTAATATGGACAGCAACTTCAGATCAAAAGAAGATATCACTGGACACGTCATATGCTTCAGTAAGATAGACAACACTTTCCTGTTGAAACATTGTGGAGTCCAATATGCATGAAACATCAATTTCTGATGAATCAATTTCAATTTTAAATCTAAAGAAACGTTCTGTATATATATTTTAAAGCAATTTCCCATGGTTTAGGTTGTATAGGACTTTCTAATTCCCTTTTCCATTCTAACCTACGTTGCTGACCATGTACTTTACAAGTTTCCAGTAATCATTTATAATCAATAGTGATCACTTTGATGTTTTGTGAAGGTCCAATTATTCCTTCCAGAAATTTTGCAGATGCTGAAGCGCACAAAGTAAATGGACTATAAATGCACACCAGCAGGTGTTGTACTTGAAAATACTGCCATTCAGAATTCATTGGTAAAATATATATTACCCTCAATTAAAAAACTGTAAAAAATATCCATTTGTTCATATATATCAGCTGATCTGATATATAAACTCAGCAGTTTGCCCACTTCTTCCATAAAAAGGATTGTCTCACTATCTTCAAATCAGGGTTACCCCGAAAGTCAATTTATCATGAGCATATGGATCGAATTACAGCTGACAAGCCAATATACACCTAGGTGGAATCTACACACATATAAAAAAGGTGTGAAAATGCTTTTTTAAACGTTTTGAAAAATACATTGAATTTTGCATAGCTCACTGTCGCCAGCTAGTTTCGCATTCGTATATTGCACTTTACAACACATTAAAAACAGTTTATTTGCAGCTATATAGCTGAGTAACATGTCCCTCTAGTTGCTGTAACTGAAGGTGGCATTGATCCTTTCTTTCCTTCGTTTTACATACCTAGATCCCAGTGCCGCCTACATTATTTGTGGCAGTACAATCACCTGAAGTTTGTAAACCTTACCCTAAGCACTAAGTTTAAGTAGTGTCAACCTTTCCACATCAATGAAGATTTCTGTTATTAACCTATTTAAATTTAATTTAATCATCTGAGAAATATCTGTAGGAAACAAAATCCCTAGATATTTTATAACCTCTGGGCACCAGTGAAAATGTCAATTAGCATTCAAAGCAAGCAATTTCCACTTGCCTGCCGACATTAATTCAGATGCATCTTAACAGATGAGAGATTCTAATCATGACTCTCTCACATTATGTAAGGGGCTCCCATTGATTCACAATCCTAAAGACACCTATTTGAGAGTAAGTCTATACAGAGAGAATCAGACTTCAAATACACAATTATATAGACTGAGCTGAAAGTTGTCTATGGCCAGGGAGGAATATGTACATTTGAGAAGGAACAGAAAGCGCAAGTGGACCTTTACTGTTTTCAATGCTGTTGAAGAGATAAGCCACTGTTCAGTTCAAAAACAAAACAAAACACAAAACAGCTTGTCTGTCCTGTATCAGCATCAGTCCCTTGTCACAGCTTTGCATTGTGACATCACAAACTATCACTATGAAATCATATGTGAGGTCAGCACACGCTTGTGCTGAAGATGAAACTCCCGGTAGGACTGTTCATTTGGGGTGTTGCTACACAGAGGTCTGGTTCCTAATTTCGTGACTATGCGGCCAAAGAGGAGGAAAGAGGAAGTGGGAAGCTTTATGTTCAAGGTTCACAGAAAAGTGAAAGGGCTGAATTCAAACAAGTCAAAAAGAGGTAGGTGTCAATTGGTGAACTGAAATGAGTGTATATAGAGAAGGAAATTAAATATCTATGCTGTAGACTAACTTAAACAGGGTTGACATGTGATTTACTCTACCTATAATAATAATAATAATAATAATAATAATAATAATAATAATTTATTATTTATACCCCGCCCATCTGGCTGGGCCTCCCCAGCCACTCTGGGCGGCTTCCATTAAAACCAAAAATACAGTCAAATATCACACGTTAAAAACTTCCCTGAACAGGGCTGCCTTAAGATGTCTTCTGAATGTCAGGTAGTTGTTTATCGCTTTGACATCTGCTGGGAGGGCGTTCCACAGGGCGGGCGCCACTACCGAGAAGGCCCTCTGCCTGGTTCCCTGTAGCTTTGCTTCTCGCAATGAGGGAACCGCCAGAAGGCCCTCGGCGCTGGACCTCAGCGTCCGGGCAGAATGATGGGGGTGGAGACGCTCCTTCAGGTATACTGGACCGAGGCCGTTTAGGGCTTTAAAGGTCAGCACCAACACTTTGAATTGTGCTCGGAAACGTACTGGGAGCCAATGTAGGTCTTTCAAGACTGGTGTTATATGGTCTCGGCGGCCGCCCCCAGTCACCAGTCTAGCTGCCGCATTCTGGATTAGTTGTAGTTTCCGAGTCACCTTCAAAGGTAGCCCCACGTAGAGTGCATTGCAGTAGTCCAAGCGGGAGATAACCAGAGCATGCACCACTCTGGCGAGACAGTCCGCGGGCAGGTAGGGTCTCAGCCTACGTACCAGATGGAGCTGGTAAACAGCTGCCCTGGACACAGATTTGACCTGTGCCTCCATGGACAGCTGTGAGTCCAAAATGACTCCCAGGCTGCGCACCTGGTCCTTCAGGGGCACAGTTACCCCATTCAGGACCAGGGAATCCTCCACACCTGCCCGCCTCCTGTCCCCCAAAAACAGTACTTCTGTCTTGTCAGGGTTCAACCTCAATCTGTTAGCCGCCATCCATCCTCCAACCGCCTCCAAGCACTCACACAGGACCTTCACCGCCTTCACTGGTTCTGATTTAAAAGAGAGGTAGAGCTGGGTATCATCCGCATACTGATGAACACCCAGCCCAAACCTCCTGATGATCTCTCCCAGCGGCTGCATGTAAATGTTGAAAAGCATGGGGGAGAGGACAGAACCCTGAGGCACCCCACAAGTGAGAGCCCAGGGGTCTGAGCACTCATCCCCCACCACCACTTTCTGAACACGGCCCAGGAGGAAGGAGCGGAACCACTGTATGACAGTGCCCCCAGCTCCCAGCCCCTCAAGACGGTCCAGAAGGATGTTATGGTCGATGGTATCAAACGCCGCTGAGAGATCCAGCAGAACTAGGAAACAGCTCTCACCTTTGTCCCTAGCCCGCCGGAGATCATCAACCAGTGCGACCAAGGCAGTTTCAGTCCCATGATGAGGCCTGAATCCCGATTGGAAGGGATCCAAATGGTCCGCTTCTTCCAGGCGTGCCTGGAGTTGTTCGGCAACCGCTCGCTCAATCACCTTGCCCAAGAATGGAAGATTTGAGACTGGGCGATAGTTGGCCATTGTGGCCGCATCTAAAGATGGTTTTTTAAGAAGCGGTTTAATAACCGCCTCTTTCAGCGGGTCTGGGAAGGCTCCCTCACGGAGGGAAGCATTCACCACCCCACGAAGCCCATCGCCCAGTCCTTCCCGGCTAGCTTTTATAAGCCAGGATGGGCAAGGATCCAGGAGACAGGTGGTTGGTTTCACTCGTCCAAGCAGCCTGTCCACATCCTCGGAGGTAACAGATTGGAATTGATCCCACTCAACTTGACTAGACAGAACTCTAGCACTCTCCCGCCCCGGCCCTGCTCCCACGGTGGAGTCTACTTCTTCCCGGATCTGAGCGATTTTATCTGCAAAAAACTTTGCAAAATCATTGCAGGAGAACATGTGGCCCGTACTGGGCCCCGATGTTGCAGGTGGTTCCGCTAAATTGTGAACCACCTGAAAAAGTCTCCTGCTGCTGTTTTCTGCAGATGCAATAGAGGCGGTGAAGAAATTCTTCTTCGTCGTCGCTATCACCACTTGGTAGGCTCGACGTTGAGCTCTAACCTGTGTCCGGTCAGATTCGGAATGAGTTATCCGCCACCGGCGCTCTAGCCGTCTCAACGATTGTTTCATTGCCCTCAGATCCGTGGAAAACCACGGGGCTGTCCGGGCTCCATGCTTCTACCTATGGAAGCCTGGCAAATTTCCATTGGATGCTTCTTTGCACCCCTGACAAAACTTCCAAAATTGGAAAGTCATGGCAGTTAAACTGGTATAAAACTGATAGAAGTGTAGCCATATATATATATATGATAAATATATATTATATAAATATATATTATATATATATATATATTTACTTGGAAAATAAATACAACCCAGGTGGTTAAGAAAGCCCAACAGAGACTCCGTCTCCTCGGAGTATTGCAAAAGAACGATGTCAATCAACATTTGATGATCTCCTTCTAGAAAGTGTGGTACGCTGGTTTGATATCAACTGATAGGAAGTGCTTACAGAGGGTGGTGAATACAGCACAAGGTATTATGGGATGTCCCGTGAATCCGCTGGATGAAATAGCGGAAGAACCTTGCCTCAGGAGAGTGAGGAAAATTATCAGGGATGATTCACACCCTGGCCGGCACTTTCTTGATCTGCCCTGGGGCAGAAGATATAGAAGCATGATTAGTCACACCCACAGGGTAAAGAACAGCTTCTATCCGTGGGCTGTTAGGCTGCTGAATGAAGAGATAACAACAGGGCAACTGACTTTTGGGTTTGGGGTGTGTGTGTCAGTAAACGAGGGGAATTAAGACTAAGAGAGCTGAGTGGGGGGTGCTCGTGTAATCTCACTGTATACAAGTTGTACAAGTGACAATAAAGTATTTCAATTTCAATATACCCACATTTGAAAATTCCATAATGCAATGTTTCTGAGAAAGTGTGTGTTCTTAGGCAACATTTTGATCTCCCCACTGCCTCTATTTTATATATATAAAAGCAGTGTTCTTTACAGAAAGAGTATCCCAGTCTTCCTGCCACCCAAATGACTTCTTATGAAGGAATAAATTAAATGTCCTCTACCTGAGCTACTTGTTTCCCCCAATATTAATTAGACAAAGAGGTCTAATTTCTGACATTTATCTTAGTCTTTTTTGTAAATTTTGCTACTACCACATAATCCTATAATAACCAATTCATTAACTTTGGTACTTGTTATTGTTTCTAGTATTCAGCATTTGATAAATGGGCAGCTGTTACCACATATAGTGTGCTAGTTCTGCATGTTCTTTTTTAATTGCATCCTTTGTGAATGTTAATGAAAAAAATACTGAGTTATTATTAGATATTCCATATTTTCATTATCTGCTTTTTTTTCTTCCTTTCTTTTGTGAGAAGACAAGTCCACTACAGATGACGGAAATATCAAGTTCTTTAACTTAAAATAGTTAAAACTATATTTATATCAATATATCATATGACCTCCTCACAATTTTATAGGTTTTTTCCCCTAATAGTCATGCATAGCAAAACAAATTTCCTTACTGCCCAAATATATTCTGTTTGGATTTGAATATTCTTCCCTACTGCCTGTGCCTACTTTACCAAAAACTCCTTAAAACCCAGAAAAAAAGATGTTCTCCAATGCTTGATGCTTTATGAATTGTAGTTTTTCCTTAAAACAAACTTACATGTAAATATTGTATTGTGTATACATATGAACCATTTGGTGCTTGTAATCATGATAAAAAATATTAGAAAATAACAATTGTGCCCATCTACAAGAGGAAAAATGGATATCCCTTACACCCAATGCATAATTGGAACAATGGGAATTAATCAAAAATGCCACTCATTGGTGTTTAATAGACCTAGTTCACACAGCTTTATGTGCTGTATTTTTTGACTGATTATAATTATGAAATTATGAAAACTAGCCCGTTAGAAGGGTGCTCAAAACTCCTTCCTCTGCACACCTTCCAGCTTGCCAATATCCTTAAATTGTGGCGCCCAAAGTATTCCAGGTGTGGTCTAACCACATGTTAAGTTGTGGTCCACTAAGACCCCAAGATCCTTTTCACATGTGCTATTGGCAAACCATCTTATATTTGTGCAGGTGGTTCCCCTTGCCTAAGTGCATAACCTTGTCCCCACTGAATTTCATTCTACTGAGGAATGGTAGATGAAGATGATGGACTTTTCGGAAGTAGCTGACCTGACTGGAAGAGTCTGCGACCAGAAGCAGGAGGAGTACGAGGAGGAATGGATAAAATTCAAAGACTATTTAGTTAAATATGTTAAGATAACCTAATTGGAAAAACTTGCAAATACCAGATAGGCTTAGGATTTAAATATGTAATGTTGGAGAATAATATGTTTAAAGTTAAAATGGAAAGAAAGAAAGGTGTTAAGTGATTAAGTTAATTTTATGAGAAAATTGGCTTTGGAAAACTGTTAAAATAATATACACTGAAACTCAGCCAGGAGGATCCGAGGAAGTCACTTAACAATGTTACTAAGATTGGATTAAGTACAGTTAAGATATATGTTTGCTTCTCTAAAAAATGTTGGAAAATTAATTAAAAAAATTGGAGAAAAAATGAATTTCATTCTACTGTATTAATTTGGGCCCTGTTCTCCAATCTGTTAAGGTCATGTTGAATCCTGATTCTGTCTTCTGCAGCATTAGCTACCAGTTAGGGATTTCGTTTCTGTTCCTGTTCTGCATTTTTTATTATGTACTTTTATGCCATGAGCCCTGAGATCTTCCTATGAAGGGTGGTATACAAATTCAAAAATAAATGACAGGGCAACCAGTTGACCTCTGTTATGTACTGAGTTGAATAGGATCCAAACTGCAGCAGTCTGATTGGTCCTAGAACAATAGGATTCAGAATGCAGCAGTCTGATTGGTCCTAGAACAATGCAGCGGTATTATTGGTTGGCAGGAACCACCCAATCATGCTCCAGATAGCAGTGAATCCACAACCTGATTGGCTTACAGTAGAATTCCGGAATTAGCCAATCATGTGCAGCCCATTGTGTAAATAATGTATATAAAGCAGATACTTTGAGGGGACTTTCATTCATTCCTCTTCACCACTATGAGCTGAATAAAGGGCATGAAATCACTTTGCGACTCTGAGTATACTTCACCATCCAATATAGACACGGTCGATGATGCCAAAAGTGCTGGTGGAGAAAGCCTGCGGCCTTCCTCCAGATGCCGTTGGGACTCCAACTCCCATCAGCCCCCGCCAGCAAAGTCCACGCGGAGGGCATGCTGGGAGCCTGTCAACATTCGGAGCCCTCAGGCGGCCCCGCCCTGAGGCTGCGTTTTTCCGAAGACAGGCGCCGCCTGCGTCACACAGGCCCTTGTAGGCCCCGCCCACCCCCGGCTGCTGCCAGCCAACCAACCAACCGGCTCCCACCCATCCGCCGAGAGCGACCGTTGGCCGCCCCTGCTCCGCCAAGGCCCCGCCCCCTGGTTGGCAGGGCGGAACAGAGGCGCGAGCCCCGCCCACTTCCCTCGGCTGCTCGGGCTGAGGTAAATTCGGCGCTGCGCGCGCACCTGCCCCTCTCCGCCTCAGAATCCAGGCCCGCTTTGCCGTTGCTAAGGGAGGGGGCCGCTCGTCGCCTCGCCGCTGCCCGCCCTCTGGAGCGGCCGGGGCGGGGCGGGAGGACCCGTCCGAGGCGGGGCTTCCTCCGCCAGCCTGACCCTCCCTCCCCACCACGGCCCGGAGCGAGAGCGGCGCGTCCCGGTAAGGAGCCCTCAGCCCCGCGTCCTGCGCAACGCCGGAGTCCCCTCACCGGCGATGAGGCCCGTTCGCCCCGCCCGGCCTTCGCGGTCGCTTTAGTGTCCTTTCCTCAACCCCCCCCACCCGCGTCACCGAAGTTAAATTTCACGGGTCACGTCCCTTCTCCCTCTTTCGGTTTCCCTTCCTCTTTCCTGTCGCCAGTGGACCCACCGACCCCGCCCCATGTTTAACCTCTCCCGGTGTCGCTCGGCCTCTTGCCTCCCGCCGCCCCCCCCCTTCCCACCACAGCCCTTCCCCCCTCGTCTCCCCGCGTGGGAAGGGGCTTGGATGGACCGATGGGCTTGACTTGCACTCCGCTGTAGATGAGCTTGTGCCCGAAGCAGATAACAGGAACCCTTCGAAATGCAGAGCGCTGGAAATGCAAGCACACAAAATACAGAATGTGTCGTTAAATTCCCAGCATCCCACTGCTTTAAGAATCTGGGTTTTGTGAGTTGTCGCAATTAATAGGGTTGAGGGAATAATAGCGGAATTGCCTCTGTCTTGAATTCAGCCAGCAAACACTGCGGAAATTAGTCATTTGTAACTGGGCTGAGAGATGTTTTGCTTGAAGAGAATGATGGTTTTTAACTGCCTATTTTAAAACTTTGTATCATCCAAATCTTGATGATTTTGGATCTTTTCTAAGGGCTGTTTGACACATTGAATGGAGTGTAGAAACCACCAATCTAATGCAGATCACTGATGGGGATTCCTGTATGAAACATGAGTTTGATGTGCTCATACTTTGTGTTTTTGGATTACAGTGATACCTCGGGTTAAGAACTTAATTTGTTCTGGAGGTCTGTTCTTAACCTGAAACTGTTCTTAACCTTTAGCTAATGGGGCCTCCCGCTGCTGCCGTGCGATTTCTGTTCTCATCCTGAATAATAATAATAATAATAATTTATTATTTATACCCCACCCATCTGGCTGGGCTCCCCCAGCCACTCTGGGCGGCTTCCAAAAAAATATTAAAATACTGTAATACATCAAACATTAAAAGCTTCCCTAAACAGGGCTGAAACAAAGTTCTTAACCCGAGGTACTATTTCTGGGTTAGTGGAGTCTGTAACCAGACGCGTCTGTAACCTGAGGTACCACTGTACATCTTAAAATATAACTGCATGAAGTCTTACAAATGAGGTTGCACTTCACGCTTTACAGAGCAATCCTGATCCCCAGCTAGGAAGGTGTGTGGTGAAGTAGGAGATTGACCTGATGCATCACTTGCACCAACCATGGCAGAAAGTGGGGACTGGATTTATTTTACATTGTGCTATGTAAAGTTCTGAGATATCTGCATTGGCTCCCAGTACATTTCCGAGCACAATTCAAAGTGTTGGTGCTGACCTTTAAAGCCCTAAACGGCCTCGGTCCTGTGTACCTGAAGGAGCGTCTCCACCCCCATTGTTCAGCCTGGACATTGAGATCCAGCACCGAGGGCCTTCTGGCAGTTCCCTCATTGCGAGAAGTGAGGTTAGAGGGAACCAGACAGAGGGCCTTCCCGGTAGTGGCACCCACTCTGTGGAACACCCTTCAGATGTGAAGGAAATAAGCAGCTATCCTATCTTTAAAAGACATCTGAAGGCAGCCCTGTTCAGGGAAGTTTGTAACATTTAACACTGTACTGTTTTTAACACTTGATTGGGAGCTGCCCAGACTGGCTGGGGAAACTCAGCCAGATGGGCGGGGTATAAATAAATTATTATTATTATTATGCTAGCTCCAGGCTGCTGCAGTTGAGGGCCCCCAAGGATCCAATGCCACTGGTGCCCCCCACCAAAATACCACATTTTGAGGCTTTCCTCAGGCTACCATCAGTGGGGAAACCACTGGTAGTAGCTTCCTGCACACTGGGGGCCTCTGCAGTGGTGTCCCTTACCCCCCTGCTAGGGCAGAGGACAGCAGAAATTGACAGAGGAGTTATTATGATGTCACCTCCATCATAATAACCCCCACCAATAGCAAGAATTAGGGTTTAGAACTGTGCTGTCAGTTTGCCTAATTTGATATATTTTGATCCCCGGAGGAGTAAGGATAAGAGTTGCTTTGAAGTAGTGTCAAAAGTAAAATTGCACAGTAAATTATTCTGTTGCTTAAGGGCATGAAAGATGTATTAGACAATGTTTTTATCTTTCAAGGCACTCCCAACCCTAATAGTCCATGACTCATCTGTCCTCAGTAGTGTATGTAAAGATGTATATCTGCTTAGTGAAATAAGTAGGTCAATGAATCTGAAAAATTTCCACATATTTATAAATAGATAAGATCATGTCTAAAGTATGGTGTTCTGAGGTTGCAGTCTGTCTGTCAGACTTGTATTTGAGAGATGGATAGAGAAGCGCAATTACTTCATGGTGATGGACTGTTACTTCTTTGAATGGAAGAATTGTTGCAGTAGGGTGTGATACTTATGCAATATGGTGATGTGGCAGCAGGTGTTTTCTGAGACTAGTTAAATTGGGAGGAGACCAATACCTAGCTAAAGTTGGGAGGAGAGTGGAGCAGAATCTGATGCTGAAAAAGTACAGGCTTTTAACATTCTTCATTGTAAAACTATGTACCAAATTACATATGACTCAATTTTATAGCACAGCCTCAGTAGCCTGGTCTGCATGTAATGTTAACCCATCTGAAGAAGTGTGCATGCACACGAAAGCTCATACCAAGAACTAACTTAGTTGGTCTTTAAGGTGCTACTGGAAGGAATTTTTTTTTTTTGTTTTGACTATGGCAGACCAACACGGCTACCTATCTGTAACCATATTTAATGGTTAACTATAGTTTAACATGAGTTAGCACTATCCACTGAAAGTCCCCACTTTGCTCCTTCCCTTTTATGTACTGAGAGCAGCAAACTGAAGTTCTTGGTTTGTCATTTTTGTGCAAACCTGGACTTGTGACTTACTTCCCCTGCCCCCGGCAAACAAATGATGTGGGTAAGCCAAGGACAAACATTTTCTACTGTTTGTAGTTTGTCTAAACAGACACTCTAAATAGATGACTCTTGATGGCCCTGTGGAAGTGAGCCAGTTATAATGCTAGACTGTTCTTCCCAAGAGGTTGTTCTTTAGACTGCTGAAGAAGAACACTTGCCAAACATTTTGTACTGATCGCAGAACATTTAATAGTTGCAGAACAGAGTGCAGGGTCATAAATGTTGACCTCAGAACATGACACCATACTTTTCGCTCCATAGGACGCACCTGACCATAAGACACGCCTAGTTTTTAGAGGGGGAATGCAGGGGGAAAAAATTCTTTAAAGGGAGCACTGAGCAGAGCCTGTCTGCATCCCAGATTCTGCTCAGCGCTCCCTTTCATGAGCCGCGTGGAGCATGTGTGCGGCGCTTGCAGGCTTTTCCCCGAGGAGGGAGAAGGGCAGCTTGTCACTGACGGGCTGCCCTTCTCCCTTCTTGGGGAAAAGCCCCCAAGACCTGCACACACACTCCGCGCGGCTCTTTAAAGGGAGCATGGCTCTTGGGGGCATTTCCGGGAGGTGGGGGAAGGGACTGAGGGGCTATCCCAGAAGCCAGAACAGCAAGAGGGAGCGCTGCGCAGCGATCCCTCTTGCTGTTCTGGCTTCTGGGATAGCTGTTCAGCCTGCATTCACTCCATAAGACGCACACACAGTTACCCTTACTTTTTAGGAGGGAAAAAGTGTGTCTTATAGAGCGAAAAATACCGTAAGTTTTATATGGGAGACTTCAAGAGAAAATTGTTTTTCAAAAACCCTGTTGTGTGTGTGTATTAACGTGCTGCTCTTTTATTGGGTTGAATGTGGTGTTTTATAGATAGTATATTATCTTACTCAACTTGTAAACCTTTTTGATTATCACAAATAGATTTTTAATTTTCTTTAAAACGGAAGGAGGAAATAGGACATTTTATTATGAGTACTACAATGGTACCTTGGTTCCTGAATGGCTTCTTTGTCGAACAAATTGGCTCCTGAACGCCGCAAACCCAGAAGTAAATATTCTGGTTTGCGAACATTTTTCAAAAGCCAAACTTCTGACGTGGCTTTTGAGTGCAAGAAGCTCCTGCAGCCAATCGGAAGCTATCCCTTGGTTTTCGAACAGTTTCGGGAGTCGAACGGACTCATGGAATGGATTAAGTTTGAGAGCCAAGGTACCACTGTAGTTGGAAAGCTGTCATTTATGCCAAAGCAGGTTTTGAAAAGGCATTTGAAGGAAGAGAGGTGGTGCCATGTAGGTATTCAGCTACTGAATTCCAGTTTAAGGGCTGAATAGAGAATTGGCAGAAGGTGGTAGAAAAAGTATCTTGATAGGTTACAGCGACAATCCTATGCACATTTTCCTGAGGGTAAGTGTCAGGATTTACTTTGAATTCGAGTAAACATGCAAATCACTCCACCTTTGTCATACTTGGTAGAAACTAAGATAGGCCACTAATTTCCATTATATATGTGGAAAACAGACTGAGATAAATGGCATGCCCAGTAAGATTATGAGTGAGTTTGGATATTAATGTTAGTGACATAAAGAAGGCTTAAAATAAATAATTCATGTCATCAAGCAAAATATAGGCACAACATTTCAGTATGTTAGAAGATTCCTAAATACTTGAAGTTCTTTTCTTTACATTTGGGATTAGTGATGAGTTGACAGTGCAAATGTACTCTCTGCTTATAATGTAAACAGCATACTTTATTACGCATTTTACTTGATGATGCTGTAAGCATTCTTGATAATAGAGATTAGTTGTATCTTCCATCTTTTCCAATGTATACCAATTTGGAGAGGAGTATATCTTTAATAATGGTATGTATTTTTGTTGTTTTTACTTACATAATGAGATCTGCAGCTAAATAGTTGCCTGTTTAGTAAAAATGTTTGTGTATAAAAATGTTTCTGATTCCACATCCTGACCTATAGTTTACTTCTCTCTCCATTTACTTCCCACCAGCATTGGATTCATTCTCTTTAATTCATTAACACTCTAGCCTATTACCACCCCTCTCTGGCTTCACTCTGTTTTATTTTTAAATTGCAGAAAACCCTTAGATAGCTAGAGAATAAGGCACCTTTCTAGTCTGGTATATAGTAAAATCTATCTAGTGACTTGACAGTAACTACTGGTATGGTTTTCTTCCTTCTCTATGCATCCATTTTCATAACAAGCAATAAGAAATTAAAATACTGTCACCTTATTTAGGTATTATGCTTAGGTATCAAGCTTTGGGCAATTAATTTTCCAGTGCTTTATTTTTGTGTGGAAAGTTTTCTATTTCCTAGTTATTTAATAACAATGAATGGATGGCAACTGCAAATATAATAATAGCCAAGGTTGGTATTCAATGGTTTTAGCTCTGTTTATAAATACAGGGGAAATAAACATGCTAAATTAGATCACTCTCTAGTGCATCTGAAAATTTCCCAATGCTAACTGAATTTTTAGACTATAAATTAGTGAGAAAACCCACATGGCTGCATTTTTTCCAAACTGTTAATATGTAACTTGGCAAACGTAGTGGCATGTGGAAAGTAGTGTTTCTTCTGTAGTCTTTTTGTTAGTGGTGTTTGAGTCTCTTTGAATAAGAAGGAAATAATTAATTTTTGGTGCCCTCAGGTCTGTTTATATATGATGGTTGCATTAATACAATAAACATGAATTAATATTGAACTTCAAGAATGAATTAATCTCCACTCATTTTCAAATGTGAAAATACATAATGAACTGGAAAATGCTATTCTCATATCTCACCTATCTGCAAGTGAGACACCAGGAAAGGTATGCAGCTGAGTATGAAGACACATCCCAGTAGCTATGGTACGTCATGAATCTAGGCAATGAGGCTTAGCTACCCACTTGGTAACTCTGCTGTCCTTTAATACTTATCACCTGCACTATATTGGTATGTCCAGATGAATGAGGAAGTTAGTGCAAAATATTGAATCGTCCTTCCTTGAATATGAAATTGTATACCTGAGGCCCAAGCATTACCTGCCTTTCTCCATGCACAGCATTTCAAAATACTCTAGTACTGGCTTGCCAAAACATGCTATTGTTTTCCTCTTGTTTTGGCTTCATTGCTGTTTCTTCCACCTTTATTCTTATCCATCAGGATGCCGAGATTCCACATTGCAGGCAGCAAAATCTAGCACAAAGTTCCAACCAGTTTGCACTAAAATGACACAAAGTTGTACGTTCCGCCTATTGTGATCTATTGTGGCTGCTCCACCAAGTGCTTTCAGGTTGCTGTAGTTTCTGGTTCTGCAGGCCTGGCAAGGTCCAGATTAACAGAAGGTTCTATCTTCAACTGGAAAATACATTTAAAAAATAGACTTCCAGTATTGTACAGGCTGGATATGAGAAACAATGTCATTGAGCAGTTATGTCAGAGGTGCAGTTATTTTTTCTGTTCTTACACTATGTATGAAAAATTAAACATTGTTTCCCTGAAGTTGTAATGATCACACTGGGGAGAAAAGCATAAAAATAATATTTTGTTCCATAAATGTAGGAACACAAGAATACCAAGTTGTCCTGTAACAAAATGTTGCAGTGCACTCCCAGCTCCTAACAGGAGTGCTGTTTATTTCAGCTGCCAACCCTGAACCTGGGAGTGTTTTGTTTTTGTTTTTTTCAAAAAATCTTTTGGTGCACAGTTTTCTGTTACTAGTGCATACTTACAGGATACTGTGAACTGGTATAGGGACTAAAAAAATATTCTTTCCCTTCTTTGTTGCTTTTCAAATAGTTTTTTGATCCACCTCTTATCTGCAATAAAACGGTGCACTACAGTCATACCTCATGTTGTGTCCGCTTCAGGTTACGTCTTTTCAAGTTGCGCCCTGTGGCAACCCAGAAGTACTGGAACAGTTACTTTTGGGTTTCGCCAATCGCGCAGAAGTGCTAAATTGCGCCGCACGCGCAGATGCAGCACTTCTGAATGTGAACGCTTCGAGTTGCAGGCATGCCTCCGGGACGGATTACGTCTGCAACTCGAGGTTCCACTGTACATTGGACTGTTGTCAGTCCCTCTTTCACAGTCACGTTTCCCCAGCCTGCACTATGAGTGTAATATTAATGGTATTGAAGTGGCATTTTAAAAACATTTTAAAACTCAATAATTATTTTGGGAGATTAAATAAAACTTGAGTTAGAAATGGTTGCTACCTTTTGGTGTGTGTGAGGGGGACCGTGAACACAGTGATGTACAACCACAGCTACACTAGAATCCTTGATTTCTCTAGGCAGTGATAATTCTATCCTGGAGGAGGCAAAACTGCTCAGTTTGGATCAAGAAGCTACTTCTCCGGATAATAAATTACTTTAGCATTTTCTTCTGTGCTCTCCAGTGTTCTGTAGGTTGTAGAAGTTCATGGTGCCATTTTTCCAGCATTAATTTATTTTTCCTAATCTGCAGTCTTACAGGCTTGTTCATATTTAAGTTGTCCCCCGAGAATGCAGAACTTCCTCCCCACCTTATATTTGCCTGGCAACATGTCACTCATTTGAGCTCACTTTTATTAAGTCGTGATGTGTTTACATGATCAAGTAGGGCTTCTTTATTAATAATGGTCATGTTGACATGACTAATTGTGGAATTTTCTTTTCTAGAGAAATCTCGTATATGGATAAGCCTGATAGTGATGTTGAAACTGGAAAAAAGCTGCTGTAACCAAAGACAGGATGAGTCGGCTGTTAGACGATCAAGAAAATGCCCATGGCAGCAGTCTGAGCTCTCATCCTTCTTTACGGGATGTTCATTCCATCAACCCAGCACAGCTAATGGCAAGAATTGAGTCTTATGAAAGCAGAGAGAAAAAAGGCATATCTGATGTCCGAAGGACTTTCTGTTTGTTTGTCACCTTTGACCTCTTGTTTATAACCTTGCTGTGGATAATAGAGTTAAATGTGAGTGTCTTTCAAACTGTACTTCTGACAAAAGGTTGGATCCAGAATAGTGAGCTTCTCTAGTCTTTGCTAAATTAGTATCTTGAAACTGAATTTTATTTATGAGTTGTAACAAACAAAATGAACCAGTTCAGCAGTGTAAGATTGCACTGAATTTTTCAACCATTTCTGGAAGGTATTTCACTCTCAGTTCAGATGAGTAAGAATGTCCAGAATAATAAATAAGAACATTTTGCATTCGACTATGAAATATAATTGAAACAGTAATGTTAAGATGCAGATTACATCATGGCTTACCGGTGTTGTGCCCAGTGCTTTTTTCCTAAAAAAATGTTTAGGGGTACTCTCATTTTCGTACCCATATTGAAATACTGCCCCTCAATGAGGCCAAACTTAGATTCACAAAATGTTTAGTGGTATGCATACCCAGCATGCCCCTCCCCAACAAAAAAGCACTGGTTGCGCCCAAAGAGGTCTTCTCTGGCAACCACAGGATCCCTCCCCTGAAATTATGCTTGAACAAAGTATTCTATTCTACCCAATTGAAGGGCTTCCTTCATGTGTACTATGGGGTATAAAGCTGGGGATTTGTGTGGTGACTGGGACTGATGGGAATTGTAGTCCCAAACAGCTGGGGGTTACAGGTTGGGGAAGGCTTGTCTAAACTGTAGAAGAAACATTTTCCAGCAGCCTTTAATGTTGACAGATGGCTTGGATCCAACAAATTGTGAGCAGAAAACAGCTTTTGCACCCTGCCCCTGAAAAGTGAGGCTGGAAGGTTGGAGGGACTTATGGGAAAAGAGTGAACAGATTAGATACGGAGGAGGAGGTTGGCATGAATTGCAGCTACAGATCACCTGTGTAAGCAGAGATGGCTTCAGTTTGTGCTAGGTTCCGTTTGGGTACAACCTGCATTACTACCTTCTGTATAAGTGCTCAAGTAGGCTGGTACTGCAATCCACCATGTTCCTACATATCAGAGTTTTCATCAAGGAGCCACCATGATGCCAGAATTTTATGAATTTCTGTTTTGTAAACTCTCTTGGATTATAGATTCAGGTAGGTAGCTGTGTTAGTCTGACGCAGTCGAAATAAATAAAAAAATTAAAAAATTGTCCAGTAGCACCTTAGAGACCAACTAAGTTTGTTCTGGGTACAGTCATACCTCGGGTTAAATGTGCTTCAGGTTGAGCGTTTTCAAGTTACGCTCCGTGGTGACCTGGAAGTAACGGAGCGCGTTACTTCTGGGTTTCGCCGATGCGCAGACGCTCAATTTGACGCCATGCGCATGCATGGAAGTGGCGAATTGCGACCCGCAGATGTGGGTGGCATTCGCTTCAGGATGCGAATGGGGCTCCAGAATGAATCCCATTCGCATCCAGAGGTACCACTGTATAAGCTTTCGTGTGCATCTGAAGAAGTGTGCATGCACACGAAAGCTTATACCCAGAACAAACTTAATTGGTCTCTAAGGTGCTACTGGACAATTTTTTAATTTTGACATCTATCACTGGTTTGTTGTCAGTTGTTCCAACTCCATAGTCAACTGTTTCGTATAAGTCCATACTTCAGTGATGTGCCTCTTTTCAATCTGAAGAATTAACTGAGAATTAGTCACCAGCAAAACAAAAACGGGACAATTTTTAAAATATTTTTTTATTTATTTCTCTTGGTTTAGTTGGCTATGAATCTGCAGCCTTTATAACCAATGCTGCTTTGTAAGATCCAAGTAATGTAAATGTTGGGTATGCAGTAGGCCAACTGCTCATACAAAGGCATGGTGTGTTTGTGAATAATTGAAAATTTGGCTTCATAACCAGCCTTCTCATTTCATAAAAATATGCAAGGAGTATTGTAAAAGGCTCTTTATTTATTGGATGAGAAAGAGGTGTGGAAGAAGTTTGATTTTGTCTGTGAACAACACTAGGGTTTTTTAATATGAAAACTTTCATCCAGTTATCTTGTTATAACTGTACATGTATTAAAGCAAATATACTAAGGGAGCATTGAATCTTTCTACATAGTTTGTATAATCTGTCTGTATCCAGCAGCAATTAAGACAATTCATACTTTATTATTCAATCTAAACAGGGGCCAATCTGTGGGTTTGGGGCACTCTGAAGTAGGAATGCATTGCAGGGTGGGGAGTTCAGTTTTCCCCTCTGTGCTGTTTTCCTGATTAAAAATGCTCTCCTTTCTCCTTCTTTGGGCGCACATACATTTTCTCTAATGGAGCAAAAAGCAGGGGAAATGTTAAAAGAATGAATGACATCTGGTACCCTCACCTTCCAGTCTCATAAATTCTGATGATAGAACTCCAGCATCTCATCTAACATTTGGTTCTGGATTAAAACAGTTTAGGAAAGTATTCATAGTGAATATAAAGTTCCAGGAATGCTTTTCCCAGCTAGTAATCTTACTTAGCATTTCTGTAGTGTTTTCGAGTACATCTTATACATTCTCTGTCATCTTAATAACAACCAAACTGACAGTGCTATGGTGTTATCATTGTTTGGTAGAAGTGGCTGAGGCTGAGAAAGTGGCTCACCTAAAGCCACCTCCTGAGTTGTTGGCTGAGGGGAAATTGGAATGTGGACTTCTGCTTGCATGGTTAGCACTGTATTACACTGGCTCAGAGGACGATATATCTTGGTGGGCTGCTTCAGCATGTATAATTCCATTGTAATTCCCCCCCCCCTTTTTTTTTACAAATTGGAAAATGGTATTGCTTCGTTTAAGCTTTACTTTTTACCTAATTCATAAATTATTAAAGACAAAACACTTTTCTGCTAAAATTGGAATAAATTTGACAGATACAAAGTTAAAAATCCTTAGGTCCATTTCCTGTTAATGACTTCTAATTGCATGTTCCAGTGGTAGTTGGCAAGTGATCTTTATTTTACATTATGATAAGTTTCTGTTCACAGTAGTTGATTTTTGGTGGAAATCTTGAACTGCTTTGTTAATGCATCTGGTTACACAACAAGTCTGTGTTCACTTGCATGGCTCTAAATTGCCATAATTAAGAGAATGGTGGTGGAAGTGGTGATCTTTGTGTATACATGGCAGGCCTTTCCTTCTTTCTGATAAGCAAAGCACTAATGTTTGTGACCCTTGCATATGAGATTCAGCCTTGGATCTCTAGTATGATTGAAGTTAAAATGCCAGGGTGGGCGTATTCTGGGGGTGATTTGTGCTGCTCATACAGTAGTCTGCTTGATCAAAAAGGGTAATGGAACCGTGAACTTGTATTCACATTTGCAGCTCTTATTCCATGGAAGTAAAAATCTTGTTGCAGTTTTTCTTTGCATGGAAATGGAGCTGTGACTCATGTGTTTGTGGCTCCCATCTTACATTGCTCCTGTGAGTAGACTGCTTGCACGAGTCTCTTTGGTTTTATTAACTCAGTTCTGCTATATTGTTAGGACCCAAGTGATTTATTGTATGTATGTTTGGATTTGCTTTGTACCATGTGGTTTTGGTTTTTGAAAAGGAGAACCACAGAACTCTGCTGAAGTGCTTTCAAAAACTGAAAATTAATTATGTTAATAGCTTGATCAATTCTGTTTTCTGTAGGTAAATGGAGGCATTGAGAAAACATTAGAAAAAGAAGTCCTCCAGTATGACTACCATTCTTCATACTTTGATATCTTTGTAAGTATTTGCTTCTTGTATCTTAATTCTGTTTTACAGTAGTACCTCGGGTTACATACGCTTCAGGTTACATACGCTTCAGGTTACAGACTCCGCTAACCCAGAAATAGTACCTCGGGTTAAGAACTTTGCTTCAGGATGAGAACAGAAATCGTGCTCCGGTGGTGCGGCGGCAGCGGGAGGCCCCATTAGCTAAAGTGCTTCAGGTTAAGAACAGTTTCTGGTTAAGAACAGACCTCCGGAACGAATTAAGTTCTTAACCTGAGGTACCACTGTATTAGTAATTATAATGTAAAGTAGTCTTGTGAAACTTGCCTGAATTGGATACCTAAAATTGTTTCTAAGAGTGGACAGGATATTTGTCAATTACACTCTCAGAATTTTCTTATTCTTAATGAAGTTTCTATCTGCTTGAGGAAGAGACACTGCTCAGCAGTATTGCTCAAATGCAGTTCCAGTGACTTCATGAAAACGAAAGGAGAACTGTAAAATTAGTGCGTCACACAGAAAATGTTTGTTGTCGTCTAGATTGTGAAGAAATCACTTACAATAGTACCTCTGGTTAAGTACTTAATTCATTTCGGAGGTCTGTTCTTAACCTGAAACTGTTCTTAACCTGAAGCACCACTTTAGCTAATGGGGCCTCCTGTTGTTGCTGCTGCGCCGCCGGAACACAATTTCTGTTCTCATCCTGAAGCAAAGTTCTTAACCCGGGGTACTATTTCTGGGTTAGTGGAGTCTGTAACCTGAAGCGTATGTAACCCAAGGTACCACTGTATATAATTTTAGTTTCTGATTATTATTATTTTGTTCCTTTAAAAAAATACAGATAGGTAGCCGTGTTGGTCTGCAGTGTATCTGAAGAAGTGTGCATGCACACGAAAGCTCATACCAAGAACTAACTTAGTTGGTCTTTAAGGTGCTACAGGAAGGAAAAAAAAATTTTTGCTTTAAAAATAAATGACCTTAATGCCTTTTTCTCTCCCTCCTCCTTCCTCTATAGCTCCTGGCAGTCTTTCGGTTTATGATTTTGATACTTGCATATGCATTGTGTAGACTTCAACACTGGTGGGCAATAGCTGTAAGTAGTAGACTTCAAATTAAGTTTAAAAGTTGGAAGATTTTGAAAAATGGTATTTAAATGATACGGTGTGTGAGATGTAGCTCTAGTGTTCTACCTGCATTTGCACTAGCTAACAAAAATATTTCCTCTTGCATAACTCTTAAAGGTAAAGGGACCCCTGACCATTAGGTCCAGTCGTGGCCGACTCTGGGGTTGCGGCGCTCATCTCGCTTTATTGGCTGAGGGAGCCGGCGTACAGCTTCCAGGTCATGTGGCCAGCATGACTAAGCCGCTTCTGGTGAACCAGAGCAGCGCACGGAAACGCCGTTTACCTTCCCGCTGGAGCGGTACCTATCTATCTACTTGCACTTTGACGTGCTTTCGAACTGCTAGGTTGGCAGGAGCAGGGACTGAGCAACGGGAGCTCACCCCGTCACAAGGATTCAAACCACCGACCTTCTGATCGGCAGGTCCTAGGCTCTGTGGTTTAACCCACAGTGCCACCCATGTCCCTTTGCATAACTCTTACAATGTGCAAATTCATGTCAGTGGAGAAGGGACTTAGTTAGCCATGAATACCAGTTATGTGCAAGATAGGCATCAACTTTGCCCAACTCTTTGTGTTAAAGATTTGTTTTCTGAGGAATTTGAAGAGAAATTGTATGCTTGTGTTGTTTGGATTGGTTGGATTTACGTTCACAAGGTGGGAATGCATATAGTATATTGCAGATTACACATGCTTTCAAATGGTGACCAAAGTTCTGTGGGTGTCCTGTGGATGCAAATTCCTCTGTGGGAAAATGAGAAGTATAGAAAGTATTTTTTAATCTTTGGCCAGTACCATTTACAACACAATCCAAACACAAGATCTGCCAGAATGAGCAAGTTTAGAGCAGGAAGCTCTTGTGCTGAGCTGGGACTCAGTTGGGGCTATGCTTACTTAAATTCCCACATCCCAACTCAGCTGGGGCTCAGCTGTTAGAACTTAAGCTGGAGGAAGCTGCAAAAACGTGACACTGGGGGCGCAATGAGGAGAGACTTTTCTAAAACCTTCAGCTCAGTCATTTGACATAGCAACCTGGTGGAACTTAACACTGGCAAAAATGATGTTGTAATTCAAACTATTTTAAAGGCCTGCTTCTCTTCTGCCAGGCTTAGGCTGGCTCAGCTGGCAGTAGTCCTGCCCCTGAATGGAGCTTGTAGTAGGGGTAATTTAAACCGTCTGAATTTAAGTCAGAGTAAATTCTACCAGCTTCCTATACTTAGTAGGATTGGTCTGACCATTTATTAAACACCCTGTGGCCATAACATTAGCAAACAGTGAGATTGCTAAGTATTGCTTAGAGCTTAATGAGGACAATTGTAGTTATGTGGTTAACTGTTATGGTGTCGTGCTATGGATTGCAAAAGTAATTAGTTGCTTTCATAACTCTTAATATTTCTTTCAGTTTACAACAGCAGTAACCAGTGCCTTTTTATTAGCAAAAGTAATTCTATCCAAGGTATGGATTATAACAGTGAATTCTAATTTATATCATGTAACTGTTTTGTTGTGAGATGTTTTGACATAACTTGTTCTCTCTCCTCTTCATGTATCCCCTTTAAGCTATTAACTCAAGGGGCTTTTGGCTATGTATTGCCCATCATATCTTTCATTCTTGCCTGGATTGAAACCTGGTTCCTAGACTTCAAAGTTTTACCACAAGAAGCAGAAGAAGGAAACAGTAAGTTTCTTTGCAGTGCAGTTATCAGTTGCCCCAGGAAGCGTATTTACTGTATAAACAGAAGGAGCTTCAAGTACACAATATTGTTACATAGGGCTTGAGGGAGAGTGATGCTGTGGTATCCACAGAATAAAATTGTTATAATGACTTTCCCTGAAATACATTCATACAAGAAGGACATTTAAAGATTACTGCTGTTACTGCTCTTTTTAAGGGCTGTGCACTGAATTCAGGTGAGACCCAAATCCCAAACCAAATTGGACTGAATCCAAACGGGTTCAGGCCTTGGATGAGTTGGGTTGAGATAGCCACATATCACTGTGAGTCAGATTAGATGACTTAGGGATCCAGCGATGTCAGTGTATCAGGCATGAAGAAAAGACAAGGCATGGCATTTTCCATGAAAAGGCTGAGATCTACCTGACCTCCAATTGTGTCTTCCCAGGAGAAGGTAGGAGCCTGATGCCACCTGACTCTCCTTCCTGCCATACACCCTACTCTGAAGGGATTGGTGCCTCCACTTAACGGCTTTTGTGCGGCAGCAACAATCTTGTGCAGTGCAAGGTGTTCCTTTGCAGGGTGGCTTCCCTGCAGATAAATAACTTGCAAAGCAGCACCTCACAGGATTGAAGCATCCTTTGGAATCAGAAGCTACTTGCAAAGGGCCACCCTGTAGAATTGATCCCCCATTAAAATAACCAAAGCCCCAATTAAACATTAGCCATGCCCCCAAACTAATTCGGGACCCGTATCTCAGAGTGGGTTGGCCTGATCCCCGCCCCCACTGGAGCCACGGAGAAATTGGGGGACTGTGCACAGCCCTAGATTTTAAAAGCTGGACACTTCCTTTGAAAGATACTGTAGTCATGGATGCTTTCATTTCCTTTTAGGACTACTGTTGGTGCAGGATGCCTCTGAACGAGCTGCTCTTATTCACTCGGGACTCCCCTCTGATGGGCAGTTCTATTCCCCACCTGAATCTGAAGCAGGTACTGAGGTTTTTCATCAGATCAAGATAATGCATGGCACTTTGGGGATTGATTTTGTTCAGATTTCAATTGTCTCATTCTTTTTGACTACAGTAGTACCTTGGTTTACGAACTTAATCTGTTCCAGAAGTCCGTTCTTAAACCAAACGTTCTTAAACCAGGGCGTGATTTCTTATAGCAGCAGGGTACTCAATTTACAAATAGAACACACTCAGCAGGAAGCGAAACATGTTCTTATTCCAAGGCAAAGTTCACAAACCAAAACACCTACTTCTGGGTTTGCAGCGTTCTTAATCCAAGTTGTTCATAAACTAAGCTGTTCTTAAACCAAGGTTCCACTGTATAAATATTAAATATTGTAGTCAAAAAAGCTTGAAGGCCTGCGGTCAGAATAAGTTAATTTAAAAGTTGGCACCTGCATTTATTTATGATATTTGTACAGTATCCTGCATTTCAACCAGCCATTACAATACTAGTTCAGTAAAATAGCCAAAAATCCACAACCATAATAAAATACTGATCTAGAGTCAGTAATGATTAAAGCAAAATCTATAAGGTCTAGAAAAATTATCTGACATCTACTGGGATCAAGTGCTAATACTGGATTCAATTACTTTTGCACAAAATGCATAGTTAAACTGTCTATTTGCAGGCACAGAATGTAATGATGGATTTAAAAGGGAATTAAAGACAGATTTACTGAGGGAAAGTGTGGCTCCAAGTAGAGATGTAAAATTTCCGGAAATTTTGAAGCCATGAGAAAAAAATGTGTGTGCCCCCCCCCATTTTTTCCCAGAAAAAAAAATGGAATTTTTTTTTGGGGGGGAAGCATGGAAGACGAAGAGCAGACTCCATTTCAGGATCTCTCCCTCATTACAGTCGATCAGGTATATGAAGACAAGCAGCAAAGTCAGCCCTCAGGGAATGTGCAGGCGACCTTGGAACGGACAGCTCACGGAAGAACCCCGACCAGACCTAAGAGGAGGCGTGTAGTGGTGATAGGGGATTCCCTACTGAGGGGAACAGAAACAGTTATCTGTGGGCCTGACAAGATGTCTCGGGAAGTGTGCTGTCTCCCCGGGGCTAAGATCCAAGATGTAACTGAACGACTGCAAGGAATCATAAAACCCACTGACAAATACCCCTTCCTCTTGGTTCATGTGGGAACCAATGACACTGCAAGCAATAGCCTCCAGAAGATCAAAAGAGATTACGAGGCTCTGGGCAGGAAATTGAAGCAATTAAATGCACAAATTGTCATCTCATCTGTCCTCCCAGTTGAACGACGTGGCCCAGGGAGACAGGGAAAAATAGTGGAAGTGAACAACTGGCTTCGCAAATGGTGTAAACAGGAACAGTTTGGATTCTTAGATCACGGAATGCAGTTTCTTGAAGATGGACTTCTGGCAAGCGATGGGCTGCACCTCACAACGGTTGGGAGGAATGTTTTTGCCAAAAATCTCAGAAACCTCATCAGGAGGGCTTTAAACTGACTAATGTGGGGGAGGGAGACAGTGCTCCTGAAGGTAGGAGTCTATCAATTGATGAAGATGATCATCCAAATGTCATAGACCGAATGGAGCAAACAGCACGCAGACCTAGTGGTGGGAGGAAAAAATCCTTAAATAAGAGACACGGGGGAATGATTAATGGACTTCAATGTCTGTACACTAATGCGCAAAGCATGGGAAATAAACAAGATGAGCTTGAGCTCTTGGTGCAGCAAACTAAATATGACATAATAGGAATCACTGAAACCTGGTGGGATAAGTCCCACGATTGGAATGTAATAATGGAGGGATACAATCTATTTCAGAGAAACAGACCAGACAAGAAAGGAGGAGGAGTGGCGTTATATGTCAGGGATGTGTATACCTGTGAAGAGATCCAAGATTTAGAACCTCAAAGCCAAAGTGAGTGCATTTGGGTCAAAATTAAGGGAGAGAAAAATAACAGTGACCTCATTGTGGGAGTTTACTATAGATCCCCAAGCCAAACGGAGGACATAGATGATGCCTTCCTGGAACAGATGGCCAAGCATGCAAAAGGAAGGGAGATAGTAGTAATGGGGGACTTCAATTACCCGGATATTTGTTGGATGTCAAACTCAGCCAAGAGCATAAGGTCAAACAGATTCCTCACTGGCCTTGCAGACAACTTCATTGTCCAGAAAGTGGGAGAAGCAACAAGAGGAACAGCCATTTTAGATCTGGTCCTAACCAATGTTGATGACCTGCTTAGTGGGGTAGAAGTGGAAGGATCATTAGGCACGAGTGATCATGCTCTTCTGAAGTTTACTATACAGCGGAAAGGAGCAGCCAAGCATACTAGGACTCAATTTCTTGACTTTAAGAAAGCCGACTTCATAAAACTTAGGGAAGTGCTGGGTGAGATCCCATGGACAGTAATACTAAAAGGAAAGGGAGTTCATGATGGCTGGGAGTTTGTTAAGAGGGAGATAGTAAAAGCACAACTTCAGGCAATACCAATGAGACGGAAACATGGAAGGTGCCTAAAGAAGCCAGGGTGGCTATCTAAAGAACTTTTAACTGAGTTAAGATTAAAAAAGGATGTGTACAAAAAATGGAAAAGGGGGGAAACCACCAAAGAGGAATTCAAACAAATAGCCAGCACGTGTAGACACAAAGTCAGAAAAGCTAAAGCACAGAATGAACTCAGGCTTGCTAGAGAGGTTAAAAGCAACAAAAAAGGCTTTTATGGGTATGTTCGTAGCAAAAGGAAGAACAAAGAAACCGTGGGGTCACTCAGAGGAGAAGATGGTGAAATGCAAACAGGGGACACAGAAAGGGCTGAACTCCTCAATGCCTTCTTTGCCTCAGTCTTCTCCGATAAAGAAAACAATGCCCGACCTGAAGAATTTGGAGCAAATGATTCAGCAGAGGAAACACAGCCCAGAATAACTAAGGAGATAGTACAAGAATACTTGGCTAGTCTAGATGTATTCAAGTCTCCAGGGCCAGATGAACTGCATCCAAGAGTATTAAAAGAACTGGCAGATGTGATCTCAGAACCACTGGCAGTCATCTTTGAGAATTCCTGGAGAACAGGCGAAGTCCCGGCAGACTGGAGGAGGGCAAATGTTGTCCCTATTTTCAAAAAGGGGAAAAGACAGGACCCAAATAATTACCGCCCAGTCAGTCTGACATCAATACCAGGGAAGATTCTGGAGCAGATCATTAAGCAAACAGTCTGTGAGCACCTAGAAAGGAATGCTGTGATCACCAATAGTCAGCATGGATTTCTGAAAAATAAGTCATGTCAGACGAACCTGATCTCGTTTTTTGACAGAATTACAAGCCTGGTAGATGAAGGGAACGCAGTGGATGTAGTCTACCTTGATTTCAGCAAGGCATTTGACAAGGTGCCCCATGATATTCTTGTAAAGAAGCTGGTAAAATGCGGTCTTGACTATGCTACCACTCAGTGGATTTGTAACTGGCTGACTGACCGAACCCAAAGGGTGCTCATCAATGGTTCCTCTTCATCCTGGAGAAGAGTGACTAGTGGGGTGCCACAGGGTTCTGTCTTGGGCCCGGTCTTATTCAACATCTTTATCAACGACTTGGATGATGGACTCAAGGGCATCCTGATCAAATTTGCAGATGACACCAAACTGGGAGGGGTGGCTAACACCCCAGAGGACAGGATCACACTTCAAAACGACCTTGACAGATTAGAGAACTGGGCCAAAACAAACAAGATGAATTTTAACAGGGAGAAATGTAAAGTATTGCACTTGGGCAAAAAAAATGAGAGGCACAAATACAAGATGGGTGACACCTGGCTTGAGAGCAGTACATGTGAAAAGGATCTAGGAGTCTTGGTTGACCACAAACTTGACATGAGCCAACAGTGTGACGCGGCAGCTAAAAAAGCCAATGCAATTCTGGGCTGCATCAATAGGAGTATAGCATCTAGATCAAGGGAAGTAATAGTGCCACTGTATTCTGCTCTGGTCAGACCTCACCTGGAGTACTGTGTCCAGTTCTGGGCACCACAGTTCAAGAAGGACACTGACAAACTGGAACGTGTCCAGAGGAGGGCAACCAAAATGGTCAAAGGCCTGGAAACGATGCCTTATGAGGAACGGCTAAGGGAGCTGGGCATGTTTAGCCTGGAGAAGAGGAGGTTAAGGGGTGATATGATAGCCATGTTCAAATATATAAAAGGATGTCACATAGAGGAGGGAGAAAAGTTGTTTTCTGCTGCTCCAGAGAAGCGGACACGGAGCAATGGATCCAAACTACAAGAAAGAAGATTCCACCTAAACATTAGGAAGAACTTCCTGACAGTAAGAGCTGTTCGACAGTGGAATTTGCTGCCAAGGAGTGTGGTGGAGTCTCCTTCTTTGGAGGTCTTTAAGCAGAGGCTTGACAACCATATGTCAGGAGTGCTCTGATGGTGTTTCCTGCTTGGCAGGGGGTTGGACTCGATGGCCCTTGTGGTCTCTTCCAACTCTATGATTCTATGATTCTATGATTCAGTGTGCAGTAGTTTTACAAATTGCGTGAAACACAGTGATATAAAAGTACTATGCTTGCATTAAAACAGGTAACCACCCTCCTTTCCCTCAAAAGCAACAAAAAAACAAGAAACCATCAACATAAATAATAATCAGATTTGCCCCTTAGCACCAACAGCAAATAAAGTTAAGATCCACCTCAATATTTAAGCTCCATAGAAGATCTACCTTTTGAGTAGTGCTTTAAAAAACCCAAACAGAAGACAAAACATATATATGCAGTTTATTCTCTCTCATTTTCTGAACTACTATCATTTTCCATTTCTTCTTCCTCTTCCTCTTTGTTATTTTTCTCATGGACTTCTAAAAAAAACAGCTTTGGGGAAAAACGGGAAAAACCTGTTTTTTGGGGGGGCTTTTCTAGGCCTTCCCATCTCTACTTGAGGACAGCTGGGGTACAGCATAAGGCAATTTTTTTGCATGCCAGGCCCAGATGGAACCAACATCCAGTTACTGAATAGTATGTTGCACTAGGGCTCCAACTCTGTTTGAAAGGAAAAGGAGTGTGTGTGTTTTTAAAATTGAATTTGTTATTAATATGTTATAAACCACATGATGGTAAGAGAGCTTTCTAAACAGTTTACAAAAATATACAACACAACATTAAAATGATTGATAAAACACAATTAAAAGCAAGTATTTAAGAGTATTCAAAAGATGATTAAAGTCAACAGTGGTTAAAAGGAAGTAAATCGCATGCAGCTTCTACGTGTTCAGATGGGCTGGCACTAACGAAAATGTTTTGAGCAGTTACCGGGAAGAGTACAGTGAAATCACCTGCCTGGTGTCAGTTGGCAGGGAGCTCCAAAGTGGGGGTGCTGGAAGGCCTGGAAAAAAACAGAAAAATTGAGGGTGGGGGGAGGTTTTTCCCGTTTCCCCCCAAAGCCATTTTTTAAGGAAAAATGGGGGGGGGGGGGAATAGTGTGTGGAATATTCAAAGTATATCTATTTTTTTCTATTTTTCTGGAAAAAATGGCTTTGGAAAAAATGGGGAAAAACCTGGTGTCCCCCCCCCCCCCCATTTTTCCGGTTTTTTTTCCAGGCCTTCCCATCTCTTTTCCTGCCCCGAAGGGCTTACAATCTTTAATTTGACACAGGGAGGGAACAGAGGAAGGTTGAGGTCTAGGCTGTATCCTGAGTCCTGCTGCGAGACATAAGCCAGGGTATGTGAGTTTAGACTTTGGGATTCTGGGACATTTCCCATCTGTAACTTCTTCCTCTCTTTTTGCAATAGGGTAATTAAGGTGATTCTGTTAGAATTTCCAAGTGAATGCCAAGCAGGGGGGGGTGGGGGGAAGAGAGAGAGAGGAATTCTGGTGGAGACGGAAGGTTGGAGGAGCCTTAGAAAGGGAGAGGAATGTTGGGCGGGGGGGGGGGGGGAGGTTGTTGAGAGTCGGTTGAGAGCAGTGGGTTCTAGAAGGGGGGCAGTTGGTGGGGGACATGAAGCTGGGCTGGGCAGCTCTTCAGGATCAGTAGGAGGATCAAGTGTGCCCATCAGTGACCATGAGAAGGAACTCTGAAGGTAGGAGCAGCTCTGAGGCCCAGAGGAGATGAGTGGCATAGAAACATTATTATTATTATTATTATTATTATTATTATTATTATTATTATTGTCACCCATCACTGGTGCACGTGGCTTGGCTCCCTGGCTTGACTTGTCCACAGATGTTGAAAGCTTGGCAGGTCCTCAGCTGTGGTCCCCAGATTATATTTTCTGTGTGAATATCTGGTTGCTCACAAGGTTGAACCATATGGCCTTTCCATGCCTCTGTTCTCACAGGGTCGTTCCATTAAAATGGCAACATTCACACTCATTGATCCTAAACACGTTCTAGATCTTTTTAAAGAGATTTTCCCAAAGTTTCAGGATCTTGCCCCTGTGTGGAATGGGTTTTAACAGGAAGGAGAGTATACATTAATTGAAATTTATCCCTCCATATAGCCACAGATGTGAGCTGAACAGAGTTTTAAAATCCCCTCTTTAGCAGCAAAACCAAAAGCTTAGGAGTTAGGCTGTGAAACCTGTTTGGAGCAAGTTCACTTCTGAAAGAATCAGGCAGCAAGCTGAGAAGTTAAAAAATACGCCTTATTTTATTATCATGCACTGATTCACAGCAACAGTAGCAGTACAAACTATGCAGGCAAAATACTGTTCTGGATTTGCAGGAGACACCCCTAAACCTGGAGATTAATAAATGGTAGAGTTTTGAGGATTTGAAGTATTGAAGGGAAGATTGGAGGTCAGTGGGAAAGTGCAGGCTCCAATTTCTTTCCAAGCCAGGGTCTCACCTGGGATAGAGAGAGGAACATGCCAAAAGGGGCTGATGGCCCATCGGAGAGCCAGGGAGAGAGGCCTTGGACTCCAGGGCTGCCCTGCTGTGGAGAACAAGCCCTTCTTGACAGGACCCTGCTGTCAGATGCAGATTCCCTCCATGCAGACGGAAAGTGGCAATAGGAGAATAAAGCATATTTCTTGGAGCTACGACCATCTCTGCTGTGCCTCCGTTCTCCCAAGGAACACGGACCCTGGGTGAGTGCCTGGACCCCCCTGGCGTTGGTTATGTAAATGTCAGTTTTGTTACAAAAGTTGGGGGCGACACCCAACTTTTGTAATAAAACCCAACTTTTGTAACAGAACTGACATTTACATAAACAATGCCAGGCACATGCGGAAGAGGCATGCCTCCATCCAACACGGGTCCAAGGAAGAGAGGGGGGAACATGAAGTGCAACATGCTCCTTTCTCTCCAGGAGAGCAGGGAAAAGGACCTCACACAGAGCCCTCGCTGCCAATTGCATTTCTAAGGTCCAAGCCCCTGCCTGTCAGCAATGTGGCTCTGTGGACTTCGCCCCTATGGATAGTGTGTACACAGCTTTGGCTTTAAGGGAAGGGCCTCTTGCGGACTTCAGCTTGCACAGGGCAGGAGCGTAGCAAGATTTATTTTGTGTTATTTCTTTGCACCATCACTGTGTGTGACCCTTGAAAAAGAGGTTCCTGCCCCGAGGGGGCTTACAGTCTTTAATTTGACACAGGGAGGGACAGAGGAAGGTTGAGGTCCAGGGTCCTGCATCCTGCTGCGAGACATAAGCCAGGGTCTCTGAGTTTAGACTTTGGGATTCTCAGACATTTCCTATCTATATCTTCTTCCTCTGCTTTTATTTTCCTTTCTGTCTCATAGCTCCTAAGACAGGTAGGCCGCAAAGGCTCCTGTGGCTCCGAGAAATGAAAGAAGGGGAGGACACCACGTGTAAAAATGGTATATTGGAAGTTGTGGTATGTTAATTCCATGGGGAATCCATTCCCCTCATGTGCCAGGAGATTGTGGCGCCAACCTGAGCGGAACAGGACTGGGGTGGAGCAGGCCCGTCTTGCTCCAGCCCCTCGTCTCCCTTCTTTTGAGCCCAGGGGTTAGGCCATCGTGTGCCCAGGCAGGAGCAGCGAGCGTCAGCAGCCAGTGGTGACATGGGCAGCAGGGCAGGAGTGGTTGTTCAAAGTGATGAAGGCTATATAGTGGTACCTTGGTTTGCATACGTCTTGGTTTGTATACGTTTTGGATTACAAACACATCAAACCTGGAAGTGCGTGTCCCGGTTTGCAACCTTTTTTTGTATTACAACCCCTTTTTTTTGGATTACGAATAAATTTTTTTTCTTGGGTTACAACCTGTTTTGGTTTACAGACGGACCTCCGGAATGGATTATGGTTGTAAACCAAGGTACCACTGTATATTTTACTTTCAGTATGAAGAGCAGCATGCCTCTGAACAAGAAAGAATCATGCCTTGCTCATGGGTTTCCTATAGCCACCTGATTTGTTGCTATGGGAAACAGGACGCTGGACTGGATAGGTTTTGGAATAACACTGTCAGTTATGTTTTCAAATCCTTTAGTATGCAGAGTGAGCAGCATTTAGCTAGTGCATCTTGGTTAGAGAGTAAATTTTACTTGTTGGGAGCTTGCGCACGCACGCACGCACACATACACGGAGAGAGATACTTGTAGGTAAGGAAATAATAAAGTTGTTTATTGTTGCATCAAACAGTTTCTGGTTCTAGTCTAACTAGTCTAGGGAAGAACAAGGCAGCCATGCTTGCTCCTTTGTTCTCTTAGAGCAGGCCTGTCCAACTGGCCGATCGTGATCTACTGGTCGATTGCAGGCTGCTCCTGATCAATCCTGGTTGATCGCATGATCTTCAGCAATCGACCAAACAAAAACAAAGCTCCCCGCAAAAAGCTCAACAACTCTGGTCAATCCAATGGGTAGATCACTGCCAGTTTATTTATAGTGGGAGTAGATTGCAGTCTCTGGGAAGTTGGACACCCCTGTCTTAGAGGATAGGGGTCCGAGAGAAAAGTGTGAGAAGGAAGTTAACAGGGTGCAAGTCTAAACAAGTTTTAAAAGGTTTTCAAAGCAGTCTGCTACCTCTGTGTTCTGCCTTATTCATATGTATGTTTGTTAAATAGGTGATATTGGCTGTATGACTGTCAGTAGTGAATGTCAGTAATACGGTGAAATTTGGATTGCTTTGAGGAATTGTGGGAAATAGAATTGGAATTAATTTTCTTTTAGCTCCATCTAGTGGAGAGCAAAGACAGTGATGAGCATTAGGATCTTGGGAGCTTCAGTTACCGCAGGGGTAGGGGACGCAGTTATGCTGAAACAAATCAAAGATCATTGTTTTGTAGCTGTCATTCTGACTTTGAAGAAACAATACTTTTTCTAAACGCTATTAGGTGTACAGAAGAACTGGAGGTGATTTTCTCTGTAAGACAATAAAATTATTGCAGATACATAACTTGATGCTTCCATAGATTTTAAGGGAATTACTTAACCACTCTCCCGCAAGAGAGATCATTGTTCCATTCTTGGGGCTGGAAGTGGATCCCTGTTATCATTCTGAACATATAGTCCGTTCAGTATTCTGCCTTGTACTGAGTTTAGCCATTGGTCCATCTATCTCATGAGTATCAGTGACTCTGCAAGGTCTCAAGCTGAGATCCTGTTACTCTTTTACTGTAGATGTCAGTATTCGGCATGTAAAAGATTTATAATACTGCTGAGCTATGTCCTTTCCTCATCCACTAGTAGAAAAATCATTCAGTATATTAGGGATATTTTTTAAAAAAAAACCATGTTTGCCCTATTCCAGAAACTAGAATGCCTTTACCATGTCCATCTTAATTTATATGTTCATAATTCCAGGAAACCCAAATACTCACATGACCTGCCTTATAAAATCTAAACTTTTGCATTTGAAAATCAGTTATGCTACTGCATGGCCAGCTTTTGATTTAGGGTGCTGCAGGTACAATATATATCAGTCCAACTCTCTTGCTTTTTTATTTCACCATATATTTCATGAGAATTCTGTCTTGGTTTCCAATGAGAGGCTGGTGCCAGGATATATTTTTGAGGCTTCATAAAGTTTGTGCCAGTGATGTTTCCAGAGAGCTGCTTGTTTATGCATTCAGATGGGTTTTTCAAAGAACCAGAGATTTGCTTTCAAACCAATCATAGCGGCGAGCACTTTCACTGTTTGGTGTAGGGATAAGGAAAGAATCCTTAACACAATACCAGGGTTTTTGCTGTAGTGGGCTTCTGCAGTATCTCACTAATAGGTTCTTTTTCTTTGTTGTGCACATTCCGTAAGGAAGGGGGAAGGAGCAGGGAGGCTGTCAGCAAAGTGGTGCGGCTCCCCCTCCCCAGAGAGTAGCCCGGGAGCGCGGGGGAATGGTACCCATAGGATTTTCTTCATTTGCCATGTATGGCTGTGAGTGCCTGCGGTCTTTTTTTTCTTTTTTTCCTCTTGAATTTTAAAGGTGAGGCTTATATTCAGGCCAATACGGTATTTCCCCATGATGATTGATATATAATGTAAAAAATTATCATTATGAGCTTCATTTTGCATTATAACTTTTTATTTGGGTTTTTAAGGATCTGATGAAGAATCTGAAGAAAAACAGGACAGTGAAAAACCTGTGGTATAGCAAATGTGACAAAAAAATTATAGGTAAGTTCTTACATTTGAAGTACTGGGTCAACAGTTTGTCCACAATTTAGCAGCTGTAACCTGCATGTTCTCATGCCCCATGCTGTATTATTTATACAATTGGCTTGAAGATTAGACTAAAGATTGCTAAACCCCAAATACTACTACAGTGGTACCTCGGGTTACATACGCTTCAGGTTACAGACGTTTCAGGTTACAGAAATAGTACCTCGGGTTAAGAAATTTGCTTCAGGATGAGAACAGAAATTGCGTGGTGGCGGCGGCGCAAGGCCCCATTAGCTAAAGTGGTGCTTCAGGTTAAGAACAGTTTCAGGTTAAGAACGGACCTCCAGAACGAATTAAGTACGTAACCAGAGGTACCACTGTACAGAACAAATTTTCACTGTAGCATTTTGTTTCTGTGCGCTTTACTTGGCATAGAATCATAGAGTTGGAAGAGACCACAAGGGCCATCGAGTCCAACCCCCTGCCAAGCCCCCTGTTGAGTAAGACAATAAATTTGTCTTATACAGTGGTGCCTCGCAAGACGAATGCCTCGCAAGACGAAAAACGCGCAAGACGAAAGGGTTTTTCGGTTTTTGCGTCGCTTCGCAAGACGATTTTCCCTATGGGCTTGCTTCGCAAGACGAAAACGTCTTGCGAGTTTGTTCGCTTTTTTCCTAAAGCCGCTTGAAGAGGCGCAGTTGCGACGGACCGTGCTTCGCAAGACGAAAAACATCGCAAGACGAAAAGACTCGCGGAACGAATTAATTTCGTCTTGCGAGGCACCACTGTATTAAAGACATAGATACAGGTTGTGAGGTTAGGTACAAGATACAGCTGGGTATTGTGTAACTACATAATTAAGCAGCAGATAAACCTGCTCTTGGCTGTACAGTTTCAGCCAGTGGTTGAATGTTCCTCTATCCAGCAAGCCCCTGTGCAGAGAAATCAGGTGTGGCTGGGAAAAGGTTAGGGTTAACCTGCTCCTTAACTCCAGTTTCTAAGTGTGGGGATGTTTCAGTTTTGCTGGCTGTCTTGCATTTGAATGTTTGGCTTTCTATTTCAGAGTGAAAACCAGAATGTGGAATTACTCAGAATTTGCTACTCTTGGAACTGTAATGATGACGACGACTATGTTTCACTTATTATTGGAACTCATAGCAGAAACATTTATTTATTTATTTATCAAGGGAAACTATCCCTGGGCTCTGTTAATACCTCACCAATTCTGTATATCATATGAGAGAATGACTGAATCATGCCTAATAGGAAAAAGTGCTTGTGTGTAATGTATCAATGATGCTTGATGATGCCCATTTTCTAATGACCAGGAAGCCACTGGAGAATGGTGTACTTGTGAATCTAACCTATAGATGTAATAGTATATGAAGTAATACTTTATGATAAAAGTCTCGTCTAATGAAGAAGTGGATTCACAAAATAGTTAATGTCGTCCATTTTACTTTTTATTTTTTAACTCTTTTTTTAAAAAAAATGGAGATAAGCGCTCCTTGTAAATTAAAGGAACACATTAATAAGATGTGTTTGTGTGGTGTACATTCTCAACGTGAGAGAAAGCCTTGCTTCCTCTTAAATAGAACTATAAACTATTACGTTAATGTAAGGTTTTGATCTCTTGTGCCTGTTGATAAAATGGAAACAGCAGGCTTAGTGCTGCCAGTTTCTAAGCCATATGGATTGCTTTGGCCTTGTTTTTAAAAATGTAAATGCCAGCTGATGCAGTTAACATTCTGAAAATTAGAGACTTGTGGTAAAACTTTATCCATATGTTTTCTAAGTAGGGCTGGTTATTTGAAACAGTGGGTCACATGAATGGCTGTGTACATTGTCCAGTACAAAAAGACTTTCTAGTTAGAGCAGACAATGGGATATAGTGTCTCTGCTTGGTTGGTGTGGGATTCAGCATCTTGCCTAGAGCTTGTAGATTAAAGAAGCTAAGGGGGGAAATGTGTTGCCAAGGTCTTTTTAATTTTCAGTAGGAGCTGCTCTTGTGATTTTCTTACCCCATGTTCTGGAAGTAGCCCAGAATACAACTATAGCAGAGCAACACCCATGGCATTCAGATAAGGTAAGAATTAAGCTAAAGGTAGCCATTACATATTAAGTGTGTAGATGCCATGATGCAGAACTCTTGCAGAAGTGAGACTTGATAAACAAGCAAGGTAGATAAATCACAAGGCTGCAAGGACAGTCATGGTTGTGCCAGATGAATATGGGACAGTGACTTGGTCATTCCTGCTTACTAACCTCACATTCAAAGGCTTCATGCCACATTCCTTGTGCCTCTGATTATAGATTTTTGTCTGCAGAGCAAGTACTAGTTGTGTAGCCACTTGCTTTGTTCTCATCAAGATGCATAATGATGGCACTGGGAGGATATTTAATACACACAAGCAAATGAAAAAGTACAAGTGATGAGAAGCAACTGAGCTGCTTCTGGAGCTGATCAAAGGTTTATTTTGAATGACACAACACTGGAAAACATAATAGTTACATATGACTTATTGATACAGAATACATTTTTTTTAAACTTTCAAGGGATTGTTGAAGGTGTGCTGCATAAATACATATAGTGAAAATATATTGTGTTTATCTTTTCCTTAGATTAGCATCTTATTTAGTCATACAACCCATTCAATTTTTAAAGTAAGAAAATTAGCATTATAACACCCTTTATCATAATTATCTTATCCCTAGGTATAGCAGGTGGTAATATATAGGCGATTGAGCCATGCCTTCCCTGGTGTTTTAGCAGGTTTGAGTTTGATAACATTTTTGTCATTTTGGAATGATGATTTTGCATTACAAATGCAGATATTACTGTCTTAATATTTTGGCAATGGAGCAGCTAGTTTCCAGTTGGAACATATATTTTTTACTGTAATGCCAGACAATCGGAGCAAATGCCTGTATGAACAAATACTACATCAAGGAACTACAATGTTGGGTAAGATATGTGCAAATGCATATAATCAGTGGTGGTCAACCTTTTGGGGAACATGCCATAAATCAAGGCCAAAGTATGATAGTATTGCTTTAGGGCACATTATATAGTACATAAGCAACTCATACCCCTTGTGGCAATTCCTTCTAGTCTAACCTAGGCAGCAAGCAGGCGTGCGTAGCCTTACTGTCATAACCAGATGTGTGCATCCTCCAATTCCTGTCCAGCTTTACCTCAATTCCTTCCTGCTGTCAATGTCACTCTGGCACATATGCTTCTAGTTGGCCACCTATGATTCTTATGCTCTATATACACATACAATGCATCTTCATGTGTCTGTCTGTATGTATGTATGTACGTTTGAAAATAACATTGAAAAACTTTGCAGGTTTTTTTAAAAACACACTCAAATTAAAATAGCTTGACCTCAGTACTACAGGATTACTTACTAATCAAGTCTTCTGCAGTGCAGCAACTCAATACAATACAATTAGTGCAGAGAAGTTAAGGTTCTGGTATTGAGGAGGCTAATCAAGATTTGCATGGGAAAGGATCAGGTTACAGGATCACCATAGCTCTGACAAAGTACAAACAAACCTGTTGCCACGTAAAAGTGAACAAATAAGGACATTTTTTTCCACATACTGTTTCAGAATATGCTAGCTTTAACTTCTTGCAGTCATGCTCATTTGATATGTGTCACCAAGTTTTTGTCTGGCACCAGTCTGTAAACCATGACAGCTCGACTATAAAGGTGGGCTCCTGTGTATTGGAGAAATTCAAAATGCAAGGACCGAGCTTCCTACCACGTATATTATGCCTGAGCTGAGAACTACTTCAAACAACGGGTGAAGTTTTCAGGGAAGAGTCCTTTATAAGTAGCTACATCCTTGTATTGAAGCCAATCAGATTCCTTAATCCCCGTTAACCATCCTGCTTCCTGTAAGGAGAGAGAGAAACATTTCCAGTTTTCAAATCCCTCTATTATAAAAGTCACAATTATATGTATTGCTTAAACACGTCAAAAGGCTTTGCCTGGCAGAGAAAAAGTCCTCCATCTGAAAGGCAGTGTTTTTTTCAGTCTATTCACATTATTTCTGAGCCAAAATAAGCAAATTATTTATGGTAGATCTCCAGTCAGTTTAAGCGGCTATCATTCACTGTAAAGGCGCTTCCAGACAACCGCTCTTTTCAGGTGGGGCTCAATCATATACCAGCAAATTCAGGAAGTTGAATTAAAGTTGATTTGGTGCTGTTGCAGAACAAAACAAGCCCCCCCCCCATTGATATTTGTTATCAGTGCATGTTCCCATCATTTGCCCTATAAGAGTGGGATAACACTTGACACAACATCATAAAACATGCCCACAAACAAATTAAATAAGCATACACCAAGATGTATGCTCAATAAACAGACAATCTGGAAGCAACCTAAGTGACCCCCTTTGATTTTATTTCTTACAGCATTTCCATTTCCAAACAATGCACACTTCTATTGGCAGGCACATTTTTATAGCTGAAAATTTGTTCAAAATATTTGGCCATAAAGATTTATTTTTTAAAAAATGATATTTTAAAATGCAGAGAATCAAAGTCCCTTTGCTGTTACCTGATCAGCTTCTGCCACAGATTGAATTACTAATACAATATCTCCCCGGAGCAAGTTCAGCTCATCACTATTGGCTGCCTCAAAATCATGCAGGGTTTCAACCTGTAGAGCAGAAAAAGGAGAGATATGGTGGAGGTTAGGGCATATTCTGAAAATATTTTCTTCTGAAAGCAGGTGGTAAAGTTTTTTAGATATGTCTAGTACTGCCCCCTGGATAAGGCTAGGATTAGGGCCACCTTATACATGGGGAAATCAGTATCATAGCCTCTTAATCACAAACTACATGGAGGCTATGACACATGATTTGGCCTGCCACTGAAAATTACAGGAAGAGGGTATGTGATAAACTAGCCATACCCACTACTTATATATAATTTGCTAGGTATAATGAGAGACAAGGAGTTACAAAGGGTGCTAAAGCTGCTGGCCTAGCTATTGCATATCTTTAGCTACCCCTCTGGTTTTTGACATTTCGGCAAGTGTTGCCCACAAATGAACAAGTGTATATCCAGCTAAAGGACCTAGAAACACTTTGTATTCTTTTGGTGAGTGAAAGTTGAGAAAGTCAAAGGCTGCAACCTGTGTCACAAGTTGGAACTTTTTTGTTGGGGGGACTGCTATGGAACTATGCCATATTCACAAGCCCTGAGCCCTATTCAAATATTTTGCACATTGTCTGCATGAGCAGCCATTCCTCCAAAGTTGCATGTGAATTAGCTGCAGCCCCTGCCATCCACACCAACAGCCTGAATGTCAGCAGGGACAGAGGTTTTCACATGACTGGGACACCTGATTGTGCAACGGTTAGGGCTAGCTGGTCCACATGCTCTTGGGAACATAACTACTTGACATGGGTCTGCTCACCTACTAGTAGAATGTGAAAGTCAAACTTCCACAAAGGGGTCTGGATATAACTGTATTTTTTAATGGCCTCTGCATATAAGGAAGGTTCAAATGGCCCCTGCATATCTTGGTCCACAATCAAGCCAAGATGCAGTGTCAAAGGAAACTGGAATAAATAAACACTCAATTAAACCTTAAAGCGGAAGCCCGGTGGCATGCTGTCATCTGCTGATACAGGCTGTTCCTCAGAAGATGCGGACTGGGTGGTTTTGGGCTCACTTGCAGCCTCTGAAGTTTCACCAGCTGGGCCTTCAGCACTCTGAGCAACAACATCTTCCGCAGCATCTTTAGCTTCGTTCACTAGAACCTCGTGATCTTCTCCATCGGCTTCGTTGTTTGATGCGGGTTCTATTACTACTGAGGGGATGCTGCTGAGGTTTTCCTTAGAGGGGAAAGGTGCCAGGGAGAACAGTTTGAACAACATCATCTGCACTAAAAATTATTCCAGCCCTATAGGGTGGGGGCAAATGGGTTTTTTTCTTCCCTTTTTTTTTACAAAACTGCTAGAATGATTAAAACAAAACACAATAATTCATTTGCAATTCCTGTGCTTTCAAGGAGATGTAAAGCTTAGCATACTAAAGATGGCAAAAACCAATGGCTTTTGCCAGTTTCAGAGGGCTTTGGTAGCTTGCTAAAGAACTGCACCAGGAAAACTCCAGCAAAATCCGTTCAAAGGTGTATTGGCTTTCTCTTTTCCACTTAAGCAACGCTTTCGCTTGGGCTGGATTGTGCCCATAATTGGCAATGTTTACTTTTGATGAGTAACTGAGGGAGGCCTTTGACATAGTCTATAAGGCCAAAAAGAGAGGAATGAGGTACCAGGGAAATGAGCTATATAGGACATGTGAACAGACAATATTTGCTCATATTTTCATATTCTGCATTGAACTTTATTTTAAAAGGTGATAGAAAAAATTATAGAAGCATGACAGTAACATTAAAGCTTTCTGGTTCATGACCCTAGAAAAATAGGCACCACCTTTTATTTCTGAATCTTAACAAACGTGCCCTTGTTGCCTAATATTTCTTCCACAATTATGAGAACTAAAAGCTTGTGCAATTAGACATCCAATGGTGCAAAAATCACCCCCTTTACAATTTCAGTTCAACATATAACCCATATTGGGGGGGGGGAGCTTTAGCAGGCTTGCCAAGGCTTATAGAATCAAAATACACAATTTAGAAATTAGACAAATTAAAAATAATATATTTTTAAAAATCTGCATCGTCTCAAACTATTTACAAGAATGGTTTCAAGAATAGTTTAAATCTGTGTAACTGACACGCCTTCCCAGGAAACCCTGGGCATTATGAAGGGTGGTGAGGGATCTTGAAAAGAATTCTCTCCATCAGAGTTACGATTGTCAGAATTATTTGAAGCAACCTGTGTCCATTGAAGTAGTATGAAATTGGTTAGAGTTTTGGAATGTAGGCAGGATTATGGAATTCCTAAAACCACACAAAAAGAAGCCGAGGGGAGAAGCACTTGTATGTTGGTGACTACCTGAGATTCGCCTGCTTTTCCTTCAGTGCCAGCTATGTCACTTTCCCCAACTCCTCCTTCAGCAGGAGCAGCAACTTCGCCAGCCTCAGTTCCAGGAGCAACAGCAGCACCCTCAGCTCCATCAGGACCTTGTATTACAGAATCCATCTGTAACTACCACAGGAACAAAGAAATCCAAAGATTATTCCTACAGATCTCCTGTAACATCAGGATGTTAACCCAGACCTGACAATTCTTCTGGTTCAGACTGATGACAGCCCAAACACCCACTGGCCATAAAATCACATACGGATACAAAATACTTAAGACACCAACACAAAGCAACGTGATTAGATATAACCAAAGGGTGCAGCCAGCCAAAGTGAAACCCTCTTCTCAAGAGAAAGGAAAAGCATGTGATCAACTGCTCGAGTCTTAAAAGTGCTTCCCTTTGGCTGGATAGTGCTGTAAATGGACATCATCTATCCTTTATCCAGAAACAACCACCCATTCTTTCTGCTGTTCATACATACCTCACACTCTTTCTCAGCAAGTTCTGGTGCCTCCATTGTCCCTTCCTCCACAGCAGCCTTCATAAAACCAGAGACATGTTTATAGCACCAATGTCAGAAATATTAGCATTGCGCACTGCATGAAAATGGAGTGGGGTGCATCCGAAGCATTTATAGTATTAGGCAATGGCACCGAGTGGTAGGATGTTGTGCAAGCATGTTTGGAAGATCAGGCGGTAAGTAGAGGAATGGAGGTTGGGGGCAGGTGATGAAGGAGAAGCATGGATTTCAGCCTTGAAATGATGAGAATGGTGATGCAAGGAAGATCCAAGCCACTGCTATTTCACAATATTCTCAGAGTTGTTATCAATATATTAACATGCTGAGAACTGTTAGGTCTTCCCCCTGGACTCCAGTGGAAGGCAAAGCACCGTGACTCTAGAATGAAAAATCCCAAGGCCTTGATTGTCCATCATAAAATGTGTCAAGAAATCTGAATTTCAGCCCTCCAAAATGAGTGGCTAAAATCCTGGCTCTTTAGAATCAACCCTAGCCATTCAGAATCCAAAGTATTTTTCTAGCCCTTGGTTTCTTTGAAGATGATAATTAAATCCTGTAATCAATGGAGTGAGTCATTTGCTTATTTATTGAACTAGAGAGTGTCAGGTATATATTTTAACTTCCCCACTGAAATAATGGGGCTTAAAATAGACTGTATTTTGGTTGAACTGTGGATTTTAGAAGAACTCTTAAAATAGCTGGTCAGCAAACATTCACAGTGCTCTTGAAGTACAGCTGTACAAGAGCCTGTAAAAGTCTTGTGTGTGAATGGCAAATGTATTGCATGGCTTATGAATTGTAGCACCTATCAAAATCTAAACCTGGATCGTGTTATTCCAAATCTCTAACTACACCTTGGAAATGAGGCTTTGTAGACTTCAGTTAAAGCTAACAAGCTAATTTTCTCATAAAGGATTTCATATTCTATCCAGAATATTCTATCCAGTCTTTATAATTTCAAAAAACAAAAAAATTTCTAGCATTGCTTGTAGTTGCTTCACAAACTCCAAACATGTCCAGATGCCAGGACGAATCAGTGGCTGAAAGCTGCATTCATTGCTATGGAAACCTCTCACAGCATTATCCTGTTAAAATTTTAGTGTTATATAACCCCCTTTTTCATATAATTAATTCTTTTGGAGCTGCTGCAGCTGAGGTTGGACTATCCTTATTTGCTTTCCAAGTGTGACTTAGTTGCACAAATGTATCTGTGAAAAGCTTTATTGTACAAGTGGCAACATCGCATGTATTTATGAGCACATATATTTGAATAATGGTCTACAGTAAGCAGGTCAAGGAAGCCCTTATTTCCTATGAATAACAGAAAAGCATCTTTCTAAGACTGGAATTAGGTGTCATAGCAGCAACCGAGAGAAATGGATATAACTCCATTCCGGCACCTCTCAGGTGGGTACCATTCCCATTCTAAGAGAACAAGGGAGGTGTTCACAGTGAGTTCCAGCTCCTCTTTTTTCTAGAAAAATTGCACTGGTTCCTGGAAAGCTGCTGGTGGTCAGTGTAGACAATACTGAGTTAGATGGACCACTAGTCTGGCTTGGAACAAAGGCAACTTCCCATTAACCCACACGTGGCTGCCACAGAAAGCACCAACCCCGGAACTCATCTTCCTCTTCAAAATTAACCCATACAAAACAGGATGTATCGCCATGCAGGGAGCTTCCCCATCCAGGTCCTACTGTGTTTGGCGCTGCTTGTGCAGGGTGGGAAATTAAGCAGTACAGCAACACCACACCATCAGTTGTACTAACATTCCTGGAGGAGAAAGGAGAGGGCACAGGGACGCTGCTTTTGAAGGACACCATGTGGTCTATAAATACCAAATTTTATCAAAGCCTGAACTATCCCTGCAAAGAGACCTTTCAGGCTCTCTATTTAAAACTTCTGGAGACACATGAATAGCCTTAAGACTTAGCAACAAGTACAATTGCTGTATTTCAACAGTGTACTTATTTTCTAACCTACTAAAACTACTCCCTGATATTAACAGCTATTCCAAATGAGCACTTTAAGGCTGGCAGGTTTAGGCTGGATTTTTGTTTTCCAGAGAGAGAAAGCGCTAGTTTTCTGGAAACACAAAGAGCGCCATAGGGGCAATGGGATATAATGAAACAGCCCAGATGGACACTGTGGAGTTCTGGTCCAGAAGTGCCCTAAAAAGCTTCCACTGACCCAGAGGTTTAGACTGTTCACATTTTAGGGGGGCGCGCACACGAAAACTTACATTTAGAGGGTATCAAAGTTTGTGGGGTTGAAATAATCACATATTCTTCCCCTGCCTGCCCATGTCTCTATTTCTCCCCTTTCTGTGCTGTTTCTCTGGGTCTATCTTAGATTTTGTCTACCCTGGAGTAAGCACTGAGTATCTCTGTTTTCTGAAAAGTGCAATGCACAAAAAAAGGTAAAAGTAAAGGGACCCCTGACCGTTAAGTCCAGTCGCAAACGACTCTGGGGTTGTGGTGCTCATCTCGTTCTATAGGCCGAGGGAGCTGACGTTTGTCCACAGACAGTTTTTCTGGGTCATGTGGCCAGCATGAGTAATCCGCTTCTGGTGAAACCAGAGCAGCGCACGGAAACACCGTTTACCTTCCCGCCAGAGCGGTAACTATTTATCTACTTGCACCTTGACGTGCTTTCGAACTGCTAGGTTGGCAGGAGCAGGGACCGAACAACGGGAGCTCACCCCGTAACGGGGATTCGAACTGCCAACATTCAAATTGGCAAGCCCTAGACTCAGTGGTTTAGACCACAGCACCACCTGCGTCCCATGCACATAGATGGTGCTAAATAAATATATATCACTTATATTTCAGTCACTGTGTGATCCACAGGTGAACACAGAGGCTGTCAAAACCGCAAAACTTTATCAGCTGATTATGCATTTTCTTTCTGTTCTGTGTGTGGGAGTGTGCCATCTCTGATGATGCAATGATTACATCATGAACCTTTATGCGTGCACCAGCCCTGTGTGTGAGCAGCACCCATACGAAAGTTGTGTTGTGAGAGAATGCCAAGAAAAAACAATCGCATGGGGCTTTCTAGCATAAATTCATCCTCACAGCAGTGGTTTCCTCTTGCAGCAAGGTCAAGTGGCGGCATATGGGGAGCCCTCATATGAAATGTCCCCAAATGTCCATGCTGCAGTGCTCAGATGGTTGATGCAGCACCTGAAATCTCATGACATGCAATGGTTCAAATTATATGTATGGTCTCCATATTAGCCACTGCCTAAGATGTACAGGTGGGGATGCACACAAGCATCTGGATCTGCACAGTGACACATACCTGACCAAAGGCATCCGACGCCATCAATCCTGACACCTGAGGGCCCTGTTCCTGCCTCTCTCCACCTGGCCCAGGGCAGGGCCTGATGGACTTCATAACTGCTGCTGCCCAGCAAGGACTAGGGTATTTGGGGGGAAGGTTTGTCGGGAGTTTTTGCTGTTATTGATATTAATTTTTTGTATCTTTATTTTTATGTGGAAATTGTTCAGTTTGGTTATGTAGTCTTTATTGTGTTTTATTTATTCTTATGAATACTTTGCTATGTTTGTAACTATGTCAATCTTTCCATATTCTAAGCCGCCTTGAGCACTGTTTTCTTTTCTTTTTTTTAAGAAGAAAAGAATTTTATTTCAGATTTGAGGACACAATCATATTTCTTAAAGTTATCAGACACAGCATTCAGACTGTGCTGGTAAAACTAGATCAGTAGACAGTCTAGTATAAAAACTGGTAAGGCAAATAAATGCTCAGAGGCAATTCTCAATTCCATCTAGCCACTGTCAGTGCAGAGAAGAGGGATGGAATATTATTTATAATACTTGAAATTCAAGCACAACCCTTGAGCACTGTTTTCAATGCAAAATGCAAACAATATATACAACACCTATCTATCTATCAGATATGAAAGTGCATCTTTTCTCTGGGACCCCTAGCCACATGCAGCCCTCTCAGATTCAAGTCACCCATTTTATAAGTCATTTGTCCAAGAGGAGATCCACTGAGAGCCCAAACTGAGGATGGAATTTGAACTTTGGTCTCCCCGAGGCCAGGGCCCTGGTGGAAACTGCCCCTTCTGTTGAACCTGGACTCTTGCATTAACCAGCTCTAAAGCCCAAGAAAGGTGAAAATGGAGAAGGCGGGATGAAATGTGATGCGTACACACATGGCAAGGCTCTTTGGGCGAGTGTGAGGGCACCTGAAGCACCAGTCACTCACCACAGCGTCAGCTGCTGGCTCAGCAGCCTCTGCAGGCTGGGCTTCTGCCTCGGGAGCAGTGTCAGCCACCTCTGGGGCACTTGGGGCTTCCTCTGCCTGGGGCACTAAAGATGGAGTTTCTTCCGTCTCAGCCTTCAGTTATTGAATTCAGGATGTGATGGGGAGTTTTGTTTTTTGAAAGGTAGATAACAAATGACACGCATTAAAGAATGCCGGGCATTGTGGGACTAGGATCAGTACAGTCATACCTCGGGTTACAGACGCTTTGGGTTGCATGTTTTTGGGTTGCGCACTGCGCCGAATCTGGAAGTACTGGAACGGGTTATTTCCGGGTTTCGGCGCTTGGCACATGCGCAGAAGCACCAAATAATAATAATAATAATAATAATAATAATAATAATAATAATTTATTTATACCCCGCCCATCTGGCTGGGCCTCCCCAGCCACTCTGGGCGGCTTCCATAGAAACCAAAAATACAGTAAAATATCACACGTTAAAAACTTCCCTGAACAGGCCTGCCTTAAGATGTCTTCTGAATGTCAGGTAGTTGTTTATCGCTTTGACATCTGCTGGAAGGGCGTTCCACAGGGCGGGCGCCACTACCGAGAAGGCCCTCTGCCTGGTTCCCTGTAGCTTTGCTTCTCGCCATGAGGGAACCGCCAGAAGGCCCTCGGCGCTGGACCTCAGCGTCCGGGCAGAATGATGGGGGTGGAGACGCTCCTTCAGGTATACTGGACCGAGGCCGTTTAGGGCTTTAAAGGTCAGCACCAACACTTTGAATTGTGCTCGGAAACGTACTGGGAGACTCATGACTCATGCGTGTGCAGACGTGGCGCTGCGGGTTGTGAACGTGGCTCCCGCATGGATCATGTTCGCAACCCAAGCATCCACTGTACAGTCCTAAAAATCCTTGTTACGGTAAGATGTCCCCAAAAGTCTGAGAAAGAACGGGAAGGAATAACTTGCGCTTCATTTCCCCATGAGTCTGGCTCTCTTCCAAAGGCAGGAGGAGACGCACACTAACTGTTCACCTGTTCTCTCCCCACATTGGCTGAGCAGAGAGACAAGCTTTAAAAGAGGATTTGACAAGTTCGTGGAGGGAAAGGCTATCCAGGCTACTAACCCTGCTGGCTCATAATTTGTTGTTGCACATTTTAAGTATATTGGTTTCGGCACATAGAGCCCAGCACACCATGTGCTTCTTCCGAAAGCAGGACCTGCCAAGACTCTTTCCACAAGCCATGCAACCAAGTCTGCTTGGTTAGCCCATGTTCTTCATGTTCCATACTCCATACAACCAGAGAATGCAAGTCAATGGAGCAGAAGGCCTCACAAATAACAGAGGAGAACAGAAAGGACTGAAACGCCCATTTTAACAAACGGCACAAAAACAGCAACTTACCAAGTTGTCCATCACATTCTGGCTTGCTTGCATTGAGAATAGGGAAGTATCCTAAGGATATAGGGTTAGGAAAAGGGTACACAGAAAATTAAGGATAAGCTTGTATATTGTCCCAGAATCCAATTATGTATGACATAATGATCATTAATTTGTTGGTTTATACCTGCTTAATATCCCACTCTTCTATCCAAAGGTCCCCAAAGCAGCATACAGTTTTGTTTTGCCTATTTGTTTTATTTAATTTTTTTCCACTCCACAGTTCTCAGACTGAATTTTAGAAGTCCACTTGATTCCCCCCACCCCATGTTGCATGTTGTAAGATGGCCATTGTTTAAAGATGGAAGTCAAAACAGCTTTGGCCTTTCTAAGATCGAATTGGGACTGTAATCTGCAAAACCTTTGCTTCATCAGTCTATATAAAATCAAGTGGGTTTTTACGATCAAATGTATCATTCTTGAACTTGCAAATTATTAGACTCCATTAAAAATTGTTTCTATCCAGAACATTTATATTATTAACCTGATGGGTTTCATTCAATTCCTTTTGTATGTTGGATATGAATATGGATGCCATATAAAATAGATTGTATTTTGTTTATTAGCATAGCAACCCTTGAGCACTTTATTCATTTGCAAGTTGCTTTTTCATTTTGCAGGGTGTTTGTGAGACTATTTCCCTGTCAAAACCCACCATTATAGGATCCCACGTGACATTTGCTATTGATTTCAATAGAGCCATGTATTATCCTTGGCTGGATTTAATCAAGTTTTGTTTGTTACCAACTTCAATTAATACTGAGACAATACTAAATGCTGCTGAAGATTTTATATTACTTCTGGGTATCAGGGTTTTCTTCAATAGCTACTTCCTTATATGAATGCAAGGAGTATATTTCACTTCTGTTATTGCACTCATCTTTGATGCATATTTGTAAGTTCAGTCACCAATAACTTCATTCACAGACAAGTTCTGATATGAAAACACACAACAACATCATAGCAAGAAGAAATCTAGCCTGGCCTTATGTTTCATCTGTTGCAAGCCTCTTTGAAGATGGTGTGATCGAAAGGTAGGCCATAAAACTTTACTAGCTGGTAAAAAATGAGACTCGGTAGTTTAGACGATTTGATGCGAGATGGCAAACTTCAAACCGCTTTTCTTTTGCAAGCAGTTTTATGACCATAGCCATGCTAATTAACATTCATACAGCAAAGACGGTGTGGGAAAACTGATGAAAATGTTAAATACCTGCCTTTTGAATGTGATTTAATCAAGTAATTACTAGATTTCTAGATTGCTGTTCAGAAAAATGGATTCCAGGGCATTGTATTAGAGGCATAAATAAAAATTATTCATGCTGAATGCAATACAGCAAAACAACAAGCTCCATACAAACAGCACAGAACCAACAAAGCTCTGAAACTATAAAACAGGCCACATGCCAGGCGGAAGCAAGTTGGAAAGGAAGCTCCTAGCCAAACACATTTTCAAACAAATACCCAAGCCAACTGCCAGACAGCAGGTCAATAATAACTCAGATGGTATCAGTGAAGTTAACTCTTTATTCAGGAAAGAAAAAAAGCTCAGGAGGCCAGGCCTAGTGAGCACAGCAGCTCTTCCTGGTAGATATTCCCTAATGAGGCAGTTGTGGGGACCAAAGGTCTCCCCACATTTCCCCATGTCTCCTCCTCCACCAGATCCGTCCCAAGCAATCTGAGACATCATCACCTTGTCTCTCTCTGCTCCACCCTCTTCATATTTCTCCTGGCCCTGGGAGACCAATAGGAAAGGGAGCTGGTCGCAGCAGGAGATGGAGACTCCCTGGCTTCTTCAGCAGCCTGTCTCAACTCTGCCTCTTGCCGCCCCTCCTCTCCAGTCTCTGCTTCTGCACTGCTCTCTGTCCCAGCCTCTTCCTGCTCACTCAACCCTGTTGCCTCTTCAGCTTCTGACACCTCCTCCTCCCAGTCTGCTCTCTCTTCTCCCTCTGACTCCTCCTCGTCGTCCCACCACCAATCCCTGGCTCTGAGCCTTCTTCCCTCGGGGGCTTTCCAACTGATGCCTCCCACCACCCCTTGGCATTCAGCCAGTCCATGACCAACCTATTTACAATCTACATTTGCATTAGCTTTATGCCATTGAGCACGATATTGCTAACCTGAAAATAGTGCATTATACATCTTTCATGCCATTGCTCCCAAATTCCAGTCCTCTTTCTGGTCTCAAGAGGACATGCTCTCTTTTAAACAATGTGACGTCTTACCTGTGTGAATCCATTAAAGGCGCTGCTGGATGCCTGAGCAGAATTGGAAATCAGAACAGAATGGTTGTTAGTCTTGCATTCAGATAAAAAAAGGAGTAAATAATGTTTTTACAAACTCTTGCTTGCACATTACAAAAAGCACAATTAAAAAAAATCAAAAATATAAAAAGTGAAGGGAAAGAGCGACACTTCTGACAAGCAGTATGAAGCTATGTTAAATGGCTAAAAAAATAAGAAAAAGAAAAGAAAAGAAAAGTGATTCACATTAAAGAGTTTGAAAAGACTGGAGGTTCATGTATCATATTAGAAAACACAAAATTCAAAAATAACGAGACATGGTAAAATCAGATGGTGTGTTCAACAGCCAACCTCTTTCTGGTCAGCCAGTAGAACTATGTGGTTGAACTCTGCCAAATTTGGCATGTTCGTATGACCATTAAGTTAGCAAAAGAGGGCAAGGGGGGAGAACATAAAAGAAGGACTGTCCATAAAACACAAGGTTATATATATGTATATATGACCTAAGGAACTCTCATTTCTAGACTATGCTACACACTGGGGTAGGTACCTCTTCTTTATCAGCCTCTATTTCCTGGTACAACAATCCATATCTCCGGTTAGCAATTTCATCTTCAGATAAATCTGAGCTGTTGGTCTCATTGTCTTTGGGACTAGTTGAGCTCTCGGTGCTAGCATTTCTGGAATTTCCCATTTGGAACAGGACCATAGGCCTACCTATCTCCTTGCTTGTTCCACAGCTGCTAACATTTGCCTGTTCCCCAGATGTTCCTTGCTTTAAAGGTGCCTCCTGATTCTGATGACTTGGTGTTACACCCACAGCTCCCCAGGAGTTATCTATACCTCCCAAATCTTGCGTAGACCACTTATCATTAAAACTTGGCCAGGAAATCTCCACGTTTCCATCCACGGTGTCTTGTTTGGGAGGAAAGGGCCAGTCATCAAACCCATTTGTCTCGCTAGAAAACCCCCAGGAATCAGTATTAACTGTTGGATCCCAATTGGCTTGCCAGGGATCTGTTTCCAATGCTTCAGGGAAACTAACATTACTATTAAGTTCTTCAGCCACACAAAATGCTTCCCTGTCTACAAATTTATCTTCCACATCACCTAGCCAAGAATTATCAAGGTTTGCACCAGCTGCGTCAGCAGAACCAGGCTGCAGAACCATCTCCTTCTCAAAGGGCATCAAGGTAGCTTGACATTCACCAGTCATATTACTCTTTTGAGGGCGGCTGCTGCTGCTGCTGCTATGGTCTTCAATCTCTTTATTGGGCTCTTCTGCACCACATAACTCATCACCACACACAGGATTTTCAACCTCTGCGGTAGATTTGTCTCTGACATCTAGGTCAGCCAATCCCGTAATACCTGCCATTTCTCTTTCCTGTGTGCATTTGGTGGCTGTATTCCCAGAAAGTAGTACGCCACCCACACACTCTCTTCCTTGATCCCGATTCCAGGGACCGAAACCATTTTCAGGTTCAGACCCACTATATTCTACAGATTTACCGTCACTCACCTCACACCCCAACCCTAAGTTCACTACATCCTCAGCATCTCTTTCTCTTGTCCCTGAAAGCAGAGCATCCCCATTAAATTCTAGGCCAAATTCCTGAAGGTAACTGCCAGCAGTTGTCTCTCCTTGCCCATTATTATGTTCTGAATCCCCGATAAACTCTATCTCAGTGTTTTTTAGGGTTTCATGGTCTCCTAAGGCCTCAAGATGTCCTATTTCAGTGTAGCCTTTATCTCTCTCTTCAAACTCCTCTGTGTAGTCTAGTTTCTTGAGGCTAACATCTCCGGTTTCTACCTTTTCACATGGCTCCACATTTGCCCACAAAGACTCTTCTGTTTCCTGCTTCTCTTCTTCTGACTTTGCCACATTAAACGGGTCTCCATCCAAAAAGCTATCAGTTCCCACTGTAGGCCTCTCAGCCAAAGTTTCGCTCACTAAAGGCTTGTTAGTCTCCACCAAATGTGTGCCACTGTCTGCAACGTGACTAGTGTCCAAGTACGGTTCCGGGAAAGTGGTTTGGTTTTCATCTACGGAAGCTGTCCAAGATGCACCATCCTCTTGCTCGCCTACAGCAGGCCAAGTAGTAGTAGCCAGTGCAACAGATGATGCTGTTGAGGCTTGCTCTGCCTCAGGGAAAGGCAAAGGAAGACCTGCAGCTCTTTCCTGGCTCTCACTGGCTGTACTACCATCTAGGCCCAAGTTGAGCGAGCCTAGATCAGTTTGGGGTTTGTTAACATCTTCTGTTGACCCATTGTTTGGGTTTTCCTCCATGACCAGGTTACACAAGGAAAGACTTTTTGAAGAATCAGGCTTTAGGCAGACAGAAAAGCAAAGAAAAAAACAAGATGAAAAAGATAAAGGTGGTCTTGATGAGAAAACACAAAATTCAGTATTTTACTACAGCAACTTTAGCTTAGAAATGAAATGCAACTGCTAAATTAAGGAATTTAAGCACAGCTTGCAATGTTTGTGGGAGAAACATATATTTGGAGACAGTAGCTATCTATCTAAAGAGAAGCTTTGGCAGGTGAAAGAGAGGAGTTCTGCTTACCGGCTGCACCAGTTCATTGCTTGTCTGTACAGAAGAAAACCAAATCAATAAAACGAGGATTGAGTGGCTGTCCTTCTGATTCTGTGTTATGCCACACTCCCCATGGCAGCCATTTTGTGTTATGCCATGCCCACTGCATGGTAGCCATTTTATGAGTGACACCCCCAGCACTCTCTCAAAATTCAAAACGTGCCCACTAATCCAAAAAGGTTGCCAGCCCCTGCCGTATGGTATAGCAATGATAGGAACTGCTGCCACGCACCCAGTGCTCCTATTTGTAGGTGATCAGGGTCCTCAACAATCTTGGGGGTTCCCTTTTGGGGTGTCCTAGTTTTTTACTTTTTGAAATATGGCAACCCTAATATAGCATAGCACACCTGGTTTGAGTCAAGCCCCATTCCATCTCAAATCTCACTGGGTAACCCAAACCAATTTTTATCTCTCAGCCTCCCAGGACTTTTTCTGAGGATAAAATGAAATCGTTCTAAGGATTTTCTCATGAGAAGCTTCAAGAGAGAAATTTCACTTCCCACGAGGTACACCACATTTCATGCCACATTCCATGCCAGTAATTACCATCCTAACCATATAAAAAGACCAGTTTTATACAGCCAAATCCATGCACTACAACTAAATTTGAATGGGTCCACATGGTTGTGATTTGTAACACTAGACAAACTAAGACAAATTTTCCTTGGGTTCTTCGTAAAGAAGGTTCATTCAGAATTGTTCAAAGCCAGGACTTAATAAGTCCAAGAAAATAATCAGACTGAGTTTCAGATTCTACAGCACTAATATGGCTGAAGTAATCGCTGCATTTACTGCAGGGGGAGTACGGCAGGGGGAGAAGACACACAAAATGGTGGGGAGCCTCAGTTCCCACACACCACTCAGTTTTTCTGGGTTTTCCCCCTATTTGTTTCTGAAAAATTGGGGAGAGGGGGAAATGGGGGGGGGGGTGAGAAAAAAACAGGATTTGCTCTTGGTCCCGTCCCCCCCGGCCTTCACATCTCTGGAAAGATCATTAATGTGCAGGTGGAAGTTATTAACCTTTCCAAACCAATTCTGGAGAAACGGTTTCTTTTTTTAAGCAGGGATGCTTTCTTTTCCCTAGTAAATAATACTACACGTTTGCTACCATAGGCCAATTACAGATATCTCATCCCACTATGTGAAGACAATTTCAAAGCTTCTGGGTATGTAGAAACGCAGGCACAGAAAACCTCTCAGGAAGATCCAACATCACATCAGCAGGTCTGTTAGAACCCTTCCTTCCTCCCCTCCTCCTGCCCTTCAATCTCCTCCAAAGGGCCCCCCAAGTCCTCTGGAGCAGATTTGGGGTGCAAACAAGTGGGCGGAGGAGGCGGCAGGAGGGAGGGGAAAAGGTAAGTCCTATTTGTGCAAGCAAAAGTCCATTGTTCAAGCAGGACACCAGAGCAGAATGGCACCCTTGGTCTTTCCTCCTCAAATCTAGCAACATTCTTTATTTCACATAACTGCATTTTCGCCAAGTCATCCTGTTACTCGTTTATATCCCCTCCTCTGTCTCCCTCTGCTGTCAAAATTTAGACTACAAACTCCTCAGGGCTGAAACCCGTCCTTTCTTCTCATGCAGATACATAAAGCGCCTTGCATACTAATGGCACCATAGTAATGAACAACAATAAAAACACAACATGCAAAGATAAAGAAACCAACCTACCGTCCATAAATCCCAGGGAAGCGTCTGAGAACAGGGGAAAGAAGGACAGTGTTGAAAACCTCATTTGTACACCCTGTTATGTGCTGCAAAGCATAATTAGACAGTAGCATGGTTATTCATGTGCTCCATAGAGTTCAGCATAGCATTCTCTTCTGGGAGGGGGCAGTATGTTTATAAGGCATTTCACAAATTTCTATTTGCTTGGTTCACTGAGTTCAGAGCACCAGGAAAAACAGATTCAGACTCTACTTTTTTAAGGCATGATTCTGCGGGAAGTGAAGCCCTATGGGAATAGTCACCGCTCAAGAACAACTGCAGAACTTAGTGCCAGTTCATAACATTACATTTTAAGGTATACGCCAAGATGTTTCAAGCTTTGATAAAAAATGTAATACAATTAGCACCCATTGCCACATGCTGGATCACACAGACACACCCCAGGAGCTATGATCAACAGCAAGGCAGCTGTACAATAATGCTGTGTTGTGTTTTTAATATTCGGTTGGGAGCTGCCCAGAGTGGCTGGGGAAACCCAGCCAGATGGGTGGGGTATAAATCATCATCATCATCATCATCATCATCATCATCATCATTATTGCAATGTGTGAAATGATCCTCAATCCTTAGTATACGGGGCTTCCCAAAGATCAAAAACAGGATTTCAACAGGCAACAACATATTGCCACAGCAAATTATTTAGGCAAATTATTTAGGCAATTATTGATTGTCTATTTCCAAATTTGCAGGACTGCATAGGTATGCTGAGACACACAAGGGAAGCACAAGCAAATCCTGTAAATGATTGGCAGAATTGCCAACTACTAGACGTGCCACGCAAGACCCGTTCTCCATTTATAAGACCTCAGTTGTTTAGTGTGGCAGCTCCTACACTTTGGGAACACTCTGGCTGCTGAGATCAAGCAGGTGCCATCACTGTATTCTTTTTGGTGCCTGCTAAAAACATTCCTGTTCAGACAAGCCTGCTTCAAAAGATGGGGCAATTTTAATCTGTTTTTAGTAGTATTTCAACTTTTGTATTCTTAAAGTAGGGTTGACAATTTTTTCCAATTTTACTGTTTTTATCTTTTTGTAAACTGCCTTGAGGGGCTCTTTTTTTACAATCAAGAGGTGTATAAAACCTTATGAAATAAACAAATAAATTGTGACATAGTCTATTCCATTTTCTTTATGTACTAAAAACCCGCCTGCCTACACAACTGTACTATCAGACAGAAGCTTCTCTTTGCAGTTTGTTGCAAAGCATCCCGAGTTGATTCTCAGTTTCTTAAAATAGTCCTTCACTGACTCACAAGCAAAACGGCAACTTGGATCACATCAAACAATTTTCTGATGTGCAAAAAAGGGCAACACAGTACAATAAATTTTGACTTGTTCAGGCTTCTCAAGTTCAAGGCCTTCGATTTCTTCTCCTCTGCTCATGCATCTTATGTAAATAGGTCCTCTATATGGCCTGAGCTCAGGATCTCTTAAGGACAGTCTTTTCCTGTCTCAGCCTGTCTGCTCCTTAAGATCTTCAGGGCAGGTTCTTCTCAATGGAAGTGGAGGAGCCGGTGATTGTCATGGAGGAGAGGGGCCTTCTTTGTGACTTTGTCTAAACTACAGATAACAAATTTGTTCTTCAGGAATTTCGATAACTGTTTTCCAAAGCCATCTCCATGTGCAGAGTTTTAAATATTAAAATATCATCCATCATGTCCATCCTCTGCACTTCATAAGGATGAAAATGTGTTTGAAAAATATGAGACACTCAGCTGTCAAATGCACTTTAATCAATATCTGTCTGTCAACTCCTGTGAATGTCCAACTGTTCAAGGAGGAGTTCTAATGCTCTAATAACAGACAAGATTACTAGGGGAACTGGAATATCAGCACTGGAGTTTACTTCAAACTCTCTGTCAAAGACTAAAGACATATACTGGAAAACAGGAGAAATTTTCTTTGTCAGGAGGAGGGAGCAGGGGCAAAATAGCAAGCAAGATATAAAGAGAAAAAAAGGAGAGAGAATTCTGTCTCAGGAATATGAAGTTCTGGTATTGTAAAGCTGTTTAAATACAGAAGAGTATTAAATACAGAAGAGTTTTGTAGAAAATCAGATGGATCATTTTTACTAGGAATAATATAGACCCATCCACATGGACAGAGAAAAATACAGTAGTAACACTCATTTCAATTATGCTCTATAAGACTCAGTTTTTCCCTCCTAAAAAGTAAGGGGAAATGTGTGTGCATCTTATGGAGCGAATGCAGGCTGCGCAGCTATCCCAGAAGCCAGAACAGCAAGAGGGATTGCTGCTTTCACCGCGCAGCGATCCCTCTTGCTGTTCTGGCTTCTGAGATTCAGAATTTTTTTTTTCTTGTTTTCCTCCTCCAAAAACTAGGTGCGTCTTATGGTCTGGTGCGTCTTATAGAGCGAAAAACACGGCATTCATTGTGAGATCTGCAAAGTAGCTATGGCAAATTGACATTGTCATGAAGTACAGTCAGCAAGATCTGCGAACATGCGGTTTGCACATTCCTTTAGAGATCATTCTAAGACGCAGTTTATATGCTATCCAGAGGAGCACAATTGCTCCCTCAACATTGTTACTCCCATGCCACACCCGGTCTCTGCCAATAAGTTTGGGCCAGATTACGTGGTCGCATATTTCCCAAATTCCACATTTTCTTGGTGCCTTCATGGAACTGTGGTGCATCCACAACCCTGATTATGGGGTGGATGGCTTCATAACTGTACATATTTTAAAAAACATTTCATACGAAAAACCTACCTGAGACATTGGTGAATGGGTTACCACAGTAGCTGCTGCATCAGGTTTAAATGGATCGAAGTCTAGGTCTAACAAAGACTCTTCTTTTTTAGCTTCAGGAACTTCATTCTGTTAAGGCGGGGTAAAACACTGAACAACCACATCTTTACAATTTTTTAAAATTTTAAACACATTTATTCAAAAGTTACAATTCAGCTTTGTCCACTGCCATAATACCACAGAACGATTACCCAATCCTCAATCCCTCAACCACCTCTTTACAAACTATGCTTTATTGCCACCTCTCCCTCAAATGCAAGTTTACTGCTTGCATTTACAAACTGCTTTTGTATGAAAAGTATCCACAATAATGAAGATTATGTAAAACAAAATTGATAGTATAAGGAACTTAGCACGTTAGACTGTGGGCTGATCCACACTTGCCTTTCCTCCGCTCTTTTCACACTTTAAAGATCCGTGCCAAGTGGCCCATATTTTTGCCCCAGAGCTTTCTCTGCGAAAACCTGCTCTTTAGTGCTCTACTGGAGCAAACAGCAGTCTCTGGAAAAACAGAATTGATGTTTGCTCCGGTTGAGCACTAAAGAGCAGATTTTTTGTGGGGAAAGCTCTGGAGCAACAAATAGCATGCTCAGAGCTTTGAAGCGTGGACTTGTGCCTGGAAAGAGCAGAGTAAAAAGCAAGTGTGGCTAAGTCCTGAGGCCAAATACTTTTTCTGAGCACCTGAAGAGGTTCTCGAGGACTTTTAAGCAATACTTCTCTTTCCTGTTACACAGCTGCTATGGAATCAACTCTGCAACCACTCCCAATCACATCTAGAGGGCCACAGGTTCTCCATCAGCCAAGAAATACACAGATCAACTCATTAACTCACAGCCTCAGGATTGCTGTGGGGATAAACAGGGACTATCCCAGAGACTATAACTGGGAGAGGTGTCCTGAAGCTGTTAAGGAACAGCTTTTGAGGCCCTGACTCACCTGTGAAGGAGTTGTCACATTTATTTCTGGAACAAAATTGTCATCAAATAAGCTGATGATATTCTCCTGCTGCAGTTCTTTTGTCGGTGTGAGTTTAGGTAGCGGTGGAACTGGGGGTCCTTTCCTCAGCTAAACAAAAAAACAATCACATTAGGAAGGGTAATCTTTAAGGCAAAGACTGAGATAATTTGTGGCAGGGATAAAATAAACACAAATCTGTCAACGTTTCAAGCCTGGGACTGATCAGCCCTGCCTCATTTTGACTATGACACCACCAAATATTCTAAAACCAAGTAGGCAAGGGGGCACCAACTTTTTGAATTGCACAGGGCACTGCTGAAACTTGAGAGCTCCAAGCCCAGCACTGGGAAGTAGAACCGTAGGCAGAATCAATGAAAATCACCTCCCACGTTCCATTTGCAGAAGGCCCTGCAAAACTGAAGGCCCTTGCATTCATGGAATGGGCCCTTGCACAGACAAGAAGCCACCGCTGGATCCCGCTTCCTGATTTTCTACATCAGGAATGAATTGCCCATGGCCCCTCCCAATGCAGTTGAAATCCCTAACCAAAGTGGTCAGTGGTCAGAATTGATGAGAGTTGCAGTCCAGCAACATCCGGAGGACCAATTCTCATCACTGTTCTACACACCACCCAGTATGATCATTCAGTGTAGAAAAATACACTAATCTCCAAGTAGCTGAACACATGACGTGACAATTTACTTCTTTAAAGCATATCTAAAGGCATCAAAATCCCATAAAAATATTACTGCTTGAGGGTGACAGCCTCTAAACTGTAAAATAATGACCAATCAAAGTCAATGACAATGTTTGACGCGAGGAGAGGAAAACAACGCTAGCATATTTTGCATACTCTCTAGATCTGGGCAGGTCAGAACATTATTATAAATTCCAGCTGGTTGTCCGTGCTCAAGCCAGAATCTCTCCAGCTGCAATGAGCATGCTGTGCTGACACATTTCTTCCAAAGTAGCGGAGAGCCACTGACAAAAGAAATCAAATCACATTTACCCTGCAGGAAAGGAAATTATATTCCTTTTATACCAAGAGGATAAAAATAGCCATAGTAAATCCACTGTTTGGATTGAAGCCAGATGCAGTTGGCAGCTTTCAGACGTTTCACCATAGTAATTGTAATGGGGTAACAGTCCTTTTCTTTGTAATGCGATTGAAACGTTTTAGATTTCCTTTGATTTTAAAAAATGAATAAATACCCCCCAAAGTAACCAGATGTCCTTTGGCACGTTGCAGTACGGAGGGGTAAGAAAGAGATGGGCAGATCTCACTATCTCCTCTCCTTTCGACCATCCCTCACTGCTGCCAGCACAACTATGCCAGCTTCCTTTTCTTCCTGTTTGGGCAGGGCAATTTTTCCCAAAATGGTGCCGGTGTCATCATGAGGCTTCTCTGGAGCAGCAACACCAGCACCTTGCTCAAGATGGCGCTGTCCTTGAGAAACCTTATCAGGTCCTCTAGGAACACTGGTCCCATCAAAAAGGTTCTTCCCTGACTAGCAAAGGAAGTGGAAGAGCAAAGGGTCAACAAACATAGCTACCACCAGTTGGGGGCTGAGGATGGGGGACAAATGGAGAACAAAGGCAGGTAAGTGATGGGAGTCAGATTTCTAACTCTCATTTCAGGAAGTGATAAGACAAGGGCTCCCTCTGGACCCTCCTTTCCACACCAATATTTAGGTTCTAGTAATTCTGATGAAAATTAGCTGGTTGTTAACGCCAAGCTTTTAGAAGAACTGGCTAATTTCATTGCTTTTGGCTGGGTTATCCCCTGCCCCCTTTTGGTATTTCATCTTAATTCTGTTCCTACTACCTGTGAGGGAGATTTAGGCCGTGCTGGTGCTGGAGAAGGAGGAGCAGCCAATGTATGATTGGGACTTGCTTCAGGGCTATGCAGAGGGGACTCCTCTTCAGGCGGTGATGGAGTTTTTGCAATGCGGAGAGGACCTGAATCGCTAATAGAATGCAAACCAATATTTTATAAAACATACAATACTGTCGTTTCAACATATTGAATTGCTTTTTGGCTCCCACAAGACACACCCATGAAGTGTGCATGGTTCCATCTACAATGTGTACATTTGGTTCCTTATGTGATAGTACGATGGATTAAATCCTGGGATACCAATCCTATGTTTGTCTAGAGATGTATAAGATCTCTGTTTTCCAGAATTCTGAAAATTCTCATTTGTTAGAATTTTGTGTGTGTTCTCCCAGCTCATTTGTTATCTCTTTAGGACCCAAAACTGTATCTGAAAATGAGAACTAAAGTTATTTCCGAACGTCTTCAACTATCACCACCCTCACTACTAATTCCATCCACACTCATCTAGCAAGCGAAGGGCTTGGGGATGGAAGGGTGTGGCCTGAGAGCCTTGCGCAGAGGTGTGCTAACTAAGAGAGGAGACAGAGGGAGAAATTGGTCTTCTTTCCTTTTTTTATAATAATTTTTATTAATTTTCCAACACAAATAAACCATCATATCAAAATTTCCACAAATTTGGTTCTGTTTGGACTTCCTTCAGCTTCTCTGACAATCATCCATATTTACTTCTCAGTTACGCATTTCTTCTGTTTATATTGCCATTAAACTTCCCTCCCACTTCTATTTCTTTTTAACAATATATCTCAACTTTCACAGTGCTTCTTGAAACCCCACTAGCGTTGTTTGCACATCACACTTTTTTTCAGATATTCAACAAATTTCCCCCAGTCCTCGATGAACTTTTGGTCTCGAAGATATCTAATTTTCCCAGTTAATCTGTCCAGTTCTGCATAATCTGTCAGAAATTGGTCTTCTTTTCTTTCACAAGTGAGAGACAAAAAATCCTCACATCTTTTCCAGGCCCTCTGTGCTTCTGAGAGGACTGGATGGAGAGGTGGCCGCCTTGTTTCCTTTACAGGAAGCACTGACAACGGAAACAGGTGTTTCTTCCACTGTATCCGCCCTTCACCAAAGCTTCACGCAAGTCTGGCAAGCCCTTGTCTCCTTCAAAACCAGGGCTGGATGGAGTTGGGGTCTTTTCTTACTGACAGGGCCTTTTGCAGAGAAGATCGTGCCTCTCCCTTCAATCTTTTAGGAAGCATGGGAGAGTTAAGGGAGGGACAGGATCTTATGTCACTTCTGCAGATGCCTTCATGTCTCAACAAGGGACATCTTATATAAAAGCTATTTAAACCGTTGAGCCAGATCCTATGTGACTACAGTTCTGTTGTCTAAATTGATGCGGCTAAAGAACAGAAATTATGGAGCCCAACATCTAAGAAACATTGTGCAATCTAACATCTAAGATCTATGATCTGTGAAAACTATAATGTTGTATTTTGAAGAAGCATACAGCTAATGCATTCTATAAGCATCCTACTCAGTAAGCCAACACATGGGCTTCAGCACTTCTGTGGAAAACTAAAATAACACATGATTGACCAGGCCTCAATCATGTTCTCTATACTAAATCAAAGTAAGATTATTCATAAGCTACGAGACACCTTAAGTGTTCACTCACCACCTCTTTCTGTGGAAATATTTTTTTCAAAAAGAAAGGATGAGATATTAAAACATTCTTTCCTTTCTATTCTATTTCTCTATTCTATTTCACCGAAGCTACAGTTCTGTAGGGCTATGCTGAATGTTCTCCAGAGAACATTGTTGGTGCAAAAGCTGGCTTTTGGAGGCAGGTGCAGTAGCTGCCTGAATCTACTCATCCACCCTCCAATTTACATTTATTCATGCATTTTTGCTATGATTCAACATCGCTACACACAGTGGCGGAGGAACCCTCTCCGGCACCTGGGGTGGGGCAGCCTTTACGGAGTGCGCATGTGAGGCATCCCGCACAAGAGCAGTCCGTACAGAATACCGCACATGCACACTCTGTACGGGCTGCCGCTCATGCACAGTGACCACATGGGCTGCCGCTTGCACGGCAGCTGTATGGGCTGCCTCTCGCATGGCGACCATACGGAGTGTGCACACGCAGCAGCCCGTATGGTCGCCGTGCAAGAGGTAGCCCATACGGACGCCCGTACGGACTGCGCACGCCCTCGGCCACTCTACTGCTGGGGGGAAGCAGGGGCCATCTTGTCACCCCCCCCCCCCGAGTGGCACCCAGGGCAGACCACCCCCCTTCCTATGCCCCTGGCTACACAACTGCTGCTCTGGCACAATCTATCTTGTTTAATCAACCTTCTTCCTGGCTATTTGATCCCATCCAATCAGGACTCATGAAGATGGTGCCATGATATCACATCCATTTCACAAAGCCAGTTCAGAACGAGGGCAGAAAGCCTTCGAAGGCAGCTGCACTGTAAATACTAAGGCGCCCTTTCACACAGTGTGAAAAATATTTACGAAATGCTCTCTCCTCATTTTGGCTCAACTTGAACATTTTCTAATCGTCTGCAGCTGCCTGCGCCACAGTTAATACTATCATGGTAAACTTGCAAGCACTGTGTAGATACAGAAAGTACTTATCAAGTTCGTACAGCCACAGTTCAGAGGCTGCATGAAACTATACGGGGATGTGCAAAGAACTGAGCATTGGAACAAAACTTGCAGACACAGGAGACCGAAAGGTCCCCCCCTCATCTGATAAAGTGCAAGGAGTTGTGCCAAGCTCCAACTACAGCTCCAGCCAACGCCATCCAGCATGGGCAATGGCCAGGGATGATGGGAGTTGTCATCTATCAGCAGCTGGAGAGCCACAGATTTCCTGTTTGTTACCCACACATTCTTTGAATGACTCATTAGGACTAAGGGCTCCCTTCAGTCAAGGAACATGGTGGGTGACAAAGGTTGCATTACTGAAGGTGAACACCTGATCTGTTTCTGATGTAACACTACGTAATTGACTGCAGCCATAGCTCTGCCAACAACTAAAGTCTGCTTCCAACCTAAAATAGGGATTGAGGCAAAACCAGGGGAAACACTCGTGTTCAATTAAAAAAAAGAAGTTTCACAAACTTTGATTAATCTTGTACTGTCAAAAGTTACTGGTTGTATTATTGGATGAATGTGGTTCAGGTCATGCACAATGCAGTTTGATAGACAATATTTTACCTGGGTGCTCCAAGAATGGTGAAGGCCTTGTCTGCATGTTGCTCTCCCAACTTTGACATCACCTCATAGAGTTTGTGGCATAGCTGAAGGGACAAAAACAGTTGTCATTTTATAACAGCTACTTTAGGTAGGGTGGGGAGAATAAACTAAAAATCAGATATTTGTTCTACTATGCGACTAAGCTTAGTCACCCTTTTTAAAAAAATAGGATATTATCACAGTGACACACAACACACATAGAGTGCAAGGCATCACACTTAATAGTGAAGATGTGTGTTGCAAATAGTCTTGGGGTTACCCCGGGGCCAATTATCCTAAACCCTTGCTTCTAAAAGCTCTGTCATTTCATTACCACAAGTTCATCAGGGGGCTCTCAACTTAACAAAGCAAACTTAAGCAGTAGACAGTGGGAAGCCATTAAAAATAATTACTGCATCATGCTAGTTTCATTCACTAATGTTAATCATAGTAAAAAGCAACCATTTTTGTAACAGAAAGGAAAGAGGAAGCAGGAAAAAGATTGCATGTGTGCATCTTGGCACCTGCATTTTTAACCTACTTCAAAGGTGTCTGTTGCTTTTCTTCCACAGTGCATTCATTATTACTCACCAAAGCTATTTCTTTGTGAAATTTGGCTTCAAGGCTGGAGATATTTTTGAATGTGTTCACATAAAAGCCAACTCGTCTAAAAGGAGATGACAAGGTAAAAAATGAAAAGGTTGTAAAGAGAAAGAAAAAAGAATGAAATGTATTTTTTTGTCCAATGCTGTTTCCTCCTATGGCTTTGAAAGTTTCCTACGCCTTTGCAAAAGTATGCTCTATTCTCATATGTACAGTATCCAATTTGGAAATGTAAAAAGGGACCATCTAGATATAACATATACATGGCAACAGATCTCCCCCATCCCCAAGTTTCCATTGTGCTGCGACTTAAGGTAAACCTCCTTGAAATACAACCCCAGCACCGCTTATCAATGGTGAACCCCACACCAGAGTGACAATGCACCATGGACTGAATGTCAGTGATGGAAAAATGCAAGCCCAAAGTTGCCCATAGGTGCACCATTCGTAACATATGTATGCTGGATCAAAGAGGGAAATCAGGTCTATGACGCATCGACTATGCTGTGGATTTGCATCTTTGGTGGATTTCCTCTAGGTTCAAGTGAGGAGCATATAAACATTCAATTTTGTCTAGGAGTTTCATTTTTGGATCAAACATGCTGCATGTCTGCTAACTGGAAAAAAACCACTGCTGCAATAACTGGTTGTGTTTACTGAAGCTACATTAAAGTCTCATTAAAGCAGGCATCCCCAACCTGCGGCCCTCCAGATGTTTTGGCCGACAACTCTCATGATCCCTAGCTAACAGGACCAGTGGTCAGGGATGATGGGAATTGTAGTCTCAAAACATCTGGAAGGCCGAAGGTTGGGGATGCCTGCATTAAAGCATTACAAAGCCTTAGTTCTCTGGGCTTCCATGAAAAGTTGAAGGACACAAAGCATCATCTGCTATAGCTACCTTGACCATAAAGATGGCAGCTCTTCTTGCAAATCAATGTTGAAATCTTCAAACACTTTCTGTGCTTTCTGAAACTCTTCCTCTGCCTAGAAAGAAAATCAAACAGATTGGCACAAATTGGTGCAAAAACAAAAGGGCACTGGGTGAAAAAGCAAACAAGTCAATTTCTGGGTGGGTTCTCCTCTGGGCTGGTAATCTTTTAAGGACAGCTGGGAAGTTGGCAGGCAGGCAAGAAATGCCTTCAACTGAGGAACCAGGTCAGAATCAGCAGCTTGACAGATGAGGTGGAACTTTCTTGGACCCTTGTATCATTTGACCTTTATATGGCAGCTGCAGTACTGCCTTATAGTATAGCCATCTAGTGAAGTGCAGCAGAAAGGAGGCAACAGTTGCCTCTATTGGAAAGGTGCCATACAGATACAGAGAGTAATGGTCGAACTATAGGAGACATTAATTGTTACCACTGGGACCTTCTCTCCCAATGCATAGACCAGCTTTAGGGCGCCTGTGGGGGTGGTGGAAGATGACTGAACAACACCTCCTCACAGTCCTAATGTTGCTGAGTCCCACCAGCTACAAACTTGATCCTGACTGCTGCCAAGTCCCCAGCATAAGACACCTCCTGCCTATGGGCTGTATCCAACTAGGTTCTACTCAAAGCAGACTCACTGAAATTAATGGACCAATTACTTCCAATGGGTCTACTCTGACTAATTATGCGTTTCTGCTTCAAGGATGTCAACTAGTTTAAACCTTATTGCCTTTGTCCACAAGCCTATATATATATATGTCCACAAGCCTATATATATATATATGGCAATTTCACACACTCGTATAATGAAGTGATGGCAGGATTTATCACACATGGCACATATCAAGAGGTATGACATCTCAGTAGCGAGAAAGGGTTGCCAGTGTCACTCCAGGAGATTATGCCCATAGCCAGCGAAGGGTCAGGAGAATCCCCCAACCCCTTCTACCCCTCTGGGCCACATGGTGCATAAAACCATTTGCACTGCACTGGAGAAGGGGAAAGCACATAAGCCAACACTGGGAACACCAATCTGGCCCTAGGGAAGGCCAGCCTTGTCTCTCTAGGCTGGTAAAAGCTCTATGTAAAAGTCTTAGCTCTAGGTCATGACATGGTATGCCAACCATCCACAGCAGTCCAGCACATTCTAGATAAAGCCCATGTTTGTTTGTTTTTGCCTACCCTTTTGTTCTGTGGAGTTTGTAGCTTGGGCATTAAAAGAGAAAGAAAGAAGATTTAGCAAGCACTTCTCAAGGAGCAACTTCATACAGAAATTCTGCTGCTGGTTAGAATTTAAAGGCACATCTTACCTTGGAAATCCTGCCTTCGTCTTTTCTCTTTGAACTCTGCAAGGCTTCCAAATGATGTCTTGCACTGTCATAGTCCACTAGCTTTCTGCTCCGCTTTGCAATACGATTCTACAAACAGTGATACCCAATCAAAACTCGCTGTTCTCCTTATGCATCCGCGTAGTTTTTGCGATTTTGAAATGTTCAGTCTTTTTCAAAAAACATTTATATCTTTTTCACCTATCACTTAAGAACTAAGCTTCACCTACATTCTTGTTTTTAAACTCAGATACTGCTGGTAAAATAAAATGCATAGCTTTCTTTCGTCAACGTTTTAAAGGCTGAATTTCTAAATTTCACATCAGATTCACTCAAAGGCATTCTAGAACATACTGCCACAAAACTTATTTAAAACTTCAAAGAGCTAACTTGAGCCTAATCTTGTGCTATGTAGATTAATCAACAAAGTGAATATTCTGTCAAAGTCAATAGATTTAGATGGCTCCTCTGCACTAAGCAATAACAATCAAATCCCATTTTGACATATGTTTGTGGCTTAGTTAATTAATACAGTAGCCTGACATCAGCCCCAGTTGGGCCTCTCATTAAAGAGATCAGGATTCTGCCTGGAATCTGTTTTCCACAAATAGGCCATTACCTGCTACAATAAGGTATTATCAGTAGGACCCTTCTACAGAGAGAGAAAAAAATCAATACAGCAATACAGAGAGAAATACAGAAAAGTATAAAACAGAAATAAGCAGAAGAGATTAGAAAACAATTCCCCCCCCAAAAAAAGCCCCGGCACCATGTTGGGAGCAGGGGGAAAGCAGGTTTTCAACTGTCAGCAAACAGAGAGTAAAGGTCTTTAATTTGCAGCATTTTCCACATTCTCTAAACTTACAGCCTGGGTTCGATAAGGAGACTTCACAGGAAAGACAAGGCACACAACAAAGGGAAACAAAACTCCACGTATACCAATCCATACGGCAAATGCTAACATTGATGTCACACAGATGTCAAACACATGAGAAATGTATTTTCTAGTACAGTGGTACCTCTGGTTACAAACTTTGTTCTTTCCAGAGGTCCATTCTTAAGCTGAAACCATTCTTATCCTGAGACGCGCTTTCACTAATGGAGCCTCCCACTGCACACGCGCCTCTGGCGCACGATTTCCGTTTGCATCCAGGAGCAAAGTTCGCAACCAGGAGCAGCTACTTCCAGGTTAGCGGAGGTCGCAACCTGAAGCGTTCATAACCAGAGGTACCACTGTACCAAAACTAGTTCCATGAAAGTCCTTCAGGAAAACTTTGAAAATGAACTAAAAATTTTGCTAATGCAGATGGGACTTTCACACCAGCCCTGCCTGCACTATGAGATGAAGTGTCCAAGAGTACTACTCTACATAGGGCAGTGCTATGTTTGAAGTCTTATTTGGAGGGGTTTTCCATTTGAAGGGCTGTCTGGTCCAAATCTGGTTAAAAATAAGGAAGGGAGGAGATCAGAGGCCTTGAATTTCCTCTCAATAGCACCTGGAGAGCAGACAGAGCGTGCCCATAGCTCACCTGGTCACACACTGACTTCCCTGCTACAGGGAGATGTATTGTATTTCCATGTAAATTACAGCAATTAGTTTCAAATTTAATGAAAAAGGTTGTCCTTTTTTGGTGATATGTAAGCTGTCACCATACTTTGATATCAATTTCCAAGCCCCCATCCATGGGCCCAATGGTGAGATCACTCTCAGCAGGGGCCTCACACTTTTGCGAGTGTGGAAATTCTACTTCAAATGAATTACATATGGCCTTTAAATAGGCTTAAAAGACCCACTTGTTTAGAACAGCCCATGTTGTTGTTGGATAAAGAATGAGCATTTGTTGTATTACGCTGCCTTGTGAGCTTTGACCCTTTAAAAAAGCGCTGCCTAAAATACGTTAAATAAAATAAAAATAATGAACAAGCATTGCTTGATAGACCTGAATAACTGAAGAGATATGGGGGGGGGCTAATCATGTATCACCTTTCACAACAGCTTTCCAAAGATGAGCCTGTATGTTATCCAGATTACGGCATGCCACAAATATAACAAAACTACCCCAGGTATCTACAGCTTTGACCCAGATCAATTTTTAGTTTTTATGGCTTGAATAACAACCATGAGCTGCTTAGAACTGGCTCACAGGGGCAGAAAAGTAGGAATACTGTTACATGTGTTGGATGCACAGTGTTTTCTTCCACCCCTTTTTGACATGGAAGGCTCACAGGAAGGAAATATGTGCGTGGTTGCGGATATATGGGGATCTGACCGATGCTCATGTTATGTTGTATTTGTAGTGGTGGATATGCACACAGCTGCAGACATTCCTTCCTCAACTACAATACTGCTATTGTCAACCATGTGAACTAGCCCACGTGGAGACCTTACAGTACCTTTATATCAGGAAACTGTCCCAGATATGTGTCCAAGGTCAACAACGACCCGTCGACGAGCTTTTGGTGGAAATCTTCCCAAAGTACATCACATTTCTGTAGAGAGGGAAGAAACAGGGTGAGAATACAACAGAAAGCAATTGACACCAGTAACCCAAATAAGAATGTTAATACTGGAGGGAAAGGACATTAAAAAATCAAATACATCCTTAGTCGCTTTGGATTTCATGGAATGTATTTCTATTTCAGTGTATTTAAGATGCTCAAACTATACAGCATGCTTCACACACTGCTTTTTTCTTACATGTACTTGATGACAACATGGTCACAGAGGAGGCAAATATTGTACTTCAACATTTCCTACCTACCCCCTTTGCCGTGCATGGAACAAACATTCAAACTTGGTATTTATCTTGACTGGAGGAATTCTGCCCCAACCAGAATTCAGACTGGAAAGCGAGGTTCCAGTTGGATGGGCCCAGGACCCACCACATCCCAGCAGGTTCTGGTTCTGTCTCAGAAACAGCAGGCAAGGTGAAGTTTGAGGCCACCCCCAGACAGGCTGCAAAATCATTATGCTTTGCCTGCAAGCAATGGCTAGCCCAGATATCTCCATGCCTGTGAAGAAAGACTAATTTAGCCTTCCTGAATCCAGAGCCATGCTAGGTCACCCGTCTCTCAACATGTAGAACCGCTAGACCTTACTGTGCATGTCCAAGCTGCATTGTATTCTGACTTTCACAATATTAGCTGTGGTCAAATATCTGGAGAACCAAATAGTTCATCCCTAGTGCAACAAATTGTGTGTCCGTGCACATGGATGTGTACATGCATCTGTCTTTCTTTCCCACTTCTAGGATCCAATTTAATTAGAAACTAGATGATATAAAGTATGGCAGACCATTAATTTTCAACACTTACCTTAAAAGAAAAAATCAAATGCAAGATTAAAATTGCACTTCAGAACATTCTTTTTATCTATTTTTTCATAAGGATGTAGACATTCTCTGCTGTCACATCAGCAGATAAACAAGACAATTCTTTTGCATAAACTCTGCAGCTTAGTCCTTTGTGAAACCCTCAGGCGAAACATTCATTGGCGCTCTCACGTCCACAAGCCTGTTAGCACTGATGTGATGCACCAGAGACAACAGGGTGTGACATGGCAGATAAAAATAGCATTTTCAATTAAATTTAAAATTTGCAGATGCTGCTCAAATAAAAGGTCCTTTTCAAAATGCTGTCTAAAATTCAGCCTGTGACCCTCCTGGATTGCAACTGAGGAAAGACAAAGGAACGAATGGGTAATGGAATGAGATCGTGAAGGGTGGACAGTTTATCTGAAAGCGTAGCACCAGTAGGAAAGGAAGAGAATAGGTTTTGTTGTTGGCTGGATTGCAATGTGGGGACGCGGGTGGCGCTGTGGTTTAAACCGATCGAAAGGTTGGCAGTTCGAATCCCTGCGAAGGGGTAAGCTCCCATTGTTCGGTCCCAGCTCCTGCCAACCTAGTAGTTTGAAAGCACATCAAAGTGAAGTAGATAAATAAATTCTTCTTCAGAATTAGATAATAATTTTGCCCATAAAAAGAAAGAAATAATGCAATTGCTGTTCTGCAATCCTTCTACCCCCTTACGTTTTACAATCCTCCTTCTAATAGCGAACTCAGGTGGTGAGCGCTAGCAGGACTGTGGCTAAAACAGGGCCACTGAGAGCAAGAGAGAGGTATTAGCATTGTCCAGGGGAGCCCTGAAGGGACGCGGGTGGCGCTGTGGTCTAAACCACTGAGCCTTGGGCTTGCCGATCGGAAGGTCGGTGGTTCGAATCCCCGTGACAGGGTGAGCTCCCGTTGCTCGGTCCCAGCTCCTGCCCACCTAGCAGTTTGAAAGCACGTCAAAGTGAAGTAGATAAATAGGTACCGCTCCGGCGGGAAGGTAAACGGCGTTTCTGTGCGCTGCTCTGGTTCACCAGAAGTGACTTAGTCATGCTGGCCACATAACCCAGAAAAACTGTCTGCGGAAGCGGACAAACGCCGGCTCCCTCAGCCTGTAAAGCGAGATGAGCACCACAACCCCAGAGTCATTCACAACTGGACTTAACTGTCAGGGGTCCCTTTACCCTTTACCTTTTTTAGATTGCAATGTAAATTTACAACCCCAAATAGAAAAGGATAGTTTTTGAGGTAGAACCAAAAGGGCTCTATAGCACTGAAGGCAGGCAAGGGAAAAATGTGTTTGAGAACAGTAGCCTTTGGGTATAGAGTCTCAGATCTCGGATTCACAATCAAGCATCATCTGAGTATAATAATAAAATTTAGCATTCATTAGTGGTGTGCCGCTGCTCGCTCTGCCATTCCACCCACATGAAACCCTGCCCATCCCTTGCTAGCGTCTTTCTCCTGCCACACATTGCAAATTTTAAGCACCCTTTTCATTTTCTGCCCAATTATGAAGCCACTATCTCCTCTGTCCAGATCCTTTCATACCCATGCTTTCATTCATTCATCTTCAGACTCCACCTAGACTCCTCCCTTCTTGCAAACCTCTTTGCACCCCCATTTTCACCTTCACTCTCTGAGCACAAAGTGACTTGGCAGCAGGCTGAATATGGGGAGCAAAGGAGAGAAAAACAGGGGGTGATAAAACCAAGACTTTGTGCCTGTTCTACGGGATGGATGGTGATAAATACGATTAAGTAAAATATAAGGATTGTCCAGGAGACTCTGTAGGACGTTTATGTGATTCCTTCCAAGTGACCTTGATATTTGTTGTAGAGAAGACTACTTGTTTATTCAGGAAAAGGCATTCAGGCCTGTTAATTTACAGGGAACTTCCAAGATTTTGATTTATGTAGAACTTGTCTCTGTAAAATGATGGAAAACCACAGAGATTGGTGTTAATGTGCTCTGATCTAGTAATCGGTGCCACTCTGAGCACCACTGTGATTAAACATTGTACTGTAGTGGAATTTATTTCCTCAGCAACGATTAATAGATTGTAGTAATAACTCACGGCTGACAATTAAAGCAGGAGGCAGGCTCCAAATGAGCTGAACTCTGTGGCATCCGCCATCCACCATGGTCTTTGCTTATAGTAGAACCCACACCTCAAAGTTGCTAGAAAATAGACTTCAAGGTTACTGTTTGCATCAGGAATGCGGAGAAGGGAAGAGAGGAAATCAACATTGCTGTACTGCAGGGGCTCTTAATCTTTTACACAGTGAGGTGTGTTTTTCCCCCTCCTCCCTGTCTGCATAGGCTGGTTTTGGAAATTAAGATTTGTTCAGACCTTAGTGTGAGTGTACTGTAGTGGCCAAAAACATGAGAGCCAGTGTGGTGTAGTGGTTTGTGTTGGGCTAGGACAGGGGAGACCCAGGATCAAATCCCGCTCAGCCAGGAAGCTCACTGGGTGAACTTGGGACAGTGTTATTGGGAGGATAAAATGAGGGAACGGTGAGAACTGTGTATGGCACATTGAGCTCCTTGGAGGAAAGGAAGGTGTAGGAGTATAAATGTAACAAATTAAATGAATGAATGAATGTTGGGAAATCCCTTACAGTGGTACCTCGGGTTAAGAACTTAATTCGTTCCGGAGGTCCGTTCTTAACCTGAAACTGTTCTTAACCTGAAGCACCACTTTAGCTAATGGGGCCTCCTCCTGCTGCCGTGCCGCTGGAGCACGATTTCTGTTCTCATCCTGAAGCAAAGTTCTTAACCTGAAGCACTATTTCTGGCTTAGTGGAGTGTGTAACCTGAAGCGTATGTAACCCGAGGTACCACTGTATTCACATTTTATTCTTTTATAAATAGCAATTAGATCCTGTCTTCACTACAAGCAGCTCTGCCATTCATGGTTCTCCCTGACCAGTTTTGTCCTCATAACAACCCCAGACTTAGTCTGATAGTTTAACCATTACACAAACAGGCCTCTACTTTGAACTCCTTGGCTGCCCATAGCCCCAAGCTAATCTATCCCTCCAGCCTCATGTCTACAATATGGGAATAATAATAATAATAATTTTTATTTATACCCCGCCCTTCCCGGTTCAGAAAACCTGGCTCAGGGCGGCTAACAACAAATTTAAAACACTTATTTGATGCAACAAAAAACAGCATAAAATACAGTATAAAACGTGAATAACAATAAATTCAGAATTCAAAAATCAATTTAGGGGGGAAATCCATCCAACAAACTTTAGATGATCACCAGGGCTAGCTGGCTAAACTAGCCCTTTTTGGGCCAGCGAGGAGACCAGGGGAGAATTAGCTGTGGGATCCCAGAGTGGGTAATCTTCATAAAAAAGGGGAAAGGGGAGTCAATTGACCTATTGACTTTGCCTCTGTCTTCACACCAAGGAAAGCAGTGCCCAACCTGGTGATAACAGAATAAATGATGCAAGGAGGGAGCTGCAGTCCAAGATACGAAAAGAGGTGGTAAGGGAAAATTTAGCTACTTTGTTGTTGTTGTTTAGTCGTTTAGTCGTGTCCGACTCTTCGTGACCCCATGGACCAGAGCACGCCAGGCACCTCTGTCCTCCACTACCTCCCGCAGTTTAGTCAAACTCATGCTGGTAACCTCGAAAACACTATCCAACCATCTCATCCTCTGTCGCCCCCTTCTCCTTGTGCCCTCCATCTTTCCCAGCATCAGTGTCTTCTCCAGGGAGTCTTCTCTTCTCATGAGGTGGCCAAAGTACTGGAGCCTCAGCTTCACGATCTGTCCTTCCAGTGAGCACTCAGGGCTGATTTCATTAAGAATGGATGCATTTGATCTTCTTGCAGTCCATGGGACTCTCAAGAGTCTTCTCCAGACCATAATTCAAAAGCATCAATTCTTCGGCGATCAGCCTTCTTTATGGTCCAGCTCTCACTTCCATACATCACTACTGGGAAAACCATGGCTTTAACTATACGGACCTTTGTTGGCAAGGTGACGTCTCTACTTCTCAAGATGCTGTCTAGGCCTGTCATTGCCCTTCTCCCAAGAAGCAGGCGTCTTTTAATTTCGTGGCTGCTGTCACCATCTGCAGTGATCATGGAGCCCAAGAAAGTAAAATCTCTCACTGCCTCCATTTATTCCCCTTCTATTTGCCAGGAGGTGATGGGACCAGTGGCCATGATCTTCGTTTTTTTGATGTTGAGCTTCAGACCATATTTTGCACTCTCCTCTTTCACCCTCATTAAAAGGTTCTTTAATTCCTCCTCACTTTCTGCCATCAAGGTTATGTCATCTGCATATCTGAGGTTGTTGATATTTCTTCCGGCAATCTTAATTCCAGCTTGGGATTCATCCAGCCCAGCCTTTCGCATGATGTATTCTGCGTATAAATTAAATAAGCAGGGAGACAAAATACAGCCTTGTCGTACGCCTTTCCTAATTTTGAACCAATCAGTTGTTCCATATCCAGTTCTAACTGTAGCTTCTTGTCCCACATAGAGATTTCTCAGGAGACAGATGAGGTGATCAGGCACTCCCATTTCTTTAAGAACTTGCCATAGTTTGCTGTGGTCGACACAGTCAAAGGCTTTTGCATAGTCAATGAAGCAGAAGTAGATGTCTTTCTGGAACTCTCTAGCTTTCTCCATAATCCAGCGCATGTTTGCAATTTGGCCTCTGGTTCCTCTGCCTCTTCTAAATCCAGCTTGCACTTCTGGGAGTTCTCAATCCACATACTGTTTGAGCCTTCCTTGTAGAATTTTAAGCATAACCTTGCTAGCGTGTGAAATGAGTGCAATTGTGCGGTAGTTGGAGCATTCTTTGGCACTGCCCTTCTTTGGGATTGGGATGTAAACTGTTCTTCTCCAATCTTCTGGCCACTGCTGAGTTTTCCAAATTTGCTGGCATATTGAGTGTAGCACCTTAACAGCATCATCTTTTAAAATTTTAAATAGTTCAGCTGGAATACCATCACTACCACTGGCCTTGTTATTTGCAGTGCTTTCTAAGGCCCATTTGACTTCACTTTCCAGGATGTCTGGCTCAAGGTCAGCAACCACACTACCTGGGGTGTACGAGACATCCATATCTTTCTGGTATAATTCCTCTGTGTATTCTTGCCACCTCTTCTTGATGTCTTCTGCTTCTGTTAGGTCCTTACCACTTTTGTCCTTTATTATGGTAATCTTTGTACGAAATGTTCCTTTCATATCTCCAATTTTCTTGAACAGATCTCTGGTTCTTCCCATTCTGTTGTTTTCCTCTATTTGTTTGCACTGCTCGTTTAAGAAGGCCTTCTTGTCTCTCCTTGCTATTCTTTGGAAATCTGCATTCAATTTCCTGTATCTTTCACTATCTCCCTCGCATTTTGCTTGCCTTCTCTCCTCCGCTATTTGTAAGGCCTCGTTGGACAGCCACTTTGCTTTCTTGCATTTCCTTTTCATTGGGATGGTTTTCGTTGCTGCCTCCTGTACAATGTTACGAGCCTCCATCCATAGTTCTTCAGGCACTCTGTCCAGCAAATCTAAATCCTTAAACCTGTTCCTCACTTCCACTGTGTATTCATAAGGGATTTGACTTAGATTGTATCTTACCGGCCCAGTGGTTTTTCCTACTTTCTTCAGTTTAAGCTTGAATTTTGCTATAAGAAGCTGATGATCTGAGCCACAGTCAGCTCCAGGTCTTGTTTTTGCTGACTGTATAGAGCTTCTCCATCTTTGGCTGCAGAGAATATAATCAATCTGATTTCGATACTGCCCATCTGGTGATGTCCATGTGTAGAGACGTCTCTTGTGTTGTTGGAAAAGCGTGTTTGTGATGACCAGCTTGTTCTCTTGACAGAACTCTATTAGCCTTTGCCCTGCTTCGTTTTGATCTCCAAGGCCAAACTTGCCAGTTGTTCCTTTTATCTCTTGATTCCCTACTTTAGCATTCCAATCCCCTATAATGAGAAGAACATCCTTCTTTGGTGTCACTTCTATAAGGTCTTGTAAGTCTTCATAAAATTGGTCTATTTCAGTTTCTTCAGCACCAGTGGTTGGTGCATAAACTTGGATTAGCTACTTTAAATGAATTCAAATCTCCAGTGGTACTAATGGAGCCTCTATAATCTTTGAGAATTCTTAAACAACAGGTTAGGTCCCTGCAGACTGAAGGTGGGCAAATGTTGTCCCCATCTTCAAAAAGGAAGTACGGTAACTACCAACCAGTTAGCTTGATGTTGATACAAGGAAAGGTCTTAGAAGAGTTAATTAAACAGTTGGCCTGTGAGCACTTAGAAAAGGATGCTGTGATTACTAAGACCCAGCATACGTCTCTCAAAAACAAGTCACACCAAAACACCAAACAAATCTCTTTCTTCTTCTCCTTTTGATAGCGCTACAAACTTGGTGGATCAGGGGAATGCTGTGGACATAGTGTATCTTGATTTCAGTAAGGTTTTTGACGAAGTCCCCCATGGATTTGTACCTGGTTGACTGACCAAATCCAAAGAGTGCTTGCTAATGGTTTCTCATCATCTCACTAAACATCAGGAAGGACTTTCTGATGATAAGAGCTGTTTCACTGTGGGATGGACTCCTTCAGAAGGTGATGGACTCTCCCTCATTTGAGGTTTTTAAGCAGAGGTTGAATGGCCATCTGTCATGGATGCTTTAGTTGAGATTCCTGCATGGTAGGAGGTTGGACTAGATGACCCCCAGGGTCCCTTCCAACTCTATGATTCTATGAAAATGATTTTGCCCTACTGCAACTACCTAGATGTTGGGTTAGAACAGTTATTTTGGAAATGGGTGGGATCACCAACTATTATCTTGATTTCATTCATCATTAGGGATATTTTTCCTGGTATTTTATTATGTTGTTAGCCACCTTGGGGCTTTTCCTTACACAGAACGGTGGAGCTATAAGGTTAAATAAATAAATTCTTACCTCTCCAACCACTTTTACATCTTCCCGGCCATACCAGTCAGGCTCGTATACTTCATGTAGAGACTCTGTAAGTTTCTTTGAAGCTTCTTGCATGCCTGAAATTTATGAGCACAGAGAACCCATTGTTGACAACTGCTGATGTCACAAATGGACTATGATTTCATCTTAGCTTAGCAACTGCCATTGCTGTAGTCAACAAGTATGCAAATTTTGTATATATGAAATCAGGTTAAAGATCAACCTCTGATTATCATTCATTTATTTAAATCATCATCATTATCACAGCTGAACATAAATTTCTACTAAAATTAGCAATAGCTTAGTAAAAATAAACTGATGTGGGTTTTTTGTTTGTTCCCTCCCTAATCTTTAACATTTCTAGTGTATCTCTTTCGTCTTAAAAATGTCTCAAGAGAAAATGTGTCAGCTCTGATAAAAATTTCACTTCTTTTAAACAATCCCCCTCCCCCATTTTTACAGGAAACTTTACTGAATTTGATGTTTTGTGTGCCGTGAGTGTGGAGACTTCAGATGATCTCAAGACCTGGTTATAATCAGGGAGCAGAAATAGGGAACCAGGGTAACATCAATAGCCCTCCTTTTAACAGAACTAGAAAGGAATAGTTGGATAAATTATCTCAAAACCAACCCACTTCACCCCACAGGGCAGCCTTTGCCAAACTTGTGTCTTCCAGTGGTTGACAGCTTCCCTCAGCTCTAGGCATTGGCAGATGGGAATTGTTAGTCCAAAACACCTGCGAGGCACTCAGTTGGAAAAAGATGCCATAAGGTATTGTAGGGATAATGGCTGGCACAAAACAGAACTTAGGGTGGACCTACATCTTACAAAGGATATAGCAGGCATAGGCAAACTCGGCCCTCCAGATTTTTGGGACTACAACTCCCATCATCCCTAGCTAATAGGACCAGTGGTCAGGGATGATGGCAGTTGTAGTCCCAAAACATCTGGAGGTCTGAGTTTGCCTGTGCCTGGGATAAAGGTTTGGGCTTGGGAATCAGAGGTGGGAACACTGTTTCTCTTTTAGTGCTAATTTGAGGAGGGGGTGGCACATGCTGGGGGAAACCAGCAGCTTGAAAGGGCTGCTTTACCCTTCCCTAGGGTGCTGAGATGCAAAAGAGGCACCTCTCATAGTTCAACAGAAGAGGGAATGTCAGCAGCTATAGCTTGCATGACCTGCTGCACCTGCTGATATTTGCTCTCCTACGCAACTTCTAAAGGTGCAGAAAGCCTTGTCTTCTTTTTACTGGGTCTTGCACAGACTCCTTGAGGCTATGTCAAAATAAGTTCGTTCCCCATCCAGGTTCTAAACAAGTAATAAGGTAGCTGGGGGAGAAAAGGCCTTGAACAGAGTCATTTGTATGGGAAAACTGGCAAGCACAGGATTCTTTCCCATGCAAGGATTTGGGAACACGTGGTTGCTGAGTTAATGCATAGTTCCATCTTCACACGGTACACTTCAATGAAGGTTTAAGGAGGAAGTTTGGCATATGCCCCAGTTGCCCCCCACTAGTTACAACATTTCACTACTTTAGCATGGGGATGGGATAGAATGCCACCAATCAGAGTCTTTTTTATTCAGTTCGCCCTCACCTGCCCCTCCAACACAGACTGGGGGCTCACAGAATAAGCACAACATAAACTGGCATTGGGGGGGCCACTAGGTGGCGCATCGGAAGATGGCTGACAATAACATCTCTCCGACCCACACGAGGTAATTTGGAGGCTATGATGCTGGGATGCTGGATGCAATAATCCTATACACGACTGTGACATGTTTGGGAAAGTCTTGCTCTTAAGTTTCGCTCCTGCACACAATACTGCACAAACAGTACTAAGACATTCACTCACCAGTTCAGCTCACATTGAGTTGAGGAAAACATTGTACCTGACTTGTTCTTAATGCATAGTTGACCACATCTACGGATGAATGCTATATCAATCACTAGCAAAAGTTTAATTAGGAGGTCTTCATGCCTGTGTAATTCTGTGCACCCTTTCCCAGCCTTTAATCCACTGGTGATTAATGTAATCTTTGCTTTGTACTTGTGTTAACCAATCAGCAATAAGCACATATGTGGCAATGCTGTAATATTCAATAAAAGGGACTCCCCGAGACTTGCTCGAGAGATGCCTCCCAGATGACACTCGCTACCTGTCTGTCGTTATTTCAACCCAACATCTGGTGACCCCGACGTGACAGATCCCTCACACAGCCAAACCCCTGTACTTCACTCGACTGGAAAAGTCTCAGCGCGCTACTTCGTGAGTATGGGGGGGGGAAATTGACTAAATTCCAAAAAGAGCATGCCAAGGAGCTACTCTATCTCGTTAGACAGCGGGTGGCGGGTGTTCATATTTCTTTAAAAGAAATTGAACAATTGCTATGTGAGATTGCTTGCCAATGCCCTTCTTATCCAGAGGCTGGCTCTTTGGAGGTAGAAACTTGGCAAAAGATTGGAAAAACTCTTTTCGCAGAACCGAGGGCTCCGATTCATTGTCTGCTTACTTGGCAGAAGTGTGCAGACGCCGTCGCTAGATTAGGACCTCAGGCATCTCCGACGGCACCTGCTCTTTTGTCAGTTGCAGACAATCCCCCACCTTACCCCAAGATTTTACCTCCATTGCAACCTTGCCAGCCCCTCCCTACGCCTCAGCCCACATCCACCCCCCCATCCCTCCTTCGCCTGCCCCAGCCCCTGCGTGCTCTTCTACAGGAGCTGTGCGCGCCGCGCTTTCTTTAGCTAGGCAGAAAGGGCTCCTGTCCTTAGAGGAAGAGTCTGAATGGGCTGGGGAAATGCCATCTGCTTTCCCTATCTCCTATACCAACCCAGGAACTGCTCAACAACAGGTGTTGTACGAGGCACTTCCTTATTCTGTCATGAGGGAACTAAGGAGAGCCATTGCTGATTCTGGTTTAAAATCCTCCTATGTGATAGGGATGCTGGAGGGGATAGCAAGCGGTTACACAATGCTACCCCAAGATTGGAAAGATTTGATGCGCATGCTTTTATCTCCAGCGCAATATGTAGTTTTTGAAAGTGAATTTAAGCATAATGCAGCAGCCCTGGCTGATCCGCAGCATACAGCCAATCAACTCTTTGGTGCTGGTCCGTATGATAATATACCAGCCCAGGCGACACTAACACCTTTGCATTTCAGTCGCACCGCGACCTGTGTGCAACGCGCCTTTCGGAAAGTCCCTGTCTCAGGGCAACCACTGAGCTCCTTTGTTAATATTAAGCAACAACATTCGGAACCCTACCATCAATTTATAGATAGGTTGAAAGAATCAGTCACTAGGCAGGTTGATAACACTACAGCCCAAAATGAATTGATGAAAAAATTGGCTTTTGAAAATGCAAACACCGACTGCAAAAAGGCATTGCAGTCAGTTATACATCGCCCTAAATATGACCTGGCCGATATGATTCAAACTTGTGCAGAAATTGGAAGCCAGAGTCATGCGATGTCCTTGCTTGCCGGTGCCATCCAAGCTGGCAATAAGCCAACAGGCAATTGCTTCAACTGCAAGCGCCCAGGTCATTTTGCCAAACAATGCAGAGACCCTGGCGGATAATAGCCCCATCTTCGTCAAAAAAAGAAAAGTAAAGTGGGAAATGGAGATTTGTTTCTGTGTCTCATTTCCTGCCTTAATATAAATTCCATGATAGTGCTCGTTTTCAGTGTTTTGTTTTTGCCCCTCTCTGCTTCTGCTCCTAATAGCGGTGATTCCACACCAATTAATGTGTGGGAATCTTTTGCAAAAACCCTCAATGTTTCATCCTTTTGCCTAACTCAGCAGGTATCAATAGGTGAAATCCTTGGCTCCTGCCTCATCCCTGTTTGCCATGACCCTCTCGATTTGCAAAATGATACCTGGTTTTATTCATCCTTACCTCAAAATGATTCTCTTCGCACCCTTGGTTATTCTGGTTACCATAACTGGGGTAACCAAGTGCGCAGACGCCCATCTCTAGCCATTGATTTGTTGACCCCATACGTGGCCTCTTTTAATATCACTTGCGCCCGTATGGTCAATTGCACAAAGCCCAACTGTGTGACAATGGGCAAGGATAATTTCAACTGCTCTGATTATGTAAATATTTCCTACGTATATAAATATACAGAGCTGCCTGAAGGCTGGTTCTGGTCGTGTCCAGGCTACACATTCAATTATATTCCAGCAAATATTAGCCATGGCACACCTTGCTGCTTAAGCCGTTTGTCTATCATATTACCCAAGAAGCATCATTTATCCCACTCTCGATATCGACGCTCTGTGGAATTGACTAATGATTGTGATGATTCTGTTTCTCTCCCTAGCAGATCTGAATATATTTCTCTAGCTGTCTCTCTTTTAGGAGTCCCTGGATTGGCTGTACGGAATAGCAGGAATATTAACTCTTTAGCTTGCTCTGCAGCAAAAGCCTTGAATTCTACTTCACAAGCTCTTCACCTTTTGAGTAAAGAACAGAGTGAATTGCGTCACGGACTCTTACAGAATCGCGCTGCAATAGATTATTTGCTAATGCTTCATCATTATGGTTGTGAACAAATGGATGGCATGTGCTGTTTTAATATTACGGACAATTCCAAAGCTATTCAAGCACAAATTTCTCGTTTGCAAAATCTCACACATCACATCAAACAGGACGTTGGACTTTCTGGCCTATGGGATTCGTTTACCCAGTGGGCTGGTTACCAAATATGAATTGGCTTCACAATCTTTTTCAATATGCTATTATCATAATATGTATATTAATTTTGCTATGTTGCTTCATCCAGTGCATCCCTGGTCTCATACGCCTTTGGTCTCAGTGTTTTTCTCCTCCTCAGCCACCCAATAAAATTATTGCCGCCTACTTTGCGAAATGGCAGCACCAACAGTAGACATTAGGGGAGATGTGGGCAGAATTATCTTGGGCATGCGCTGGCAAACCACGTATCCCGAGGTATTTTTTGCCCCATTCACCCTGAACTCACATAACAACATCGGTGGGCGGAATTATTTTGGGCATGCGCTGGCAAACCACGTATCCCGAAGTACTTTTGTCCCACTCACCATTAAATAAATAAAGAAAGGGGGAGATGCTGGGATGCTGGATGCAATAATCCTATACACGACTGTGACATGTTTGGGAAAGTCTTGCTCTTAAGTTTCGCTCCTGCACACAATACTGCACAAACAGTACTAAGACATTCACTCACCAGTTCAGCTCACATTGAGTTGAGGAAAACATTGTACCTGACTTGTTCTTAATGCATAGTTGACCACATCTACGGATGAATGCTATATCAATCACTAGCAAAAGTTTAATTAGGAGGTCTTCATGCCTGTGTAATTCTGTGCACCCTTTCCCAGCCTTTAATCCACTGGTGATTAATGTAATCTTTGCTTTGTACTTGTGTTAACCAATCAGCAATAAGCACATATGTGGCAATGCTGTAATATTCAATAAAAGGGACTCCCCGAGACTTGCTCGAGAGATGCCTCCCAGATGACACTCGCTACCTGTCTGTCGTTATTTCAACCCAACACTATGATGGGGGTAATTAGCCTCCTTAACCCCCCCAGGATTGTGGGGGGGACGGCCCTTGCCTGCTGTGCCCTATACCACCCCCGAATTTGTGGGGCACTAGGCACAAAGCCCTCCTGTGGGATTCCGGCACTCCTTGATGCTGTCTCTGATCCGCGCCTCTAGTTGCAAGAATCTTCAAAAGAAACAATTTGGACGAGATAAATTGCACATACTTCAAGGAAAAGGGGGGAGTAAAGACTGCTGACAGAAGAGATCTCTGATAACAAGGCAAGAATAAAATATGAAAAGATACGTCAAGATACGGTACGGCAAATGACTGAGGGGGGAGGGGAAAAAAAACCTGCCTTCCTTTTTCTTATGTGATTTAACAAGAATCCCCTCCCCTAATGAGTCAGAAATGTCGCTTTAAGGACTTAAGCTGTGGATTTAAGGCTGTGTGGAGATAAACTTTCGAACCAAAGCAATGTTTCAAGACGAAGCTGGAAAGTTAAGAGTTTTGGAATGACGCAGTTAAAAATGCCGTCGCCATCTTGGGAGGCATTGTTGGAGCTCTTGTGTCTGGGAGGAGAAAGAGAGAAATAGAGCTGTTTACATATCGTGGATTAACTCCTCTGTGGGACTTAAGAGCGACAAATGCCTGATTTATGATGGAAAGAGCAATGTTATCTTCGAAGGAGATATATGGAAACCATCTGGACTTAGATTGGAAGAACAGGAAATTCACACAGGATTATTATATTTGCTTATTGGCTTAAGGAGACTAACAGAAGAGATCGTAAAAGAAAAAGAGAAATTATATGAACAAGATATGATGTGGAAACACCAAGATAAGACTGGATAGAATTATGAACTTTGTCTGGACTGATTGGGACTGATTTGGACACTAACGCAGTAATAAGAAGATGATTTGAATCCCCCTTTGGATCTTGAAGTATGGGTTCCCCCCAACAAAATTTAAAAATTTGGCTTTGTAATTTGGAATTTATGTGATGTGATTTAATTTGATGTGATTGGCCAGTTAATAAAAATGATTTAAAAAACAACAACATAAACTGGCATTAACTATTGGCTCCTGTCTCCTAGGGATCCTGGGAATTAAACTTATGTGACAGACATCAGACCTGTGTTCACATGGCAGTTTGTTCCATTTCCTCAGCATTTCCCTAACTGTTGATTTCTGCGAATTTAGTGTCTGTGTTATTTGCTTCCAGAAGAAAATCCATTTGTAAATAACAGAAATGAGAACTAAACTGAAAAATGATGTCTCCACCATTTTGCTTTCAAGTCTACGAATAACTATCTGTGCATAGTCACAGAGAAGTTATAATTAGTTAAAGATAATTTATTGCAGAATTACATAGAGAGCTTTCTCCCCTTCCATAATGAATGCAGCCGAGTACACCAAACTAGGGTGGTTTTCACCATGCTTTACTCCCCAGGAAGAATGCTTTTCTCCATTTTCCACATTGCTGCAATCAGTGCAGGTAGCAGAAACAAATGAGAAAGCATGACTGAGCATAAATGAACTATAGTAGAGCTCTTCAGTTGCTTAAAACACACACACAATCAAACACACACACACACACACACACACACACACACGACAAAAGCAATGTTCATCCTGACCTATTCTGAGCAAGTACTCTTCAACCCTGAGCAGAATGAACCTACAACAATGAAATGGAAAATGTATTGACTTTTATAGGTTTACAATATGGGCGGTCCTCATGCAATGGTCTCTAGCAGTGGCGGACTTTGGGCTTTAAAATTTCAGTAGCGCCCTCTGTGATGCTAAAATTTGGTGGCGACTCACACCTTTTGTTGTTGTCATTGCTGCAGCGTCCCATGCAGCTTATCACACACACACACCCAAATCCGCCTCTGTCTCTGGGATGGAGCTTCTAATGTGGAGAATGCACAAATCATTGCTAAAATTTGTGTAGGTACGGCAGCCTTTTTCAAGCTACGATGACCAGGTATTGAGAGCCTCGTTGCGATCCGCAATGCGAAGGCATGATTCATCCAGGCTGGAGTTCCCACACACTCCCAAAGGGCATTGCACAGAGCCTGTCAGCTGTACAGAAAAGCCTACACAGGCTGCTGTGCAGAACACCCAGACAATTTGTCGTGTCTTGACTGTTGGCCCTACACAATCCTGGAGCTAACTGCATCAGGGCCCCCAGCTGTACCACCAGACCTTGTAAATCCACTACATTTTATTACAAAACTCATTTCCTGGATCACTACCATAAAGTCTTGGAACAGTGGATGAATAGCAGAAGGGGAATACTGAAGGGGGAAGGGGGACATAAATGGCGTATCTGAGAGTTATCAGTGGATTATAGGAATTTTATTACAGAGAATGGGGAACTGCATCTATTGGTCTAAGGCTAAAGACAGTCATGTGACACTTCGAGGCAAGTCAAGAAAACCACCATGCTTTGTGTGTATGTATACACACAAGAGTGCAGGATGAGGTCAAGTGTTTTTAAAAGTGTCATTAATTTAAGTGGATATGAAACTGACTTATTGGTATCAGCATCAACAACAACACGCAGAGATACCACTCTTCTAGTGCTCAACGGCCATCATAGCAGCTTACAGTCAAGAAGAAAAGATACAAATCAACAAGTTAATTAATATAATTATAGAGCATTCGTAATAAAATAGAAACCAGAGATGATAAAAATCAAATGTGAGCTCATTAAATTATATGTCTCATATTGCAAATGAACTTACAGAGAGCATGCCCTCACATTATATAGAACAACACTGGGACAAGGGGGCACATTATCAAATCTTGAGCAGATTAGTTAAATTAGGTTCTTTGCTCTGAGGTTGTTTTTTTCCATTACTGCCACAGTGGTAGATAAATTAAATGAAACAAGTTCAGAGATAAGTCAGAACCAGACATGAAAGAATAAGCAATTAATATGTAGAACCAATTTCTGAAACAGTATTATTTGCTGCTAGTTAGCTGAATCATTCCATTTAATAAGCAGATACTAGAAATATTTATGGCCAGATCTCAAGGCAGCAAGAAAAAATATAAAGCTGTTTCACTCCAAGTCAGACCACTGACTCATTAAGCCCAGAATTATTACTCAGACTGGCAGCAATTATCCAGGATGCATTGCTGTTGCTCCAAAAGCAGATCAAACAAAACAAAACCTATATTAAAAGCCAGGCAACCAAAAAATAGTTATTTGGGCACATCCAATTATATATTTACATATTTACACCTCTCCCAAATCAAAACTAGTGGCTGCAACAGTTTCTACACCTCATTTAGTTCCTCTTGACAAAACTGCACAGCGAAAGAGCGTGAACAAGAGGATGGAATCATCTCATCAAAGATGGGATCTCAAGAAGGCCATACTTTGGAGAGCTTTGCCCTTATATTTGCCCTTAAAAATATTGCAGCTGTTTATTTCATCCATTTATAAACCCGTCCTTCATCTAGCATTCAAAAGCAAACATAAAACTTATCAAATGCAAGTTAACAAACTAGGACACTTGTGAAGCTGACACTGCAAACCTTTTTCCAGCTCCTCAGACTGTAGTTTGGGGGAAGCCAACATGCTACCCTGCAAAGGTATGGATGACAACTCCCTAATTCTCCCCACTACCCTATCAAAAAAGTCTTCCTGAAACTTTGGCTGTTCATACTTGGCCTACTTGTTGAAAAAGAATCTGATTGCCATGTGCACACACTCTAGTCTAAAGTAGAATTCAGCTACCTGGTTGATTAAAGTGCATTTCTTCTTATCCTAAACCTAGAGTAGATTCCAGTTTTTATTTGGTTAGATAGCACAGACAAAACTGATGTGCGGGGAGGGAGCACTGCACTAAAGAGTTATGGATGTTCAGCTGTTTAGTAACAAGATTGGCGTTTCTCATTATGCTGATCATGGCAGCCCATGTAGGCTAGCAGCCGCATTCTTCCAAGTGAATGAGTTTAGCAGGGCCGGCCTGCCTATTAGGTTGGCTGAAGCAGCTGCCTTGGGAGGTAGAATCCCATGGGGTAATGCCACCCACCTGACCCTGCTACCAGGGTTGTGTGGCTGTGGCAGCTGCAGTGGCTTCTTCCAGCAAGACCTTGCCAAAATTCCACAAGATCTCATGATAAACTCGCTGGAAGAAGGCGCTGCTGCTGTGAAACCCCAGTAAGTGAGGCTTCATCGGGGGGGGGGGGGGGCAGACCTTTTCACTTCGCCTCAGGCGGTGAAACAGGATGCGAAGGGTAACCCCTGGCATTTAGTCATCTGCCATGACACTGTGGCACCTGGAAAAAGCAACTGTCCAGAACAGGGGTCAGCAAACTTTTTCAGCAGGGGACAGTCCACTGTCCCTCAGACCTTGTGAAGGGCCGGACTATTTTTTTGGGGGGGGGGTGAACGAATTCCCATGCCCCCAAAATAATCCAGAGATGCATTTTAAATAAAAGCACACATTTTATTCATGTAAAAACACCAGTCAGGCCCCACAAATAACCCAGAGATGCATTTTAAATAAAAGGACACATTCTACTCATGTAAAAACACGCTGATTCCCAGACCGTCCACAGGCCGGCTTGAGAAGGCCATTGGGCAGAATCCGGCCCCTGCGTCTTAGTTTGTCTACCCATGATCCAGAAGCAACCTAACTGTACATTATAAGATCTACAAAACAAACGATTCATTTGAACTTTTAAAATTTGCAGCGAAAATTAAAATTAAAAATAAAAGATGCATTTTAACTGCAATTACCTTTAATGGCAGCTAAATATCCCCGGAGCTCTTTCTGGAGTCTGGTACCTTCTGCCTGAAAAGCAATTAAAGAAGCAATGTCATATCACATATGCAACACAGTGGAACAAACGTGGATCTATCAGAGAGATGAAGTGCATTCCCATATCTCTAAATAATTAGCCCTCCGCATGCAGCATTTTCTTTAAATAAGAACACTAAGAAAGAAACACCAATGCTGTTCTTCCACTTTAAGTACAAACAAAATTTCAGAAGGTATCTGCTGAGCAAAAGAGTAGTATAGCTGGTGTCTACAGCAAAGAAAGAATTCTAGACAGTTGAAACAAACAGCAGATAACATGGTTGTTGCCTGAAAGGAAAGCTGGCTCAAAAGATCCTGCCTCAGCACCCACTGTAAGACTAGATGAACTTCTGATCTCCTACCAGCCTCACAGCTCCATGACTCTAATGCGCCAACCCACATCTTACTGAGTTGAATTTTCAGGGAAGCTTTGAGGAACTGGAATCTGAAGAAGTGTCCAGAGCCACAGAGCCAGAAATACTAAATTTCAGCTCAGAACGTGCCTGCTCCATGTGACAAGCCACAAGGGATGCAATCTGTGTGTCATCCTGGCCACTAGGGCTTCCTGGGCAGGTAGAGCTACAAAAGGCTTCCTGTCTGCACTGGTTCTTTGCCTGGCGAACGACGGTCTCCCTGGCTCTGGTGTGCCTGCCTTGATCTCCTGACACAACGCCTGGTTCCTGGCTCCCAGCTCCACTCCGGCAGTTGCTCCCAGCTCAGCCCTGACAAAAAGCAATGCAGAAAAAATGTGGGAGTGCATATTGCAACTTCTGCAAAAAGCAGAGAAAGGGATGGGAATCCACTGAAACTTCTCATGTGCTGCAAGCTACATCTATTATGAATTCCACCTGCCTATATCAAAGGAGTATTAACAAAAGAAAGAGGCTCTTGTCAAAAGTCCTTAAGGAGACCTTTAGAGTCAGAAAGCTCTTCTTCATGATACGCTGAATATACTGTGTAATTATGAAAGGCCTACAGACCCATTGCTGGCTGCCTGATAACCTTTAAATTATTCCTTTGAAGCTACTGTAAAGGTGTCAGATTGTAGTCAGAATTTTGCCTGGGGATCTTACCTACACTACAAAAGCATACCCTTTAATCAGCATGAAAAGAAAAAACTTCATTAGCACAAGAAAACACACACACACACACACTGAGGGATGTCCATCTGTAAACTGGGAAATCAGACACATGTTCATTAAGATGGCTGTTATGAAGGTTGAACAGGTTTATATTCCACATAAATGGGACACATTAGCATACAGCAACACACCATAAAAGAATAAAAATTCACAATTTAGTTTGCAATTTACCAAGATAGGACCTAACTCTGCTTTCATATCTATGGGGCAATGGGTCGTTCCCTTCCATGACCCCAAATGGATGTTCCCCAAGTGGATCCAACAAGCAGTGAACTGTCAGATTTTTTAATTTAATGCCTCCTAGTAAAAGAGAAAACCTTGGGGACAGTCTGAGCCACACAGTCCTGATTTATTACCATTGCTTCTCTTGTCAGTCTTAAGAACTGCTGATTTGGGAGTGTTTTAGGCGAGGGTAAGACTAATTTCTTAAAGAACCTGAGCACTATCCACCTCAATTGTACATATCTTTGTGGGCATTTTTCCTAATATGTGCCCCAATACAATGCATTTTTGCTATTTTCACTAAAAAGCATGCGTTTTTGCACACATTCAGCTCGCAGAACTGAACTGCGAAATCAGAGAAGTGCAATTGTCCATAGAGTTTTGGTTAACATATTGAACCTCAGTACCACACTGATACCTATGGTGGCATATTCTCTTCCACGTTCCTGCTCAGAGTCGAAGGACAGAGAGCAGCTGCTGTTTCTAGCGATACTGCTACCATGCACTTAATTCTCCAAGTGGGCAAGCAGCAACCGCAAGGAAAAGCAACCAACCGACAGTCCTCTGCCTGTCTCTGGGTGGTGGTGGAAATTTTGCCCTGAGAGTCTGGGGTGGATAAGCTTCCCTGAAACATAGGATTACTCCTAACAGCCCTTACAGGGGAGTGTTGGGGTACAGTCCATGTGGGGTCACACGGAAGTCAAAGAAGCTTGGCCTGTATCTCCCATGAAGCTTAGAGGGCATTGTGGGTGACATGTAGACATTCCATAGCAAATAGGTAAAGGATCTAGTGTGGTGTAGTGGTTAAGAGCGGTGGACTCATAATCTGGTGAACCAGGTTCGCTTCCCCGCTCCTCCACATGCAGCTGCTGGGTGACCTTGGGCTAGTCACACTTCTTGAAGTCTCTCAGCCTCACTCACCTCACAGAGTGTTTGTTGTGGGGGAGGAAGGGAAAGGAGAATGTTAGCCGCTTTGCGACTCCTTAGGGTAGTGATAAAGCGGGACATCAAATCCAAACTCTTCTTCATCCATGACAAACTGACAGAGCAAAGTCTGAAAGCTTTAGCTCCTACAATTCCCTCCAGCATTGGTTACCCATGTTGCCTTACAACAGGGATGGGGGAACCTCTGGCTCTCCAGATGTTGCTGGATCACAAATCTTATCAGCTCCAGCTAGCATGGCCAACAGCCGAGGGCAATGGGTGTTACAGCCCAGCAACTATCCAAAGGGCCACAGGCTCCCCATTCCTGCCTACAACTTTACATGCAAACAGACATAAAAAGCTTATAAAAGCCAACCGTCATCAACATCAAAGAATCTGACCTCTTGCCTTTTGAAGTTCAGAACATACTCTTCAAACTGTTCATCTTTTGTTTCATCAGCTTTCCCCAGCTTCTGAAGCACCTACGAGATAGAAGGAAATAACAGAGTCTTACCTCGGAGCAGAGCACTCAAAATCTCGGCAGAACAATGATGTTACTTTAACCCCCTCCATTCATTATTTGCTCGTAACATTTATTATTCTTATATTTCAAGCCTGCTGCGCACCACAATGCAACACTGATCCCAAATGCACGTCCTTGAGTCTGCTGTTTGAAAACCTAAACCCCAAGTGGGGAGTAGAGATTCCAAATCACAGAGCCATTTTCTGTGCCTCTGTGTGGGCGGCTAGAAACATTTTCAGAGTCAGCAAGGGTCTTGTCCTGCTTTTATGAAGCGATAGATCTTCCTGTCGATGAACAATCCCAGAGGTTCCATTGCAGCAAAGTGTGGGAGAGCTTCGGAACAATAACCTCTGTCTCAGCGCATGGTGTTAAAACCCATACTTGATTAGGCCTCCCCCTACATGTTAAAGTTCATTATACACGGCAGTGATCAGCAGTATTCTAATTTGTATGGAATTTTAAACACACAGTAATGGAGAAAGTGAAATGTTTGAAATTGTCTGACTTCTAATGAGGCATGAAATCACCTTCAGCTTAGTTTAGAGCTAGCAGTACATAACATTGGACATAAAACAGTGTTATGAAAAAGCTTTATTAATAAAAAATAAGGCAGGAAGAAACAAGAGGGACTTTTAACAAAATACTGAGATCTTGCCCTAGGAAGAGACTAATGAATAAGATAACCTTTTGTGAAAGTTAAGAGATGTGGTTATGGATTATTCTGCAGGTCTCATGAGAATGCACTGAGGAGATGCATTACATATGTATAGACACAAGCAGCACAAAATTAAAGCATGAGTTTCCTACATGATGGATTCATTTGGGTACAGAATTATCTACTCCATGTTTCCATCAAAACAGAGGACCATTTAAGCCAGGCTGGAGATACCTCTCCCTCCAGATATTGCTTGACTACAGTTCCCAGCATTCTTGATTCCCAGCCGGCAGATGAGAGTTGGAGTTCAACAGCTCAGCCAGTAAGAGCACAAGACTCAATTTCAGGGTCGTGGGTTCAAGCCTCACATTGGGCAAAAGATCCTGCATTGCAGGAGGCTGGACTCTCGCTGTCCCTTCCAACTCTAAAGCTCAATGATTCAATGAACTTTTGGAGCACTGCAGATTCTCTACCCTTGATCATTGGTCCCCAACTGGTGGGTCATGACTCACAACTTCATTTTGCTCCGACCAATGGTAGGCCTCATCAATGGTGCTACCACTATTTTCTGTTTCTTGGTTTAGGGTTACTTATGTCTTCAAGAGAAGGAGAAGAGGGTGGGGGAGAGAGAGAGAAAGGAGATAGCCAGGTATATAGCTTAATATATAGCTATATTTTGCTTAATGGATTTCAATTCTCTGTTTTTTCTTTTTGATTTTTCTTTTTTTCTTTTTTGTATTTTATCTTTTCTTGTCTAAAATGAGGGTTTTTTCTGATTTTTCTTGTTGTATTTCCAAAAACTTTAATAAATATCTTATTTAAAAAAAGGAGATAGCCAGGTATATAAAGGTAAAGGTAAAGGGACCCCTGACCATTAGGTCCAGTCGTGGCCGACTCTGGGGTTGCAGCGCTCATCTCGCTTTATTGGCCTAGGGAGCCGGCGTACAGCTTCCAGGTGATGTGGCCAGCATGACTAAGCTGCTTCTGGCGAACCAGAGCAGCGCACGGAAACGCTGTTTACCTTCTCGCCGGAGCGTTATCTATTTATCTACTTGCACTTTGAGGTGCTTTTGAACTGCTAGGTTGGCAGGAGCAGGGACCGAGCAATGGGAGCTCATTCCGTCGTGGGGATTCGAACCGCCGATCTTCGGATCAGCAAGTCCTAGGCTCTGTGGTTTAACCCACAGTGCCACCCGTGTCCCTAGCCAGGTATATACGAACATTTAAAAGCTGGCTCCCTAAAAGGTCACAATCTGAAAATGGGGAAGACTACAGATTAAACATCTAAGTGGCCTTAGACATGTTGCTGAAGGCCGTTCAGCATTTGATGAGAACGTATGCCATTTAAGCGTATTTCTGCATGAAATCAATGTAAAATATGAATGCCCTTGAAGGCTCTATGTGTTCTCAGTGTTTGGGCTAAGTGCACTTAAGTCTCCCCACAGCAAACTCTGGGTTATCCCTAGTCAAGCTACATGGGCCAAACAGATGCCCTTGTGAAGTCTAATGGGATTAAGGATAGGGTGGCAGCAACCTGCTAATGTGATCACAAGCAGTCTGGGAGCAAAGCTTTGTTCTCTTGGCAACAGATGCAAGAGCAGGAATAAAGGAGAATGCAGCTGGGTGCAAATGGTGATGTATTTCCACAGCTAACTCCTCCATATACAAGCAGCTGCCAATAAGCTGGGAGCGGAGATGGGAAAAGTCAGACCATCAATGTCATGTTATGCTTTCTTTATTACTAGGCATTACAGAGGAGAGAAAAAGCAGATTTTGGGTGGGCATGGGGTGCTGCTCTTGGTAGCAGCCATGCATCTGTTACAACATCTGGCTTTGCCTCACTTGGAGAAGCAACATAAAAGCATTATTATTTGATTTTGAATGGTTTGACGTACTACTGGGCAGGCTGAGTAAACGGAATCCTTGTTTTGCGCATCTGGAATAAACTCAGAATTGGGATGTGACATGTTCTTCCTTCAGAAACACCACACGCAAGTGAGTCTCCAATTACAGGCTTTGTCCAGTGGATTTCCTCATTAACGGTAAATATAAAAAACACCACGTTCCTATACAGTAGCCTTTTTCATTTTCCCAGTTTGCAACCAAGCAGAAGTTTCCCAAGATGGCTCTGGAAATAAACCAGGTCACATGGACATGGAGAGCATTCCACTTCCTTTGCTCTCCAGCCTCCAAATTCCTGCGTCAGCAGAAACTCGGCAAGGTGGATTTGGGTTACTATCTACATGGTTCACGCAGAACACTGAGCAATGATCCCCATGGCAACCAAGCCATGTGATCTTGCCCTTTGTTAAGGGTGTCTTTTTAAAAAACAACAACACAGAGTTTCAGTTTCAAATCTGTATAAATCCAGCAGTAGCTCTGCAGCAGCAAGGAGGCCAGACAGGACTTGTCACAGCTGCAGGAAGGGTGCGTGTCTGTGGGAAGTCCCAGCGGGCAGGCCACAGAATACTGGGGATGGTCCCCTCCTTGAATTTTTGGACAGAAACATAACTCAGAACAATAAATGCAGCAAAGCACAAGCTCCTTCCCTAGGTAGCCACAGACTCATAGCATTGTAGCGTTGGACTGTCAATGGAGGAACCTTTTTGCCCAATGCGAGGCTCAAGCCGACGACCCTGAGATGAAGTGTCTCATGCTCTGCCGACTGAGCTATTCCATCAATGTCAGGCAGTTACTAAAAAGAAATCAGGAGGGTGCAGCATACATGAACGTTGAGTGAGAACGTTATATTGGTCTGGAGGAAAGAACACGTTGGGACACAACACCCAAGCACTAAAGGAAACCGACCTTCCAAGGTGACCAAATTGCTTTTCCAATCCTATGCACAATTTAGTTTTGTGGAGCACTGATTCAAACACTTTCTGCTGGGAAAGGGACAAAGCTCACTAGTAGAGCACCTGCTGCCTTGCATGGTAGAAAATTCCCTGTTCAATCCCAGCATATTCAGGTAGGGCTGGAGAGATTCCCTGTTTGAAATCCTGAAAAACCACTGCTAGTCCATGTTTACACTGCTGAGCTAGATGGACCCAGTGGTATTATAATGGGGTATTATTCCCAGGAAGCACTGGCTCAGGTTATTAAGTGGAAGCAGAGGCAATGGCTCCAATATCATCAATTGTATGAGACATTCAGAGTAGACAAAAGAAAAGGATTTGCAACAGAACCATCTAGACTAGAGAATGACCTGATTAACTCAAAAGAAAAGACACTTTCTAAAATGTACCAACTCCTCCTTGAATGGGAAGTCAAGGAGGAGGAGATAAATTCTGTCTTTGATTATAATATCTTAATGAAGGATTGGGGAAACCTCTGGAAAATTAATATGAAATTCACTGCTTGCTACACACTGAGAGAATTTTTTTTTAATGCAGTATCGTTGGTACAGGACCCCTTTAAAATTATCCAAAATGTACAAAAATGTATCAAATAAAAGTTGGAGATGTGGAGAAGCAGTGGGATCTATGCTGCATATGTGGTGGACATGCAAAAAAAATTAAGGAATTCTGGGATGAAATATATATGGAACTTTAAAAAATGCTTAAGGTTGTGTTTATATATATAAAAAAACCCCAGAGGCTTTCCTTCTTGGAATATTAGGTCCTGGCATTCCAAAAAATGCAAGGGAACTATTTTTCTACGCGACAGTGGCCACAATAATTTTAATAGCCTCAAACTGGAAAGAAAGGAAAATACCATCAAAGTCGGAGTGGCAACATAAACTACCGTATTTTTCGCTCTATAAAACACACCAGACCACAAAACTCACCTAGTTTTTGAAGGAGGAAAACAAGAAAAAAAATATTCTGAATCTCAGAAGCCAGAACAGCAAGAGGGATCGCTGCGCAGTGAAAGCAGCAATCCCTCTTGCTGTTCTGGCTTCTGGGATAGCTGCACAGCCTGCATTCGCTCCATAAGACACACACACATTTCCCCTTACTTTTTAGGAGGGAAAAAGTGAGTCTTATAGAGCAAAAAATACGGTAATGGAATATGCAGAGCAGGCTAAGATATCAGGAAAAGTAAGAGACCATGCAATCAAGTATTTTTTAATAAATGGGGTCTATTTAAAAGTTACATTAAAGATTGTAACAGTATGAAGTCTTTGGCAGCCTTTGAATAACTTCTGTAATCCACTGAATAAGCTTAAGAAAGTACATTATCTTTGATAAGTAATTATTAAAAATAGAAATGAATAATGCGCTAGATAAATACATATCTAAGCTACATGGAATTGGCAGAAAGTCATTGGAACCAAAAGAAGACTGTGATAAAGTATAACATATATTGATAATTTGTTTGTTGTTCATTTTTTACTATGGATAACTTTGATTTTGTGTTGTTATTTTTTTTTAAGTTCAATAAAGCAATTTAAAAGCAAAAAAGGAAAATAGAAAAAGGTGGAAGCAGAGACAACATTCACCCAGAGAGAGGAGTCTGAAAGGCTAAAGGATAGGAGAAGACATATCAGGCAAGACAGTAAAAAGAGCTCCCTAAGAGCCAGCTTTCTCAGGCTGTCTACTTTGGAAAGGATGGGGTTTCTAAACAATGGGCAATTGGTGGCAAACAAGTCACCCTTTTAGGTTTGAAGTGCTTTTGTTAAAGAGTATGAACATAATCCCATCCCAGTCTGAAGGTTCCTATAGGATGCTCTGCCAATAGAGATTCAGGCAGGTGCCTTCTGTTTTAACCTTTAAGCACCTACTAGAATACCTCCTGGGACATGGGTGGCGCTGTGGGTTAAACCACAGAGCCTAGGACTTGCCCATCAGAAGGTTGGCGGTTCAAATCCCCACGACGGGGTGAGCTCCCGTTGCTCGGTCCCTGCTCCTGCCAACCTAGCAGTTCGAAAGCACGTCAAAGTGCAAGTAGATAAATAGGTACCGCTCCGGCGGGAAGGTAAACAGCATTTCCGTGCGCTGCTCTGGTTCACCAGAAGTGGCTTAGTCATGCTGGCCATATGACCCAGAAGCTGTACGCCGGCTCCCTTGGCCAAGAAAGCGAGATGAGCGCCGCAACCCCAGAGTCGGCCACGACTGAACCTAATGGTCAGGGGTCCCTTTACCTTTAGAATCCCTCCTGACTACCATTGTTCTATAAGCTTAGAGCTGTTGTGCATGAAACCCACCCAGCACAAAAGTTGGATTGTTAATAGCACTGTGTTGCTGGACAATGCTATACCCTCTCACAGACTTGAGAGCCCTGCCAGTTACTCCGAATTAGGCTGCTCACACTGGATGCAATCAGATTTACTCTAAATTCATTGATTATTTTGCTCTCTGGGCCTTCTAAAAGTTCTGCCAGTCTTAATCCAAATCATTGCCAATGTTGTTTTGAGATGTACTAAATTTAATTGCATATTTTTTTCCTACAAGCAATCCTTCCACACAAGTCTGTTTAGAATATAAATTTGAGGGACCCAAACATGGTTTTTTTCATTGTACAAGAGGGAAAATATCCATAGTTAACACTTGAATTAGAAAGTCCACAGTTTGATGTAAATGAAAAAGCCACAGCAAAATATCAAACAATCCAATCCAAGTCCATCCTGTCCTATATTTGGGGGAGGGGGAGGAAAGGGAACAGGGCCACTAACAAAACTCACCTCTTTTCAATCTTTGGGAAAATAGTAAAATAGAATACTGCTCTAGTGAAACCATATGTTCAGTTGGGCTTTCCATATTACTATGTATGTTTTTAGCAGCTCATTAACAAAGTAATTGCCAATGAATCTGCTCTACTGATAGCTATCAGAGATTCCAGCTCACAATGATAATCAGGAAAGGGTGTGTGTGTGTGTGTGTGTGTGTGTGTGTGTAAGTATTAAAAACTTCAGGGTGCCAATGTTATCACACTTTCCAATACCTTTCTAAAAAAACATCTGATAGTCCAAAAGAGACTTGGCAAATCCACTTTTCAGCATTGCAAGAATTCAAATATTTCTGTTATTTATTTCACATATAACTTCACTATTTCTTCTTTATCTGGGTTGTTTGACTTATATAACTTAGAATACTATATTTTTAAAAGGTGCTGATATAAAGAGATTTAGCTGTATCATTTCCCCTCATTATTGGGAGAATTTGTTCCATCTGTTGTTTTTTCTTCAAATGATCTGCAGTTCCTCTGCTTATTCCCTCATTGAAAGATCTTGTGTTTACTGAAGTAAATTGGTTGGTATAATTTGTTTGAGTCTTCAAATTCTAATTACTGGATAAACCCATTTGAAATAAATACATATTGGAATCCATAAAATCTTTAAGAGGAGAACAAAGGCCCAGGTCCTGAGTGTTTAATATTATAGTATGATAAAACCCTTTCAAACTTACTATAAATAAAACCTATTCAAACCCCCCATTGAAAAGCAATATCCTGATGGAAAATAGGTTAGCATAATCAAGGCAAGAAGCATAACTGTAGTGATTCCTTTAAAAAAGGTAAAGATCTGGTATTACTATCTTTTTATACAAGTCTATCACTTTTAAAGGATGACTAAAAATATTTACCAGTATCTTAGCAAGGATGTTAAATAGTATTGTATATAAATATACACATTAAGATCAAACAGGGTTTTAATGGAAGAGAAAAATGAGCAACAACATAGGAAAATATAACATACCATCATAGAATAGAAATCCAAAACTTTAAAGGACATCTTGCTGACATTATAGATAAAGAAAAAGCCATTGACATTTTTGAATGGCCTTTCTTTTCTTTTCTATTTTGAAACACTTGAACCTTTTAATTTCTTAATGGTCTATAGACAAAGGCAATAATTTCTTAAAAATTATTGACCTACCCAAAGGTAGATGAAGTTGGTTTGTTAGTTTTGTTATTTATTTTAGATTTAGAGTGCCCGGCAAATTAAAAGAAAAGCAGAAAAGGGAAAATGAAATTCAAAAGGAAAAAGAAAATGAAACAATAAGTGAAAATGAAACTGAATAAAAATGAAATTCAAAAGGAAAAAGGAATAGGAGAAAATGGGGCAAAACATCTGTAAAAATATTGAAAACATAAGTTTGTATATAGCATTGTCCAGATGCTAAAAAAAACAGTGTAGTTCCTACCTGAAGTAGAATTAATAACAACAGAATCTATTAGCTGGATAAAGGTGAGTAAGAGGGAAAACATCAGGAAAAATGATAAAATTGCAGAGAACTAGTGCCAACTTATATGCAGAATTCATCATGCGAAAGGCTGGGCTGGATGAATCCCAAGCTGGAATTAAGATTGCCAGAAGAAATATCAACAACCTCAGATATGCAGATGACACAACCTTGATGACAGAAAGTGAGGAGGAATTAAAGAACCTTTTAATGAAGGTGAAAGGGGAGAGTGCAAAATATGGTCTGAAGCTCAACATAAAAAAAAAACTAAGATCATGGCCACTGGTCCCATCACCACCTGGCAAATAGAAGGGGAAGAAATGGAGGCAGTGAGAGATTTTACTTTCTTGGGCTCCTTGATCATTGCAGATGGTGACAGCAGTCACGAAATTAAAAGACACCTGCTTCTTGGGAGAAAGGCGATGACAAACCTAGACAGCATCTTAAAAAGCAGAGACATCACCTTGCCGACAAAGGTCCGTATAGTTAAAGCCATGGTTTTCCCAGTAGTGATGTATGGAAGTGAGAGCTGGACCATAAAGAAGGCTGATCGCCGAAGAATTTATGCTTTTGAATTATGATGCTGGAGGAGACTCTTGAGGGTCCCATGGACTGCAAAAAGATCAAACCTATCCATTCTGAAGGAAATGAGCCCTGAGTGCTCGCTAAAAGGACAGATCCTGAAGCTGAGGCTCCAATACTTTGGCCACCTCACGAGAAGAGAAGACTCCATGGAAAAGACCCTGGTGTTGGGAAAGATGGAGGGCACAAGGAGAAGGGGACGACAGAGGACGAGATGGTTGGACAGTGTTCTCGAAGCTACGAACATGAGTTTGACCAAACTGCGGGAGGCAGTGGAAGACAGGAGTGCCTGGTGTGCTCTGGTCCAGGGGGTCACGAAGAGTCGGACACGACTAAACAACAAAGTGCCACAAGGTACCAGAGCTGGTTACTCTAGTGTATGTATGAGCCACAGCATGTTGTACTGCAGAGAGATGTGCCACCACCAGCTGATCTTTATCCACAGATATAAGTGACCAGGGAAAGATGTACAATGCCATTTTACTGTGGACACCCTGTTTAGCAAACACAAAAGTAGTTTTCCCATTACAGGAGCAGATCACTAAATTCATGGCACAGAGACTCTGCAATTATTTTTGTTCAGCTCTCCTATTTTACTTGTTATTTTTACTCCCAAATATCTATTGGCTCCTCTTCCACAACTATATCCAATTCTCTTCCCACTGAAGTGAAGCAATCCCCAATATTGTATGGGGAGATTTCAGCTGTTTGGAATTTTGTTTGGTTGGGGGTAGAATTTCAGCTGTGACCTGCAGTTTCCACTCCTTTCCTAGCTGCATAGAACAAACGGCCCCTTGGAATCAGGATTCTGGTTCTGCCCCTCGTCACACTTCTGCTTTTAATTGTTACTGCAGTCACGCCTGAACCAAAGGCTGGGAGGTCTGCCAAGACGCTGCTGCATTACTACTTCATGAAATTCAAATGCACACTGCCAAAAGCCTGGGGGAATGTTGCTACCTGTATTCCTTCAAAAATGGCCTGCTTGAATAATATAAAAAATGAAGCAGGAATTATTCTGCAGTGAAAGACAGGGAAACTCAGCAACCTGAGGGTGTGAAATCCTATTAAGCACAGGTTAAATCTTTTAATTTGTGGTGATCAAGCAGGTTTACACGAGGGGAGAGGTTACACCGAACTTACTGGCTTCCCAAGAAGAGCATTAGATGCCACCCAAAATAAGCATACAGCCAAATCACCATCAATTTGCACAATTTTCCTCCTTCCAGTTCTTCTCCATAACACTCATTTTGGTAACATGACAGATTGGAAGCCATTTCTAATACACACCTACATTTTGCTGCCTCGCAGCTGAATGTGTAATCTGACTCCACGAGAAAGCATCCCATTCCAAAATTCTGCCTGCGGCATTTTTCCTTTGATGGCTCAGACAAACACACAAAACTGCCACTTGTTACTGCAGTAATTGAAAGAGAACATGCATGTGTGAATCAGCAGCTCTGCTTACGGTGTTTGAGTCAATGAGAACCAATAGCTCTTTGCATGCTATCGCAGCTCTAGCAGCTCTTGAGATACAGTGGTACCTTGGGTTACATACGCTTCAGGATACAGACACTTCAGGTTACAGACTCTGCTAACCCAGAAATAGTACCTCAGGTTAAGAACTTTGCTTCAGGATGAGAACAGAAATCGTGCTCCGGCGGCACGGCAGCAGCAGGAAGCCCCATTAGCTAAAGTGGTGCTTCAGGTTAAGAACAGTTTCAGGTTAAGAACGGACCTCCAGAACTAATTAAGTACTTAACCCGAGGTACCACTGTACTAGTACTGTAAAGAACTCACAGTCAGGTGTAAGCTGGATGTTACTGCATTTAATAATGGCCTCAACAGTTGATAGGCGATCCAATAAAGTAGCTTAGATCAAATAGAAACATTTGCTGATGTACACCAGCCTTTTCCAATATGGCGCCCGTTGTATGACCAGCATGACGCAGGAGCTGTAGTCCAAAACATATGGAGGGCACCAAGTTAGTGAAGGCTGATGCACAATATCAACATCCTACAGTACTAATAATGAGCACCTTCAAAAGCTAGCAGCATGCTCACTACTACAGTGGTACCTCGGGTTAAGTACTTAATTCGTTCCGGAGGTCCGTTCTTAACCTGAAACTGTTCTTAACCTGAAGCACCACTTTAGCTAATGGGGCCTCCCGCTGCTGCCGCGCGATTTCTGTTCTAATCCTGAAGCAAAGTTCTTAACCTGAGGTACTATTTCTGGGTTAGCGGAGTCTGTAACCTGAAGTGTCTGTATCCTGAAGCGTATGTAACCCGAGGTACCACTGTACTACTACTACTACTACTACTACTACTACTACTACTACTGCTGCTACTACTGCTACTACTACTACTGCCTCAAACACTGGGGGATGGGAAGCAGTTGTCAGCCTCCACTATAACAAAGCAACACCTGAGCCCACAGTTCGAATCCTGACATTAACATACCCTCCAACATTTCTCAGGTGAAGATAGGGACATTCAAGTGTATGTCTGTTTTATTCTGTGAGTTTGTTAAGTACAGAACACGTTGTTGCTTTTTAAAGAAAAATTAAGGGACTGGTGATTTATCATTGCTGTAGAAGCTCTGGGAAAGCATTTACATGCTGTTAGCTCCGTTAGCCCACAAGGCAATATTTGCTTATGGATTTCCTCTCCAAACCTTATGCAGGTCAAGCAGAAATTGATTATTTAACCACACAGACAAGCAGAGGATAATGTGCATTAAATTCCACGAGCAAGTGTCACGTTCCATCTGTGCCAAACGGCTGCAGTTGTTGTTGTTTTATTATTGAGCTGATTTTTAAAATATACTTCAGATTTTTATAAAATATCAATATAAATAAACTATGCAATCCAAACACAAAAGAGAAGCACACAAAAGAGCAGGTGCATAATATTACTGGACATTTCAAAAATTTCCACTCAGTTTCAAACCTATTAATACTCCGGACCTTGACTGATCCAAATAAATCATGCTAATTGTATCTTTATTTATTTTCAATGGGTTTTTTTTTTTTAAGCAACTGCAGTCAACATCCATCTCTGTCTCTCTGGCTGATGAGCTGGGCAAGTCCAGGTATGGCTGGGAAGGATACCTGTCTGAAACTCTGGAGAGCTGCTTTGTTGACAGTACAGTGGTACCTTGGTTTATGAACTTAATCCGACCCGGAGGTCCGTTCTTAAACTGAAATAGTTCTTAAACTGAGGCGCGCTTTCCCTAATTAGGCCTCCCGCCGCCGGTGCTCTTCCACCGTTCAGCTTCCGTCCTTAGACCGAGGTTAAGTTCGCAAACCAAGACACTACTTCCGGTTTTGCGGAGTTCGTAAACTGAAGAGTTTGTTAACAGGGCTGTTCGTAAACCAAGGTCCCACTGTACTGAGCTACATGGACCAAGAGTGTGACTCAGAACAAGGGAACTTCTTATATTCCACCTTGAGAGGTGGGAGGCAACCTGTGGCCATGCGGACTAGAGCTGATGAGAGCTCAAGTCCAGCATGTCAAGGGCCAAAGGGTAGCCACCTCTGTTCTAACAGCTCTGAAGCCTGTGCCACAATCCTAACAACATATACTGACTGGTTTTACTGGTTTTACACTTTAGGTTCCAAGCAATCAACAGCACCTGTGTTCAAAATAAAACTACCACGCTGCTTCATGGAATTTTAAATATTTAACTCAGCATTTGCAAAACTCAGCAATGTAACACCTGGTAGCTACATCAGTGTCTGTGTATGCACTGTGTATCAAATAATAAAATGGACAGGTTTTTAATGTATTGTCGGGGATGTACTGTGTAGCTAGCTTTGGAACTGTATCTCTCATTTGAAACTGAGTGGATTATCAAAAACGAATTGTGAGATAACATTAAAAGGCTATGGAAGTCCCAGGAATTAGAGCACTCATTCAATGACTTTGCTTCCAGATCCCCAAGCATTATACAATTAACACGCCAATAGCAGTAGCAGAGGAAAAGTGAGGTGAAAGATAGTGTTGTCTGAATAAGGTAAAGAAAAGATTAAAATGCCTAAATAACCAATGAGTAAAAATACTCCATTGCAAGCAACACCACCCCACACCATCATCTGAACTGCTGCTCTCAGAAACATTGCAAAGTGTGTGTCTCATGAAAGCAAGAAGACTTGGCACCATACATCGTTGGATGCAGTGCTATTTTTCTAGAAAAAAAGGGTGCCAGGGCTCACCATGAACTTCTCCCTTGTTCTCTTGGAATGGCAAAGGCGCCCCCTTGAGAGGTGCCGGAGCTGAGCTCTGGTGAGCTCTGGCTGCGGGGGGAAAGAGACCCAGTTGCAGGCCACCCCAATCTCGGAGCGCTGCGAGGGGTTCCATGTACTTACTCGGGGTTCATGTTTCCTTTTGGGAATGAGGCACAGCAGAGACTGTGAAGTCTTTATATGCAACCTGAGCCTACAGTAGAGAGGTTCACAGCATTCACACCCCCAAAGCGGTTTCACCCATAGTAACAGCTTGGGAATCAAACAGAAATCAGACATTGCTCTCAGACATTGCTCTGCCTTTCTCTCTCCAGCTCGCTGCTTTCCTTCCTATGTCACATCACTGCTCCTCACATCTCTGAACTCTGGCTTTTTCTGTTGAGGGAGGGGGCTCCACCCATTTGCTGTCTCACACTGAGCCCCTGTTGTTGTTTAGTCGTTTAGTCATGTCTGGCTCTTCGTGACCCCATGGATCAGAGCATGCCAGGCACTCCTGTCTTCCACTGCCTCCCGCAGTTTGGTCAAACTCATACTGGTAGCTTTGAGAACACTGTCCCACCATCTCATCCTCTGTCGTCCCCTTCTCCTTGTGCCCTCCATCTTTCCCAACATCAGGGTCTTTTCCAGGGAGTCTTCTCTTCTCATGAGGTGGCCAAAGTATTGGAGCCTCAGCTTCAAGACCTGTCCTTCCAGTGAGCACTCAGGGCTGATTTCCTTAAGAATGGATAGGTTTGATCTTCTTGCAGTCCATGGGACTCTCAAGAGTCTCCTCCAGCACCATAATTCAAAAGCATCAATTCTTCAGCGATCAGCCTTCTTTATGGTCCAGCTTTCACTTCCATACATCAATAACTGAGCCCCTTAACCCCCCCTTAATGGCTCATCACCTTCTACCACCTCACCAGGAGGTTATTCCAAGAATTAGAAGCCTTGATAAAATTCTAACATTTGCTGGATCCAAGGATTAGAGGGGTCTGGCACCCAGCTTAACACCCAAAACCCAAAACACTGTCCTCTCCATGGGGAAAAACTAGATATTTTCTTTTCTCTGGTCAAAGAGTTCCTTTTGCCTTCTACATGGCTGGCTGTGTGCCTTTGATGTTTGGCTTTGAAAGGTGGAATCTGATCCATAACATTTTGATGATCTTTTTACTTTTGAAGCTGGGTGTGTGCCTGGAAGTATAGATAAGTTTCCAAGCCTCCGATTCTTTTTATAGCACACAGGCAAATATATGCTTTCACAGGCTTCCATAAAACACAGGTAAGACTGCATGCATTCCTTCCATAGCTTGTGATTATTAATCACTACTAATGATACAGCACAAAGATTCACAGAGCAACGGCCTTTGCCTTTGTTCTGAAGACACATGTTAGCCTTTTGTGCACAACTGACTTGTGTTAAGGGCCCATCAACTATATCCTAATGAGCAACTTTCTGAGTATTTTAATATTAGTATAAATGTGCAGTCTTGCAATCTATGTTTCAGTACATGTTGCACAGTTTGTTTAAAAATGCAAACTTCCCATTTTGTTTTTAATGCTATAAATTTGGATATAGTCTAAAAATATTTAGGCATTCTATTGTTCTAAGTTAGGCTGTGTAGTTTTTAAACCATAAAAAATAAATGTGAGGGTTAAGGACTCACCAGGCTTCCTTATCTTGTTCCTGACAACTCTTTAGGGATATCCAGAACCTGACCTTAGGGAAGAACAGTTGCTGTTTGGAAATTTTGTTTTGAAATAAACTAGTTCTAGTTCATTCTGCCCAATCAGGGACCAGTTCAAGTTTGTCCTTTTGCAAAATGAACTCGTTCAGTTCACATTCACTCAAATTAACCTTTTCATTCATAAAAAGTTTGCCCACGACGAACAAGTCAGCATTCAGAAAGCTGCTGTGCTGAAGTATTGCTTCTATAAGAGCTTGTTTTCTTTCCTGCAGGGTGGTTCCTCAAAGACATGAGGTGGAATTCAGCTAGCAAGTCCTATCAGTGGAAGCCCCTCCATAAAAACTTCGCAATGGGGGCTTTCCCCACTCCACTCCCCTCTTTGTGCCCCCGTCTCATCACAATTGGCTCGGGAATAAATTAAAAAATTAAAAAATTGTCCAGTAGCACCTTAGAGACCAACTAAGTTTGTTCTGGGTATAAGCTTTCGTGTGCATGCACACTTCTTCAGATACTTCTTCTTCACAATAGGCTTGGGGTGTGTGTGTAAGGAGAACCCCCAAGAACATCACATGGGAGGAGAGGTGGCAATTGTTCCCCTGGCAAGCTGCAGTTTCTGTGCAGAAGAATTGTTCATTGTAGCGCAGCACTGAATTCCACCCATAACATAGAAAATCCAACAATCCTATGGGAAAAAAATTAAATATTTTCCATCTTTGCCAAAATAGTTCATATTACATGAATTAGAGGCAAGTGATTCTCGGAAATATCTTTGTTCCCCTCCCAAATGCCGGTACTAGTTTGACACTTTGCACTCGTAGTTTACACATTAGAAGAGGTTCAAGCCTGTTTTCATTATATGTAATAGACAGTTTTCTATTTAGCTGGAAGCAACATCAGCAGCAGAAACTATTCCCAGCTCATTAGTTTAAAACTCTGTTGAGTTTGAGTCTGAGCATAATGCAATTATATAGCAATACAAACGGTTGCACTATTTGAGAGTTATTAAAAAAATATTCTAGTTATTTGTCGTAAAGGCACTCTAGAGCCCTGGCCTTAAAAAAATAATAATTCAAGTCTATCCTTGATACTGAAATACATTTCCACCCACCCACCCCTGAATTTTAATTTATAGTCAAATACATCAATAACAACCACACGGGAATGCTGTAGGAACTGTTCCCCTTAGTGGTTAATGAAGGATTATTTAAACAGTCCAGTATGCATTGACTAGCAGCACAATCCTATGCCTATTTACACAGAAGCAAGGCCACTATCTTCAGTGAGGCCCAACTGCATGAACTGCATGTCTCCAGAAATCCAACTGCATGTCTCCAGAAATCCCCACAAACATAGTTTGATTCCCTTTATGTCACCCATTTCCAACCTCAGATCCAGCTTTAACCCTAACATGCATTGGGGAACACCTTTCTTAAATTTTCACCATCCATTTGAGTGTGCTGTTATTGCGATCCATTTTTGATGTGGCTACGACCCCATATGGCCAGTTGAAGGTACCTAAATAAAGGTACTGCAGCCATGAACTTACCAAGATCAAAGGAGGCTTTTTCCAGGTATGGAAAGGGAAGAACAGGGAGAGCCGACAAAGGAAGAAGCCACAATACCATCTCTTACAGGAGCACTTTCTACTACTTCGCTGTGTAACAGGTGTGTAGGAAGAAGGCCAGTTTAAACCCCACTACAGGCCATGACTGGGAGAGAGCTGGACCATAAAGAGAGTTGGACTATAAATCAGGTCGGAGCCAAACAATACAAATTGAAAGCTTTTGCAGATGGCCTAGTTTTGACGTTACAGGAGCCAGAATCTAGTACGAAAAGAGTATTAGCACTGATTCAAGAATTTGGTCATGTGGCAGGATTTAAATTGAACAAGTCAAAAACTAAAGTTCTTGAGAAAAACTTAACACCGATTGAGAAAGAGAGGTTTCAGAAGGAGACTGGTTTAACATTAGCTAAGAAAGTAAAATTTTTGGGGGTTAATATGACTGCTAAGAACTTAAACTTATTTAAAGATAATTATGAGAAATGCTGGACAGAAGTGAAAAAAGACTTAGAAATATGGTCAAATTTGAAGCTTTCCTTGTTGGGTCGAATTGCAGCTATAAAGATGAATGTATTGCCAAAAAATTTATTTTTATTTCAATCATTGCAAATTTTGGACAAGATGGACTGTTTCAAGAAGTGGCAGAGAGATATTTCTAGATTTGTCTGGCAGGGCAAGAAGCCCAGAATAAAATTCAAAATATTAACTGATGCAAAGGAAAGAGGCGGATTTGCCCTGCCAGACCTTAAACTTTACTATGAATCAGCAGCATTCTGCTGGTTGAAAGACTGGCTGCTTCTTGAGAACACGGACATTTTGGACCTAGAAGGCTTTAACAATGTTTTTGGGTGGCATGCATATTTGTGGTACGACAAGGTTAAAGCACATAAAGCATTTAAAAACCATATTGTCAGGAAAGCATTGTTCAATGTCTGGATAAGATACAAAGATTTACTGGAAAATAAAACCCCAAGGTGGTTGTCACCAATGGAAGCGAAGGCTCAGAAAAAGCTCAATATGGAGGCCAAATGGCTGAAATATTGGGAAATACTGGAACAAGAAGGAGATAAATTGAAATTGCAGAGTTTTGAGAAATTAAAAGATAAAGTGTGAGATTGGCTGCATTATTATCAAATAAGAGAGGCCTATAATTTGGACAAAAAAATTGGCTTCCAGGTGGAAAAATCAAAATTGGAAACAGAATTGTTAGATCCCAAAACTAAGATACTTTCAAGAATGTATAACTTGCTGTTGAAATGGAATACGCAGGATGAAACGGTTAAATCTGCTATGATTAAATGGGCACAAGATATTGGTCATAACATTATGTTTGCGGACTGGGAACAGTTGTGGACCACCGGTATGAAATTTATGGCATGTAATGCCTTAAGAGAGAATATTATGAAAATGATATACAGGTGGTACATGACACCAGTCAAGCTTGCAAAAATATATCATTTGCCCGATAACAAATGCTGGAAATGTAAAGAAAATGAAGGTACATTCTTTCACCTTTGGTGGACGTGCCCAAAGATTAAGGCTTTCTGGGAGATGATCTATAATGAAATGAAAAAGGTATTTAAATATACCTTCCTGAAGAAACCAGAGGCCTTTCTCCTGGGAATAGTCGGCCAATTGGTGCCAAAGAAGGATAGAACTTTCTTCATGTATGCAACAACAGCAGCAAGAATACTCATTGCAAAGTATTGGAAGACACAAGATTTACCCACCCTGGAAGAGTGGCAGATGAAGGTGATGGACTATATGGAATTAGCGGAAATGACTGGCAGAATCCGAGACCTGGGAGAAGAGTTGGTGGAAGAAGATTGGAAGAAATTTAAAGACTATCTTCAGAAACACTGTAAAATTAATGAATGTTAAAAATGATGTTGGATTGAAAATAAGTGGCATTAGCAACAAAGTTCATGAGAATATGCAAAAATGAGTTGATAATGAAAATATAGAGTTATAATATGTTAAGATATAGAGTTAAGATAAACGAAAGAGGGTAAGGATTTGCTGATTTGATTATTTAAATGGGAATACAAAAAGGGGAGGTGTGAGGAAGTCAAGAAAACAAGCTAATGAGTTTAAAGTTACAAAAAATGGATTTGTTTTTCACTCTTTTGTATCTATTCGTTTTTTGTACTTTGTATTTTTATTTTTATTTTTTATGTATTTTTGTATGCTTTCTTTTTTATCTTTTTCTTTTCTTATTTCTTTTATGTTTTTGTAAAATTTTAATAAATATTATATATATATATATATATATATATATATATATATATATATATATAGAAGGCTGATGGCTGAAGAATTGATGCTTTTGAATTATGGTGCTGGAGAAGACTCTTGAGAGTCCCATGGACTGCTAGAAGATGAAGCCTATCCATTCTGAAGGAAATCAGCCCTGAGTGCTCACTGGAAGGACAGATCCTGAAGCTGAGGCTCCAATACTTTGGCCACCTCATGAGAAGAGAAGACTCCCTGGAAAAGACCCCGATGTTGGGAAAGATGGAGGGCACAAGGAGAAGGGGATGACAGAGGATGAGATGGTTGGACGGTGTTCTCAAAGCTACCAGCATGAGTTTGACCAAATTGTGGGAGGCAGTGAAAGACAGGGGTGCCTGGCGTGCTCTGGTCCATGGAGTCACAAAGAGACAGACATGACTAAACGACTAAACAACAACAACAACACAGGCCATGACAGGAATGAGGCTTCGTTCATTTTTTGAATGCCTAGTCAGGGACCGTCATGGCCAAAGCAGAGAAAGTTGCCAAAATCCAAAACTACATTATATACTCCACAGAGTGGCTTCCTACATGCCCAGCCAGCCATAGGAGATGGCATTCATCAGAGAATAGCCCACAGACCCAGTCAAAGACGTTGACCAAAATCTGCCTAAGGAACCCTGGGCCAAATCTATGGGGCAGCTCAAATATGGCATGCAGACCTCACATTCAAGTTTCATATGTGACCTCCTCTGGAAAAAGCTCTCACATAATACAGACACACATGAGGGAGTGTAGTGTTTGAGCAATTCAGGAAGCGTGCTGCATGGGTCAGTAAGCCTGGTTCCAACACAGTCCTCCTAGTCCTTTCAGCCCACCCTTCGCCCTGAAAACTCACTTTCCTACCATGATGGCTTTCAAGGAACTTTGGGCTTGAGGAGAAAAATGTAGAAAGAGTTTCACAAGGATGAGGATTCTGCAAAATCCTGCACTGCCAAGCATGGGTTGGGCAAAGTACTAAAAGCAATTTCATGCTGTGTCAGCTTTGAATTCAACAACACTCAGGTATGCATTTTGGATAGATAAACTTATCAAGAGTCACAAAAGGACAGGATCTATAAACAGCAAATGTTTCTGGTATCACCTGTCTATCTTGGCCACTAGAAGCTTTGCAGGAATAAAATGATATCCCTACCTGTGCAGGAATCTAGCTCATGCTACTATCTTATCAGCAGATCAGATTCTCATTATACTAAGGTTCAACCTTGGAAGAAAGTCTATCAATATCACACACATCTCATGTTCACCCTTTGCAGTACAGTCCTTAGAATGCTTCCCATCAGATGGAGTATTATTATTAATTTTAAAAAAGAAATCTTGCGTGGTTCTGATGTACTTAAGAGGCTTTTAAATAGCAACAGCCATGTTCCAGCAAACATAGCATCCTTGACCCTGGGCCATTCTGACCGGGGGTGATGGAAGCTGAGAGCTCAACGATATCCATACAGTACGATGCTGGCTCTGCTGGTCTATACAGCTGGTTTCAGTACAGAGTAGTGGTTCTCAAACTTTTCCCCCTGGGTCATACTTTCAGAAGGAAGATTTGTTCGCACCACACCATTTTTTAAATTAAGAAATATGTTGGAAAGCAAAAGGAAACAGATTAGCACTCTGTGAAATTCAGAGCATGGGAAGTCACCCAAAGATATATAATTTGGCAATATATTCTGCCCTTTTTAATGTATTGTAATTCAGAATATAATGTAGTTCTTATTGGATTATTAATTTGGAAAGCTCAATAAAATATTATGGAAAAAGGAAAACAAAAGGAAACTGCGCCTAGCAGTGCTTGATTTAAAACCTAGAACACAACTACTTTATTTTATGATCATAGGACATCCAGAAAGTATAAAACAATGCAGCTACGTAAGAACATGAATAGTCCCAAAATATAATTATAAGTGTTTGAACAGTGATTCTGGATCACATCTAGGATTATCCTCAATATCACTTGATGTTCTTGCTCTCATTTGGAAAATATATCTGTCCATATTCTACAAAAGGAGGACCACACATTTTGGTACGACACTACACTGAAATGTTTAAATGTTTCTTTGATTGTCCTTGAAACTTTCTGCCACACTTGCCATCCTCACCTCTCACACTAGTGTGAGACACCACACACTTGGAAAACCAGTGGTATAGAGGGACCAACCCTCTTCTTCAGTGATTTCAGTCCTTCAATATATGCTACGTTCAAAGTGGTTCACAGCAAAGCATGAAGAACCATATCATGAAGAGCAAGAAAGAGGGCAGCCTGAGCTGGCGAAAGAGGCATGCATGGTGTGCGGAACAGCCTGAGCCTGAACCGTGTAAGCCCGAAAAACCCAGACATTTCCTTTAAAATGTAAAAATCTGCCTGGATCGGAATGTTGGCACCCCCAAAACATATATATACCAAACTGTACTTGGCAGATGAAAGGATGCATGGCTGTTTAACATGAGGAGAATCGATCAACCAGGGACTGAGGACTTTTGAGTTTAAGATTGGAATGTGGAAAATATGAGAACAAGAAGAAAGCAGAAACATATAATTGTGTGAGATGATTCTTCAGAGGTCCAGAATATGGGAAGTCTGTTTGAAATTTAATAATTAATAATTTGGATTGTAATTTGGTCGTCTTCTTCTTTTTTGTATTGGATTATGATTTGATTTGATTTGATTTGTTATTGACTGGATACTTTTAATGGAAAATTAATAAAAATTATTTAACAAAAAAACAAAAAAAAAGGAATGTTGGCCTCCCAAAAGAGGACATGTCCAGGTTTTCCCAGACGTATGGCAACCCTATCTTCCACAGCATCACTGTGCAAAAGGCCACAATTTTGTAATAAATATCTAATTTACTAAGAAGAGCACAAGGCAGCCGTTGATGCAGAAGGTGTCAGTTGCCAAAGGAGTCCTTTTTCAAGAGCTGTAAAGTGAGGTGCTGCCAGTCTTCAGTCCTAGGGGTTACAGGATCTGGTTGAAACACCTTCAGGTGCCAGTGCCATGTCCAGGTTTTGGAGGGTCTTTGAGCAAGGCACCCTTCACAGCTCTCCCTCTTGCAACAAATCATGTTCCTCACCGCCATTTTTCTCTTCTTCATTACTGCCTGGTGAGCTGGTAGTGTTAAGTTGTGGGTGAAGATATCAGAAAACACAGTGATTCTTCAAACAGCTCTTGTTTATTCACAGGCCAGAACAGAACTGAACTGAAGGGTTCAGCCAACCTGCTTATATAGAGCTCAACTACAAAGCAACAGTAACCACTTTCTGTAACTATCCAATCACTGAATGTCACTTCCTTATTTGCATATGTGGACCTGAGTGAAAACTATCTACAGTATCCCACTGCTGGCCCAGGGTGAGAACTTCAGTACATAACAGGTAGTACCAAAGAGCCAATGAGGAAGCAGACAGCAACATCCACCAACCCCCCTCCTTCGTCTACTGCTCTGTCTGGACTAGAAGAGAAAGGTCTGTGAACAAGTAGGTTGCAAATGGTAGAAGAGCAACATGACCAGGGGTCTTGTCAGGGGGCCCTTAACATATGCCCATTTGTGGCAGCCCTTAGCGCCAACCTTGGCAAAAGCACTTTCTTCTGGCATGATGCTTTCCAAATGCTCCCCACATACGTTAGTAATATCCAATTTCCTCTATAGCCAAGCTCTGGTAAACTGCTTCCTCTTTGGCAGCCAATTCTATTAACTGAAAAGTGCACGTTCTCTAGTTTGCAGTGAACTGAAGCTGGGCTCTCCACTGGTGGGAGACCTCCCAGTTAGCTACTGGTACTGCTCTCCTGATTCAACTCCCTTGGGATCTACCCTAAATCCAACAAACTTTTCCAAACCACTCCCAGTACCTTCTTTCCTTCAACTTTCAGAAATATTCCCAGCATAAAAGTGCCAGCTATTATTATTTTGTACTGGATGCTAACTTGCATGACAAACAATACCTGCTGGAATTTCCTCTTTTACACAACTCTTAAGGGTGCAGTTCCAGGTGCAGCTTTCATATTCCCAGCACCTTCAAACTGAAGACCACAGATCTAGAGGACTGCTGTGTTTTAAAAATCACAAGCTTGCTGAAACAGAACTAGAAGATAATTTCCCATAGGCATTCCAGGGCAGTGACGTTACTTCTAGTAGTACAATTCGCTTATTTGGATTGATGCTGGTTGACTGCTTTCTACAGTGTCTTCCTCCCTAGAGGAGAACTAACGACCTTCTAGTGCTGGCTGCACAGAAGTACGAAAAGGGAACAGCTCACTCCCTTATCCTCAATTTGATGGTTTCATTTCCTCTTTGCGATATATTAAAAAAGACAAAAAGAAAATCAGACTAAAGGTTTTGAGGATGTTTTTGCCACTGCAATGAGATTTTCAATGGATGTTGGAGATTTTAGACCCCAGAAAATAGTTCATGTCTGTGGTGTGAGAGGATGTGCACATTTAATAAATTGTAATAATAATAATAAGCGTCCAGGACAAAACCAAAGCACCCAGAACCAGAAAACACTCAGAGGACGTAGAACTGTTCTGTGCAGCAACCAGCAGCCCCTGCACATGGAATAAGCAACACAATTTGCCCTTTTGACAAGCAACAGAAACTATCTTTGAAGGTGAAAATATTGTAAATATTGAAAATATCATAAAATCTTAAGAAAAGAAATGTCTTTCAGCTGAAAACTAACATTAACAGTTTTTTGAGGTACGTTTGTCACCCCATTCAGAAACCTGCAAGACAACTATCCTTGGTCCCCAGACAACATCATGTGCTTTGTGCCAACCTTCTGACACAACCCCATGGTTTCCTGACGTTTCTCAGACCATTTTCCTATGGGAAAATGATGGGGTATCCTAATCTTCCAGCATAGTCTACAGTAATAAACACACCCTAATGGCAAAACTCAATGCATTTCTGGGGTATTTTATGCCCCAGACGGTTTTTTGTTTCCAGAAGGAAAATGGTAAGTCATTACTGTCTGAAATTTGGAGACACTGTACAGATGACAATGTCATAGAAGGACTACCATGTATACTTATGTGTAAATTGCACAATGAAAAGTGCACATGGAGCATGTTTTTCACCCCCAGAAAACTGGGTGAAGGCTAAGAAATTTTCATTTATTTTATCTGAAGTCCCATCAACCAGAAGTGGATCTTATTTTGTAATCTTTGGGTATTTTGATTTGAATTACCTGCTTTTGATTAAACTGAAATACAGTGGTTTAAGAAAAGCATCCCAAATATCATAAACCACAGGAAATGGTGCCAGCATTTAATCCTCAAAGAAGCAGAGATCATCATTTTTTTGAGGAAGATTTTGGAACAAAGAACTTGGAAAGGAAGTCAGCTGCAAGCAAGAACTGGAATGTTTCAAAGACCATTAACTGGAGTAGATAATTCAAGCTGATTGTTGCTATATATACACTACTATCATGCACAAATAGCTGTGTTAAGATGTTTGCTCCTTAACTGGCCTCCGGATTAAAAGAAAATTTAGCTAAAATACTAAATTTATTTATTGTTGCGTGACGTAGGTCATTTTGTCTGGTCCAACCTGATCTTTCTTGATTAGACAGTCCATCTGAGTACATTAATCCACTGTAAATCAAATATTTGCCTTAAAAATATGGCAATGCAGTTTCCAATACAGGGGTTTTTCCTTTCCTTCACCTTTTTTGCAACAATGATCTCCTATTATATAAGACCTTACATAAAGACTGGCCAGTGAAGACGTTGCAGGGGAGTGAAGGATTGGTTGAGTAGGGTTGCCGTATTTCAAAAAGTAAATTTTTGGGGGGAAACCTACCCCCAAAATAGTACTTTGAAGCTTTTTGGGCTGTTTCCGCTGCTTCTTCCGTCATGTTGACATACATCCCTGACATTTCGCCAATTCTGCAAAAATTTTCCCCAACGCCATTTTTACACCCAGAAACCAGGACATGTCAGGAATTTTCCTGATGTATGGCAAGCCTAGTGTCAGTGATGGTGCTCCATGCCCCAATGGTTGTAGTTGCTATCATTGCCCTTCATTGGCTTGGAGAACAAGGCCATGCTGCTTCTACATTGAGAAGCTCCCCAAGGAAACAAGCGTTTGGACTGGAAACTGAATAGGAGGATGATTCTGGAGCTTTGCTGAAGGGAACCAGCTACGGCAAAATCATCCTAGTCAGTGTCCCAAACAGAGACTGCAATTCAGAATACAAGTTGTGTGATAAAGTTCAGAACTTGCTTCCCCTTCTCCCCTAGCTTACACATTGCAGTCTCAAGAAAGAACCTATCACAACAGCCTGGTGGGTCATAGTCTCATGTCACCAGCCTTGCTCAGCCCTGATGACTACTTTGAGTGGAGCAATAGTGGTGAGGAAGTTGATGTTTTTCCTGGTAAATGTACAGGTGAAACTTGGAAAATTCAATGCCTCTGGGATTACTGTGCTTGATTGGCCAGCAAACTTGCCTGACCTGAACCCCATAGAGAATCTATGGGGCATTGCCAAGAGAAAGATGAGAGACATGAGACCGAGCAATGCAGAAGAGCTGAAGGCTGCTATTGAAGCTTCCTGGCCTTCCATAACACCTCAGCAGTGCCACAGGCTGATAGCATCCATGCCATGCCGCACTGAGGCAGTAATTGATGCAAAAGGGCCCAAACCAAGCACTGAGTACATATGCATGCTTCTACTTCTCAGAGGTCCAATATTGGTCTATTTGCAATCCTTGTTTTGCTGATTTCATTTAATATTCTAATTTTCTGAGATTGTTAATTTGGGGTTTTCATCAGCTGTACTGATAATTTCATCACAATTATAACAAATAAAGGCTTGACATATCTCACTTTGCGTGTCATGAGTTGATCTCATATATTAGTTTCACCTTTTGAGTTGAATTACTGAAATAAATGAACTTTTCCACAATATTCTAATTTTCCGAGTTTCACCTGTACAGTCTGCTAAGAAACAGCCTCTCTCCCTCTCCTTCTGCTCTGGGTTTAGCAGAGGCACAGAAGCATTCCTTCAGACAGCAAAGATGCTGCAGGGAATAACTTCCTAGGGCTACAGCAGGGGTGGTTAATATACAGATATTATTAGACTCCAATTCCAGCAGCCCCAGACAACAAAATCAGTGGCCAGGGATGTGGTGAGTTGTAGCCCAACAACACCTGAAGGACCACGGATTAGCCAGTCCTGCCTAGAGGATGCACTAACCAAGAGGCAAAAGTGCCATTATTTTTCAGAGTAGCCAAATGCCCAACACAGGCAAGTTATGTGTGGAGGGGCTGCTTGCATATGACTTGCAGAGTAATGAGCTCAGCAAATTTCCGGTCAATGAGGACCAGACTACAGAGTGTCAGAGACGGAAGGCAGATTTTGCCAACGAAGCAACATTGTCCCTTCTTCAACCCTCAAAGCTGGGTAACACGGAGACAGGTCGTCCCAGCAGGATATCTTTCCCTGACTGGGATGGGACTGGGACTACCTGTCCCAGAATCCCCAGTGGAAGAAGAAAACTATTTGCATTATTCCTGCATGGGTGCAGGGAGGCCCTTTGATAATATTCTCCCTGGTGGGAATAATGTGAATAGCAAAGTTTTCTGTCCAGGGATTCTGGAACTGGTAGTCTCAGCCCCATCCCTGATGCAGAAGGACACTCAACTGGGATTCTGGGAGTAGTTGCTGCAGCCTGTCTCTGTTTCATGCCCCAGAGTACAGCTACTTGATCTTGGTGGAGTCATGCTGATGTTTCCAGAACTCAGAGGAAGAAAATGTCTGCCAAGGTATGTATGAAAGAGGGAGAGATTTGTCCCACAAAAGAGACTAAACAAGCAGGAACAGTAAAGACATCTGTTCCCTATTAAGAAGAATGTAGGACTAAATCTCTTGATGAGGCATCATCCAGACCGCTAAGGAGCTACTGTATCTAACTTAAGTAACAGCCAGCAAACTTGAGACGGTAAATATCCAAAGGAAGACACAAAGAGCTATTCAAGAAGTGAACAAAAATAAGAGGACCAAAAATGTCTAATAAGAGTCTAGGGTCAACCCATCAACATCCAAGAGAGAGGGCAAAACAACTGTGTCTGGACTGAAGAACGGGCAAGTGTTTTCCAGATGACAAACACCAGCTCAGAGTAAAGGGTCCTTAATAACTTTTGAATTCTAGTAACGTCATCATTTACATAGGAGATGCCAGGCCATAGCTGATAAGTATGTTCTTAGTAATCCTTCATACGCAAATCCTCAAACGTCCTCCTCAAAACATATTGGTACAATAATACAGGCTTTGACCACTTTTAATTTTCCTTCTCCTTTCCCAAGTTCTTGCCACCATACTTTCTAATTGAACCTCTGTGTCCATAAAGACTAGAGGCTTTGTTCCCTCAAATGAACATCAGGCTTTCCTGGCTACTGACAACAATAAAAAGCCAGTTGTTCAAAGTGGGTTTGTAAGAAGTGCCTGTGGTCCTGTATGGTGCTCTCTGATTTATAGCAGCTGTAGGAAAACACCCCCTGGCTAAAAAGATCCTCTGCGACCTTTGCTTTTCCCATTAATTTAGGAATGGCAATGGCTCGTGCTGCACATTTTACTCATCAACAGACGTACATTTTGCTGAGGCCACAAGGTACTCAACGGACTGCCTCTGTGCCAAAATAGCTGTCCCTTCACTGCAAAACCATTGCAGGGAAATGCCCATGCCAGGCTTTCTGCTAAAATATTTACAAGGACTGCATGCATATCCACTCGCCTCATTCCGCGGCTTGCTCTTCCCCAAGCAGACACCCACGCACACATCCAGAGGACTTAATACATCCGTTTCAGGCTGTCTACTGCTGCTGCATTTAATCTGGCTCATTCGCCTCCTCCCCCCACTTGCTGCCTGCAGTACGCATGGTGTTCGACTGCTCCTTTTCTTCTTTTGATTTTGTCTCTTTTCAGCAAAGGGAGGACTTTGTTAAAGTCCTTCCACCACAAGCATTCAACGCATAAACTAAGCCTCAAAGTTAAATGACGTTTTGTCGTTAAATCAACACCTCGTGTGATCTCAATATGCAAAACATTGAGACAGACCCCAAATCAGTGTTAGGTCACATGCTTTGCTTACAGGAAGCCCCTGGCCCAGTGTGGCATTGCCAATTAAAAATACCCAGGAGATGGAAGCAATCTCTACCTGAGGCCCTAGAAAATTATGTCAGAATAGACAATACTAGGTTTGATCTGGTATAAAACAGCTTTCTATGTTCCCCATTAGAGCAGAGGATTATGCATATATCATATCTGAAGCTGAAATGTTGAATAATTTTACTGGATGTGGAAAAACCATTTCATAACTTTCTGTCACACTCGTGTGTGACCAAGAAACAGAACCCAGGATGGGTCTCACACAGAACTCAGTGAAGTCTTACTTGGTACCCTCCTTTACTTTTCCCCAACCCTTGGGTTGGTGGTGGCAACAGTGGAGCTTGCCTAGAGAGGAGAGAGGTTGCAATGACCATTTGGGGGCAAGGTCAACCAGGTCAACCCTCTTTCTGAATACAATAGTCAAGTGGCATAGCACCAAGCAAGGATACAGCTCACGGGTGGATCAGAGACTTACAATAACCCAGTGCAATGAGTGATCTTGAAGAACAAAAGTTTATTTAGAGAAAGCATAACAGGATATAAATTGGGCAGGAAACACCCCAAATAATACTTATAGCTAAAACGCCCCACCATAGTAATTTTTTAAAAAATCTTCAGCCATGGCAGAGAAAGATTTTTAGTTATCCAAGGTCCTTGCATTTCCTGTGTGCAGGCGAACATTGGTATCTCCCATCAGAGAGCACAAGCCCTCACTGTCATGGCCTTCAACAAGGGGGGTTCCAAAATGCCTCACCCAATCTTCATCTATAATGGTTTTCTGCTACAAGAGAACCATTCTGTCCAACCATTCTATACAATGAAAAACTGCATGTTTGGAAACAATAATCTCCAGCACATACGTCATTAACATCTCACTAGGCCGGACGACTGTTTAGCCGTCTGGCTGCCACGCACCAAATTGCACCAACCCAAAGAGAGGAGACTTTGATCTTTGTGGCACTCTCCAGTTTTATCCCCCTTTACTATGAAGTATTCATCCGGAAAAGATGTACCGTATTTTTCGCCCTATAGGACGCACTTTTTCCCCTCCAAAAATGAAGGGGAAATGTGTGTGCGTCCTATGGGGCGAATGCAGGCTTTCGCTGAAGCCTGGAGAGCGAGAGGGGTCGGTGGGCACCGACCCCTCTCGCTCGCCAGGCTTCGTGGACCTCTCCGCAAGCAGTGGGAGCGCTCCCGCTGGGCTCCCACGGCTTGCAGAGAGCTGCCTGTTTGGGGGCTGGGGTCGGGGGAAGCTCGGGCCTCCCCAGCCCCAGCCCCGTGCCTGGGGGAAAAATAATTTCCCCCCCTTTATTTCCCCCCAAAAAACTAGGTGCGCCTTATGGGACGGTGCGTCCTATAGGGCGAAAAATACGGTAAACACATTGACATTTTATTAATCACATTTTACAGTACCCTTATCAGCTTCATTCATAATACTAACTCTGATCACAAACCATTTCCATTTCCAGCACCAGAGAAACATCTCTGCTAGGAAATTATTTCCAAAATATTTGGACAGTTACAACAGGGGTTGCTAGACTTTTTGGCCCAGGTCACTTTTGGGAGGTCATCTATGTAGAAGAAAAGGGGTTTGCATGGCCCAGCTTCTGGTGCATTAGTGAGAAGCAGACAATGGCAGAGTGGTTCACCATCTTGGTAACACATCTGAAATCCATTCAGAACTATGGGTACCATTAGTCCAATCCAATACTGTCAGCACTGATTGGCAGCTGCTGTCTAATAGATAGAAGCTTCCCCCAATCTTAATAGTCAACATTGATTTACTCACGCCAAATACCAGTCCTGTCCCCATTGGCCTCATTTCTGGGACCAAAGTCAACTAATGAAAGTTTTCGGCAGTGTGCAGCACATAAATGTTTATAAGCTATGTTGAAGGGTTTTTTGCTACACATATTCATATGCAAAAGAAGTACTACCCTTAGCACAGGCTGAGTCACTGCACCCTGCAGTGCTATAAGTCACTGGCTCACAGTTGATGTTGATACAGAAAAGGAAGCTTTATTACAGCTTAGTAGCTGCTGAATCATTGCTCCCTGGGGCCAGACAGTCTGAGCATATTACGTTGATCCTGGCCCAACTACACAGGCTGCCAATTAGCTTCCAGGCCCAGCTCAAAGCGCTGGTTTTGACCTATAAAGCCTTTGTATTGTATTGATCTTTATTACGGCCATTGGCCCATCACACGACAGTTTCCCATACCAACATAATGTACTTAAACCTCCAAATTTAAAACCGCCAAAAACTTACAAACAGCAGACAAGAACCAAAGCAAAATAAAAAACAAAGGACCAACATCATACATTACAATAAATTTGTAACATAAATATCGCCCTCTGCTTATAAATTAGTAAAAGACATCCATGGTGATATCATCTAAATACAACCTAAAACATAGATCATAGTTTAAAGGGATTATCCGAGCCGCACAGGAGTCCGTTTCTCTTCTTTAGGGATAGGACGCTGATCAAGAATCTGGCGACCATGAGTGATCTTAGGGGGTCATCATCATTTAATAGATATCTCAGTTTGGCTTCATTCGTATCATCGGCAATTCCCTTTAGATATTGAGCGAGAAACTTGCTCCTGGCCGATGAGTGAAGAGCACAGTCAAGAATTATGTGATGCAACGATTCCGGTGCCCCACAATTACAAAACCTATAAAGCCTTTAACAGCTCAGGGCTGCAATACCTCAAGGACAGCGTCTGCCCATACAAACCGTCCTAGACTCTGTGTTCAACACCTGAGACCCTTCTTCATGTGCCTCCTCCACGTGAGGTCTGGAGGGTGGCAACACGAGAACGGGGCCTTTTCTGTGGTGGCTCCCTGTTTGTGGAGTGCTCTCCTCAGGGAGGTTCACCTGGTGCCTTCATTATATATTTTTAGGTGCCAGGCAAATACGTTCCTCTTCAACCAGGCCTTTGACTGATTAACATCCTACAGCAGGCATAGGCAAACTTGGCCCTCCAGATGTTTTGGGACTACAACTCCCATCATCCCTGACCACTGGTCCTGTTAGCTAGGGATGATGGGAATTGTAGTCCCAAAACATCTGGAGGGCCAAGTTTGCCTATGCCTATCCTACAGCCTTTTAAATGTGTCTGGGGGCGGGGTGTTATTGTTTTGTTGTTTTAGTTTAATTACTTGTGTTTTATCTTGTATTTTATTCTGTAAAGCACCCTTTGCTGAAGGGCAGGATATAAATTTTAATCATCATCATCATCATCATCATCATCATCAACCCTGCAAAGTGAGAAAAACTAATTCCTTAATGTGGGGCCCATTGGCTGTGGTATGGGAAAGGCATTGCCTAGGTAGAGTCTCATGGGCCACATTTGGCTCCAGGGTCTGAGATTGGTCACCTGTATGCTAAGCCACATCACGACTTAGCACAAATGTGTGTGTGCAGAGGCTCCAGGAAAGGAGAACACAGGCTCACCGTTTAGCTCTCCTGGACAAACTGTGAGCCTGACACTATAGGGCAAACCTTAATGGAATCTACACACATATAAAAAACGCTGTGAAAATGCTTTTTAAAAACAGTTTTGAAAAATACATTGAATTTTGCATAGCTCACTGTCACCATCTAGTGCCACATTTATATATTGCACTTTACAACACATTTAAAATGTTTCATTTGCAGCTGTGTAGCTGAGTCCCTTGTTTCAGCTCAATGTTAGTCTAGAGAGAGCTAAGCCATGAGTCCAGATTTAGAAAACGTGTTAAACCAAACCATGGCTTAGCTCAGCATGGTGCAGTAGTAAAACGATCAGGGAGGAGAGAAGCAACCGCGATCCCCTTCAGGGAGGCTGCATGCTCACACATTCACAATAAGCAATGGTTTGGCTTAGTGGGACATGTAAACCAGGCCTCTATGTTGATGCTGAAGTGTGATCTATGCTGACACGGACCTGGATCTGTGCCTCCCCTTATCCAGAAATCTTATTAAGTTGCTTTATGCAAGACACCCTTACGCTGCCTCACCTAATCCACGGGATCATACTGAGGAAAGAGTAAGATGCGCCCATATACACTGCCCTGAGATCTTCCTGGTGGAAGTGACAGGATACAAATGTGATAAATACGGGTAAAATAATAATAGAGAACCATGTAAAGCAAGCTAGATAACACACTCTGAAAAATCAGATTGACATGCCATAGAATTTTCACTTGGAATCTTATAGTACTTACTAAATATCCAACTGACATATCCAACTGCTTGTAAAACACACTCCTTCGTTTTTGTCAAAATTAACATGGTTTTTATATTTGGTAGGCAGGTAATTATAAGAGTCTCTCTCTATAGCAAGCACAGAAGGGATCATTAATCTCTCCAAGACTCATGTAGTTTAACACAAAAGTAAAGATTCTGTAACTACTGCTTCTCGTGGATAATTGCACAATATCGTTTAAAAAACAAGCATTATGCTCTTTGGGATCACAACTGGTTACTACTGAAGAAAAGTGAAGTTTCTCACAATAATGTTAATGAGCAAATAAAGAGACATGGTAAATAAGGCTCTATGGGGCTCCAAACATGATTTAGAAGGAAGTTTAATCAAGGTAAACACATGGAACTATTCCATATTGTGAGATCTTTTCGTGAGCCACTTCACACACAGAGCTGAACCATGGTTTGGGCTTGTGAAGATGAGCTGCAGGGAACCTTAGCTCTGCCTGCACAACTTAAAGCTTTCTCTTCCAATTTCCATTCACCCCAGTTTTTGTGACATTAAACAATCCGAACCCATGGCTAATCTTAACAAACCAGCTTCATAAACTACAGTTTGAATTTGGCTTGTTTCAGCAAACAATTGTTAAGATTAGCTGCAGTCCATCAGATTTGGCAACATGCAAAGCTGTGGGTAATCTAACATGAAAGAGAAAGTCTCTTACCTTCTCCCCATGGCAGCACTGAGGCGCTTCTTCCCCCTTCCCCTTAAAAAAGACCTTTACTTTATATACCACCCTTCATCTGAGGACCACAGGGAGTTTTACCATTTAAAAACACGAAGTTACATACCATAACAACAAATAAAGCAGTAGCAATACAAATACAGTAGGTGACACAATTTGAAAGGCCATAGATTGTTTAATTAGCTAAAGGCCTGGCAGAAGAGGAACAGTTTCACCTGGCGTCTAAAGATAATGTAACAAAGGCACCAGGTGAGCTTCCCTGGGGAAAGCATGCCACAAGTGGGGAGCCACTGCAGAAAAGGCCCTGTTTTTGTGTTGCTGCCCTCCAGACCTCTCATGGAGGAGGCACACAAAGAAAGGCTTCCTGTTGTTGCTGTTGTTTCACAGAATAAAAATACAAGGTAAATAGTTAAAACAAAAACAATGAAACATTAACATATTTAAAAGGCTGTAAAATATAAAACAAAAAAAATACAAATACAAAATACAAATAAACATATAACACTTTACCTTTAAGCGTTATATGTTTATTTGTATTTTGTATTTGTATTTTTAAGGTAAAGGACCCCTGGGGTTGTGGAGCTCATCACGCTTTACTGGCTGAGGGAGCCGACGTTTGTCCGCAGACAGTTTTTCTGGGTCATGAGGCCAGCACAACTAAGCCACTTCTGGTGAACCAGAGCAGCGCACGGAAACGCCATTTACCTTCCCCCCAGAGCGATAACTATTTATCTACTTGCACTTTGATGTGCTTTCGAACTGCTAGGTGGGCAGGAGCAGGGACCGAGCAACGGGAGCTCACCCCGTCGCGGGGATTCGAACCGCCAACCTTCTGATTGGCAAGTCCTAGGCTCTGTGGTTTAGACCACTGCACCACCCGTGTCCCCAATATGACACTTAAGGATCATTTAAAACAACCTCACCCCCAAATAAACAACAGCCACTGCAGTTAAAACCCCATCCTCATTAAAACAATAATTTTAGCACAAGTGGGCTGGCCCACACTCTCGTTCCACCCCTGAAGTGGAGCCCCAGAGGAACTATTTCCATTGGTGTCCCCCGCCCCCCTTTTGGTGGTGGCCTTGCTGAGGGCAGCCCTGACCCCAGACAGGCATGATTTACAGAGCTGCCCCAGCAACTGGTGCTTGCCTATAGGGGCGGCAGGTGTTTTCAAAGCATCCTGTCTGTCCCGGGTCCTTGTCAAAGGACACTGGTTTGCAGTAGCTGTTTAAAGTTATGGCATTGAATCTTCTAACCTTCTAATCTTCTAACCTAGAAGTGACCTTGCTCATCCTCATTTTGTAACATTTAAAAGTTGCTTCCGTGGTGCAATTCTCGTTGCAAATTCTGTAGTGCTTTTGTCTGTTTCGTTTCCACAAGCGCTTATTCGATAAACAACAAAAGAATCATCTCATCTTTCCCACTCTAGCATGCAGCTTCCCCTAAGAAACATAGAGCGTAGAGAAGTTAAAAGAATAATCAGGGCAAGTCACAAAAAGACAGAATAATTTCTTTCTTTGAGAAATACCAAACACCTGTCACCAATGAACAACAACATCTCCAAGCACACCTCAAGTGCGCAACTACATCAACTCCTGCCCAAAGGAATCCGCCTTTGCTCTGGCTAAAAACAAAGATGCTGCTTTCGACAAGTGTGAGCCCAGAGAACATCAGCGTAAGAGATCTTTAAGAACCTTGTTGGCACAAAGGTGGAGAACAAGTCTAGCACCCACTAAGGAAGAATGGCAGTGTAAAATGTTTGAATATGTTGAACTGGCTGGTCTGACAAACAGGATAAGAGAAAACGAAGATAAGGAATGTGAGGAGGAATGGATAATGTTTATTGACTATTTCAAGAACCAGTATGGAGAAATACATGGCTTAGCAGGTCTCGTGTAAATCCAGCAGTTGAAATAGATAAGAGTATTTAATAGATAAGAAATCTGATGATTAAAAAGATGTGCATTACGCGGAGTAGTAGGAAAGCAAAGGAACCAGGAAAAGGGTGGAAGGGAAGTCATAGGGTATGTGTATACATGCTGTATTTGGCACGAAGTTGTAAGTGGGACAGGCAGAGGGGAGGGGGTTAAATGTTCTCTCTGTTCTTGTTTTTGAAAATGCATATATATATATATATATATATATATATATATATATATATATGGATGAGAGATCTTTAGAGAAAATTTTACTATTTAAAAATCAGTACTTGTAATTAAGCAAATGACCTACTGTCCCATGAGCCAGCCATTTCTGAAACATGGCTCCAGCAATGAACTGGGCATTGAACAGCCAACAGCATTAAATTGAAACAAATCAACATTTTCAATCATTAATAACCCCCCCCCACACACACACACATATGACTCCTCTTCTTCCTTAAATTTCAGCATTTTACATTTTTGGAATCTAACCATCCTAGATTCTCTGTATAGCTTGAGGTAGACCCTGTTTTCTCTTGAGAGCTAGTCTGCACAATACTTTCAGCATGGAGGCTAACATCCCTGCACACAGGCGCTGGCTCCTGGGGGCTGAGGCACTTTGGGCCCCCTCAGTGTTTGTTTGGGGGGCCGGGGACCCCCCATTGTTGAGGCAAAACATGGAGCTGGGTTCAGAGCAATGTCAGGACATCATACAACATCGCATATGTAACATTAGGACGTGGCGTCAGGCCCCCTCAACGTTCTTCAGAAGATGGCGCCACTGTCCCTGTGGCAAGTTTCCCAGACCCCACCTGAACCTTTCCCTATACTTTACCCTACAAAGTTCCCTCCCACAGTTGCCAATCATCAAGGAGGAGGCTGGGGAGGAAAACTCACCAGTGCCATGCACAAAATATAGACCGACTCTCACATTGCTCTCTAATATTGCAGGGAAATTCCTCATGAGGACCATTCTACTGGCCCTGTTCAGTGCAGATACCACCCTGCAACTATAATAGCACAGCCATAGATGGTCCTTTTGGCACACACTGCAGATGTGCAGTCAAGGGTGGCAGCCAAGGGTGCTCTTGGGAGTCACCTCTGGAGATGGATGAAGGAACAATAGCCCTCTTCATTGCTGCAGGAGAGCAGCAGGCAGGGTGGCAGGTGGTGTGAGGAGGATATTGGATTCTCATCTAATAAACAGCATGCCAACTGAGCTTGATAGCTCTTGTGCTCTTGTTATCCCTTTGCTGCAATGAGTGCCTGGACAGCAGAGAGAGCAAATGGGCCAACTGAAAATTTCAGGCAGGTTAGGAAGACCCATTCCCAGGCAAGACCCAGTCATCTGGCTGCTGGAGGTGATGGTAACTAATTCAGTTGCCATCACCTCTAACCCATGTTTTGATGTGTGTTGTTGTGTTTTACTTTCTGAGCATTGTTAGCTGTTTTAGGTACAAGTTTAGCGGAAAGTGGCCCACAAATAATAATTAATAACCGAAACGGAGAAACACAAAGCACTCCCCCTTACATAAACTCACAAAACAAGAAGTTAAAACTGTAATCCTATACATACTTAGCTGGGTTTAAGCCCCACTGAAAACAACCAGGCTTACTATTGAGTAGACATGTACAGAATTGCACTACAAATATCTTAATACCTGCTATCAAAGTCAATTAACTGATATTTAGATGTCGTTCGGTCCATGTATGTCCACATATAAATGTGATGTGGAAATGGAGAAATTAAGTGGATAATGAACAGCAGTTCATTACGGTGCCTCGTTAAGTAAGTAATGAGCATATGGCCTTAAATTCAAACAGATGGCCCCAAGATCTTCAGAGGCGGCTCTTTTTTGCATCCCACTGTTGAGGGCAGTGGTGGCATGAGAGACGGCCTTCTCTGTGGTGGCACCCCACTTGTAGAGCGCCCGCATAAAAAGAGTCCTCCTGGATCAGATCAAAGGCCTACCTAGTCTAGAATCCTGTCCTCATCCTGGCCAGCCAGAGGTCTACAGGAAGGAAGTCTGCAAGCAGAACCTGAAGACGACATCATTCTTGCTGCTTGCAGTTCCCAGGAACTGGTCATCAGAGGCCCACTGTCTCCAGCAGTGGAGGTAGACCATACCCATCGCGGCCTGTCATCACTGATGGCTTTAAAAGATATCTGACGAATCAAGCTATCACTGCATCTTCTGTGAGTGAATTCCATAGTTTAACTATGTGATGCACTTTCTTCTGCCTGTCCTAAATCTTTCGATATTCCACTTCATTAAATATTCTAATATCATGAAAAGAGGAAGAATTGTCTCTCGTGTCCACTTTCTCTTTTAAATTTTATTTAGTTTTCAAAAGTTTACATACATACCATCCACAATACTTTACCATCCACACTTTAATTTATCCATTGACTCCCCCCACCCCATGATGTTCTGTTTTTCCTTTAATGCTGCATATTTTAACATACCATGTATGTCCTGAGTTATTAGGCTTAACGTCTTTCTACAGCTTCTCGTATTTCAAACCCTGCTTGCGTTTTCATGCAACTATAATAGTTCTTTAGCTAGCCTACAAAAGGTTTCTAATCCTCAAAGAATGATTCGTCATTTTGGTTGTGTTCTCAACACCACACTTTATTTTATACATCTTTCTTGTGTGTCTCCTTACTTGCCATTTTTCTGTATTAAAAAGCCCCAAATGTTCCAATCTTTCCTCATAGCAAGTTGCTCTGTCTCTTTGATAATTTTGGTTGCCCTTTTCTTCATCTTCTTCAATACTATAATATCCTTTCTGAGGTGAAGTAACAGAACTGCACAAATAATTCCACACGTAGTCACACCATAGATTTGTATAGTGGCAATATGGCACTGGCTGTTTTAGCTTCAATCCAATTCCCGATATTCCCTAGCGTGGCACTCCCCTTTTTCACAGCTGCCATATCCTGGCTTGCCATCTTCATTGAGCTTTCCCGCTACAACCCCAAGGGAGTGTACCTTCTACCTATGGCTATTTGGATTCACACAGTATTAATCATTTGCAAGTCTATGGAAATATGAAAGCCCCTCCCCAAAATATTGCCCTTGGCATTTGACACTTGTGAAACAGCCATAAGGATAAGGTTGAAGCATTACATTAATGGTGCAAAGAAGGAAGACGTTAATAAATGTTCCAAAGAACAATGGCAGACAAGGGAAACACCTTTGTGCATGATTTTATTACATACAGTCATACCTCTTGTTGTGTTAGGTTCATGTTGTGTCTTTTCGGCTTGTGAACGTGGCAAACCCAGAAGTGTATACTTCTGGGTTTTGAAGAGTTCTGCGCACTTGCACATGCACAGAAGCGCCCTATCGTGCTCTGCACTGGCGCAGAAGCGCCGCTCTAGTTGTGGACTTTTCAGGGTGCAAACAGCACCCCAGAATGGATCGTGTCTGCAACTAGAGGTACCACTGTATTCTCTTGTGGAGAAAAAGCCAGTGCTTTTTTTTTTCTTAAAACATGTTTAGGGATGCTCTCATTTTCCTACTCATATTGAAATACTGCCCCTCAATGAGGCCAAACGTAGATTCACAAAATGTTTAGGGGTATACGTACCCCTGCATCCACCCCCCGAAAATAAACGTTGGAAAAAGCTATCCCACAGTGATTTTCTCCCACCCTGGATCTCAATTCATGGCTATATCGTAGTTATTGAAATATTCTGCTGCTTTGTGGACTAGGATGTTTTTTAAAACCTTTCTTTATTGTTGTGGTTGTTTGGGTTTTTCATTTTTCATGCTTTGTGCCACTTTGAAGACTTCTGCTGATGGAAAAGCCATCTTGTAAATAAATGAACAAAATATAAACACATAAGATGCACAAAATGTCACAGGTGAAGAATGCCTGAGTGTCTGCCTGAGAGGTTTCTGTGCCAGGCCACCTGCCTATTTGGCTCATCACTGGCTGGAGCTCTTCCGGGTTTCAGTATTGGAGATGCTAGGGACTGAAGATGGGACTTTCTGTGTGCAAAGCAGCCCATTCATCCGCATGATGAAGCACAGATTGGGCTTTCAATGATTATTCTGAACCACAGACTTGGAGCACTTCAGTCCAAGGAATGCTAGATACAAAATGGGATGGGCTGCCTTAAGAGATTTACTAATAGTCTGGTGTGTGTGTGGGGGGGGGGGTAACCTGTGTAACCAACTATTGATAACTCAAAGTGCTCAACTGGGGAATAGCCTCAACTTCTCTGAGGGGTCAATGGGGCTTGGAAAGGATTTCAGAATTTCCAGCTTTCATTTGTTTAGGATCCAGCACTAGATTTTAGGCACAGGCCAAGCACAAAGCCAAATGAAAAGTCCATATTCCCAAGGCCTGGTCTGCAATTTCTAAGCTACAAGGTACCTGGGAACCCCCATCATTCTGCCTGGACACTGAGGTCCAGCGCCGAGGGCCTTCTGGCAGTTCCCTCACTGCGAGAAGCCAAGTTACAGGGAACCAGGCAGAGGGCCTTCTTGGTAGTGGCACCGGCCCTGTGGAACGCCCTCCCACCAGATGTCAAAGAGAACAACAACTACCAGACTTTTAGAAGACATCTGAAGGCAGCCCTGTTTAGGGAAGGTCAAGGTCTTTCTCAGCCCTGTCTGAAGATTTCAGGGATTGAAGTTGGGACCTTGTGCAGGTGTTCTCCCACTGAGCTATGGGTCTTCCCCAATTTCCCTGTCCTAGCACACAGGTCTACACATACAGCAGAATGAGGAAGGAGAATAGACTGAATTCAGACTGCCGGTGTGAGATTACAAGTTCTACAATGGAGGGGTGGGGAACTTTCAGCCCACCGGCCTAATTAGGCCCTCCAGACCTCCCCCATTGACCCCACGTCCATTTCAGCTAAGCCACAGCCACCTGGCCTCCAGCTGACATCATATCTGACACCAGCCGACGGGCAGATCTTCAACAGCCCCTTTCAAGGCACTGCACAAAATAGTGCTTTGAAAGGAGCTCTGCCATGGGGCAAAGATGGTCGGCTGAAGTGGGCACCCACCCTTCTGTCAAATGTGGCCTGTAAGGGGTGAGGGACAACAGCTGACCTGCTGGGGTGAAAAAAATCCCTCACCCCTGCCCTGCATTGTTTAAAAGACAAAACCCCAGGAAACAGGAAATAAGCAGAAAGGGAGAGGTTCTGTATCAGAGGTGGAAAACTGTTACCAGGGCTGGACTAGGTCTTTTTAGCACAAAATGGTGTCCCACTCACCCCACCAAGGAAGAAGGGGAGAGTGAAGATTGACATCAGGAACAAGGGTGGGAAGAGACCAGCAGTGCCTCCTATTGGCCAAGAGGCCGCTGTAGAGGCAACGGGGGGGGGGGGTGTTGCTGAGGAGCCGGCAGATCTGGCCTCCAAGGAGAGTGCCACAGCTGTCACTGCCACCACAACAGCAGCAGCAGCAGGCAATGTACTCCTTGGAGGCCGGATCTGCTGTTGCTGTGGATCCTTCTGCCTGAGGTGGTCTTCTTACCTGGCCTCATGGATACGCCAGCCCTGACTATTGCCATTGTACTATAGGCTGCGGTCCAGCCATGCAACAGTCAGAGATTTCTACACACACACACACACACACACACACCATTAAGGCAAGCAAGAGGCATTATCACAGGTCAAGGCAAAAACATTAGGATCGCACAGAGCAGGGCTGACAAAGGCTGCATGGTCTGAGAAGTGTCCTGAGGGCTGGACGGAGAGGTTTGGACACATTTGGCCCATGGGCTTGATGTTCCCCACCCTGTTCTAGAAGGCTTTCCATTTTCAGAGAGCATTCAAAATGTGACTTCCCAAAATACCACCTCAAGTGCCCAGTTCATTCCACCATCTCTTTCTCTGCTACACACGTAGGCCAGGCCAGGAAATTCTAAGGAGGGAGAAAACCAAATCAGCCTGATGACAACTGAGCATGCTCAGTGGCTGTGGAATGTTGGCTCTGTTGTGGAGTGGAAGGGACAATGCAGGAGGGAATTCAATAGAGTATCCTGGGAAAGGGCATGACTGGCTGGCCAGAACACAGGACAAGAGCACACCACACATTAACATTTTGTTACAAGTCTCGCTTGTCTTCTATACTTAGGTGAGTGTTGCTCACTCCTAGAGGGGAAATGCAACAAATTCAAACTAACACATGCTATACATGTGCCATTTATTAAATGGCATTTAAGACAAAACCTACTGTGATATCTTCCCTCTCTGCACTCTTATCCAAGACCCATTTGTTCTACTGAGACTTGCAAAGGAAGATATTGCAGGTAGGTTGGCTGATACTCACTCTGCACATGAAACTACATGTAACTAAGTGTTTTGCTCACCACTTGGCTAGAAGATGGTCTTCTAGATCCAAAATGGAAGCCTAGATCCTTCCATTTTGAGTCAAACCATCTCCTACTTGTCCCTGCCAGCATTTACCTGAACATTAAGAAGCCTTATGTCTAGACCATCAGGAGACACAACAATACAGACCATCCATGCCCAGAGGAACATCTTCAATCAGTTGGAAATGCAGGTGTGTCTCTGAATGCTTAGGTGTTGCTCACCAAAGAGCTGGCAGGAGACTCTGATAAAGTCCAGTGACACGGGCAAGGTGGCTTTTGGCAATGCCCACAGAGGTGATTTAGAGACAGCCTTCTTAGCAATTGATTGCCCCGCTCTCCAAGTGAGCGCAGCAAGGAAGATCACATTAGTTCACGATGAGCTTGGGTGGTTATTAAAAGAAACACAATCCTCTTACAGTATGGAAAGTGTGCAAGCATGGAGGTGGGGCTGAGGAACAGCCAAATCTTTCAGTCTGTGAATAGATCCGCTCTGCAGATGCAATCCTCCTTCTACACTGCAGGCTACCAAGGGACTTATTCTCCCTGTGGTTTTATCAAGGCCACAAACAAGGAGGTGGTACAAGCAAACCCACCGTAGAGGCTCCCATCAATGTGCCCTAAGAATTTTCTTCTCCTAACCAAAAATTTTACGGGGGCTCAGAAAATCTTGCTTGATGCTCTGAATGTTCTCGCAGAGATGGGAAGGGAGTAAAGGAAGGACCACGAAACCCTCTCAGTAACTGCTTCACCCAGGCGGCACCTTTATGAAAATGTGCAAGGTGATATTGTCCTCTGCACCAGCCACCATCAGCAGGTCTGTCTCCAGAGAATGGCAAGTCGGGCATCTGCTCAAGGTCTCAAGAGTGCCAAAGGCACGACTGCTCCTATGGCACAGACATCTGTGCTTGGCATGGATCCCACCAGAAGCTCAGAGGCAGAGTGGGGGAGCACCCAGTCCACATCTCCTCCCTTCTGGGGTCCACTGAAGGCACTTTGCCCAAGGGACCTCAAATTTCTCAAGCCGGCACCACCTATCAGAGCAGCTTGGCACACATGCTCGATGCAAGCACCTGTGCCAAACTAAGGACTGGCCGAAGTAGGAAACTCAGGACCGTCTCCAGTAATGTCCCAGGCAGATCAGTGCAGCCTCAGCCATTGTGTGGGGTCCCAGCCTAGGTGCCAACAATACATGGTTCATCCCTTAGCGACAGAACAGCACTGACTGGGCTGAAAACAAGTTGTGCCATTGCATCAGTCCACCTCGGATCACTTCATTCAAGAGAATAATGACTAAATGGGACAAGGGATATTACATAACATCACTGATACTGGCAGCTTGCCAGCAGAGAAGGGGGGGGGGAGGAAGTCCACCACCAACATTATTGGGTATTTATTAGCCAAACGCGCATTGGAGAGCCCCGTTCAACAATCCACTAGCCAGTTGCAGACGTGCCTCAAAGGGCGCATTTCAAACAGGCCCAAATCCGCAAACGGCACACGAGACTAGCCAGAAAGCCAGACGCTGGGAGCTGCTGCCCGCCTCTCCCCGTGTCCCCAGAATAGCGCAGCTCTCTCCATCTCTCTTTTCAGAAAGCCCTTGTTTCTTGCCTTGCAGCCGATGCCCTCGGATTCCCCTGACCTTCCGGGGCAAGGACGTGCCATAGTCCCTCCGTTAGCAGCCCAGGCAGATATGGAACAGCAGCGAGGAGAGATATATTTTTTCCGCGCACCTTGAAGGCGGCGGCGGGGCGGGGGCCTCAGGTGTGTGTGTGTGTGTAATTCAGCATCACTGCCCACATGCCAGCGCTCCGCCAGATCGCTGTGTCCAAGATCCATCGAGAAACCTGATCGTGGGACCGGGGGGAGGGGGTTTGCCTCTCGTAGGCCCTTCGCACAGGATGCAAAGCAGCTGCGCGCAAAGGCGCGTTCCGAGCCTCTGCTCCAAGCGGGCGCCGCGGGGCGCTTTCCCCTCCCCGGAGGAGGTTTCTCTGCACCCCCACAGAAACTGCCGCAAGAAGGACCTTCTCCCCCCCCCGCCCCCCGTTGCCCCCACAGCCTTCCAGTTATCTCCGCAGCCCTGTGGATGCAGAAAGTCCCCCAGGCGGGCAGTCGCCTTCTTTCCTCGCCACCTGCATCCCCTTCGGTCCTTCCACCGGCTTACCTTTTCCTGCGCTCTGCTGAGTCTCTTCTGGACATTTTTCGCAAAGACGCCGCTTGTTTTCATGTCGGCCATGGTGGCTGGTGCAGAGATCCTGCCGAGGAGGGAAATCACACGGAGCCCGGCTGCAGAGAGCGAGGGAGATGAGAGATGGAGGTCGGATCCCAGAGAGAAAGAGGAGGGACAAAAGAATGCAGGAGGGAGGTGTCTTAAAGCTGCAGCGACAGAGGAGCTGGTGCATCAGTGGCCAAGCCGGCGAGAGATTGGGCGGCGAGCGGAGGAGGCGAGGAGGGCTTGTCAAGCGTGTTCACACGTGACGCCCAGATTGCAATCCCGTGCAGCCCTCCTCGTTAATTCTGAACAGACGTGCGTAGGATGCTGGGAGGGGGGCGCTCCAATCCTACGCATATTTTCTTGAAAGTAAATAAGATGCGGGGATTACTTTCGGGTACCCACGGCCAGGATTAAGGCTGGTTTGCCAATCTAGTAGGAAACATGTACTTGCAAAATGAGCAGCAGTTGTCCCTTTCTGCTTTCCAGTCCATCTTAATCTTAGATAATGTGTCCGATAATGCTACTACGTAGCAAAAAGGCTCTGAGTCAATATGGCTTCAATTGTTTATAGGAACCAATTACTGTGCATGCTTATTCACAAAACAGATGTATTAAAAGGTGGAAAGCTCGGTTTTTAGATCAGCAATTTATTCGCTGGTCAAATCTAGAGGAATTAAAAGCAACCCATTCTAGCCAGTGGATCTCCTGAATTTACTACTTACTATTCCTACAAGGGATGAGGGTGGCGCTGTGGGTTAAACCACAGAGCCTAGGACTTGCCGATCAGAAGGTCGGCGGTTCAAATCCCCATGACAGGGTGAGCTCCCCTTGCTCAGTCCCTGCTCCTGCCAACCTAGCAGTTTGAAAGCATGTCAAAGTGCAAGTAGATAAATAGGTACCACTCCGGCGGGAAGGTAAATGGTGTTTCCATGCGCTGCTCTGGTTTGCCAGAAGCGGCTTAGTCATGCTGGCCACATGACCTGGAAGCTGTACGCTGGCTCCCTCGGCCAGTAAAGCGAGATGAGCGCCGCAACCCCAGAGTTGGTCACAACTGGACCTGATGGTCAGGGGTCCCTTTACCTTTACCTATTCCTACAACATGCCTGTCAGGGACTGGCAAGGTGCTGGAGAGAGTGTGTGTGGGGGGGGGGGAGTGAGTCTGGAGTCTGATTTGGGAGAGGGGGGGGGTCAGCGCTTTGTGGAGACCTGTACCAGCTAGGAGACAAAATTTAGAGGCAAGGGAAACTTCAGAGTTGGAGGATGGAGCACAGGATGGGTCAGAAGATGAGGAAGAGGTAGATCAGGCAAGTGAAGGTCCAGGTGCTTCCCCACCCTCTCCTGCCCCACTGTCTCCCAGAACCAGCAGGGGACTGAAAAGGGATGAGCAGAGGAAGTTGCCACGCAGGCACAGTCTCCGGCTGCATGTGTGCAGCCTCTACGCTAGATTGGGGTGCAGAGCAGTAGAAGCACCTGTTTAATCTTCGACAATTAACTATCTGTTGTGTGTTTTCCTTTGGCTGGGAAGCACCTTTGGCAATGCCATAGGGCAGCAGAAGCCAACACAAGGCCCTCCCCATATTGACAGACTCCAGCTCCCATCATCCTTGCCCATTGGCCATGCTGGCTAGAGCTGATGGGAGGAGAAGTCTAGCAACACTAGGAGAGCACCATGTTGGCTACCCCTGCCCTCAGGCCTAGGATCTTGTTTGAGGCACAAGGACTTCACTGTTTTGCACATGGAAGAGCTAGGGTTGAAAGCCATTGCTCCAGACAGTGTCAAGGAAGTGGATTTTGCCATTCAGATGGCCCTCCCTTGGAGCAACAGACTCTTACTACACCGAGTCTCTAAATAACTGGTAGCTCGAGTATCCCATACCAAAGCAATCCAGACTCACATGTGAATGAAAAAATGTGGAACCCAGCTGATATTTTTTGTTCTTTGGTGTTTATTTTAAGTTCCCTGAATCAAATTGGGTTGGACCGGGAAAAAATGGCTTTGGGACAGATCTCATCCAAAGGCTGCCAAAGTTAGACACCCCTGATTTAGAGGTAAAGGTAAAGGGACCCCTGACCATTAGGTCCAGTCGTGACCGACTCTGGGGTTACGGTGCTCATCTCACTTTATTGGCCGAGGGAGCCGGCATACTTACTGTTTCCAGGTCATGTGGCCAGCATGACTAAGCCGCTTCTGGCGAGCAAGAGCAGCGCACGGAAACACTGTTTACCTTCCCACTGGAGTGGTACCTATTTATCTACTTGCACTTTCGAACTGCTAGGTGAGCAGGAGCAGGGATCAAGCAACGGGAGCTCACCCTGTTGCGGGGATTCGAACCGCCGACCTTCTGATCGGCAAGCCCTAGGCTCTGTGGTTTAACCCACAGCGCCACCCGCGTCCCTGAGGATTTAGAGGTATGTAGAAGTAATTCCAAGAAAAAGACATATCCTTATTTATTCTTGGCTAAAAACCAAACAATAATATGGACACATCCCATCCTAGTTGAGCACTTTAAAGTCCCAAAGGAATTACTTAACTCTCCCGCCGAAACTAATGGACTTTGAAATGCTTAACTTCGGCAGGACCATGTCCTGTGTGGGTTATTTAAGGAGGCATTCACAAGGAATAAGCTCAAATGGTTTACATGAAGTTCACTTTCTATCTTATCAAAAGCAAGGAGTGACTTAGGCACTGCATGAGCACAGAAAGCACAAGCTAGTCACACTTCTTCTAACTGGATACACCACCAATATTGAAAGTGTGGATTTGAACATATCTCTCATGAAGCCTGTAGTCCAGGCATCCTCTCCACAGTTCCATCTGTTCTCCTAATCCAAACACACCCAAGAGATTTATTGCCATAATGATGCTTCCAATGTGAAGGTATCGGACTGGGCTGCATCCTGTGGACGATTTGCATGGATTGAGATTGCTTCTCTCTCTCGTTTCTTCGCAGGCATTTCCTAAAATAGCTTGACTTCCCATTTCTCTGGAGTTTTGCCAGGTATTTGCTGTCTTTAACACTTGAGGAAGCAGAGCTTATAAATGATATAGTCCAGGGACTGCAAATTAAGAAATTATATTTACTGACATACTCAAAGCCTGAATCTCAAGCAGAAGCAGGAGTAATAATAACAGCAGTTCCTCAAAATATAAGATGTTCCTTCTAACTAAATTTCCATCCTTGTAAACATCACTATAGAAACATAATTCTTCAACTATCTCTTATAACAATTTTTTTCTCACACTCCTTCTCCAAAAAATCTGTTTAGTTTTATAAATTTGCTTTAGTATTTTTTAGAAGGCAACCTTCTAAACGCTCCTTTTTAACCAGCCCTTTGGTTGATTTGATTGACATCTTGTGCCCTTTTAAAATGTGGGGTGTTTTGGGGGGGCAGTGGGTTATTGGGTTGTTGTTTTTATTTTGAATATGCATTTTGTGGTTTTTTATTTTTATTTTATTCTGTGAACCACCCTGAGACCTGCAGGTATAGAGCGGTATATAAATTCAATAAATAAAAAAATTAACCTGCAAACATCTTGCAACTGTGGTTAAACATAAAAGTGAACATGAGCTGAACAGTGTATTGTTATTTCTTTTTTTTGCAAAGTTTGTTTTCTGAGCAGGTTAAGCATGGGTGTCATTTGCAAAGTTACATCAAGAAACAGAAATATGAGCATACTGTCTTCCTCTGTCTGTACGTGACCAGCAGCTGAAGAGCTCAAGCTTCTTCTTCTTCTTTGGTGATCTCCCGTAGCCGAGTAAGATTGTCTTCCATAAACACGGTTTTAAGAATGAGTCCATAAGTGACTGTGGAGGCCAGTTCTGGATCCATACATCCTTCCACAGTGGGGACATTGGTTTCCGGGCAGGAGTTGATCATGGTGTGGGTTTGCCAAGCATACCTTCCTCTAAGCACATTTCTCCCTTGCGTCCTGAGTTCGAGTGTCTTCAAAGCCCATGATACCTTTGGCTGTTCTCCAACTGGAGCTATTGTAGGCAAGTGCTTCCCAATTGCTGGTGTTTATACTACATTTTTTAAGATTTCCCTTGAGAGAGTCTTTAAACCTCTTTTGTTGACCACCAGCATTATGCTTTCCATTTTTAAGTTCGGAATAGAGTAGTTGCTTTGGAAGACAATCACCAGGCATCCGCACAACATGACCAATCCAACGAAGTTGATGTTGAAGAATCATTGCTTCAACACTGGTGATCTTTGCTTCCTCCATTACACTGGTATTAGTTTGCCTGTATTCCCAAGTAATGTTCCACCAGGACTTTGGCCAAGGGACAGCCTGACCCCCTCCTTTGGTAATTCTCCACAGAACTCTAGCCCAATGGTTGCCATTAATTTGATTTGAACTGATTTTATAATGAATTGATTTTAGAATGCTGTATTACATTACTGTTGTTAGCTACTCTGAGCCCGGCTTCGGCTGGGGAGGGCGGGATATGAATAAATTATTATTATTATTATTATGTGTAAAATTTTTCAGAGACACAGTTGATGGAATCTTTCGAGCAACTGAAGAGCTCAAGCAATTAAACAACAAAAAAATGGCAAACATTTTATTTTTAACCACTGCTGAGTGTCACTGAAGCCCTGTGCAACTCTGAGAGAAAAATTGTGTATTAACTCCAGGATGGTGACATGTTCGGACCTGAGAGACTTAAGTTTGAATCCCCACTCAGCCACGAAGTTCACTCGGTAATAACTGTGCATGTAAGACTTACTCATCCTAGCCCACTGCCCAGGGTTCGGGGGATGAGGAGAGTACTATGTACACTGCCCTGAATTTATTGGGATAAAGAGTGGGACATAAATATAATAAATAATAATAATAATAATAATAATAATAATAATAATAACTCTCAAGTTGCTAGGTGACACTGTCCAATTTTATCAGAAAATAACGGTCAATGGCAGTTGTGTGGCAGATACAATCAAGAGCAGAGAAGAGCCAAGCTACCCACAGTCAAAGCACCACGGTTGTTGAGCTGTTGATAAGTCCTCTTAACAGCCAGTGTTATCATTCATAAAATGCTACCAGTGTAGAACATGACAGAACATCACAAGCCAAAAGGATAGGCTACTCCTTCAAGGAGCTTACAGTCTCCATTGTGACAGTGGGAAGAAAGAAGGCTTGTCTATGTATCTGGGTAAGACCACTGGGAGCATCTTCTCTAATGTGCACATGCAAAGCTGCCTCACATCGAGTCAGCTAGTTGCTCCATCTAGCTCAGTATTGTCAATACTGTCTGGTATGTCTCTCCAGGGTCCCAGGGAGGGGTCTTTCCTAGCCCTATCTAGAGTTATCAGAGACTGAACCTTAGACCTTTTACATGCAAAAGCTATGACTTGAGTTATGACCCATTGCAGAATGTTTCCCTCACAAAAAGCAGAAAAATGAAATTTAACCCACATTGAAATAGGAAATCCAGGCCTGGGAGGTGAATTGGCTAAGAGTGTTAAGGTGTGGAACAGGAGGAAGCCATTCATCAATTCATTAATTTGTTGGTGCAGTTGTAGTAGCTGTTTGGTGTACAATCAAGTTAGTTATAATTGGGATAGTTTTAAAGCAGCTCCTTCACAGTTGGAAAGCTCAATAAGACACACCAAGACTTTGCAGTACAAGTTTGCTTTCTCTATTTTTAGAAGGCACATCTATCATCATTTTCTTTTTCCTGTCATGGTAGGTTTATTTTACAGCCAGCAAGGGTGCCAACTACATTTGTGCTTTTTTACTATTAAAAAGCAAAACTCGAACGATACTTAACAAGTGGCAGACATTGGTAAACAGGAGCACATTGGAGAAATGGCAAAGGAGCTGTCCAGGGTGCTGATACGGACTGCTTACAGCATGGGTAGGCAAACTAAGGCCTGGGGGCTGGATCCGGCCCAATCGCCTTCTCAATCTGGCCTGCAGACGGTCCGGGAATCAGTGTGTTTTTACATGAGTAGAATATGTGCTTTTATTTAAAATGCATCTCTGGGTTATTTGTGGGGCATAGGAATTCGTTCATTTTCCCCTTCAAAATATAGTCCGGCCCCACACAAGGTCTGAGGGATGGTGGACCGGCCCCCTGCTGAAAAAAGTTTGCTGACCCCTGGCTTACAAATAGCCAATGTTAAATGTTTTTTTGTTTTTTACCCAGGAATGCAAGTCAGTGACTAGGCAGTGGGGGAAGGGAAAGAGGTTAACATGAGTATCAAATGCTGCAAAGTGATCCAGTGGAAGTGGTGCAGTATGAATAGAGGACTAAGATGAATTTTTAAACAGTTGGTACAGAAGCCATAACACTATTAAGACTGGTGTTTCCCATCCCCAAAGGATCATGCATGATGATTGTTTGAGAACTGTTATTTTTATGTTTTATAATTAGGCTGATGGTATAATTTGTCTAGTGAGGTTATGATACTTTTTTTTTTTGTTAACCATAACAGTTGCAGCCCTTGCAGCCCTAACGCCAGATGAAAGTTGTTCATCCCAGATAAGTATTCCTCTTGGGGTGACTCAGCGCTTTGAGTAGCTTGATATTTTATCATAATATGTGAGGATATTAGATTATAGATTTTTATAGCTCTTCTGGAACATTCATCATGGATGGAATCTGATGCTGCAACCCGTTATTAGTCCTCAGGGATGTTCTACATAACGCTGAATGGAGCAAAACAATTTATCATTGGCATAATTCCAGCGACAACATGGCAAAAATGTAAGATGGAATAGAAAAAAATTAGCCTCTATATTGTCTGACTCAATAACAAATTCTAAAAAAAATCTGTTCCTTGAAGATTTCTTTTAAATGCTTCTTTGCTAGCTTTCTACTTAGCCATTTGCGAAGAAGCAAAGTATTTTAAACTATGTAAAGTTAAACAATGCTCCCTGCCTTCCCCAAACAATCATCTTAATGCTCAGCATATATAGATGAGCAGGGAGGTGTAGATAGCCACAAACACACACACAACCTCATCTAAGCAGGCAGGGACTCATTCTGGGAGACAATGGCTCACCTATGGCTACCTAGTGAGCAAATAAATTATCTGAATCCTGACAAGATGGGGATACTGTGGTTCCTGTGTCTGGGAAAGAGATGTGAAGCCTGTTCTGAGTGGTTTGCACTCCCCTTGAAGGAACAAGTGTGTAATTTGGAAGTAATCCTGGATCCAGCATTGGTGCTCAAGGCCCAGGTGGCCCAGGTGACGACGACAGCCTTTCCCCAGCTTCAGTTAGTTCACCAACTACATCCATTCCTGGATAGGAATAGCCTGGCAAGTGTTGCCCATTTTCTGGTAACCTAGGATTGTAATGTTGTATGCGGGGTTGCCTTTTAAGGTTACATGGAACTTCAATTAGTGCAGAATGCGGCTGCCAGAATTTTGGACAGAACAACCTAGAGGGATCGCATTATACCTGCAATGGAATCCCTATTTGCTTACACGCCCAATTCTGGGTGCTGATGCTCACTTTTAAAGCCTAAATGGCTTGAGAACCGAAGACCTGCAGGAACACCTCTCCCTGTATCAGCCTCTCCTCCATCAGTTGTGTGTGAGAGAAAAGAGAATGCACGAGAAAGTAACAAGTGTGCAAGGTACAGGGTATTCTAATAGTTTTCCTCATTCTCTATTACAGTAATATACTAGAACTGCAATATTATATTTCTTTTTGCAGAACTGTTTTCATCTGTTGTACAGCACAGTTGTCTTTGATAATGTTTAGTGGCTTATAAATCTTCCAAATAAATAAATGCCTCAGAGATTAATGTGTCCTTTGATTCACAACTTCGCCTATTAAAAGAGGTGCCTAGTTTATTACTCAACTGAAATTTTAGTTCATTTATCTACCAATTAAACCTTGGAGCCATAAATATTTGGCTTTGAAAATACTGGGTGGGGAGGCAGAGATGATGCTATATCCAAAAGGGGGCAGATCAGCCAGCCAGATACTGCATGTTTTAATTAAAATATTTAACTGTTCTGACTCAAGTACATCAATCCAATTGCAGCTCACCCCCATTTTTGTCCTTCCCATTTGGCATGCCTTCTCCCCAACTGCAGTGTCTGCCAGATTGGCTAGACTATGAATCCATCTGCATAATGTAAAGTAAACATGAGAGTTAACTGTATCTGATAATAGCAGGGTCCAGAATACATGGACAACCATGCCCATATGAGCACCGGAAAGTTTCTGGTCACACAGGTAATTTCAACAGGAATTCAACAGCAGAAATTCAGTTCTAGGCTGCTTGGCCAGGATCAATGAGCAATGGAGATGCTGTAATTTCTGAAGGATTTATACCAGCGTTTGGCAGCAATTCACAGTTTGGAGCAGAATGGCAGGTTTAATTAAAAAAAGAGTCTAGCACATATTGTTATTTCCAAATGTTTACTTTAAATGAAATTCTGTAGAAAATGTACTTGTGATTGAATCCCCATTATAATCCCCGTTAGCTTTAAATTGAAAACTACTTCCAAGTTACCAATCTTTTTCAGCTGCCCCACTCTTCCTCATTCATACTGGAGTGCAGAAACATGAAGCTTCCACGGTGCTGCCTGAAGGAGCTCCTCCCCAAAAACAGATGCCCACACAGCCCAGAGCCCACACTTACTTCATAGCCTTGGGCTTTTGAAGCAGAACACATTTCCGTTCATGGAAACCCAGTCCAAAGAAGGACTCGTGCCTAGAAGTGTATTTCACGGCATTAATCCTTCTCAGTGCACTGGGGAGCAGGACTTCAACATCACAAAGCAAGAAGCAAATAAAAGACAAAATAGACCTTCTACAATCTGTCAAGGCAGCTTCTGGATTGAAGCAGAACCTCAATGTCTTGGTGTCTCACTGCGTAAGGATTCTAGTTATGTACAATCCCCAGCACTTAAAATTTGCAGTTTTGTACAAAGCAGAATTCCTGATTTCACAAGCTTCACATAATATTGGGGGTATACTTCGGATTGACCTAAAAATGTAAAGTGTGACTGCGACACACACACACACACACACACACACACACACACACACACGCAATATCATACAGGCATGTGCATCAAGGCTGGTTGATATGTTGGCAAACTGAGGTGTCTCCAGCATAACACACGACATGGTTCTCTTCTGTTCACGTGATTGTTAAACTTTCAAAGATGGTCTCAAGCTACTCTTTCAAGTTGTTTGAATGAAAAAAGGAACAATGGTTTTTTTGGTTCAAGGTTCTCTCTCGGTAGAGAAAATATATCATCTTTGTGGCCTCATTTTCCCATCTAAGAATCACCACAAAAACTCCTGGGAACCACTTTTACCAGTTAATATTTTCCTGGGGAGATGGGGGAAGTGGGTGGGCAGACATCTTTAAAAACATTTCTTCTTAGTACATGTTAGTTCAGGGTTTTATTTTTAAATCCGTCAACTGAAGTCAGATTTGGCTTTAGCAGCAGATGCAGCTCCATCTTAGGGTTTATCTCCTGCCAATAACCATGGGAAATAGATTAAAGTCTACATAATTGACATGCCTTTAAATTTTCATTCCAAGTGCACTGGCCTTATGGGGTGGGGGAGAATTATTTCTGTCTCTTACTTAATTTGAATTGAATTTACCTCTAGGGGGAAAGTTTGCAAAATTGAACGTGGCAAGAGGATTTAGCACTGTACAACCAAACGCTATGCAAGACTACTCAGAAATAAATCCCACTAAGTTCAACAAACTTACACCCAGCTACATATGCACAGGACTACAGGACTTAGAATCACAGAGTTGGAACGGAAGGGACCATGGGGGTCATCTAGTCCAACCCTCTGAAATGCAGGAATCTTTCACCCAACATGAGGCTCGAACCCACAGGCCTGAGATTAAGAGTCTCATGCTCTACCAACTGAGCTGTCCACAGGACTCAATAAGGACAGAAAAGGTAAAGTCTGAGGAAGGTAAAGAGCTTTCCTTACAACAGGCATGGGAAACCTGTGACTTGAGAGGAAACCCAGGATTGTTTGAAAACCACTGCCCTAACATACTGGATTTTTCTGTGTATAAGATGCCCCCATGTATAAGATGACCCCTATTTTTTTTAACCCGAAATTAAGAAATTAAGTTGTTTAGCTTTTTGGGGTAGGATGGGGGAGGCCACTTCCTCCAATCGCTCACCCGCCTGCCCACCACTGCTGATCACTTGCCACAGCCATTGCTGATTGCACACCTTGCTACAGCCATCAATCACCTGCCCAATTGCCGCAGCCAATCACACGTCCCCCCTCTGCATTCGCTATCCATGTATAAGAGGACACCCAATTTTTGCCTATTTTTTTTTAGCAAAAAGCATAGTCATATACACGGAAAAATACGGTATGTAAAGCTGCAAGCTACTGTCTATTAACTGAAAAAGGCAATTACAGAAACCATAGTGAAACAATGTAATATGCCAAAAACCAGGTCCTATTTGCAGGAGACAAGATTGTTCGCACATCATGCTCACTTATGAAGAGAACCATTATAATGGACAAAAGCATTAGTCATGCCAAGAACTGATGGAAATTTTTCTTCTCACTACTGATTTTTGTATAGGATCCATGTAGATGCTATGGAAACAGATATTACTGCAATCATACAGATCCACAAAACGAGGCTAAAGTAAGCTTTTACTAGGATTTAATCTTCCTCTTTTTTTAAAAAAAAAAGCTGCGACTCTATCATATAGCACAATATAGTTCAGAGAGGACAGATGAGCTCACGAAACAATATGCAAACATCTGGGATTATGTAATCCAGATGATGGTACTAATATATGGGTCAGAAAGACTTAGGTTTAAACAGCAAGAGGCACAGGAAAATAATGTGGTTACATGTACTTAAAGACAGTTTCATTCTCCCCATTTCATTTATTTTATTTTACTAACAGGATGCTATGGTCTACGAAACCTGTTTAGCGGCCAGGGGGTGGGGGACGAGCAGAGAACGTTTTGTAGCACATCCAGGTAGCTACTGCAAATCTAGAGCCTCTGGAGAAAAGGGCGTTGGCTTTTTGCTTCGTTGTGGCATCATGACAAAGAAGTGAGCCACTGCACAACCATCCCACTTTGAAGCAGATGCTGTTTGCCTTCTGCTTGTGGCAGCTATCTGGTTCATGCGAATGCATGCAAGGGCCAAGAACTGGCGCACGCACGGAACCCACTAAATGTGGGGTGGCATGAAAAGGATCTTTGGAGCCGTATATGCCTTCCCAATGTGTTTACAAAGATCTCCTGCTATAGACATTATACACATCGTATATTTTCCACCCACCAACTATGGTTTTCCCAGTAGTGATGTATGGAAGCGAGAGCTGGACCATAAAGAAGGCTGATTGCCGAAGAATGGATGCTTTTGAATTCTGGTGCTGGAGGAGACTCTTGAGAGTCCCATGGACTGCAAGAAGATCAAACCTCTCCATTCTGAAGGAAATCAGCCCTGAGTGCTCGCTAAAAGGACAGATCCTGAAGCTGAGGCTCCAATACTTTGGCCACCTCATGAGAAGAGAAGACTCCCTGGAAAAGACCCTGATGGTGGGAAAGATGGAGGGCACAAGGAGAAGGGGACGACAGAGGACGAGATGGTTGGACAGTGTTCTGGAAGCTACCAGCATGAGTTTGACCAAACTGCGGGAGGCAGTGGAAGACAGGAGTGCCTGGCGTGCTCTGGTCCAGGGGGTCACGAAGAGTCGGACACGACTAAACGACTAAACAACAACTGCATCCAATGGGGTGTACTGGGTGTTTAGGGGATGGGGTAGGACCTCTGGTGCAGAGATGGAAGCGCTTGGTGACTGCTTAGCGACTGGCAGCCTAGAAAAACTCAGGAAAGGTATGAGCCGTCGTGGCAAATAGATGGACAGATTGACATGGAACCTCCAAGACCAGAGGCAGTATACCTATGAATAACAGGTGTTGGAAACACACTACAGGGGAGGGCTGTGCCTTCACGCCGTGTTTGTCAGCTTCCTGGGGGCATTTGGTTGGCTTATGTAGTAAATAGGATGCTCAAAGTAGGTAGTGCCCTGGTCTCAATTGGCAGGGTTTTTTGTTTTTGTTTTATCATCTTCACATCTTAGAAATTACAACTGTTTTGAGGTCCGCTGAATAAAAGGATAAGGAACAGAACACAAGTTGATCTTGGAAAGGTGATGCGTGTACATGTTCCTGAATGTGGAGCCCCAAAGAGTTCATGCGCTCGTGTACAAAGCTCAAACTGCAATTTCAGCTACGACTTCAAGCCTGTTAACAGGCTTTAACTTTGTAAACAGACCGTATCAACTCAATGACTCCCCCACTTAGGTTTACTTTTCATTAATTAGTAGAGATTAAGCAAGCATACAGGTGACCGCATTTGAACTGCACAATGGTATATTAGGGAACACATTGATTACTTCCTGGCTGCCAGCACTTTAAATCCACATAGGAAATATCAGTGAGCTGGATGATTTAAAGAGTCCCTCTTACTACATCCACAGCCAATACATACATACGCATATGCACACAGTGTGTAGCATATTGACAATGAAGCACTGCTCCACTGAGCCACATTAAAGTAGTCACACATAGAAGAATATAAGCTCTCAACATGCCAAAGAATATTATTTTTTCATCTCCAAGATGGCACTGCCTGGACCTCTGTGTTTAGCACTGCAGATGTTACAGAAGTGTACTGACGAATCCTGAAAACAAAAACAAAACAATATTGGTTTTGTAAATCGATTGCATATTATTTCTAGGCACATTTGTGCCAAAACACATGCACATGGCCGAAAACAAATAGGCTATGGCTAAGATCCAAAGAGCTATGCCTAAGAGCTTATGTGCAAGTAGTGCAATTTTGGGCATTTCCCCCCAAGGACAGCCTTATTCTCCATAGATTTGTCTGATCCTCTTTCAAAGCCATCCAAGTTGGTAGCAGTAAAAAGCAACACTATATTATATTAATATTCACTGAACATCAGCCTCCCATGCCATATAACACCCTAGTTTTGGAAGTGGTTTGCTGTGTGGCATAGTAGCTTCCAGTGGTACCAACTTGAATAAAATATTGGGGGGGGGGGGTCCCAGGTAAGCTCCGCCCTGCATAACTGATCACAACACCCACACCCCATTTGAATGGCAATGCCCATTAACGTCCAGGGGCCTTGCCCCCTCAAACGTATTATTGGGAGTTGACTTCCATGGTGGCTTTTGTTTGAGAACTGTTAAGTCCAATGATCCCTTAGGCATACAGACATAATACCGTATATACTCGAGTATAAGTCGACTTTTTCTGCACATTTCTTATGCTGAAAAAGCCCCCCTCAGGTTATACTCAAGTGAGGCGGGGGGGGGTGGAGGAGGGAGGAGTGGCCCGAAAGGAGCCCTTTCTCACCGCTGGTCCTGCCGCCGCCCGCCTCTTGCAAGGGCAGGCACAGGAGCTGCGCCTCTCCCAGCCGTGGCTCCTATACCTGCTCTTGTGTGCTGCAGAGGCGGGCAGCGGCGGAGGGATGAGCAGCGAGAAAGGAGCCCTTTTGGGCTGCTCCTTCCTCCTCCGCCGCCTTTGCCACTGTCAGCGGTGGTGGGGGAGGAATGAGCAGCCCAAAAGCAGCCTCGGGTTATATTCGGGTCGGCTTATACTCGAGTATATACGGTACATGGTTATTTGGATGCTAACCTATCTGTGCAATAGGCCTATGGAAGGTATTAGTTTTTAGGGATTTATATAATGCTTACATGCCACATAAAAAGAAGATTATGGCAGTTAAGTAAATATAATTTTAAAACAGATATATGATGATACTGCTGCTGCCTTATAGAAAACGCAGTTAAGTTTCACACATTCTGTTTTGCTCCATTTTCTTGTTTTAATATTTCACTATTTTATTGCTGGCTATTAGATTAAATTGCTATTGTTAAAGTTGCATTTTATTCTTTTGCTATATGATGTGAGCTGTCTTGAGAGGGCTGCATTGTTAGAATTCCTGATCTATGATTGCAGTCATGGGATTTTTGTCTTTCACATGATGGTATATGTTTTGACTCCACAGAGTGGGAAGTGACGGAGACAGGATGTTTGTGTTACTGTGTTCCATGAAGTGGGACTACTGTATTGCCTTTTGTCCTTTTAATCTTTGCTGTCTGATGCGAGAGAGAGAGGGAGCCATGTTGCAGTGCTCCGTGTGTGTTTATATGTAAATAAAGTAGATTAGCCAAAATGCTGAGTTGCTGAGGTCTGTCACGCATGATGCGCAAACTCTGTAGATCCCTAAGTGTGCCGGTGTCGGTTGGCATCAGTCGCTGTGATGTTCAGGCAGAAGAAAACTTTTGAAGCTCCCGATCGACCAGGAGGGAGGGAACATGCCAGTCGGGCATGTGTCTCTACCAGGGTCCTACTCGAGAGTAGGCTGAACTCCTGACATGCATAGCCTGGAAAGGCGACATACATATTTAAACAAAAAATGAGCATTGGCTGTGTTCACTCAATATACCGTATTTTTCGCCCTATAGGACGAACTTTTCCCCCTCCAAAAATGAAGGGGAAATGTGTGTGCGTCCTATGGGGTGAATGCAGGCTTCAGGAAGCTATCCGCAAGCCGTGGGAGAGCTGCCTGCACCCAGAAGCCTGGGGCGTGCTGAGCTCAGCGCCCCCCAGGCTTCGGGCTTCGCGTGGCTCTCTGCAAGCCGTGGGAGAGCTGTGTGAAGTCGCGCAGCTCTCCCACGGCTTGTGAAGAGCTGCCTGCACCCAGAAGCCTGTTCTGGAGGCTGGGGGCTGGGGTTGGGGAAGCTCGGGCTTCCCCCGCCCCAGCCCCGTGCCTGGGGGGGGGGGGAATAAAAAAAATTTCTTTATTTTCCCCCAAAAAAACTAGGTGCGCCCTATGGGCCGGTGCACCCTATGGGGCGAAAAATACGGTAATCTCAGTTTAGTAAACTGAAATAAGAGATAATCTGGCCATTCCATGCATCAACCTGGTATTGCAGCACCTCCAGGAACAGTGCACCAAAAAAAGAAAAGAAAACTCTAGCACTTTGGAGACTTATGGAAGTTAAACAGGAAAAAGATTTAATTTTACAACAAAATTGGTAAAACAAGATGTGTCACGAGATAGAATTCTTTCAAGAAACAGTAAACTCTCTCTCTCTCTCTCTCTCTCTCTCTCTCTCTCTCTCTCTCTCTCTCTGTCCAATGGATGTTACAGGCTTCTCAGCAAGATGGTGAATGCAGAGTTTATATTCACTTCATTTCCTTAAACTAATTGCAGTTTGCTTGTCATTGTGTGTCTAGGATTGCAACCCAAATACCATGTCTTCAATCACTTGCCAAGTATTTTGACCCTGATATGTAGCATAAGAGTTTGTTCTACAGGTTAAGGCATGGGTAGGCAAACTAAGGCCCAGGGGCCGGATCCGGCCCAATCGCCTTCTAAATTCAGCCTGTGGACGGTCCGGGAACCAGCGTGTTTTTACATGAGTAGAATGTGTGCTTTTATTTAAAATGCATCTCTGGGTTGGTTATTTGTGGGGCATAAGAATTCGTTCTTCTTTTTTCCTTTTTTTTTTCCAAAATATAGTCTGGCCCCCCACAAGGTCTGAGGGACAGTGAACCAGCCCCCTGCTGAAAAAGTTTGCTGACCCCTGGATTAAGGTGTCTCCTTAACTTTGCAGTCAGCAAGCTATATTTGGGGCTCTCACCAATATCATATCGAAATACGTACATTATTCTTTATCTTTGCAATAAAAAGAAAGTAATGCTTCCTTTTTGTCAGAATCAAGTTGAATGTTTCCCCTTTGATATCAAAGTTACATTTAATATCTGGCTGAGTGGAGACCACAGTTTCTTGCTAATGGAAGCAGTTTTTAAAACCTGTGGTGCTGTAAGGCGAAGGGGCGGAAGAGGTTATTTGGATGGGCTCAATATTTTGGTATTAAACACCTACTGAGATCCAGCTAAGAACAATTACTATAATTATTTTATAATCCGTGATAAATGCTTGCCCTGCTCAGCAGACGGCAAAAATAACTTATTTGTCCTTTTGTCTTTGACTATAGCAATTTCTAGAATCCACAGAGATTAAGCTGGTTACTTACTGTGCTAAGTTCAGGAAAACACTCTTTGTGGAACATATGCCTGCAGTGAAACACTGTTACACTGAAAGATTTAGATGCATCTGGCAAGAGAAGAGAGAAAAATACATGATGTATTAGCAAAATACATGAGCTGAAGGCTATAAAAAGCACCAAGATAGATGCTACCTCAATATACAGCAGCTTATTAAGCAGCAATATCCAAGGACATTTTGAAGTTTGTGTGTGTGTGTGTGTGTGTGTGACTTTTCAAAAGGCAGGCAAATTAATTTTGTGTTCCCTACCTTTTTATGGTAACATCACATGACCTTACATTGACCATGTTAAAATGTTCTTTTAATGTTTCCATGCTCTTAGAAACACAGTGCTTGACTGGCTATGCTCCAGGAAAGAGGCTGATGTCCAAGTGGAGATTTGAACCCAGGGCTCCACAATTCAAGAGCAACACTGGCTTTCCATGAGCACCCAACACGTCCTTCAAATAAAACAGCTGCATTTCTGGAGATGGTCATTTGCATTCTAAGCATATCCGCAACATTCTGCTGCACATACATAAACTGATGCAGGGCATGAATCGTATTGCATTAGAAAACCTGTTCTTAGCATCTATTGTAAAATAAACCTTCAGTTCTTGGATCCCACCACCCCTGGCTTAAGTGAATCAGAAGAAAGCCTAGCAGCAAAGGGTATAGAGGCTGATTCCTCTATTCCCTGGAGCAACCTAGTTTGTCCCTTCTAGGGAAGCTGTGTAGGAAGAAAAACACAGGCGTGGCTACTGTATGTGGTATATTGTAGTACATGTCAAGCAGGGCCAGCTTACCCATGAGTGAGGCTGAAGAAGCCACCTCAGGCTTCATGGGTGCCCTGCTGCTGGTGGTGAAGCAGAGGTGGTACCAACAGTGGCTTCTGGGAAGATCTCCCCAAATCTCATGAGAACTCTGCAAGGAACCTCACCTGAACCTGCCGCCGCCGCCACATGACCCAGGTAAGGGATGCTATGCAGAGTGGCACCTTCCAATTTCACCTCAGGTAGCTAAACAGGACACACCACCCCTGATACACAGGTAAATTAGATTGCTTGTACAGGGTCGCAGGAAATCAAAACTGAAATGTCCAATGTTTATGTCCAAAGTAAAAGGTGGGGTAGATTGGAACTGCAAAAACCAGGAGTACCCAGTCAGTGCTCCCCAACCTGGAAAGCCTGTCTCGAGACCAACGCCATCATTTTTTCTAGTAGTGCAAAGGGAAAAGGAGCAGGAACTGAGTTTGAGGACAGGCCCCTGAGGACTGCTCACTATCTTCCACAACTACCACCCATTCAGAGCACCCTAACAGCCAGAGATCTTCTCTCTGGGGGGCTTTGTATTTTGGACACAAAATATCCTACCTGTAGGCAGTATAGGGGAAAGGCATGTTTCACATATATTCTCCTCTGTAAGAAAAAGAACAGGTACAAGTCACGACAATTTATCTGAATAATGTTATACCACCTATCTCAGGCAGGTTTGCACGCAATGAGATGGTTTGCACACAATGCTAAGCCAAACTTTGGCTTAAAAAGGTAAAGGTAAAGGATCCCTGACAGTTAAGTCCAGTCGCAAACGACTCTGGGGTTGCGGCGCTCATCTCGCTTTACTGGCCGAGGGAGCCGACATTTGTCCGCAGACAGTTTTTCCGGGTCATGTGGCCAGCTTCTGGCGAAACCAGAGCAGCGCACAGAAACGCCGTTTACCTTCCTGCCAGAGTGGTACCTATTTATCTACTTGCACTTTTTGGCGTGCTTTCAAACTGCTAGGTTGGCAGGAGCTGGGACCAAGCAACGGAAGCTCACCCCATCGCTGAGATGCGAACCACTAACCTTCCAATCGGCAAGCCCTAGGCTCAGTGGTTTAGATCACAGCGCCACCTGCATCCCAAAACTATGGATTAGCATTAATGAATAAGGGTTCCCAGAGAGAAGGCTTTAGTTGCTGTACTGCTCCCCCAGACCTCCCACTGCATGAGCTAAGCCCTGGGCTTATGGTTTGTCTCGAGCAAACCAACCACAAACTGTTTACCTAAACACAAACTGTGGATTGTGGTGTGTCTGGAGTGAGATAAATCACTGAATCCAGGTTCAGATGACAAACCAAGCCAAACCATGGCTCAGCTCACAGCAGCAGCAATAGAGGAGCAAAGCAGCTACAACCTCTTTCGCAGGAACCCACACATTAATGCTAAACCATAGTTTGACTTAGCATTATGTGCAAAACTGGCCCATTGTATAGGTAATATTCAATAAAGAGACTCTCCACAATGCCCATTAACTGCTACTCCATGAGGATAAGAACTTGATACCTTTAATATGCCCTAAAAACTATTTTGCAGGCTAAATAAGGCAATAGAAAATTTGTACACGTATTTAGATGTTTTCTGTCGTATGTTTTGTTACTAATAAAGGTAATCCCATGGTAAAAAGTTCAAAGTCCAATAAAGATTTAAGAACCACATACTGCAACCTACATTTTAGGATATGTCAATAGCATAATAAAATGGAAGTAATCTAAAGAGTTTGGATGTAAGCAATGGAAGCTTTTAGGCTTCAGAAATTTCCAGAGATGCGTTGAACATACCATCCACAAGGACTCCCCTCATTTGTGTTCGGTGCATCTTTTTCAGCAAGGAAAGCGAGTCAGCAACAAGAATCTTCTTGCACCCCTCCCGGAGCAAAATCTAAGACACAAACAGATGCAACACTGTGACAATGCTTCAGCTGGTTTTCAGTCTCAAGTTATGCAGAAGTTGAAATTACCGTATTTTTCGCTCTATAAGACGCACCAGACCACAAGACGCACCTAGTTTTTGGAGGAGGAAACAAGAAAAAAAAGATTCTGAATCTCAGAAGCCAGAACAGCAAGAAGGATCGCTGTGCAGTGAAAGCAGCAATCCCTCTTGCTGTTCTGGCTTCTGCGATAGCTGCGCAGCCTGCATTCGCTCCATAAGATGCACACACATTTCCCCTTACTTTTTAGGAGGGAAAAAGTGAGTCTTATAGAGCAAAAAATACGGTACATACTTTACATTATTCTTTGCTGCCAAGGTCCATTCTCCTACTAGTAAAGCTTTTTGGTAATGACTCACTCGGAGCCTCAAAATGTAGTAATCAAAATTATAGATTAGTTATTCTAAGTGCCCTGCCGTGGGCACCTGCAGCTATTGGATGGGATAATTTCCTTAAAATAGTCCTTTCCCGGTAAATTTTCACATGCTTGATCACAATATTTAACAGCAACCCTTCTGGACTTTGGGCATTAACAAAACTGATTTGGTAATCACAACAGTTCATCGTCAGAGCTACTTCTTAGAGGACCTAACACAGAGCTTTGAATAGCACAGCAGGGGGACTCCGTGAGTGGGTTTGTTCCACCCTAACAGATATACCACAAGCTGTTCCAGAGAATAATATGAAAATGAAAAGTGAAAAATTAAGCCAGTAAAAGAGAAAAAAGTCACACGGAGCTCTTCATCTCGTGAATCGCAGGAACCAAGCTACTTACACTGTCAGTGTGACCAACGTTCCAGACTAATTGCAAAAGGCAGTTACAACTGGACAGGGTTAAATGTGCCAGAAATTGATGAGCAGTTAATTAACATTATTCAGCTTCTGTTGCAGGTCTTGTATTTGTTTTCTACACAGGACTGTCCTCAACGCTGCCCGGAGTTCCACTCACGCAACAGGACTTCCTCTCATCTCCCCATGCACCCCATAAATCTGATAAGAAGCCCCCCCCCATCCTCTGGGGCGGATTCTGTGGGTGGGGTTTGTGGGGTGGGGAAAGGAAGGAGAAATTGTTCCATTGTGCCAGTGGAAGTCTGTTGTGCAAGCAGCTCAGCCGTCATGGACGCAATTCCCCTCCCCTCCCTTTTGAAACTGCCCTGGTCGCTTTCTTTCTCGCACCCCATAGCATCCCCTTGGACTGACTTGGAGTGCACAAGGTCTAAAAGGATGAGCACAGCAGAGGTGTCGTTTTGGATGCTACTCCCTGGAAGCCGAAGTAGCAAATGCTTTGCTTTGTCAGTTCCCGAAAGATACCAACCATCTGGATGAGCTAAATAAAGCCGGATCTCACAGGGAACAGTCACAGCCCCTCTCCAGCAAAAAAGACCCACTTCACTGAACTAACATTGCCTTCAGGCAGAGCTGCAATCATGTGCTAAGCAGGTGATGACACGCCTCCTAGCGGCCACTTGGCCAACTTTTGCAAACTGATTTTAAAACAGAAACCCATTAGGATGCAATTTGCCCTTGCTGTGTTAGCTGGCCCCAGAGAGGGGGAAGCGTAAAATGTTCCAGGTTGCTATCTTCATATTGACCGGAGGGTAACAAACATAGCCTCTTTTGCAAAAGGCAGACCCATGCTCTGCCTTGCGTCCCTTTAAAATGCTCAGATATATTGAGTGGGAAAGGACTGGGCCCCTCTCTGCGGTGAATAATGCAATGCATCAGCTCGGAAGTCACTGTAAAACGAAAGCACACACTCAGCTGTGATGGGGAGACACACGGACACAGACATGAAAGCTTAACTTCAAAGTGTCAGCAAGAAGTGTCCCTGTATGCCACATGAGGAGGAGTGGAGAACAATAAATGCAAGGGGGGGGGGAATATGCTATGGCACTCCCCGTAGGCAAAACACTTTGTGCACATCATGTAGCTTTGTGTTTCGGCTGCTCTTGAGAACACATTAGAGATCAGTTACTAAATATTTCATTGGTACAAAGCTAAAGGAAGCACCATTGCAGATCTCACTCTGTCGCCTCATGTGGCATAGATGTGGCACAATAATTAAGCACCCAGGCAAGATTGTGAGACCAACAGGAGGTAAAGAGCCACTGGGAAGGAAAGAATGTCTTGGGGGCTGTATACAGCCTGCCAGTTTGCCACCCTCAGCCAAAATGATCTGAGCTGAAAACATAAAAAGTGATTTCTGGGACGCTTCGCAATGACCAGAAATCACTTATTCAATCTGATCTATGAGGTGTAGCCTGAAAGGGACCCATCTTTTACACGAGTGGCATTTTATTTAATTGTTACATTTTTCTAATTGGATCTTAAGCGACTGGACAGCTTTAATGCTGGATATTACTTCGGTGCATTTTGATTTCCAAAATCCGGACACACGGGGCACCTCTGCTAGTGGCTGGTCCCATACTGACATGTTGGGGCCAATATGAAGCTGTGACTGGCCAGACCTAAATCCAGACCCAGCTCTTGCCCATTCTCTAGAGTAGGGCCTAGCCAGGATTGAAGCTAAACACACCCAGCTCCTTCAACCACTCCTCATACGGCTTAGTTTCCAGACCCTGGATCATCTTGGTCTCCATCCTCTGCACACATTCCAACTTGTCCACATCCTTCTTAAATTGTGGCGCCCAGAACTGAACACAGTATTCCAGGTGGGGTCTGAGCAAGGCAGAATAGTGATGATGTTGCCCACAACAGAATTTTAATGCTGGTTCTAAATGTGTTTTGTTGTACTTTCACCTCTAGTTTGTTCTTATTACTTCATATTTCAAAAGGATGCTTTTAAAATGCCTTGAATCCCAACTTGGAAGAAAGGTGGGGTGCCAACATGTTAAATAAAGGCCTTCTCTGCCTTTGCAGCTGGGGAAGTCCATAATAAGAATTATCTGATTTCTGATTTTAACATTTTTATTTATGGCTTTATGTATAACTGTTGCAAACTGCTCTTATTTTTTTAAAAAAATATGAATAACGACATACAAGTATTTGTTATAAAATAAATAAATAGCTACGGTATGTGTGTGCATGAGTTCACGTGTGTGTGGTGGTAGAATAAGCATCCTGAAATTGGGTGTTAACCACAAGATAAAACACACACGCACACACACTCTTCCCTTCTGTCAGCAAAACTGCCAGCTTGGAATTCAGCAACAGAAAGGGCAGAACTAGGCAGGAGAGCCAGGGTTAGAGAAGGTGGTGGGGGCTTGGAGGCTGTGTGGATGCCCCCAGTTGATTTGGGAAGCAGAGCCGAGATGGAGAGAGATGCAAAATTTAACTTGCCCTGGTACTGAAAAATCCCACAACTGACCCTGGGTAAATGGCCAATTTTTTTGTTTTTGTTTTTAATCTATATGTGAAAGCAAAATATTGATTTCGCCCATAAGCTTTCCAAAGCACAGCTGCTGAAAATACAGGATACTTCATATATATATATGTCAGGAGTCGAAATTAGGAAATTACTGTTTTATTGCCTAAATTTCAATGTAATCTTGATTATTCTGGCAGGCTTGTCAGAGTTCCGATTGTGATTTAATTATAATAAGAAAACACTGCCAGTGGAACAGCAATTTATTCTCTTCCAGCTAAACACTGCTCCCAGGCATGTGTCACTTTTGATGCACGAGTGCCTCCACTTTAAGAGAATGCACAATTTTATGGCTATATAAATTAAACTGCAGCTGTCAGAAGTGTACTTTATTTATGATTTAATATTCATCTCATTGAAGAGCGAGATATAAACTACAAGCACTTTTAGAATGCAGCTTTAACTTACTTTCTATTTAATTCCAGACAGACAACTCTGTCTTGCCCTGCCATGAATACTGGAACGCCTTCAACTCATAGCACTGCCATCATTATTAGGCGGGCTTAAATCATTCCCACCAAAGATGACAACGGCATTGCTAAATTCAGAGATCTTCATGCTACTTTCCCAAACACAGTGGCGAGCCCCTGGGGCACGGGGCTTAAAGCAAAACAAGTCTGGGTAACAATATCACCTGGGCCATGATTTGGAATTACATTAATCATCTGTGCATTGGGCCTGCCATTGTTCCATGTCTTTATAAATGACTTGGATGAAGGAATTGAGGAGACGCTCATCAAATTTGCAGGTGACACCAAACTGGGAGGGGAGGCCAATGCTGCAGAAGACAGAATCGGGATTCAAGATGACCGTAACAGATTGGGCCCAAAATAACAAAATGAGCTTTAATAGGGAGAAATGTAAGGCTCTGCGCTTTGGCAGGAAGAACCAGATGCACAAATATAAGATGGTTACAAGAAAGGAGATTCCAACTAAACACCAGGAGGAACTTTCTGACGGTAAGCGTTGTTTGACAGTGGAACAGACGCCCTCAGGGGTGGTGGAGGTTTTTAAGCAGAGGTTGGGGGGACATCTCAGTGTTTATCAGGGCTCCTTTCCACACTGTATTTTTTTACAAACAGTGCAATGTGTACATGTAAAAACACCGCATATGCATATGAGGAAAAACAAGCTGACAAATTAGTATACTATACAGATACAGTGGTACCTCGGGTTACAGACGCTTCAGGTTACAGACTCCACAAACCCATAAATAGTACCTCGGGTTAAGAACTCTGCTTCAGGATAAGAACAGAAATTGTGTTGGCCTCCGGCAGCGGGAGGCCCCATTAGCTAAAGTGGTGCCTCAGGTTAAGAACAGTTTCAGGTTAAGAACAGACCTCCAGAGCGAATTAAGTTCTTAACCCGAGGTACCACTGTACAAACTGGGAGCCCTAACTAGCCTTGGCTCCTCGCTGCACAAAACCTCCCAGGTTCAATCCCTGGCGTCACCAGTTAAAAAGAATCAGGGGCAGCCAGAGATTCTGGGAAGTTGCTGGCAGTCAGTGTAGAAAACGCTGGGCTAGATGGACCTGGTATAAGGAAGTTTCCTGGACATGTGGCAATGCATTTGCTGCTGCATAATGCAAGTAACAGCCCCTAAAGAGTGTGGAAGAAATCTGGCATGCGAGCATACATTAGGGGTAGCACAGGTGTATTGTGTGAGTTTCAGCTGCTCTGTCCCACTCACCTCAGAAATCCTCAGAACACCTGCTACCTTCCATCACAAGGGAATATCAAGAATGACTGGAAGGGGGGGGGGAGTGTCCTGAAAAAACCCAGTGCCGTGTTCCTTTGAACATAGGTGCAAGTCTTTTTGAATGCGACTGTGTTGCTCAAAGCCACTTTGAGAGACTAGTGGATTTACAGAGCAGGGTGAGCATTCTAAATAAAATAGACCATTTTCAGGAGGATTGGGGCGAGGAAGGAAATACCCCAATGCCCTGGAATTAAAGATTAGGAAGCGGGGGGAGGGGGGCAGTGCTGAGATCCATTGATGCCCCACCCAAACATGGGACATAATCCACTTGCGCTGCCATCAACTACAAAATAGCACCTGCACAGATTTGCAACCTTTATTTCTGCTGTCAAGTGGTTGAGAAGAGATGGGGATATCCTTCAGTAGTGGGGCTGACCTTTGACTTAGGTGGGGAAAGTAGCTCTGTCTTGAGTTCACAAAGTCGCTACCTCAGCCACAGTACCAGACCTCTAAACTGGGAGGCCACAGAAAGTTTTAGTGAGGTTGTATTATGAGAATGGTTACGTCACAAAAGTAATAACATCATCAGCATCCAGTATACCTGAAGGAGTGTCTCCACCCCCATCGTTCTGCCCGGATGCTGAGGTCCAGCGCTGAGGGCCTTCTGGCGGTTCCCTCATTGCGAGAAGCAAAGCTACAGGGAACCAGGCAGAGGGCCTTCTCGGTAGTGGCACCCGCCCTGTGGAACACCCTCCCACCAGATGTCAAAGAGAAAAACAACTACCTAACATTTAGAAGACATCTGAAGGGAAGTTTTTAATGTGTGACATTTTAATGTATTTTTCATCTTTGTTGGAAGCCGCCCAGAGTGGCTGGGGAAACCCAGCCAGATGGGCGGGGTATATAAAAAATATATTATTATTATTATTATTTTAAAATGGTAATAACTGTTCAGCATTACTGCACAAGAAGCCTTCGTAGCATGATTATTCTTTTACCAGTATTCTATTCCTTTAAAATTACTGATCTCCCTCTATTATTCATGCCTGGTGGTGGAATGAGAAGAATGGACACTGAAAAGTGGTAACAGTTACCTGTAAGTTATAATCCTGAAGAATTTTTACCAGTGAATCTCTCAGGTTTGGAATCTCCATGCCTTCCTTAATGCGGTGGATCAGGAGGATGGGGTCAACGTGGGTCCCAATGTTATTTAACAAGCCGGTAATAAAAGCTGCAGAAACACAAAGGGGGAGTTAATCTGAAACTTAGTCTCTTAACTGCATGTACTGCTCTCTAAAGAAAAAAAAGAAAAAGAAAACAGTATGCTGGCACATCTAAAGTGGGAGAGATCTCACTAGCAAGAGGCCTAGTTTTCAAATTTACATTTTATAAAGCTACGCATAGAAATAAAGGTTGCATACCATATAAACAAGCTGCAATAAACTTGAGATATTCTACTGAACTATTCCTTGGGTCTACAAACATCAGTAACAGGGCCTCATTTTACTTGTGTATTATCTTTGTGGCCGACAATGATGTTGACAACCTTCCTGCCTCCTGTTTCCATCAGACCTTTCCATGCTACATCTCTAAATTCACACAGGGCTCTGCATTTCACACACCATCTGATCTTCACACTTTCCAGTGATGGGATGCTGGATGCTATGAGATGATGGGATGCTGGATGCTATGATCCTATACACAACTGTGGCCTGATGGGAAGTCTTGCTCTCACGCTTCGCTCCTGCATATGATGCTGCGCAAACCGTTCTAAGCTGAAACATTCCTAGAATGTTCAGTTCACATTGAGTTCGTACCTGACTTGTTCTTAATGCGTAGTTGACCACATCTACGGATGAATGCTATATCAATCACTAGTAAAAGTTTAATTAGGAGGTTTTCATGCCTGTCTAGTCCTGTGCTCCCTTTCCCAGCCTTTAATCTATTGGTGATTAATGCAACCTTTGTTTTGTACTTGTGTTGACCAATCAGCAATAAGCACATATGTGGCAATGCTGTAATATTCAATAAAAGGGACTCCCCGAGACTTGCTCGGGAGATGCCTCCCAGATGACACTCGCTACCTGTCTGTCGTTATTTCAACCCAACATTCCAGCATTGCCATTGCCTCTTTCCTTGTGATGCCCCCCCCCCCCGTCTCCCTTTTTATAAGTATCCACTTTCTTCTACATCATCTTTGATTCCTCCAGATCACTATTTCTCAGTCCACGGCTCCTCTGCTTCCACCTTCAGCGATCCTGTCTAGATCCTGTCGCTTAGCTTTCCTACCTCATCCACTTTTTCATAAAACACCTCTTTCTTCTCAGCTTCCATCTGCCTTCACACAGGTCCTTCTGTTTCTACATGCTGTGGGGTGAATTCACTGCCTCGCCCCCCCCCAGCCGCAATGACCTTTCATGTTCCTCACAGTAGCTGGACTGTTTGTGAACACTCTTGATGATTACAATGCCATTCCATCACAGCAGCTCAGCCAAGGCATCACACCTGCGGACAGGTGCCCATGGCAGGCCTATTCCATCTTTTTTGCCTTTTCATTTAAAACAATACTTATTTTAAGAAATATAAAGATGTGTAATAATCACATAAAGTACAGCTTTTGAAGACCTTTGCAGTGAAGATGCAGAGATAGAAAAACATGCTAGCATTTCATCCAATTTGTCGGCCAACAGCACATGTGCCAGCAGCTGTGGAATAATGTAATTACTTATGCTTATCAGTGCCAGATGCTGCAGGATGCCAGGACATTTCCTCCCTCAGTACGTTGTAATACTCCAATTATTACGTTGCAATTTAGACTTCTGCCCCATGCAAGCTGGCATTAATCCCAAATCAATCTGACTACACTGTTTTTCTTCTGTAGAGGGATGAATTATATTCTTTCGCTGCCTCCCACTTAATTAAAATATCTCTCTCTCTCTCTCACACACACACACATACACACACACAGAGTAAATTAACTGAGCAAGGACTACTTTGCTTACGTGGTTTGTCAATGGAATACAAGATGAGATCTTCCCACAGTTCTGCATCATCTTGCTCCTTAGCAAATTCAATAGCCTTATCCACATCATATAATTCCTCCATGATCATCTTCAGAGCACTCCGACTATTGCCCATTCTGCCTAAAATGACAAAGGAAACCAGGAATTGTGAAAGAACAGCCTACCGCCACCAAGCTAAGTTAGGCCTCAGGGTTAAGGGGAAACAACATCCTCTGTTATATTGTCTAAAACCTTCTCCACTTACGGCTTATATTTTAATAACACGAATGATAAATTAAATTAAATTAAATTAATTAAATTAAAGCAATATATTTCAATCCCATTGAAATACATGGGTCCTGTGTATGTCTTAATAGTTGCTTGCTGAACTGAGCTACATCTGTGATTGTGTCCAGAGATGCAGGTTCATCCTACAACTAAAGCCAGACTTTTTTGGGGTGGGGAGAACAGACTAAGGTTGCAATTCTAGACAGACGTACTGGGAAATAAGCCCCACTGAAGTCAATGGGACTTGAGAAAACATGCATAGGATTGAGCTGGGAAGTTCAGTACGCACTAACAAGGCACAGCACAGGCCATTTCAGAATCAGATGTGCCCCTGGAAGGTTTTAACCTGAACTGCCCTGCAGGACAAAAGGACCCCAGACAAGGTCATGCTCAGCAGCATCTCCTTAACAGCCATGGCCATCATTGAGCAGCAAGGACAGGTACATACATGGCATTGGTGGCAATAACTGAAGGGTTAGAAAGGATCCCCAAGGGTCATCTCAACTAGGGCCAGGGCCTTTTCAGCAGTGGCCCCGACTTGGTGGAACGCTCTGTCACAAGAGACTAGGGCCCTGCGGGACTTGATATCTTTCCGCAGGGCCTGCAAGACAGAGCTGTTCTGCCTGGCCTGTGGTTTGGACTCAGTCTGACCCTTATGTTTCCCTCCCCTTATGGTTTGGATCTATGGGCTATTATTAAAATGAGGCTGCATTTTAAATTGTATTTTTAACCTGTATTTTAAATTGTTCTTCCCCTCCCTATTATGTTTTTATTGTAATTTTACTGGGGTTAGCCACCCTGAGCTGCGTATAAATAAAATAAATTATTATTATTATTATTATTATTATTATTATTATTATTATTATTAAAATCTAGTCCAACCCCTTGCAATGCAGGAATCTCAACATCCTTCCATGCAGAGATCTGCCACAGGCTCAAGAATCTGCATTTTTCAAAACCAGGACTTTTATGTCTGGGTTGATAGATGGTACCTAGAGCTTACACCAGTATGGGATCATAATATTGGTTTTAATATCTCTGGGTTGGGGGGGGGGCGTTTAAGACACTTTGCCTGGTCATGAGCTTTTAAGATCAGCAGGGATACAATGTAAGAACCTGGTCCGAGAAATACTCAGTTGAGGATGTCACCTTTTAATAAAAACAAAACCACCAGGTCATTGCTATTAATCAAAATGCAGCTACTTACTCAAAAGATAAACTGTCTCTTCTACAAAGTTCCTTTGTTGACAGATTTCAAGAGCCTGGGATTTCAAAAGGAGAAAATTAATATGACCACAACTTAAGTTATCAGCTAGCCTGTCTCTGCCGTAAATTAGCCGCACAGCCCCTGTACCCGTTTACTCAGAAATAATCGCACCGAGTCCAGTGGAATAACAGCCGAAAAATATCACCAGTGCTCCCAAAGTACTTTTCTATAAAGGCACATAATTCATGTAACAGAAATGGTAAATATTTATAAAAATCTGGACTAAGAATAAAAGAAAAGTAATTACAGCCAACACCTGCTTGAGTTTCTTAAAGAACAACACTACCAAAGAATGAAACAAGCATATAAGTCATCCATTGTTCACCCAAAAAAGGTTTTCTAAAGTATATCTCGTAACTACAGAATCTCCTGAATTTTTTTATCAAGCTCCACGTACAGAAGCTAATGCTTGCCTTCCTACATGCGGAAAGGAAATCTGACATCCCCCAGTTTAATGCTAGTCTGTGCAGCATAATTGAGCCAGACGCTCTCTATCCCTTGTATGCCTCAAGAGGCTGCTGTGGAAATGGAATAGGATGACCACCATGTATGAGCTTCTTGGGCAAAGGGGCTGCACGCCTACGTGATTAATTACCGGGGCTATAGCTCAGTGGCAGAGCTATCGTTCTGCATGCTGAAAGGCCGCAGGTTCAATCCTTGCCATCTCCAGACTGTCCCCTGCCTGAAGGCTTGCAGAACAACTGGCAGGCATTGTGATTCTCAAACTTGGGTCCCCAGATGTTTTTGGACTACAGTTCCCATTATCCCTGACCACTGGTCCTGATAGCTAAGGATGATGGGAGTTGTAGTCCAACAACAGCTGGCGACCCAGGGTTTGAGAAACACCGCATATAGACAATACTGAACTGGAAAAACCAATGGTCTGACTTGGGGTGAGGCTCCTAGGTTGTCCCTACAATAATAAACATGTCCCTTGCCCAGACAGATAAATTCCTGCATTTCATCAACATTTCATTCCATGCTCACCCAACAAACACCAAGCCTCAGTCATAATTGTAACAAAAACATCTGGCGGAGTGAACAAAAATCGGGGGGGGGGGGAATTAAATATTAAAAACTCAAATAATATTAAAATTAAGAACAGGATGAAAAACATGTCTGAGTCATCATGGTACTTAAAGTCAAGATCTAAACCAATGTGGTTTTCATGCTTTCCAGCAGATGGCAGCATAACACACAGAGTAGCCATAATAAGTCGGGTCCTGATTGCAAACTGAAAAGCCACAGTTGGTAATAGTTTTGTTGAGATCAACTAAAATGTGACAAAGACATGGGTGGGTGGGATGGGGGAACCTTGCAATTGGAAAAAGAAGAAGGAAAAGAAAAAGAGAAAAAGAACTCCCCCAAACCCACTGCTAAATAACCAACAGTTTTAATATTTATCAAAGAAAACAGAGAAGGGGAAAAGATACATTTAAAGGATTTTTCCTCACCTTTTCTAAAGGGCAATGAGTGCTGTCTCTGAGAAACGGAAGTAAATTTGGCCGGTCATATTCAGCATACAGACTGATCTGTTTCTCATGGTACTTTTGTCCTTTGTGATGGTCTCTCTTGAACAGCTTGTGCAAGTACTACAAAATCAACCCGAAGAATGAAAAAACAGAAACATCCGTGATATGGCCATAGGACCAAACAGGCGCTCCAGACTAATCTTAACACCTGACCCAAGACCTGCAGCTCCAGAAGCTCAATTCCCCAAGGAAACGGAGTAAAATGCTATCGCGTCCAGGTGTTACAGACCCCTCTACGATTGCTGACCGATACCAACATGGGGAATGAAGTGGTGGTGTGTTTGTGGTGGGGGGAGATTGCACCAAATTATCCGTAGTGGGAAAGAGCTGATTACCTTTCCCCAGCCCTAGCAATTCTTTTCACAAATAACCTCACTCCAGGCACTACTTTATTCCTCTGAAATCTAGCTGCAAATGCAGTGTGCACGCTGGACTCAAGAGGTTGCTGGCCTCCAACTCCCATCAGCCCCCAGCCAGCACAGCCAATGGCCAGAGGAGATGGGAGCGGTTGGCATTTGAAAGGGAGAATCAGTGGAGGATAGTTAAACATGCCTCTCACCCTCCACTCCTGTCCAGGAAAGGATCCGTACCCTGATCCATACCCTGGAACCACACAAAGCTCATCTTGTCTGCCCCCTGGTCCTAAGTCACAAAAGACAGCTTGAAGTGGTAGGTCTTATAATACTCTTGAAAGGTGCTCAGGCTAAGATGTGGCTGACTATATCCAGAGACTGGGAAGGAGCAGCCACCGAAAATATTTCACTTTGCAACAGTGATGCCTTAACATCTGTTGCTGATGCACAGGCGTGTCCTTGGTATATCTCAGGGGCTATAACAGAACACACACTGGATAGGAGGGAGTCTTTTTGCTAGGCTAGTCCTGAAGTGTTTTGGATTCAAACAGTGATAAATCTTACTTCTCTTGGGAGCAGGGACAGCTGTTTTACTACAGAGCAGGGTGGTCCAACATGCGGCCCAGGAGCCGCATTCGGCCCTCAAGGCCTTTTTTTTGGCTGCCCTCGGCAACATTTGACCCCCAGGCCCCCATAGCTCTTGCGCTGCCCTCCCAAAGCCAGGTAAGAGAGGTACTGGGATTTGGGAAGTGGGAGAGAGGCTCTGACAGGGTCCTAGAGTCCTCCAACCTCCTTCCCAAAGCCTAATTAGAACTTTCCCAGCTTTGAGAAGAGGGAGGAAGGGCTCTAGGACCCTGCCAGAGCCTCACGCCTCCTTCCCAAAGCCTGGTGCCTCACTTATCCTGTTTGGGGAAGGCAGCATGAGTCACATGACCTTGTGCTTCCCCACCTTCCTGACAAGGGTGTCCTGTGGGTTCCGCATCGAAGTACTCTTGCAGCCCACTTGGTATGAAAAATTGGGCTGCCCTGCTATAGAGGGCCTAAAAGGTAAAAGGACCCCTGACCATTAGGTCCAGTTGTGACCGACTCTGGGGTTGCAGTGCTCATCACGCTTTATTGGCCAAGGGAGCCGGCGTACAGCTTCCAGGTCATGTGGCCAGCATGACTAAGCCGCTTCTGGCCAACCAGAGCAGCGCACGGAAACACCGTTTACCTTCCCGCCGGAGCGGTACCTATTGATCTACTTGCACTTTGACGTGCTTTCGAACTGCTAGGTGGGCAGGAGCAGGGACCGAGCAACGGGAGCTCACCCCGTCGCGGGGATTTGAACTGCTGACCTTCTGATCGGCAAGTCCTAGGCTCTGTGGTTTAACCCACAGCGCCACCCGCGTCCCTTATAGAGGGCCTAGCGAGCACTAATTTTGTGGGCAAACCATTTGTTTTACTCAGTGCGGCTCCTTACTGACGTGACTAATGAAATGTCTCCCCGCAACCAAGGTCTTTTGAGTGTCAGTTATGAAAGTATTCTCCCCCACGCTGATTGCAACCCTGCTGTTGGAAGTTGGAGACCTGTTCAGTTGCCGCTGAGGATAAATATTTATCAGTTCATGCCTCTGATTGCACCAGGAACACACCTGTTGAAATCTGCACAGAAACCTTAAACCGCCACTTACCACATGCTGCAATTCAGGCCTGTTTTTTAATTCTTCCACCACTTTATCAATCTAAAACGAAAAAGAGATAAGATACGAAAAGATAAGAAAAGTTGGCTTCTGGGCCAAATCTCTTGCTCATGGAGAGGGATAGGAAGTAGCCAGTCAATAACATAATGAAATGGTTGTACTCACAGAGATCTTGTCTTCATTATCCAAAAGCATATCAACTGCTTTCTAAAAGAAACAAAATGTCCACGGCAGATAAGAGATATGTAAAATCACAATTTAACATGGTTATATGTACATACAGATTTTGAACGAACTTCCTCTGTCTTGTGAACAACAAAAATTGCTATGCAGTTTATAGTGTGTGTTGGGAAGGAGACAGCAGAACTGTCGGTGGAAGAACAAGATGCTTGCTGGTTGTATTACAATATGGCTACAAGCCCCGGTGTATGTGGGGCTTCCACAGCCAGCGAAGACAGATGGTGCTTGATGAGAATGCAAAATGCTTTCCGGAATTTGGCTGGCAGTGGAAGAGTGCCACATGTGCTGGATCTATATAGGCATACAGAACACGTATTAAAGGTGAAAGCCACAGCAATGCAAATTCTCTGTGTAAACTCCTATTAAACTAAACGCAATATTTAGTGGCTTTCATACCAAGGCCTCCTCAAGGCTATGTTCACCCTTAGGAAGCGGGGCTGAAGATCTGCACACTCATTATTGCAGTGCTCTTTTCACTGCAGTGAGAAGTGAATGGCTCAGCCAGGAAACAGTGATGGGAGTTGTAGTCTACAACATCTAGATACTGCCAGTTGGTCCTATTTTAAATGCTTACATCTGCCTTAAGACTTGAGAAACAGCTGCTGTCACATAAATGAATGCAGGTTCCAATGCTCAGTGCCTCTGACGCTCCCTGTCCAAAGCTTTTCCAACACTTGAGAGTTTTTGGTCAACTGATCGAAAGCAAAGAGGATTTTTTTCCAGGCACACAACTTTATTTTTTGAACACAGGTTAAAGAATGGAGAGCTTTCACAAGTAGATTAGCCAACGGAAAATTGGGGAAATGGCGAGAATATCTACACTGCATGTGTGATGTGTGCTAAATTAAAACTGTTTCTTCAAGCAATTAGCACTTTGGTTCATTAAGTGACATATTTTGGGGGAAAGGTTATAGGGATCTTCAAAAAGGACCTATTTCAAATTTCACAATGTCTGGATTCCTGCTGTTTATATTTGGCTCTTCCACCTAGATTTATGGATGCAAATAACACAAAATATGATTTCCCCAAGGTTATATGACTATTTTCTTTTCCTTAATGTCAAACAATAAAGGTTTTTCCCCCAAAAGCATTAGGGTAAAAACAAACTCACTGTAAAAAGTTTTTTGTGAAAATATAACCAATTCAGCCATTTGGTGTCGACATTCTCACACATCAGTTTATCCAAAATATGAAGTTCACTTGGTTAAATAATATTTTTTCCTATCTGCTAAAATTCTTACAGCCAAGAGTATATAAAAAACCCCACCACTTTAAAGCCATCATACCTCTGAATCAAACTCCATTAGCAGAACAATTTTGTCCCTGATGGAGCTGAAAAGATTGTGTTTGTGGATCAGCTGGAAAACATCTTTATGTCTCAGTGTGAGATAAATTTCAAGGGCCTTTCCGTAGCGTTGGTCATAGGTGTACCTGAAAAAGAGGATCATACGTTATGAATAGACCTAGATGTGGGCCTTTTGAAAAAGTCATCCACCAGCACAGAAATCACAATTTTGCTAAAAGCTTGACACAAATTGCTTAAACATTGGGCCATCATTTAGAATAATGGAAAATACTTTTCTTCCTTGTATATATATATATATATGTATTAGAAAAGTAATTGGATGCAATTCTCGGTTCTTCATTGTTCTTGTGTACTGGACACCAATGACCCATAACCCAGGGCCCATCTTCTCATTAAGAAACATTTCAGAGGTTGACACAAGCTTCACACAAACGGTGAAGAATTGCACTTCAACAAAGGGATATTTGTAGGGGTGTATTTCCTTTCACCTAGACATCCTTAGGCTTTCTTTTGGGTAGGGGTGCAGTGGGAACACGATGACCTGGTTCATACGTCACAGTAAACCAAACTATGGCTTCCTGGAACCATGCAAACAAATCTGGGCTGCAGCTCATGGTCAGCAAGGAGAAAACTTAGCTACAAGACTGGGTTGGGATGACATGCAGAGTCAAACCTTGGGCTTAGCTCAGTACAGTGCGGGAGTGAAAAAGGCTGGCCAAGAGCAAAATGGCAGCAAGCTTCTCTCTGAGAGCCCAAATGTTCATGTGGTCCTAGTAAGCCACAGTTTGGATTACCAAAATGTGTGAGCCAGGCCAACATGAGGGGCGACTGTCAAGTGACTGCACTTGGCCTGAGGACCGGCAGAGATACTCAGAAAGGGGAGAGAAGGAAACCACGCTTCCATGTGTAAAAACAAAATAAAGCAAGAAGGTTCTCCCACTGCTTCCATCGCTCAGTGTCCGGCTCCACTGAAAATAGGCGAAGATGCAAAAGGCTGAGGATGCGATCTCAGAGAGAGTGGTGCTCAGGTTGTGAAGAAGGTTGGCAAGGAAGGAGGGATGGATGAGGCAGGTTCTGCCAATGACAAGGTGCTCAGCAAAGAGCTGGCATGAATGTTAGGGCTTCATGGGTTCTGGTATGAGCTGATTGGCAGGATACATGCCAGTGTTCATGCCCATGGGGTGCCCCATATGGCAGCACCTACCCTCGTTTGCAAGGGGTGAAGAACTCCAGCGACACAGGAAGGAAGGTGCCCTTTTCTGGGTGCCCCAGCCTGAGACTCTGTCCCTCCCGTGCCTTGTAAAACACCCCTTGAATAGAACACTCCAAGACTAATTACAATTTTAAAAATGGCTTCCTTATGACACATTCTCTTCTGCTTTCCCTAGTGCAACAGATCACACACACACACACACACACACACACAGAGAGAGAGAGAGAGAGAGAGAGAGAGAGAGAGAGAGAGAGATGCAAACCTGCCCAGCTACTGTGAAATAAGCGGTGGGAGAAGCACAAACTAATTCTCTGTAGAGATAAATATGTAAAACCCTGGCAATCCAAGGAAGGGAACTGTAGTTAAACATGCTCAGTTCTTTAAAGAACAGAAACAGTGAAACAAACTCTCAGGGCAGCTGTTCAAATGCATTACAGTGGTACCTCTGGATGCGAACGCGATCCGTTCCACAGTCCCGTTCGTATCCTGAAGCGAATGCAACACACGTCTGCACGTGTGCAGGTCGTGATTCGCTGCTTCTGCACATGCGCGTGACGTCATTTTGAGCGTCTGCGCATGCATGAGCAACGAAACCCGGAAGTAACGCATTCCGTTACTTCGGGGTCGCCGCGGAGCGTAACCTGAAAACGCTCTACCTGAAGCATACTCAACCCGAGGTATGACTGTATAGACTTACAACTCTGCAAGCGTTTTCAGCAAAGTCCTGTTCTGTGGATCTTTCTTCAGATGGTCCACCACTGCTTGGACAATGATTGCGTTGTTATAAAGGTTCCCAGGCCACTCCTTAATTAATGTTGCAAAACCCTTGAAATGGAAAAAAAATCAGTCATCATTCATCAACGGGTGAATGCAAACTTTAAAAAAAGCAAAGCCATTGCCTAAAAAGTTGAAGATCTTCCCAAGTGGTGAGAATAGCCATACCACTCCGTTTCCCGGGATTTCAAGTGCTGAAGTGCTATAAAACTTTGTTCACCACACAAGTTGGGCGATATCTATCTATCTGGATCACAAAGTGGTTCCCTTCACTCTCTGGTAAGTTACCTTTAGTAAGTGTTTGGCTGTATTGACCCAAGGTGATTTATGTGCAGGAATATATATAGGAGAGCCTGCTATTGAATAAACGAAAGTGTTTTCCATTCCCCACCCCCTCTATTCTGGGGTGCTTAAATTACCGAGACATTTGACATTTTTCAAATATAGAATCCAGAGAGTATGGAGATGTTACCTTTACTATTATGAATAACGAAGTGGAACTAAATTGTCACACTTTAGAATAATTGAACAGAGGAAGAAAGTAATATTCTGCTTATTTCAATTCTCCCAGAATAGTTATAAGATAATACACTCCCAAGACCATGGAAGAGCAGGTCATTGATTATTCATGCATTTATTTGCTCATTTTACAGTTCCCTTTGTTTTCACTTATCACGGCTGAAGTTAACCTGCAAGTACTTTGGAGACTATTGTGCTGTTTGCGGCGCAAATGCAACACAGCCCTTTTTCATTTAGTAAAACAGATAACTCAACAAATTTATATAAACTGTTGCCTATTCCAGCCTGCAGTTAAACAGCTTCCTGAACACTCCTATGTTTTGCAGTATTCTTCTGTATACCGGATAATACTGTACGGCAGCCTTTGGCAACGCGGTGCCCTCCCTGCACACACTGTTGGCCTACAACTCCCATCAGCACTAGCCAGCAAAGGCTGTTGGGAGTTGTAGGCCAACAATATCTGGAGGGAACGAGGTTGCTGAACACTGGTGCAGAATTCAAATTGAATATGTTGAGTGGATTCTTTCGCATTTCGAGGTTTTATGACATAAACTGCTTTGGGATTTTTACATGGTTGCATATGAACGAACCAATAAACAGAGTTCTTGCATTTTTATATTGCCTTAGAGTGCAAGTGGGAAGGACGGACCATGCAAAAGCTCTTGCCAGCATCCAGACTGCAAAGGTTTTTCTCCTTGCTTATGTGGGATGGGTCACTGTCATGTGGGATGGGTCGCTGTCAGTTTTTCAAGGGAGAAATTCTTCATTGGCTCAATGCAGCCCGCTGATCTTACACTGCTTTAAGGGTACTCTACGTAGGATATACATAGCTGCGACGGCATCAAGGACTCTGGGTGAATGTAACGAGAGCATCAGCTGTGAACCACACCATTGTGCTATACCAGGAAGCAGAGTGGCAGCTGCTGGCCACATGGCATTATACTGGCTGCTGTGTCCTTACAAGATCCTTGCCTGGCTCACAGTGCTGACGCTCACTGCTGGTTGTGTGACAGTCATGTATCTTTGTGACAGCTGCTATGCCTCACCCCAATCTCTGCTTCACCACTGCGCTGCTAGCTGCTATTCCCTGTCAATGGCATTCAAGGGAGATAATGTGGTACCTCATAGTCGCTCTCCAGAAATTCATGCAGGACCATTTCATAGATAAAAGGCTTCAAGACCGAATCCCGTCTTGGCAAATAGCGGCTAATCGCCTATGAGAGGAAACGGAACAAAAGAGGCTCAAGCCTTGCATTTGAGAGAGAACAAAATTTTGTGAGTGCGTGTGTGACTCCTCAAATTGCTATGGAAAACTAGAATGCAGTAAAATGCTACCAGCATCAAGACATTCTGAGAGCGTTCTCAACAGAAGTAGTGAAAAATTATACCGGCGGCAATTTTGAAAGACCTGTGCAATAAAATTTATCCCAATTGGTTCAAAGAACACCTAACACATTCAGGTAAATGGGGTTGCATTTAAATTGGGGGGGGGGGAGAAAAAAAGAGGGTAGGCTTGACTGAAGTCCTAAGTCGTTTTGGGTTTCTTCCTTAAGGAAACTGAGCTCTTCTCTAGTAAGGGAAGCGATTATACTGGAGAACAAACCTAGAAAAGGGCACATGACTCCCTGTTTCCATGCCTATGAATGGCCCCCACTGTACAGTTGCTGGGAAGGGATTTTGGCCGGGGGGAAAAGTGATGCTTAAGAGGGTAATAGAAAGCAAATAGTATCTTTTGTCCAAAACTGAGCCCAACTATATTCTGACACAAAATGCATTTCCAAAGCAGCATGGAAGGGGTCAATAACTAGATATAACTCTTTATTTCAGGGCCTTTTAAATGATCCAAGTTAAAAAAAAAAAAAGTTAGCAGCAGGAGCAAACTAACTTGCAGCCCAGTCACATTTTGAGGACCCTGTTATGTGATTAAGCTGGATGCACATGACAGATCCTAGTACTTGTTGGCTACGTCACCACGAAACCATAGTGGCGCAAGGTAGATTAGAATCACCGCAAGAGGGATAAGAGCAGCAGATGTTAACATTGCAGCTTACAAGAGAGGAGCTTTATTGCACAGCATCTTCTGTCTTTCTGTGATCTGCTTTCAGAAAGGTGAAAACAACCACCTGTTTAGAAAGGCAGTAATTTAACAGAGAGGCTTTTTGGAAAGCCTGCGAATATTTTCTAAATTTTACAGTCTGCTGGATGGCATAAGTGGAGACATCTGCTCAAGACATTCACATCCAGGCAGGAAAGAAATTCAGGAGGGAGTGGTGATGGTGAAAGCAGCACATCACAATTTTACCTATACACATTCTGAAGACCCTTATTGAAGTGAAATAGAGGCAAACGGACTTGAGAGGTTATCTTCCAATGTGGCAAAGTACACACCAAACCTCTAAAAACCCACAAGTAGTGCTGTTGTCTCTTTAATTCCATAGGAAGGCAGATGCTACAAGACAAGCCGCAATGTTGCAACACCTCCACACTCCTGAACAGAATTTAACAGCTCAAAAAGCAGCAAGGGGCCACCTGCTGCGAGATCTTAATAATATGCCCCTTTTGGCTCATCGACTTTGAATAGGAAAGCATAAAACTCGGAAAGAAAATGTGTATATGTTATTAAAGGGCATGTGCATAAATGCTTTCTACTGCTCTGGAAGTGACAGTCCTTTAGCTGTATGCCACGGGCAATTTATTAACTTAAAAGCTTGCTAACAAACATGCTCCATTAGATTACTTGGTTTGCTATGCTAGCAAGGCACAGAAAGTGGCAGAATTCTTCCCTCTCCCTCCTATCTTTTGTAGTGCACAGCAGAACAGCCATCTGTTTGCCTGAAACGTAATTATTTCTTGGTGCTGTTACTAATGAGTCAAAGGGTGCGCAAAAGAAATGAGTCACAAGGTCACAGAGACCGTCTCTGCTCTCTTCTTCCAAGCAGGGGCTTTTGTGAACAAATACAACTCTGCGAGGAAGGAAAAGGGGTAAACTTCAACCTGGGAGGGGGTGCGGTTTGGCTGTTAGTCACTACTACTAACACATAACATATTGTACAAGATCCGGAAAACTGTGCATCTTGCTGCATTTTAAACGTCAGGAACAGTTTTGCAGCATATTGTGCCAAGCTTTCCGTGTGGCAACGAATACCCATCTGTTACGTTTTGGAATCAAAAGTTACATGATGCTATTTCTTAACTCTGTTCACACACTCACCTAGGAAGGGATTTTGTATACATGATACTCACAGACCTCCCATGTGGGCAAGATAACATGTGGCACATGTGCTAGGAATGTGAACGTTCTTTCATGGAACACGGGGTGGGGAAAAATGTGGAAAAGCCTATATTCCAATGCTGTAAAGGGTATAATGCTCTTACTAGCCAGGCATTAGCTTATGTGCATGGTGAAGAAGTGCGTTCAGTCACACTTCGCCACATGCATATAATCCTGGCAGGTTCCTCTATGAACTGACATAACCAGCCAGAGAAATTCCACGGAAAATATATGACTCTACATACCTTAAGTTGTCCAATTTCTTTAAACCTGTGCACTTCAAATTCCCAGAGATCTGTGTTCTTGCCAAGTATTTTCTGGCATTTTCTGAAGTAGAAAAAGATGGTATATAGAAGGGAGAAGAGGCTCATAAATCAGGTTGCCACTTCTAAAGCATCTTCCATCTATGCACAGCAGCACCATTTGTGTAACAACCTCCAAGTTATTTGGGATCCTTTATTGTATTGCTTCTAATTCTGGCTTAGGTAACTGTTCAGAACATAAAGTCAGTGACCATAATCCAGAGCCCAACATGCACAAGGGCTCCTGCAGCCTGCTAAAGGTACACGGAGCTCCAACAATTCTTGGGCACTTAACCTCGGAACTATTCAGCACCAGGAGGGAGCCCAAAGAGCAAAAACAAAACAAAATTGGGAGCCCCCCTAAGTAGGAGATTATGTGCATTAAACCTCAGTCATTGTCACCTACATCAAAAGCATGCTAACATTCATCTGGGTAAGCAAACATGTAGCGTTTCAGAATAATCCAGATAATATTACCAGCCATGTGTACAGCTTACACACACAAACAGTGTACACAATCACAGAAGTGCACACAATTGTACCCCAATGCATTCAAGCTAAACATATTACCGTGCTGCCAGGTCATACTCTCCAATTTCCATCAGATGGTTTATGTAGGCTAAACCTATATCCTGGGGTGAAAATAAAATACAATTAGTTAAAAGTACATCTAAGAATTGCACACATCCTTCCACAGCCAAGTGTCTGGCATTTGTATTCAAGTGACTTGTTAGATCAAATACCAGGATGTATTTTTTCAGGGTTTCTAATTCCTTGGTAACAAATATGCTTGTTTGTGAATGATCAAAGGGCTTACTATAAAGAGCATTTAAAAGAATTTTAAATTTACAGGTTTTAAATATAGGCGCAAATCAGATGATATTCTTCTTGGTCTTGTTTCTATTATCTTCCTGTCCCTCCCAGCTCTTGGGTAATAATTCTCCTATGTTGGGAAAGTGACTCAGAAGAAAGAAAGAAAGAAAGAAAGAAAGAAAGAAAGAAAGAAAGAAAGAAAGAAATACTTGCCGAGGTGTAGGGCATTAATAGAGAGGATCAGTCCACACCAGCCTTTCACAAAGTTGCTGGACTACAACTCCCATCATTCCTAGGTAGCAGGACCAGTGGTCAGGGATGGTGGGGTCTCAAGGTTGAGAAAGGCTGGTCTAAACCATGAAGTGTTATTGCTCATGAATGCTTATATAACAGGGATGTGAAAACTGTGGTCCCCCAGGTGTGATTGGGCTCCACATGCCATGATCCCTAGTCTCCATGACCAGGGATGAGGGAAGTTGGCGCAACGATATCTGCAGGGCCACAAGTTCCTTGCTGTTGGTTACTAAGATAACATTCCATTCTGCTTTCTGAACCGTCTTAAATTAGGAGAAGCCGATCTAGTAATCTAGTAATGTCTGGAGGAAACCACAACATCTGGAGAGCATTCCCTGTCCAACATCTGATCATATTGGACTAAATGCCACTATTCCTCCTCTGGATAATCATTACTATTTATTAAATTTCTATACCGCTCTTCATCCAAGGATCACAGGGCGGTTTACAATATCGTTTTCCATTTTACTGGTTTGCAACTTTCTAGCATGCTTATAAAAAAGTTTTTGCTCTTAACACACTACAGTACTTCACATTTCTGCAGCATGATACATTTACACAGGAAAAGGGTGGGTGGCAAGAACAAACATCCAGGTAGTTAAAAGTAGTGCAAACTGGGTTTCTTTGTTAAGAACAACAGCAGTATCTCTGCTCCAGTACTTGCTTCACTGAAAGTCTGAGAAACATTTAACTTTAACTTATAATGGAGAAAAACATCAAATACAAATATAAGCACAGAAATTACGGCAGCCTTGTGAATATGGAATGCATGGGACCCTGAATGCCCAGAGCTCTGATCATGAAGTTGAGGCGGGCAAAAGGTGGCGAACAGCAGCCAAAACTCTCTCTCATTCTCTCTCTCAATCCCAGAGGAAAGGTAAAAGAGTTACGAGGCTCAAAGCAAAATCCTGACCTAGAAACTACCGTATTTTTCGCGCTATAAGACGCATCAGACCATAAGACGCACCTAGTTTTTTGGAAGAGGAAAACAGGGGGGGGGGGGAATCTGAATCCCAGCGATCCCGCTGGCTGCTCTGGCTTCTTGCTTAGCCATGCGCAGCCTCTCCTGGGCAAGGGGAGCCTTCATCCCCTGCCCAGGAGAGGCTGCAAGCGGCTAAGGCTCCCCCAAGAGCCACGCTCCCTCCTCAGGGAAAAGCCTCCAAGAGCTGCACACACACTCCACGCGGCTCTTTAAAGGGAGAGCTGAGCAGAGCCTCCCGCCTGCACTCGCTCCATAAAACGCACACACATTCCCCCTTACTTTTTAGGAGGGGAAAAGTGCGTCTTATAGAGCAAAAAATACAGTAATTTCACACGCAGAACAGACCATATTGGCCAAGTGGCGAAGTTTTCGTTTCTGTTTCATTTGCATAGGCTTAAAGGCATGTTCTTCTTTGTGACCCTGGGACTGAGTCATACACTCCATAGCTAAAAACTTACAAGCCTCGGCTCAAACTCCGCTTGGGATGCCCTTAGGTTTAGAGTGGCAAATTAAACTGGCTGAGTGTGTCACTAAGATAAATAGGTTGATTGGGCAGTGACTATGATCTGTTCCTGGGCCAAACCAGGTGTTATGACGAACAGCAATAATGTGTCTAGATTCACCCTCTCCCACCGTGACATATGCAATTTATCTGCATCTCGATACTGGTATTTCTCTACCACAGCCCCACATCCCAGAGGGAAGAGAAACGTGGGGCACTTTGACATCAGGGGGCAAGTTAAGTGCTACTAGATGTTACAAATGGAATGGGGAGGGGGAGACTAGACACAAAACACCCATACATGCAACCTTAGGCCTCGCTTAGCGCAGAGAGAAACTATTAATTTATTTCTGAAAGGTCAGGAGCCTTTTGTGTTCCTTCTTTTTCTTAAAAGAATTCAAATCCAGTTTGCAGACTTACCTGAATCTTGTGTTTTTTCATGGTCTTCTGACTGATCTCAGCTGCCATCAAAGCCTCCTATATAAACACAAGCAGAGATGACACCCGAGTCAAGTATTCAAAACTTCTGTAGAGAAATCTGGAAAAGTGTGGCTTTGTTTCTTGTGCCTTGTGTTTGAAAGCACTAGAATGCTTAATGTCATGGTCGAATGAACAGCTTTGAATTCATACTCAAACAAAAGCAATTGTTAAAAAGAAAGGGGGGGGAAATCTTGGGTTCCATCTGGGTTCACTCCACATTAGTGCATCAAGATCAAATTTCGGGAGGATGGCATCATATGCGGTACAATCACAGGAGTTCATTTTCCAGCAAAAAAGCCTCTGCTGTAAAGAGACACCTGTCAAAAAAAGTACCTTGATTTGTTTTCTGAGTGCTCAACTAAAAGACAAAGAATAAATCCAGCACTAGTAAGAGAATGATTTTTCATTAAGTTTAATTTGTGGCTTATCCACTGAGCTGGCATCTTGTGTGTGCAGAAATAGAGCTACCTTCTTGCTACCCAAAATGAAAAGTGAAAGCTTAATGTGGGTTACAACACAAGCTATTCCCTGACTATTAAACAAAGGGCTTTCTGTGGAATATGCCTGAAAGCCTTTCCAATCCAATGAAACAGTGCTTCGTGCATAATGACGTTCAACGTGGACCAACTTGCATATACGCCTTGGGAAGAATTAACCCACTTGAACGTTTTCAGAGTGAAACGCAAATGAGACTATAAGAAACCGGGAACAGAAGCATGTGCTTGATCCCTTTATTTACTTGTACTGTAGTTATTCACAGCATAAGAGAGTTCACAGACTTCGTAACAAAAACCTGTGTTAGAAACTACCACGTTTTCCTGGGGAACCCAGTCTTAAAGGCAACTGAATACTTAAATGTTGCATAAAGTGTTTATCACATATATTTCTCAGGTTCCTTTTCTTTGATAAATATAAAGCCTAACAGATAGCTTGATGAGCCCCAACAACTTCTAATGCACAAGCTGGAATTCTGAGCTAAAAGTGCTGTATTATGAAGTCAAATAAACTTAAGAGGATTAGAAACTGAAATAAAGTATGCAAAATCAGGAAATTAACTTTAATTTTCATACTTCATTTTGACTGCTTGCAACCACTGCATCAGCAGTTTCCGACAACTGTTAAGCCTTAGACCAGGGTATGCAATCTTTTTCCCTGTTGGGGCCTGATGGGTAGAGCCAGAAGCAAAAGTGTTCTGGATGAACTAAACTGGAACAGAGATCACCCTGCCTCAATTTTCACCATGGTTATCTCAAATTAGAACTCCTAATCCAATGCAGGTCTATTTAGAAGTAAGTCCCACTGGGTTTAATGGGGTCAGTCTCATGTATATAGAGGATTTCTCTAGGACAACAGACTATTGGTCTGTTCTGATAAGCAAGTGAAGTAATTCCCAAATAACTCCACTCTGATTTTAGTCTCTCTCTCTCTTTTTCTCTCTCTCTCACACATACGCACACAGGGAGAGAGAGAGAAATTCTCCAGTCATATATCTGGTGGACAGTTTTGTTCTTTTAAAGCAAGTAACCTATATATTTTTAAGGAAATGCTGCTAATTCTAATTGTTGTGAAACACCACAGAGGGAGGGGGGAACACTTTAAAGGGCAGGGGGAAAAAATAAAGAGGACACAAATAGTACAATTCAGGAATAAACAGATGCTGTTCTCACATATGTTGCTTATGGTGCAATCATATACATGTCTGCTTATAAATATGTCCGACTGAATTCAGTGGGACAAACTCCTAGCCTACAACACTATGGCAAATGCAATGAGCTGTGGATGGATAAGGCACCATCCTGTCACCTAAACCTGTTGGGTTTTTCGAAGTAACACAGGAATAATTCCTGTAAAAAAACTATATTTAAGAAGTCATAAAACAGAAAACAAGACATTCAGTGAGGCCTACTCATTGACGCTGACAAGAATTTAAAGAGAAAAGTGCAAAAGTTACTTCATATTTCTTCTTTTCCAAGAGCCATTCAATGTGGTCATCCTGGTCACGTTCTTTGGCCACAACAACATCTCTTGGACTGATGATATAAAACAGGGATTCACCCTCTGAATATTCTGCAAGAGACACAGGAACAATTTTACCCATTTCACCACTTAGTAAAAGCTTTGACCTCTTTGAAAGCAGGTGTTCTGGATGCCTTTTGCTTGAGTAAATTAATGTTGCATCTCAGTATTTCTTAAATTGACCCATGTGCATTACCCAAAATAAACCCAGCAACAACCCCCTAAATGAAACAAACAGAAAGCACTCATTGACAATGGACCTCTGCAAACACTCGCTGCTCTCTCTTAAGGGACTTGTTAAGAGATCAGGAACAAATGTACTGGTCCATTAGAAGAACTAAGAATACATGGGATCAGTTTCAGAGTACTGCCACACGACCAATTCCAAGGCTCTTGCTGAAATCATCCACGATAAACACTGTAACATTTAGACATGCCGACCCTGACAACCGGAGCAATGCTCTAATTCCACTCTTAGCTCCTTGTGCTTCACAGAACAATGGCTTAACCATAATAGAATCCTGGAGCTGAACGCAAATTGACAATCAAAATAACATATAAAATAATGGCCAGACTACTGCAAATTTCTCACCCAAACAATAATCACGGCATTCATTTTCTTGGAAGCGCCTCACAGTTAGAGCATCAGAGGAGATTTCTTCACAAGATTCAGGAAATGGCTGGATTATATCCAGCCTAGGTCTGGAACAACACTCCTTTTCCTGGGGGAAAGAAAACCACACACAGCACTGAAGCACACAACCTGTTGATGTTTTCTAATATACCTGAAAAGATAATCTGAACTGTATCCTTTTGCAACCAAGTTCTTTTCTGCATAAGCAGCCAATGGAAACCCCCCAATGAGAATTGCCTTCTACTGTGTCAGCCAAATAGCTCCCATTTAGCCAAGTGCTGCCTTCACTTTGACTGGCAGCATTTTCCCAGGGTCTCAAGAAGATGTCTTACGCTGCTCCCTAAAAAGCTTTTTGCCTGATGTGTGCAATAATGGCGCAGGGGGAGCAATTCATTGGGATGAAAGTTTATGCTAGGAGTCAGATGAGAAGCCCCAGGGGTTTCCAACTGCTCATTTGGATTCCCTATTGCCAACACTTAATATAGCCACAGAAATATCACTTGTGTTGTAACAAGGTTGGCTGTCTTGATTACTGTCAGCGGACCTACAGCTATATAGTTTTGAATAACCTGGCATCTGGTGAAAAACAAGAGAAAATAATGGTCCTTAGTAACTGGAAATCCATCTCATGCCTTTGTGATGTTACAACTTCCAGATAGTGGAAAAGACAGAGGAACAATTTGGTGCTAGTTGGGTAGAGAGATTATCAGACTGAGCTGGGAACTAAATAGGAGTTAGCTAAACTGGAAACAGCCATAGCAGAGCTACAGGGGCTCATAAATATCATTCTATGGCAATGTGATCCAGGATTAGCTGTTGTGTTCTATCTGCCTGCTCCCCAAATGTTCTGCTCGCATATTTGCACATCTGGTTGTTCAAAAACACGTCTCTAGCACTCTCTCATTATAAGGAAATGGACTCTGTAACGATCCTCTGAACTTTATAAATCTCAAGAAAGTCCTTTTTGTAACAACATCAATACCGCCACCTGCACATATATTCAAACAACAAAATCTTCTCATTCTTGTGATGGAATGAGCGAATTTTTACTCCTTTGACTGCCTATATTGTAATACATGGCAGAATCTGGTTACAATAATGTATTTGTTGTTAAAATACATTATTGTAACCAGAACAAATTTATTGGGCCAGATTCTGATGATATATGCGATCTGCTGGCTTACACACAAAAACTTAAATCAGGCAGAAAGGAAAGCCAATCTTTAATTGGTAGGATTTCTTTACACATAAGTCTACGATATACAAAGTGCAATGTTGGCTACAAATGATCACAAATGTCTCCATTCTGCAGTTGGATTCATAATATCGTTGGAATGCGAGCAGAATGCCTATTAAACTTGAAATTTTCAAAGAACTCCACTAAATCATGAAGATCTTTATATAAGCCATTTCCCTTTACTTAAAACTATGTTAAAGGTTGAGATTTCCCAGAATCTGTCTCTTTAAACACCACAAATAGCAGCTGCTTCACACAATACACAAATATTGCATTTTCCCATCTTGCACAAATGTGATGTGCAACACTGGCTTGCTAGCAAATATATCTCCTATGGTTGAAATAATGTGGTACTGGTTTTTTCAGTTTATACATAAAAAGTTTCAGCTGTGCATGTTCAAGGTTAAAAAGTTTTTTTAAAAAATCTAACATCCGTGAAGGAGCAGCAAGCAGGTGATAGGTGGTATGTGTTCATGACAATTTCCTCTTGTGAATTCTCAAATAATCCCCAACACGGTTTCATTCTTCCCATGTTGTTGCCAAACACCTGCCGTTACAAGCTCATAGAGATCTCCTACGTTGCTATCTAGGGCATATCAGTGCTTTGAAAAATGAACCTCTACCCTGTCAGCTTTTTGACAAAGCAGGGGTAAACTTTGAACGGCCAGATTTCTTTATCCTGACTCATTAGTATTACTAATTGCCTCCTACCAGCCCCTCATTTCCCAGCATCACCTCCTCCTTCATAAGGTCGCTCGGTTTTCTTTGACTCACTCATAGAGAGGAACTACAGTATTAGCTCTCTCGGGAGAAGCTGCACAAGCACCTTTGTTCCTTTCCTTTAAAATAATAAATAATAATAATCTGGCTGTCCTGCAAGAGGGCTAGAAGCTGACCCTATTGATTTCAATAGACTTGAGCGTTACCATGAGCCAACGGCATTTCATTGCCTAGCAACAGTGTGCACCCCATTGCTCAAGGTTACTATAGCAATGGCTGTCTAATGCCAGCTTGCTATCAAAGGGATGATCAAGAGCATCTGCCCCTCTTAATGCTGTAACGTCAAGGGTTTCTCCTCTTCCTTCCCGTCCTCTCTTTCATTTTGTATTGTTAAACTAATGTGTCGTGAAGACTCTGGAGATTCACTCTTGAGAAGAGCTGGTGATCCAATATATCCTTTGTCTAGCCGGACACATATAACGGAGGCAACGGGACCAAACAGCTGCTCTCCTCACATCGCTCACAGCGACACGAGTGACCTGCAGCCAATCATCTTTACAGGCTTTATTTAAGAGCATGGGCAATGTCAAGGCGGCACTCTGCAATTTAGCTTTAATTCCTGTTCATACACGTGCCAAAAGATTAAAGATTTAAAACAAACACAGAGGAATGAACAACTTCTGGCTCGTCAGCATTCTAGCCGTTGTTTGCTATGAGATGGGCAAAACACCTCCCTCCCCCCCCCCCCAAAAAAAATATGACTTTAGCTGCTTTAAGTGTGAAGAGTTTATGGTACCACAAAAGCTAAATCTGCAGCCTAACCTGGAAAATGGACATTCTGTACAAGATCTCAAAGTAGCTGTCTTATTACAAAAGAATTTCAGAAATAGACTGGAAAGAGAAGTTGCTGAATTGCAACTTATTACCAAACTTAAAACCATGGAGAGACCTGGTCTGAATAGAGACATTGGATTTAATAATAATAATAATAATAATAAATTATTTATACCCCGCCCATCTGGCTGGGCTTCCCCAGCCACTCTGGGTGGCTTCCAACCAAATATTAAAATATTCCCACCACCCATTCCCACCACCCTTCTGAGTAATACCCATCCACACCCTCTCACTATATATAAAGATCTGGTGACTTCTGTTTCAATGTATCTGAAGAAGTGTGCATGCACAAGAAAGCTCATGCCAACAACAAACTTAGTTGGTCTCTAAGGTGCTACTGGAAGGAATGTTCTTATTTTATCTGGAAAATGAAGTAGCTGCAGCAAGTCTGTCGCCCAACTTAAATCCCTTCGGTTACTACTAGCCCATTTCCCCCCAACATGGTACCGTCATGGTATTTTGGACACATTTCTATTAGCCTTGGCCCCCGTATTTCCTGGTGGTGAGAGCTATAAGTCTGGAATTTTCTATGAACTTCCCTCAAGGGTGAGTCCCACTGGGCACATTGGGGCCAACTAACGAACAGGTGTGGAACACTGCTGTCTGAGTGCTTAAGAACCTTATGCCTGGCTCACAACTTTTTTGTGTGTCTATTTGGAAGTTTGCTTGCAGAAAAATACTTACAGTTTTCTCTGAAATCTCCTTTACATATGAAAGTATGACAAGCTGGTCACAGAGAGGTGCAATTCCGCTGATGTAAAATTCAGTGTTGAACTGGGAAACTAAGTTACAAAAAAAGGAAACTGGCTTTAATATTGACCTTAACTAAGAGTTGTATTACCATCATAAAGCACCATTCAGATACATAGTCCCTGAAGCAGGCAAATGAATTTTGTAATCCTAACAGTTACGCTAATAAATTCGCAGAGAAATAGATCAGTATTTGTCTTTTAAACATTTTACATGTTGTTTCGTTTGTTACAAATTCTATGATGGTAAAAGTTGTGCACATTTGAGTCATGACTGGGACCACACAAGTCTTTTTAAATCCTGGGTGTGCACAGTGGAATCCAATGTCTTCCCAGTAAGGGAACTACAGTTCACTGGAAAGCAAAGGAAGCATCCATTTTTTGGATTGGTCCAATGATTAATAATGAGGGACCACTGTGGAAACCTACCATGAGTTGAAGCTGAAGCAATCCACTCATACATCCCATTGTTCGGACTAATTTACATACTACTTGCATGAATACAAAGGACATGGGAGAGGTGCACTGTGGATGAAGCTCCAGGAGACAGGCTGGACTGGCATATCCACAACTGCCATTAATAACATACAGATTCTCAATTTTAAAAAACAGTTGTGTTCTTTCTAAATCCTGTATCTGTATTTCCCAACCAAAATACAGCTTTGCTATAATCAACGGAACCTATAAAATCCACTCATCTAGCACACATCTTGGCTAGGCAGATGCATTTTTGCTAGAGTTTTTATAGGAGGCATCAAGAAGAAGGCAATCAATGAATTGAAAAATGAAAAAGGAGAGATAAAAGGTGGAAATTATGACATTTTTTCCTAAATGTAGAAAGGCAAGGCAAGCAAGTTTTGCACCTAATGCCACCTTTTAACAGTGTCAAACCTGATCAGGTTTTATCTTCTTAGACATAAACCCAGCATTATCTTGTAGCACCAATCAAAAGATGCTTAACAAAGTTTAGGGAGGAAAATATTTTCCTTTTTGTCCCATGAGAACTACTGCAGCACCACGACAGAATGAGAAGGTGAGGGAACGGTACTTTCCAATACTGTGCTCTAGAGATAGCAAAACTTAAAAGGCAAGCGTTCAGGGTTTCTATCTCCCTCACCCCCTGCGGAACAAAGCAGCGAGCCAGTGTAAAATACATTTATATAACGCCAAACCAGAATATACTGTTATCACCATAAGACTTGTGCTGCATCAGACACACAATTCAAGTGCAACGGTTAACTTTAAGTGGGAATTATTAGCTACTGTCAGATGCTGTGGGATGGAGCAGGAAGGACTTAGGGCATCAGTCTCCCTCTGTCACACAGAGAGACTGTAACAAAAGCATTGCCCTGTAAAGACGGGATAGTCAGGTTTCCAACAGTCTGTCCAGACAGAGGGAAAGAGAGGCAGCTCTGCCCTGGTAGCTACCTCTGGAAGAGCCTAATTTCTTGACTTCTATACTAGAGAGTCCATGCAGATGGTGAATGCAATCACAACCCTAGTCTTATAGAGCCTATAGCCTAACAAACTACCACAGGCCCGCTACGTTGTTTGAATGCAAACATGTTTGCGTCTCCTGGCCATGGTTGGAAGACATCACAAATGTGTTCTGAGGATATTCTTCACTAGCAAACAATTTAAACGATCAAAGTATTCTGGTGCATGCTTACCCTGTGTTTGGAAACACAGTGGGCAGAAATGAAGGGGAGCAATTGGTGGAGCTGAGTAAGGTGGCTCTGCTTACCTGGCTTCCCAACACTGCAGTTGCTCCCAGCAACAGAGGGGAAAGGTGGTGGGCAAGGCCCTCACAGTGCCCCTCCTCCTATCATTAACTGGCCAAGATACCCAAGGCCAAGAGGCCAGGTGAACGGCGCAAAAGAACCCATCGGTCCTGAAAATATGTAAGATGGTCCTTACTCTAGAATAGCAAACCCCTTGAACTACAGGGCTGCTCTGCACCAAATCATTTGTCAACTTTTGTAGCCTCTCTACAAAACTAGGGAAGGGACATGGTTCTGTGGCAGAGAAGCTGCTTCTGCATGCAGAAGGTCCTGGATTCAGCCGCAGGAATCTTCCGGCAGGGCTGGGGAAAACTCCTTTTCTGAAACCCTGGAAGGCTTCTGCCAGTTGCCGTATTTTTCCCTCCATAAGATGCACTTTTTTCCTCCTAAAATTAAGGGGAAATGTCTGTGCGTCTTATGGAGCTCTGTGCATCTTATGGAGCGAATGTGCGGTTGATTGCTGGCTCCCTTTTTGGCCCCGCCCCCTTGCCCAGGCCTCCATTGTTGAATGTTCTGCAGACGGAGGCCGTTTGTTTCCCCAGCGACATGTGACTGGCTGATTAGATTATCTGTCTGGAAACTGTAGAAACGGCTCCCTTTCATTTCCTAAAGAAGCTGCAGAACTGTGAGTTGAACCCCATAAAACCAGGATTTTTTTCCCTTTACAAAGTAAGCTCAACAACTTTGAGCTGATCCTCAAAAAAACAGGGTTTTTCCCCTTTGCAAAAGAAGCTGCACAGCTTTGAGCTGATCCCCCCCAAAAACAGGGCTTTCCCCCTTTCCTCCTCTAAAAACTAGGTGTGTCTTATGGTCAGGTGCGTCTTATGGAGCGAAAAATACAGTAATCCTGAGCTAGACGGACTGTTGGACAGACTCACTATAAGGCAGCTTCCTATGTTCCTACATAAACACATTTTGCACCTTTATGTGCATCCTTGCAGAGAGGAGAAGAGAGGAGAGGAAGTGCTACAGTTGTGATACGAAACAAGGTATGAAAAAGTTGAATAAATGGGAGTGGGGAGGGGTGCGCACCAAAGACACTCCTCCCCTGGGAAGGCCAGTCATGCAAGCAAATGCCGTATATGAGCCAGTCCACAATGCACTTGATAGGCTACATTTTGTCAACAATAACAAAATCGCAACTGGTCACTGGGGGTATCTGGAATCATTGAAGAAGATTATCATATATCATGAACTGCCTCAAGTAAAAGCTTAGACGACTATGAATCAGGAGGAGATGTTCTGGTACGACACGAGAATGTTAAGCAAGATGCCCCTAAATGATATCAAAAAGGCATTGTAGTCTCTATTACAACGTGGATAAATGACAACCTTCCCCCCAGCCTCATCCAGCCCCTGTTTAAAGGAGTGATGCTCAGAGCATTCAACGGACCTGAAGTGCTGTGAACTGAAACCAGAATGGGAAATCTCAAACGGATTGTTAGAAGCTAAGTGAGATAAAGCACTGATCCTCAAATATGTAAGGAAGACTCTGTGCTGGAAGACGGAAGATAAAGAAGCTGTCTCCACAAATACTCCACCCTTACAATATGTGTCTGGGCAGATTTATGACAACATTGCTCTTCTTCGGCGCTCTCCCTGCCCTCGTTCTCTTGGCAAATCTAAAGAATATGCTTAAACGGCCTCCGTTATCCACTCATATGCTTGAGTCAACTGCAATTGTTCACTCATCAGGAAGACCACGTGTATGGAACCACTTCCTGACAGCAGTTGAAACAGTGGTGGGAATCAGATGGCCACGTGTCAGGCAGAGCAATGTCTTTCCACACATGCGGTCAGAGAAGCACAACATGGTCATCCAAAGCCAGTCTTCCAGACACTGCAGCATACAGGCCACACCAACTACATGAAGGATTACTGGGGTTTGGCTTTGTTTTTTTGCCTATTAGAGGGTTTCTACCAAGAAGATACTTGAGAACATTACTTTTTATTTAAAAAGGTAAAGGACCCCGGACAGCTAAGTCCAGTCACAAACAACTCTGGGGTTGCGGTGCTCATCTCACTTTATAGGCCGAGGGAGCCGGCGTTTGTCCACAGACAGTTTTTCCGGGTCATATGAACACAAAACACAAAGAAAACACGCCCCTGAAACCCGGAGCAGGCACCTTAGGAACAAATAAATCCCAAAAGCCAAAGACAGATATACAAAAAAGGAGGTAAGTATGACAGAGTTACATTAGCAGATTACATACTATCTTAATATTGTATTGTTTCCTGGCTGAAGTGACTGCAAAACTATTCCTATGAAAGCAAAAAATCACCACAGGTGGGTAAACACTGATGGAAGTGAAAGGAAATGAAGGGCATTGTTTAGGAAGCAAACAAAAGAAGACCAAACAGATTCCAAAGTGTCATATTCCTTTTGTCCTCAGGCTATTTTTTTTTTGGGGGGGGGGTTAATTTTTTTCAATGAAGCGATTTGCCATACTTTGCAATACCACAGCCCTAAATCTACCCCTACAAAGTATTCCCAAGTGAAATGTTGCATGCACAGAATTATGCTTCTGCAAATGAGGCTCGCATTTAAAACAAAACAAAAAAGATGACATTATTTTTAAGCAGCTATTTGCAAAATGCTTTTCTACAAATTAATGGCAAACATGTCATACGCATACCTATTTCCACGTAACGACTCGGCAGATCTCGCATTTCACTGGCATGTCGCTCTTTCACTGAGCATATCTGTAAAATAAAATCATTATGTTAGTTAATTGTGATTAGTTACCTTAGAAAATAGAGAGACTCCATTTATAATAATGAATAATAATAATAATAATAATAATAATAATAATAATAATAATTTTATTTATATTTATATTCCACCCTCCGAGGCTAGGCTCAGAGCAGCTAACATAATAAAAACAAGACAATATGTATAAAAACAGACATCAATTAATTACAATAAATCTTAAAATTAATTCAGACAATTACGTAATTCAGACTATATATAGTGTATATATAGACGCGGGTGGCACTGTGGGTTAAATCACAGAGCCTAGGACTTGCTGAACAGAAGGTCGACAGTTCGAATCCCCGCGACGGGGTGAGCTCCCGTTGCTCGGTCCCTACTCCTGCCCACCTAGCAGTTTGAAAGCACGTCAAAGTGCAAGTAGATAAATAGGTACCGCTCCGGCGGGAAGGTAAACGGCGTTTCCGTGCGCTGCTCTGGTTCGCCAGAAGCGGCTTAGTCATGCTGGCCACATGACCCGGAAGCTGTACGCCAGCTCCCTCGGCCAATAAAGCAAGATGAGCGCCGCAACCCCAGAGTCGGCCACGACTGGACCTAACCGTCAGGGGTCCCTTTACCTTTACTATATATAGGCAAAGCCTCCCAAGAACTTGCAACCATGATGATTACAAGATAGCATTTAAATAAACAGATGCAGGAAAGAGCTACAAATAAAGCAAGAAAACATCTCAGGAGAGAATGGAATTCTAGAAAAGTCTGAGCTTCTTCGAACTGCTAACATAGCAGTAATTTTACTAGTGCTTTCACATATTCCAGATGAACAGCTACATTAAGTTGCTGTAATCACTCTGATTGCTACCAACCAACTTCTCCCCTTCATCAGATGCATCTGAGAAGATTCTGGTCTAGGAAGATTCTGGTCTAGGAAATCTGATGCCATCAAAAATTTGGTAGCCTTTAAGAGGCCACAAGACTTGGTTATTTTTCTGACTACAGATTAATTACCCCCCCCCAAAAAAAAAACTTTCCATGCTGCTAATTGCACATTAACATTATGAATAACAAAATGTCAACCCATTTATATCACTAAACTCTTTATTAACTTGAAAAATGTCTACTTTTACAAATGAGTTATAAAAACACTTCCAGAACTTTACAATGTGTAAGGTTATTATTTTTTAAGCTTTAATTTTTATGCTTCTTAAAGTGCACGAGTCTAATTAAGTCCCAATGACTTAAATTAGACTTACTTCAACCTACGTGTGTTTAGGATAGCAGTCCTAGAAAGTTAATTATATTCTTTTGGCTTTCCATTCTGTCTTATGGATAAGAAATTAACAGCTGACACTGCTTTACAGAAAGCTTCTTTTGGAGGGCAACAGCTGAATTTTGACTGCTGTTTTATGATGTCTCTGATAAATCATGCATTCAGCACCCCAGCTTCAGGTTTCACTCCCCACTAATGACAAACTGTTGCCCAAATGCCCATGTACTTCCTGCCTGGACTAAGCAGAGCGAATGAATTTCAGGACTCTCTTTTAACAGCTCTCTGAATGCATCTCTTGAAGACAAAGAAGGGAGGATCAGCCCACAGCCTTGCCTACTGCACACGCTCAGAGAAATCCGTCTGACCACTGGGCATTTGTCATTATTCCTTCTTATGAAGGTCAGCCCAATGACATTTCTATGGCAGCAGGAGTTCGCCACACAGTAGTCAAATCAAATTCTCTTCTCCCCCACCCCTATCGCCTTCGCTTTTCAGAAATAATCCTCTGTTTGTCTGTGATAGCAGCAAGCATTTATTACAAAGACAGGTAATTGTACCTTTACTGAATTTCCCCAGCCAATAATCAGTGTTAAATTATCTTTCCAGCAAAGGCTGCAGGGATACATATCAGGACGGAGGTTTATATCGTCTCGGGGCACGTTGGTGATTCTTTGCTTAGCAATCACGTCGAGTATCTTCACGCCCTGGAAGTTTAACACACAGCAAGAGAATTCAGTGTGGCACCACATACGCAAACCATGGTCCAGAAATATCATATTACAGGTTATGCTAAGGTGGCAGCACAGGCCTACTGGCAGGCGCAGAAAAGGATCCTGGCAACTGTGTACAAAGAGCTAGAGCCAGATGAAGGAAACTGCCCACACTGGTCTGTCTCTGCCACAGCAAACTATCATTTTGCTTGAAAGGACATGAATAAGCAAGGCAGGCAGGCAGTGACAACTTAAATCTCTGCAGGCGCAGTGTGCTATCAGGACTTGCATATGCACAGAAACATCTTCATCCAAGAGCCAAATGTGCTATAAATTTAGAGGATTATTTATCCGCCACCCCTTCAATTTTTATTTATTTTTATTTTACAAATTATGACAAATTAGTTGTTTGCATGTCGTACACGTGCCTGTTGCAGAAGGCACCTTTCCCCTCGACTATCTCTGGCTATGCTATGGAAATACAGTGGTGAAATCTTATTCTGGTTCTTACCACCGTCTCTGCCAGTGGCACCTTCTCTTCAAAATGACACAACTAAAGCCTATATTCTTCAAGGATCTACTGGGTTTAGATGTGACAGCTGAACAGCAGCCTCCCTCGAGACGAACGCAGAATACCACATCACACAGAAGCCACAAGGCCCAACATATCTATATATTTATGAAGTAGCACTTTAATCTGATACTAAGCCCATTTACTCAAGAACGGCCTGTGATTTAATAAAACAAATGTGGTTGACAACAACCTGATTTGCGTATTTGTCTTTTAAATTTCTAGGCTTTTGTGTACTACATTCCAGTCTTGCTTAAAAAAGGAAGAGGTGCAATCTTCCACCTAGAGGACAGAGCTAAGGGGGAACCATGCTTGGAAGTGGCGCATTTCTTTAAGAAATTTGGGGGGGAGAGTTGTTTTGCAGAAGCAGCTTCTTGCGTTCTGAGTCTGGTCCTCCTCTCTCACTCACAGGCCTCTTGGCACTCAGTGGAAGCTAAGGGATCCCTGCAGGGAAATGGACCCAGCTAAAATTATAGAATGCCAGTTACGGAAGAAGTCTAAAATGTGAATTCAGCCTGATCTTTTATTTCCCTTCTCTTCCCTCCCCCTCCCCCTTTATGAAGATCACCCGCTCTGAGACCCCACAGCTAATTCTCCCCTGGCCCCCTCGCCGGCCCAAGGAGGACTAATTCAGCCAGCTAGCCCTGGCGATTATCTAATTGATTTTTGAATTTTATTGTTATTCATGTTTTTATACCGTATTTTATGCTGCTTTTATAATTAAGTGTCTTAAAGTGTTTTAAATTTGTTGTTAGCTGCTCTAAGCCCAGTTTTTGAACCGGGAAATAATAATAATAATAATAATAATAATAATAATAATAATAATAATAATATTAAAGCACTAAACTGCTATGAGTACAAATGTGTAGAAAATGCAATATAGTAGTAGTTGTAGCTGTAGCTGTAGCAATCTTCAGGCATACAATCAACATGAGTGAGAAGGACGTGTTGGCAACATCAGTGGCATGGAGGTATATTCATCTCACAGCTTCACCCCAAACCTTCCCATCTCCTCTGGCTCCACCCCCAAATGTTGAGCATTGAGGCAGAAGGTGTTGTTGGGCACTGGGTATTGTTTAGGGTTTTTTTTTGTTGCTGCTGTTGCTGCTGTTGGTATTCAATTTCTGTGTCTTTACTTTTAGGTATTATAATGATTTGTGTGGTAATTGTCCCGTTATGGCTGTGTGCTTTTTGAGGCGTTGCATTTATTGTTTAGGACTACTTTTGTTAGGTTTGTAATTGTGGGGGGGGATTCTGAGTGTGTTCAGTTGGGCTCCCAAAGAACCCCCTTGCCAAAGGGGGAACGCCATGAGCAGACATGGCAGGGATGGAGATATTGGGGAAGTGTTGGTGTGAACACCCCTGCTTTCCCTCTATGTCCCCACATGTATTCTTTGAATGCCTGAACAGGGCTTCAATCAGGGCTCATTCTGCTGTTCTTTGTGATTTAATCTCTTGAATGTCCTCTGTCAATATCATTATTTACATACGGATTAAAGATTATGACCAAAGCTATTCTTGTGGGCTCAGGGTAGATAATGGAGGGGAACAATTTGAAGTAGGCGCTTCCCTTGTGACCTTTGTGTCTTGCTACATTTTAGGTTGCTATTTTCTGACTCCTGTTTTTAATGTAATTAAACATATGGTTATCTTAATGCATGAAATGTTAACTTGTGGCCACTTGGGCATTGGAAAAGAGATGGGAATATAAGAGAGATTTTGAAACACTGTACATCAAGAAAAATTAAACATATCAAGAGATCCAGTGCAATGGCTATTTAGAAATTTATCCATTCACATACTGGAAACAGCTAACTCTGAAATACCTACCATATTATTGGCCCAAGCAATCAGGTTTCCTCTCCATTTAACATTTCTGATATTTCCCTCTCCTTCATGTAAAACGGAAGGTTTCCATCTGTTCATCCATGACTTTTCATATAAAAACAACTAGGAAAAAAGAATCACAAGAATTTACAGCACTTTTGACAAAAGACAGGTACAAAAAGAATCTTTTTTTACTTTTGTCATTTTACTCATTCGTTCATACGAGATTTAATACAAAATGGACACAGCAAAAAAAAAAAGCTTCTAATTTACAACCAAGTTAGTTCCTACTCAAAAATTGGTAAGAAGAACAAACAAAACGTTTTCCAGTGTACAGTAAGTGGTAGCATAACAGATTTAAAAACACAGGCGTGCTTCTCATATAATGTGGAGCCCTCCTTTAGTGTTTTGTACCCAATCTTCCTTCACTATGGCTACGAGGAGATTGGAACCATTCACTTCAATTTTCAAGCAGCTATGGTTTCCCGTTACAATGAACTAGAAACTGTGGTTAGTACAAACCATCCAGGTTTATTAATCACGATTTGAAGTTGACTTGTTTCAAAAACCAGTGTTAACACTTAGCAGAAACCACAGCTGGTTGAATGGAAGCTTCCATTAACTACCTTGCAAGCAAGAAGGAAAGGGGGAAAGAGGCACACAACGCTTCAGCCTCAACCAAATGGTCAGGGATGGGTGGCAGTTAGGTCCAGAAACATAAGGAGGGCCACAGCTTAGCCCCTCCTGACTTACAGGTACATCAGGAGCAGCTTGCTGTTGGGTATCGGCAACCATCTGCAAAAGGCAGTGGGAATTCACCAAAAATCAGGTGTCTCACCGTGCGTGAGCAGATGTGCTTTCTGCTGGTCTAAAGCCCCCATTGGATACAACCCAAAGAGTCCTGGTTATTCTCACCTCTTCACAGAGTAGACAACAAATGCACCCTCTCTCCTCAACTAATTATAAGCCTCACATATAATGCTTGTGTTCCTCTACTGATACCTGATTGTGCAGGTTCCCAGCTCACATGGTCTTCTTTCCCTTTCCTTTTTATGGGAGAGAAATGTGCAAACTGGGTGCCCTAGCAATTGGTTATTTATATCAAGTCCCTGTTTCATACAAAAGGCTTTTCTCTACAGCAGCGGTTTACAAGCAGTGGAGCACCAGGTCCTTGGCTGGGGTCTGCTGAGCTTTGAAAGTCACGCTCCTCGTCTGGCAATGCACACTTACTGTCACAAACTGGTTGGAAACAGAGGAATGGTGGGAGGAAAGAGCTGGGGAAACCACAAGAGAAGAAGACTCAGAGCCTGGACAGTGGTGGTGGGACAAAGATGAGTAGTCAGAGGGAGAAGACAAAAAACGCTATTAACAGAGCCAAAAACTACAAGAGTCTTTAAAGAAGCTCTGTAACAACACAAGAAATATTGTAAAAAGGCAAAATAGAAGTGGGGGGTAGGCATAAAGGCAATAGCAAAATTTGGAAATGTGTAATTAAAGAAGTTATAATTTGGATGATTGGCAGAGAGGCCGAAGGAAGTCAAAAAATGGAAAATTTAATAGAAGTTGTAATGTGGTGTGAATGTATTTTTTTCTTTTTTTGATGGAAAATCAATAAAATATAATTATAAAAAAAACTACAAGAGTCAGCTTGTAGGAGTTTGCAAAAAAGGGTGGGGGGTTAAAAAAGGGGTCCTCATACTCGTAAAGGATGGTGATCACTGCTCTATAAAAAAACAGCCTTCTTTTTTATCCTCAAAACTTAAAAAAGTGGTTGTCAGACTGCAAGAAAGGAAACAGTAGGGAAAAGCAAGATTCCTGGAATATCTATTACACCTGGTTTGTGTAACCCCCTTCCGCTGGACATTGGCCCTTTTGCGGGGGGAGACATAAAGAAATTTTATATAAAACAGCTAATACTCAACTGCTTAAAAGGGCTTTTTGGCCAATATGAATACATCGTGCCTATTATATATACAGCCACAAGATGGTACCAAAGGACAGATATTTCAGCTGAAACAGTTCAGAAACAAACTTCAGAATTGGTCACTGCAAATAAAACTGAGGGAACTTGGTGGAAACGGCAACAACCACCTGCCACGGAAAACAGAAGCTCGCATTCCAAATTACACCACAGTTTTAGGACACCAGTAATTAAAACTAGCTGAATCCCATTGACTTCAGCAGAGCTAAATTCACTCCACTGAAACTAACACAGCAAACGTACAGTGGTGGTGGAGAAATTCTGTGGCAGATAGACCTCAGCTTCCTAAGCCCTTCTGCTTTGCTCCAGTGAGGGCAGGAGACGTCTTTTCCTTACTTCCTTTTTTGTTGCCAATTATATATTTTACTTTCCCTTCTCATTCCTCTGGGACTAGGGTATCTAAGGGGTCCTTCTGGGGAGCAATGACAGAGGAATGAGGGGGCCAAGGATCCTATCCCGATACAACCCAAAACACACTTTCCTCCGCCTACAGCAAACTACTGGTGGCCTCATGGCTAAACCCATGAAGTTTATCACAGGCACCCATGGGTGGGGAGGAGAACTCCAGCAGTGCAAGCACTAACCCACCGGCAACAACCAATGACCCCACAGCTGGCCTCTGATAATAGGATTTCAGCTTAAATCAATGCATTTGATTAAATGGATTGTGGACTGGATAGAGCAGTGAATTAGGAAAGCAAATCATTTATGCACCAGCAGAACTGATGATTTCTTTCGTGTGATGTGGTATTTCCATAGTAGCGGAAGCCAAGGTATACAATGTTTCCATTTTTCTTTGTAATATCGCAAATCCTTCTAATGGGGATGTCTAATATCAATGAGTGTGTGTGTGTTTAAATATTATCTATAAGCAGTCTTGAATTTGCTTGAGAGACTGTGTGTAGTCTTAGATCAGTCACTGATAATCCATATGCTGAGAAATTATTAATTATCTCTTGTGATTGGGAAGAGCAACCCTAGCTGGTTGCAGATTTGCCTGGCCTGAATGAAAGGCAGTCTTTTTTGCTGTGCCATCAACATGTTGATGCAGCAGAAGGACCCAAAACTGCCCCCCTCCCTTGGAGCTGGCCCTACTTAGAATTCAACAGGTCAGATCCATAGCTAACCCAGTTCCAACCCCCATGTCCCACTTTGGGACTGGCTACCCTGGGGTTAGGGATGCAGGTGGCGCTGTGGGTTAAACCACAGAGCCCAGGACTTGCCGATCAGAAGGTCAGCGGTTCGAATCCCTGCGATGGGGTGAGCTCCCTTTGCTCGGTCCCAGCTCCTGCCAACCTAGCACATCAGAGTGCAAGTAGATAAATAGGTACCGCTCCGACGGGAAAGTAAACGGCGTTTCCGTGCGCTGCTCTGGTTCTCCAGAAGCAGCTTAGTCATGCTGGCCAGAAGCTGTCTGTGGACAAACAGTGGCTCCCTCGGCCAGTAAAGCAAGATGAGCACCGCAACCCCAGAGTCGGCCACGACTGGACCTAATGGTCAGGGGTCCTTTACCTTTACCCTGGGGGTAGCACTGCCTCCATCAAACTTTCTACAGCTGTATCCGGGGTCTTCTCTAGTGCAGTAGCATGGAAATAGAATGAAGATTTTTTGTTTTCTTAAAAAAGAGGTCTTTATCTCAATACGTTTAACCTTTCTAAGAGAGTCAAGGACTAGTATTATGAAGAATTTATTAAACCTTTCAGCAACACTATGCCCAATTTCAATTTTATTTTAAAATGGAATGGAATAAGCAAAGTGCTATTTAAGTCAACCTGCAAAGACTTGTAGTCGGCACTATACACTTACGCTTTTCACTTCCATCTAATGAAGCCAATAAGCAATGGGGAGGAAAAAGTGGACTTGTTTCGGAGTTTTAGATTCACCTATATTATAACGTATTTTGAGTGTTTTATTTTGTATCTTTATGTTCTGAGCTGCCATGAGATATCTGGATGAAAGTCGGTACACAAATTTAGTAAATAAAAATAAATAGGTATATTAATCCTTCCTGGGATGTCTGGTCAACTCACTCATCAGAGACACTTATTTACTTCTGGTAAAATTACTAGAGCACCACATATTTATTGTGGAATAAATAGAGGATTTTAATCATTTTAACTTCTCAATAATTTTAACACATTCTGATGGGCAGATCTGAAAGTTACATTTCACTCTATAAACCATAACCTATACAAATTCAAATGCCTTATGAAATTCAAAACAAATTCCAGACATGGACCCAGTTTCAGAATATCAAATGCCCCTATTTTGCATAACATAATAATGACAAACATCTAAAATAAAATACTAAATGAAAATAGATCCAATGTTTGTACTTGAGTTACTTCAAACTAATTTAAATTCAAAGTTCTGCCAAAGGGGCAAGTAGTCATCCAAAACCACAAATATTAATATTTGTAAAGTTCTGTTTGTTTATACTTTCTTCATTATTAAAGCACACATGTCAACAGGAACAGTTTTCCTTACTCAGTAGTAGTATTAACACAGTTTGATTCTCTTCGAAGACAGTGAAAATTAAAACACTGACTTGCATTGTAAGAGCTTGTATACAATTTACTTAGACATTTGTTTTAATTAGGAAATTAGTTTTATCTCAGGGCAGCTGCCATCAGCATGCACATCAGGCAACAATTTCAGAAATTCATAAAACTGAAGAATTGGAAGGGACAAAACAAACTGTTACCCCTAACAAACTGAAATTAAGCTACCAAATTGAGGTTGGCTGGTGGGTTCTTGGAAGAATAGATGTCAGTGACCTCTCCATTTAGCAACTAACATGCATATGTAGTTGTTAAGAGTGTATGCTCCTGATGCATCATATGCCCATGGGTTCTTCAACCAACAATGCACTGGCAGGGGAAAGTAGCTTCACAGCAGAATCTGCCCCCTTCTGTGCCAGAATGTCTGGATCTCAGGTCAACTTGTGACCCTCTAGATGCTGCTCTTCATCGGCCCCAGCTGGCACAACCAATGGACAGAGATGGTGTGACTTGGGAGTCTGGCAACAGGCCAAGGATTGCCCACCACTGACGCAACAGCATCAGTGCATCACGGATACCTGAAGCCTATGGGTTGCATGCTGTAAATCAAGAATTTCGGGGCGGGAGGGGAGACTCTACAAAGCAACTGGTCACACAGCAACTACTGAAGATGCCAGATGCAGCTCCATGGCGTTCCACAACTTAATGGCTGCCACAGAGAATGCCTTTTCCCAGGCCACCTTCTCAAGCGTCTTAGCATGATGGAAGAAGTAAGAGGACCCACCCCCCTCTGCCAATCTTAACACCTAATGGGGTTTGTAGGGAAGGAGATGGTCTTTCAGCTATTTGGAGCCTGAGTCATTCTGGGCTTTAAACACTTTAACACGAGCACCTGGAATTGGGCCTGGAATTAATCCAGCAGCCAGCGCAGCTGTTCTAAAACAGGGGTTAGAAGAAGAAGAAGAAGAAGAAGAAGAAGAAGAAGAAGAAGAAGAAGAAGAAGAGAAGAAGAAGAAGAGTTTGGATTTGATATCCCGCTTTATCACTACTCTAAGGAGTCTCAAAGCGGCTAACATTCTCCTTTCCCTTCCTCCCCCACAACAAACACTCTGTGAGGTGAGTGGGGCTGAGAGACTTCAAAGAAGTGTGACTGGCCCAAGGTCACCCAGCAGCTGCAGGTGGAGGAGCGGAGACACGAACCCAGTTCCCCAGAATGCAAGACTACCGCTCTTAATCACTACACCACACTGGCTCTAAACAGATCTAAACAGAATGCCAGCCAGTAATCTGGCTGCTGCATTTTGGACCACTTGAAGTTTCTAAGTCATCTTTAAGGGCGCATTGCAATACTACAGTCTGGAAGCATGGTGTACAGTGGCCAAGTCATTTCTGTCCAAAAGGGGTTGTAGCTGGTGAATCAGCTGTGGCTGGAAAAAGCACTCATCTCCACAGACGTCACCTGAGCCTCCAATGGCAGCACTGAATCCAGGAGAATCACCAAACTGTTCCTTCCAGGGGAGGGCAAGACCATACAGAACAGGCTGTCTCTCCACCTCCTGGACATGAGAACTTGGGACTCTGTCTCTCTAGGATTGAGCTTCTGTTTATTGGCCCACTTCCAGTTCATAACCACCTCCAAGCACTGCTCTGACACCTCAGCTACCACTCTTGATTCAGACGGAACAGAGAGACAGAGCTGGGTATCATTTTCATTACAGAGCCTTTGGTGAACGCTGAGGACCCTGGAATTTTGCACCTGAAATGTATATTTTTAGGGGAGGGAGCAACCCTTATTTCTGTGGTTGTGAACTATTTTAAACTCTTTTTAACATTTTGTTCTAATTGTTGTAACCCAGCCTGAGACCTTAGGGTGAAGGGTGGGTAATTAACAGCAAGAGCAAGAAGTAGAAGTTGGTTAATTTATTTAGCTAATCTTCAACTCGCCAACAGTATCGAATTGTCATTACCACCATACCGAGAGCAATTTAAACTCAATGAGAGCTAAGTACGGAGGGAGGAAAAGCTGTTTTCAAGAAAGGGTTGCTTCCCCCTCTTCTTGGCTGGAGAAAGTATTTTAGGGCTTTATTTCCCATAAATCCACATCCCAGCAGTCAGCATTCTCAGTACTTATATTTCAATAGCTGCTGTTGCAAAATCACTTCCTCGGCAATACGCTTCATTCGCCTATCTGTTTTCTGCTGGTAAATCTCTCTAATGCTTTGTTACAATACAGCTGCACTTAAGCTGCGCGTTCTGTCCGCTGCCGTATGTATAGCAGATCATTACATAGCCAGAATAATGTGAAACAAGTAAATCCGGACAGCAGCACAGCCAATGCTATGTTTTATCACCCTTTTCATCGCTCGCACCGGGAAGTGTGGACACTTTCCTCCTACTGTTATCCTTGGAGCATCTTAATTTGGGGCTTCATAAAGCTATGGTTTACCAACAGTGGGCAGGATTAAGTGGAATTCCCAGAAGAGGTTTAGGGGGCCACTGGGGCATCCGTGGGGAGGAGAGGGAGCGAGTTGCGTTGCACGAGAGGACTTAGAATCATAAAACCACAGACTTGTAGAGTTGTAGTCCAACCTCCTGAAATGCATGAATCCAGCCCACAGCCATCCCTGGGTGGGCTCCAACCAGCATCCTTCTGGTTAACAGCCAGATGCACTGACCCACTGTGCCACAGAGTCTTGCACAGCCTACAGGGATCATGTATGAATTCTGTCATTTGTATTGATGTAAACGTCTTTTAGGGACGTGGGTGGCACTGTGGGTTAAACCACAGTGCCTAGGGCTTGCCGATCAGAAGGTCGGTGGTTTGAATCCTCGCAAAGGAGTGAGCTCCTGTCACTCGGTCCCTGCTCCTGCCAACCTAGCAGTTCGAAAGCACGTCAAAGTGCATGTAGATAAATAGGTACCGCTCCGGTGGGAAGGTAAATGGCGTTTCTGTGTGCTGCTCTGGTTCGCCAGAAGCGGCTTAGTCATGCTAGCCGCATGACCCGGAAGCTGTACGCCGGCTCCCTTGGCCAATAAAGTGTGATGAGCACTGCAACCCCAGAGTCGGTCACAACTGGACCTAATGGTCAGGGGTCCCTTTACCTTTACCTAAACGTATTTTGTACAGCTAACTATTTAGCTGTATCCCCAGTATATTTTATCTTACTGCTACGGCTATTGGCTAATGCAAATAAAGTTCCTATCTGTCTGTCTGTCTATCTACAGGGAACTCTGGTGTTCCTTAGAAGCCAATTAGATGGATTTTGCAATGGGATAAAACAACACAAGCTTGTCACTATTAGCGCTAATTGTCTCTTAATTTGTGTATAGAAGAAAGTTAGGTTTGCTCCAGAATGAGCTTGAAGACGACAGAGGGCACTAGGTCTAGGATGATCTCCCCCATCCCCACAATTACTCTGTCATACTCAGGAGGAAGTTTCAGGGGACAGTATTAATGGGGAAAGTATTTCTCATTTCAGGGATGGAAAAAGAGGGGGGGACGTAGGTATGCTGACTGTGGTGTCACCTCTTTTATTAATGCTTCCTCTTAGATCTGCTTGCTGCTTAGTCCAAGAATGACCACTGCAAGGCAGGGCTTGCAAAGCAAATTTCAGTTACACTCAGAGAGACTCGGACAGCTGAACACCAGCATTTTGTTGAGGATCAGGCTGACAGTCTCTTTTTTACAGAGCAGCGGTGAATCAGAGTACGGGCAGTGTTTCAATCTAATGGAGCTTGTCAAACAATTAACACTAGTGCTAATTACATGTAATCCCTGTCTCCAGAGTGCTTAGAGGAATCCTTCAGTCATCTAAATTACAAGTTCAATTTTGGAAACAACATCAATGGGATGAAATTTAAATTGATCGTTTCCCTCTCTCGGAACTAAAATTAGCAGAATTGTTACATTTTAGAAAACGCTTTAAAAGCACAGTTCATTCCAAGGTGGCAAACAGGTACATACCAAATGGCTGCATTTAAGCTATCAAGTCCCTATTGAATAAACTGAAGTAGATCATGAGCATCTTTTGGTGAAAACAGAGAGACGAGCCAGGAAGCTGCATTTAAGCACAGCTCCCTGTTACAGCTGAATCAGGAAATTATCGTTAATGGTTCCCAAGCAAACCAGGATAGGAAGCCATAGTTTAAGCTGGCTTCCAGATCCTGCCTTGCTTGGAAGCCAATGAGCATCGTTTTCCAGTTCAAATGCAATGGGGAGCCATGGTTAATTAAGGCCCCCCGCCCTTGCTCTAGCCTTCCCTGACCTATCACATGATTCTCTTTTTGCAAAAATGTTAGGATCCTGCTTGGAGGGAGAGACAGGTGTACTATTGAGAGGAGGGATCCAGTTCTCAATGGCTATTATCCCACCCACAATACTTCATATCGTCCAGAGCTCCTGGCAAGGAAAGATGCTCTGGTCTCTGGTTCAAATTATAAGACAGAGAAACCAAGAGGGAGGGAGCAAACGAGGTATAAGACACAGCAGGGCGTATGGAAGGAGGAGATGCCAGTTTCCTGTTCGGCTTTGGCACCACTCGCTAGGCTCAGTTTTTATATTGGTGGGGCAACAAGGGTTTTTTGCACCACTGGCTTTTGTGTTGTAAATATACACGGATATTGAGTCATGTAAACATTCTAATGGTCACCCATTTTAGACAGCAATTTCAAGCTAGAAGCTACTGAGGCAATAAAGGCGTACAGCGGTTTAAGGCAAATCGACCAATACCTGGACAGAGATTGCCTTGGTATTTACTCTTACTTCACTTAAATGGGACCTCTCAGTATTTACTGACTGACATTTTACAGCTTACAAAGCAATCTGCCTTTCTTGTCTGGTACTCTTCATCTACCAACGCAACGCCAAACAGCTGACTATCCTGTTTCTAAAAATGGACTGTGCTGCAAACAGCATCCTGACAATTTAATAATTTGTCAGAGTGATCCAACCAGTTATTATGAAGCACATATTGTGGAGTTCAGAGGTAAAGGTCACCTACGTACTCACAAAGCAAAGATAAACCGGATTTGCTGACACTAAAAATCAAGGCAATTAAAAAAAAAAATCCAAGACAGTACTTGGCAGATTTTACAGCAAACACACAAATTCTATCATTATACTTGAAATTACAGCAGCTGAATTTTCAGAATATTTTTGTCTTGACCCAGCTTACTTGCTACCCAAGATTTCTACTTCTTTTGGCCAAAGAGGCCGATAAATATAGATGTGAGTCTTGCGATGCATTAAAAATGCAGGAATTTCAGCCACTGTGGAGGAGTCTATCTATCTGGTTGAGTTGGATCAGAAAGAACTTCAGCTCTTTCCTGCCCCTTTATAAATTCCAATATTTAGTCAGAAAATGCCAAGGACCACCACGCACTAGCAATTACTTATTTCAGGCTCCACAAGACAATGCAAAGTCATAAACAAAATTTCATTTTCCTAGCAACAACCTATAGATGTATCATCTTCATTAATCATTTTCTTCTGTCAAGTTTTACCAATATTTCTTTATGACACTATATTCGGGTTTAACCCCATAAGTTTAAACTATTTAGAAGTATGGGTAGTGATCAACAGTTTATCTGGAAAGTTATATAGCCTTTCATTTTCTTTTGGAATTTTTAAACCTCTAGATAATATTGGTGTGTTTGCACTCTCTAAGTTCCGGATTCATTTAAGCTCACAGGTTGAAAAATGTGGCAGCTCTTTGAGGGTTAACCAAAGAACACCTTTATTTCAGCTTTCCCACCTTCATTTAGCAAGCTTTCACCCTGTTATTTTTTAAGATTAGACCCTCTTTTAAAGGCAGAAGGTTATGGCCTACAATAGCACTATTTGTCTTTTCTTCTTGCCTCAGAGATCCACCGCCCTCCTGGGCTGGGGATGCCCTGTTATTTACAATGTATTATTATTGCAGGGTTGTCATCATCTGCCAAGTGCTCCATTCAAAACTTGCTGAACTTAATTGCAGTGTGAAATGGGCAAGAAGGGTTCTGTTAGTTAGTAACATACCCATCGGTCAAAGAAGATCACTGTTTCTGCTACACCTTTCAAGAGACTTTCAAGAGCATATATTGTTCGGTGCCACAAAAGCAACCAATATCAGGAAACAGTCGTTTTGGTCAAAGAGCAAGCATTGAGTTCAACATCTGATGATTAACAATATTCCTGTTTCAGTTGAATACTGTAACACAGAGCTTTCCGAACTTTTCATGTTGGTGACACACTTTTTAGACGTGCATCATTTCGCGACACAGTAATTCAGTTTTAGTAGCAAACCGGAGGTTAAACTAACCCTTTTCCAGCCCTAGGAGGAGTGTGGGGAACATTTGCGAGACACACCTGCACACTGCAGCTGACACACTAACAAAGCTACTAATTTGACTGGCACTTTCGAGTGCTCAAAAGTGCTTTGCGTACAGTGTGGCAGAGTATCACTGAAACATCACAGCATGCTCTAACCAGACACTGAAAGCAGATACTAGCTTGCGGCAAAATAGTAGAATGTTAAAACCATACAGTGGCAAGGATGAGAATTATTTGTCATTTTTTAGTCCCATCCTTCTTTCCATGAAGCTCAGGTTAGCACAGGTAGGCTTAACTCATTTTGACTCGCTGAGGGACGACGACGAATGAGGAGCAGGCGGAGCTGGTGCCACAGCATTAAGCTGCTACACACGCCCCCCGGAGGCACCTGGTTGGCTGCCTCCGGTGGGCGTGGGCACCAGCCAGGTAAGGAGGGGAGGGGGCTAAGGCCCCCTACCAGGGGCGGAGCTCAGTCTCCCGCCCACAACCACTCCCCTCTCTTCCAGGGAGGAGAGTCTTTAGCACAGGTAGGCTTAACTCATTTTATCATTGAAACAAACCTATTGGTCTGAGAGTCAAAGGATAAGAGCTAAAGGCTGCTTGGTTCAAAGTCCAAGCCCTCTCGATCGCATCAGCAACACTCAAAACACTTTCACCATGCTTTCACAAGGCACACTCTTGTACTTTTTTAGTGTAACATTCCTATAATAAGTGGACTAACCATTATTTCTGAAACCCAGAAATAACGCATCGCGTAATTACAGGCAAGGTGTATACATCTTGTTACTGATCAGACTTTTCTAAAATCTTTTTATGGTGTTAAATTTCACACACCCTGTTCAATGAACTCTGAACCCATTATGCCATTTATACATTTAAAAGGCCAAGGACCAGTAAAAAGTAATCATGGTCACAATTTTCTGCAGCCCAACACTCAATATATTTGCACTCGTAGTGTTATAGCACAAATTAAAGTTTTAAGTTCAGTTTATTTTTAATAAATCATGGGATGCCATCCTAAGCAACACAACCTCCAGAAAACAAGCCTCAGTCAATTCTGGGGGACTTCATTCTGAGAAAGCAGATCACAGCCCTATTATCACCTTAAATATTTAGGGCTACGCTTCCTTAATTCGGAGGGATTTTAAAAATTTGGGAACTTTTGATGGGAAAATGACACCAGCTGTTGGAAAACTAAAAAAGCCTGCATTCCTTAATGTGAATTCTGTTAAAAATCAATTCAAATAACACACTTCCAAAAGTACACACTATTCTCAGGTTTTGGAAAATACGAAGTATTTGTCCAGTTTCCTGTTCACTGAGACTGAAGTCTCAGCCCGGTTAAATGACACATAACACTCATCCAAACCATGACTTAGAGCAAATAAACAAAGGTGTGGACTCACAGCCACTGAACTTCTCCCATTCTGGCTGCCACTATGCTATCAGAGCTAACCCATCCTATGGCTCTGTGTTAGGTCCAACCCCATGCTCATGGCTCGTGTAAACTAAGAACACACTTTGCAGTTCACGGTTTGTCTGCAGCAAAACGAACTATGAGCTTGGGACAAATGCTTCAGAAATTGGCAGAGCAGGGCGGACATCCTTCCATGCCACCTCTCCCAGATTGTGGTGCTCTGAGGCAGATCCCGTTCCCTTTCTTAGAGCAAGGCAGAGCAATGGGGGAGCAGCATGAGGAACAGCAAAACAGTAAAAGTAAGAAAAGGATAGATCGGAGAAGTGTGCAAGGCCACCTCTTGCGTCGACTCTGCTTCCAACTCTTCCATGTTTGGCAGTTAGGCAAACAGTAGTAGTTTTGCCAAGAGGGGAAATAGATGCTGTTACCTGTGTTTTATTTCTCCATAATTTTCCTTTGAAAGCATCCCTGAATTACCTGATTGGGGGCGGGGACAAGCCCCAGGGAAATAAGTGCACATGTTCCTTTGGAACTTTAACTTTGCCTGTCGAGAACGGACACAGTATTATGAAATGAGAAACTTACTTTGTTGCCTCCAGTTACAAACTGCTTGCAGTGTGATCTCACAAACTGAGGGTGAACAGCGACAATCTGAACATAAAGAAGGAAAACAATGCGTTATTATTGATATCGTTCTTGTGTGGTTTTATGAGCTGCAGAATTATTTAGGTGTTATTATTATTATTATTATTAAAATTCATTAAATTTCTATATTGCCCTTCATCCAAGGATCACAGGGTAGTTTACAATCTAAAAAAACAAAGATACATTATCATAACAAAGAAAAACAATACTCCCCAATGCATATTTTAACATAGATTGTTTAATAAATCAAAGGCCTGGTTATAGAAAAATATTTTTGGCCGGCGCCAAAAGATATGTAATGTAGGCGCCAGGAGAGCCACCCTGGGGAGAACACCCCACAAGCAAGTAGCCACCACAGAAAAGACCCTACAATTATTCTGGTACAGAGTCCGTGGTCCTACTTACTATAACCCCACATACTATCTTAAATCAAATTCTACACCCTTCAGCTAGTTTGCTTTCGCAGAACTATCACATATTGTTGGCTTGTGATTTGCTTCTCATTGTTGCTTTCTTTGGCTTGTCTACCGAGCATGTTTCTGAAACATTCCACATTATTTTGGGGTGGGAAGAAGAAGTAACTGGCCAGGAAAGCCCTTGCAGCAGGAGTCGCCAAGACGGTGCCTGCGGGTGAAGAGATGCCTTTGATGCACCTTTTCAAGGCGCAGATTATTCTATTGGTTCTGACTTTGACCCACATCCCTTGGAGAGGAAACATTTGTGTGCATTTGTGCTCTGCCCTTCTACTTTTCTGGGGGGCAGGTTGATCTGGGGGGCGGTGGGGATAGGTGAGCAGAGGAAGATGGCACCCACAGCACTCCCTCTGAATTCCAAATGTGCCCATGGACCTAAAAAGCAAGCACAAAGAGGACAAATCCCTCTGCTTTGCAGAGGAATCATGGAGGAACACCATCATTGTCCATACCAAAACTTTTGAATGAAATCTATGATATATTCATGTTCTTTTTCTTTTTTTTGAGAAAAGAAATGGTCATGACTATTTGCTGAATGTAACAATAGTACATTTGTTAAGACTTAACTAAGCTCTTACTTTAATAGGGCAATCAAATGTTTCGTGGAATTCTTCCCCTGTGTACAATCCAAACACCTGCACCTGAAATTAAAGGATATGCTTTTAAAACCATATTAAATTGTCTATTATTTATCCTACTTCACAAGTCAAAAGGTGAGTATAAATGGCAACAGCAAATACATCATAGTTTGGTTTTTTTAAAAAAACAAAAACAAATATATTTGCAGCACACTGTAATAGTTTAAAATTATCCAAATCCTTCCTTGATTCCATTAAAGTATTTAATGGAAACACGAAAGTGCTTCTACGCAATTAAGCTGCTAGAACCACCAGAAGGACAAAGGACTCTCCGTGCTTTATGCCAAACACTTTTATTGAATTGATAACCACCTGACTAAAACAGAAAATATTTTCCATTTCTACAATAAATAGAACATAAATGGAAACCTTCTATTATCTACCATTATACATATTTTCATTATGTTTTAAAATGCAGCTTCAAGGGTACTAAATGCTAACAGATTTACCTTGTGGAATACTCCCAGCTACATTTCAGTCATATCATCATATCATATATTTGTCCCTAATAACTGCCAGTCAAAGCTTTTAAATGTTGAGATAATACAGTGGTGAATATCTGAATGACAGGCCCCCAAATGCATAGTAAGAAATGTGCTGTAAAAGAAACTACCCCTTTTCGCAACACCTCCAGTTTTCCCAGTTACTAATTCAGCAGGATAAAACATTGAATTAGGATTGGTGGGGCAGTTGCAATCCCATCTCAATCCAAGGGCGCTCAGTCTTGGGCAAATCACTATCCCTTAGCCTAATCTATTTCACAGGATGGCTGAAAGAATAAAAGGAGGGAAAGAAACACCCTACAATTCCACCAAAGGGTTTAGAACAGTGTGGAAACTGGAAAATGTGAAAAGGCATTCATATGTTCCTGTATGCATAGCAGGAATAATACAGCGCAGAAAGACTCATGGGTCTTTGTGCAAAAATACCCACAATCATATCCAAGTTCTGAAACCTCAGTTGGTCCAAAATGCTGCAACTACACTATAGGCACTTTTGTGGAGTATATTAAAAGGTAAAGGGACCCCTGACCATTAGGTCCAGTCGTGGCCGACTCTGGGGTTGTGGCGCTCATCTTGCTTTATTGGCCGAGGGAGCCGGCGTACAGCTTCTGGGTCGCTTCTGGCGAACCAGAGCAGCGCACGGAAACGCCGTTTACCTTCCCGCCGGAGCGGTCCCTATTTATCTACTTGCACTTTCCCACAAGTTTATCTCCTCCCACAAGTGCCTGCCTGTTCACTCAGATCTTCTGGACTTTGGGGTCACTTTGCTCCATGTCCTGCCACCATGGGAGGCACAACGGGCAAAGCTCCAGGGGAGTCCAGGCTGTGAAACCTCCTGCTGAGTTCAGCCCGACCCTTTCAGCTATGGCCTTTGGATGCTTACACCAAAACGCTTTTAATTCTGCGGGCTTGTGGTATGGCTGGCTCCTAAATCTGCTATGTTCTTTCATACCTTTTATTCTTAGCTCCTTGTCTGATTGTTCGTAAAAATACATGGGTGCTAGTCAACTTGAGCGTCTCAGTGTGGTTGGAAAGGTGAGCTATAACTACTACCCAAACTAAATGAATAAACTTGGAGAACTGAAATGTATGGCACTTGGAACCCCTGCCTGTCCTTCCAAGCATGTGCTGAGCCTTCAGTGTGCAAATGCACCGCCAGTCTCAACTGCAAAAAAATAATATTTTTGTAATCTAAATACATCAAATCACACCAAAACTTTACTTCTTGAATATATAAGCACATGACTTTTGATTATCGTACACAATTATTGGCTTCTGTCTTATCTTGCCAAGACAATTGCATTACTCTTAAGAGCCTCTCGCACCGGTTATAAAATTCTACAACCTCTTTTACCAGCAATAGTATCTCAATTATTGTGCCAATTATTGTAACATCAAGATTTCTTCGGAGGACAACACACTGGGAACCGTAAACTTATTTATGGCATTTATTCGCTCACTAAAAGCACAGATTAAACGAGTTTACTACTTTTTGCTCCTGTGGGAAGAAAAATATATATACTTCAGTATTTATTTTAGTTTACTGTTCTTAAAAATCCTGCCTAAGAATGTGATTAGTAACAAATAGTGTTCTAGCCAGTTAAGTGAGATGGATCTTGGGGAATGACGTTAATACACTGTGCCTGCTAGCACCATTATTCCCAGAAAAAGCATCCTGAATAGGTTACGATTTGGAATTTTATTATCACAACCAATATTAGCAAAGACTGCCATGGTCTTAAAAGCAAACAAATGAACAAAGACATTCTAATAAGTGGGGAAATCGATCATCAAAATCACTAAAATGTCACAGCTCTTAACATTCCAGGAAAACAATGCTAATTGTTAGCTGTGCGGTACACAAAATGATGTATGTCTCCAGTCGAGGAAGAAGGTGCCACATTTTTAAGGAAACTGTACATGTATTATATGTATTGATTTCACATTTGTTTAAAGGAGCAACTGCAAGGCACTATATTCCTCTGATAAACTATGACTGCTTATCAAAAGATTTCAGAGGAAACAATCATAAGGTGCTTTTTTAAAAAAAACAACCAGAACCAAAACCACCAGCCCAAAGAAATCTTGCCCACAAAAATCCAATTTTGTGGATTTATAGCAGAGAAGCATTAAGCTACTGTCTTGCAGGAACATCAGACTAGTCAGTGAAGTATAACTGGCACAGTAGTAATGATTACAGTGACAATTCCCTGTGCCACGGCTGTTAATCAGTTTAATACCAGTAACATTATTGACATTTCTTGTAATTACTTTTCCTTAGGCACATTTGGGCCAAATATATTTGACTTTAATTATGAGGGGTTTTTTGTAAGTGAGTCAGGTACTAAAACACAAGATCCAGGTGCTGTTGTTATAGGATTTTGCCGTACAGAGATCTCCTGAGGACTTGGAAAGTGGCACATCACCATTTCACGCTAAATGTGGAAAAGTCATACCTTGCCATCTTCAGAGCAAACACCCATGTGCTCTCCACTTTCATCCAGGCTAATTTGATTTATCTTAACTGGACTCTGTTAAAAGTTTGGAGAGAGAGAGAGAGAGAGAGAGAGAGAGAGAGAGAGAGAGAGAGAGAGAGAACATTTTAGAATGCACAATGCAGAAGAAGCAAGTTGCCTCCATCTCACACCCAATACAAAAACCAGGTGTACAGTACCAACAACCCACCAAATTAAATGCTGCTCACTAGTCATATGTAGTGGCTGATCAGAATCTCAGCCTGGTTTTGCTGCCTGCCTGGGACTGCTAACAAAAGGAAGAACAAGGTGTGTGTGTGTGTGCGGCTCCTGGGCAGGCTGCAACAGATAACTAGTATTGCTGCTGTTTGGCAGTAGTGTTCAGACTTAATATCCTCCCAGAATGTTTTCCCTATTGGCATAATTTAGACAATAAAATCATAAAAGAGAGCGAGGGAAAAAAAGCCATAAAACATTGTTAAATCAGACATATTTCAAACACATAAAACATATAAAAGACTCGGTAGCTACCATTAAGTAAAATTAAGTAGTTTTAAATTTGACTTTTAAAATCTTCGCTAAATATTGCGAAACAATCTCAGTAGTTTAGGGTACATCATTCCTATTCATTTGTCCACTGCACAATGCAAAGAATTCTGGGGCATATTATAATAGATTATCTACTCAAGTCAATTTAGATCCAACTGTTTCTCCTGATGGAGCCTAGCATGGCAAACACATCAATAATTCTTATTCTTATTCTACCTAGAATGCCTTTGGCACTGCACGTTACAATATAAAACTGGCAGTGGTGGGCAAGGCTGTCTGCCATTTCTTGTCTTCTCACAGAAGTATCCCTGATATGCTTCTAAGGATTCCATGGAATGCCAATTTTCATAGAATCATAGAGTTGGAAGAGACCACAAGGGCCATCGAGTCCAACCCCCTGCCAAGCAGGAAACACCATCAGAGCACTCCTGACATATGGTTGTCAAGCCTCTGCTTAAAGACCTCCAAAGAAGGAGACTCCACCACACTCCTTGGCAGCAAATTCCACTGTCAAACAGCTCTTACTGTCAGGAAGTTCTTCCTAATGTTTAGGTGGAATCTTCTTTCTTGTAGTTTGGATCCATTGCTCCGTGTCCGCTTCTCTGGAGCAGCAGAAAACAACCTTTCTCCCTCCTCTATGTGACATCCTTTTATATATTTGAACATGGCTATCATATCACCCCTTAACCTCCTCTTCTCCAGGCTAAACATGCCCAGCTCCCTTAGCCGTTCCTCATAAGGCATCGTTTCCAGGCCTTTGACCATTTTGGTTGCCCTCCTCTGGACACGTTCCAGTTTGTCAGTGTCCTTCTTGAACTGTGGTGCCCAGAACTGGACACAGTACTCCAGGTGAGGTCTGACCAGAGCAGAATACAGTGGCACTATTACTTCCCTTGATCTAGATGCTATACTCCTATTGATGCAGCCCAGAATTCAAACAGCCCAAGAAAGCAAGGAGAGTGGTGTCCCAGAAGTCAGGTGTGCAAACAGGTCTACTCATCAAACAGGTTACTAACCTGTGACATAAACTGGAGTGTGAAGAACAGACTTATATAAGCCTTCTATGCCTAGTCACAAAAAGCTGGTGACCAGAAGAGTAGTTATTTGCAAGCCTGCCCAAAGTCTTTTGGTGCTAATATGTCACAGACTCTAGCCTAAGTTCCTCAGGAGCTTGATAATATGGAATATTTTCTGCTGGTGGCAGCCATCACTACACTGAAGAGCTGCCTCTCCCATTACACCTTGCTGCCCTGCAGAGATGTCTAGCTGTTCCTGGCAAGTGAACAGCAATTACCGCCATCATTGCATCGCAGTGAGTCAGGTCGAACAATTAATCAGGTGCTCATATGAATTCAGAAAATGGTTGGGGAAATCTTGCCAGTTTGTGGCTCCATGACTCTGCTCACATGAGCAGATTTGTGGATGGCTGAACCTCACTCTAGCCAAAGCAGCTCCCACTTACATGAGCAGGCAGGTCCCAAAGTGAGATTACTCACAGTAGTGTTCAGAGGATTCAGATTTTGCGCTGCAGCAATGTGAATATTACATTTTAGCAAGGATGAAGTATAAAAGCAATGAACAATAAGACTGGAAATTAGCTGAGCAAGTTCCCTCTCTGAAGAACTTTAGGAGTCAGATGATTAACCTGAGGACAAAAATCAGGTTTTCATGAAGAAAGTCTTGAAAGTTGTGTCAGTGAGGAATAAACGTCCCTCGCTGAATTCCCATTAGCTGCAGTTTTATTTCTGAGGTAGACCTGTTTGGGATTCTGGACAATATAAGTTTGACTGTTCAAAAGAAATCAATATCGTCAGGCTGACACTATTAGAACAAAAATGTAACTTTAATAGGAGGGAGAAAGTTCAGGAGAAATGGTTTGTGCGTTTGGCAGGGGAGGAGGCCAGTAAGTATCTGATAAGAAAAGCTTTCTACAAAACCCTAAATTTGAAGAAAAGCTTCCACTTGCAAAATACAGCCTGTGTGATAATCAATTACCTAATGTAAAATGTCTGAAATAAATACACTTAGTATGGATTATGTCAGCTCTTCAATTAGGAATAAATTCATGGCCATTCAAAGAGCCTCTTTTAACTGTGTGGCAACTTCTTTTCCCTAGATGCTCATCATCATCCCACCTCATAGTGTCAGTCCCTCAACGGTGAACCTGAGAAATCAATCTGCTAATGTATAATTTGTAAAGCTCCTCTGACTAACAAATGGATAATTGATTCTTTCACAAATGCTGCATCCCCGTGGATGGGAGGCAGAATGAATAACAAACATTAGGGCTGGATTTGACTCCATTTCTGGGAGGGAGGCAATATTTGCGAGCTGGAATTCTAAACGTTTTAAAAAGTTGACTGTGTGACTTCATGCCTTTTAGCCATGGTTAACAAGCATGCAGCACACAGATTAGGGGTGTGAAGAGCAGACTGGTGCTCAGTTGCAATTATGGCAAACCACATTTCATGACAGGAGGGACCTGCTGACTCACCCACTAGAAAAGAAATCTCAGCTAATCCCATCACAGCCTGGGCACAACATTTTATCATATATGCAAATGTATCTAAAAACAGTAATTGATCCCAAAGATTTTCCTCAAAACAAAGTGGTCAATATGATGATCGGAAAGTCGACAGCTTTGATCATTCATCTATCATGGGGGCACAGTCCATGAGTTTGGACATATCACCAGCCAGAGGGGAAAAAACCCCAGCGTGTTTAATCTGCAATAGATTGGACGTCACAATAAATAATAATAATAATAATAATAATAATAATAATAATAATAATAATAATAATATCACCCCACCCTTCTGGCTGGGTTTCCCCAGCCACTCTGGGCGGCTCCCAGCAGAATTAAAAGCACAATACAACATCAAACATTAAAAACTTCCCTAAACAGGGCTGCCTTCAGATGTCTTCTAAAAGCCAGATAGTTGTTTATTTCCTTGACATTTGATGGGAGGGCGTTCCACAGGGAGGGCGCCACTACTGATAAACCATGGGGTATGACGACTGTAAATAAACTGTAACAACTGTTCAGAAAGTATGCCTTCTTTAAAGAAGTCTGAATAAAGTACATCACTAGATTTCAACAATTTTTTTAGGGGGGGGGAGGATAAAGAGTCAGTATAGTATAGTCCTTAAAAATGTCAGGACCTGAGAGACCAGGGTTTAAATCCCCACTCGGTCATGAAGATGCTTTGAGACCTTGGGTCATTCAGAGCCTCTCAGTCTTACCTACCTCACAGGGTTGTTGTGGAGATTAAATGCGAAAAAGGAGAACCATGTTTGCCACCTTGAGCTCATTGGAGAAAATGTGGGACAAATGCAATAAATGAGTAATAGGAGATGTTTATGTAAAAATTGGGAGTAAAAAGAGGCAAAGTGCCCATTTGCAACACTTTTTAAGCTTGCTCTAGTAAAACTGGATTTGTTTGAAATTTGGCACATTTATAGACCTCATCAGGCAGATGAAGTTTTAAGGTTCAATCAACAGGTGTCATTTCTATATGCTGTAGAAATTTGAGGCTTATAACAGCAGATTTATAAAATCTTGAAAGTGCCCCTTTAATACATACAAGACTTTCTAGATATATAAAAAACCCCCACTGTAATGATAAGCACCATTTGAAAAGTTACGTATCCCCTTTTCCCTCGCACAGTAAACCATGCCTCTCCTCTAGCATATCCAAGGTTCAGTACAACAGTTTTCATTCATATGCAAATGTGATAGTCAATTAACTGACTGATCCCAACATGATTCGCGAAGGCTGCAGGCAGGCAAGTAAACCTGCCTAGGATGACCCTGAACATTAGTTGGTGGCAGTCCTACTTTATCCCTAGCTTCAAAATCAGGTGACTTGAACCAGCTGTTTTAATTTCTGATGCATAAGATAGTTCTATGTCTTCATTTCTTTATTTCTTAAAGTTGGAATGGGACTACACAGAAGCTTCCAAGCCCACTTATACTTTTCAGTGCAATGAGGGACATGCCGTCCCCAGGGCTGTAATTAAAGGCCAGTTCTTAGATGGTAGAGCAAGAAAGTCATACACAGACTATTTCTACATTTGATGTCTTTTTCTTCCCTTTTTTTTTTTTAAAGGAATTGCCACCACAAATTTTCTTTGAATTATTTAGCATTCTATCAGGAATGCAATAACGAGCAATCATATACCCTGTCATGGCTTTTAAAACGAATAAGGTTCAACTTCCTGGTAGAGGTAAAGCTGTTAGCTATACAAAGTTCATTATCAACAATATCTTAACACCCATTGGGAATAAAGGATTGTCATACTCATGTGCTTTGTTCACCATGTTATTGCCCTGACATGTCATTTTTTATTCTTAAAAATTCATGTCTGGCTTTCTTTTTAAATAGCAACAAAGGGCTGCAAGTCCACCATTAACGTCACCTTATTTAACAAGTGCTGTCCTATTTTAATTTCATTGCTTTTGACTTTCGAACAAGAAAAACATCTCAATGTAAACAACATTCTATTAATGAAAGAACTCTGAATAATTCTAAGTGGTTGCGTTTGGCATATGAGCACACAAGCCCTCCCGCTAATAGTACACAGCCTTTTCTCTCTCTAACCTTTCCCTCAAGTGATTTATGAGATCTTGAATGGAACTGGAGTCACCTACATGCCTTATTATTTTTGCCACCAATTCTGAAAAGTTCCAAATCTGAATTCAAAGCTATTTTCCCCTGTATAGGCCAGCAGCACAGTAACAAAAACATGACAATCTGCTGTTTCTTTTGTTCTCGGAGCACTTGGGTGTATCATAAGACATCCCGATCCTTTCTGAGCAGACTGGGAGTTGCTGCAGAGCGGCCCTCACCATCCCTCCAGAAACATCAAAAAATGTAGGCCAAGATAAAAGAGCTCTTTCCCATTCCCATTCCTGGGAGTGCCAATTCCTATGTACAGCCAATGGCATAATCCCATGTTGGGCAACATGGTGCTTCTCAAATATTGTGGACTACAACTCTCATCAAACCTGACTTTGTGGGGGTGATGGGAGTTGGAGCCCAACAACATCTGAGGGGCACCATACTGGCTACTCCCAAAATAATGCTTTGCCACTGGGAAACCTAAAGAGCTAATAGGCAAAGAAAAAGGACACTGCTGAGTTATTGACAGCTGCGAGACCCCTCAAAACATTATGTTTCCTATGGCCCTCTTTGTTTAGACAAAGAGATCTTGAAGGCAAACATATATTGGATCACCAAAAAGAGATTCCTTAGGGTATCGTATGTTAGAGAGCAGTTGACTGTTCGAGGATGAATTATAAAAACTTAGAATTAAAATGGATATACTTTTATCTTTACTCCTCATAAGGTTTGAGAACTTGCAACTTTTAAACAACTGCCCACTTCCCTGTCTCTTTCTCACAGGAAAAATGGTGGGCGCAAGCAGAAAATGAAGCTTAGGGGAAAGGGGAAAAGCCAAGGGAATCAGCAGTATGCTAGCTTCTTAGGAGCCAATCCTTTCCAAATCCCCCAATACTTTTAAAAGGTTGTTGGGATTTAGCAAACGCACATCTATCTAATAAGCTTCCTGTCTCTTAAAGAGTTTGGCACAGTCTTTTAACTCTGCTGAGCTCCTACAACAGGGAACATACCAAAGGTAATATGCCAAAGCAAGGAGGTGACTTCATGCAAGTAGTTCAGGGGTTCAGCAACCGGTTTGCTTATCACAACATGATGGACTGCCCTGAAAGATCTTGCAAGTGTCACCAGACAAGGCCATTCTGCAAGGAGAGGCGACTGCCTCAAGCGGCAGGATGCACAGCTGCAGTGGATCAGGCCTCCAAGGATTGCTGCTGCCGCCACCACATCCCCCCCTCCTCCCGCCGTTCCTGATGCATATCTTTTATTCCTCCGCTGTTTCTGAGGCAGGTCTTCACTCACTCCTTCTTCCCTGGCAATATGCATAAAGCTGCGATCGCGCAAGCAAAATCTACCCGAGTTGCGGTGCCACTGTGCTTCGCGTCTGCGAATGTGAACAACCCGTTTCAAAGGGAGGGGATTTGTCCTATTGATTTCAACGAGACTTCAATGCAACTAACATTTCTTGAATTGCACCCACAGAGTTAATAAGCAGAGTACCCTGGCAGATTATTTTCAAAATCGCGTAAACATTCAATTCTGCGGTCTAGTTGGCGTTTCGCTGCTTTGTCTTCTGTGCTACTGACAAAGACAACTGAAATGATGCCGTTAGAGTAATAAACAGAAACATTTACACGGCCTGTCAAAACATATGAAGTGATAAAGACTAAGGCATATGAAAGTGCAACCCGAAGTAAAATATTTCTCCATCTTAAATCAATAGAAGTAAACTTCCTTGTTATGTGGGGGCAGGGGGGAGCAAAGCATCATTTTTCTGAAAGCAATTAACTGGGTTCTTTATCGTTCACCGTAATAACACCAACAGAGTCATTATAAGGCTTGCTTCCCTGTCAAATGTAAAACGGTATCAGGGCTGTTTACAAAATGCGTCACCCGTCAAATGTGCATGGGACTGAGGAAGATGAACTTGTGAGAAAGGAGAGATTGAATATGGGTTGAAGCAGGGCAAAGTGTGGCAGTGGGCGGAAGGGTGGTTTAAAAGGACTTTCGAAGCATGACACGCTTTGTGGATAATCCCATCAAGGTAATAAGAAGCCTCAGATCAACCTCAATAGTTCCTGTAGCATGAAATCCTTAAAAAGGTAAAGGACCCCTGACAGTGAAGTCCAGTCACGAATGTGACCAGTCTGGGGTTGCAGCGCTCATCTCGCTTTACTGGCCGAGGGAGCCGACGTTTGTCCGCAGACAGTTTTTCCGCGTCATGTGACCAGCATGACTAAGCTGCTTCTGGCGAAACCAGAACAGTGCATGGAAATGCTGTTTACCTTCCCACAGGAGAAGTACCTATTTATCTACTTGCACTTTGACATGCTTTCAAACTGCTAGGTTGGCAGGAGCTGGGACTGAGCAACAGGAGCTCACCCCATCGCGGGGATTCGAACCGCCGACCTTCCAATCGGCAAACCCAAGGCTCAGTGGTTTACACCACAGTGCCACCCGCTTACCTGCAGATGCTCTCCAAGGCTTCAAGAGGAGGACACTCCCAGGCCTACCTGAAGACACCAGAGATTGACTCTGGGACCTCCTGTGCTGAAGCAGACACTCTATCGCCCAGCGATGGTCCTCCCCCCGAGAATGGGATTGGACAAATTTGTGGAGGCTATGTCTGTCGTGACCTAAAAATGAAACCTCCATAGCTAGAGACAGGACACTTCCGGCAGGAGATGTGTCTTTGCACACGCACCGTGAGAGGGCCGCAGCTTTTCCGTCTTGCTCACAGAAGCATCAAGCTGCCCACTTCGAGACACAGCATGCTGGGCTTAAGCGGACCTTTGGTGTGATCCTGCAGGGGTCTTCCGATGTTCTTAAACACTGAAACTTTAATATGGCTCTAAGTGCTACAAAAACCTCTGGGTTTTCAAGGTTGCAAAGAGGCAACCTGACTACTTTTAACTTTTTCTGCCATTCTGATTAAACAAAAAAATTTCGAATTCTCAAAGCCATCAAATATTTAAAAATAGCGCTTGACGGAGTGTGCAAACACATGTTAAAAAATTCCACAGCAAGGGGGTGGTTCTTAAATATTTCATGCTATTTTCTTAATTCCCCCATTTGAGAAAGGCCTTAGAAGAACAACATGCTGAAAAGATTTCAATTTCCTTCCACCCAAAGAACGCTTCAAAACATTATATATTTAAATTTGTTTTCCACACTCATGCATCACCACTAAACCATTAAATATTAAAAAACCAACCCTGCTTATAAAGCAGTGCGCATTTTCTCCTCTCCAAGGGAAGTGCAACACTTTTGTTGGCACAAGCCATTTCTTGTTACTGTACTTGCTCTAAATATGTCTTTATTAAATACACCAGGCAACAGGGCATGAATTCTCTCTACCCCGCCCCTTCTGAAAGCATTTTTTTGATTTGTTACTTAGCTAAATGTGTTTGTACAGCTCTCACATCTACAACACTTTAATCTACAAGGATGTCAGTCGCGGCAATAATTATATTAATAAATTGTAGACCATCTTAAGAAAAGATGAAGAGGCATTTGGAATTAATATGCTGTAAATCGCTTCCGCACCTTCCTTTGTCAGTGGAGTTAGCCAGGCTTTTCTTCTCCATTGCCTTTAAGTCATAATTTTCAACTCATTTGACACATTTCATCTCACTCAAAGCACTGAACCCTAATACAAGAGAACACCAGTATGTCAAATGCTCAGGATCCAAGAACACATATCGGTTAATCTTAAGCAGGTGTCACCAACGAAGATGCAGCCATGTTTGTGAGAGGGAAGGCGGGCGGGAAAGAAACATATCGAAATAATCAGCGTACGGTCAGGAGTCGTTAGGGATTCTGCAACGTTTTCGGAAGACCCGCCCTCCGTTTAAGTTAAGTTGTCTCCCCACTGTATTTCAGGCTGAAGCTTGGAGAACGGAAGCTCTTTTGTTGAACAAAAATAGCCTTTTGCCCTTTCGTATCTCCCACTACTTTCACCTTTCAAAGAGGGCTTGAAACAAAAGTTGGATAAACAGTTATATTTGGGCAATGGTCATGAGCTACTCAGAACTAAGAAGGCAATAGATACCATATTTTTCACTCTATAAGACGCACCAGACCACAAGATGCACCAAGTTTTTGGAGGAGGAAAACAAGAAAAAAAATATTCTGAATCTCAGAAGCCAGAACAGCAAGAGGGATCGCTGTGCAGTGAAAGCAGCAATCCCTCTTGCTCTTCTGGCTTCTGGGATAGCTGCGCAGCCTGCATTCGCTCCATAAGACCCACACACATTTCCCCTTACTTTTTAGGAGGGAAAAAGTGAGTCTTATAGAGCAAAAAATACGGTACCTCATTTTTCGTCACCTACAGATTGATCTAGCACTTCAGAGGCACCTGAGGGGACACAGTGGTGCTGACGCCATGTTTGAGGGGAGTCCAGGCACATGCCCTGTGTGCCCCATTCCCCACTTGCCAACTGCTTCTCCTCTTTCCCTCTCCCCTCATTCCCATTTTTTACCCTAACAGGGCAGCGGAAAAGGAGTGTCTCTTTTTCTTTGTTTTCACCCCAAAACCAGAAGAACACAGGATTTGTTCCTTACCACAAGCAACCCAACCCTCTTGCCTTTACAAGGCAGCTGGGAAGGGTTTCCTTCCTTCTTCCAACCCGTTTTTCTTCTCAAGGCTGTTGGACACACCAGTTCTAGCATAATCCTACCCCTGTCTATTCAGAAGGAAGTCCCACTGAGTTCTACAGAGTATACTCCCAGGTTAACAGGCACCAGATCCAAGGGCAGCCAGCACAGCGGGGTGGCCCATAGCATCTGTCTGTCTGTCTATACATACACACACACAAAAAAAAAACCCTTCAAAAAGTTGCTCCTGGTAGTGGGTTTGGGGGAACAATTGCATAATTAGATTTTTAAAAAAATAAAAAGTAACCTTTCACCTTTCACATAAAAGACTGCTATGTCAGCATCAGAACACGCGTTACGTTTTGCAAGCATGTTGACACCTTGTGATGGACACTTTGATAAGTGCTGACAATGGTCTTAAAAAAAAAAAAAGCCTAATGGAATATGTGACAATGCAAGACAAATACTATAAATATTTTTCTTCAGCAGCAACTGCATACGGCCTACAAGAGGCATATTTTATGCCCCAGAATATGACTTTACATAAATTCTGCATTGTGTTTGTTCTCTAAGATTCCAGGAAATCACATGGAGAGGGGGGAAAATCTTCCTCTTCTCCTTCAATCAATACAATCCCTTAAGAGACCAAGCTTCAGGACATTCACATAAAATATTAGCTTTATATATTTGCAGTAGATAAACTGAAGTAGCAAGGCAATCAATCAATTTTCAATTACTTTTGGCATCTCAATATGATAGGACACATACTAACTATCAACAATAGTGAAGCTAACGAACTGCTCTGTGCCTATAGATGCCACAAGGACCCAAGGCATGCAGATGAGTTGTGTTAATTGTGACCAGGGCTACAGCTATTTTCAGTGGCCCTGAAAATAGCCATATTCCAAAGACAATGTGGGACCAAGCCACCAGCACTGACCACAATGCTTTGGTAACACATGAACTGAGCCCTAGTTGAGACAGTTGGGGGAACTGCTGGCTGCTATTCGTTTTCCAATGGCTGCCAGTTTGCCATGCAGGAGACTCTCCTTGTCTGGTCCAGTGGATCTGAAGCCTGTTGTGTTGTGCTACTGAAGTCCAGGTCACACAGCTGGCAGTAGTACACTTGTCAAAAAAGGGGCTCAGAGGAGATCAACGAAATTCTGGATGTGGTGGGTTGTTCCAAATATAGCATGAGGCTGCAAAGAAGTAGTTGTACTTACAATGTCAAACTTCTGGGTGATATTCCCCTGGACATCGAGTAAATAAACTTTGCCATAATGCGTTCCAAGTGCCAAGAACTGAAGAGAGGAAAAAGAAGATACTCAGTGAAAATTAAGACTTTCCATGATTTACGTACATTATTGTGCTGGTGCATGCTAGCTGTCAAAAGTCATCTACTGAAGATGAATGTTGGCCGGCAGTCTCCTCATGCTGCCTCCTACTCTATTGTGGCAAATCACAAAGGCAGTGTGAAGACAGGGGCTCATCCTGGCATATGCTGAAGAATAAAATGATAACATTTGATGAACTATCACTTTCGGTATTGGCTTAGCTAGACCGAGGAGTTGAAACAAAATAATCCCTGACTAAGGCCACCACAGATTTTTTTTTTAAAGCCAGTTCCTGACTTCTGCCTCTTTGTTGCACTGCACCTTCATCATGACAGAAGCATCAAGCTGGCGCGTGTTAAGTGTGTAAAAGTGGTACTGCTGCTAACCTACAGAGGAGACAACATGTCACAAGCAAAGCTCGGAAGAGGAGGTAGCTTCGCACCTGAGAAGTGGGAGTGAAAGAAGAAAGGGAAAAGTGGAGTAAAGAAGCCAGGACACTGGAGGAGGGAGAATGAAGTGGGGGTTTTCTGTGCCTCTGTCCAAGGCAAGTGGTTAGATAGTACATATGAAGAAGAGTTTGGATTTGATATCCTGCTTTATCACTCCCCTTCAGAGTCTCAAAGCGGCTCACATTCTCCTTTCCCTTCCTCGCCCACAACAAACACTCTGTGAGGTGAGTGGGGCTGAGAGACTTCAGAGAAGTGTGACTGGCCCAAGGTCACCCAGCAGCTGCAGGTGGAGGAGCTGAGACGCGAACCCAGTTCCCCAGATTACGAGTCCACCGCTCATAACCACTACACCACACTGGCTCTCATGTAAAGCTTTGTGGCACAAAAACAAGTCACTTAAAAAAACAACAACAACGTATAAACGGAATTGCTTGCTTTTAAAACTGCCCCTCCATTTTAAACCACCCCTGACATCCCAACAAGCACTGAGGTTATCTCAACTATTTTTCCTGCATCCAGTTCTTAATCACGTGGGGAGATAGAATAATAATAATAATAATAATAATAATAATAATAATAATAATAATAATATAAACTTTTATTTATATCCCGCCCTCCCCGGCCAAAGTTGGGCTCAGGGCGGCTAACATCAAATATATAACATTAGTATAAAATCAAGCAATAATTAAATTGCCTCCTAAAAACAGGTCAAAATCAAATTAAAATCTAATTAGACGGCTTTCCGCAGGGTTGGGGTTGGGAAGAGTAAGTGCTCATTGGCCCAAATGTTCACGCTGATCTTATATGGGCCTGTGAGAATGCTGGGAGGCCTCTTTCATATTAGTTCTTATACAAAAAGAAAAGGGGAGTCAGGCTGAGCCCTGACCAAAGGCCTGGCAGAACAACTCCATCTTGTCAAATATGTCAAATCCCGCAGGGCCCTGAACTCTTGTGGCAGGGCGTTCCACCAGGTTGGGGCCAAGGCTGAAAAGGCCCTGGCCCTGGTTGAGGCCAGCCTAATCTCTCTGAGGCCTGGGATCTCCAAGGTGTTATTATTTGTAGACCGTAAGGTCCTCCGTGGGGCGTACCAGGAGAGGTGGTCCTGTAGGTACAAGGGTCCTAGGCCGTATAGGGCTTTAATGGTTAAAACCAGCACCTTAAACCTGATCCTGTACTCCACCGGGAGCCAGTGTAGCTAGTATAGCACTGGATGAATGTGATCCAGTGGCGAAGACTCCGTAAGGCATTCTGCACCTGCTGGAGTTTGTGGGTCAGTTTCTAGGGCAGCCCCACATAGAGTGAGTTACAATAATCAAGCCTGGAGGTGACCGTCGCGTGGATCACAGTGGCGAGATCAGGGCGGGAGAGGTAAGGGACCAATTGCACATATGAGCAAGTTAGCACAGAATCATGGCATGCATTCCTTGAAAAGGTGGGTCTCTCTCTCTCTCTCTCTCTCTCTCTCTCTCTCGGACAGGTCAGTCCCAGTTTAATCTACAAAGAAGATGGCAATGCAAATGACCCAGCCTGCTCTGGTCCTGCGGTCAAACCTTTCAGCCATAAAAACTGGTCGGAAACCAGCATTAAGTGTGTCCAGTGTGCATAGAGCACATGTGCTGCATGAGCATATAGAATACCCCCCCAAAAAAACCCCACAAAATAAGGGCTCTACTTGCTATTTCATAATATAACAAAAACCCAGGCAGGGTTATTATTTATATATTTAGATACTAAACAGAGATCTAGTTTATGCTACCGAATTCTGAGGACTAAAAACAAATTAACCAACAAAATGTTTGGTGCTCCTTTATATAGATGAGGATGCATTCGCCCCCGCACCTTTTCTTTAGCATTACTCAAGTGGTCAGACTCCTAAATTCTCTGTATTTCATTGCATGTGAGCATGCTTCATTGCAGCCTATAATGAAATGCTCAAATTTACAGGCACTACTAAGTGTGTCAGTCAAGCAGCACAATCTTTTTTTTAAAAAAAAATAACCTTACAGAAAGTCAAGGTTCAAAAGGATTTATCAAAATGGAATTGCTTAAAATGAAATTTCAGTTCAGGCACTTAAAATATGAAGCCACATTAAAGAGAAGTCAAAAAAGAGAGGGGGGAGAGAGAAGGAGGAGAGAAGGGGTTCATTAGAAATTCATCCCCTGCAATGCCTTTCACTCCTGCAAGGTTGCCTTTTTACAGGAAGAAAAAAGTCCCCCGGGTAAAAAAATCAATACTAGTTAATAAAACATCAGGTGTGCAGACATAACTAGGTATGACTATTCCACTGCACAGGGCTGCCTGAATGCACCAGGTGCCATGACGATTAGTCATCCAATGCAGACAGCGAGTCCAGTGAAAATATGTTTTAGCATTGCAAGGAAAAAAATAATAATTCTGGAGGGAAATTAGTCTGAATATATGCCACTCTTCGGTACTCCAAACAAAGCCAAATTGCTCTAATCAAAACGTACATCTATCATACAGGCTACGGTTTTATTTATATTTCTTTTTTTAAGGGATACACATACACACACACACACACACACACACACACACACACACCACCCTCAGTTTTTAGCCTCAGCATTGTAAGAGACCAATTCCTAAAAGACACCTAGACTTCAGCTTCTAACATTATTGATCCTACTCATAAATAGTGTAGTTTGCTAGAAAACCAAAAGTGCTCAGTTACTTAAAACAACTCTGCTGTTGTGTTGTTCTCTGTGACACTATAATTAGGGTAGAGCTTGGACAGCTCCAAATATAGAAAATACTTATAGCGTTGCCCAATAAATTTACTTCTTCTTTTTTTCTTTTTAAAGGAAGCGTCATAGTTCCAGATGAAAATTGTCAGCTGTCAGATCACAGAAACTTTCAAAGATCAGTTTGGCTGAACCTTTGGTGATCCATAATCTCATTAAGCACTGGGCATTTCCTGTTACGAGGAACCTTTTATGACCCGGGGCATGCTGTGTTTGTGCAACAAGGAATCTCTGCAAAATAACATAAAATCAGAATGGGAAGGGACCACGAGGGTCATCTAGTCCAACCCCCTGTATTTTTTCCCTTTTTTAAAAAGGAAGGAAACAGAAGTGGGAAGGGGTGGAGAAAGAGATGTGCGCTTTTGGATCATATCCCTTTATGTCATTATTGTGTGAAGGGATGAAAAACAGTTTATTTCTTATTACAAGCAGAAAGGGAACTAGTCAAAGCTCAGTAAGCTTTAGATCTTTTCACACATAGAATCATAGAATTACACGAGACGGCTGTTTTATGTAACATATCCAAAACCTTAATATAGGAAGGATCAACGTGTATTGGCCAAGGGTGTATAATTCTAATCTCAAGGTGAGGTGGGGGCCTTAAAGGAATTTGAGGCTTGCCCAAGTTGAACAAGGAGATGTATGATGCTATAGGCAAGAAAAAAACTTATATCCCTAAGCTTAAATCGAAATGTTCAACTAAACTTATCCTGTCCAGGTAAGTAGACCAATCATCGGTTATTTGCAGAGGTAAACCCTGGAAGATAACCATTGTATCAACTTAGGGGGTATGTGACATAAGTCAACATTGCATGTCCAAGGTAAAAGGTAAATGGACTCCTGACCGTTAGGTCCAGTCGTGGACGACTCTGGGGTTGCAGCACGCATCTCGCTTTACTGGTCATGTGGCCAGCATGACTAAGCCACTTCTGGTGAACCAGAGCAGCGCACGGAAGCGCCGTTTACCTTCCCGCCAGAGCGGTACCTATTTATCTACTTGCACTGGTGTGCTTTCAAACTACTAGGTTGGCAGGAGCAGGGACCAAGCAACGGGAGCTCACCCCCTCGCGGGGATTCGAACCGCCGACCTTCCAATCGGCAAGCCCTAGGCTCTGTGGTTTAGACCACAGCACCACCCGCGTCCAAGGATATGGAAATCTAATTTCAGATGCCTGTTAACATCAATATATAGTCACATCCTTGTACATATATAAAAAACCAACCCTTCGCTTAGCTTCCTTACATTACATCTCTCTTTCCCCTTCTATTACCTCTAACTTAACTGGGGTGCACTTGACCCCAGGAATATAATGTAAGGTTTTCAAGCATGGGTGAGTGGTGGGTGACTTGAAGAAAAACAGTAAATGCAAATAATTTATCCCAGCACGGGGCTGAGTGGAGGTCATGTTTATTCACCAAGCACTTGACAAAAACGTCAAAAAAGTGATTGGATAATAGGTGGCTGCAGGAGATTTGCCAAGTAAAGAATTTAAATCAAAACCACCTCCCCTGTCCTCCACTTCTTCAGAAGTGGCAGCTAACACAGAACTACTCCAGGGACAAATTGGGCAGCGTGCAAAGAGCTCACAGTAGTCAGAACTCACTTAGTGAATCTCTAAGCAAATAATTGCCTATACCCTCATGCTTGCCGGGAAACAAATTCTCAGCAACTGGAAATATCTCTACAGTGTTTGTTACCACAATTTAGAGCTTCTGGTATCATCTATACCCAAATCTCAACTGTTTTGGTGAAGACAGAACAAATCTACATTTTTAGAATATTACGTATGTGTGTGCATTAAAAACAAACAAACTATTACCTTCTCATGCACCATCATGCAACTGGCGACGTCCTTTTGAAGAATTTCTGTAACACCATTAGAAAGCCTTTCATACTTCAGCTTGGGCTCCTCTTCACTGTCATCTTCCTAGATTAATAAATTTTAAGAGAAAAGATGGATACTAGTTTTCCTCAGGTTTACACACTTCTACTCTTCCCACTCCACCCCAAAATAAAAATATTGCATAGCAACAGCCATAGATGGTCCCCCATGAACTCTTTCTAACAACCACTAAGAAATGGAAGCCAAAATACCAATTTCCAACTTTGAAGTTCCTGGCACCCAAATTCTGACAGCATTTTTTCTTTTCATAAACATGTTAGCCAATACTGCTGTAGCTCAGGAAATGCTTAATAATTTCTTAAAAGCAGGAGTGGAAAATCCAGAAGTGTACTTGACAAAATAAAAGAAAGCCCAATATTCTAATTACTACACAAAATACATCACATATTTACTTATTTTCAAAATTTGTATACTTCTTAACTGTTGAAACTTCCAAGAGGCTTACACAGAACAGAGCATATAGTGTACATTACAATTATCAATGAAAAGTCAGAAGTTAAAAACAAGTTGACTAAAAATTAAAAATATCCACCCTATTTTGGGTGGTGGTGGGGAGAACACACTCTCTAGACTCCAAGGAACCTCTCAGAAGCAAAAAGTCACTTGCAGTTCTACTCTAAATCCTGAACATTAGGCAGGTAGCTCCTGTTTGCCACTTAGGTGCCCAATGAAAACTTTTTACCCAGGTTTTCTCTGTGGAGTGATCCAGCTATGCTGATGCACCAATCTAATCCACTGATTTATGACACGTTCTGTATCTGTTATATGTATTTTCATTGTTGATTTTTACACCATGATATTTTAAAAATGTTGGTGGTATAGAAATTATTGCAAATAAATAATATAAAAACAGAGTCGAAACAATCCGTTGTGCACCTGGAAATGGAAACCCTATGGGTTTTAGACAACATCAAAAAGGATGTTTCTGAAGCTTAGGAAACATACATTTTTCAGTGTCGTTTCTTTCCATTTGTATCCTACCCACTCCCTCTTGCCAAAGGATGCAACAGCTTCTTTAAAAGAGTATTCCCAACACATTATTTTTCTGTGTGCATAGTGCTTTTACAAAGAATGAAAGGATGGCTCTCCACCACAAGGGGCTTGCAATCTAGAAGAAATGGAAGGCTGGAGCAGAGAGGGGGAGAATGTGCAATGATTGCCGTTACACCTACTTAGGCTTACAGGAATTACAGATATAAAAAAACAGAAATTACATATTACTTAATGACATGAAAAGCCGGCCACAGAGTGGAAGCCTCACAACATTCCCAGTTAGAGTAGACCACTAGAGGAAAGAGGGTTTCTGACCTTGAAATCTTGGGCAGAATCAAAACACTATTTCAGTCACTTGAGCCTATTCTTTGTATCCGCCATTGGCTAACTGATGGTGTTAACCACATGTGGACAATGTGCAGGTAGCTTTGCAGGTTCCTCAAAGGATGCTCAACCACACACCCGCACTCGTTGTCCTGTGCTGACAACTGCATTCCTGCAACCCACCAAACAGCGGATTGTCTGTCAGCTGGGAAGCAAGGGCAGGTCCACCATGCAGCTGTCAAGATTCTTTCCCATGCTTTCCCTCACCCTTACCCCCTACCCACCTAGCTGGCAATGCGAAGAGCCCATGGATGTACACATTTCTCAGTTGTTCCCACAAGTGCCCGTTAGCTGGGTAGTAGGGAGCAAGAGGGGACGCGGGTGGCGCTGTGGGTTAAACCACAGAGCCTAGGACTTGCCGATCAGAAGGTTGGTGGTTCGAATCCCTGTGACGGGGTGAGCTTCCGTTACTCAGTCCCAGCTCCTGCCAACCTAGCAGTTTGAAAGCACGTCAAAGTGCAAGTAGATAAATAGGTACCACTCCGGTGGGAAGGTAAACGGCATTTCCGTGTGCTGCTCTGGTTTGCCAGAAGTGGCTTAGTCATGCTGGCCACATGACCCGGAAGCTGTACGCCGGCTCCCTCAGCCAATAAAGCGAGAGGAGCGCCGCAACCCCAGAGTTGGCCATGACTGGACCTAATGGTCAGGGGTCCCTTTACCTTTAGGGAGCAAGGAGGTGCTATGAGATCAGGAGAGGTTTAAAACTCCCTATCACCTTGCATCAAACTGGGGGTGAGGGAGTATGTACATGTGTGTACACGTGAGAACAGTGTTAGAAACTCAGATATATAAGCTAGACGCCAAATGGCTCCTTAAACCAGGGATACAGTCCCCAAAACGGAATGCCTAGTTGCCATTTTGGGGGCCAGACTGCTCAAAAGATGTATTTTTCAGTATGACTTCTTGGTTTCTGAAATTCATTCTGATTGTGCAGACAAAATATAACGGACAGAATTCTTCAGGATGTGTTGCTAGTGTGTGAAAACAGTCAAGATGCAAGGATCCTCAGGCACACACCTCCAGGTGGTGGAGACATCAGGCGCCATCCTGGCGCCCAGGCATCTTCACTTGGTCGCAAGTGGCCAATAGCCAGGTGCAAAATTTCTCCTGCCACCTGGCAAACTTTGAATGCCGCATGAGAGTGAGTGGGCAGAAGGCTCTATGTGTCTGTGATTGAGACTGGGGTGTGTTGGCATCCCTGGTGTAAATGAAAGATTTGAATGCAGGTTTTCCTAGGCTGCATCGGCTTCCTAGAGGTGGGAATACTCAAGATTAAGGAAAGACAACTAACCCACCAATAAAATCCCAACGTTAAAGTAGTCAGAAAGCCAAGCAATTCAAGAATGACTCCAAGAACAAAACTTCCACGTGTCTCACATCTGAGGTAGGTAACTTCTGAACACATCCGTCCTTCAAGTATAGACTTATATCAGCCAGCCCCATGGATATTTGAGCTTCGTATGACTCCCAAAGCTCACACCACTATGATCACCCCCCCCCCAAAAAAATGTATTGAAAAATATTATGGGCAGGTTTAGGGGTTGTAAGGCCTGTTGGGTGAATTTCTACATGCCCAACTCTAGTTGTTTTGCTGCCTGATCAGTTGTTTGATCAGGGATCCACATATTTTGATTGGCTTGGTGGTCAGCCATCATTGTAATCACCAATGACCCCCCTGAAGTGGATAGATCTAATGCAGACTAAGTGGGTAGGCAAACTAAGGCCCAGGGGCCAAATCCGACCCAATCGCCTTCTAAATCCGGCCCGTGGACAGTCCAGGAATCAGAGTGTTTTTACATAAGTAGAATGTGTCCTTTTATTTAAAATGCATCTCTGGGTTATTTGTGGGGCATAGGAATTCGTTCATTTCCCCCCCAAAAAATAGTCCAGCCCCCCACAAGGTCTGAGGGACAGTGGACCGACACCCTGCTGGAAAAGTTTGCTGACCCCTGATCTAATGCATCCAATCTGGTGCCCTCCGTATGTCTTGCACTCTAACTTCCAGTGTGGTGTAGAGCCAGTGTGGTGTAGTGGTTAAGAGTGGTGGACTCGTAATCTGGGGAACCGGGTTCGCTTCCCCGCTCCTCCACCTGCAGCTGCTGGGTGACCTTGGGCCAGTCACACTTCTCTGAAGTCTCTCAGCCCCACTCACCCCACAGAGTGTTTGTAGTGGGGGAGGAAGGGAAAGGAGAAGGCTAGCCGCTTGGAGACTCCTTAAGGGGAGTGAAAGGCGGGATATCAAATCCAAACTCCTCTTCTTCTTCTTCTTCTTCTTCTTCTTCTTCTTCTTCTTCTTCTTCCATTAGTCCTAGACTGCATGGCCAATGGTCAGGGAAGACAGGACTGAGACCATAGAGAGGGAACCAAGCTGGAGACGGGTGGTGTAAACTCAGAGACTTCATGCTGTGCTTGATTCAGTGGCGTAGCATCAGGGGAGCTTTGATTTGGCAAGTGATGACAAAAATACCCAGTTACTTAGAATTTGTTTAACCCCCCTCCACCAGCAACTCTCTCTCTTTATTCCAACTATATCTTCCTGAACTCCCACAACTGACAAATACTATCCTATGGTTCACAAACCAGCAACCAATCACTTCAATGCCTTTAAAAGGGGTAAATACTCTGTGGATGATCCAACCTCTACTTGAATCTGAAATCTATGGGATAGAACTGTGATACAGTTTACATTTGGACAAGGTTTTTCATTTTGTGTATATATAAGCGCACACAGAGTATGCCACTAAACACTGTACTTGAATAAATTTCAATTTTCTGCTAGAAGACCAAGAACCCTACACAGGGTTCCCCTACACAGAAATCAACCCAGCTTTGCCACTGAATGCACACTCAAGAGACCTGCCGGCAATCCAGTATGTTTTAAACACCTTTTTCTCCCCTTCCCATATTGCACTTTTAGATTTCCTCCTTCCAGCTTCTCTGAATCCAACCCAATGTGTGAAGTAGCCCTTTCATTGAATAATTACTTTATGTTCATAACACTGTTTTTATTTCATATCTAAAATTTTTAAAAAACTCAGGAATCCTTCCACAATAGTTGTTGAGGGTTATATAATATCAATTCCTTATATTGGGAAGCAACTAAGAAGCAGATACCTTCTTAATATGACCACATTTGCAGGATTTAAGTGCCGCCATACACTGGTTTGCACACCAGTGAGGTAGCTCACAATTTCACTAAGTTATTGAAATAGTATCCTCACAAAACCACAAACCACTAAGCTACAGTAGAAAGGCCTAAATTTCAACTTTCCTCTTCACCTACAACAGCCAGGGACTTTGGTGTTAAGTTTTGATGACAGAATTTTTTAAAAAGGGATTAATATAGGGATGTCAACAATCAACGACACAGTTGTCGAAAACAATGTGTCAAGATGTCCAGCAAGATGCAATTTTTATTCAGTAAATCCAACACTGAACAAAGTTGTTACCAGTCAGACAGACTCAATGTCAAATTAGAGTGCAGGGCATAATCAGACAAATTACCTGTGCTTCTTCATTCTTGACAGATGCAAAACAGTTAAAATCAAAAAAAGTTGGCGCAGTCTGCAGCTTCTACGTTATGTGACAATTAGCACATAATTGCATTTACGTACATTTTTATTATGAATAAGACACTTGCAATGTACAAATGATCTGCAGACTCTGGGGATAAACATGCAGAGCTAAAAGTGAATTCTGGGCATCAAAGTCATTATAATAAGATGCAACATGTTGCTGAAGTCTGGACATCAGATGTGCAACCAAAGTGAAAAGTTAATTCTAGTCTCCCAAGTATTTTGCATAAAAGCATTCATCCACGGACCATTAGATAAAGTTACTGTAAATAAGTTTTGCCTGTCTTATTTATGAGTGAAAACTAAGTAATTCCTCCTGCGCATGCATATACAAAAAACATATACTTTCAAAAACTCAGCTCACTGAAGCATTCTGCCAGGCTTCAAGAAAAAACATGAATAAAGCGAGAAACTTCAAATATTGCGCACACTGATGTACCCATTTCATGATTTTCTGACAGGTATCTCTTATGTTAAATAAAAGTCAAGCTAAAGGTGAATTTGAGAGGCTTTTTCTTTGCTGTAAACAAACAAAATGAAAAACTATTTGTAAAATACAAGATTACTCCATTTCTGCAGACTATATATCACCTTCTAAATAAAGAGACGGAAAGCATCAACGGCAATTGATGAATCAGAGTTTAACATTATATATATATATATATATATATATATATATATATATATATATATCTCCATCTCTCTCTCTTAGGAGAAGCTTTTATGCAGCATGAACTTCTAAAGGTAAACACACGGCAGCGTAAATAAAAAGCAAATCAATAATTTTTGTTAAATTTTAATAATCCTGCAAACCTACAAATAAAACCATCATCAGCCTGAGTTGAGATGACAGTTAGCTGCGTTTCTATGACAACCTGGTTGAACAGTACAAGTCTTGACTTGCAGCAAAGCTTAAGATATGAACAGAGTGACATTTACTCCATACAGGAAAACTCACAGCTTTCTTCTAAAAAAATATATAAAAAAATCAATTTCTCAACTAACATGGATTTTTACTAAGTATATGGCACTTTTAATTAAAGGCAAAGTCCTGTATACCATCCTAAAGGATTCTCAAGTCATTTGGAAAAATAATAATATCACTGTCGCTTGCACTGTTTTGACATTTCAGTCTGTTCTCCCCTCACAATTCTGTTGCAGAGAAAATACACTCAATTTTAAGACGTATGAAATAGTTGTGATCTATCCCTCAGCTATTGGTGTCGTATTTTACCAAGTCAAAAGATTAACATTTTATACACACATAATACCGGGACCACAGACTTATTTCACTTCCTACAGCTTCCAACATAATCAAGAGATATTTTTCACGTTAAACAGCAGACATGTTCCACCCACAATGTATACCAAAACGCTGCTCAAAATCACACACCCACCCCTTTTTAAGTTGCCTTTTCTTTGGATCCAAGAAACTACCACCACAGTCCGATACAGAATTCAATCACAGCCAAGAAATATGAGCAATAAAATAAATGAGCTTACTGAAATTAACGTACTGCATATGTATACGCGTGTTGGATTGTGGCCTATACATAAAGGGTGTTTCTATGTGCAGGTGTGCAGTTCAGAACTTGAAAGAAAACTTTAAACCGCACTCACAGAAAATGTGAGGTTCAGCCTATAGTTGGGATTTTAAAGAAAACAAGCATAGAACTCAGCTATTGCATAACTAATTGCCAATTTGACACAGTAATCAATTCAAAATCATTTTCCAGATGTTCACTATTTACCTTCTCACTTTGCATCTGAAAGCACAGGAACAGCCAAGTTATTACGCAGCAAGAACCTCAGTTTTCTGTGGACAGTTTCTGCTAAAAGCTCCACACATAACACTAATGCAATTAAGTAATGAGATCAGAAAACTGTTTAGGGCTGTACCGTTCATTAAGACCAAACTCCTTTGAGCAAATCAATGGCAGGCTTCTCTTTCTCTTCTTGTAATCAAACTACAGGTTGGTCTACCTTGGCCTTCCCCAACCTGGTGCCCTCCAAATGCTTGGGACTACAACTCCCATCAGCTCCACCCAGCATGGCTGTGATGGAGAGCACTGGGGGCTGGTACAAAAAAACTGCAAGAGCTGTTCAACCCTTGGGAGGTTGTGGACTGTCTTTCCTTGGAGGTTTTTAAGCAGAGGTTGGACAGCCATTTGTCATGGATGCTTTAGCTGAGATTTCTGCATTGCAAGGGGGCTCCGATTTAAAAGATCCGATTGCCGTATTTTTCGCTCCATAAGACGCACCTGACCACAAGACGTACCAGTTTTTAGAGGAGGAAAATAAGAAAAAAAATATTCTGAACAAAACAGTGGATGTATGGTTTTTGTGGTTCATGCTGTGGCCACAGACATGTGATTTGACGGTGAGTTTGGGGTAGCCCAATGCAAAAATCCTGAGGATCCATGTGGATCCATGCTTTGCAACCACATTTTTGCGCCACTGCAGCCCCACACAACAGTGGGTAGGTGATTTTTTGGGTGCAGGCTAAAGCCATGGACATGCTATGTGATCTGATGGTGAATTTAGATCCTGAGGATCCATGGGCTTTTACCTCCCCACTCCCAGGCAGCCTCCTTTATCACTTATCTCCCTCTGATCAGCTGCTTCCTTTCAACACTCCCTTCCCTCTTGTTTGCCTTAGTGTCTTTTCCTTAGCTGGAGCAGTTTTTTGCTCCTCCTTTTCTTCTAATTTCTCTCCTCATTGCTTTAGTCTTCCTGTCTCCTCTCCTTGCAAGTTTGCTGTCTACCTACCCACTCCCAGGCAGCCTCCTTTATTGCTAGCATCCCTTATGTCCCTCCCTGATTGCTTGCTGATTAGCGACTTTGTTTCAACACCCACTTCCCTCTTTCAAAAACAAAAAAGCATGATCTGCTTTTCTCCCCTGGGCAATTCGGCTCCAGGGACGACACATTCACTCCATAAGACGCACAGACATTTCCCATTACTTTTTAGGAAGAAAAAAGTATGTCTTATGGAGCAAAAAATACGGTAGTTTTAATTAGCATTTCTAATATTAACAGATCCTTATCTCACTTACCCGCACAACAACCCAGGAAGGCTAAATAAGGTGAAATATCGTGCCAATTTTACATATGATGACAACAGTCTCTTAAACCATGGTTAGAAGACTGCTCTAACAGTTATTAGCCTATGTGTTGTGTCCATATTTCTGTGATTGGTTCTCACTGCAACACAGGGGTTTGTTTTTAACTTAGGCTTGATGCACATAGTTAACATCAGTGCTCACATATGCTTAGCTGCTGTTAAGATGCAGGATGGCATTCATGACCCGAAGAAGGAAGGCCTGGGTGAGAGAGTTCACGATTCCAAAACTTGCCCCGTATCTTTCCATGCCAATTATACATCAACCCGCAGAAGTGATTACTATTGAACCATTCTAACTTTGGTTCTTCAAAGGAAAAGCCACAGTGGAGTTCTTCACGGTGCAAAGAAAACGGGCCTTAAAAGGGCACTGAGTGGGGAGGGGAGCAAGAGCACATTGCTCATGTCTGCCACCAGGAGACGTTCACGGTGCAGCAGAAAGCACACCAGAAATTCAGTCTTCCTTGGTCTCAATCATTTGCACCAACAGAACAGAGCCCACTCATCATAGCAAGGGCAGACTTTGGTAAAATGGCACCCCGAGCAAGGACAAAATTGGTACACCCCCCTAAATATTTCTGAATTTCCCAATAACTCCTTTTGGTACAGTTGCTTTGTTAATGGATCTTCTCAGTACATACATGTATTAATACAAGTATTATTATTATTATTATTATTATTATTATCATTATCATTATTATTATTATTATTATTATTATTATTATTATTATTATTCACCCCCTTGGCTCAGCACCCTGTGCAGGGGAACTGCCTGTACCTAAATCTGGCACTGACCACAAAGCAAGGGTTGCAGGACAGCACCCATGGGCACACATATGCCCAGAGGCCTTTCCTGGTGCCCATGGAGGACTCTTCCTTCTGATGAAATGAAGTATTCCATCATAGAATGGGCTGCAGCCTGCAGGGTGTCCTTGATTTGCTGCCCAAAATAGTTTCTCTGGTTGCCAAAGGTGACCATGAGCCCCAAAAGGTTAACAACTCCTGCACTAGGCCTTGTTAAGTCCCCCCACTCCCACCCAGCTACACACGCCGGGAATATTATTTGATATAGAATCTCTCTCTCTCTCTCTCTATTTTAACAGACTGGTCGCTTCTTTGTTCTTGTTTAGTCTTAAAGCAGGAAATTTATAGAAACTTGACATTTATATAACACTTTGGAACAGTCATGTTGCAGAACTGGAATTCTCCTCATCGCCCCTGACCACCGGCCAGATGGCTGGGACTGAAGGGAGCTTTAGAGTGCCCAATGAACTCCATTATAACCAACCTGGTGCCCTCTAGATATCATCGGACTCCGACTCCCATCAGCCCCATACTCAGCATGGCCAAAGGTCAAGGATGATGGGAGTTGTGGTCCAGCAACATCCGGAGAGCATCACCTCGACAACCCCTGACTTTTCCTAGACATCCTCTTCATTTTTTTCCCAAATGCTTTTTATTGAGTTTTCTGTAACATATACAAAAAAAATAAATACTCTAAAGATCAACAATCCTGTGTCTACTTATTTACACACGCTCTCTCGCACACAGACTTCCCTCCCTCCTCCATCCAGCTTTCGTATTAGATTTTCTCTTTCACAGATTCTTAGTTATATTCTATCCACATCACAAAATTTATTTTAATTCTGCTCCAGTCTTTAAACTTCTACAGTTGTTACTCAACAAATTTACTCCATTACTTTTTGAACTTTGTTTCTTCTTGGTTACGGATCCTGTGGGTCAGTTTTGCTAATTCTACATATTCAACCATTTTTGTCTGCCACTCCATTAATGTTGGTATTTCCTGAGTTTTCCATTTTTGGGCTACTTTCTCTTGAAATGTTTAAGATATATATTTTTTAAAAAAAATAATTGTTAACTTTGCTGCATTAAATGTGCATTCTGTGGTTGACCTCCTTTGTAATGTTTTATTTCGAAATCTTTAAGATAATATTTTAGTTTCCTGTTAATTACGTTGCTTTGAATGGCAGGCTATGTAGAGACCACATAAAGCTAAACCAGCCAGTGGAAGAACTAAGTTATTTTCTATTTTGGCAGTGATTTGATATTTAAATACACCAGCCTTGCTCTCACCAACTCCCCTGGAATTACACCTTTCATTTCATTACTGGAGTTTGATTCCCACAAGCCTAATCACTGAAAGCTTATGATTCTTGAATTGGTCAAGATGGATTATGACATCTGGCTTTCTCTCAGCAATCTCCCTCTCCCTCTTTTTATTCCTTTTCCACAGAGGATTTATTTAAGCTTTTCGCCTTCTTGAGGAAACGTACCACACAGTAGGGCAAAGAATTATGATGATACGGCTACTACCACTGAATATATATTAAAATAGTAGTATTGAGAGCACAAAATGCAATATACAGGTGAAAAGAAAGCAAACAACATTTTCTGCTCTTCCGAGTTGCCACTAAATTACAGTCATGCTATCAGCGTGAAATGCCAACTTCAGTTTCACTTTTAGAAGTTTGCCAGCAATGAAGATGAGCTAGGTTATGAGAAGCAAAGGCTCTGCTGAATTCTGCAATGTGTCCACCCACAATCCAGCGCTGTCCTGACTCGCCCCAGCGCCACCATAGGAAGTCTACGCTGGCAAATCCTAGGCAACAGCTTCTGAGAAGGTTGCACAACAGCGAATAGATTAGATTTTAATTTAGATGCTGCTGTCCTGCAAACGATTATGCTCAACGTGGTTTGCAACATGCACCCAAAACAGCAGCAACAATTCTCTCAGTGCATGTGGTACGAGGCGTTTAAAGTTGACTGTGTGGCTCACATTGGCGAAAGCTGTTAGTTAATCCCGTATGACCCAATTCAATTTCTATGCATTTCCTTCATGACAAGAGGTTATATGAAGCAACCTATAGGCCATCTGAGCCACTGTGAGAGGGAAAAAAGGTTTCTTCAGCATAGTAAGTTGCCTTATATGTCCCACAGAGGAACTTACGGTCTTCAAATAAAAACATCCTGAAGGTCCCAGGCCACAGAGAGGTTAGGCTGGCCTCAACCAGAGCCAGGGCTTTTTCGGATGCAGCTCCAATCTGGTGGAACGCTCTGTCCCAAGAGACTAGGGCCCTGCGGGACCTGACATCTTTCCGCAGGGCCTGCAAGACAGAGCTGTTCCGCCTGGCCTTTGGCCAAGGCACAGCCTGACTCCCTCCTTTGGCAATCTCCACAGAATTTTAGCCTAATGGTTGCCATCAATTTGATTTGAATTAATATTTATAATGAAATGTTTTTAGAATGTTGTACTATTTTATTGTTGTTAGCCGCCCTGAGCCCGGCCTCAGCTGGGGAGGGCGGGATATAAATAAAATTTATTTTTATTTTTATTTTTATATAGAGTCCATCTGGCCCAGTATTGTCTGCACTGATGGCAGCAGCTCTCCAAGGTTTCAGCAGGCAGCCTTCCCCAGCCCTATCTGAAGATGCTGAACCGAAGACCTTTTGCACACAAAGCATGTGCACAAAACACCACTGAGCTATGGGCCCAGTGCTTTTGCAAGCTACAGGAAAAGCATATTGATACTTAAATACTACTTCAGAAAACCCATTAATGTGAGCTACCAATGCATGTAACTATGTGCAAGGAAGATAGTTCTGAAGTATAATTTCCCCCTATCATAACAAGATGTCAATGTCTTGCAGCTGCAAGAAACTTCATGCGGCGTTTATATAGAGGCTTGACAATCTGCCCAACCCATTTTCTGAAGGCTTGCAATGGCGTGTCCAAAAGTCCAGTCACAGTCTAAGCCAGCTAAGAGGTCCAAATAAGCCGGTTTACATAGCCAACAGTACTATTAAGTCAAAGATGACCTTACATATGGGGCAGAATAATATCGTTTCCCTGCTTCAAGTTGACGTCTGACAGCAATGGCAGAAGGGAGAGCTCTTTGCTCCCCAGCAGTTCAGGAATAGGGGTACAAATGCTTGCATCCTGCTCTGAGAGGAAACATCTCCCATGCTTCAATACACTCCAAAAAGCTTCTTCCTTCTCCCCTGTCAGTTGGCCTCCTGGCTATGTGATATTCCTATGTCTCTAATAAGGAACGCATAGCCCAACAGGAAACACATAAATATAGAGGCGTGTTTCAGCTGTCATGTTGCCACAAATGGAAATTTGTTGCCCATAGGAGTAAGCAGCAAGCACACATATACACACGCGCACTTTCTTCTTCCACACTCAACTAAAGTAGGAACTTCTTGACTTGATAAATCACATGGCTTCCAAACCACTTGTAAACAACGGTTAAACCACAATTTCACAGTTCAGACATCACAGAAAACTGATGTAATAACCCAGGAGACTCGTCTTAAACCAGGGTCACAAGAGAAGAAGGAAGAGCCTCTGTGGGATTTAGCATAGTGTGATGAAAGCTTCTGAGAGGAACTGACTCTGGGGACTTCTAGAAGATGGCTGTTTTTTTAGAATTAGCATCATTCTCTCTGATCTATTACTGCTTTAACAAAGAATAGAAGAATATCATTTATTACGGCCATAGGCCCATACAGGTAAAAACAACACATAAATAACAGCTTGTGCCGTAAGGAGGAAAAAAAAGCAATCGCTAAAACACTACTATAACAAACTTTAACAAGCTTTAACAAACTATGTGTTAAATATCTGACTGGCTAATTAACACAATGCTTTTGGCCCGTCAAATGCAAAGTGAATTTCACATCCCTCTTATCAATCTGCTTTTAAGATGTCCCTCATTACCTTTACAAAAAATTATCACTTACCTGCAACTGTGACCCGTACCAACTAAACAGGGAATGAGTATTTGTCAAAAGTGCTTTTTCCACTCATACCTCACCTGGACAACAGTACAGTACAGGTGAGAAGCAAAAGGACTATGAAATCCGCAGCCTGCTACACACAATAGGAGAGGCACAGCAACTCCTCCTTTTCTCAAGATAAAGTTAGCCAGCTCCTCTCAAAACTGAGCAATTGTCACCCTTCAAAAGGCCGGCTTGGTCTCTCACCAAGTTCCTTCAAGGTACCACATAATCCCATATTCTTTCCTCAAACCTGAGCCATTGTTCAGAAATGTTCCTTTATATCAGAACATGCAAGCTCTGTACAAAAGACGTTGCCAACTTCATAAAGATCCATGAAAGAGCACTCCGACAAAGTTCTGTCTCTTTAAAACGTTCTCCAACCTGAGCAAAATCCCACTGCTCTTTATTACATCACACTTTGTTGCTTTCTGTTCACTGATGTCCCTTGTGAGCGACCTCTTTTCAAGGCGTTTGTCTCTGGCCACTCCTCATTTGGCAAGTATCTGACCCACAGATTGACACCTGGGTGCAAAGAGCTGTAGTACATGAATACACAGCACTGCTCAGAATCTTTTTTCCTTCTCCAGAAGTAGTAGGCCGTGTTATGTTCATGCACACACTAAAATGTTAGGTCAAAGCAGGAAAGAAAACTTCCAGCACTGCTCTGTCCACATCAATGAATTAATATTGTGAGGACATTACAATTCTGTTGATATAGTAGTATTTCAAATTGAATTTCATTCATGTCGTATGCACTGCAGCATTTTTATACTTTAGATATTCTACAACACTCAAATAAGAGAATTGGAACTTCTAGTTAATATTAATAGCTCATTAAATTAGCCATCTAATTTTCACCCAAGAAAAGTAGATACTAGAAAATCCTAAGAGTCATCCACTTGGTTTACAAGTCAATCCTAATATGACGTATACGATTATCTTTGTTACACATCACCAGAAATTTGTTTTTTAAAATTGATGCAGCAAAAGATTCCATTTAAACGCCAATATATTATTTAAAACTCATCCTATAGGCTCAAAATGATGAATTATTTCTATAGACTCATTAATTTTTTTGCCCCTTTTAAACAATTTTTAAATTCTGATATCTCGTTAAGGCTCGTCAGAGAAATTTTCCATTGCAGGGAAGGGATAATTTGTGCGCCAATAACAGCACAGTGATTGTGAAATCTTCTGCGCTGAGATGCTTGTCCAGAACCAAGTGATTAGCTACCAAGCCAAGCTTAAGGTGTTAGTTTGGGCTTTGAAACCTTGAACAGCTCAGGAACAGGTTATTTGAGGGGTTGTCTCCTCTCATATACATCGCCCTCTGGTCCACACCACAACCTGCAGAAGTTCCTCTGGTGGAGCGCTGAGAAGGGCCTTCTCTGTTGTGGCACCTCCCATGTGGAATGCTCTTGCCTTTGAGATCAGGTAGGCACCAACTGGGGTTGCTTCCAACAGCTATCAAAGATGCATCAGTTTGCACAGCTGCTTCCTGAGCCTTAGTTCTGGTTCCCTGACTCTCCAGTTACCGTGATGATGCTTTAATGCTGATTAAAACAAGTCCAATAACTTGCTACACAAATACAGTTGTCACAATACACAAAGCGCAACAGGCTGAATGATAATAACTGAAAATTTTACTGGTTATTTCCTATCGTAAAGGTCTAGTCCAGTATGTGCAACATATACAGTTTATATGTATGGTGTATAACCTATGGGGCTAAGTCCAATGTTAATACATTTCTTCTTTTCTTATCTTTTCTTACTGCTTCTTCTTGTAAGTTCTTGAAAGTTCCTGTATAAGTCAATCATTAGGTAAAAACAAGGTAATGCTGATTAAAGCTATGCTGATGATGATTTATTATCGGAATATTTAACTGAACTCACCTAAACACGGTTATGTTGGTGTGCAGTAGTAACAAGAAGGGATTTGTTTATTTTTGTAGTTTGTTGCACAAACTACATGCATGCCCAATGGGACATCTGGCATACATTTATCCAGTAGGAAATTTCCGTGCCACATAGAAAACCACTTTTCAGACAGAGATTTTCAAAAGTTATTTGATATGGAAGAGGGATGTGGGTTAACGGGAAACGTCAAAAATTCACTGGGTACATCCAAGGTCTTGACCATGCCTAAAGCAGCTCTTTGGCTTTTCTAGCAGAACCCTTGTGTTCTACTTCGTCCTTCCTTTACGGCCTAGGACCCACATACCTATGGGACCACCTCTCCTGGTATGCCCCGCGGAGGACCTTAAAGTCAACAAATGACAACACTTTGGAGGTCCCAAGTCTCAAGGTGGTTAGATTGGTTTCAACTAGGGCCAGGGCCTTTTCAGTACTGGCTCCGACTTGGTGGAGAGCTCTGTCACAAGAGACTAGGGCCCTGCGGGACTTGACGTCTTTCCGCAGGGCCTGCAAGACAGAGCTGTTCCACCTGGCCTTTGGTTTGGATTCAGTCTGACCCTTATGTTTCCCTCCCCTTATGGTTTTGATCTATGGGCTACTTTTAAAATGAGGCTGCATTTTAAATTGTTTTTTAACCTGTATTTTAAATTGGGTTTTTCCCCCCTATTATGTTTTTATTGTAATTTTGCTGGTGGTAGCTGCCCTGAGCCCGGCTCTGGCCAGGGAGGGCAGGGTATATAAAAAAATTATTATTATTATATTATTATTACATGAGCCCCTGCCATAAATGTATCCATCTTTATTCTCTACTTTATGAACAGTTTATCCTGCTATATTCCCACCCCAAATAACCTCATCTGCCTTAATGTGTAACTCCAGATTATGCACAAAAGCATCAAATAAGCAAACAAAACTAAATTACATCTAGGAGTAATCACTGAAACAGAAACCTGCTCAAAAGTAACACTTTTGATCATTCTCTTTATCATTGGTAGGGTGAAAGAGAAATGGAAAGGAAAAAATAAAATTAATGTACATCATACATGCAATTTCAGAAACCTTATACAAAGTTAAAGAAAAGATTTTAGTGCTCCAAGATTGCAGGAAATATACTTTTCAAGCTAAAGCAGTTTTTCCTCCTGGGAATTAAAATACTATTTGAGATTACTTTTTTGTTCAGCATATTAAGGAGGAATAAGTAGTAGTCCATCTACTTCATAAGAAAGAGTTCATACTGCTCCAAATCATACGTAAGATAGTAAACTGACAAGCACTTACAAAAAAATGATCTGGTACAATTACATGAAATATTTAGAAAAAAAATCACCTCAACTAAAATGTTTGCTTGACGCATGGAGTAATGTGATAAACATGCAAACTTAAAGTGAAATATTTTATATGTACTAGTTTAAACACCTGGAAAACGACAGACACTTATACAGTAAATAGCTCTAGAATTGCAATTCCATGCCCGCTTACATAAAGATAAGAACAACTGAGCACATTAGGATTTACTTTTGAGTAAACATGCATGATTGTCTGTCAGACTGATAGATATAAATCCCACAGTTAAATGCTACATGAACTTAGTAATAAAACGTCTCACATAATATTTTAGTCAGGATCTGCACAAGCTGTAATCTTTTGTTACTTTGATGGTACAAACCATCAAGAAGTCTGTGCAGATGGTCCCTAAAAATTTCCAGGGGAAACCCTGCTGTTTACACCTGTCAGTCAGGTTTTCTCCAGGTTGACGTTTGCTCCAATGCAGTGCTAAAGAGAGGGTTTGTGGGGGGCAAGAAGACAAAACCGCTGGGACAGCGTTTTCTCCTTCATGGAGAGCACGTGTTGCGGTAGGGGCCGCCAGGACACTCCAAAGGGCCGGCTAATTGATCGTTGGCCACTGATGCGATTGGGGCTTCCCGTGTTGTTGGGAAGAAGTCAATGTTGTCATTTGTTGATTGACAGCCAGAAATGCTAAAACTCCTTGCACGAGGCTAGGGCTTCCTCTTTTCGCCCGTGCATCGGATTGCCCGTCCCCCCCTCCCTAGAATTAGGGTTGTTCGCTTTGACCTTGCTATGCCTGTCATGGGGTCGTCTGCTCTTGGGGCAGGGGCCCGGTAGGAATTTTGCCCATCTGGCTGATTGGCTGGGGCCATTTGGTTTTTGCCTATCGTCACAACTTGTAAGGTTGCGGTTAGGCATTGGTTTATGGTTTGGTTGGTTGAGGGGCACAGATTGGCTGTGCCTGCCCCTCTAATGCTGCTGCTGCAAGGGATTCCGTTAAAGGAATTGGGGGCTAACTATTGCTTGTCCACCCTGTCAAGGGGGCTCAGGCCACAGCAATGAGCTCCTGGTTGCATTTGGGGTGAGGGCAGGTTCCCTGCTCCGTCGCTACCCCCAAGTGTATTCCCGTATTCTGACTTTCGCATTGTGCGGAATGTCAGTCTGTCCCCCATGGTGGGGACAGATAGTTGCAACCAATGCCTAAACAACCACTCACAAATTTGTATTTCAATAAAGTTGTGGCCAAAATTATGCCAAAAACCTTAAACAAAAATTCTGTGTGATGTGTGAGTTATTGGGGTGGCCCTGGGGACCTCGACACGCAACTGTAACTTCTTACTCCAGTAACATGTAAGTTACTGACATTCAGAATACAACAAAAGGATGGAAAGGGTAACAAGGGGTCGCTTTAAGCAAATCCAGTTAACTCATGCTAAGGTTTTGTCCTTGTTAAGCCAAAGACTTTAAGGAAGAACTGGATTTTTGGGAGGGGCCGCTCAAACCCTTGGCTGCTTTAAGATGCGGGAATTAACAGGCACCCAAAAAGAACAAAAGTGTGAGAAGTTACAGAGGAAAAGGGAGCAAGCTTGAATGGGCACACAGAGAAGTTTAGACCAGAGAGAATATACTTAGAATCATAGAATTGTAGAGTCGGAAGGGATCCCGAGGGTCATCTAGTCCAACCCCCTTCAAGGCAGGAATTCTTAAGAGAGGGCAGGCAACAAACCTTGCATGCAATAAACCTAATAACACACCCACCCCAAGTTTTGCTTTTCCTTCCATTTTGCCAAATTAAATTTCCATTTAACTCAGAGGCTTGCAGGCATCAGACCATAAAAATATTGCCATGATACACCTTATTTTGTGTTTCTCATTCTCTCCATTCTGAAACGAAAACTGGATCATCAGAATTAGCAATGCAGAATATAATATTATGTGGCATTACACAAAGCAGGACATAAAGCCTTTGGCAAAGGTTGATATTTACAATGCAAGAATCATCCGTTTGGGCTACCAGCTGCCCTCGCAGCTCCACTTTTTACACGAAAAATCAATAATAATCTTATTGTTGTTAGAATTGGTCTGAAGAATTATTGCTTTTTCAACTTCTTTAGAGAGCCAAAAAAGTCTCCCACTCCTGGGACAGAGCTACTCTGGGCACCTCCAACAGTTTTTTTTTTACTTGTCATTATGACAAAGAGTTTTGCAAATTATGCCTCTTTGAAAAGGTTTGCTACAGTAGTATGGCAACTACCACCCATAAAATCCAGCCGCAAATTCCTTTAGTTATGCAGAATTACATATTATTCCTTAGGATCCTGGCCATTTTTTATCCATTCTTTCCAGGATCCTAAGGCCTTTTTCCTGCCCTTTGGATAGTCTTTACATCTTTCTCCCCTAAAAAAAATAATATTTTTTTTTGAATAAACATGCACAGAAATAACATGGCTACTCATGCCTTGCAATGTTATTTTGCAAAGCAATGATAGCAGACATAAATCTAAGCTTGGTTCAGAGCACCATTAAATATCAGTTCCTTTCTAAAAAAATCTGTAATATACAAACATTGTTTGAGTAAATGAAAACGAGATTGACACGGAGCAAAACTGGCAGCGTTCAGCTTTCAACTTTCAACAAGATTTATTTTGTCAAGAGTCATTATTTTACCAGAGCTGTGTGACTATCCATATTTATTTTTAAATATCATCCATTTTGTGTTTTCAGTAGCAACACAGTCCCCTAATTGTAATCGAAGCCTAAAAATCACCTGCCATAACTTCTCTGTAAATAAGCAGCCTCCAAATTTGAAATGAATCAAAGAAGCTGGAGGAGGTGGGGGAGAAGAGTGTGTTTTCCTTGCTTATTGACAAAGGACTGACATTTAATACAACTGGAACATCACCTGGCAGTGCTCAGGTATGAATTCTTTTTGAAGCAACCTTACCTCAGACTCATCTGTAGATTCTTCATTGCATCTGGGCTCCTGAAGACAATACAAAAAAAGGAAGGAAGGAAGAGGTTACAAATGCAGACATAATATGCAATGGACATGCAAAGGTTTGTTCAGAAGTACATGGGTATAGGATTTGTGGCTGTACTGTATCCTCCATGGTCTTTTTTGCTTCTGGAAGTTAAAAGGCAAATAACTAGCAAAGATTTAGAAGATTCTGGTTATAGTCTAAACGAATCTGATTATATTCTAGATCAGCAACAATGTTGATTTCTGCATCCTTTGTACCAGGATATGTTATGTGAAATCACACACTGATAGCAGATACCGTATTTTTCGCTCTATTGGACGCAGTTTTTCCCCTCCAAAAATTGAGGGGAAATGTGTGTGCGTCCTATGGAGCGAATGCAGGCCTGTGCCATAGCCGCGCGCAACCCCTACGGCAGGGAGAGGCTGCACGGGGCTAAAGGGGAAGCCAAAACAGCGAGTGGGATCCATCCCGCTCGCTGCCTTCACTTGTTCCATAGCTGCACACAACCCCTCTGGCAGGGAGAGGTTGTGTGCAGCCTGTACGCTGCTCTTTGGGGCTGGGGGGGGGGATTTTTTTTTCTTGATTTCCCCCCCTAAAAACTGGGTGCGCCCTATGGTCCGGTGCACCCTGTGGTGCGAAAAATACGGTAATTGTCATGTTGTTGTGAGATACCTAAAGCAGACAACACACACAACGAGCACTATACTTATTCAGTTGTTTCTAGGAATGAAGAAGGCACCCTACCGCCACCAGCACAGAACAAACAGTTGTTTCTGCCACCGTGGAGATTAATAACAAATGGAACATTTGCTTGAGTCTAGCCCTTCATCTCGAACACCAGGTGATACTAAGATTTAAATCTGGAATCTCACAGATATAGCGCATCCTTTAAAAACAAATGTTTCATCAGAACTTTACACACAGGCTTGTTCTTGTTTATCTAATATATACTTTGTGGTTTCTCTGTCTTGGTCACACAAAAATACACTCATCGCATGTGTCTCCTACAGCCAGGCAGGGCTCCGCAAGGTTCCCTGTTGGGGTGTCTCTTCATTGTACGTGGCCCATCTCACAATCCCTTAAGTGGCAAGTGATTGATCAGCAAAGATGATAAAGGCTTTCCATTTCTTTTATGAGGACCTGAATTATGCTCTTTTGGACTATTAGTCCGTTAGCCTAATACAGTGGTACCTCAGGTTACAGACGCTTCAGGTTACAGATGCTTCAGGTTACAGACTCTGCTAACCCAGAAATAGTACCTCGGGTTAAGAACTTTGCTTCAGGATGAGAACAGAAATCGCGCGGTGGCAGTAGGAGGCACCATTCGCTAAAGTGGTACCTCAGGTTAAGAACAGTTTCAGGTTAAGAACGGACCTCTGGAACGAATTAAGTTCTTAACCCGAGGTACCACTGTACTGCCTACTAAGTAGCAAACAGCAGTTTGGATATTGCCCTGCAGATAACAACTTCTGTGCATTCCAATACAGAGGTACCTCGGGTTACAGACGCTTCAGGTTACAGACTCCACTAACCCAGAAATAGTACCTCGGGTTAAGAACTTTGCTTCAGGATGAGAACAGAAATCGCGCGGCGGCAGTAGGAGGCTCCATTAGCTAAAGTGGTACCTCAGGTTAAGAACAGATTCAGGTTAAGAACGGATCTCCGGAACGAACAAAGTTCTTAACCAGAGGTACCACTGTATCTCGCTTCACTGAATTTGTATTGGACAAACCAAGTGGTTCTTCTCCTAACCATGATGCTTAGGCATTGGAGGCTGCAATGCTCCTGACTACCAATTGCTGGAAACCACAGAAGGGAAGAGCTGTTCTTGTGCTCAGGACCCCCTTAAAGATTTTGCATCTGCTTGGCCATTGTGAGAACAAGATGCTGGACTCAATGGGCCATTGGCCTGATCCTGCAGGTTCTTCTTATGTTCTTCAGCGCTGAAGTCAATGTATTATTTTTATCCCACAGGGCACTCAAGGCAGCTTCATATTAAGAAATAAACAAGCCAAACTTCTGTAACAAGGGACCAAACAGTGAAACATTCTCTCTTACAAGTGCATTTTGGGCTCTTCCTTGAGAAACTGTTAACGTATTTATTACGGCCAACCTTTTGCGTAACAATTTCATGGATGTCAGAGATGTTCAGCAACAAACACACACAAAAAATGTATGCCATTATTGTTGGGTATATGGTTAATCCCACACACTTCTATTTCTGAAGAGCTCTCTTCACTTTTGTGGCTCACATGAGATAGCTGTTTCTCTTTACATGAGAATTTTGATTACACTGGATTCCCTTTAAAGGATTGCTCAATTTAAATTCACTCAAGAACTCTCGGTGGCACGTATCTTAAAAACCAACATTATTCTTGTTGTTACATTTCTCAAAGAACGTATGACTTAAAAATCTCTTCTTCACAAGGCAATGAATCTTCCTGCCGCATACACACAAACACACACACACAAGAAATTGAGTCCATTCTTGCTAATCTCTCACCTGTCCAGTGGTAAATTCTGCTGATGCCATGCCTCCACAGAGGTCAGCAAAATGAAGATTTACTTAACACATTTACAGTTATCAATAGCAATAAAAGGTTACAACTAATATGCCAACAGTGAACGTAAGCATTTTAACAACTGCATGATGGAAACAAAGACTATACAAGAGAGAAGGCAGTTCAAACCTTATGAGGCAACATTTTGACAATAAGATGAATAACTGTAGCAGGGTGGGTGCTGGAGAAGGAGTGGGAGAGCGGAAATGACTGGCAGAATCCGAGACCTGGGAGAAGAGTTGGTGGAAGAAGATTGGAAGAAATTTAAACATTGTAAAATTAATGAATGTTAAAATGATGCTGGATTGAAAATAAGTGGCATTAGCAACAAAGTTAATAAGAATACGCAAAAATGGATTGATAATGGATGAAAATATATAGCTATAATATGTTAAGATATAGAGTTAAGATAAATGAAAGAGGGTAAGGATTTGCTGATTTGATTATGTAAATGGGAATACAAAAATGGGAGGTGAGAGGAGGTCAAGGAAACAAGCAAATGAGTTTACAGATATCAAAAAATGGATTCGTTTTTAATTTTTTCTTACTTATTTGCCTTTTGCATTTTGTATTTTTATTTTTTTTATTTTTTATTTTTTATGTATTTTTGTATGTTTTTTCTTATTTCTTTCTTTTTATATGCTTTCTTTTTATTTTGTAAACCTTTGTTTTTTTGTAAAATCTCAATAAATATTTATATATATATATAAAAAAAGAGAAGGAGTGGGAGAGACCCAAAATGGCAAAATCCCTGTCTGCGTTTACACCACAGGGTGAATTTTGGGCAGTAACATCACAAAATGGACAACTTTTTGAAATCAAGACTGCTCTACCCCTATGAGCTCTATAAAATTCAGACCGGCCAGATACATGGTGGTGATAGAATAACACTTCCAATATTGCAAAATTATTCTGAAACTCTTTTAAGTCCTAGCATCTGGTCTGCATAGGGCTGGAAAGTTCCTAGACACCTAAGGCAAGCCCTGCCGGGTTAGACCCAAAGCCCTCACTGTCCAATGTTCTGCTTCCATAGCGGACTTTGACATGCCTATAGGAATCCCAAGGCAACTGGGCATAAAAGAGTACTCAGCTCATGACCCCCAGTGTTAGGGCTGGTTCAGCTGCACGTCAGAATGGAGACTCAGATGAGCTGTAAATATTATTCTTTGTTGAAACAGAATACAAACAGAGAAACCTAAGGCGAGACTGGCCCCAGTAAAGCAGTTGCCAGAGCTGACTTCCTCCTAAGTCTCCTCTCCAGCTGGCTGTTTTCCTAACAGTCTTGAACCTTGTCAGGGTGAGGCTCCCTGCTCTGCTACATGCAAAGCCCTCTTGTGCCCTTGGAGACAAGGGAAGATGAGAGCTGAATACAGTAGGACTGGCAGACTCCCATGAATCTGTTGCGGCCTCCGTCCCCACCTCCTCCTTCTCAGCCGCCTGTCCTACGTCTACAGTGCTTTCTGCCTCTTCTTCCTCTCTCTCACTCAAGCCTGATGCTTGTTCAGCATCCAACCATTCTGCCCACCCCCTCCTCAGACCTGTCTTCTGTGTCCTGCCACCACTCCCCTGGTTTCCTCTTCTGAGCTTCCCTCGGAGATTCTCCAGCTGGAGCCTCCCACCCACCACTCCTCGTCGTCCAGCCAGCCCCTGACACACAGCAACCAGCATTTAGTCATCCTACCTCTGATATTGGAAGTAATGCAGCCATCTTGACTATCTCCAGGAATTATCTAATTCTCCATCACAATCTCAAGATCCCTTTCCTAGTTAATCACCACCAGTTCAGATTCCATCAGAATATATGTGAAGTTGTTTCTTTCAGTGTGTGTGTGGCTCCCTTCTCTCTTGTTGGCATTTTGATTATTTTGATTATTTGGTGGGATAATTGTTATTTGTCTTTTGTATCTGGACTTGAGTGACATACTGTTTTTGCGAGTAAGATCATTCCAGGAGTGGCCTGAAAATGAAAAGCGCCCTGCTGATATGAGAAGACAAAAGTGGTAAATGGTAGCATCACAAATCTCACCAGGAAACATACATATAGAGACTGGTACTGACTGAGGCAAGGGGGAGCTAGTTATCTCGAATTTTGACACTAGAACTAGGTTCAGAGCCAGTGCTGGCTCCTTGAACACCATCGTTTACAGATCTTCACAACACATTTCCTAGCCATTGATGGGTACCTATGCAAAACAAAGTCCCTTGCAACCATGATGGTTTGTATCTATTCAAAAGTGATCATAATGTCATGGTTAAGCCCCAGGAAAGAAACAAAGGAGAGATGGGAAATCACTCTGGAAAGGGAGTGGTCATGTATTCATGAGGCTGGCTCCTGATTTGCAAACCATGCTTTGCAGAAAGCCAGCTCTAGGGACTGATATTTACAACTGTAAAAGACTACTTTCATCCCTGAGAACTAGCAATAATATAGTTTCCTGAAACATTTGTGTGTGTGCGCATATAAATCTAGAAACAGTCACATTATTAACAAATGAACAAAACAGAAGAAATAATCCAGAGGGGTTTCCCTCCACCCCCAAATGGCCCAGCGTCTTGCTTTGTCTGTCTTCCAGTATAATATTCCTCTCCCAGTCAAAGATAAACTTCTTTTCCTCCCACTGCTCTGCCTTTGATCCTCTTGTGAACCATGGCAGACAGCAAGCAGCAGTCAACTGTGACACCTGTCACTCTGTCTCAATATTACATCCATCTCCTAGATTCCAAAAATCCTACCTTAAACCTTTCCTACTGGGATTTTGAAAAACTGGCCTAAAAGCATAGAGAGTCCGTCAGCGTTAGCATATATCGATTCTCTTTCCTGACTACCAAAAAAAGAATCTAGATGGACCTGAATTCTCTAGAGACAGAACAATTCTCCAGAGAAGAACTCCTGTAGATATAAACCTTCTCACACCATTGTTGTTCTTGCAAGCAATTAAGTATGCAGGACAGCATTTTAAAAAGCAAACAATATGGTTACACACATCAGGTTTCATATAGTTATATAAATTAAACATCTGCTTTTTAAGCAAAATAAAAAATGAAACCACCAATATTTAGGTGCTGTCTCTTAAAGCCAAGCACTCAGGCTAATATTCTAATTGCCCTTATTAAAGCCAAGCACTGCAGGCTAATATTCTAATTGCCATTATTAAGGATAGAACAGCACGGAAGCAATTTTTTGTTTCCTTATAAAATCATTTACAGCCTGCTTTTCACCCTAAAAAAGAACTTTCATACGTAGTAGCTTACAGTGAAACATGAATACATGTTTTAAGGTATGGCAATAGTCCTTGCTCTACTCTTCCCCAGCAACAGTTGCTGACAGACATGCACCCTCTAATCCTGGAAATAATATATGGCCTAGTGACTAGCAGATATTGACAGCCTGATTGTCCATGAATTTGTCTAATCCCCTTCTGGAGCCATCTAAGTCGGTAGCCATCAAAAAGTCTTATGACAGCAAATTCCATTGTTTAGCTATCTGATATATAAAAGTAGTGAGTCCACAAAAGTTCCTAGCTTTCAAATGCATTTACTAGCCTGCTGTGGGCTGGCAGAAGAGGAATGGCAAGCTCCAGTCCTTCTGTGCTGGCTGCAGAGGACGGATGGAGCAGTCGCCTGCCAGACCACTCACTCACCTGCCTGCATCCTTCTTGGCTGTGGCTACCAGGCTTAAATATAACTCTGGATTAATCGACAAGATTGTCTCCAGGTCAACTAATGAGTTTCAAGGCTAAAGTGGGATTTTAAGCAAGGAATTTAGGCCTAGTATAACTAGGAAGTGTAGCTGCTCATTTGAAATTGACTTGCCCTCCCATTTTACCTTGTCAAGGCAATTTCTTTAAAATGCCTTTCTGAAATCAGATCAAAGGTTTCTAAATCTTAGTGATGCTATAGAGGACCTCTACTAAACAAGTTAACCGTTTCCTATACTGCAGTGTGGATCGGTTGCAAATCACATTGTGAACGATATATACTGTTTAAAGATGGCTTCAGAAACCAATGTGCACATTATAGCTTTTAAAGACTAACAGTGGAAATCAATTTACTCAAAAGTAAGTCATACTGTAAGAGACGCGGGTGGCGCTGTGGTCCAAACCACTGAGCCTAGGGCTTGCCGATTGGAAGGTCGGCAGTTCGAATCCCCGTGACGGCGTGAACTCCCATTGTATAGTCCCAGCTCCTGCCAACCTAGCAGTTCGAAAGCACATCAAAGTGCAAGTAGATAAATAGGTACCGCTCTGGCGGGAAGGTAAATGGCGTTTCCGTGTGTTGCCAGAAACGGCTTAGCCATGCTGGCCACATGGCCCGGAAAAACTGTCTGCGGACAAACGTCAGCTCCCTCGGCCAGTAAAGCGAGATGAGTGCTGCAACCCCAGAGTTGTTCATGACTGGACTTAACTGTCAGGGGTCCTTTACCTTTTTAAAGTCATACTGTGCTTTGTGGGGTTTACTCATAGCAAAGTGTTCATATGACTGTAGTCCAAGTCCAAATCATATATTATTAATATTAAATTAAAACTGTAAATAAAATGCTACATTTGCTGTTATGCATACTTTAATCTTTGGAAAATAAAAGAAAGATTCCAAAGGTTTTTAAAACATCACAGTTGTCAAGGAAATGAATATACTAATATAAAATTTGTTAACTGCTTAGACATGCTATTTGCCATCAGGAAATATATAAATTTTGTTAATAAAGTAAATGTCTACAGACAAACCAAATGAAGTGACATTTTTGTATGTAGCCATCTGTTTCCCTGATACTAAGCACATTTGTTGCACAATCTTATTCCCAGTGTTTTTTTTTCAGGGGGGACACATACCCCCTAAACATCTTGTGAATCTAAGTTTGGTCTCACTGAGGGGCAACATTTCAATGAGTAGGGAAATGAGAGAAGTCATTCCCACTGATTTCGGGTTGTGAACGTGATCTGTGCGGGAGGCACGTTCACAACCCGCAGCAGCGCGTCTGCGCACACGCGGGTTGCAATTCGGTCTTCTGCGCATGCACAAAGCGTGATTTAGCGCTTCTGCGCATGCGCGACCGCCAAAACCCAGAAGTAACCCGTTCTGGTATTTCCAGGTTTCGGTGGGTGCATAACCCGAAAAAACGCAACCTGAAGCGGCTGTGAGCTGAGGTATGACCGTACAGTGGCACCTCGGGTTAAGTACTTAATTCGTTCCAGAGGTCCATATTTAACCTGAAACTGTTCTTAACCTGAAGCACCACTTTAGCTAATGGGGCCTCCTGCTGCCGCCGCGCCGCCAGAGCCTGATTTCTGTTCTGATCCTGAAGCAAAGTTCTTAACCTGAAGCACTATTTCTGGATTAGCGGAGTCTGTAACCTGAAGCGTATGTAACCCGAGGTACCACTGTCTGACATGAGCAACAGGACCCCTAAGCAATTTCCCCCCAGCCCAAGCTGCTGCTCCCAGCCCCCCAGCATCATGGGGGTCCCTTTCCTGAACCCCCCCTTCCTGCTCCCTCCTCTAACTCTGCCTGATTCAGGCTGCCTTGGGGTGCCCCCAGTCTGCGCCCCCTTGCTCCACTTATTTGCTGTTTCGGGGGTTCCTTTAAAATGAAGAGCTGCGTGCAAAGGGGCTCCATTCCTCCAGGCTCCCAGCTGGGGGACGCGGAGGGGGAGCACCCCCCAGCCCCTGGCGGCCCCCGAGGCCCTCAGCTTCCCTCCTCTCGGCCCCCGCAGGGCGAAGCTCTCTACCTGCGGCTCCGCTTCCGCCATGGCGCCGGCGACGGTCACGTGAGAGCGCCCGGGAGCGAAAGGCACGCTGGGAAATGTAGTCTCCGCCGTCTCCGCCGGCCGCCTTGCGGAAGAGCATCTTCACCCGCCGCTCGCCTTGCGCTTTAAAATTGACAGAACAAGAAAATCACTCACATTAGCAGAAAAGAAAACAATACATAAACAAAATGTGAAATTAAAAAGAACAAAAAATAAAAATAAAAAGATTTGAAAGGGGGGGGAAGCACACAAATTATTAATCACTATACAAAATTATTTTAAGGATTACCATCCATAATTTAAATACTCTATACCGAAATTCCTAGAGTGACGTTACCTTCATCTTCTATCTTTCTCTCTTCTTTACCGTCACATTCTTACTATTCTTCTAAACTGGTTTAAGTCCCTTCTGTGTTATTTGACTTCCCTCTGTCTCTTTGCAGTTTCCATATTTCTTTGACATTCAACTTATCTGTATACCATTGTTGAAAAACTAAATTCCCTTCTGGAAGTTAGTCTAGGCACAGCCAAGGCTTGTTGTTGGAACCATATTTTGTTAGATAATTATTAAAGCAATCCATTCTTTTTGAACCTTATCACCTGAGTGGTTTCTTATTAATTCCGTCATTTTAGCAAGTACAAGGTACTCGCACAGCTTCGCTTGCCATTCATCTTTTGTTAGTATTAATTCATTTTCCCATTATTTTGCTATTAATATTCTGGCTGCTGTTATCACGTAAAGAGACACTCCTTTTTTGCCCGAGCAGGACTCGAACCCACGGCCCTGAGTTTTAAGTCCCGTGCTCTGTGCGCTGAGCTATCCCAGGCTGCCCAAGAGGCGTCACTGCTGGATTCAATAGGGTTAAAGTCTGCACTTTATGGGTATATTTTGATTTATTTTCAAGGATGATCTCTAGGGGCAGAAATAAAAAGGTGTCCAGCAATACAGGTATTTGTCATTTTTGAGTCAGCAGCAGTTAACTGCAAAGGTGGGTTGAGTGCAACAATACGAACAAAAGAACAAATAAACTCTTTGCGATCACGCACGCATGACCCCACCCCCTCCAAATAAAATTATCATTTGGTTAGCAATCCACACAAAAGTGCATCCTCCCTTATAGCCCTTCAGCAAAACCCTGTTTCAAGTGGGAGACAAACATCCTTTAGAAGTTATTAAGTGACCACTTAAATGCAAAGGCCTTTGACTGTGTCGACCACAGCAAACTATGGCAAGTTCTTAAAGAAATGGGAGTGGCTGATCACCTCATCTGTCTCCTGAGAAATCTCTATGTGGGACAAGAAGCTACAGTTAGAACTGGATATGGAACAACTGATTGGTTCAAAATTGGGAAAGGAGTACGACAAGGCTGTATATTGTCTCCCTGCTTATTTAACTTATATGCAGAATTCATCATGCAAAAGGCTGGTCCAGATGAATCCCAAATCGGAATTAAGATTGCCGGAAGAAATATCAACACCCTCAGATATGCAGATGACACAACATTGATGGCAGAAAGTGAAGAGGAATTAAAGAACCTTGTAATGAGAGTGAAAGAGGAGAGCACAAAATATGGTTTGAAGCTCAGCATCAAAAAAACGAAGATCATGGCCACTGGTCCCATCACCTCCTGGCAAATAGAAGGGGAAGAAATGGAGGCAGTGACAGATTTTACTTTCTTGGGCTCCATGATCACTGCAGATGGTGACAGCAGTCACAAAATTAAAAGACACTTGCTCCTTGGGAGAAAGGCGATGGCAAACCTAGACAGCATCTTAAAAAGCAGAGACATCACCTTGCCAACAAAGGTCCGTATAGTTAAAGCCATGGTTTTCCCAGTAGTGATGTATGGAAGTGAGAGCTGGACCATAAAGAAGGCTGATCGCCGAAGAATTGATGCTTTTGAATTCTGGTGCTGGAGGAGACTCTTGAGAGTCCCATGGACTGCAAGAAGATCAAACTGATCCATTCTGAAGGAAATCAGCCCTGAGTGCTCACTGGAAGGACAGATCGTGAAGCTGAGGCTCCAAGACTTTGGCCACCTCATGAGAAGACAAGACTCCCTGGAAAAGACCCTGATGTTGGGAAAGATGGAGGGCACAAGGAGAAGGGGACGACAGAGGACAAGATGGCTGGATAGTGTTCTCGAAGCTACAAACGTGAGTTTGACCAAACTGCGGGAGGCAGTGGAAGACAGGAGTGCCTGGCGTGCTCTGGTCCAGGGGGTCACGAAGAGTTGGACACAACCAAATGCCTAAACAACAACAAAGTGACCACTGTAAGCAGATGGAAACAAGAGCAGGATTTTGATTCATTTGTAGTGTAAAAATTATAATGGGCAACATGGTTTGATATAAAATCTGGAGTACTGTACAGATGAATATGCAGTTGTAGATGTTTAAATTGAGACGGAATGGGGGGAAGTTCTGAGATTCAGAGAATCTCTTTATTTAGTTATGTAAGTATCACTTTGTTTATTTACATTTTGTATTTATAAAATCAATAAAAATTATTTCACACATACACAAAAAAACACAAGTGGGGGACAAACAAGATAAATAAGTATTCCAAATGCTCACATCGTATGAGGATTCTTCCGTATTAATATAACTCCTAAAAGAGCTCCAAGTTGAAGCAAAGTTGTCTGTAAAAGTACCATAACTCTTAATTTGGGGGTTAGCTTCTCCATGAATGTGATATACCACATTTTGTGGTACTTGTATAAAAGAGCAGTTCCACTTGTGTTCCTCTCATGTTTAGTGATAGTCTTGCTGTTGTTAATAAGTGCCCGATTAGATCTTAATCTCACTGTATGTAGGATTTGCAGGTAAAGTTTCTAATAAAAATCCAGATAAAAGAGGGACTGCCTGTGCAGCCCAGTTCTCTCTCTCTCTTGTTCTAAAATTTTAAATTACAGTAAACAAAAACAAAACATCAAGCTAATATTATTAATAATAATAAACAGCCATAAGAGCAAGAATAATGTATGTTTACTCAGACATTGGTCTTGCTTGCTGAGTTTCTAGAACCGCAGCCTTATTCTGCCAGTTAATAAATAAATAAAGGAAAAAAGATGTAATTGAATTACTGGGTAAGTATTGCTTTTACTTTTGTGTTATTAAGCCCTTTGGAACTAACCCCTGCAGAATGTGGATTAATGCCTCCTTTTGAAGCAGGACAGTCCTTCATTATGGCCTTTTTCAAACTGGTGGTCTTGCTTTCCAGGAAATTATATGCCCATCTTGTGGTAGAGTCTCTTCCACACCTCAAGCTGCAGCAGCAATTAAATCAAAAAGGTTTGTTGAAAAATTATTACTTTGAGATCTGCTGGTCCCTTCTGTTACCTGGACACAGGACCCAGTAATACTGGTGTTCCATGGGGCTAAAACAAGCAAATAAATAACCGGAAAAAGGAAATAAAAAGTAATATTTTACACTGGTTCACCTGCACTCCTTCCCCACGTAACAGAAGATGTTAACAGTAGCTTTGGTGCACAGAATATAGCTTAATTAGAGAGGCAGCATGTCACCTTTTTGCAGTTGTGTGTTTGTGTGTTTTAGTTTTTTCTGCAAAATATACTCGTCAGCCCTGGAAAAACAGTGCAGCCTCTGCATACCTTTTTTTAAAAGTGGGACACCTCCTGTATTCAAGGAGGACATAGCCCTACCAGCTTCATCTTTTCATGCAAACAGAAATGTTCTGTGCATGAGTGGCACATGCAATTATTATTATTATTATTATTTATACCCCGCCCAACTGGCTGGATTTTCCCAGCCACTCTGGGAAGCTTACAGCATATAAAAATTTGTAAAACATTAGACATTAAAAAAATCCCAATACAAGGTTGCCTTCAGATGTCTTCTAAAAGTCAGATAGTTGTTTATTTCCTTGGCATCTGATGGGAGGGTATTCATTTATTCATTTCATAGCATTTATGCACTGCTTGAGTTTAAAAAACCCTCAAAGTGGTTTACCAAAAGATAAAACAAGAAAAACAAGAAATATTAAGAGCCCTGCTTTAAAACACGCAAACATAAAAATACTAAAACAGATTAACATTTCTCAACTTTCTAAGCATTTAGGTCGGCTTGTCTAAACAAGGATGTTTTTAGTGGGCACCAAGTGCAGTGAAGACTCTTGCTTCATCTCAAGAGGCAGGGAGTTCCAAAGGGCAGGTGCTGCCACAGTAAATGTGTCCTTTTTTCCTGCCTGGGTTTCTGTGCTTTTAATAAGTGCATAAAAAGCAGGAAAAAATCAAAAGGTGTTGATTTCAATGGCATTGCAACGGTGGGTAAGAATTTACCTACTCGATTTCTACCAGGCAGATGCTAAAGACACAGGAGCTTTCATGCTAGATTGAAAAAGGTGCCAACTTTCGTAGGCATTGTAATGATTTAGGTGTAAGTAAACATCATCGAAAGAAATATTAATTTTGCTTACTGCCACCTGTTTCCATGTGTTTTTCTCTGCTCATATGCCACCTGTATATTAACATGTATTTCGTTCTCACTTTTTCCTGTCTTATCCCACTACAGCAAGCTTTGATGATGTTGCTATTCATGTTAAATAGATCACAGTCAAAACTCATTTGTATTTTACTCTGAGAAACGTTTGATTTCTCCTTCTGACATATATGTAAGGAGAAGTACTTAGCCTTCCACCTACTAAAGAATTTGTGTTTTGGCATAGAGAAATGATTGATGGAGGTTGTCAAAGTGTACTTCCAGATGAAAACTCTTGTTTCTGTTTAGATTTCTGTAAATAGAGGCAAGGACCATGTTTTGGGAGATACATATAAATGAAAACCTAAAGTTGTTCTTAGCATTTAAAAGTATTTGCAGATCCAAGATAGGCCTTGCATATGCTTAGCTATGCCGCACAGACATATTCACACCTCTAACACAGCACATTAATTTACACTCTGGAAGGGCATAATGGGAATATGCACTGAAACTTTATATAGAATATGCCCTTTAACATATTACTTTGATAAATGTTGTGGACTGGCTGGATGTAGAGGAATTGGGGGGGGGGAGGCACCAGCTGGAGAACCCCCCAGGGGAGAAGTCTCAGATCCCAGGGATAGCTGATGGGATAACAATGAGTGGTCAGAGGGAGAAAAGGAAGATGACTAGGAGGAGGAGGCAACAGGGTTTAGTGAGTGGGGAGAATCTGTAGCAGAGAGATGTCCAGAACCAGAACCAGAAGCTGAAAAGGAGAGGAGGGAGGCCAAGAGGCAGAGATAGGTCAGGCAGGTGGAGAAGCATGGAGGTCTCCTCCTCCTGCTGTGACAAGCTACCCCCACCCCCATCTCCAAGGACCAGGAGAGGCATGAAGTGGGAGGAGCAAATGCAGGCATGCCAGCATAGTCTCAGATTGCTTCGGGAAAACCCTGGAGAGAAAGAGACTTAGGGAGCTGTGGAAATGTAGGGATCTGCAACTGCCCCATAGGGACAAGACCTACCGAAGAAGCTACGCTCATTAGGCCTGGCACTCCTGAGCACATCCTGTTTCTTCTCATAAAAGGGAAGGGATGCTAAACAGGTTCTCCAGCCATGCTTTTCCTTCAGAAACCGCCTCTGCTTTTGTGACAGCTGGACTCCAAAACCAGAAGCAATCCCCATTGGGAATTAAATGGCTGGGGGAAATTGCTTTTTTTGGGGGGGTGACATATGAGTGGTGGTGGGGCATTCAGAATCCTATTCTTGCATGCTGCTGCTTTGCTTTCAGTTGCAGCACCCCCAGTCATATACTTATTCAGCTATAGCTAATTAGACCATCAGATTTATCCCTTCATGAATAAAGGGGAAGTTTGCTCATGTCAAAACATTCATTAAGTTTCAAAAATGCTCCTGGGTGAATTGGGTCCATGTAATTCTGCAATGGCAGTCTTTAGAATAAAAATAATTTCTTTCTTGGTCTTGTCTGCTGTTATTCAGAGTTTGATACAAGTTTGCTTCTTTAAAAAGAACAACAAAGCTTCCCTATAAATGTCCATTAATTTTGATAGTGGATTCCAGTGGCTGGCTTCTAATATACCCAACATGTTTACTGGCACCTTTTTCAACATGAATTACTTAGGGCACACCCCAAAATCCCAGTTTTAGCTCCATTTTCTGAATTAGTATATACCAAGGCGTGGACAATTCAGCACTTAAGATGGGAGTAAACTACATAAATGCCCAGTTTGTGGCCCATTTAGGTGTTGGACCACTAAAGTTCAGCAGCCAATAGGCATCATCCAAAAAGAGAATGAAAGATGCATAACATTTACAAATGTTAATTTATATCTATAGATGCAAATTCCAAAATAATTACTTTGTTGTTGTTGTTGCTGGCACCCATCTGTCTCAAGTGACCTCCTTGGGGTGCAAGCCTAGGTAGAGTGTATGGAGGTCCTGGGCTGCTCAGGCAAGAAGACCCCTCTCTCGACATCATGACGTGGTCCAAAGGAAAGCACAGCAATGGTTTGGCACCAGTTTGGCTGCAGGAGCTGCCAGAAGGAGGCATACAAGGTGCCACCCAACTGTCTTAGGGACTCCACTCTGGATTTGTATAGGGTTTAGTCCTTAGCCTTTTCTTTTCCCAAATATGTCTCACAAGACAGCAGAGGTTTAGCACCAGAGTTTTCTTCTAGATGGCCTCCCCAGATTGACAAGCCCCATCTGCCCCTCAGTTCCCTCTACAGTATGTGCAGAAACTGTCTTCTTGGCCATTGGGCCCACTAGTCATCTCATCTGCTCAATCCACAAGAACCTGTCTTCATATGCAGGAGAAGTCCCTACCTTACAGAGGGTTTGAGACCTATCAGAAAACATCACCTGGTTTCGTTGGCCAATCAAAGCACTACCCGGGGTGGGGGTGGCCGCTGACATGTGTTGACAGCTTCTAGGAGCCGCAGCTGAGAGCTGAGTGCAGGGTGGAGACAAACTACCCCCAAAAGATCACAATGTGTCCCCCACCAGAGGTACTACCTAACAAAAATACATATACAGGTCATATGGAAGACTGGCCTAGTGTGTCTGCTCAGTCTGCTGTCCAGGAACTAAGTATGAATGGAAAGCACACGGTCCCTGTTCTCGTGTCTTAGGGCTATTTACCTTGAAACCAAACTTGGACCAGATGGCACTTCAAGCAGAAGGCACCTTCAGCTAACTGTACTTGGGAAAGTAAGACACATGCCCACCTTGGAACAAAAGCCCTGAATTTCAGGTGTTTCACCCTGAGACTCAAGTTCCAATATCTAGGAGAGGCCTTTATTCTCCTTCATTTTTTTAAATGCAGAACCCTGAGCACCGCATCTTCCAAGCTCTGTGTGGTAAAATAATAATAATAATAATAATAATAATAATAATAATAATAATAATAATAATAATTTATTTATATCGAAGCCGGGCTCAGAGCAGCTAACAACAATAAAAGTAACATAGCATTCTAAAATCAGTTCATTCTAAAATCAATTCAAAATCAAATTAATGGCAACCACTGGGGTAGAGTTCTGTGAGGATTACCAAAGGAGAGGGTCAGACTGCGCCTTGGCCAAAGACCTGGTGGAACAGCTCCATCTTGCAGGCCCTGCAGAAAGATGTCAAGTCCTGCAGGGCCCTAGTCTCTTGGGACGGAGCGTTCCACCAGATCGGGGCCACAGCTGAAAAGGCCCTGGCTCTGGTTGAGGCCAGCCTAACCTTCCTGTGGCCCGGGACCTCCAAGATGTTTTTGTTTGAAGACTGTAAGGTCCTCCGTGGGACATACCAGGAGAGGCGGTCCCATAGGTACAAGGTCCTAGGCTGTATAGGGCTTTAAAGGTTAAAACCAGCACCTTAAACCTGATCCTGTACTCCACCAGGAGCCAGTGCAGCTGGCTTAGCCAAAGAAGAAAGAGAAAATACTCCCATAAGACAGCTGCTTCGCTACATCTTCAACTGCTTTTCTCCTTGTGCAAATGGCTGTCTATCCATCTTGCCCCCTCCTCTTCCCAATGCCTGCTCCCCCTCAGGAATTGACCCTGAACCACATCGCTGAAGACAGGTCACCCCAGGACAATCCTTGATTATGAATCTACGTCAGAGTCCCATCCAAATCCCTTGTGTGCAGGTTGGTGCCTTTCAGTGATGCCTGAGGTGATACACAGGCACTTTAAGCATTTGTGGTCCACCAGTAGAATAACTGGAGGGATTTCTAATGAATTTTCCCTTTGATCTTGGGGAATGATTAAGTTAAGGTTTTAGAGGTCAGAAAGTAAGCATAAAATGCCTGCATGCAAATAAGCAAATATATAACTTTGTGAGTTATAAAGACTCCAAATCTTCTGATTTTGAGGAATGAGGTTCAGCTTTTCTGTCTTCTCCCTTGGAAGCAAAACTAATGAAAGGTAAACAGAGATTGCCGAGTCAAATATTCACCTCCAAGAATTTGAAGAGATAGAAGCAGTTCAAAGACAGAAGTCTGGATAGTTGTGCGTTGATGTGGTTTTTTTGTTTTGTTTAAAAAAGATTATGCCTAATTCCAGACGCATATGGTCTGGACATGAAAATGTTAATGAGGTGGCCACTGTCTTCATATAGGAGAGGTATGTGACTATAGTTGGGTCTTTGAAATAAAAGGAAGCTGCAGCTGTAAAAGCAATTTTGTTTCCATTCTTCTCATTCTTTAGACCAAGAAGGTATTTTGTGTGTAATAAAAGTTTTATGTGTACATGGCCTAAATATCTAAGGCTATAGTAACTATTTGACTGCTAGTTTGCAACGAAGTAGGCAAACAAAGAAATTTGCGGCTTTAAGTTTCTAGTCCTGTTTGTGGGATGCAAAACGGTTTCAGCTGGAAACTCAGCAAAAAGATCAAGCATTTTGGCGTTTCTTTCTTCTGATGGAACTCTGTGTCTTTGTGAAAATGCTTATATTTCCCTGCTTTATCAGTTACCCTCTACACTATTTAGATTGTGTGTTGTTGAGACTTTAGGACAAAGTAGAAACAAGAAGAAATAGACAAAAAGTAGTATTTAACTTAGTCAATGCCACCTAGATACTTGGTTAAATGTATCCCCAACAAATAAATCCCCTTGCACAATCAATACTAGCTAGAACACTTCTCCCTAGTTTTCTCTGTCTTTTGGGAATTATTTTATATGGAAGGGAATAACTGCATGCTATCCACCTTCCGTTCTCCAAAGTGATACGATTCTGAAACAGCGCTATCTTCTTATTTGCTGCTTCTGCAAACTTGATTTTTTACTTCACTTCTTACAGAATTAAGGCCAAGAAACATTTGACATAAATTACAGCCTTATGACTTCAGAACCCAATTTTGTTCAGTTTTATTTCCATTTAAGGGTGTGGAGACACTGGGGCACTATTGCCTGGGTTGTACAAGGCTGCAAGAGCAAAACCTAACACTACAGATTTCGAAGGGTCAGGGTTTCAACCACAATTTTTCTTTCTTTTCTTCCTTCCCTGTTGCCCTGCCTCCAGTCTTGCCTTTTTTCCATTAAGCAAATATTGATTTCCTTCCCTTGCTTGAAAATGGAATAGAAATTAATATGGTTCTTTTTGGTTACTTCATTGTTTGTAGACCATCTGGGAATAACATTTATTAGTTAACTGTTCTTTGCTCATCCAATGGGACACACACAAGCACACACACACACCGTTTTTTATACCCGTATTTTAAATAACAGTTGCTTGCAACTCTCATTCTGTGACAAAAGAGTACCCCTCACTTTTAAATATTTAAACAGCAAGCAGACATCCTGCCTCTTTTAAGATATACTACCCTTCACAAGGATGAAGACTGTGACTCAGGAATTTTAGGTACTGTGCTGTTATTATTCTTCATTTTACCACCATTCTCAGGGGTAATGCTGCAGATGTCCAGAGATGGAGGCATTTAGCTACTTTGCATTTTAGTAGGTAGGGCCAGAAATGTAGGCACTCTGGAAGTCTGATCGCAGCTTCCTCCTCTTAGCAGACTTAGGGTTTCCTCCAATTAAATCTTCCTCCACATTTTGTTGGGTGGATTAGAAGCTATCAAAATATTGGACTCTGGAATGATCAGTCCTGGGCCACAGCCATGATATTGTCACATACCAGCATGGGTTGGAATTGAACTTTAGATTCCATCTTAAGAGAGAAGAATTATGACACTTGAGATCAAAAGGCACGGGTGAATAAAGTTTGCCTCGTTCCTAGAAGATACTAAGTTTGGTGCCAGAGTAGTTAAACAACCAACCCTCTTCCACGGGAACTCTGGGAATTGTAGCTCTGTGAAAGAAACAGGGGTCTCCTAATAGTCCCCAGCACCCTTAAAAGGTACCCCTGCCCGTACGGGCCAGTCGTGTCCGACTCTAGGGTTGCACACTCATCTCGCTCAAGAGGCCGTGAGCCGGCGCTGTCCGAAGACACTTCCGGGTCACGTGGCCAGCGTGACGAAGCGGCATCTGGTGAGCCAGCACCAGTGCCACACACGGAAACACCGTTTACCTTCCCGCTATAAAGCGGTACCTATTTATCTACTTGCACTTAGGGGTGCTTTCAAACTGCTAGGTGGGCAGGAGCTGGGACCGAATGACGGGAGCTCACCCCACCGCGGGGATTCGAACCGCCAACCTTGCGATCAGCAAGTCCTAGGCACTGAGGTTTTACCCACAGCGCCACCTGCGTCCCTGCAGCACCCTTAACAAATGACAATTCCCAGGATTCTTTGAGGGAAGCCATCACTGTTTAAATGTATAGTGCAGACGGGACCATACTTTGTTGTCTGAACGTGGGCTTCTGTTTTCATTCTATCTGGTCATGATATCTGGTCATTCTATCTGCCCATGAGATGTAGCCAATATTTGTCTTATGGTTTACATATTGTGACTTGTCCAGGAGAGAGAAACCAATGAGCAAAGCAGGCCAATTAGCTTTGTCTATTACCAATGGACTATTATGAGGATTTTGTTACCTTTAGTTGGACCAATCCATCCTTTACTCCATGAACATGGTTGGTAATGAAAAAAAGAAGCTACATCAGAAAGTAACAGCTCACTTACTACAGCAAGCTGTGCTAAAATCTGTTCAGAATTTGCTGCTAGCGTTAGAATGATACTTGAAACTTTATAAAGCACAAAATGCATCTGAATGTATGAAACTGTAATAAATTATATGCAGGCCTGCTTTGTCTGATTATTTGTAATGTTTTATAAGATCAAGGCAAAAAACTTAGAAGAGGGAGAACTAAAACTATAGCATGTTTTCTTAACACCAAAGCACAGATTCTGACAGAAACAGGCTACTTGTTTTATCTTTTTGTCTCTGAAGATAGATGAAAAAGATCAGGTGGGAATCATGTCTCATTAGAAGTAAATGCAGTCAGAAGGAAGTCATAGTAAATACACCAGGGTGTGCCTCCTAAGAAAATGCTGCACAATTGTACATGGTATAGAAAAATATAGTTCTGTTGATTAAATAGCGTTAAAATTACACTGATTAATATATTTTTCTTCTATAATAAATGGAGCAATTCTGCCTTCTTCCTAAGCCTTTCCATATGATTAACTTGAGATTGCAACGGGACTGAAGAAAGTTCAACTCAATATTCAGGGAACATCACAACAAATTAAACGTGCGTCTTCATAACACACTTCATTTTCTTTTCCTCTACCCACCCCTTTTGTTCCTTTGCTAAAAGACATACTTTTTGATTAAGATGTTTTTCCCCTGATCAATATTTTTTAAACCTCTGGGTTATTACTTCCTCAAGGGCTCCCATGTTCCCTCTCTATACTCTCCCAATACTCCTTTTCACCTGCTGTTAAATTGCCCTTTGTAGTTTTATGAAGAAGCCAGGGTATGCCAAATCTTACATTAAATCTTTCACATGTTTACTGTAGTAGGAGCAACAATCGTCTGCGGCTCACTTTACAGAGATACACATTGCGCTCCCGGAATAGATAGGGGTTTACCTATAGGTGAAGGAAGAGGGAATCCAAATTTGGGGCATATAGAAATCACCTCTGGCACACACCAGAGGTTCCAAGGAATCGAGCAATCAAGTTGAGGACACCAACTCGAGATCAAAACTGAAATGTGGCAGGCCTCTCTTCAACATGCATTGGGACTGTGGAAACCATGGACTTCCTATTCCACCCCCTTTGTGGGTGGTACGGGAAGTTTGCATTGTGCCTGTGAGCATAGATTCCCAGGGCATGTAGCCAACGATGCAGTCTTTTGGGGGCAGGGATGGAAGGGTATGCCTTATACAGTGGTACCTCGGGTTACAGACGCTTCAGGGTACAGACCCCGCTAACCCAGAAATAGTACCTCGGGTTAAGAACTTTGCTTCAGGATGGGAACAGAAATCACGCAGCGGGAGGCCCCATTAGCTAAAGTGGTGCTTCAGGTTAAGAACAGTTTCAGGTTAAGAACGGACCTCCGGAACGAATTAAGTTCTTAACCTGAGGTACCACTGTATTAGGTGTATGCCCCTAGGAATGCATTTAGACCTTACATCGCGTCCATGGGAATGGGACAGGGAGGCACACAAGCTGCTGCTGCTGTATTATGGGCTGGGTTGATTTAGTTTGGGAAATGTGCGAACGGAACTGAAAAGATTCGCATGGAATTTACCATACGGAAAAGCTAGATTTATCTACCGCGTGAGAAATTTGTGCTTTTAAGAGTGCATTTCTGCCTGCTGCCCCCAACCCCTGCCAGTCCAGTTAAGAGATGTGAGTGACTCCCCTCCTGTGCCCTACCTGGAAAAGCAACATCTGAAGTGGCTCGTATGCAGAAGATTTCAGCCGCAGGGAGGCAAAACTTCCATTGGCTTCAGCAACGGCCTTTGCTTGCTATAACATGTTACAACTCGGCCCCCTCAGGGCTATTCCTGAGCAGTCCATCTCCGCTCCCCTGTTGGTCATTCTGTCCCGCCAGCCTCTCCTCCAACCAGCTGGAAACTGTTCATCAAAACAGAGCCTTTGATGTTTTATTATTTCTTGCGCTCCGGCCAATACGAAATGATGAACACGATTTGAAATCGCTGATGCTGTGAGAAAAAAAAACCTCATCCCACAAAATATCTCTTGTACTTGATTACCAAGCTAAAAGCAAGCCTTCCTAATAAATGGCAAATCATGATCACTTCCTTTGGATGGTCTGTCACCTATCTTGATAGGAGAGAAAGAGGGAGCATGTAGGAAACTTCTGTACTGACGACAAAAGTGGGGTTTCTGTTCAGCTTGTTTAGAAAGGTGACATTTCAGCTCCCCTCACAATTCTTTTAGTCATGAAATTCTCAAATAAATATATTTATAATATGTAATAATATTCATATTGTCGGCTGGCATTCCCACCCCCACCGGCTCTTTGACTGCGCAGTGCAACCACAGAAATTGATAACAGGATAATTCAGTTTACTGAGAGTCAGTAAACAGGTCAATCTTACAAGCACACGAGAGAGAGAGCCAAGGTTGAGGAGCCACCACATCCTAAGCCCTGCCAGACTCATGCCAGCAGGGCAAAAGCTCAAATGTGTATGTGTGTCTCCTTTTCCCCAGGCAGTTTATTCTTTCAGAATAAAAGAATAAACTCCGTCATCATTCTAGGAATGTGTTGAGGGAATGGGAGGACTTGGGATCCAGCAGATCCAAATTCGCCTTCCCCCCCCCGCCCCCCCACTTTTTGGTATTATCTCCACTGGAGAAGCAAGGGAGGTGGAAAGTTCCATGTCCACAATGGGGAGGCTAGTGAAGATGGATGCTATCTGCAGACTTCTGTCTCTGCAGGCAAAGCAGGAAGTCTAGAAGTCTACTCCCTCCATCCTGTTGCCCCTTGGATGCTCTCCCAGGGACCATGGAAATGTACCCCCTTTTTACTTAAAGGCACAGACCAGCCACTGATTAAGCTACCAGACAGTGTAGACAACACTGAGGTAGGGAGGTCAATGGTCTGACTCTGCACAAGGCATCCTCCTAGGCTCCCTGTGCACAGATGACAACACTGTATCTACCTGAATATGAATGCACTAATTTCAGGAAGATCTTTCAGGTTCCCTTTTTGGTAGTTCTGTGATTGCGAATATGATTATGTTTGCCTGGACAGTGCAACACAAAAAGCTCATAAGAAAGAGAAGAAAGGTCTATGTGTGTGGAATTCTTGCATAATCACTATTTTCATGGAATTGCTCCAGTAATTTGAAAACCTTGCAACAGCTAAACTGAGACCCATTTTTGAATAACTACCGCATTTTTCGCCCTATAGGACGCACTTTTCCCCCTCCAAAAATGAAGGGGAAATGTGTGTGTGTCCTATGGGGCGAATGCAGGCTTCAGGAAGCTATCCGCAAGCCTTGGGAGCCCGCGGGAGTTCCCGCCAGGCTCCCGAGGCTTGGGGACAGCAGCCTGCAGCCCGAAACCTGGGGAGCGTAGTGGAGCGCACCCCGGGCTTCAGGCAGCTCTCCGCAAGCCTTGGGAGCCCGGCGCGACTTCCCGCCGGGCTCCCTAGGCTTGCGGATAGCAGCCTGCATCGCGAAGCCTGGGGCGCACTGAGCAGCGCGCCCCGGGCTTCGGGCAGATATCCGCAAGCCTGGGGAGACCGGCGGGAAGTCACGCCAGTCTCCCCAGGCTTGCGGATAGCAGCCTGTTCTGGGGGCTGGGGTCGGGGGAGGCTCGGGCTTCCCCCGCCCCAGCCCTGCGCCTGGAGGGGAAATAATTTTTCCCCCTTTATTTCCCCCCCAAAAAACTAGGTGAGCCCTATGGGCCGGTGCGCCCTATGGGGCGAAAAATACAGTATCTCCCTGTGCAACTGTGCCGCTCTCTGTTCCATTCACTCATTATGGAACTGGAGAGGAGAGACAGCATTTCTGATGATGCCTCTCAAGTCCCACTTAGATTTCGTATTTGCTCTCTTTGTTGAATTGTCCTATACTTGTGCCTTAATTGTTCTTAGTCACTTCTGCTCATACTGCTCAGGCATTTTATATCCTCTATAATTTGACAGCATTCTCCAAACAGAGGGTGACCGAAGGAAGCTTTTTCCACCTGTAAATAGTTAGGCACTTGCACTTGACTTAGAATATGGAGCCGGGTCCAAAGGTGCCCTTCCACTCCCTCTTGGATCTAACCCTTGGTTTATTATTAAGGAGGACATCAGTTCCCCTTGCCTGCCAGACCTGGGCTCATTTTAGGGACCACATGTGCTTTGGCACAACCCACTACATGTTCTGTTAGAAACTTACTTCTGAGCGAAGCACCATGTGAACTACTTCCCAAGGTCAAGGTCAAGTGCAGGAAGTCTCCAGCTGATAGAAGTATATAAGAAAACCAAAAGTGGCACAGGCAGGAGAATAAGAACTAGCAATGAGGGATCACTCACCTGCGGCTTTTCTCCCTGAAGCATTAATAGAGATCTGCAGGAAGCTAGGGAACTTGTTTGGGATTCTGGTGTGCATGAGGCATTTGGAGCGCTGCGTCGGTTTATTTGCTTTTAAAGCATGATAGCACATGTGTTTTGCAAGTAGAAATGGTTTCCTTGGCTTTTAACCAAATTTAAGCAGTTAAAGACAATGAGCAACCACTTTCCTGAAGTATCACATTCCACATGATTGCCCAGACTGACTGAAATCATAGCCATATTCTATCATTTCTTTTATATACGTGGAAAAGCCACGGAACGACCTTTTCATATCTTACAGTACATCTAAAAATATTTTCTTCGCCATATTCACAAGCCAGTCTTTCAGCTGTGAAGTATTGACTACGTTTAACTAGATTAACAGTCTTTGCCAACAATTAGTGATCTTGCTGTTAATTGGTTTCATAATTCTAGGTATCTCAAAGCAAAGGAGATTTCATCAAGTACAAGTTATCACATTCAAATGAAGGGTGACAACCAAGGGTTTATTCATAGTCTTGCTTTTAAATCATTTAAAATACCTTTCATGCTCTCCATTCCCACCTGCAGTTGGATATTTCAGGGCAATTGTGATAGAAACTTGAAGTGTTTTCTAATATCTGCTTGCTTGCAAATATGCAGGGGCTGATGGTGCAGAGCAGGGGTGGGGAGCCTGTGTCCCTCCAGACGTCGTTCTGTCATACTTGATGGTTGGCTCTGCTGGTGTCATGGACTGGCTGGACGCAGAGGAATGTTGGGAGGCACCAGCTGGGAGACCCCCCCCCCCAAGGAAGAAGACTCACAGCCCGGAGATTGGTGGTGGGATGACAATGAGTGGTCAGAGGGAGAAGACTGGGAAGAGGAGGTGTTGAAAGCTGAAGAGGTCACAGGGCTTAGTGAGTTGGGAGGGCTTGTGGCAGAGAGACCATAATCAGAGGGAGAAGCTGAAGCAGGAGAGGAGGGAGGCCAAGAGGCGAGAAGAGGCACATTGTTGAAGAAGCCAGGGAGTCTCCCCCTCCTCCTGTGACAAGCTCCCAGAACCAGAAGAGGCATGAAGCAGGAGGAGCAAAGACACACAGGCATAGCCTCTGATTGTCTGGGGGGGAACCCTGGAGAGGAGGAGACATAGAGGGCTGTGGGAAGGTGGGGACCTTTAGTCTCGGCAACTGATCCATGGGGACAAGACCTACCAGGGATCATCATCATTTTTAATTTGTATACCGTCTTTCTATGTTACAATACTCAAGGCGGATTACAAGCTGAAGAAACAAAAAATGTACATCTTATAAAAAGCTAATGCAATACAGAAGTGTGATAATAAAACATAACTTTAAAAGAGGCAACCTACATCAAAAAAGTGACATTCAACAATCATTAGAATAGTATAAAATAATAATATCAACATGTAAAAGTTAAACAGAAATCCACTCAAGAGTTACAATAAATACAGTGGTACCTCGGGTTACATATGCTTCAGGTTACATACGCTTCGGGTTACAGACTCCGCTAACCCAGGAATAGTGCTTCAGGTTAAGAACTTTGCTCCAGGATTGAAAAAGGGACACGTCAGGGGTGCCCTATCTCCCCATTACTTTTTATATCGGTCCTGGAGGTTTTGCTTAATATGATTAGGAGGGACCAGTTGGTTAAAGGGATTCAGGTCGGAGCTAAACAATATAAACTGAGAGCATTTGCAGATGACTTAGTACTTACATTACAAGAGCCAGAAGCTAGCACGAAAAGAGTCTTGGAAATAATTCAAGAGTTTGGTCAAATGGCAGGATTTAAATTGAATAAGTCTAAGACAAAGGTTTTGGAGAAAAATTTGACACAGATAGAAAAGGAAAGGTTTCAGAATGAGACAGGGTTAACTGTGGTTAAAAAAGTGAAATATTTGGGTATAAATATGACAGCTAAAAATGTGAATTTGGTTAAAGATAATTATGAAAAAACTTGGAGAGAAGTGAAAAAAGATTTGGAGATTTGGTCCAACTTAAAGCTTTCCTTGTTAGGCCGTATTGCAGCTATAAAGATGAATGTATTGCCAAGAATGTTGTTTTTGTTCCAAGCATTGCAAATAATTGATAAAATGGATTGTTTCAAGAGGTGGCAAAAAGACATATCTAAATTTGTCTGGCAGGGCAAAAAGCCCAGAATTAAATTTAAGATATTAACGGATTCAAAGGAAAGAGGGGGGTTTGCCCTGCCAGACTTTAAACTTTACTATGAAGCGGCAGCTTTCTGCTGGCTGAAAGAATGGCTACTTCTTGAAAACACAGACATTTTGGATTTGGAAGGTTTTAATAACATTTTTGGGTGGCATGCATATTTGTGGTATGACAAGGTTAAAGCACATAAAAGTTTCAAAAATCATATTGTCAGAAAAGCACTACTAAATGTCTGGGTCAGATATAAAGACTTGCTGGAAAATAAAACTCCAAGGTGGCTGTCGCCAATGGAAGCTAAGGCAGTTAAAAAGTTAAATATGGAGTCCAAGTGGCCAAGATACTGGGAAATTTTGGAAAAGGAAGGGGACAAATTGAGATTGCAGAGTTTTGAGAAATTAAAAGGGAAGGTGAGAGACTGGTTTCACTACCATCAAATAAACGAAGCGTTTAAACTGGACAGTAAAATTGGCTTCCAGGTGGAAAAATCAAAATTGGAGACAGAACTGTTAGAACCCAGTACTAAGAATTTGTCCAAAATGTACAATTTGCTGCTGAAATGGAATACACAAGATGAAACGGTTAAATCGGTCATGATTAAATGGGCTCAGGACATTGGTCATAATATCTTGTTTGCTGATTGGGAAAAGTTGTGGACCACCGGGATAAAATTTACGGCATGTAATGCCTTAAGAGAAAACATTATGAAAATGATATATAGGTGGTACATAACCCCAGTCAAGCTTGCAAAGATTTACCATGTGCCTGATAACAAATGTTGGAAATGTAAAGAAACTGAAGGTACATTTTTTCATCTTTGGTGGACTTGCCCGAAGATTAAGGCATTCTGGGAAACGATCTATAATGAACTTAAAAAGGTATTTAAATATACTTTCCCCAAGAAACCAGAGGCCTTTCTCTTGGGTATTGTCGGCCAAGGGGTGTTAAAGACGGATATAACTTTCTTTATGTATGCTACAACAGCAGCTAGAATACTCATTGCGAAGTACTGGAAGACGCAGGAACTACCCACACTGGAAGAATGGCAGATGAAGGTGATAGACTATATGGGCTTGGCAGAAATGACGAGCAGAATCCGAAACCAGGGAAGAGAAGCAGCGCAAGAAGAATGGAAAAAATTCAAGGACTATTTAAAGAAATATTACAAAGTTAATGAAAGTTAGAATGATGTTGGACTGGAAAGTAAATGGTTACTATTAGTAATGGTTAAGACAAGGAGAATAAGGAAGAATAGTCTAAATTTAAATTAAAATAAGGGAAGATTTGCTGAACAATCAATAAGAATTTGGAATACAGAAAGGGGAGGCATGAGGAAGTCGGGGAAGATGGGATATGAAATTAGGATATGAAATGATACATGTTTTTTGTTTCGTTTTCTGTTTTTTGTATGTTTATGTTCGTTGTATTGTGTTTAAATGGAAAATAAAAATATTATATATATATATATAAAAAAAAAAGAACTTTGCTCCAGGATAAGAACAGAAATCGTGCTCCGGCGGTGCGGCAGCAGCAGGAGGTCCCATTAGCTAAAGTGGCGCTTCAGGTTAAGAACAGTTTCAGGTTAAGTACGGACCTCCGAAACGAATTAAGTACTTAACCCGAGGTACCACTGTAATATCTAAACTATAATCAATAAAATGACAGCAAGCCACAGTACATAGAACAATACAATACACACTGAGAAGCAGAGACTAGAGGGTAGAGCAAGGCAGGGGGAAAGAGGCCTTGCCTGATGGAGTCTCTCCCCTCACCGTTCTTCCTCCAGGACCAGCTCCCTTATGAGGATGAATTCCTCTGCTCATTAGGCCTCCACCAAGTCTATGCAGATCCTGTTCTTGCTAATAAAGAGTTAATTTCAATGTGCACTGTGTGATTTACTGCTGGCTTGCTCCTGTCAGCTGGCCAGGCAGATGGAAGCTTCTGGGGGAACCACCAGTTTCCCGTTCTTAATGCAGAGATTAGGCAGACATCTTAGCAAGCAGCTCAAGGCAGTATCAGTTCCCTGAAAGCAACAGGATGGATCAGCCCCCTGCCCCAAGGCTCTTTCTTTGTAGCATGCTCCAAAAACTCTGATTTTCCCCTCTTTCAGCAGCTTCATTTGAATGAAAGCTCCCCGTTTCTCACCTCTTGGTGCACACTTTCTAAGCAGATCACTTGAGCTCCTCCAGAAAACCTGTTTATTGAGCATCACCCTGATCTGCTTGCACAAAGCTTACACTGATTTTAGATGATGTCTGATATTTATTGAACATTTGTACTAAATTGTTTATGGAGAGGTTATTTGACAATGGTCATTCATCTTGATTTGCTTGTGTGGTGGTTATTCATCTTCCCATTATTCCCTGCAATTTTTAATGTTTTTCTCTGTCCCTTTCCTAACTGTAAAATGTTTGGTTTGGGTTTTTTAGTGGCTTTTTTTTTTTGCGACAAGGGTGCTTTAATTGCTCAAACCTACATTTTCAGCATGTAAATTGATTCCTCCCACACAATACTGACAGTCTGAAGGTGATCCTACTCTTAGTCCTCAGCCCAGCAGGGAAAAGTAACCTGCATTCCGTTTTGAAATGTAGCAAAGTAGGCCTTGAAACGGCACAGAATTCTGGATTCCTGTAAACTAGGCAAAGCCAAAACGCTTTGCAAAAATAGGTAAGGAAATAATAGCCACAGCTACAAAAAGCATTCAAAACCAGGATGCTTTTAGTTCTGAATAAGTGCTATTGTCCAACCAGCTGAAAAAGTAGCAATGCTTTTTTTGAAGTAGTTAGGCAAATATTTTGGAGAGTTTTACATCTTGGCTTTAGACATCTTCTGTATATTTCTCCCCCTCCAGACAAATATTCCTTTTCACCACAGAGCACTGAAGCAGCTGATATAGAGATAAAATTGCATGATGTTTGCAGTTGTGCATGTGTGTGTTATAGAAATGCCATTTTGGTTAGTTTACAGAAGGATGTAGAATTGCCAGTATGGGTTCTGTATTTTATTTTTTATTTTTTAAAAAAGCTAAATAAATGTGAACTGACTTCTCTGACAGCTGTGTGTCCATTCAATAGTGCAAGGAAATTCATGCAGTTGCTGGTCTGTGACTTTAGATATTTCCATATAATCATATATTCCTTTCCTTTACATTATTGAATCCTGGAACAGTGGTATGTTTGAGAACATGCAAACTAGAATTTACTCATTATTAAGTGTCGTTACTGCCATCAAGTGAAGAGATGACCACTCTAATCTTTGGTTCAGCTGATCATTAAGATGGTTGAAGGCACTGATATTTAGAAGAGATTAGCTTAAATGAGCTCAGTGGTAGTTAATAGCTACATAAAGATGGGCTGGATAGAGGATGAGACCACCCTTCTGCCAGTGAAATGTATGTAACAGGAGAGTCTGGAATGTGTTTATTTCTTTATTATTTTAAAAGATTCATATACCACTTAATTGAATAAAAAACCCTAAGTGCTTTGCATAAGACAAATGGAACTAGCAAATGAGACACAAATTTGAATCTTGCAGTTTGTTGTCTTCTTTTTAAGAAACTGATTCTGCTTCAAAGACAGGTTCTGTATTTGTAAATAAATTGGTATCACAAAAATATACCCAATTGTCAAGGCTGCCCAAGGTCCCAGCTCACAAAGGACCAACGCTGCTTTGTTGTTAAATACAAAAGGCTTTATTGAAGTTCAGTTTCACTTCCAGAGCCGCAGCGCGCAGCCCCACGTCTCAACTGTCAGACCGCTGTTGACCCTTCTGAATCTCCTCCCCCTGTACACCAATTTAAGACCCTCGCCTTGCTCCACCTTTTCCGCTGCTCCTTCCTCCTCTGGGTCCGCCTGCCCGCCGGGGTCTCGCCCTTCCTAGCCTCTTCTCCCGCTGATTCCCCTGAGCCTTCTCCCTCCCTCCGGCGGGCTTTAGGAGCTGGTTCCCCATCCGGGTCTCCTGCTGTCCCGTGCGCCTGTACATTTGAACTTGGCGCGCGCGCCCAGCCAGCAGCTTTCCTCCTGACCGTTTCACTGCTGCTGTCACTGCTTCCCCCTTCGGGTGGGCTAGCTGCAACTGACCTCCCCTCCATTCCCCCACTCTCCGATGGAGGCGTGGTCAGCCCTGACTTACTCTCCCTCCCCTCCGGAGGAGACGCTGGCCCTGACACATGTGACTCTTCCCCCCCACTACGCTCTGGTGGGGAAACTGGTCCCGATCCTCCGCTGCTGCTTTGGGGTTCCCCTCTGGCTCATTGTTTCTGGTGCGTCCCCCCTGGGACCCCCCTTGCCCTGACCATAGGCGCCCCCTTCTGGGAATCTTCTGATTCGCTGGAGAAGCTCATGGAATCTCTCGGGCCACTGTCATACTCCCCTACGCTGCCCTCGGATTCTTCCCCTTCGCTCTCCAATTCCTCTCTCCCCAGTGCTCCTGCTCCTGATTCCCTGACACCAATGATCTCTCCTCACAAGCAGACTGACTAGGCTAACAGTTCTTCTCTCCCTCCAAAAAACTTCCCTCTGCATTAGGCCAGTGGCAGATTTAAGGTCTGTGGTTCCCTTTGCACAGAACTTTGGGGGGCTGTCGCACTTAAATGATATGCAAACTGAAACATACCGATCCTTTGAAACTTACACTCACCCAAATTTTTCAGTCCAGTTCTCCAACCAAACCATGTTTACAAAAATGCATTTATTAGGGGGAAGTATGCGTACAAATGAACATGAAAATAAATAATAATAATTTTATTGTTTATACCCCGCCCATCTGGTTGGGTTTCCCCAGCTACTCTGGGTGGCTTCCAGCAAAATATAAAAAATAATAAAACGTCAGACATTAAAAACTTCCCTGAAGGGCTGCCTTCAGATGTTTTCTAAAAGCTGTGTAATTCTTTATCCCCTTGACATCTGATGGGAGGGCATTCCACAAGGAGGGTGTCACTGCCAAGAAGGCCCTCTGCCTGGTTCCCTGTAACTTTACTTCTCACAGTGAGAGATAACATGCAGAGATATGCTGTATTAGGAGAAATGGTTTGCAAGGATGTGGACCAAAACTGCATTTAAGATGTGTTCGTTAGGAAAAATTCACACAAAAATACTGGTGAATTTTCATGAGGATTAAAAAATAAAATAAAACCAAAATTGCAAAATGTGGAGAACTGAATTTAAAATGGGGCAAGTTCCAACTGGGATAACCAAAACTGACAGATCCTTGCACCCCTAGCTGTGACGGTGGGTGGCAGCAGCTGAATCCAGAGCAGGAATTTGTCTCCAACTTGGGATCCTTGAATTCAGTTGCTGGAAGGCAGTAGACCAGCATTCAAGGTCTGTGACCCAGTTGTGACCAATCTAGGAGTTTCATATAGGCTGCCAATTGCAGAGATCAATGTTGTGCGCCCTATTCCTGCGTTTAGACAGACCCAGGTGAAACCAAGACAAACCCTCAAATCAAAAGGCTCCTAGTACAAAGTGTTCCAAACTGTGTGTCGTGACACATTAGTGTGTCGGCTGCACTGTGTAGGTGTGTTGTGCGAATGTTCCTCATGCTCCTCCCGGGGTTGGAAAGGGGTTAGTTTAACCTCTGGTTTGCTAGTAAAACTGAATTACTGTGTCGCGAAATGATGCACATCTAAAAAGTGTGTCACCAAAAAGTTTGGAAAAACTCTGTCCTAGTACAAGGCCTTAAGTCCCTGACACACAAACGAGGACAGAGAGCAATCTAGAAATACAAAGGGTGACTAATGTCTATCTCACAGAGAGTCAGATATGACTACAGGTCAAATAGCAGGATAGGGCTCAAAGGCAACTTATGGGGACCACCTGTAAGTGGCTTAATGCATAGGTCGTTTGCTATCTTGACAGGCACACCAGGCCAGGTGCAAATTCAAAACATCTGTGCATGTGGGTGGATGTGAACCATGCACAGATGCATGCATGTGCGCACAGTATTTTTACTTCCCTTTCCTTATGTGGGATTGTGGAAGAACTGCTCCTGTTTGCCCTAAAAAGATAAACTCACAAATTTCAGATCCCGATGTGCCATGAGCATAAATGATAAACAATATTTCTAAGACAACAACTAGCTTGTAATATACATTTCAGCCTTGCTTGCTTTTAAAAAATACGTGGTTGCTTTCTAAAGTAGCTGAATACTTGAGTGACACATCCAACACTTTTCATTGATAATTTTTTTCTGAAGAGCAGGCTTTACTTCACAGAAAGCAGAGTTTACTGGCTGTCATGCTGGAAAGCCAATCATTAACAACCTGTCAGTCAGGTAACTGGAAGTAGCAGTGATGTCAACACTGATTACGTATACTGGCTCTAGAACAACATCTGCGTTTTTCTCCTCCATCTCTCTCCCTTCCTTGTTATCCAACCATTAGCATCTGTGAATGAAGTTTCATGTGTCAGTTTTAAATTCAGCTGCCTGCTCATTTGTTTCTCACTACCTGGAAAAATGGGATGCATCTGAAATAATTTAAAAATGGATCAAAGATTTCACAGGGTATGTTTTTCATATGTTTGTGTGTTTTGTTTTGTTTGCTATATCGTTGTATTTAATTCTTGCAAATCGACCATTGTGGGAAGTGATTCACAAATTCAATAAAGTATGCTATCTGTTTAAATAAAACTGCTAAACAGAGCACAGTTTGGCAAGTTTGCTTCATGGAGAGCCATTCCAAAACTATATGACTGCAAGTATTCTGTAGTGGGGGGACCTTAACACATCAGCCCTATGCATCTCAACCCAGAAATAATTCCTCTGAGTTGAATGGAACTTTCTAGCAAGTAAATTATAAGGGGAGTAATAGTACCACAGTATACTGCATCTAGTTCTGGGTGCCATTATTTAAGAAAGTTATGGATAAGCTGGAACATGGGCAGAGGGCAGACCAAGAAGATCAAGGGTCTGGAAACCAAGCCTTATGAGGAATGGTTGAAGGAGATGGCTTAGCCTGGAAAAGAGGAGGCTGAGAGGAGATATGATAGCCAACTTCAGATATCTTAAGAGTTGTCACATGGGAGATGGAGCAAGCTTGTTTTCTCCTGCTCTGGAGGGTAGGACTCGAACAAATGGATCCAAGTCAGAAGAAAGGAGATTCTAACTAAAAATTGGGGGGAACTTTCTGACAGTAAGAGCTGTTTGACGTGGAATGAACTCCCTTGGGAAGGTTGTGGACTCTCCTTCATTTGAGGATTTGAAGCAGAATTTGAATGGCCATTTGTCATGGATGCTTTAGTTGAGATTCCTGCATAGCAGGGGGTTGGACTGGATGACCCTCAGGGTCCCTTCCAACTCTATGAAATGTGCATTCTCAGATGCAAAAATGTTGCCTAAGAACATCAAACTGCCTGAATGGATCAGACCAAGGGCCCATCGAGTCCAGCATTCTGTCTCCCTCACTTGCTAGACAGATGCTGTGGGAAGTTCATAAGCAGGGCATTGCCACATGTTGTGGACAAACAACCTCTCCCTGCCTTTTTAAAATGTGTTGTGCAGACATGATTATTTCTAAAAGAAATTTTAGTATTTCTCCAGTTCCTAAAAACTAAGTGCAGCACAAGGAGGAAATACAGTACAAGGTCTTGCATGCTGGCTTAAAATCTAACAAAAACACAAAAATTAAGAATAAGAAAAGATGGGAATGGGAATGGAATGGATCCTATTCACTGTCCCACAAGGGAAAATTCTGTTCCCTAAAATACCAAAGTATATTCAAGCAAGAACTGCGGCTGTTTTGTTCACAAGCAGACGAGGAAAAACATCTCAGAGGAAGATGTTAGCCTCAAATTAATTTCTGTCAGATTTGATTGAGGAACTCACACACATATCTGCCCTTTGGATGTTTGTGATCTGACTCTCTCTGAATGAGATTGGATAATCAAATAGAAAGTCCTATGATACACAGTATCAATTTCACAGAAGAGAGGAAATAGTAGCAAAACTATATAACAACAGTAAAATGAGGATAAGTGGGTTTGCCATTGATAAAGTTGCATATTTTGATCTCTGCATGCCTTTTTCAATGTAAACTGCCTTTTTTTGCCTGAAAACGTGCAATAAAAAAGATACTGTAGACTGTTCAAATGCTTCAAAAGCACACAGTCCTTTCCCAAATCACAATACATGCTGTTAATCTACTATTGTTTATCTACTAATTAACCCTTAAAGGTGTGCGGGGAGCAGCAACATTTTGCTAGTGCCTCATCTTTGTGTGTGTGTGTGTGTGTGTGTGTGTGTGTGTTTTCTCAAACCTAGACAGAAAAAGGCTCTGACCAACTCAATGTGGACCAAAGCAAGCAAGCAAATGCAGTGGTACCTTGGGTTACAGATGCTTCAGGTCACAGACACTTCAGGTTACAGACTCTGCTAACCCAGGAATAGTACCTCGGGTTAAGAACTTTGCTTCAGGATGAGAACAGAAATCGTGCTCCGGCAGCAGGAGGCCCCATTAGCTAAAGTGGTGCTTCAGGTTAAGAACAGCTTCAGGTTAAGTACGGACCTCCGGGACGAATTAAGTACTTAACCCGAGGTACCACTGTATCAGTTCACACTCCTGCACATCTCTCTCATTTCTCCCTTCCAGACAGCCACGGCTGCTAAGGCAGGATGGAAGCCATGATTGCAAAAATGTCTCACAGAACCAGCAAATGGTATGATTGACTGACCAAGAGCTGCTGGGATGCTGCCATGTATTATCCTGATCAGTGGCGTAGCGTGGGGGGTGCCAGGGGTGCCGGCCGCACCGGGCGCAACATCTGGGGGGGGGCGCGAGTCCAGAGGGAAGGGACAAGTTCCTTCCTCCGCCGGGCTCCCCGCCGCCGCCGCCAGCCTTGCGCCCTAGCGCGCGCGCCCCCCCCCCGCCGCCGCCGCTGCGGCTGCGCTCCACTCACTGCTCGCAGGAGGAGCAGCCGCTGCAGCAGCGCCGACGCCGCCACCGACGCCTGGCCGGGCACCGGCAGCCTCCGCACCCCGATGCCGACGCCGGCGCCATCCCCTCGGCCCAGCCACAGGCGGCGGCTGCTTCTGCCGACTGGGAGGGAGGAGAGCTCCGAGGGGCCTCGACGCGCCCTGCCCTCCCCAAAACCCTCCGAGAGGAAGCCGGCGGGCGGGCGAGGGTCTCCCGTCGGAAGGGGGCGCCGCTGGCTCCGGCTCTCAGCGCAAGTCTCAGCCGCGGGGGAGGGGGGGCGAGGACGGAGCTCGGCTGGAAGCCCCCGGACCCGGCCGGGAGGAGGAGAGGCGCTCGCCAAGCCCGGATCTGGAGCGCCTCGGAGCGCGGGCTCCACCTACAGCCCAAGGAGAGGAGGCGGCGGGGAGGCGCCCGAGGGGAGGGGGCTTCGGCTGCCTCGGCCCGCGGGGGCTCCGCAAATAATAAATTTAATAAATTCCTGCTGAGCCTTTGGGGGGGTCTTTGGCTCCTTCGCTCGCCCCCAGCCCCAGTGGCGTAGCGTGGGGGGTGCAGGGGGGGCCGGCCGCACCGGCCGCAACATCTGGGGGGGCGCGCTCGCACTCGAGTGCTAAAATCCACGGGTTAAGGGGCGCAAATTACTTGCCTTGCCCCGGGTGCTGACAACCCACGCTACGCCACTGATCCTGATTATTGGGAAGAAATAGCGTAAGAATATAAGAAGAACCTGCTGGATCAGGCCAGAATGCTGGATCTGGCTCAGCATCCTGTTCTCAAAGTGCCAACCAGATGCCTGTGAAAAACTGGCAAGTAAAGCTCTGGAGTTCAGAGGCATACTGCATTTGACGGTAGAGGTAGCAGCCATTGAAAGCCTTTCCCTCCATGAATCTGTCTACTCCTCTTTTAAAGCCAAGCTGGTGGCCATCAAACCAGGTCTTATGGTCCAGGCGAATGACACAAGAAAGCAGTCATGGAGCGGCCACATATTTCCTACAATATTGTGCACATTTCAGTTATGTTTTTCTCATCTTTCTCTCTAATGTCTAGGCTTCAAAAGAAACCCCTGGGTTAGAGAAACGAGTTAAGGTGCTTACGAATTCACTGGTGCCCTAAAACATGGAAATCCCCTGGGCTTAACTTCAGTGCCATGTAAAAATTAAACATGCTATGTAGTCTCACTTGCTGCTTTCACTTGCAATTTAGGTCCCATCTGCACTATATATTTAAAACAGTATCATCCCCCCCAAAATCATGAGAAGTCTATTTTGTTAAGGTTGCTAAGAGACCGCAATTCCCTTAGAAGAGCTACAATTCTCTGAGTTCCCTGGGAAGATGGAATGGTTGTTAAAACACTCTGGAAACTGTAGCTCTGTAACAGTTCTCAGCACCCTATACAAACTGCACTTCCCAAGATTCTTTGGACTTTTTAAAGTGTTATGATACTGTTTTAAATGTATAGTGCAGGTGGAGGCTATGCCTCAAAGTGTCCACACTTCATCGTAGCTTTTCACCCCTCTGTAGATTGGATCAGGGCTGGATTTAGGTTTGATGAAGCCCTAAACTACAGTGGTACCTCGGGTTACATATGCTTCAGGTTACATACTCTTCAGGTTACAGATTACGCTAACCCAGAAATATTACCTCGGGTTAAGAACTTTGCTTCAGGGTGAGAACAGAAATCGTGCTCTGGTGGCGCTGCGGCAGAGGGAGGCCCCATTAGCTAAAGTGGTGCTTCAGGTTAAGAACAGTTTCAGGTTAAGAACGGACCTCCGGAACAAATTAAGTACTTAACCCGAGGTACCACTGTACTGAAGGTAATGGGGCCCTTTATATGTCCAGCTGTCCTTTGTCAACAACAAAGTGTCACTTTTTTGTGTTGAATATATGCTATATGGTAATTTATGGATCTAATAGGTATCTAAAACCATTTGCACATGCAGAATGTAGGCACCCTATATATAGAAATGATCAAACCAGTGATATTTTAGAGAGCAGGCTAGCAGGCGGGGCCCATTACTTACTACATCATAGGAGCCTACATGACACAGAAACCTGACGCTGTATGTAGGTTTTATTTTATTTGTTTTTTTATCTTATATTTTGGAAGTGTACATCCAGGTTTTTTTTCCTTTAAATATTTTGGGGGCCCCCAAGAGAGTGGGGTCCTAAGCTATAGCTTGTTTAGCTTATATGTAAATCCGACACAGATGCTTTGGTAGTGCTCTATCAGTATGTAATTGTTCACTTCCTCCCCATGACACAAACATTGTTTCTCTCCCTCCTCACAGAAAAACATGCAGGCACACAAACACAGCAACAATGTTTTGGTGGTTGTGTGTCAAAGACACTGTTTGGAAAGGCCGCTGACCGAGTGAGCAGGCAGAAAAAGCAGCCAGGCCAGGTCATGAACTTCGGCAGGCATTGCCCATGCGCATATTGAATGGGCGACAATTGAGTGCCAGGGAGAGGGGTAAGAAAGTGGCATTAGAGAAACAGAATCACAAAGGTCGAAGAGAACCCTAGGGTCATCTAGTCCAACCCCCTGCAATGCAGAAATCTCAGCACATGGTCTCCCACCCAGTTTGAAACCATACCGCTCCCTGCTTAGCTTTACAAATGTGCTAGCAGTTTCATTGCTGCACCAACCCCCCTAATATAACTTGCCTCCTCAGGAACTGCTGTTCTGCTGAAAATAATGAGTCAATTTCTACTCTGGTCAAATTTCTGTACATTGAATTGGGCAACATTCCTAAAGATAAGGTTAGAGTTTTTTTTGTATGCTACAGCGGCCGCCAGAATACTGGTGGCCAACAATTGGAAGAGTGAGGAGATTCCCTCAATGTTAGAGTGGCAAACTAAATTTTGCAAATATATTGAACTAGCCAAGATGACAGCGTCAATCAGAATGCAATCAAAACAAAAATTAAGAAAGGAATGGAAATGTGTTGAAGAATATGTTGCACAAAATCATTCTGTTAGAAATCTCTGGATACGTATAGATTGAACCCATTAAGTTAAGAAGCTATGTTTTTAATAGATGAATGATCATTGTAATGAACAAAAATGAACACAATATTAGAGGAGTTTTTTAAGTAACAAGTTAGATATCAGGCATGTGGGTGAAGGAAGTCACATGGGTATTTGGGTAAAAGGGGAGGTGGTCATAGGGTTAGATGTGTGGAATTTGTAGAAATAATATATTATATGTTATGCACAATGTTGAATGTGTATGACAATTAACACGTAACGTGAATTAATTTAAAATAAAAGAAAGAAAGAAAGAATTGGGTGAGGTGTGTGTGTGTGGGGGTGTTATGTACTGAAGTTCTCACCCTGGGCCAGCAGGGGGATACTGTAGATAGTTCAGGTCCACACATGCAAATAAGGGATCAAAAGTGATGTTCAGTGATTGGATAGTTACGGAAAGTTGTTACAGTTACATTGTACTGGAGCTCTATATAAGCAGGCTGGCTGAACCCTTCAGTTCTGTTCTGTTCTGGCCTGTGAATAAACAAGAGCTGCTTGAAGAATCGCTGTGTCGTCTGATATGTTCACCCACAACTTAACAGGGGGGGGGTATCTTGTCATTTGACCCAGGTCAGCCTGGTGCACTTGGGCACAATACTACGTGGAGGGTGAAACCTGCCCCCTCTAGTGACTGTTTTAAATGTTTGACACCAGATTTTAATGCTCTCTTATTTTAAGTGTGATGTGATTTTACTGTAGTTTTCAACTTCCTTGGGGACCCTTGTTAGGTATCAAAAAGGGGTTCATAAATAGTGCAGCCTCCAACATTATTGCTTCTCCCTATCTTGCATGCCTCCATTATCAATAACGACAATATTATGGGTGGCATTGCATAATGGTTGCTGGCAAAAAGAGGCATTCCAATTGAAATGGCATGGTATGAGGCTGCAGTTGTCTACTGCAATGCTATTTCTGTTTTTCTTTTTCTTTCTGTCACTCTGTTTCAGCTGATGTACCATTTTCACCACTAGGGCCATGGCAAGAGAGCCCTCAAGACCAATCAAGGCGAATGGGCAGAAACGGAAAGCCACAAGCAATTTGTAGCATTTCACTGCCACATTAATACTGCTAATTGTAATTGACAGAGTAATTAAAACCTAAAGATATCCCAACAAAGCCACTTGCATAAGTGCAGTTGAGCTATGAAGGTGGCAGATCACAGGTTCTGTGTAATAGGATTAAATTAGTTCTCTGCATTTTTGTCTCATGGAGGTAGCTGTCCTGATTATCTGCATCCTATTAACTTTGCTTTCTGCAGCATCCAGATAAATAAAATATGGGAAAATCCTCTTAATTTAACAACTTTTGGAAAGGATGGACTTCTCGAAGAGCTGAGTCCCAATGCAGCTTTCTGGTACTTCTGGTATCATGCTGAATGATACCATTTGGGTGGGCCAATTGTTCTTGTCACCCGGAGTTAATAAGGTAGTATATATATATATATATACACACACACACACACACACACACACACACACACTTTTATTAGTTTTTTTAACATATCATTTTCAACAGTAATTAAACATACTTTTACATCTTATTCAATTTTTTTGACTTCCATCAATCCTGTCTGAAAATTTTCCAATCTAATCTCTCAGTATGCATTTCTTATCTTCCCTATTACATTTCAAACTCATAACCAATATCTCTATCTTTTTCTACTTTGTAACACTTCGTATATTTCTCCTTACAAAACTTCTTCTAGTCCTACTAGCATAATTTGTTGATTACAGTTGCTCTTCAAATAATTCATATACTTCTTCCAATCTTCTGTAAATCTCTGGTCCTGCAGGTTTCAAATCCTTCCTGTCATTTTGTCCAATTCTGCATAGTCCATTAATTTCGTCTGCCATTCTTCTTTCGTCGGAATTTCTTCTTGTTTCCATTTCTGGGCTAACAATACTTTTGCCGCTGTTGTTGCATATAAAAACAATTTAACATCTTGCCTATTAATGTCCTGACCTATAATACCAAGTAAAAATGCTTCTGGTTTTTTAAAAAATGTATATTTCAACATCTTTTTCATCTCATTATATATCATTTCCCAGAAGTTCTTTACTTTTTTACATTCCCACCACATAGGATAAAATGTTCCTTCTTTTTCTTTACATTTCCAACATTTATTATTTGTCTTATACATTTTAGCTAATTTCACTGGTGTAATATACCATCTATACATCATTTTCATCATATTCTCTTTCAAAGCGTTACAGGCTGTAAATTTTATCCTTCCATTCCACAACCTTTCCCATTCTTCAAGCTGTATATTATAACCAAAGTCTTTTGCCCAGTGTATCATTACCGATTTCACTTCCTCATCTTTCAAATGCCATTCAAGGTAGCATTGCTCCTCATCTACAACCAGCCCTGCCAACTGACCAGATTTCAGTTCAGTACGGAAAGGTCAAGGCTGTGTATTGCTGTTGTTTATGAAGTTATGATTCTACTGAGGTCACGAGTATACAGACTTCAACAATATGGAGATGATACCCGGTTCTATTTCTCCATACCATCTGAATCAGATGAGGCTGCGAAAATTCTCTAGAGCAGTGGTTCCCAGTCACCTAAGAACTGTGGATCCCCTGTTTTTCAAAAGCCAAGCCATGGAGCCTCTACTTTTTTAAAAAATGATATCTCCAAGACAATCCAAGAATGAATTAAGACTAAGTCTAATGGGGACTTATATTGCAAACTGAGTTATTGGTTCCTTATTTACTAGGTATAAATCTTTGGTCTCTGGCGTAAAATTCTTCCAGCTAGTTCTAAAAATTATAAAAAGAAAAAGATGAATATCAGAAGCAAATGTGTAGGATTTGGACACACAGTTTAATTTTGCAGCAAAATATTGTTATGTTTTAAAAATCCAAAGCTCTTGCCATATGCATTTAACCTACTAACATCACCGAGGAAAGGGCTGTCATTCTGAGAATAGTGTGGCTTGTTCTGACATCATTGTATTTCCATCTCTTCAGAAAGAGGAAAAATAGTCCCCCTAGTGTACTGTTGCTGTAAGAAGCAAGAGCACATCTGTTTTGATTCACCCAGGAGTACACCGGCTGGTTCTGTAAGAAGTTATAAGTAAGCACTTCAGTGGGAGCTCAGAGACGCTCAAGGAAACTTGACAACAGCTCCATCTGTTTGTCTAAAGGCTGACTGGTTCCTTTTCATTATATTGATATCAGTATATTAAGACACACAGAAGAATAATAAAAACATAAATTGCATCCAAAAATGTTTACATTTTTTTTAAAAAAAGAATTTCCCTCTCATTTTAATAATCTATTCATTCATTCAACAATCTATTGAAGTGAATAGGAAACTAAGGACATTTTCACAACAAAGGCTTGATAGCTGAAATTTATTATGATTTCAATCCCACTGTTATCTTGCAGAGCAAGTTTAACCCACACATAAAGATACTATACAAACCTGTGAGCATCAAAATTAAAGAAAACTTAAAATAATGAAATGATTCAACTAAAACATGTCTAATATTGTATTAACCATGGCAATTAATCTTTGTCACACATCTGACATAGTGAGGCTAATTTGTCACTATAGATTTTTCTGGAAAAAATAATGGGACATAATGGTATGAGAGCAAGCCCCAGTAAGACCTTCCACAGCTTCTGAAAAAATGGATTCAGATCAAACTTGAGGATTGTTGATATCTCTGCATCACATGCACACTCAGTCACTTCTGTTGCTTCAGTCATGAAGGCAATCATGCAGATGGCCGTCAATAAATATTTCCATGTAGGAATGAAAGGCTTCACATAGCACATGTAACACTATTTTCCACGTGACATAAATGATCCAGGTGACCAGTCACTTTTCAAACATTACAGCCACAACAGGAAGTTGCTGCACAGAAGCATCCCTAAGTGACCACATTTTGCTACCACAACACCATGAAGCAGACTTTGTTTCAGAGGTCTCTCAGTAGAAAGTGAATTTTGATCAACCATTGATCACCAGCAAACAATAGAATAAATCCACAGTACAGTGGTACCTCAGGTTACATACGCTTCAGGCTACAGACTCTGCTAACCCAGAAATCAACATCAAAAAAACGAAGATCATGGCCACTGGTCCCATCACCTCCTGGCAAATAGAAGGGGAAGAAATGGAGGCAGTGAGAGATTTTACTTTCTTGGGCTCCATGATCACTGCAGATGGTGACAGCAGCCACGAAATTAAAAGACGCCTGCTTCTTGGGAGAAAAGCAATGACAAACCTAGACAGCATCTTAAAAAGTAGAGACATCACCTTGCCGACAAAAGTCCGTATAGTAAAAGCTATGGTTTTCCCAGTAGTGATGTATGGAAGTGAGAGCTGGACCATACAGAAGGCTGATTGCCGAAGAATTGATGCTTTTGAATTATGGTGCTGGAGGAGACTCTTGAGAGTCCCATGGACTGCAAGAAGATCAAACTGATCCATTCTGAAGGAAATCAGCCCTGAGTGCTCACTGGAAGGACAGATCCTGAAGCTGAGGCTCTAATACTTTGGCCACCTCATGAGAAGAGAAGACTCTCTGGAAAAGACCCTGATGTTGGGAAAGATGGAGGGCACAAGGAGAAGGAGATGACAGAGGACGAGATGGTTGGATAGTGTTCTCAAAGCTACCAGCATGAGTTTGACCAAACTGCGGGAGGCAGTGGAAGACAGGAGTGCCTGGCGTGCTCTGGTCCATGGGGTCACGAAGAGTCGGACACAACTAAATGACTAAACAACAACAACAACCCAGAAATAGTACCTTGGCTTAAGAACTTTGCTTCAGGATGAGAACAGAAATCGCATGGCAGTGGTGTGGCAGCAGCGGGAGGCCCCATTAGCTACAGTGGTACCTCAAGTTAAGAACAGTTTCAGGTTAAGAACGGACCTCCAGAATGAATTAAGTTCTTACCCTGAGGCACCACTGTACTTCCATCTCATTCAACAAGTGTCTATTACAATTGGCAGGGCAAGAAATGTGTTAAGCAAATTAGCACGAAAGCTACTGTGTGCCGTGCGCATCTCTTATATTAATTGTGATCAGCAGCAGTTTGCCATGTGGCATGGGATAGTTGTCACTTAAGAAACACAGGTCTCAAGCCCTGCTGAGTGCTAGTCCCTTCGGCTGCATCCAGTGAGTGGCCATGGAGAAGCTTTTGTTCCAGTGGAAGGAAATTGTTCCTGATTCTGGTCCTCCTTTGCAGGTCCCTCCAATCTGTTTTGGTGGGTTGTCCAAACCTCCAGAACAGCAACAAACTAATCCTTACGAGGAGTGCTTGAAGGAGCTGGGTTGCTTCATTCATGTTTAGCCTGGAAAAGAGGAGATTGAGAAGAGATATGATAGGCCTCTTCAAGTATCCGAAGGACTGTCACATGGGAGATAGAGGAAGCTTGTTTTCTCCTTCTCTGGAGGGTAGGAATTGAACCTATGGCTTCAAGTTACAAGAAAGGAGATTCCGACTAAACATTCAGAAAAGCTTTCTGACAGTGAGAGCTGTTCAGCAGTGGACAGACTCCCACGAGAGGTGGCAGACTGTCCTTCCTTGGAGGTATCTAAGCAGAGGTTGGGCGGCCATCTGTTATGGATGCTTTAGTTGAGCTGGGATTGCAGCGGGTTGGGCTAGATGACCCCAGATCCCTTCCAATGCTAGGATTCTATAATTCTGTAACAAAATGCCCTGTTCCTCTTCCACTACTAGTGGATGCCTCTACTTGAGCTACAGCCCTAGAAGAACCAATTGGAGTCCATCATATAGTTTCCTTGATATTGGCTAATCTCCTGTTATTTAATTCTAATATACCTTACGTTTTCTGTTGTTTTCATAACAACAACTCATTCCCTGACATGTCCAGATCATGAAGTATTTCCCTCCAGTGCTTTTTGCTGATTTTCCTCCATTGATCATGTTCATATGGCGAGGGGAAACAACTTGTGTCAATTAGCAATTGTGATCTGCTGTCTGAAGCATTAACTGATGTACTGTTCATTAGCTGAACAGCCGTATTACCAGTTTATTGTATTCATCCTCATGTGCTTAAAATACCACTGGATTGCATTAATGTCACCCGTCAGCAATCACAGGCAATAATTTATCAGCAATCAATACCCTGAAATGTTGCCCATTGTGACACTTAGGTTTTGGAGACAGATGTGTGGTGCATTTTGACATGAAAAATAGTATTGCGTATTTGTGGAAGTCTTAGCTTGAAAAGGGGACAGAATATGAAACAAACTGCTTCCATTAAGGAGGGGGAAATGGTAATGTTTGCCATCATAAGTAACAACAGTTTATGTCAGTTCAGTGGAGCAGCGAATGAACCAAAACTCCACGAGCCTTCAAAATGGAAAGCATGCTGCAAGTAGGATTTACATAGTTTGAATATTTTATACTTGGAGTACTCATCGCAGTTCAGGCAGGAAATGCTTGCCACTGGTAGGTGTAATGCAATGCACATGTGAAACTTTCAGTTAACACTTAAAAGTTTAAAATCTTTCTGTCCGCTACAAATTCCCAACTTGCCTAAATTTATTTCTCATGCTTGCATAATTACAGGTGTGTGCATACTCATAAGAGCGCAATGTGAGTATTTTGATTACCAAAGAAACTTAACAGAAGAGAACCAGGAAATCAAACTAGGATAGTGCAGAAAAAAAGGAGAGCAACAGGAAGCAAAGGGTTACCTCTCTCTGACCACGGCATATGTAAATCCTAGCCCTTTCGTAGGAAAGTTTTGGTTTTCTAAATAAAGCTACAAACTTGTTAGGATTATTCTGTGTTGAGGCTGCATTTTCAGCAAGTGTTTTGCCTTGGATGAATAGCTGTTTGTTTCGCTTTATTTATTTGATATCGAGTATTTGTCAATGTCATTTCATATCTGCAGAAAATTCATACGTTATATGGAAGTATATGAATGTAGGAGAGAGAGTGCTGAAGGTCACATGACTGTTTCATCCTATTTGGTGGAGCAGCTTGACTTTTTTTCTCTCCCCCCGTTGCATTTGGTGATGGTTGGGAGTGCAGAAGTTGATTGACAGATGCATGCCAGAAACCCCCATTCTCTTTTTCAAAGACTACATATGATGGATTGCGATCTTGCAGCTCAGCAGGACACAGGGACCATGCAAGCTGTAATTGGTCAGGTATGGAGTCAGCCATTTCTCAACTCCCCTTTTATTCCCCCACCCCACAAGACTCTAACCATATGATTCACATAATTCATATTTACAGTACCATCTTTCTGTCTGTAGCTTCAGCGACCAGCAAGTGCAGAGCAGAAAGTAAGGGGGGGATGAGGCAGTGAGGGAAGGCAACAAAAGGCCACATTAATCTGGCCAGGGGTAGAACAGGTTAAAAAATGACACTCTGCTTTTGAGGAATCCAATTTGGAATTTTTAGCCCCAGCTTAATCTATTCTATCTTTGTGTTTGGGGCTCAAATATGTGCAAGCAGGAACAAGTGAAGTGTAAAAAAGTGATTGTAATGTTTACATAGGGAGTTGCGGTTTCTGTTTTCTCTGTTCTTTGTGGATCGACTGTCTTCTTTGACTGTGTAGCATGTGGGTGTTTCTTTTCCTTTCCTTCTAACCCAGATAATGTGCGATATCCAGCCTGGTGAATGTAGGAGCCCTTGCTTCTGCTGCTGCTGCTGCTGCAGAGGGGCAGCTTGCAAATTAAACACACTGCCACAATCTGAAAGGTCCAGGTGGTCTGCTCGTGTTTCCTAATGCAATCCAGCACAACAGCTCTAATAAACAGCTCTGTTTAGTTCTCCCTTCGCTGTATCCAGGGAGGTGAAACTGGTCTGGGGCTGCTGTGATGAAATGCCAGAAGGACATCTCTCAGAGGCCTCACAAGCTGCTTTTTAGAGCTTTTCCGTTTTGCCGTCTTTGTCTTCCAAATGGGTCAGTGTGAGTCCTTCTCTTGACGTTTCATTTGGTTTCGTTATTTTCTGAGAAGTCTGCATAGTCTGTGTGTATCATTATTTTCTGTACATGGTGTTGCGAGCTTGATGTTGACTTACCAGAGGATAAAAAAAGAGAATCATTGTCTTTTCATGTGGCTCCAAATTATAACCTAAAGTAATAAGAGAGACCTGATACAGAGGGGAGAGGAGAGGACAGTTTAATATAGGAGTAGCGGAAGGGAAAGGAAAGGGGCTAGGGGTGTTCTTTACATTTGCCAACAAAATTTTAAGTACTCAACACCTGCTCATTAGCTACTGACCTGTGTGTCAGTGAAAGAGAAAAGACATTTATGAATCCTTAAAAGTTTGTGTTTAATATGTTTCGAAGGCAATGTGATTAATCTGCTAAAAGTGATGCTTCTGTATTTGTGCTTCCTAAATAGAGATATGAAGCTGAAAGCAAATAGGCATCTTTCAGTGTGTGTTTTTAACTTAAGTTACAGTGAAATGTAGAAGTCTCACAGAGCACATGGTTTATTAATATCAGCATCTTCAGTAATGCATTTGAGATGGAAAAGGTCAGATATGCAGTATCATGTTTACCTCAGCTTTGCATTGCTGTAAATATATGTGTGTGAAAATGCACACACATATTTATCGAAACCATTCCCAAACTTAGGTTCAGATGAATAGGTTTGGTGAGCACATTTTGAGTTTAAAAAAGGGTGCACATATTAAAGTAGTATAAAAATATGTGGAAATATTAAATTTTTTAATGCCATCTGCTAAAATGCTCCCAGCAAGGAATATGCACATTCAGTAAGTATTAAAACAGCTGCATCACTGTTGGTTACATATGCAACTTTTACTAAAAAGTGTGAGGGGAAATTTGTCAAACACTGGTGGCGTTTGTAAGGTCATCTTTAATATAACTTTCTCTTTAGCACAATAGCTGTTTTACATGTGTGTGCTTTAAACACTTGTAAATAGCTGAGAAAACATTAGATACTCCAATATTTTTGCTTTAAAGAATAAAAAGTTAACTGAATTACTTTGAAAAAATATGTGTATTTCAGCTATTAAAACAAACACTTTAAAGAAAACAATGACATTTTAAAGCAGGTGTGAAGCCTGGGTGAAATGTAAAACGGCGACTCATCTTATTACTTTGCATGCAACCTAATATGTAGCAAGTGATATACCAGTTCAAACTATTTTTCCATTTATACCTGTGCACAATGCACATGTGTATGCTGTGAACATAGAACACATGCTGTTCAAATGTGCAAAAAAGTATCCTTGTAGCACTTTAGTTTTTCCTTCAAAAAAAGAATAAGTGAATGGAATCAGACTAAATCGTATTCAAAGTCAAATAGCTGAAATCAGTACACTTAAGTTAGTCGTCACGACTAACTAAAGTCCAATGATTTTAATGAACCTATGCTGAATTTGACTGAGCCGGTGATACCACCCCATATGGTGATGAAAGATAAAACAGTAAATAAAGCTAACATTTTATTACTCAGATTATTTCCCCACAGGTCTTATGTAGTGTTTAAAGATATAACAGGCAGCCTCCCCATTTTGTCAGATTAATGAAAATGCTTATTTCATAGGAAAATATAATTACTTGGGCAGTGTCAGCAGTAAACGACAGTTGAGTAATATGGCTCACCTTCTAAGATATGTCCCACAATTAAATAGGCACGTGTTTAACTACTAAAAATCAGCAGGAAAACTGGCACATTTCATATCTATTTTTACAACCTGCTTCTTTCACATACTGAAAATCTGTGCAGAAAAAAAGTTCATTCAGAAAATTTGCACATGCTACTGTGATTATGAAACTTTTCTTTAAAAAATAGCGTTATCTTTAAAGCTGTGCATTACTGATCAATATTTCCGGGAACACAATAATTAGGTTACTATTTAATGAACAGCCATTTGAACAACTACCACGTTGCAAGGTGTGAACAGACACAAGTTAGGACTGTCAAAACTCCATAAAAATAAAATTGCCTGTAGAAGTGTAACATAAACCCTAAATAGTTGTATTGTTTGAAACAGAAACTCGAACAAGTGGCAGGCCTAATGTTAAAAGGATAATCAACTCTGACTGCTCCCTCAGTTAATTACAGGCATTTCCTGATCTTTTCATCCTGATACTTAGCTGCCTCTAACCATCGCTTTCCAAATTGGGTCCCACTGGTAAGTGCCAATAGGTAATCATGACAGCTACAATGTGAACGACAGCTTCTAGCAACAGGGCAAACTGGAGGGGAGGTGCAAAATTGCAAGTGCAACTTCCCTCTGGATTTTTTTCCTCTCCCCCCCCCCCCAAGCAAGCAATTAAGCAGCCAAGTACTCTGAAGAACAACCTCCTTGCCCGGCATGTCAAGATTTAGAAGCTCATTGCTCATTGTGATTTTGATTCATATCCAGAGTGTTTGGAATCAAACTCTGATCCTTGACAGATGCAGCAACCTTGCAAACATCCTCTGCCTCAAAGTACCCGCTATCTCCTTGTTGTTTCTTTTTTAAAACAAAAACCTTTTCAGAAAGGATGAGATTTTCCTCCTGTACCTTTCTCTGTCTTATTGTTGCCCAGTGCGTCATCTAATTACTTTAACCATTATGCTGTCTTTTTGTTTTGCTCAGTCCCAGTCTTGGCTCTAACTTCTTCCCCCTCCCCCTCCATCTTCCCCCAAGACCTGAGTTTGTGAGTGACAGGTTAGTTCATCAGTATTACAGCCCTCCTGTTTTTGTCTCATCTCATGCAGACAGGTCACTGTGTCCAATCACCCTTCTGGCTCTGCGCTCCCTCGGGAAACCAAAGCTAGCCTACCATCTTGATCCTCAGGCCTCAGGGCCCCAAGTCGAGCTGCACATTTCTACGTTTGCCGGGTTTCGCAAACACAATAGAACAGAAGAGATTAAATGAGCTGGTGAAAGAAAAGGGTGACATTAATTAGGTAGAGTGATCCCTATCAAGCAAGCAACAGCTTGTAAATATTCTCATTTTGTGTAGTTATTTACATAACTACATATACATTTTCAAAGAAACCATTTATGGCATCTATCAGTGGCATCCTTTTGGTTTATATCAGCTTTCTTTTCTAATCTCAAATGCCTCTTTTACAATAGTTCAGCATTCTACCCAAAAGAGTAACACTAACGAAATTTATAGCAGAATACTAACCAGATGATAACACTAACCAAATTTGTAGCAGCATGTTGCTATAATTGGAGGTTGATATTGCCATAAGTAGTTCTATATTGATATACAATAGGTGTTTTATGGTAAGATCCTCACTTATCTGCGACTTAAAGTAACTTTGAAGAAAAGATATATACTGAGAAGAAACTGGTAATTAATAACAGATTGCATTTCCTATAAATATATGGTGTTTAGCTTATATTGTTCACACCAAGCAGAATAAAGAGTCACAGGCCCCAATACAGACTGTGCCAATGCCCTGAGAGAGCCAATATCATTATGTTTGGTTTTGAAGGGAAAGACCTATAGTTTTGGCTTTTAGCATCAAAGCACAAAGATGATAGAAAAAGCAGTATCTCGAGGAATACAACTCTTAAAGCTAAAAGAGCTCTCTCAGAGACCAAACCTAGCATTTCTAATACTCCCCCTCCTCCCAAAAAAAGTTTATTAAAATTTGCACTCTTATTTTAATCCAATTTAACACAGTGGTGAGAAGTATTGTACGGCACAGTTCACTTATTCTCTCAATGTAAGCCATTATTACGCTCCATTTTGCACATAGGCCTATAAAATCATGGTTGAGATGGAGTTCCACAGGCCGGCATGTTGATATCCATGTTCCTTGTATATAGTGCAAGTAATGCACTGGGAAAACCAAGGGCATACGAAGTGGGGGGAGGAGGGGGTGGTGTGGTGTGACAAGATGGCCCCTGTCTCCCCCCAGCTGTAGAGCGGCTGAGGGCGCACACAGTCCGTATGGGCGCTGCTCGCACGGCAACTGTATGGGCTGCTGCGCATGCGCACTCCATACAAGATGCTGCGCATGCACACTCCCTACAGGCTGCCCCACCCCGGGTGCCAGAGAGGGTTCCTCCACCACTGGGGAAAACATGTGCAGAGTATGAAAGAATCCCGAGACCCTTCTGCTCTTTTTTTTGAAAGATAGAAGGATTGCAGGAATTAGATACATAATCACCTCATTTCCTGGTCATTGCAAGTTTTGGGGCCAGGTGAAATTTGGGGGAGGCTTATAAAAGGTCTCACCCCAGATCACCCAGGAATATCAAGCAGAAACAACCCACTCCCCTGCCATTTACAATATAAACTTACCCCCACCCCCAGCCCAGCAGCAGCTGGTCACTTTTGCAGGAGACTCAGTTACCATGAAAGCAAATAAAGAAATACTGTTTTTTAAAAAAAGGCAAAGGGGCAGGGAGGCTTCACACAAAACCCCCCAGGGTTTAGGCTTCCGTCCGCTAACATTGCCGCTGTGGCCAAGACTCCTGCCTGAAACAGCCTTTTCACCCTGCCTGATGAAAAGGCTAGTCCTGAACCTCACTGAGGTTCTGTGATAAACCCTGGTTGTTAACATGGGTAGGCAAACTAAGGCCCGGGGGCCGGATCTGGCCCAACTGCCTTCTAAATCTGGCCCAAGGATGGTCCGGGAATCAGCGTGTTTTTACATGAGTAGAAGGTGTGCTTTTATTTAAAATGCATCTCTGGGTTATTTGTGGGGCGTAGGAATTTGTTCATTTTCTCTCTCTTCAAAATATAGTCTGGCCCCCCACAAAGTCTGAGGGACAGTGGAGCGGCCCCCTGCTGAAAAAGTTTGCTGACCCCTGACATAGAATCATAGAATTGTAGAGTCCCCCCCCCCCCCTTGTGGAAGTCAGCTCTGCTGTGGAAGAGCTTTCACTGTCTATGGGTGTGGCTGGGGGGGGCAAGGAGCGGCAGCTCCCCCCCAAAAAAAATTCAATAAAAATACATAGAAAACTGAGGTTCTAGCCCCCCAACAAAAGGCTTGCCACCCCTAACAAAAATACTGACTAAGCCCATGTCACTGTCAGAAAGTTATTCCTGCTGTTTGGTCGGAATCTCCCTTCTTGTAACTTGAATTCATTGAATCCAAAGTTAGTGGGACATATTGAATACAGGTTTTGAGTGCAGGAAATACCAGTGTAAGAAGCATCATGTCTAAAAACCTCTTTTAAAATTTATGAATACCTTTGTACTTTGAAAATGAAGCATCTCTAGAGGAACATACTATTTTATATTATTAAGCACAGCACCCACTCGCTCCAAAATTATTATTGTAAGAAGATGCAGGAATGTTGCAGCGATATTTTGCAATATAAATATTTGCAGTAGAATATATATTTTTTATCTAGTTAATTTATTCCATGCAATTCTTTGGACCTTGTCCTAGATTCCAGCTAAAGTATGTATTTCACTGTGGGCCTTTTTGTTTTACAGGAGGATGTATTTCCTTCCTTAAACCTAATTTGCTTTCTTATGTAAATAGTTTTACTCTCATTACAACAACTGATAGTAGCCCTCTGCAAACGTGCTTCTCACTAATTGGTCTTAGGAACACTTGTTTATTTTTATTCTGCCTGGCTTTTAATTTTGCATTCAGCATAACTGGTGATAATTGAAGCCAATTATGAGGTCAGACTGTTTTTTAAAGCACAGTTTTCAAACGTTATAATCATTTTAACTCTTTTTTTAAAAAAAAATATTTATTGAGATTTTACAAAAACATAAGTTTAGAAAATACAAAGAGAAACATAGTAAAAGAAAAAGATAAAAAAAAAAAACATACAAAAATTCATAAAAATAAAAAATAAAAATAAAAATACAAGATACAAAAAAAACAGATCGATAAAAAAGAATTAAAAACAAAACCATTTTTTATAACTTTAAATTCGTTAGCTTGTTTCCTTGACCTCCTCACACCTCCCCTTTTTGTATTCCCATTTAAGTAATCAAATCAGCAAATCCTTACCCTCTTTCGTTTATCTTAACTCTATATCTTAACATATTATAACTCTATATTTTCATCCATTGATCAATTCGTTTTTGCATATTCTTATTAACTTTGTTGCTAATGCCACTTATTTTCAATCCAACATCATTTTTAACATTCATTAATTTTACAGTGTTTCTGAAGATAGTCTTTAAATTTCTTCCAGTCTTCTTCCACCAACTCTTCTCCCAGGTCTCGGATTCTGCCAGTCATTTCCGCTAATTCCATATAGTCGATCACCTTCATCTGCCACTCTTCCAGGGTGGGTAAATCTTGTGTCTTCCAATACTTTGCAATGAGTATTCTTGCTGCTGTTGTTGCATACATAAAGAAAGTTCTATCCTTCTTTGGCACCAATTGGCCGACTATGCCCAGGAGAAAGGCCTCTGGTTTCTTCAGGAAGGTATATTTAAATACCTTTTTCATTTCATTATAGATCATCTCCCAGAAAGCCTTAATCTTTGGGCACGTCCACCAAAGGTGAAAGAATGTACCTTCATTTTCTTTACATTTCCAGCATTTGTTATCGGGCAAATGATATATTTTTGCAAGCTTGACTGGTGTCATGTACCACCTGTATATCATTTTCATAATATTCTCTCTTAAGGCATTACATGCTGTAAATTTCATACCGGTGGTCCACAACTGTTCCCAGTCCGCAAACATAATGTTATGACCAATATCTTGTGCCCATTTAATCATAGCAGATTTAACCGTTTCATCCTGCGTATTCCATTTCAACAGCAAGTTATACATTATTGAAAGTATCTTAGTTTTGGGATCTAACAATTCTGTTTCTGATTTTGATTTTTCCACCTGGAAGCCAATTTTTTTGTCCAAATTATAGGCCTCTCTTATTTGATAATAATGAAGCCAGTCTCGCACTTTACCTTTTAATTTCTCAAAACTCTGCAATTTCAGTTTATCTCCTTCTTGTTCCAAAGTTTCCCAATATTTCGGCCATTTGGCCTTCATATTGAGATTTTTCTGAGCCTTCGCTTCCATTGGTGACAACCACCTTGGGGTTTTATTTTCCAATAAGTCTTTGTATCTTATCCAGACATTGAACAATGCTTTCCTGACAATATGGTTTTTAAATGCTTTATGTGCTTTAACCTTGTCGTACCACAAATATGCATGCCACCCAAAAACATTGTTAAAACCTTCTAAGTCCAAAATGTCCGTGTTCTCAAGAAGCAGCCAGTCTTTCAACCAGCAGAATGCTGCTGATTCATAGTAAAGTTTAAGGTCTGGCAGGGCAAATCCGCCTCTTTCCTTTGCATCAGTTAGTATTTTAAATTTTATTCTGGGCTTCTTGCCCTGCCAGACAAATCTAGAAATATCTCTCTGCCACTTCTTGAAACAGTCCATCCTGTCCAAAATTTGCAGTGATTGAAATAAAAATAACATTTTTGGCAATACATTCATCTTTATAGCTGCAATTCGACCCAACAGGAAAGCTTCAAATTTGACCATATTTCTAAGTCTTTTTTCACTTCTGTCCAACATTTCTCATAGTTATCTTTAAATAAGTTTAAGTTCTTAGAAGTCATATTAACCCCCAAATATTTTACTTTCTTAGCTAATGTTAAACCAGTCTCCTTCTGAAACCTCTCTTTCTCAATCGGTGTTAAATTTTTCACAAGTACTTTAGTTTTTGACTTGTTCAATTTAAATCCTGCCACATGACCAAATTCTTGAATCAGTTCTAATACTCTTTTCGTACTAGATTCTGGCTCCTGTAACGTCAAAACTAGGTCATCTGCAAAAGCTTTCAATTTGTATTGTTTGGCTCCGACCTGAATACCCTGAATCAGACGGTCCCTTCTAATCATATTTAACAGAACCTCCAGGACCGAAATAAAGAGCAATGGGGAAATTGGGCGGCCTTGTCGTGTCCCTTTCTCTATCTTAAATTCCTCTGTCATCACATTATTAACTATTAGCTTAGCCTTTTGTTCTGAATAAATTGCACTTATACCATTTTCAAACCCTTGAACCACCCCCATCCCCCGAAGATTATTCTTCATGAAATTCCAAGAAATATTGTCAAAGGCTTTCTCCGCATCTATAAAAATTAAAACTGCTTTAGTATTAATGCTCACTTGCAACTTCTCCAATATGTTAATTATGTTCCTCGTATTGTCAGACAAGTGTCTACCTGGAAGAAAGCCACCTTGGTCCTTATGTATCTCTTCCACTAATACTTTTTTTAATCTATTAGCCAAAATATCAGCAAAAATTTTGTAATCCACATTAAGCAGGGATATGGGGCGGTAGTTCTTAAGTTGTGTCTTCTCAGACTCCATTTTCGGTATAAGTGTAATGTAGGCTTCCTTCCACGACTCTGGCGCTTTTTCCCCCTCCAAAATTTCATTACAGACCTCCTTCAGTGGCTGAATTAACCCATCTTTCAAAGATCTATAATATTTTGAGGTTAAGCCATTCGGTTCAGGAGATTTACCCAACTGCATATTCTGAATGGCACATTCAATCTCCTGTTCTGTGATTTTGTAATTCAGCATTATCTTATTTTCTTGAGAGATTTTTTGTAATCCATTTGTTTTTAAAAATTGGTCTATATCAAACTCTTTCTGTGGCCCTTGTGTATATAACTCTTTAAAATACCTCTGGAAGCATTTTCTAATTTCCACTGGATTCTGAATGTTCTTTCCTTCCACTTCCAAATTAGTGATAGTATTAATCTTTTGTCTTTGTTTCATTTGCCAAGCTAGCAATTTTCCACATTTATTAGCCGATTCAAATGTCTTTTGTCTCATTTGTTTGATTTTCCATTCAATTTCCTGGTTCATCATCTTCATATATTGCACTTGGTATAACTTTATATCTCTCAGAATCTCTTGTGACTTTGGTTTCGCTCTTAGTTTCTTCTCACCCTCCTTTATTTTTTCCAGACTTTTATCTTTTCTTCCATTTTGGGCTCTCTTCTTTATTGTATTCTGTTGAATCAGAAACCCCCTCATAACTGCTTTACTTGCGTCCCAGATTATTCTTTTTTCAGTAGTAGTGTTCAAATTTATCTCAAAATAGTCTCTCAAGGTTTTTTGGGCCTTCTTGATAACCTCTTGATCTCTAAATAAGGTGTCATTCATCCTCCATCTGAAGGAACCGCTTGGTGTTAGCTTCATCTCCATTTTCATAGCATTATGGTCGGAGCATGTTTTTGGGCAAATTTCCACTTTTCGAGTCTTAGGTGCCAGTCCTCTAGTTATCCATATTTGGTCAATTCTTGTCCATGTCATTTTGGCTTCAGAGAAGAATGTTCCCTCTCTTCCTAGGGGGTTCTTAATTCTCCAAATGTCAATCAAGTCCATATTGTCAGTCAGTTCAAAAAAGGTTTTTGGTAGTCTGCCATCTTTAGTTACAATCTGTCTCTGCAACTTGTCCATATTTGTAGATACCACTCCATTCATATCTCCCATCATAATGATGTTGTGATCCATATAATCTAACAATGTCTCGTGCAATTTCTTAAAAAATTCAGATTTCCCCTCATTTGGTGCATAAACTCCTATTATTAAAATTTTTTCTCCTTGTGATTGAATTTCGATTGCCACAAATCTTCCTTGATCATCTTTAAAAACAAATTTCAGTGACAGGCTCTCTTTGGCGTAAATTACAACTCCTCTCTTTTTAACCTTATCCGATGAAATAAACTCTTGTCCCAATCTTTTATTAATCAATACTTTCCTGTGTAGCCTTATCACATGTGTTTCCTGTAAACAAATTAAGTCCAATTGTTCCTTTTCCAATAAATGAAAAACTTCCCTCCTCTTCTCCGGGGAGTTAAGTCCATGAATGTTCCAACTTAGTAATTGCAGAGACATGGTGTATTTATTCTACTTTCCTCCGACTGCTCCCAGTAATTCCTCTTGTTCCGACGGTGGTATCACTTTTTCTAATTTGTCCAGTCCCAAAGATGGTGATACTATGTCTAGTACTCCTGGTTTTAAAGCTCTTAGCCCTTCTAGAGCTTCTTTTTGCAGGTCTTCTTCGTAATCTCTCATGAATTTTTCCTTGTCTTCCACTGATCTTATTTTGAACTTTTTCCCTTTAAAGGTAAAGGATAGGCCTTGAGGGAATTCCCACCTGAAAGCAATTCTGTTGCTTCTCAGCAAGGCCACCAAATCTCCGTAGTTAGTTCTAAGATCCAATAAGTATTTCGGAATATCCTTGAATATCTCCACTCTTGAATCGTTTATTTCCAAGGTCTTCTGGAAGTGCAGGCTCAATATTTTATCTCTCTCTTCTTTCGTTCGGAGGGTAACCAAACAGTCTCTCGCTCTGTTCTTTCTCCCTCCTCTTCCAAGTCTAAAAGCACTTACTATCTTGAAGTCTTGCTTAGCATCCAAATTCCAAAATTCTGCAAATTCCTTCGTAAGAAAGTCACTCAAACTGTCTTTTTCCAATTCAGGGACCGCCCTGATTCTCAGATTAATCTGTTTTTCCTTAAGTTCAATCATAGACAGAAGCGACCGGTGGTCCTTAAGCTCTTTGCATATAGGTGGAATCTTTTCCTCTACCACCAGCACTTTTTCCTTTGCTTCCTCAACTGCCTTTTGGTTTGAAGCGGATTCTTGCAACAGTCTTTCAATAGCTTCTGTATTTGAGTTCACCTTCTGCCCCAAATTGTTAATGCTAGTAGTATTTTGGTCAATTTTAGTAGTCGCTTCAGTGACTTGGTTACTTAATTTTTCCAAACTTTCAAAAATTTTATTTAATACTGAAGTGAATCCCTCTTCAGTAGCCATTCCTTTAGGCCCAACTTCTGCAGGATCTTTCCCTTGTACAGAGTCTTTTCCTTGTGATGCAGAAGGGGCAGATACAGATGCAGATACGGATGCTCTACGCTGCTGCGTTACACTAGTCTGCTGCTGTCTAACCTTTCCCGATCTTGTTGTCTTTTCCTGAAGCAAGTCTGCCATGCCACTTTATCTAGGAATCTGGAAGTCAAGGTCAATCCCACGGTCAAAACTTGTTTTGCTATGAAAGTTTCCCAGGCCAGTCGAGAGTGGAAAATCCCCTGGCTAGTTGCAACAATTTTAAAGTTCCTCTACGGGGACACAGTAGTGATCAATAGTGTTACAATAAGGTCTCTCTTCCGATTTTCCAAAGTCCCCCTTTTACAAAACAGAAAAGCAACAGTTCCAAATTCAAAGTAACCCTCAGAGTAAAAGTGTCTCACTTGCAGAGTTAACTGTCACAAAGTAACATTGTCCATAAATAGTGCGATTCTCAGTACAGCAATTTTATTAGTCTGGCAGTCCGTTCCCAAGGATTAAGTGGTGGTCTTTTACCCCTTTTTCCTCCACTTTTCTTGCAGGCAACATATATTTTCTCCTCTTCCCTCCCCTCTCCTGCAATTCAAGGAGGGAAATCTTTTGATTTGATGTTAGGATTTAAGTCCTTTTAAAACCCCACTCTCCAGCATTAGCTTAATCAGTCTTTGCTTTGATCTATATACAGAAAGGAAGGCGGACTTCCTGTTTGCGCCTTCCCGTTTCAGTGCCAAATTAATCCTCTTTTTCTTGAATCCCCGGGTCTTTGAACTTGACCTACTCACGGGTAGTTGTTTGTTAGCCAAATTGTCCCAGGAAAAAGGTCAGTGCTCTCTGGCAACGGCTGTGCGGCTTCGCTCCACGGAAGAAGCAGTTGGCTCTCAGCACCGCGCCTGTCTCCCCATTTCGCTCCGGGACCCCTTACGGGGTTCCTTCGCAGTTAGGGGGGGCGCTAAAGGTGCCCGCTGAGTCCCACGAACACAGGCTTCTCCCGCCTGTAGTTTCCTAAAGGGTCCCCGCGTCGCCGTCGCAGTTAGACCCGATTTCCGTGGAGTAATCCCCTCACAGCTGGAGGGAATCCGCCATTACCGATGGCGCCGCCTCCGGAAGTCCGTCTATAATCATTTTAACTCTTAGAGGAAAAAACATACAATGCTTGTTATATGACCTTTAAATTGTGGGCCATGCTGCAGTCTTTCAGTAGTGCAGATGTTTATCTTCCGGCAACACATTTACATTCAAGTGCCTTTTCTGTGGTTCTTCGATTCTCTCATGATAAGCTAAATACCAGCCAGGGCTACTATTCCTGTGTACTAGACATGGAAGAGACATGGTTGAGCTTCTTATCTTATAATGATCTGTAGCTGTAACAAGACTTTTAAAAAAAAACTTTTTGATTTGCTGAATATCAAATGGATGAAAATAAAAATTCCCACTACAGAAGACAAAAGGTCATGATCATTTTTCTGCAGAAAAAAAATATGAGTGTGTGGTTTAAAACACACAGAGATGCTTGTCTTGATATTTTAGGAAATGTGATTTTTTAAATTCCCTCTGGTTTGCCACAAAATTCGTGCCATGAAATTCATAGCTATTAAGCATGACGGGAAGCAGAAAGGGGCTCATGTCCTGTTGCCCCCTCCCTACTATCATGAGTTGATTTGGTCATCTGCAAGGACCCTGTGAGCATATAATTTGTATGTGCATAGCCCCTCTCCATGAGAGCTGTACTGTACAGGGGAGGAATTGCATGCATGTTCTGTGCAGACCCAACAGATGCAATCCTATAGCATCTCCACATTTGAATATCTACGGATTTCATTTCTGGGTTGTAATGTGAAATGAAGTATTCGGTCAAACGGTTCTGGTATTCACATGCTGCAGAATAAGTTGGGAATGAGGTAGCAGAGTGAATGAATGAATGAAACTTTATTTGCATCAGCCGTCGCAACAAAAAGCATTGCGATATACACAGAACAAAATAAAAGTCGGTTATATAAAACACAGTTTAGGGTAGCAGAGTGTTGAGGTAGCAGAGTGCATAGCTGTCAACTTACAGATTTGAAAATAAGGGACCAGCAGCTTTGAAAATAAGGGACCAGCAGCCAAAATAAGGGACCTGCAGCCTCACCTGTTCCAGGCACTCCAGTCTTCCTGTCCTCCTGCAGTCTGGTCAAACTCATGCTGGGTAGCTTCGAGAACACTGTCCAACCAACTTTGTAACCAGAGGTTCAACTGAATAGCGCTGCAACCCCAGAGATGAGCGCTGCAACCCCAGAGTCGTCCACGACTGGATCTGGTCAGGGGTCCCTTTACCTTTACTTTATTCAATCTGTAGTGGCAGTTGATAGGACCTCAAATTGAGAATAGCTGTGATGAGATGGACCATTCCATTTCTGATTTGGCAACCACCAGAATCTTTTTTTAAAGCATTTGTTGTGGCGTACTGCATGGATCCATAACAGTACATTCAAATGGCTATCTCACCACAGATATTTTCAGCCTGGGTGACGAAAAACATAGCAGATTAAAAAGTCTATAAAGTGTTTGTGTGCATGAGCCCCCACCGAGAACATTTTTGTATGAATGAACGTGAGACACTCTTACCTGCATTGCAATCAGTTAATTGATGCATATGTTTTGGAATGCATTTAAATATAGCTGGAAAACAATAAAAGGCTAAAGGTCTTCCACATTATTTTTAAGGGATCTTACGGTTGCGGCTAAATGACCTATAGCTTCAGGCATTTTAAAAATAGCTGGTTGGAAACCTAGGTGATAGAACTATTTCTTCAAAAATGACAGATTAGCTATTGATATTTGCCAGAGAGTCTCTTTCGACTGGAACTCTTGCTCCGTAGGAGAGTTTTATCTAACTGTTGTATCAAAAGATCAAGAGAATGTTCTCAAGGGGGAGGAAAAGGAAGAAAGCCAATACTAAAGATTTTTTCTTGAATCAGATGTATAAATTAACAAGTATTCTACATAATAAAAAATTAGTTACAAGGAACACAGCTATTTATTAAGATTGTGTCATGTTTTTCATACATTCAGTATCATTCCTAATATTTGCCATTGATATTTGGCATTAAGTATGCCAAAACCGAATGCAGGTTCTTAATGATTATTCTGTCCATAGTTCTTATTACTTTAAACTGATTTTTTATTTTCATATCTTTAAACGTTTATATTTAGAGTACTACATCTCTAATTGTATTAATTCTTTGTTAATACAAACTGCCCCCAATTAAGTTTGTAAGATCCACGTATGCTGATATATTTCCCGTATCAATAGTGCCATTAAAAGTGTTGATTGTTTCCATAACCACAAACTACACAGCATTTCTCAACACTGAAAACACTTACTTAAATTTACAAGTAATGGGACATATTTATGAAAGGAGTGATGCTGCTACTATCCCATCAGTTCACACATTAGACTTTGCCAACCTGGAGCCCTCCAGGTGGTTTAAACTGCCATCAGCCCCAGTGCTGATGGGTTGGCACCCGCGTGGCAAAGGCTGCCATGCATTATTTGTGCTTGGGGTTTGTTCACTAGACCATTCCTTGGGTTTGTTAATCTTGAATTCAGAATCAGAATATGTAATCTTGAAGCCAGATTTGATGAGATGCTGGTAGGATGGCAAGCTGAAAAAAGTCAACAGTGAAAAATGTGCTTGGGTGTAATTTTCATTTGCTGGATTCAGGATAGCAGATTTCAGTAACACCCCCACCCCCATGCAGACATTTCACTGTGAGCAGTGAAAGTGTCAGCAGATTTTTATATCCAAACTTCAGTGCGTGAATTGGTGAAAAGAAGCCTTGGAAATATTTGTGATAATAAAAGCAAGTTCCAAATGTCTGTGTTTTACTGAGCTTCATAGCACATTGCCTGGAACAAATGAAACCCAAAAGAGGAGGTTCATGTCACCCAAGCACAATGCCATGGCTAAATTGGATGAGAAATCTTTTAGAAGCTCAGACAGCAAGAAAATGAAAAACCTTCATGTCCCTCAGATGTTTCTTTTGCTTTTGTGATTGTCCTCTTTGACACTGTGAGAATCTGACTACTTAACCTTTTTTCTCCTCCCTCAAGAGCCTATGCATCATCATAACCTGTTTTCCAACAGACGTGAATCCCTCTGGAGATGCTCAGCATTGCTCCATGCAACCGGCGGGTGGGCGAGGGAGGGGGAATCTTCAGAATATTTGAGCATGAACAGCTTATCTCGGAAATGGACACACACATTATTTTTTATCTGTTGTTTGAATTCATTCCTAAATGCCAGGTGAAATAGTTTTCCTGGAAAGAATTAGCCATCTCCAATACTCTGCTTAGCCCTGCAAATTCTCTAGCACAGAGGTGAAAAACCTGTAGTTTCCAGATTTTAGACAGGCTTCCTCAACCTGCCCTATTCTTCCATCCCATGAATTCCTTCCTTCCTTCCTTCCTTCCTTCCTTCCTTCCTTCCTTCCTTCCTTCCTTCTTATTCCTAGCTTCTAAAAGCATTTTCTCTCTTTTTCTTTGTAGCTTCAGAACAACTGGGAAGAGCAGTATTTTATTTTAATATGTGTGTGTATAGCACATTAAAGTCACATAAAAGTGCTTTCACTTGGGTTCTGGAACAGTAGCTTTATTGGTCTGTTTTTGTATTACTCCCCCACCCCCAAACCAAAATTCTCCATATATTTGAGAGTTACTTTCATCAATCTAGTAGGTCTTACTTCTAGGTTAAAATGGGAAAGTCTAATCTGATGCAGCCATGATGGAAGTTGAAACAGAACGGTCTGTATTCCAGGTTAGTTGACTCAGAACACTTTTGTCTCTGGTGTCGGCTCTGCAGCCCCAAACAAAATACCCCTAAGGGGACGCAACTCTAGACAGGAAAAATGTTGCCCACCTCTGCTTTCGCAAGTACAGTTCAGTGGGCAACATCATCATAATTGCTGGTTTCGTTTCATTCTTTGAGCACATGGAGCTAATGAGCCGCACTGGAAATGGCAATGTGTTTGAAAACAGAGCTGCTCCAGTCGTGTAAAAAGGTTAAAGGTGATCTAATTTTAAAAAGCAAAGGGGGCATTTGGGTGAGGGGAGCTGAACCTCCCACCCTGCTGTAATTCACCCCCCTGCAACAACTCCTTTGCAACCACTTTTATCTCACCCAGAGTCGCATCCAGTCTCATATGAGGAACAACCTCTGGGGACACTTACGGAACTGCAAGCATAGCATGTAGTTTGCTATTTAGAGAGCATGGCAAATATTTTGTGGGAGAATTGTTGGCTTCTTAACTTTTCTCCCTTGCACTGTTTCCCCACCAAAATGCCTCCCCCAGCTGAGTTTTCTTCTGCTGAATCTTTTCCCCAGCAGGAATAAAAATGGCCGAGGAGTTTTTTAGATGGAAAATGTGATGAGGAGGAAGGGTTTCTAAGTCCCTCTCTCCCCATGTTCCATTTCAAATCACAGTCTCAATTACTGCACTACGTAAAAAACAAAACAATCCCAAACAGGACCCCCTCCCCACTACAGAATCATGGAGGTACATGTGCCATGCAGTTCTTATCTGAGTGTCTTCTGTGTCCTAGCAGGGAGGTGATCTTAATCTTTTCTGGTGGCTAATGCGCTCAGGGCAAATGTGTTTGTGGTTAGTGGGCTGGGATAGGATGGGAAGATACATTTCAAAATGAATCAACTGGAATAAAACCTAACACAAATGTTGATTGGCTTTCACTTGTAGTACTGAGTTTTTGTATGCCAAGAGTTTCAGAATATTAGGCTCAAAGAATACTTTAATTCTCCTAAAGATACATTTATTTAGCCTTAACTTTAGTTTTCTTCCAGACCTTTGTGCTTCAAGGCTGTTAAAAGTCTTCCGTGCAGTACAGTTGATGTACTCCTGCACAAACATGCCAGATTTGGTTATAAGCGGAGACTTGATTGCTAAGAAGCAAAAAAGAGGACAGTTTGGCCATATTTTCCCAGTGCATGGGCAATCCTCCAGTGGACAGGGTTCTTTTGTTTCCGTTGCTTTTTGCTCCCCCATTTTTTATTGTTTACTGCCAGTATTTGCTTTGCTTCCTCTTAACAATCTATATCATCGTCATCATCACCATCATTTTTTTTAAAAAAAGTAATTCTCTGACTCATTCTTTGGAAATTGCTCATGTGAACAAATCGTTTTACTAGATAAGATTATGGGAAATGCATAAAAATTTAACAGTTTTATTAATCTTTCCTTTCAGATCAATCAGGAACTTGACTTTGATCAAACTAGCACTTTTTCAAAACTGAATATAACATTTTATTTCTTTGGTAAAAGTTTCAAGTTGCTGCAGAGACATCTGAATGCTGCATTATTACTTTCTACTAGTTCTTAAGAGATATAATTGCTGCTTTCAGCACTAACCCTCTTTTTATTTTATATACTGCACGTCAATTTTCAGTTCCTGGGGGGTAATTGTCTGAGCAGCTTACTTAACTGTCTCTAACATTATTTCCAATTGCTGTAATAATCTCTCTAATTTTGTTGAAATTTTGTAAAAATGCACCTTGAACCTGTAGGGTGGGAGAGAACCCACCACTTTGTCAAATTCTTTTTTATTATTATTACTCAAAAGTCTGTTAATCTGTGCCAAGCAATAAATTTGGCAGAGGGCTATATAGAAAGTTGAGTGATTTCCACTCCAGAGTTCCAAAGCACGATCAAACAGAACAACTGATGGACAAATCACACTGGGGTATTTCTCTTGATAGCTATATGGAGTCTCATAATGGCTGTTTTCTGCTTGCACAGATTGGGTTATGCAAAACACTGGTTATGCAAAAAAATATGACATCTAGTTTGGTCATAGAAAGGCTTTGCCTTGTACAGATGTAGGAATCTCTGCTTCCAGTAATAGCTTGGAGTATAGTAATTCAAATACTTAAAAAATACTTTGTGACCTGACTCAAGACCAAAATAAAAATGGTTGCCAACCATTAGGCAAGGGAAGTTTTCACCAAAACCATCAACTACCTTCTATTTCCTGGCAAGAGCTAAAACCGTTGCCATTTGTTCCTAACTCCCTGTGCCATCTTCATAGCCACTAACTTGGAAACCAAGGCTGAATCTATGTGATCACAGCTTACTGGGAAAACTCACGAACTGGGAAAACTCACCAACAAGTGAGAAACCACTCTCATTCTGTGGCTGATTATAGTGTGAATGAGATCTCACAGTGAAAAACAGACACACCTAAATCGTGTCCTCATCACCGTGTTGCGGTGAGATCACCAAGATTGACCTCACCGTTTGTGTGGATGGGATCATTTGGATAGCCACAACAACCCAATTGGGTCCCTCGGTTGCTGGGGTAATTCTGGCCAATATGGTTGAGAGAATTTGCAGCGTGGGGACCTACTTATACCACTGCACGTTGCATCGAGCTTCCTCTTAGCGCCTCGTGCACCAGATGACCCACCCACCCTCCCTATATTTAGGGTCTTGCTATGACCTTGCTATGCCATGGTAGGTCGTCTACTTTGGGGCCAGGAGCCCGGTAGGAATTTTCCCATTTGGCTGATTGGCTGGTGCCACTTGGGTTTTGCCTGCCGCGTAGCAAATTGTCACAACTTTGTAAGGTTTGGCGGTTAGGCATTGGTTCAAGGTGTAGTAGAGGGGAGGTTGTCACACCTGCCCCTTCCAATGTGTGATAGAGTATCCTGTTAAAGGAATCCAGGGGCTCACCATGCTTTTGTCCGATACCCTTCCAGGGGTTAGGGCCACACCAGAGCACCTTGGAGCATATTGGGGTGAGGTTGCGTCTGTGGTAGGACCAACATTCCCCCAGTATGTTTACCCTTACTGACTTCTGCCGCTGTCCAGTTGTCAGTTCTGCGCTGCTGGAGTTCTAGGTGCACCTAGTTGAACCAAGGCCTAAGCAAACCACTCACATTCTGTAATCAATAAAGTTGTGGCCAAAATTATGCCAATAACCTTAAACTAATATTGGGGTCAACTGTGTCTTTCTTTGGGAGGTCTTGGTGGTCTTCACATGCAAGAATGAAAAAGTACCTTTAATCTAATCAAAGGGGTGTGTGTGGCTATATCTCCAGTTCGCCGTGGTGTGGAAGGTTGTGGAGTGCATTCATAATAACAAATCGCCACAGAAGAAAGGAATTTTATTTAATTCTATGATGCTCAGCAGGTATCATAATGAATATGCAACCAGGGATTCTGGCTTCCGTAACCTTCTTAGCATAATAAGCATGGTGTGTATTGAACCATAGCTTTTGTTGTAATCTTTAGGACTCTTCGCTTCACATCTTTCTCAATGAAATATTTGACTGACATGGACAATTGCTGTTTCCATCACGACACCTGACCTGCACAATTTCTTTCCAAGAGAAGCTCTTACCTTTCATAATGGTATTTCTGTTTTGGACTAGCATTTTGGCTATAAAGTAGTTTTAATATATTAATTTGCTATGTTAATTTATTATTGGATATTTTATTATGTATAATTGTGGTTTTACTGGGACCTTGTTTTTCATATTTTAAAATGATACATCCATAAAATTTATATGCCACTTGAACATAAAAAACCCCCAAAGTGGTTTACAAAAAAAGATAAGACCATAAAATTATCACTAAAAAAATTACATTGATAATTTAAAACATACAAAAGTTAAAAGCACAATAGAATAGTCTAAAACAAATTAAAACTTTCTGTGCCTTCAGTAAAGATATTTGGAAAGCTGCCTAATAAATTTAAAAAAGAAATACCCATATAGAAATATGTTTGAAAGGTGATTTATGCTCAATGTTTGGTCAGCAGACATATTGCCAGGCAAGCTGCTTTTCCATTTCTGACATCATCATCATCATTATTATTATTATTATTATTATTATTATTATTATTATTATTATTATTTTAAGAAATGTTTTGTGGAGGAAAAAATTGCATCAGTTCAAGAATACCAGTGTTTTTTCAGTATATGCAACATTAGGTGCTCACTATATGAACCTGTGGATAAATTAGAGCAGCGCAATTCTAAAGATAACTTGGGTGTGTGGGGGAGAAATATGTGTTTTTGTCTAGACCATGGATCACATGTGAAACTGTTACTGGGCTGCAGATGAAATTGAGGACAACATGCAATGAAAATTAGAAATCAGGGAATATGATGGGGAGAATATTATCATCATCTTGGTGGTCCCTCCCCGCACTGTTATCCTTACGGCAACACTGCAATGTGGGTTAGGTGTTAGGCTAAAAGAGAGTGACCGACCATTGTCACCCAGTGACCTTCACAGCTCCAGCTGTAGGTCAATACCCAACATTAGTCATACTCAGAGGTCCAATGGTTTCAGTGGGTCTACTTGCGAGTATGACTTAGTTGGCTCTTCCTCGTAGCTTTCAGACATACAGCCCTCCCTGACTGCTGCTCTGAGGTTACTTTGTGACCTGCTGTTTGTGTAGACTGTGCCTTAATCATATTGCCCAACAGAGTTCCTCTTTATCTTCAGTAGCTGACAGCTTTCATATGGATGGCAGCATACTCAACAGGCATCTTTATTTTGCAAAAAGCGAGAATGGTTTGCTTCTAGGCAGGCATAAATATAGCACTGTACTGCCAATGAGGACATGAGAGGATAAAATCATGACTTTAATCTGCAGACCACACTATGTTGCAGATAGTTCAATCCAGATCCCATTTAAACTAAAGTACTAGGTTTTAAACCAGTACATTTTATTCCAGCTGATTTTCAGATCTACGTTAAAATAAAAGTACTTTAAGTTAACTTTAAGTTTAGCTGTAAATTGTGTGTTTTTTATTGTAGGTATATATGTGCCACATATATCCACAGTGATGTACACAAAACTCTAATGACATATTGCAACCCTAATGTAGGTATTAACCAGATTCAGACCTGCTTAGCTTCAACGAAGTGGCTTAATCATCTGCCCTCAAGAAGTTGTGTAAAATAAATTATTATTAGGTGGGGTGTTGTTTTTTGCAGGTTTGACTACCTATGTAAGTGAAATAACTGTAGTTTTGTTTACACAGACTTCTTTACACAAATCTATCTTAGTAATCCAATTGAGTTCAGTGGATTTACTCCAAGGTAAATCAGAACAGGATTACAGCTTCAGTATTCATAAGAAAACAAGCCACATAATTCAGTTTGTGCTTTCGATTAATTTCCATGCTTGAGGAATTAATCAAAATAAGAAGAAAGCAAGGGAGAGACTGTACAATTAAACATTTGTTCCTGTAAGGGATTCCCTTGTATTGAGTCAACAGCCTCTGGAATAAACTCAGGTACCCTGATTTTGTAAGCAACCCCTTGCAGACAACTGCAGTGCCTGGAGACAGACAAGTCCTGTATCCATAGCAGTGAGAAATGACCACTGGGAGGAGTGCAGAGGGGAAAAACTCCATGGTGCATCTGCATCAGCACAACTGGACGCCTTCACCTGCCCCATCTGCAACAAAACATGTCTCACCCACATCAGCCTATACAGCCAGCCACAGCAGGCGCTGCAGCCTTCCAACAGTTAAGCCTCACCCCCAAGGCACACCCCTTCATTGTCTCCCGAATGCCAACCAATGTTTGTATATAGCTAACCCTTGTGATAAGCTTCAAAGACCCTTAAATGTAGTGGCTAACCATTTGCTGAATTGCCATGTTTAAGGATTTGTTTATGCTACCGTTTTATAACCCATCTATGGGTAATTGGGACGCGGGTGGCGCTGTGGGTTAAACCACAGAGCCTAGGACTTGCTGATCAGAAGGTCGGTGGTTTGAAGTGAGCTCCCATTGCTTAGTCCCTGCTCCTGCCAACCTAGCAGTTCGAAAGCACATCAAAGTGCAAGTAGATAAATAGGTACCGCTCCGGTGGGAAGATAAACGGCGTTTCCGTGCACTGCTCTGGTTCGCCAGAAGCGACTTAGTCATGCTGGCCACATGACCCGGAAGCTGTACACCGACTCCCTCGGCCAATAAAGCGAGATGAGCGCCGCAACCCCAGAGTCGGTCACGACTGGACCTAATGGTCAGGGGTCCCTTTACCTTTACGGGTAATTAAGAAGCATTTACTGATAGGATTGCAGGTTGCAGTCCAGAAATTCACCTTAACTACCATAAGGTTGTCGAAATACTTTGTAAACAAAGCACGTGTGGCTTCTTCTAGCACCCTGCCCCAGCTCTGTCTAGTCTTCTACCATGCATGCCTGTTGCCTCAAAAGGGATTCCAGGTGTGCTATAAAACAAGGCAAGCAGTGAACGAAGGGAGCAGTGGAAAGGAGAAGCCTTATGTTCTTTGTCCTGCATTTATCAGTAATTTTAAAGTTATGGAGCACATGTCTGGTTTGCAAACTTGGAACACTATGTACTAAGAGATCCCACCTGGAACTCAATAAAACTTATTTCCAAGGAAACATTTTTAGGATCGGGCTGTGTTATCTCGCTCTTTTCTGCACGGTACTTCTCATAGCAATAATTGTGAGTTACAGTAGATTGCCCTTAACAAATTTCATAAAACAATCAAAATATCGGTGTCATATTGCCAGAGGGGATAAGGGGAAGAATACAGAGGATTGCACAGACTGAACTATCAGGTTGGCTTTCGTTTTACAGATTAGATTCTTTATGATTAAGGGCATTCTGTCATGATCATAATAAATGCTGGACAAGAGACAAATGGTTTGGTTCTCTAGCTGGAGAATTACTTTGGAGTCAAGGGAGGCCCAGGCATTGTAAACCATCCTTCAGTTGTCATGTTGCTATTGTTATAGTGTAGTACGTCCATAGCAATAATGGGAAAAGCAACCCACCCCAAGCTTGTTCATAGTTGTGGAAATTCTGTTTAACCACAAAAGGTAGCCTGTTGAGCTTTATCTAATCTATGCAAGTCAACAGGATTTACAACAATTTAAATGGAAGAATATTAGCTATGGATTGGCAGAGACTTCCACCATTATCCCAAACCATGAGGATGAAACCTGCAGCTTGCTATTCATTGATGCAAATTAATATACTCGTCTCTTATCAAAATATGAACATGCTATTAGAGTGAGGCCTATGTGTTCATCGTGATTGCAACTTCAAGTGATGGCTTCCGTGTCACAGACTGTACACCAACAATAGCTCCTTGTGATTCCCTCAAATCATTCAGAAATAATATTCTTCAGTAACTGACATGAATTATGAATACAAGTCACTGAGGGAGGAGAAATGGGTGATGAGCATGCATGTTTGACTCCCTCCTTAGAAAGGAAAGAAAAATTATGCCATGTAATGATCCGCCATCTATAGTCTGAAGTGGTACAGTCCCAGCAATACTGTATGACTGTAATTTGTAGACTGGCTCTAAGAAACATCATTTACCTTCTTGTAAATGGGTCAAGCAGGGCTATGCTGAATATTTAGCCATTTCCATTTTCAGGACGTAAGTGATTATTTTCAGGGAGACCCTAAATAGTCCTCCCTAACATGGCTATATGAATGTTCTCATTTTTTCAAGGCAGTTTTCTGCCATCATTCCTCCAATCTGATGCTGCTTTGGCAAAAATTTTGTCTTGATTACTGGCTGGGAATAGTAACATGAGTGATCCAAACTAATCACAGATCATGTGGTAGGTTGGATGATGTCAAGGCTGGCCCAATACCTGAGGCGACAGAAGGAGGAGGAGCTAGGGCAGATCTAAATCAGGAACAAGTGGGAAAGATTGGTGCAACAATAAAGCTGCTAGCACATTTGCAAAGCTAAGAAGGGTCCGGTATGGTTTCAAATTGGATGGGAGACTATGTTGAGATTCTTGCATTGCAGGGGTTGAACTAGATGACCCTTGGGACCCCTTCCAATTTGACAGTTATATGATTTTAACATCAGGATCTCACCTTGTCTCATGGGTGGGCTAGCACTGGATGATGCCACATCAGTATGTAGGCAATTAGATTTGTCTACTCCTGTATAGGATTGCAGGAAATGAAGCAGCCTTTGGGAAGTGTTGCTCTCAGTCTCAATGAGTGAACATTTTTGATTCTCTTTGTTTCAGTGCGTGAATTTCTAAACAGGAGGACAAATTTTTTGACACCGCCAAAAATGTTTGGGAAACATGTTCCCTTTGGGCTTAAGCCTTGTGCTTAGAATTGCCGCTTTAGCATATACTTGTTTGCATTTTGCTGTTGGTTTATACTAGTTCTAAAAATGAAAGGGAGTACATAACTTAATAAATGTACGTTTTTAAAAAGCTATACACGAAATCTATAGCAGAATTAATTTAGCATGAGGTATCTAATGCTAAATTGGCATGTGCCTTATCCTGTGCTTGCTTAATTACTATCAATTCATAGAGAGTCCCCTATGACATTCCATAGTACTTTATTTAAAACTTTTAACCTTGGAAAAACAACTAGAGATTATGATGAACGGGAAGGAAGATAATACTGAAATATTTCACAGAGTAACTTGTATTCAGTGGCCAAAAGACAAATGACTTCGCATCATGTTTCATGGAGTAAGATAAGCAATGATAAGCAGTTGGTAGTACAAACATTATATGAATAGGAGGACACACAGAAGTCAGACACATTTGTGGAATTAAAGCTACAGACTTCAACATTATTGATTTTATTATACAGTGGCCTAATATCTGCTCAGCTCACATAATTATCTGCACTAACCCTGGATACTCCTTTATCTTCTCACCATAATTGTAGTGCATAATTGTTGGCACCTCAGCGGCCGATTAAATTTATCTACATAACAGCAGTTAACAGACTGAGTGGCCATCTTCCGAGACATGAGCTATTGCTTAGGGGTTTGTTGGGTTTTTTTTTGACATGTACATGTATTATGTCTAGAGGCAAAGTGAGTGCGAGGGACGCAGAGTCTTCTAGCTGTGGGACAAAGCCAAGCATCCGGATCAAAGGTCAGAACCAGGTGATGAACCATGAAGCAAGATCAAGGAGCAAGCCAGAAGGACACCGGACAACCAACGGTACAGGAACAGGCCACAACTAAGGGACTCCACTTTGCTTGAGCAAGGGCAACTGGAGTACGAAGCCCTCTTAAACTTCTTAAACATCCAGGAGGGTGGACAGGGTCACTTGAGGATGCTTCACTGAGAATCTATCACCTAAAGCTCAGCGGCTAAGCACAAGGGGCAGTTGTCGAAGAATCATAGAACTGTAGAGTTTGAAAGGACCCTGCAGCTGTCCCATATAGGGATCACACCGGCAACCTTGGTGTAACCAGCACCACGCTGTAACCATCCCAGCTGGAACCAAGCCTGTAGGAATACTTATATAGGGCCAGCTAGACCTCTACCACTCCTTGGGTCACGTGGTCTCGCTGAGGTGACAAAGCTCTGTCTTTGGCCGTTGCAGGGATGGTACTGCAGCACAGCAGAGATCAGCCTCTAGCTAAGAGCTGCCCTGGTGGTACAGGGAGCAAAGTGCCTGGGGCCTTACTGCTCAAGTCTCTGGTTTGAGACCATATGCACTGGTTCAAGATCATTTGCAATGGTTCAGGATCATTTGCAATGCATCAAAATTTTTGGCAGTCAAATTCTTGAGGAAAGTATGCCTTGGATGTAAGAAAATGTTTGAAAACGGCTGCTTTCGCCTAATCTCTTTTGTTATTCAGTAGCTGTAATAGGTAACACTTGGGACTGGATGAATAGTCAAGTCAGATCCCATTGATAGACAAGTATTTTTCAGCCAATGGTCGGTAGTATCACTTCTGTTTAGGAGTTAGTGGAGCAGAAATCCAGCGTATCATATTGGCAGGCTGAGGTGAATGGAAAGGATGTTTTTCAAAATAGCAAACTCTTGCAGTGGTGAAAATGGTCCCCTTTTCATTGATGAGTCAGCGACAGTATCTGAAAGAGTATGAAGGCATCTGAATGCCCAGGGTTCCTCCAGATGACCTGTTTAGACCGAACTTTTGCCCACAAAGCTTACATGGGGTTCTACAAGGTCTGCACTGTCTTGAGCACTTGTTCCAATTTGTTCTGAGGGGCCTTTTTGGTGGCTGCTTCCAGGCTTTAAAACTACCTTCCTAGAGAAGCTTGACTAGCTCCTTCCTTGGTGGCCTTCCATGGCCAGGTAAACTTTTTTATACAGGCTTTTGGGAACTGAATGCCTTTAAGGAAAGAACTCTTAATATTGTGGTGTACTGGTTTTTACAGCATATATATATATATATATATATATATATATATATATATATATAATTTTATATATATATTATTATTATATATATATATATATATTATTATTATTATTAGCCTCCAGAAGATCAAAAGAGATTACGAGGCTCTGGGCAGGAAATTGAAGCAATTAAATGCACAAATTGTTATCTCATCTGTCCTCCCAGTTGAACGACGTGGCCCAGGGAGAGAGGGAAAAATAGTGGAAGTGAACAACTGGCTTCGCAAATGGTGTAAACAGGAACGGTTTGGATTCTTAGATCACGGAATGCAGTTTCTTGAAGATGGACTTCTGGCAAGCGATGGGCTGCACCTCACAACGGTTGGGAGGAATGTTTTTGCAAAAAATCTCAGAAACCTCATCAGGAGGGCTTTAAACTGACTAATGTGGGGGAGGGAGACAGTGGTCCTGAAGGTAGGAGTCTATCAATTGATGAAGATGATCATCCAAATGTCATAGACCGAATGGAGCAAACAGCACGCAGACCTAGTGGTGGGAGGAAAAAATCCTTAAATAAGAGACACGGGGGAATGATTAATGGACTTCAATGTCTGTACACTAATGCGCAAAGCATGGGAAATAAACAAGATGAGCTTGAGCTCTTGGTGCAGCAAACTAAATATGACATAATAGGAATCACTGAAACCTGGTGGGATAAGTCCCACGATTGGAATGTAATAATGGAGGGATACAATCTATTTCAGAGAAACAGACCAGACAAGAAAGGAGGAGGAGTGGCGTTATATGTCAGGGATGTGTATACCTGTGAAGAGATCCAAGATTTAGAACCTCAAAGCCAAAGTGAGAGCATTTGGGTCAAAATTAAGGGAGAGAAGAATAACAGAGACCTCATTGTGGGAGTTTACTATAGATCCCCAAGCCAAACGGAGGACATAGATGATGCCTTCCTGGAACAGATGGCCAAGCATGCAAAAGGAAGGGAGATAGTAGTAATGGGGGACTTCAATTACCCGGATATTTGTTGGATGTCAAACTCAGCCAAGAGCATAAGGTCAAACAGATTCCTCACTGGCCTTGCAGACAACTTCATTGTCCAGAAAGTGGGAGAAGCAACAAGAGGAACAGCCATTTTAGATCTGGTCCTAACCAATGTTGATGACCTGGTTAGTGGGGTAGAAGTGGAAGGATCATTAGGCGCGAGTGATCATGCTCTTCTGAAGTTTACTATACAGCGGAAAGGAGCAGCCAAGCATACTAGGACACAATTTCTCGACTTTAAGAAAGCCGACTTCATAAAACTTAGGGAAGTGCTGGGTGAGATCCCATGGACAGTAATACTAAAAGGAAAGGGAGTTCATGATGGCTGGGAGTTTGTTAAGAGGGAGATAGTAAAAGCACAACTTCAGGCAATACCAATGAGACGGAAACATGGAAGGTGCCTAAAGAAGCCAGGGTGGCTATCTAAAGAACTTTTAACTGAGTTAAGATTAAAAAAGGATGTGTACAAAAAATGGAAAAGGGGGGAAACCACCAAAGAGGAATTCAAACAAATAGCCAGCACGTGTAGACACAAAGTCAGAAAAGCTAAAGCACAGAATGAACTCAGGCTTGCTAGAGAGGTTAAAAGCAACAAAAAAGGCTTTTATGGGTATGTTCGTAGCAAAAGGAAGAACAAAGAAACAGTGGGGTCACTCAGAGGAGAAGATGGTGAAATGCAAACAGGGGACACAGAAAGGGCTGAACTCCTCAATGCCTTCTTTGCCTCAGTCTTCTCCGATAAAGAAAACAATGCCCGACCTGAAGAATTTGGAGCAAATGATTCAGCAGAGGAAACACAGCCCAGAATAACTAAGGAGATAGTACAAGAATACTTGGCTAGTCTAGATGTATTCAAGTCTCCAGGGCCAGATGAACTGCATCCAAGAGTATTAAAAGAACTGGCAGATGTGATTTCAGAACCACTGGCAGTCATCTTTGAGAATTCCTGGAGAACAGGCGAAGTCCCGGCAGACTGGAGGAGGGCAAATGTTGTCCCTATTTTCAAAAAGGGGAAAAGAGAGGACCCAAATAATTACCGCCCAGTCAGTCTGACATCAATACCAGGGAAGATTCTGGAGCAGATCATTAAGCAAACAGTCTGTGAGCACCTAGAAAGGAATGCTGTGATCACCAATAGTCAGCATGGATTTCTGAAAAATAAGTCATGTCAGACGAACCTGATCTCGTTTTTTGACAGAATTACAAGCCTGGTAGATGAAGGGAACGCAGTGGATGTAGCCTACCTTGATTTCAGCAAGGCATTTGACAAGGTGCCCCATGATATTCTTGTAAAGAAGCTGGTAAAATGCGGTCTTGACTATGCTACCACTCAGTGGATTTGTAACTGGCTGACTGACCGAACCCAAAGGGTGCTCATCAATGGTTCCTCTTCATCCTGGAGAAGAGTGACTAGTGGGGTGCCACAGGGTTCTGTCTTGGGCCCGGTCTTATTCAACATCTTTATCAACGACTTGGATGATGGACTCAAGGGCATCCTGATCAAATTTGCAGATGACACCAAACTGGGAGGGGTGGCTAACACCCCAGAGGACAGGATCACACTTCAAAACGACCTTCACAGATTAGAGAACTGGGCCAAAACAAACAAGATGAATTTTAACAGGGAGAAATGTAAAGTATTGCACCTGGGCAAAAAAAATGAGAGGCACAAATACAAGATGGGTGACACCTGGCTTGAGAGCAGTACATGTGAAAAGGATCTAGGAGTCTTGGTTGACCACAAACTTGACATGAGCCAACAGTGTGACGCGGCAGCTAAAAAAGCCAATGCAATTCTGGGCTGCATCAATAGGAGTATAGCATCTAGATCAAGGGAAGTAATAGTGCCACTGTATTCTGCTCTGGTCAGACCTCACCTGGAGTACTGTGTCCAGTTCTGGGCACCACAGTTCAAGAAGGACACTGACAAACTGGAACGTGTCCAGAGGAGGGCAACCAAAATGGTCAAAGGCCTGGAAACGATGCCTTATGAGGAACGGCTAAAGGAGCTGGGCATGTTTAGCCTGGAGAAGAGGAGGTTAAGGGGTGATATGATAGCCATGTTCAAATATATAAAAGGATGTCACATAGAGGAGGGAGAAAGGTTGTTTTCTGCTGCTCCAGAGAAGCGGACATGGAGCAATGGATCCAAACTACAAGAAAGAAGATTCCACCTAAACATTAGGAAGAACTTCCTGACAGTAAGAGCTGTTTGACAGTGGAATTTGCTGCCAAGGAGTGTGGTGGAGTCTCCTTCTTTGGAGGTCTTTAAGCAGAGGCTTGACAACCATATGTCAGGAGTGCTCTGATGGTGTTTCCTGCTTGGCAGGGGGTTGGACTCGATGGCCCTTGTGGTCTCTTCCAACTCTATGATTCTATGATTCTATGATTCTATTTTGCATATTTTTAATTCCATAGATAGTTTTAAAATTTATAGGAAGTTATTGTTAAAGAGTAATCAGTTATTTGTGTTTTATCTGTATTTAATTTTTGTGAGTCGCCCTGAGCCCCAGTGCCGAGCAAACACACCCACACTCACATTATAATAATTTGTTTGTGGCATGGTTATGCAAAAAAATGAACATTCATCCTAATTTGATCTGTAGAGCTTAGACAACTTTTATTCAACCAACTGCTTATCCCACACTTTTTTAGTATGTTTCCTTAGCACTTTTCTAACTGCAAAAGTCCATTTCTGAAAGGCGAATTTTTAGTGCCACAGCAATACGGTACTGCGCTTTAATCCACTTTAATAGTACGAACCGATCTGGCTATAACTTTTAACTGGTTAATTGGATTAATTGATTTAAAAGGTGCCTGGGATTAATTGGGAAGCAAAATCACAAGAACTATTTTAACAGCTCTGTCATGTACATGTTTGCTTGGAAGTCTCACTGTGTTCAATGAGCTTAGAGCTGGAAAAATGTAAATAGGATTCTATTCTAAAAATAATCAGTAATTACAAAAACTGCAAAGAGACATGGCTCCCCCCCGCACACACACACACATGAGAGGTGCTGCTGGCTGCATTATGTGTCTGCATCATATGGAAACAAGAGAAAATACTCTTTTTTAATTTTTAATTTTGTTCCTTCAAAGTCACCAGGTTTTCCTCAAAATCAATTTTATGCAGTTCATTATTATTTATGTATTTTAGGCCATTTTAATCATTGTTTTTAATGTTCATTTTTTAAAAAGTCACTTGGAGGTTCATTTTTTTGGGGGGGGAAGTGACTAATAAATATAATGAATCATGAATAATCAGTGGTTTAAAACCTATGCGATAAATGGGCCAAGATTTATTTAATCGGGAGAGAGACCAGTCGCCAGTACCAAAGAAGCAATGTTTTCCAGGAGAATTCTTTTCTCTTCCTGTAAAGGGCTTCTTTTAACCCTGCCTTTTAAAAACATTTGCCTGCGTACACACAAGGCCTCCTCCTACCCCTTTCTGGCGCGTGTGTCTTTCCGAGTCCAGTGGGTTTTTATCTTTGTCCGAGGCAGATGAGATTCAAGGTGAGTGAGGGAGAACAAATCCTGTAAGGTAATTCTGCCACTCACCTCATCTTCATAATCTCCCCTTGGCTTCCTCTGCCTTCTAACCCTGCTATTGATCGTGTCACAGGCTACAGCAGACCAAGGCAGGGGGCTGAAAACCTTTCCGAACAGCAGTTTGCCAGCCTGCCTGTTGCAGCCTGAAGAAGAAGAGCATGCTGTGAAAACAATCAGTGCATTTGCTTTAGATCTAAGTGATTCCAACTAGGTCGATGCTTCATGCTGATGTGTTGAAAACATTTTAAAAATTTCTCAGAGTTTGATTTCATCTCAAACATTTCAGCATGGGACTGGCTGTCTGAAGTTGTTGTTTTCCACTAATGTGGCAGACAACTGTTTCTCCCCATAAACACAAATAGGGTGAGGGCCGGCCCCCCCTTTGTCTCAATCAGTATCAGTATCAAACTTTATTTCCGTTACAGACCAGCATAAGATAAAACATTGGATAAATTGGACACGTAAGACTTTAAACAGGCATAGGATCAAAACTAGTAATTAAAAGGTGATTATACCATACATAGGGACATGGGTGGCACTGTGGGTTAAGCCACAGAGCCTAGGACTTGCCGATCAGAAGGTCGGCAGTTCGAATCCCCGCGACGGGGTGAGTTCCCATTGCTCGGTCCCTGCTCCTGCCAACCTAGCAGTTCGAAAGCACGTCGAAGTGCAAGTAGATAAATATAACTTCCGGCGGGAAGGTAAATGGCGTTTCCGTGCGCTGCTCTGGTTCGCCAGAAGCGGCTTTGTCATGCTGGCCGCATGACCCGGAAGCTGTACGCCGCCGGCTCCCTCGGCCAGTAAAGCAAGATGAGCGCCACAACCCCAGAGTCGGCCACGACTGGACCTAATGGTCAGGGGTCCCTTTACCTTTATACCATACATAACTTTAAAAGGTGAAAACAAGGATGAACAATTAAAAGCTACCATAAGGGAAGGAGCGTGAAGGAGGACAGGGCTTGCATTTGGGGCCTAGTTTGGGGCGCAAACCATCCTTTGATGAGTAATTAATAATAATAATAATAATTTATTATTTCTACCCTGTCCATCTAGCTAGGTTTCCCCAGCCACTCTTGGCAGCTTACAGAACATAAAAAAATATAAAACATCAGATGTTAAAAACTTCTCTAAACAGGGCTGCCTTCAGATGTCTTCTAAAAGTCAGATAGTTGTTTATTTCCTTGACATCTGACGGGAGGCGTTCCACAGGGCGGGTGCCACCACCGAGAAGGCCCTCTGCCTGGTTCCCTGTAACCTCGCTTCTTGCAGGGAGGGAACTGCCAGAAGACCCTCGGAGCTGGACCTCATTGTCCGGGTTGAACGATGGGGATGGAGACACTCCTTCAGGTATACGGGACCAAGGCTGTTTAGGGCTTTAAAGGTCAGCACCAACACTTTGAATTGTGCTTGGATACATATCTATCATGGCAGTGCAGAATCTAGCAACTGAGTATGTAACATCTGGGTTTTTATCTTGAAGTAGCAGGGAGGTATAAAGCTGTTCTGTGTGTAACGTGGAAATTTATGTAGTCTAGGCAAGATGAACCTAGCTCGTATATCTGTACAGTATTGGCTGTGAAAAAAGGCATGTTCTGTTGTTTCCACTTGCCCAGAGCCACATGGGCATTTCTGCTCCTTGTAAGGTGTCTTCCTAAAGCGGCCTTCCTGGATGGATGAAGGGAGCGCCTGGCAACAGGCCAGAGGGAAAGCCCTTCACGGTTCTGGAATTTTAAGGTTGGTTATATATGGAGGTGAGGGGTCTTCTGGTTTCACTGATTAAAATTTTCAGGGACCTGGCTAGATCTGCTTGGCGTTTGGTATAAATAATAATAAATAATAATAAACCTTTATTGTCTACTACACAACCTGTGTGCAGTGAAATTAAATGAGCCCCGCCCCCCCATACACCCAGTCTTTGTTAAGTTGTGGGTGAACATATCACACAACACAGCGATTCTCCAAACAGCTCTTGTTTATTCACAGGCCAGAACAGAACTGAACTGAAGGGCTCAGTCAGCCTGCTTATATAGAGCTCCACTAGAACGCAACAGTAACCATTTTCTGTAACTAGCCAATCACTGAATGTCACTTTCGATCCCTTATTTGCATATGTGGACCTGAACTATCTACAGTATCCCCCTGCTGGCCCAGGGTGAGAACTTCAGTGCATAACAGTCTTGTTTGCACTCTGTGTGCTTTCCGGAAGTCAGTTACACCACTATTTTTTTTCATTCAGCAGCCCATGGATAAATACTGTTCTTTAACCTGTTGGTGCTGCTGACTATACTTCTGTATCCCCTGCCCGAAGGTAGGAGATTAAAGAAGTGCTGGCCAGGATGTGAGTCGTCCCTAAGAATTTTCCTCGCTCTCCTGAGGCAGGGGTCTCCCGCGATGTCATCTAGCGAACTCCGAGGACAGCCCATGATGTCATGTGCTGTATTCGCCACGCTCTGTAGGGACTTCCTGTCCGTGGCTGTCAAACCAGCGCACTACACTGTAATACTATGAAAGGACACTTTCTATTGTGGCCCGGAAGAAGGAGATCATAGGGACACGGGTGGCGCTGTGGGTTAAACCACAGAGCCTAGGGCTTGTCGATCAGAAGGTCGGCGGTTTGAATCCCCACAACGGGGTGAGCTCGTGTTGCTCGGTCCCTGCTCCTGCCAACCTAGCAGTTCGAAAGCACGTCAAAGTGCAAGTAGATAAATAGGTACCGCTCCAGCGGGAAGGTAAACAGCGTTTCCGTGCGCTGCTCTGGTTCGCCAGAAGCGGCTTAGTCATGCTGGCCACATGACCCGGAAGCTGTACGCCGGCTCCCTCGGCCAATAAAGCGAGATGAGCGCCGCAACCCCAGAGTCATCCGCGACTGGACCTAATGGTCAGGGGTCTCTTTACCTTTTTAGAAGGAGATCATCAATTTTTGTTTGACATTGTTCTTTCACAAGACCCTGAGGAAATGGGGTCTCTGTTGGGCCTTCCTAACCACCCAGGTTGTATTGATTTTCCAGGTGAGGTCTTCACAAAGGTGAACTCCCAGGAATTTAAAGGAAGAGACTCTCTCCACCCACCCACCCCTGATATACAACGGGGCTAGTTCCTCTCTCTTCCTCCAAAAGTCCAACACCAGGTATCTTCCAGGTGCTGTTTGATGGAGGTTTTTTTGGCTTGTTCATACCCCATGTTGACTAGGATCTGCGGGCTGAAGCCTAGAGTCCTGAGGTCCAGTGCCGAGGGCCTTCTGGCGGTTCCCTCACTGTGAGAAGCCAAGTTACAGGGAACCAGGCAGAGGGCCTTCTCGGTGGTGGCGCCAGCCCTGTGGAACGCCCTCCCACCAGATGTCAAAGAGAAAAACAAATACCAAACTTTTAGAAGCCATCTGAAGGCAGCCCTGTTTAGGGAAGCTTTTAATGTTTAATAGGTTATTGTATTTTAGTGTTATGTTGGAAGCCGCCCAGAGTGGCTGGGGAAACCCAGCCAGATGGGCGGGGTATAATAATAAATTATTATTATTATTATTATTATTATTATTATTATTATTATTATTGAGTTGTCATTATGTTTATCACTGCACATTTACATGTTGTTTGGAAACCATCCTTAAAGGGAGCAAGGCCACATGGGAGGAAACATAGTCTCAGCCAGGAATTTAGCATGGCGAGCCATACTCTGGCCTCCATTGCTTTCGAGATGTATGGTCGCACTGGAGACGTGTTTAGGCACTTGTAGGGCGGATCTTAAGAATTTAGGTTGTACCAGTTCTAATGATGCGCAATTGGCCTCATTGGGCGCTGTATGCAAGCTGCACAATGGATTTGGCCTCAAACAGTTTGAGGGCTGCAGGTATATATTGTCCGCCTTTAGTCCTGAGGTACCTGAGTATTGCATTTACACTTCTCTGGGCATTTCCTGCCTCGTAATCCCCGTGGTTTTTCCTGCTTCCCAAGGAATGAAGGCTTATACCCAAATATCTGAAGCAGCTGACCTGCTCGATCTTATGGCCATGATTTTGGTTTTCTGATAATTTAGTTCTAGTTTGGTCTCCTTGCAGTATGCTGCCAGTGTTTTCATGCCTCTTTCTTTCCCCAGGACCTGTAAGACAGAGTTGTTCCGCCTGGCCTTTGGCTTGGAATCAACTTGATCCCCTCCCACTCTTTCTTTTTTCCTTTCTCGTTCTGTGTTGGAACTCCTATTTGGGGACTAACCTGACTTTTTTCTGGCCCACGTAGGACCAGTCTGGATAGTTGACCTTGGTGAAGATTTGACATTTTCATCCCCCAAAAAGTTTTTGATTGAGTTTCCACTGAAATGAGGCTGCATTTTAATGTTGTATTTTAATCTTGTTTTTAAGCTGTATTTCAATCAATTGTTTTTATATTTGGTGTTAGCTGCCCTGTCTTGGCTAGGGAGGGCGGGGTATGTATAAATAAATAAATTATTATTATTATTATTATTATTATTATTATTATTATTATTTTAAGGCCTGTAGGAGTTCTTGAGAGGATTGCTGCGTCATCTGCGTAAAGCAGCACAAAGATATGCTTTCCTCCTAGTTTTGGAGAGTGGAAGAGGGGTACCATATCATTTATATAGAAATAGAATTTTTTTTGGTCTCAATAGACCCTGTTTGGAAGGTTTCAGTGTGAAGGAAGGGTTTTTATTATTCTTGTTGTTGTCTTAGGCAAGGCTTTTCGTAAGCCAGTGCTACCCTTGTGTATTCCTTCAGTGTGTGAGGTGAGGAGAAAGACATAGCTGCGGTTTTTGCTGAGTGCAAATTCAAATGCAATTATGCCTCATTGCTTCCTTCAGTCTTTCGTACAATTGTTTATTGAGGGAGATTTGACTATTCACAAGAAATTGGGGAAAGTTTGTTTTCCTGAAGCACATCCTTTCCTGAACCCTCTTGCATTATCATTTACTTCAGAAATAATTGGCTTGATTCTCTCTCAGCTTGAGATCAAGCGGCAAATGAGGCATTGCCATATCCAAATTAATATTTATTCACTCTGTGAGAGTGGCAGGCCCCTCGGACGCTCTTTCAGTACACGCAGTCAGTATTACAATTACCTTCTAAACTGTAGAGAGAGAAAGCCTTGGCTTCTTTGAACATCTAAGGTGTTCCCCTGGTGTCTTGGAGATCTGGGTTAAAATCCACAATAATTAGAATGGGACATGAAAAGGAGTTGGGCTTAATGGATGACACAGACAAAAGTGTGAGGAATTTGGAATTTTGCCCTGGTTTTGTACGTTTGGCGATCACCTGGTGTAATTTCTCAGGTTTCGTAAGCCCGTTGCAAAAAATAAAAAAATAAATTTGAACGACAAAGTAATTCAAAAGCTTTGTTGATTTTTTGGATCAGCTGTAGAGCGGGCAGTACAAAATTATATCCCAAATGGCATAAAGGGATATTACTAATGAGATTAAAATCTGAAATCAAGATCACCACCGCCGCAGCAATATCAGAACCACAGTTTAAATACGAAGAGCAAAGCCTACTGTGCACTATAATAAATAATATTCCAAGCACAAATTAAATATATGGGGAGACAGTGATCAATGAAGATCTGAAGAACACTGGGCCACCATTTTAGACTTAAGTACAGAGGGCACAGATTTCAGCAGATATATGTATGGGTAGGTAGCCAGCCTCTTCTAGATCAAGGGAAGTAATAGTGCCACTGTATTCTGCTCTGGTCAGACCTCACCTGGAGTACTGTGTCCAGTTCTGGGCACCACAGTTCAAGAAGGACACTGACAAACTGGAACGTGTCCAGAGGAGGGCAACCAAAATGGTCAAAGGCCTGGAAACGATGCCTTATGAGGAACGGCTAAGGGAGCTGGGCATGTTTAGCCTGGAGAAGAGGAGGTTAAGGGGTGATATGATAGCCATGTTCAAATACATAAAAGGATGTCACATAGAGGAGGGAGAAAGGTTGTTTTCTGCTGCTCCAGAGAAGCGGACACGGAGCAATGGATCCAAACTACAAGAAAGAAGATTCCACCTAAACATTAGGAAGAACTTCCTGACAGTAAGAGCTGTTCGACAGTGGAATTTGCTGCCAAGGAGTGTGGTGGAGTCTCCTTCTTTGGAGGTCTTTAAGCAGATGCTTGACAACCATATGTCAGGAGTGCTCTGATGGTGTTTCCTGCTTGGCAGGGGGTTGGACTCGATGGCCCTTGTGGTCTCTTCCAACTCTTCTATGATTCTATGATTCTATGATTCTTCTGCTGCAGAGCTTCTCCTCCTAACAGAGGGGAGGAGTTGTGAGCGGGAGCCGGTTCCCGTGTTGGCAGAGGGGTGTATTCGGCCCCCTGTATCAGCTTACCTGGCTGCCGCGCCGCGCCCATAGGCCAGCTAATAGGGCTGGCTTGTGGGCGGGCTTTAGCCGCATTTAAGTGGCCACAGCAGCTCCATCTTCTCATTCTGCGCCCCTTTGTCGTCGGTGTTAAGTTGTGGGTGAACATATCAGACGACACAGCGATTCTTCAAACAGCTCTTCTTTATTCACAGGCCAGAACAGAACTGAACTGGTTCAGCCAGCCTGCTTATATAGAGCTCCACTAGAACGCAACAGTAACCATTTTCTGTAACTATCCAATCACTGAACGTCACTTTCGATCCCTTATTTGCATATGTGGACCTGAACTATCTACAGTATCCCCCTGCTGGCCCAGGCTGAGAACTTCAGTGCATAACAGTCGGATCAACTGCCCGCTCTCCCTTTAGGTCCTATTTATGCATCTGATCTTGCTATGGACTCAGGTGGGTTGCCCTGGTTGCTCAGGGGGCCTGGTAGGTATTTCTATCCATTTGGCAAATTGGAACCAGCCTCTTGGTTTTTCGCCTACCTCATAGCAAACCGTCACAACTTTTTGGATATTGGCGGTTAGGCATCGGAATATGTGTCGTGTGTTGGAGGGCAGGTGTGGCCATCACCTACCCCTCCCCTTGTTGGGTATTCCGTTAAAGGAATCTGGCGGTCGTGGATCCTGTCTGATGCCCTCCTGGTGGCTATGGCCGTGGCATGACCCCCGGTGACATCAGGGGAAGCTTCCAGTTGTATTTGCATCAACAAGCTCCTTCCACTGGTTGTTCACCTTGACTCCTTGCTGAGCGGGGTGGAGTCATGTATAGACTGTTTGATCCAGTGCCTAAAGCCAATACCACTCACATGCTGTAACCAATAAAGTTGTGGCCTTCTTTAAGCCCATTAATCTTAAATTCTTGGGTCCCTGTGTCTTATTTATTTCTAAGCGGGTGGCTGTTCCTCGACTCACAACTCACCAGCTCTGACATAGCTGGGTTTATGCTCAGCTGTGCCACATAGCTGTCAACTTTTCCCTTTCCTTGTGAGGAATCCTATTCAGAATAAGGGAATTTTCCTTTTAAAAAAAGGAATCGTTGACAGCTATGCTATGCCAGAGGTGTCTTTGCTTGGCTGTAGGAGCAAACCGAAGACACCAACTTAGTTTCTGTGCTAGCCTATCACTGTTCCGGTCCAGTTTTATTCTCATGCTTTGGTGAACCTCCTTTGGAAATGGATGGCTTCTTTTCATCTGCGTGCTTTCCATCTCTTATAGTTGTGTTGGGTCTGATTTCTTTAATTTGAAAAACCCAGAAGAAACAAACTGCCTTGGGTACTGTTGCCATTCTTCGTTATCTGTTACACACCATACAGAGAACATTCTTGTGTTGCTTCAGCAGGAAATAGTAAAACAAATACTCGCCTTGAGATATATTATTAAGTCAGAAGATTGCAGCGGGGCGAGGGGGGGGAAAAGATTTCTTTTCCCCCCAACAGAAGATGTAGAGAAGAAAACCTAGCAGCAGCTTCTGCTTGCATTTGGAGTCTGTGGAATTTTTCCTCCTTTGATAGCGAACTGAGAACTAATCCAGTCCCTAGTGCTGCTAATGGCTTTCATATGCATACTTCCCTGAATGTTGTGTAGTTTACAGATCTTGCTTAAGCAGCTTAAGTTCTAATAGTGCTGCCCCAAAACACTAGAAATAGTGGCGCCAATAAGAGCAAAGCAGCAGATGAAATAATTCTGAAGTGTCCTCTTCTTGGGAGCATTCCATTCATTTTAAATATGAACTCTCTGCAGAAGTTATACTTTAAATGTGCTACCAAGAGCCCTATTTCTAAAGAATTTATGTTTTTAATTTATGTACTCTGCTTGTCAGGTTATTAGGTCCCTACATTTCCCCCTGTTGCTCTGGAAAGAGGCTAAAAGAAAAACAAAAATCCAGGAATGGGATAAGCAGGGTCTGCTGCTTCAGGGCAACTGCACATTGAAACTGACGCACTGATTCAAAATGGACACTGGGGGAAACGTTTGCATCCCAATGGATTAAAAGCCAAACTTAAAGTAATTTCCCCCCCAAGTGTAGTACATATGTAAGGCTTTTGTAGTTGTATTCACCTTACCTCCTACTGTTCTGGCTGCAATACCATATCCACTTACCTGGGAGTAAGCCCCATTGAACGCATTGCGGTCCCTACTAGACTTAGGCATGTGTAGGATTTCACTAATCGTTTTTCATATGATCTGTTAATTTTTATGGGTACCATGGAGGGAAATACTTTAATATTCTGGTAAGAATGCAACTTCATGTTCAACTGTGTGTGAACTTGTGATAGCCAAAGCAGGTGATCAGTTACTCTCTTAAATATCTCTTGCTGGGCAGCGGCAGTAACAGGATATATTTCTAGATGGAGTGTTGGCTGAGTCACTACTGAAACGGTTCTTCACTTACCAAGACTAAATTAAGTATTCATGCTTTTTTTTCTATGCCAATTCAGCATATTGGCAAAAATGTGTGCTCTTTCCCATTTATAGCTGATGTAGGAGTGCTGAATCTGTGTGGTGAACCTAGCTGTGTGGCTGTGAGGTACCCTTATCTCTAGTTAAGATAAAATAAACAAGTATTTCCAACCTTACAAGTCGGAGCTTCAGTTTCAGGATTAATTTCTAGAGAGAATAGTGGGTCAGAGTCAATATTCTAGAATGAATCCACCTCAAGCAAGGGGGGCAAGTTATGAGAGAGAAGCTCCTTGCCCATTGGGTTCAAATATCACTGTACTATAGAATGACTACGTAGCTGATCCATGATTCCTTATCATTGGTCTCTTCAAAGAGGTCACAACGAACCTCTCTCTCTCTGCATGTCCAAGAAGACCTATACCTTTTGTCCTTTTATATGCAATTAATCAATTTGGCATTATAACAGGTAGAGACAGCTCATACACTGCAGAGACCTCTGGAGGGAGCTGTGACAGGTTTTGCCAACCCCAATAGTCTTGCTGATCTGAGCTATTTTATTTGTAAGTCAACTGGACCCGTAAATTTGAATGAGAGAGAGTATGCAGGCTGTAGTTTGGGACAGGGCCGGCCCTACCATGAGGCAGAGTGAGGGGTGGAAAATGGGTAGAAACGTTGCCACGTGGTCTGCCCTGCAGCCCCAAAGCTAGCTTTCTGCCCTAGTGTTAAGTTGTGGGTGAACATATCAGACGACACAGCGATTCTTCAAACAGCTCTTGTTTATTCAGAGGCCAGAACAGAACTGAGTCAGCCTGCTTATACAGAGCTCCAGTACAACGTTACTGTAGCAACTTTCTAAAACTATCCAATCACTGAATGTCACTTTCAATCCTTCATTTGCATAACTATCTACAGCATCCCCCTGCTGGCCCAGGGTGAGAACTTCAGTACATAACACCTAGCATGGCCAGTGCACCGACATGCTCCTCTTGTGGGCCCAGATCATGGGGGGGGGGGCGCCATTGGTGTCATGCCTTGCCTCAGGCCCCAAAGGTCTCAGGTTGGCCCTGGTTAGGGAACAACATTGGAAGAGAAACACCTGCTTTTTGACCCAAACCCTGATAGACTCAGATGATCTGCAGTAATAACATATGCACTCAGTTGTGACAGGATTGCTGTAAGAAGGCCCAAATATTGTAAAAAAAAGGGGGGGGAGAAAAAAAGCCCCTGCTCTTTCAATAGCTCTACCCTAATTTTGATACATATTTTTCACATGACAGTGTAGTGGAATGCTGATTCTTGCTCTTCTATTAAAACACACACACCGCCTCCAAACTGCAGTTTTTCAATTAACAGCATATATTCCTTAATATAGAAAAATGGGAGAAATAATTATTTTTTCCATTCACTAATCCTTTATTCTTTGGGTTTGTTTTTTTTAAAGTTTGCTTTCTTCACGCAGTTGGCAGTCTTCATTTTCTACTTCTGTACTGTGTCATGGTTTGCTTAAGCTTGGTGGTTTTTAAGGCTTGACCAAGCATTGACAGCAGCTGATGCAGGCATGTGCTAGGCTAGGCTGACGGATTAAATAAATGTACTGAAATGTCTCCCATCCCATTCCAATATCTTTTTTAAAAAAAGAAACTAAAGACCATATTCTATTCCTCCCCCCCCCCCTTTTCTCAATAATTCCCATTGACATTAATGGGAGCATGATGCATGGAACCGTAGAACCAAACAGAGCTTAATATTTAAAAGATGTGTCAACCTTATGCATTAAGTACATCATTGTGATGTTGCTTTGATGGGCCATAGAGCAGGTGTTTCTATAGAATTAATTATGGGATTTGTGGACCATCATTATGAAACTGAAATGTTTCTCAAATACACTGTCAGCTTACTGTTGCATTTTATTCTGCATGGAAAGTAGTCACCACCCTTTTAGTTTACATCTTTATTATTATTATTATTATTATTATTATTATTATTATTATTCCTTCATATTTGAAGGAAAATGTGGTCACCACTGCATATTAATAAACTTAGGATCAAATTGTGCAAAAGAAGGAATAATGCAAATAAATTTTAAAGAGGGGGTTCATTACGGGGCATACAGAATAGAACCTTCCTGCCTTTTTCTTCATCAACAATGCTATACTTGTCACACCCTAACAGTCTGCCCATATTGTCAAGCCAGCAGGGAGAAAGATCTGCCTGTTTCACCTCTAAGGCGCCTACTTTTGAGTAGACAAGCCTGGGCTGATTTTGAGCCATCTCCATTCAACAGCAAGATGGCATTCAATTAGTTCCCAAATGGTGAACTTGACTTCGTGGGTGACCCATACATTGCTCACAAGAGCAAATAAAAGGAAGAAGAGAGGAACTGCAGCTGTATCTGTAAAGATGAAGTGTTGATTGCCGCAGACTCCTTGAAACAGAGAGATGAATAAGGGGATAAGGAGAACATGCACATAAACTGAGAGAGTACTCTTTGGTAGTGGTTCAGGAAGGGTTAGAGGACAGCAATATGGATGAAGAACTAGAACCCCATTAAGGCCAGGGGGACATATTCTGAATTGATTAATCGTCTTTAGTTTTGTTGTATTTTTTTTCCTGATTTGAGACAAAGAGCTTCAACTAAGGGCTCTTCCAGGTGACCTATTTAATGAGAATTCCTCCTGATTTGTTTGCACAAAAATTGTCTGTGCAGAGGTTAGATGAAGTTGCTGTCATCCTTTACTTTCTAGTGCATTTTCCCATCACAGAAATGCTGGCTTTTTTGGAAGTGGGTTTGTTGTGCAAGAATACCAAATGCACTTTAATTGCACAACTGGTATACATTTTGTAAGATGATATTTTGTAATGCCGGTTACAATTGAATCAATCCGGAAGTGGCCTAAGTCTGCCACCTGATTAAATAATTTCATTTGAGTAATGTGAGTATAAACAAACCAGTCAATTAAATGGAAAGTCATTAAATATTGCTAAAATCTCACTGTGTCTTTTTGAGATATTGAAGGATATGTAAAACTGTTGAAAATGTAAGAAACAATAGCTCCTGCTATAATAATAGCACAATCAACATTGCCTGTAAATGTATACAAGGCTGCCTTTAACTTTACTCAGGTTATTTAAATTTCTTATGAATGCAACCACAACAAATTAATCAGCTAAAACTTCCATTGTTTAATCTATTAATTAAAGTGCTTAAAGTCTGAAGCTCTAGTTCTGATTTTTTAAAAATGCGGAATAAAAATGCAAAGAAGTGTTTACTTGTGTTTCCACTTGGAATGAAATGTCTTGCATAGTTAGGGTGGATCTACACACAGGAAAAAAAACCTGTGTTTTATAAATAAGTCAGAAATTAAATTGTTAAAACAAAAGGGGAAAAAACCTATGGAAAAATCGCTTAGAAAATTTGTTTGTTCTCCAGCGCCATCTGGTGTTGCATGTTTATAATGCATTCAAAGCACTGTTTTTTGACTAATGTAGTTGAGTCCTCAGTTTCCCCATTCCAGTGTTTAAGGGCTCTTATTAGAAGTGACCTGGACTAAGTGTTCAGTTTCTGTTAATTGGTTCTCATGGGAAACTTACAGATTCTGGCTTCACACAATTAACTCAAGGCCGTGTCAATTTACTCTTGGCAGAAAGCCAAGGTCTGCTTGACCTAGAAACTACTTACTCTGATTGGTTAACGACCAGCACTCAACTCTGTTATCTAGGGATTGCTAGCACAGTTTGGTGTGTTAGGTGTGTTAGGAGTAGGAGTGCTGTGCATGGTTAAGAGAGAGAGAGAAAGAAAGGATTTATTTTGCTTTGTTTTGTATGCAGAAACTCTGCTGGTTTTATTTTTCCTTTTAATAAATCCTGTAAATAGTTATTCTGAGTCTAGCTGACTAGTCATTTCCACCTCAACTAGCTTCTTCGCTGTGCAGGAAAACTCTGCTACGTTTGGGCTAAAGCCATTAGAGCTATGCCTGACACTTCAAAGTTCCATGAGGTTATGGGCATTGTGCTGCCAGCCTGAGTTGTGGTGGTGTCAGCATCAACGGTGTTGGTTCCAGTAGTTCCAGAAGTTGTTGTTCCTGTGGGTGCAGCAGATGGACACTGGCTGGTTCCTGACTGTGGTGAGCTGGTGACGCAGTGGACACAAGGACAACAGCTGCAGCGTGTGAGTGCTGGGTGCTGTGGTTCCTGTTTTCTCTCTCGGTGGTCGTGAGTAGCTGGTTCCGGGTTCCAGGGACAATCGCTCTCAAGATGGCCTCACAACCAGTTCAGATGGCTTTTGAGCGTCTGAATGACTCCAATTACTTGCTGTGGTCGGAACGCATGCAGGCAGTGCTGCAGAGGGATCGTCTCTGGCAAGTGGTGAGTAAGTTTCCTGCGAAGCCTGATGATGAAGACCTCGATAAAGACCAAAGAGCAAGGGCCACAATTGTCTTGGGGCTGGAAGATTCCCAGTTGCCGTATGTGAGGGGAATCAAGACAGCTAGAGGTGTGTGGCAAGCACTTAAAGAACTCCATGTGCGTGAGACAGCGGTTTCCAAGCTGTTCATTCGCAAGGCATTGTACAAGGCAATGTTACAGCCTGGGGTTACAATGCAGGAACACCTACACAGTTTACAGTTAAAGTTTGCTGCGCTACAGGAAAGAGACTGTGCGTTAGACCAGCAGGAGAAGGTGGCTATTATTTTGAGTTCTCTCCCGGAAAGCTGGGATAATTTAGTTTTGTCTCTAGAAGGCATACAGGAGCGTGATTTATCAATCAGTTACGTTACTGGGCGTTTGATTGAAGAGTGGCAGAAGAGGCAAGAAAGGTCGTTGGCTGCAGAGGCTTCTACAGGCGGGCGGTTTGGAAGGAGTTCTCATGCCGTGCCAGGGGTGAAGCAAGAGCAGCGTGCCGGTGAGGAGTCTGCGTTTGCTGTTAGGCGTTGTTTCCGATGTGGGTCTTCAGCGCATCTAAAACGACAATGTCCGGAGTTGGTCAAGTCCCAGTTGCCGGTGCAGGAGCAGAGACGAGATCAGCAGCAGCAGCAGCAGCGGAAAAAGAAGTTCTTCAAACAAAAACAGTCGGCTCAGCTGGTGACCGCCGAGGTCAAGATTGCTGATGAGAAACAAGCTGTCTGGGTGGTCGATTCGGGAGCGTCTCGGCACATCGTAAATTCAGATGAATTGTTTGTTTCCAAGAACTCAGCACAGCGCAGCCAGGTGGCTCTAGCAGACGGAAGTACTTCCGAAGTGATTTCAGGGGGTGCAGTTTTTGTTCCTTGTCTTCATGAATGCCTGCAAAATGTACTTTGTGTGCCTTCATTAAGGAGCAATCTGATGTCTGTAGATTGTTTGCTAAAAGCTGGGTTTAAAGTGTATTTTGAAGGAGACAGTTGCATTATTAAGAAGGCTGGTGAGACTTTAGGCACTGCTAAGTCAGAGGGAGGCTTGTTTTGGCTTAAAGCGGGATCTCAAGTTGCAGCAGTAGTCAGTAAATCTCAGCCTGCAGTGAATAACAAAGCTATACATGACAACTGTGTGCACTTATTGCATAGGAAAATGGGGCATGCTGGCTGGAAAAGTATACTAAAAATGTCTGAATTGGCTGATGGGGGTAATTTAAAGAGTTGTAACAAGTACCTTGATTGTAATGTTTGTAAAAAGGTTAAAACCCACAGAGTCTCTTACCCCAGAAGTGACAGAGTTAGTGAGTCACCGCTACAGCTGGTTCACATGGACGTAATTGGTCCGTTTGCTGTAAGCAGGGGTGGATCGCGTTTTTCATTAACAATTGTGGATGACGCCACGCGTTACTCTTGGGTTTATCCCATGAAGAATAAGGGTGACGTGTTCACTAAGTTTAAAGGCTGGGTGGCATCTGTGGAAAGATTTCTGTCCATTAAACTCAAAAGGATTCAGACGGACAGAGGTGGCGAATTTATGTCAAATGCTTTTAGAGATTGGTTACAAAAGCGTGGCATTGGGCATAGAAAAACGAACGCTTTTTCCCCAGAGGAGAATGGCGTTGCAGAGCGAAAAAACAGATCTTTACAAGACATGATGTTTGCCATGCTTGATGATGCTGATTTGCCCATGTCTTATTGGGGGGAGAGCATGCTCACCGCGTGTTATCTCCAAAATAGGCTCTTTCATCAAACAATAGGTACAACTCCATACTTTAAATTGTTTCAGAAAAAAACCAAAATTGACCATTTGCATGTGTTTGGATCAAAAGCCTGGGTATTAATTCCAAAACAAATGAGAAAGAAGGGAGATCCTAAGACCAAACAGTTAGTGTTTGTGGGTTACCAGGAGCTGGGAAAAGGTTTCCGCTTTGCTGAAGGGACAAATGGCATTGTGATCTCCAGGAATGCCAGTTTTTGTGAACATAGTGGCTGGGAGAGACTACATGCCAATACTGAGGTTTGGTTTGAACCTTCCCAGGAGCTTCATGACTCTGAAGGTAAACATAGAGAATCAGAGTCTGAGGGGGAGGAAAGTTCAGATAAGAGCTCTCAAGAAAGTGGAATTAGCCAGAGACCAGTTGCTAAGCAACAAAAGAGAGGTCATAGTTCTGAGGAGGAAAGTGGGTCAGAAGAAAAATTTTCTCCCAGAAGATCTAAAAGACAAAACAAAGGAGTGCCTCCGGTGCGTTTTTCTCCAGATACTGCAAATGTGTTTAGTGTAATTGCAGAGCCCAAGAGTTTTAAGGAGGTGTTAAAGTTACCAAAAGAGGAGGCAGAGCTCTGGAAGCAGGCAATGGAGGAAGAGATGTCCTCTCTGAATGAGCACAAGGTTTTTACACCAGTAGCAGCGCCTGAGGGGGCAAAGATTGTAGGCTGCAGGTGGGTGTACAAACTTAAACCTCTGGTGACAGGAGAGTACAAATACAAAGCTCGTTTAGTGGCTCAAGGATACTCTCAGAGGCCTGGAAAAGATTATGACGAGACTTTTTCCCCTACTGCTAAGGGGGACAGTGTAAGGCTGATTCTAACGCTTGGAGCAAAGAGAAAACTCCTGTTAAACCATTTTGATATCCAGACTGCATATTTACATGCATCAATATCAGAAGACCTGTATCTAGCCGAACCGCCTGGTTATGAGACAGGTTCCAATAGAGTGTTGAAATTAAACAAAGCTTTATATGGTCTCAAACAGGCTGCAAGATCTTGGAACAAATGTTTCCATGAGGCCTTAGTGTCATTTGGTTTCAAGCAGAGTACAGCTGACAATTGTGTTTATGTACGTGGTACAGGCAGTGATCAAGAGTTTTGTCTGATTTATGTAGATGATGTATTGTATGCTTGCAAAACAGATAAACAAACTAAAAGGTTTGCCAAGCAATTGTCCAGTAAGTTCAAAGTGAAAGACTTAGGCCCGGTTAGGACATATCTAGGGTTGGAAGTGTGCTGGGCCCAAGATGGCAGCTGCCTAATTAGTCAGCAGAACAAAGTTAAACAACTACTGACTACATACGGGATGCAGGATTGCAAAGGGGCAGTGGTGCCTATGGATCCAGGTTTCATAAAAACACTTCATACAGATGAGAGTCCTGAATTTGAACATCCTGATGTATATCATTCTGTAATTGGAAGTTTATTGTATCTAGCACAGTGGTCCAGACCTGATATTAGCTATGCAGTAGGCATATTAAGTAGATTGGTCTCAAAACCCACACTAAATGCCTGGAAAGGGGTAAAACAAGTTCTGAGATACCTCAAACAGACAATTGGCTATATGTTACAATTAAATTCTTCAGAGGATGAAATGTTGAGTTGCTACTGTGATAGTGACTGGGGAAATTTGCCGGATAGAAAATCTGTCACAGGACTAGTCATAATGGTCGGTGGAGCTTTAATCAGCTGGCGGTCACGCAAGCAAGACGTTGTAAGTGTGTCATCAACGGAATCAGAGTACGCCGCGTTGAGTGAATTGTGCAACGAGGTGATTTATTTCAAGCATTTGTTAACAGATTTAAATGTAAATTGTGGAGAACCAGTACAAGTTTACATTGATAATCAAGCTTGTATAACCTTAAGTAAAACAGAGGGTTTCAAATCGCGTTCCAAACATATCTCTGTAAAATACCAAAATGTGCGTTGCTGTGTACAAGACAATGTAATCACCTGTACTTATGTATCAAGTGAAGAAAATGTAGCAGATGTGTTAACTAAACCATTGGCAAAGGTAAAGAACAAGCGAATGTGCAAGGGTTTAGGTTTGCTGGAAAAATAATCTCCTACATAGGTGTATTTGATGTTAATTGTCCAGCAGAATCTGTGAGGGGGTGTTCAGTTTCTGTTAATTGGTTCTCATGGGAAACTTACAGATTCTGGCTTCACACAATTAACTCAAGGCCGTGTCAATTTACTCTTGGCAGAAAGCCAAGGTCTGCTTGACCTAGAAACTACTTACTCTGATTGGTTAACGACCAGCACTCAACTCTGTTATCTAGGGATTGCTAGCACAGTTTGGTGTGTTAGGTGTGTTAGGAGTAGGAGTGCTGTGCATGGTTAAGAGAGAGAGAGAAAGAAAGGATTTATTTTGCTTTGTTTTGTATGCAGAAACTCTGCTGGTTTTATTTTTCCTTTTAATAAATCCTGTAAATAGTTATTCTGAGTCTAGCTGACTAGTCATTTCCACCTCAACTAGCTTCTTCGCTGTGCAGGAAAACTCTGCTACGTTTGGGCTAAAGCCATTAGAGCTATGCCTGACACTTCAAAGTTCCATGACTAAGCACAGTAAGTTAAAAGTCTTACACTACCCTTCACTTAAAAACAGCACAGCACTCAGCACCTGTGGTAGCATGAAATAACCAGTCTTTGTTGAAATACATGGTAAAGTATTTTTTATTACTATGAAGTTCAACTACGTTTTACTGAGAGCAGACCCACTGAAATTAAAGAACATGCATTAATTTCCATGAGTCTACTCTACTCCATGGGTAGGCAAACTAAGGCCCAATTGCCTTCTAAATCCGGCCCGTGGACAGTCTGGGAATCAGTGTGTTTTTACATGAGTAGAATGTGTCCTTTTATTTAAAATGCATCTCTGGGTTATTTGTAGGGCATAGGAATTCATTCATTTTTTTCTCCCCCAAAATATAGTCCGGCCCCCCACAAGGTCTGAGGGACAGTGGACTGGTCCCCTGCCGAAAAAGTTTGCTGACCCCTGGTCTACTAAAACTAGGACCTGGAAGGTCACTGGGTAACCTTGGCTCAGTCTCTGTATCTTAGCCTAACCTGCCTCATGGGAAGAGGGAGAATCACTTTGGGCTTCTGGAAGAAAAGTAGGATATAAATGTAATAATAAATATGCAACACCCACAATAACTGGCCATGCAGGCACACATCACTCCCTCTCCCTCTCTTTCTTTCTCTCCCTCACTCTCACATACAGACATACGTGCACATCTCATACACAAACACACATCCAAACAAACACAGGCACAATTGGTATTTCCAGTCCTCCCCAATTCAAGCACTGGGATGGGAGTGGCTGGAAACTCTACGTTTTATTTTTGCACAGATCATTCTGGGGTTGTGGTAGAGCGGAAATCTTGTCTTTTAGTCTGAAAGAGCAGGCAGGCTTCTTGTCCAGTTTAAATGGTGTGGTGCTTAGTGCTGAAATAAAGGATACCTAGGGGGATCTCTAAAGTGCAGAAAGAGGGATCTTTTATCTATGATCTCAATGCAAGGTACCGCAACAGTTAAGATCAGAGATAAGCCCTGCATCTGATCTTTTAAGATTAAAAGAGCAGGAAAAGGCCTTATCTCCAATTTCAGCACTGTGGTGTTTAGTACTGAGACCAGAGGTTAAAGATCCCTCTGACTGTTCTTTAGAGTGGATCTCTGAAGGGCAGGCAGAGAGATTTTGTCTCCCGATTGGGAGTTAAAGTACTGATCACTCTCCAAAGAACAGACAGATCCTGGTCAGATTGAGAGATAAAATAGGGCTAAGGCTGGGGCTGGGGCTGGAGGTCTGGGGCTGGCTGATGTGCAACTTTTTGTGGCTTGGTAGGCTGGCCCCCTTTCCTGTTTTCTTTCCCACCCATCCCAAACTGCCAAATTTTCTCTCCCTTAAACTACACTTACTAGGCCAGTGGCGGCAGCAGCATCTTTAGACCAATATGTTTACACAGCTTGTTGAATTCATTCCGGTCTGAGTTCGGACCTGGATATGAGATGGAAACCACTTTGGCTGCCCTGTTGGACGACTTACCTGATCCACGGTCCATGGACCTCATTAATCCACAGTTCTAGTAATCTTTCTACTGCATGGTCTGACTGCTTACAGTTGACAAAATGGTATTTCCGGGGGGGGGGGGGAATTGGTGCAATTTGAAAGTGTGGTGCCTGCTGTGCCACAGGCTGCCAGGAGTTTTGTACAGGGGGTGGGGTTTGGATATTTCAGCCATATTTCCCCACATACAATCATGTATGGCCACTTCCTGGAAAATTCCACAAGGATTTTCAACCTATTTATACTTCCTAGTTGTTTGTAATCTATAAACAAAAATCATAAGGCATCCTTTAAACCACCAGCGAGCTTGTGAGCAAACAAGTACTTTAAATGGCAATTGTAAAAAATGCAGAAATGTTGTTGACAACCAGGCCTTGTGCGATATATGGAGAAGTCTGCATCTGATGTAATGAGATTGTTCTGTTTTCTTAACAAGGCAAGCTCTACTCATGTATAGATCAGATTCTGCTTAATTTGGCCCTGATTAATGAAGTATTGTCGGAAGGTAATGTCAATGTCAGTGTTTTGGACCATGCATTAGTCTGTGTCCTACACTCACTTGATAACCACAGTGCTAGATTTTGTGCTTGATGCCTTAAACCACGACTTCTTTGTGACTCCCCCCTAGTGAAGCAACAACTGGGAAAAAGCATGGAGGAATTATTTTGGTTCAGTGACCTCCCAAAAATCTCAGCTGAATTGCTTTGGGACTCAATTAAAGCTGTGCTTAGGTGGGGGGCCTACATCAAGGCCAATTCTACTTTAAAAAGGCAGAGGGAAGCTATTTGGACACAATAGATATTGGACATTGCTGCTTGGAGCACAAATGCACTGGTAATGTTAGGGTATACCATAGAATTGTGGGCAAAAGAAACTAGATTGCAGTGGCAGATACCCATAAAATCCAAAACTCCATAGCATATCTAAATAGAATGTATTCTGTATTCAGAAATGAGTCCTAGGTTACGGGCCAGAACTTTCAAGGGAAAAAGTTGCCCAAATTCAAGTTATGTGGGTTTCCAAAGGGGATGTTTGGTATAAAAATGGATATATGTTGTGCTTTTGCATACTTTATGTTGTACTGCACTGTACTGTATTCCTCTGATCTTCCTGACCCTGCCATTATCAATACTTGCCTTGATAAAGTTGATTTTCCCCAATGTAGCCTGGAATATCAAGACCTGCTGAGGAAGATACCTCAGCAATTAAAACAAACTAACTAAACAATGGGGAAGTCCCAGGTGTATTTGGGTTCAGAGGTGAGTTTTACAAAGCCTTTCAGACAGTTCTGCTCCCGTATGTGCAGCAGCTATGCTATGGCATTCCGGGCAAAGGTGGGATTTCAGAAACAGAGCATCATTCCTGACGTGTAGTGCTTCTAAAGCTGAGCAGGGATCCGATGTCCCTGTGATCATACCAACCTTTGTCTGTTTTGCCCACATGATTAAATTGCTTTTTGACCAAATTTATTGCTGAGGATCAAACTGGCCTTATGCCTGGAAGACAGCTGAATTGGTTCTTGGGGTGTTAAATTTGATACATTATTCTGACCCTTTTGTCTTTAAAGGTGTTCAAGGCATTTGACCGCATTGAGTGGCCGTTTTCTAATGTGCCTTTGTGAGAAATCTAATCTTGGCCCTCATTTTAGCAATGCTCTTAAACAGGTCTATAGTGGCTCTGGTAGCATAGTCTTGGTCAACAGTAGTGATCTGAGACTATCCAGATCAATTGTGGAATGAGACAGGGATATCCTCTTTCCCCTCTCATTTTTGCACTGGCTGTGGACGTGCTTCTATTTGATCGGATTCACAAATCACTGGCCATACCTTCAGCAACTAAGACAGGCCACTCTTAAATTAAGGAGTTTTAAATATGTGGGTTTGCATATTACAAAAGAAATCAATCATCTTTAAAGGCATAACATTTCAGCATTTCCATCTGCTGAAATAGGCAAGAAGCTTTATCTGAACAATTTACCCAGCTGGGTAAACTAGCAGCAGGTGAAGTCAAAGGTGTCCTTTCTCTGTCTTAAATTAATTCCAGTCCAAGGGAACCCAGGCCACCTCTCACTCATCTATCCTGTTGACAAGGTGTGATATCAAGGTGGGGCAGTCATTTCTGATTGTGTCCCACAGCATGCGCATGCCTTCCCCTCTTTTATATTTACTGTTTAGTGATATGAGTGTCTTAATGGTAAGGTCTAGGCCTTATGTACAAGGTGTGTGTTCTGGGTGCAGGGGAATTCGTTCACTCATTTTTTTGTCTGAGGGGGAGTTCTGAGTACAGTGGTACCTTGGGTTAAGAACTTAATTCATTCCGGAGGTCCGTTCTTAACCTGAAACTGTTTTTAACCTGAGGTACCACTTTAGCTAATGGGGCCTCCTGCTGCCAGTGCGCCGCTGCCATGCGATTTCTGTTCTTAACCCGAGGTACTATTTCTGGGTTAGCAGAGTCTGTAACCTGAAGCGTCTGTAACCTGAAGCATCTGTGACCCAAGGTACCACTGTATTCTCTTCTGTACATTTATGTAGCATACATGTTGTTTTATTTGATGTACTGGCTACTGTTTTTGAACTAAAATATATCTTTTTAAATAAGAAAATGTGACGGGATGGGTTTACTGTCATTCACATGCACGAGAGGCATGGACCAAATTATGCCCGATCCATCTACCCCTGCTGTGATCAAATGTTTAGGATACTTACAGATCCCATCTCACTTACTAACTTGCTCTTTTATAGACATGAGCATGCAAAGTATGGTCAATGTTTCTATAAAGATCCAAACTGCTGGATACATCCATACATGCAATTTCTATAGCGTAAATGTAGAAAAGGAGTGATATAGTAGAAATCATATATGTGTGCATGGCTGTAATGACATTTCCTTGTATCGCATCTATCAGGTTAGAAGCAGCTAATAATTTTCTTCTTTCTACTCACAGCCTGGCATTATAAAGGCATATCCTCATAAATCAACCTCAATGTGGAACATTGCTTAGGAAATATAAATGTATGTGCATTGTAGAATGATCGGAGATTACAAAAATATATCAGGAGTCAAAAGTAGCTGGTGGAGAAATGCTATGTCTTTAGTTTATTGAGATTGTTTGGAGGATCCTAATGTACTGTCACTGAAAGAATAATTTTTCCTTTACAATCTACTTAGCAAAGATTTATTGATCCTTTCCCCCTTCATAGAGAATTACTGATCCATTTTAGAAAATCAGATTTTCACACCTTTCATGAGAATGTGCACAGCGCAGTTCCCCTGGGATTGCCAAGGAAGTTGACTTTGACATGAAATCCCCAGGTACCAGGGCACAACAGCCTATAGTCTCTTTGCTGATTTGTTGCACAGGGTGGTAAAATACTTTTATACATTTATAGAGAAATGATTGCACTGCAAGGACTTATTTTTCTATGCTAGTGAATGGCGTTCAGGGTGCTATTATTTGTGTATACAGCATTTTTCAAGGCTCCCCCCCTTTCCTCTTCCCACTTCTCAGCAGTGATGTTATGAACAGCAAGGTAAGATAAAAGTTGTTGAAATTCAGGTTGCAAAGCAGGAGGGTAGGACTGAATTTTCCTCTGCATGCCCTCGCCAGTGTGTGTTTGTGTGTGTATGTATAAATATCTTTGTTTGTGATGTGTCTGTTCTCTGTTCTCATTACAGTTGTATCCTAGGTAGCTAAACATTAGGCATGTTGTATTGAAGTATGCATCATAATGAAGGTGATTTATTATAATTAAAACAGCATAGAGAGCAGCTTTTATTAGACATATTGTTTCACAGGAGAGCTTAATAAAGGGCATTATTATTAGTTATAGATCTGTGTGAAGGATGTTGTTTACTGAGAGTTATGTGAGTATTAGTCAAAGTCTGAAGTTGCTCATTTGAGCTGTCCGAGAGAGAGAGGGGGGGGGCATTCTGTGCCCAGCAAAGAAAAGAATTTTAAGACTGTTGGAGAGGGAGAGAGAAAGGAAATGCCAAGTGCATGAAGTGTTCTCTGCAGGAGCAGTTCTAGAATACTTTTATTACATTTCTTAGGACACAATGGCATGGACTGTAAGTAGTTTCGGTCTCTCAATATAACAATGCACATAAAGTTGAGGTCAGATTGGGTTCGCTCCAGGCTTTGATGCTGCAGAAGGTCGCCAAGGGAATCGATTAATAATAATAATAATAAACCCAGAAAGAGAGAGGGAGACGGGAGTATTCCCTGCAATCAATGAGACCCCCCCTCCCCATTTAAAGTGGACACTGCTGGGTGTGAGTCTCAGAGCTTCAAACCGGGTTTTCTGCAGCTCAAGGAGGCTACGTGCAAGAGGCCCTGCAAATGCATTGTTTTCCTTTTTTTGTAACTGGGACTTGTCACAATGGGGGCACAGCCGGGCAGGTCAGCTGGAGAACCTGTCGGGTGAAGACTAAGCAGAAAGATCAGCAGCACAAATGTAATGGATACTCATTGCTGTAAATTTTGTTTAGATATATTTCTCTTCCTAGGTGACTGGACTGAGATGGTTTTTGAAAACTTTAAAATGTACGATATCTTTTCCTTTTGATTTCCTATTGTTCTACAGACAGTCCCTTCTAATAAGTCTAGATTTCTACAGGATGCTGACAATTATTGTGGGTTGTTGAAATGATACTGTATTCTTTTAAGGGAGTTTGGGATAAACTTGTAGCTAACAAGTGTCGTCTTTTAAAGAAGTTTCCAAAGTGGCTGAAAGTGCTTTTAGGATTTCCTCCTCATTGTAGTGCATTACTACTTCATGGTGAAGAAAGCATTTGGAAGTAATGAGAAGAGAGGTTTTGGCAATGTTGCAATAGCGCATAATTGTAGCAAGGAGTGTTTTTTGTTTTTTTTAAAGGCAGTATTGAATGCATGAGGCCAGGTTTTTTTGTCTATCCGTGTACATCTTGAAAGAAATTTAGTCTGAATGGAATTCAGACTAAAGAAACCTAGCTAAGCCAAATCACCAATACTTAAGTGGATTTGGCCTTTAAAATTAGTACGTAGAGTGATTTAACTGGATTGTGAACTAGGTTTCAGATAGTCATCAGAGTAACTGAGATTAGAATTATGAAATTGCCTTCTTTACTGTACTGATTAAAGTCATACATAAGATTGTGAAGGAAATCAGCACCTTATCAGGAATACAGAGCTGTTATAAAGAAATCACAGATAAATGTAGTATGTGAAACACTTTAGACTTGCAAAAACTGCTCTATAATATAAAGCAATATTATTGTTAAAGTGTTCTTTCTATTTAGATTTTGTTTAAAATATGTTATATGAAACGTATGTAAGGATGCAAAAGATAAAACTATGGGCAGGATCCAATGCAAGTTGGCATTTTTTAAAATCCATTGCTTTTCATGCGCAAGACTTGCACACATGTCGCGTGATAGCAATGGGACAATCCTTTGCTGTGGAGCCCCATTGAATTCAGCTGAGCTGACACCTGAGTAAAGCTGTGTAAGATGTTTCCAAGCAGAGATTGCAAACTGCACTAACAGCAGAGGGGTACTTGTTGAAACTTTGCGGTGCAGGCAAAATGGGTAAACAAGCTTCATCAAAACTATGGAAGGACGAGAGTCTTACAAATGAATACTTGATGAAAGTGGTCTTGACTTTTTATGTATCAAAGTTGCTGTTATTCTCAAAATAATACTTCTGAGAATTTCTTTTGGGTGATTTGCGTCCGTCTTACATGAGCGTACTTTGTTCTATCCGTGCTTATTCTTTGTGTAAATGCATTGAAATGATGATGATAATGAGGATGGTAACAGATACTGTTCAGAATTCAAAATCAGCAAGCCTTCTGTAGTTTCAGCATCCTTTCCAGTAACTGAGTCAAAATGTAAGGAACTGATTGTGTCAGAAACTGATGGTTGTGGGTGCAGAGCCAGGTCATAATACCCTGGCTAAATAAGGGCACTGACAGGCTACTTAATTCAAACAAACATTTAATAATAAATTAACCAAAAGCTTGTGGGAAAATCTTCTTTCCTCCACAGAAGGCAGTCGAAGTTTGTTTGCTAAAAGTAAGGAGAATGCCCTTAAGAGTGCTGAAATACATGCATGCAGGAGAATAACTTAAAATGCTACTTCAACATAATTTCTTTTAGCAGGGTCATTTGCAATTCAAGCAGAATGTATGCTCACCCGAAAGGATTTGTTTGTGTTGTCCTCTATGCCCAGAGTAGGGGCACTTCACTTTATATTATTATCATTTAAAACAGCACCTGAGCCTTCCTAAAATGGGTTTCAATATACCGTTTGCTTCCTAAGACCTGGTGCTAATTTTAAATTTAAAAGTACTTAATGATGGCTAACAAATGGCTTTAACATTTTCCCTCTCTCTGGAACGTTGGACCTCAGTCTGGTTCATAGAAAACTTAGTGGGAGTCTGACCAAGTTTATCAATATAATAAATTATATACGTCTAGAATATTGGATTGTTTAAAGTGATATTATCATCTCTTTCAATTTAGACAATAAATGATAGGACTAGCCCTGCTTTCTTTAATAGGTTTTAATATATTGTGCTTTCTAATATGAAGTAGAAATATGTTTCCTCTTTGGCAAAAATTAACGTGTAAGAAACATTTGCTTGAGTTTCATTCCATAAATTTTCCTCTCAGAGAACCCCAATATATTTAACTGATTGTACCTCTCCACTTTGCCACCATCACCACCAGTCTTTGTCAACTAGAAGGACGCCATCTTGGATTTGTTTTTGTGGAAGGGGTGAAGCCAGCACATTTTCAAAAACCTTCTGTCTCATGTTTACTTAGCAATTTCTACCCCTTTCTGGTCCCATTTTCTTGACCCCATCCAAACTGTACACACATTCAGACACCCCGCTCCCTATTCCTGGTGAACATGTACTCTTGAACCCCCTTCTCTATCTTCTTGTCCCAAATGCATCCTTCCCAATTTTTCCACTTGCTGCCCCTCTTTTCCCTCCCCAGAGAGCCACAAGCTCCTCTCATTGAGGACTTGTGGGACTTATTTAAGGGCAAGCAAAATCCCTGATGTGTATAATGTGTTCAGAAGGATGTACAGTATATTGCAAGTATATTGTCAGACAGGGTTATGACACCCCTTTTTGCAATAATGGAGGACAGATTTTGACCAGTCCACCTTAGTGTCCAAAACTGTAGCACTTTTCTTCCCATGCTTGGGTCTGAAAGGCATTTTCATCTTTATAGAAGAAAGTAAAGAGATGCATACATGTACACCACTGGGCCTGAAACTAAACCCTGTCTCTCATACCCCTCCACTGAATCCAACGACTGAGGTTCAGACTGCTTCTGCATCCTATGTTTTGGTTCTTCATCATGCTGGAATGTTAGAAACAGGTTTAATGTTACGATGTTTTGCCACAGACTCACTCCACGGCCTTGGGAAATCATTTTCTCTCAGATTTGGAACCCCATCTTGTAAATGGCAATTTAAAATTCACAATGGAACAATTGAAAAATGTGTTTTATGCCACAAACTCAGTACCTAAGTGTGCTGGGCCCGGGGATAACCCGAAACGTGGTCCAGGACCGGACCAGAATCCGAAGGTTCCACTAGGAATCAGTCGGACAGGGCCAAGGCAGGAAGCCAGGCAAGGACAGGTACAGGATCTCAGGCAGGATCTGGCATACAGCAATGTTGCTCCCGCAACCTGGGGCGGGGTCTGACAGCCTTTTATCTTTGTTGGGGTAGCAGCCGGTCCTGATCCCCCGGCGACTCACCTCCCTGTTTCGCCCGAAGGCGAGCACTCCTCCTGTGAGTACTCAGGTCTCTCCTTCTCTCAGACCTCAGTCTCTGCAGATCGGGAGACGTCCATGGGTTACTAGACCCAGGGGCCGCCTCAGCCTCCCCTGACGCAACCGGTAGTGGAGCAGCTGTAAGTGATGACCCAGCTGAAGGCATCTGGAGCCAGGGCAGGCTCAGGCCCCTGACTCGGCCCAGCTGGTGTTTGTTGCAGGGGAATCTATGCAGACTGGGACTCTTCAGGACCAGGCCCCAGACTTGGTTCAGATGATGCCTGAGGCAAAGGATCCGGTGCAGACTGAGACTCCTCTGGTTCTGAGCCTGAGTCCCAGGCCATCACACTAAGCAAGCTGCCTGTCTCCTGCCCCCGAATCGTGGGGAGCAGTGGCTGTGTCATAGCCATGGCGGAGCTTTCCCCTCACAGTTTTAGTGCTTCCTCCTCCTCTTGCCATGCCATCTGCTGTGACACGCATGCAAGGTTCAGCAGCCAGTTGCGTGTGTGCGAGGGGGCGTGGCTTGGGAGCAGACCATAGGGAGAACCTCTTCCCTCTGGTCTGCTCTCTGGCTATAGAAGCTAGCCACGCCAGTGTTCAGGCCCCAAGCTTTGGGAGATTCGCTTCCCACCCTCCCTTTTCCCTGTTGGTTATCAGGCTGCCTGAGGGCAAGTGGGCATGGCCTTGCTCAGCCTTGCTATGGAAGTACGTGGGTCACCATATTCAGGGTCAGGGAGGAAGATTCCTTGCAAACTAATTAGGCCCACCTGCGGGTTTTCACTATCTCATAACAACCATCACAACTTGCTGTGCATAAGGCATTGGGTTTGATCCTTAGACCAGGTGGGCACAGGCTGGAGGCCCTCCTGCTCCACTGTTTTTGGGTATCCCCTTAAGGGAGCTTGCGAGGGTGATACATGTGCAGACACCCAGCTCAGGGGCTGACAGGCTTTAGCGCCCCCTGCCGGTGATACGGTGCATGCCATAGGGTGACCCTTAACCTTGGTCAATCCCTTTCAACCATCAGTCAGCAGTTGGGTTGGTGTCCGGGGCTGCACTAAGGAGGAATGGTGGGAGCCACACATGCCTTCTCCTGAGCCTTCCCAGGGGCAGGAGGACAGAATTGATTTAGAACAGTGGTTTGCAGAGGGGCATAGTCCAGAGGGGGAAAGCTGGGAAATACTGGGTGAGGAACAGCTAGAAGAGGAAACACCAGGAGATAGACAGCTGGCAGATTCAGTGTCCTTGAACAGCATTCCTGATCCCTCTTCGCCTAAGACTAGACGGGCTTTGAGAGTGATAGAACAGAGAGCTCAGCAGCAACAAGCTCAGATTACCCGATGCAGGAGTGACATAGATTAATGGGAACTTTTACTGGGAGCAACGCCATCTCTAGAGAGATAGGCATTCCTTTGTCTCTCGCTGTGATTATTAAAGAAACTAACTGGTAAGAACGCTCCTTTTCGTTTGATCCGCTTATTTCCAGCAACCGGGGAAGGAATCTAATTCCCAGAAGTTGGTTGATTTCAGGATCTACACCCGACGCCTACACGAAAACTTTCTAACACCTTTAATCAATAAAAATTGTGGCCTGATTTAATCCCAGCACTGCTGTCCTGTGTCTTATTGTGTGACTACCGCCCCTCCCCCACTTGGTCCACTGTTCCTGGTTCCACAGCAACTGGACGTCATGTAATGTCATGACTGTTTTCCTTTTGTTTTCTTTCTGTTTTTGGGGATGAAGTAACAAGCCCATTTGGAATAAAAGGGAAGGTGAGCACATTTATACTAGTAGCTAGACTTGACAAGAATATTTGGATTTAGGGCTGTACCCTTCCTGCTATTAGATCACATACCTTGCATCTTAGTCACTGAGTGCTATACAATAAAAATTCCATTGCAAGTCACCCACGAATTACTACTGCATAGATAGCGCCTACTGAATGCAGGCAAATACTAAATATTGCATGTCTGCTATCGTGCCTTCAGGTGTTACAAACAATTGTATGCCAATTGTCAAAGACTGGTGGTAAAAAAATGGACAAATATCAAATATTAAAATCAACTATTTAAGGAAAATATCAATTCAAAAATAATACAAATACATTTGGGTGTCAAATAGTGATTCTGAATAATAAATAGTAAACAAACTGCAAGTGAGTTCAGTGACAACTGACTTCCGAACTGTTCAGGAAATGCAGCCTTCATTTCATTATTTCCCAAGGTTTATGGACTGGGATGCAGAAGAAATTCAAGCCATTTGTGGATTAGGTTGCTACAGAAACACTGGTTTTAAGTATATGCTTTTCTGTACACTTTAATGAACACATTAATACATTTAATGCAAGATGAAGCGTGCAAATAGTAAAATTTATCAGTTGTTCAAATGAGCAAGTTTCACAGTATTGGGCCCTGAAATTCTAATTACCATATTACTGGCTAAAAGCATATGTAGATTTTAATGTTGGCTTATCCATTTTTCTCCTTCACGAAATCTTGGAATTAATATACTAGACACATAAATTAAGGCTTTCTGTGGGCACTTAGAAACAAGAGATCATCTTAGGCATTCACACTGCCAATTCTTTTCCAGGTAGTTTTACTTGTGTGCAACACAAACTCCTTTTCTTTAATAGTACCATGATGGTATCTGCTTGCTGTCCTCTTATGCATGAACACCTCTCTTACTTCCTTAAAATCCCTCCTCAAAACATTTTCTACGAAGCCTTTCTTTCACACAATCCCCTCATAGCCATTCCCTAGCATAACTGAAAAAGCCAAATTTTCTTCCTCTCTTTCCCCATGATCAATTTCCCACTCCTTCCTCTGCTATTTCTCTGGTATCTGTTTTCTAAATTGCAAGCCTATTGAGGTAAGAAGTGCTTTCGGAGCACCATGCGCATGGATTGTGTGTGTATCCGAGAGATGCATTTGTTTTAGCCTAATTTGATTTCAAGGTTTATATTTATTGGTGCTCTACAAAAACAAAAAAACAAAACCCACTTTCCATTAATATGTGACTTCGCCTCATTGTAAGCTGTCAATAGGATGATTTTGTAGGTCAAATTCTGCCCATATTTTAATATATAATTAGTATATGCGTGTTCATCTAGCTACGGATACATAACACATCCTCACTTACCGGTATGTAAGATATATATTATGTCATGGTTGCATTGCTGTAGATCAACAAGTAGTGTTTATCGATCTGTTCCAACAGCAGTTCTAACTCTGTGGAAGATTTTGATTGATAATTCTCATCCAAAATGTGCCTTTACTCCCTCTCTCCAGAGTGTTCTGTAGATCAGGCAGCAGGCTATATGGAGGCCCTTATTTATGATGGAAGAGCTTATACAAAAAAAACAAAAAAACAAAACCCTGTAGTTTCCAAGGAACCATTTTAAGCACTCGCCTGCTTTTTGCATCCCTAGAATTTGAGGAGGGTGCAGTGATCTAACCCTTTGGGAAAGGAAAATCAGCTGACAATAAAAATAGCGCTGACATCTATGTGAAAATATCATCATGCAGCCCTGGTTGGAGGATTTGTAGTGCTGCATCACAATCCTGGATTTGCATGAAGTGGTGGGTGGGGTTGGGGAGCAAAAGGGAAGGCAGGTTGCGCAATATGCTATGGCATGGGCGTAAGAAGGAAGGGGCACTGACAGGGAGCAAGCGGTGGTTCTAAACAGTGGCAGAGGTTTGAGTAAATACTGTGCAATATTTGAAGGTTCATACTAGTGTAGTCACTAACTTGGAATCCATTTAAATAAATGTGAAAAGTTAGTCAGAATGGCTAACGTAAGTGCAACTAGCTCAGAGTTTCCCAAATTTATTTGGCCCACTGCTCTTTTTTTCCGGGGGGGGGGGGGCAGAAATACTGGGCACCCCCCACCCTGGAAATCTACCTTCTTTAAGCAAAAAACAGAAAGAAAGATGCAGCAACAAATTTGCCTATCTATTTTTCTACTTACATCCTATAATTTGCCTTTTGTGTGTTTATTTGGAAAATAATCACTACAACTTTAACGCAATGGTACATTGGTAAGCATCATTACACAACACACGAAACATATGCAAATGGATTTTCAAAATTCTCTTCTTCATGCTTCCAGTGCTCCCTTATTTTTATTCAGTGCCCCCCAATTGCACCTGAGGCTACTACTGCCCCCCAGATTGTTTCATTGCCCCCCCAGGGGGTGGTATTGCCTATTTTGGGAAACACTGAACTAGCTTGTCCAACCCACTGTGCAAGGAAAAGTCGGGCACAATAGGTAGTTAATCTTAGATGAAATAATGCAATCTTGTTAAGAAAAGATTAGTATAGTTTCCTTTTCCTGTCCCTAGCATGGGCTCCGTTCACATACGTGCTTTCTTGTCTGATGTCCTCTTTTTGTTTCTTTTCAAATTATACCGATACTGCCAACCATGTTATCTTCCACAATTGCAAAAATGTTCAAGTTCAATTTTTGTGCCACATTAAAGGGGAAAAAAATACTTCATTTCTTTTAAGTACTTAAAGTGGCAGGTAATAGCAAAGTCCAAACTGATTGACATAAAAGAAAATTACATGTTAAAGGACACAAAACACATTTAAGAAGCAACGTAAAGGTATTTCAGTGATTTAACAAAAGGCAAAGAAATACCGAACTATTTTCAGAGATTATACAGTCTCAAATATTGAAAAAAGACATCGGTATTATTTTCACATTAAAAATTACTCCTTTTCTGTTGGAGCACTTGAGGAGATGAGATAGGAAAAGCAGAACTGCCTTCGGACCACATGTGTGGATGTCATGGGAAATGGCAGCCACACATTTAAGCTCCCACACTCCTCCACTGTGACACGATTATTTAAAACATCTTTCCCATGTTCAAATATTACAACATGACTTTCCCTGGAAAGTTTGGAACCTTGAAGGCCCATATGCATCCCTACAAGTGGAAGGCCATTGACTTCCAACCCCTGAAGGTATAGGCTCCCTTGTGAGAGAAGCAATCGGTGTTGACCAGGACTTGGCCTGCTTTGTGGAAGATTTTTTTTTTCTTCTAAGGCTACAGGTCCAGATACCCCTTCATCTGGGTTGGCTTTTTAATCTATATATTTATTATTTCCATTTCTAGATCACTTGCTATCTGAAATATCTGGAAGTGCTTTACAATAGCTAAACACACACAGATTGAGAGAGAGAGAGAGAAAGTACAATAAAACCATGTCAGATGATTCACATTGGTATTGCCATCTATCTGTCTCGGGAGGCAATGGAACACTGTGCCATCAGGGGTGAAGAAAAACCATTGGAGAGTTAGAGTGCCTGCTGTGGCCATAGAGACTGATACAGGAGAGACATACTTCATTGCAGCTGGGACAGATGAAGGCATCTGGTTTTGCTTTTACAGATAAACCATGGAATTCATTGTCTCTGCACTCCTCCCAGCGGTCATTCTTCTTCTGGTCACTGCTGTGGATACAAACCTACTGAGTGTCTCCCAGCACTGCAGTCATCTGCAAGGGATTCTCACACGGTGAGGTTGATACTGCCAGCCTTCATGTCACCTTTGCAGACATCTTTGTAACACAGAGTTGGTCTGCCAACAGGCCTGGTGCCTCAAGTCAGCTCCCTGTACAGCATGTCCTTGGGGATCCCGCCATCTTCCATTCAGTGGATATGACTAAGCCAGCATGGATATCACTGAGACAGGAATGATTCACATAATAAAATACATAAACAACAACTTTATACATAAACACACTGCGGGAGGCAGCAGTTATGAGTTACTGGTCTCTGCGGCCATAGCAGGTGCTGTGATTCTCCTGTGGTTTGACTTCACTCCCTTGTTTCTTGAGATAGACTGTGTCAAGAGTCCTGGTTTCCGACTTGATAACACAGCAAGCGTGGTTAATTAAAAAGGAAGATTTATTGCAAAAACAAACAGAGTTCTCCCATTGGCTCTAACATGCCGCCACCATCATCAATCATCATGACCCTTCTGAGCTTCCCTTCTGGTTACAGAAGGTATTGAACCTTCTCACTTTGCGCCTTTTGCCTTGTTTCCGGTCTAAAAACCCTGCCCATTGCCTATTCTTAGGAGGGATTGGCTCAGCAACAATCTCTTCCCGTTCTGACAAACTGCTTCCTTCTCTGTTCGCGCCAGTAGAGCATTGGCTGAGTTCCTGTTCACCCTCAGCCATTCTCTTATCAACTGGCATTCCAAGGGGCAGGAGAGTTGGCACTCGCTGATGCTCTTCCTGCCTGGCAGTTAACCCTCTCTGTTCCTGGCAGCTTTCTTCAGCTTGTTGCAACCCTTCACTGGGGGCTGGCTGCAAACCTTCTGTGCGAGCTGGCTCATTCCTGACAGATGGATGCCAACAATTGGTCTAATACTGAAAAGTCTGCAACCATGGCCTTCCATGTGGGATTTTCCCCATGGAACTGGTGCTGTCCTCCCTGGTGCGCTGCTGACTCTGTGGAAAATAGCCATGTGCTAGGCCTCCCAGGAGGACAGAAGTACATAGGATTAAAGGAGAGTGTCTCCCAAATCTTCCATATGGTTCCATATGGCTTCCACCTTCCATATGGCAAATTGGAAACCAAGCCAATAAAACTGTGTTGTCAATGGCTACAATATAATTTATTGATCTGCAATCTTTCACCGAAAGGCTTGGTATCAACTTTACACAAGGTGTAATGCCATTGCCCACCCAACTTGATTTCACAACTAACAGGCAGATCCTATTAATATGCTTTAGCCTCAGTAGCAAACAGCTTCATGCAAGATATTGTAGTTAAAAGGCAGAGAGTTTTCCAACTCCGTCCATCATTTCAAGCAAAACCCTTACACCTTTAATAAGAGGGTCTGTTCAAATGCCCACGAGACTATGGTTGTCACTTCCTGAATCTTGTGGAGCTAGTAAATTCCCATGAAAGGTCAAGGGACACAATAAGAACATTATGAACCCCATCCTAGAGGTGCTGGCCTTTGAGTGCCATATATTTATGTGAGTTTATAGAGGGAAATTTTAATATCTGCAGCAGTGGGCTATTAGCAATCATTACCGCAACTACATATTGCTGCTACTTCTGCTACTACTAGCAGGATACCAGTTACTAATCCTATGGCTACTAATCCAGGGCTAAAATGATATAATCCTTGACATTATTGTTGATGTGATTCCACTATAAGGTAAATGTTCTACAGCTATGTCAGAAAATGTCAGAGCACTAAAAAACTGATTTGTGTTATTATTTGGGTTTGTTTGTTTTAAGAAATCTGGAGGCAGTTGGCCACTAACTTTCCAGTAAAAGAGAAAGGAGCCATTAAAAGACATCAGCGCTAAAGCTGGTTGTGAATGACGTTCTCAGATTTCTGCTGGTATGAAAGAGAATATGTGAGGGGGTTCCATTTTTTACTTTCTGAGAATGAAACTAGACATGCTTTCCACAGCCCATTTTGCAGATGGTTGAGTCCTGAATGCAATGCAAATGATCCAAGCCATGCCTAGCAGCCAGTTACTGGCTGAGCCAATGGTGAACCAAAGAGTACGAACATCCATTCTTTTGATAAAAGTGTTTGATGGAACTTTCTCTGTTTTGAATGAAAGGCTATTACTGTGTACAGTGTGGGCTGCATATTTGTATGCTCGGTTATCAATGGAATGCTCAAATATCTGTATGTCTGATGTTTGCTTTTATAAGACTTGATAGAAACCTGTATTAAAACAACAGAAAGCCAGCACAATGCCATTAAGTGCAACCCTGCACTTTTTTTAACGCAGTGAAAACATTGCTACTTGCTTTATTGGCAGGAAGATCACAGCCATCGTTCCCGATTGCTTTTCTTCAGCATGCACATATAAGAGACTCAGACTCAGGTTAGATCCTGCTTTGTTGATGTCGATGGGGAAAACAACGAGTTTGTTAAAATGAACGTATGATCAACCTTCGTTTAAAACCAAAATATGACATCAAAGGCAGGATTGACTTAGTGTTCCTAGAAAATCAAAAGAATTGTCCACTTTATGTCATCAAAGGCGACTTGTGCTAGTTACTCCTGAATGGTGAAGTTGAACAATTACTGTAATTTATCCGTTTTTGTAAATAAGAAAAGGCTTCTGGGGAAAAAAAATAACAATGGAAGCTGCGTATTTTTGTTTCGATTAGGTCACCAATTGGTTTCCCCATTAAAATTGGGCTGCATTGTTTATGTGGATTTTTATAAAGCAAGACAAGAAAACAGAAGTTAAACTTGAAAAAAACAACAACAGAATTTGTCTTTCTTACCATTCTCATGTTACATGAATTATAAGGTGCACACATAGCAGACCCCCTCCCCGAAAACCAATCCTTCACCCTTCAAAATTTGGAAATATTCTCCGGGGGGGGGGGGAGGCACTTTATTTGAATACACTGAGAAATCCTGAAGCCATCTTGGCTTTCGTAATAACCCCAAATACTATATGTGCTACTTCATATAGTAAACTTTTAATTGTAATGGCAGAGAGACATTGCCATGCAGAAGCCCTTTTAATGACAAAAAATGGCCCTAAAACACCAAAAGGTTGCTGAGATGTACATGCATATTAAGGTGAGAAGCAAACTGATTGAAGGGAGAAGGAAACTCCATAACCCTCATCAGGCATTCTGCATCAGAGTTAAATAAAAGATGCAAAGGGGGAATGAGAATAAATGTGCTAGCTCCAACTCTAGTCACCATTTCTGTTGCCCCCCAAGAATTGTAGGCAGTGGCGGAGCTTCATGCTCTGGCACCAGGGGGTGGGGTGGAGAGCAGATGGCGCACGTTCTGGGGGCATGGCATGCCGCCTGCGGGTGGGGAGCAGCCGCAATGGCACCCCACCAGGATCACTCTTCTGGGGGCGATGTGTTCCCCCCACACTCCTCTTCCTCTGCCAGTGATTGTAGGGTGAGCTTCTCAAGTGAGAACCCTCCTGTACTCACGCACAATGATGTAGAACATCTAGAGAAGGTTTAGGTCCTTGTGGCAATCCTGCACAACCTATTTAAATCACTGGATAAAGAGAGTCCGGCTAATGGGCTGTCTAGTTTGAGAGAGGGAGGGGTCTGAAAGGGAAGGATTGCCACTCCAGCAATGACCCAATATAGACATACATAAAAGGTCAAGCCATGCACATGTAAAGAAAAAATTATCATTGCAGTCAATGTACAGTAGTGAGCTTGGCTGAGAGCGTGTTGTCCTGTAACTGGGAGTGAGGTGTCTGTGTATATGAGTGAACCAGTAAACAAGCAGTAGTGGTTGATTCGCTAATATCCTTGACTTTTTGCGGTTGAGTTATTGAGATTGATAAGACACAGAAACTGACCTTTTTGTCTGTGGTGGATAATTTTATCCCAGCCAAGGGTAAGGGGAGAAGTGCTATCCTGATTATATTCAATCCACTGAACGTAGCATATTGTCTCTTTAAGATATTGAGAGCCAGTGTGGCCTAGTGGCTAGAGTGTTGGACTAGGACATGGGAGGTCAGATTTCGAATCCCCCTCAGCTAGGAAGCTCCCCTTGGACCAGTCACAGTCTCTCTCTGCCTAGCCTACCTCTCAGAGTGGTAAGGATAAAATGGAGAGGGGGAGAAGTGTGTTTGCCACCTTGAGCTTCTTAGAGAAAAGGTGGGATATAAATATAATAAATAAGTTGGGTGGTTGAGGGACTAAAGTGGTTTTGAAGTTACTTCTGAGAAGATTGAGGAATTTGGTTGCTGGCAAGTGGTGATCATTCGTATTAAAGGTCCCAATCTTTGGGCAGGTGTCCATTCCACTATCTCAATGTTTACGTGAGACCTCTCAGAAATTGCTTTCGGATATAATGCTATAGGTTTATTGATGATACCCAGCTATATGTCATATTCCCTAAAGTTGGGAAGCTATGCTTTTTGACTATCTCAGGTCCTGCATCAGTTAGAGATTGGAGAGCAGTAGGTGAAGTCAGCAGTTATATGGGGCACTGACAGATGATTGGTGGGTGAAAGGCTGAGTACTTAATAGCCTAAAGGTAAAGGACCCCTGACCGTTAAGTCCAGCCACGAACGACTCTGGAGTTGCGGCACTCATCTCGCTTTACTGGCTAAGGGAGCCGACGTTTGTCCGCATACAGTTTTTCTGGGTCATGTGGCCGGCATGACTAAGCTGCTTCTGGCGAACCAGAGCAGTGCACGGAAATGCCGTTTACCTTCCCGCCAGAGTGGTACCTATTTATCTACTTGCACTTTGACATGCTTTTGAACTGCTAGGTGGGCAGGAGCAGGGACCGAGCAACGGGAGCTCACCCCGTCGCGGGGATTTGAACCGCCGACCTTCCGATTGGCAAGCCCTAGGCTCAGTGGTTTAGACCACAGTGCCACCCGCATCCCACTTAGTAGCCTACTTAGTACTTAACATTTTGGAATTGTGAATGTTTTTATTGTGAACAACAATATTGCTGAAGTATTAGCGATCGCAAAGGTCTGTTGGATATAAACTTCAAACCACACAATAATTATTGTCAAGTTGTTCTTGTTGTTACTTTCAACTCAACTTCTTGAAACAAGCAATGGGGAAGGGTTCCTTAAGCACCATGGATTTACAATTGTGTTATTGCAGGATACCCAAAGAACTTAGTTATTAGGCCACATATACTGCATACTGTTAATAAATAAATACATTTGGATGCCATTAGTAGGACCCAAGCACATATTTTCATATTTAACACAACCTATTCTTATAAGTTCTAGATAGGCGACAAGAGGTGCAAACTACATAGTTCTCTTCTTTTTTCTTCTTTTTTAAAAAAGCAGAGATGTATATGGGCAATTCTTTACAATGCTACTAAAAAATCAGCAGTGGTATGATTTTGTCAGGTAGTGTTTCTAGTATTGACAGAAGAAGAGAGAATATAAATACTAAGATGAATATAAGTGGAAGTTCTTAAAGTGGCATTGGAAGGCAGAATGTGACTCAGCCCAATGAGATTTGTGAGTGTCTGCAGAAGATGCTAGTATACTTTAAATGCCAAGAGCAGTAAAAAGCTGGTGATGCTGACAAGGAATTGAATGGGAGAAGCAAGGATAATACACTTCTTCCACAGTAAGAGGAATTAACTTGGCAGTAGAGTTAGAAATCCCCTTGAGGTTAGAAACAGGTGGTTTTAGAAGGCCCTAAACATCTTCTGTGTGCAGGTAATCAAAGTGGGATGTGATGAAAGTAAGTATTAATTCCTCAGAGAAAAGATCATAATAATACCGAAAGCAGTCACAGCAGCTGACACCATAAAGTGGTAAAATGTTGAGGAAGAAATATTAAAAGTTCTGTTTCCAAGATTCTACACTTTAGAAATGGGGTGTGAAGAATGGGGAGGATATTAAAGTTCTGAAGAAAAACTTGTATAAATGTTAGGTGTTCTTCGGGGCTGGGGGGGATGGCGACCATTGAACTATGTCTGCTATATTGTGTTGGTCCTAAGCTGATATTATGACATCCGAAGGAGGCAAGAAGGTTGTGTACAAAAATATTGGTGCTACTTGGGATTGTGACAACAGTAGTAGAAGGCAGATGACATCCTCAAAGCATTCATTAATGCGATGGCACGAGCAACCCTGAAAATCTGGTCTATTGTTTCATAGTTCTCCCATGTTCTGTCCTCACAATATCTTTTTTCTCCTTCATCTTCTTTATAAATCTTGTTTGTTTCTATCCCATGTTGTACGTGGCAGTCATTGATGCCCTTTGGGACTGATGGAAGGCAGGAAGACCAACAGCAGATGGGGCCAGAGACAACTAATTATAGTTTTGTACACATCCTTTTCCCTGCTGAATTCTACTAGGGCAACACTAAGTAAAAGGAGGAGGAAATTTAGGCAGGATTACCTCTTGGACTGGATGTTAGTAAAGCAGGGAGATAGGGGCTGGCTGAGGGCCACCTGAGGCTTGTTTCCCATTCACCCTAATGGACTGGTCTCCACTGGTGTCCAGTTTGTGCTGCACATGGTCCACTGAGACTTGGAGGTGTATGTGGGCAGATGAAAGGCAAGTTGGAGCAAGGAGACATATGGGGGGCAGACTAAAGGGGGAAAGCACCGGGAGAGAAAGAGCTTTAGGTCAAACAGAGGATCTACCAGGTCTTAGGTAGCTCAAAGAAGAAGCCGACAACTTGCTCCACAGAGCATAGCTGAAATCCAGGGGTGGGGCCTGATGACTGTGCCAAGCCATCAGTGCAAAGGGCATAAGTCTGTGGTGCTTTGTAGCTTATATTTTATTTTATTTTTATTTATTTGATTTATATATCAAAAGATCTCAGGGTGGTCCAGAAGAACTGCTGATTATAGCAGGCAATGAATTACAGAGGAGCTTAGAGTCATGGGCAGTTGAGAAGAGGTCTTTGCAGAGGTCTCAAGCTGCTCATTCAGGTCATTGTTTCAGCAGCCACCCCCTACATGGGAGTCCTCTTCAGATGGAGCTACTGTGTCTGTTGGAATGTCTGAACTTTTTGAAACTCCTTCCTTGGAGGTCAGTGTTGGAGCTGCTACTCAGTAGTTGATATTAAGGTAAATATGCATACATGTAATGCAATATACATGACAAATGTCACGAGGGATCCAATCTTCCAGTCAGAATCCATTTCAGAAGATCAGAAGGACAGAAGTAGGGATGGATTTCTCTGGACAGTTTCAGAGAAGTACTAATTCATAGTTACGGGAATAGGATGAAATAAATCCCTCAACAGAACCATAAAGGGGGTGTTTGGAAAAAGAAAAATGTTGGAGACACCAGATTCTGGCATAAGATGCTACAGAAGGAGAATATGGTTGATGGATGGAGATTGGCTCAAGATAAAAGTTTTTTAAAAAACTTCAAACATCAGCAGTTTTGTTCCTCTTATACTCAGAGAAACACCAGGATAAAAGTCATCAGGTGCCATGAGAAGTGAGTGAAGAGACAACTTTCTCGTGAGTTTTGCTGAGGAAAGAGAGAACCGCAAATAGTAACATATTTGTTAAATGGTGGGGCCTTTTATTTGTTTATGTGCTTAATCATGAAATTGCTCTTTTCACTACCAAATATGGTGAGCTTTTAGGTGGTGCTCAATTAAAGGAGTGATTAATGAGTATGTTGTGGAACTCACCACTAGTTCAAAGGCTTAGAAGAGCCAGTTTTGCAGCTTAGTATTATCATATACAAATTGAGACTCTTTTTCTCTTTTTAAAAAAGGTTTATGTTCTCGTCTAATGAAAACCAATTTTCAATTTTGATACTGTTCCCAGCCTTTCAAGCCACACTCTAGATGTACCTATGGATTCATGTGGTTTATGTGATAGCTGGCTGCTTTCCCCATGGTGCAGTTTCAATCTTACAGGTGTTTGAAATTTAAACTTTGCCATTTTAATTAATTTGTGTATCCAACTCCTTCAAGCCCCCATGTTCACAGAAACCAGACCATTTCCAGTATTTCCATCTATTATATTATTTCAATGCTACACCATCATGACTATTCAGGTATCCTCAACTTCTCTTCCCTCCAGCCATCACCAAATACTCCAAATTCCAGCATCTCAAACTGTAGACAATAAATCCCAGTTAGTTCAATCTATTCCCACAATCCTTGTGCATCCCTATTTCTGCACCCCTATGTCCAAGATAATCCAATCACATAGTCCTACAGTGATAATAATCCAAACCAATCTACTCAGAGGTAAATCCTATTGAATTCAATGGGACTTACTCCCAAGTAAGTGGGTAGGATTGCAACACAAGTCAATTGGTGCAATCTGCAGGAAAGCTACTCCAAAGATGAGAAAATGCCCACTTTTTTGTTGGAAATAAATAACATGAGCTTCGTTGCAGAATGTGATTCCTCATTGACGTGTTCTGTCTTCAGGTTCCATGACATATATGCTTAATGTCAAACAATAACAAAAAAAAATGTCATGGGTGCCATCAGTGCACATGGTGATCTACATGTAGGATGCAGGTTAATTCCAGCAATGTGGCTTTTATGTAAGAGTTTTGTAATATCTCAAACAAGCTCTGCAAGCTCTTTCATACATTGAAACAGAGAGAAAAAACACCTGTAATTATTTCTGCAGCGATGCTTAAAGTTGTTCTTGCAAATTTCAGCTTTGGTGAGTTCCATGGACCCCTGATGATTTTTGGACATTTCACCTAAGGCTAAGTGGAAAAGTGAGTGCTTTTTGTGAAAGTTTTTGCAAGCTGCCTGTTGCCAAACTTTTCACCAAGGGAACTGGGGCAAGAGTGTGAACCCTTTCAGATTAAGGGCAGTTCTTCCAGCCCTCGCTCTTGGATTGGTTCCATGATCCCCCCCCCATAGCCGGCTGCATGGTGGTGGGATGTCATCATGTTGATGAGGTGTCCCTTGACTGGACAGATTCACAGTCAGGATAAGAACTTTTTAAACAATGCCACCCCAATGAGAGCTGATTAGGACTGTGACCAGGATAGGAATAGTGTTGAACAAGCTGGTTTTGCCCCTCTCCAAGCGCTAGTATTGCAGCCCACTCAAAAATACCGTGTTTCTGAGGAAAGTGCTCAAGGGGTGGTGGAGCTCCAGACCCGCCTGGAGGAAGCTGATTATGTAGACTCATAGCATTCTGGGTTAAGACTTGGTTATGGGAATGAATCAGTTTTAGCCAACAGAGGGATGGAAGAGTGCAGCTCTGTAGTTCTTGCACTGTTTGACAGTGCCATTTATACCGTTGACCACGGTATCCTCCTAGAGCAGCTCTGTCAGTTGGCAGTTGGAAGCAATGTCTTGCAGTGGCTCCACTCTTGCTAAGGTTCATTTCAGAAAATGGCATTTGTGGGGTGATTATAACTCAGCTCCCTGGAAGTTTATTTATTCATTATTAAAAATCTATTGTTAACATCCATTTGTCTCGAGAGACAATAAAACAATGCGCCATCAGGGGTAACGTCAAATCGTTGGAGAGTTATAGCGCCTGTTGTGGCTGTAGACACTAATGCAGGAAAGATGTGTTTTGTTGCAGCTGGAGCAGATGAAGGCATGTGGTTTCACTGTTGTAAAGGTAAAGAACCCCTAGACTATGGGGTGACTATGAGGTGTAGCGCTCATCTCGCTTTCAGGCCGATGGAGCCGGCGTTTGTCCACAGACAGTTTTCCGGGTCATGTGGCCAGCATGACTAACCCACTTCTGGCACAATGGAACACCGTGACGGAAATCAGAGCGCGTGGAAACACCATTTACCTTCCTGCTGCAACGGTACCTATTTATCTACTTGCACTGGTATGCTTTTGAACTGCTAGGTTGGCAGGAGCTTGGACAGAGCAACGGGAGCTCACCACCGTTGAGTGGATTCATACCACCAACCTTCTGATCGGCAAGCCCAAGAGGCTCAGTGGTTTAGACCACAGCGCCACCCGTCCCTAGATTCACAGCTGTAGATGCAATCAAGTATATCGAGGCAGCTTACTATATACGTGGGGGGGGGATTGGACTAGATGACCCTCAGGAAACCCTTCCAACTCTACAATTCTATGATTCTATAAGAGTAGTCAATAGACATCCATAATTAAAAACATTAATAAAACATCAGTAGTTGGTTCAAAAGAGAAGTTCATATTGTGAAGGCCAGTCTAAATGGTAGCTTTCAGATGACATGTGAAAGAAGGCATAGATAGTTCCTGCTGAACCTCCATTGGCAGGAACATTGCCTGGGCATTGCCTGCCAGAGTAAAGGCTCAGTCCCTAGTGAAGGTATGGAACCACTAGAAGTGTCCCTTCCCAGGATCTTAGTGATCAACGTGTAACATAAGTCACCAGACTATCCTTAAGTTACTTTGGGTCTAAGTTATTTGGGGCCTTGTGAATTATTGATGCTTGTCTAGTCCACCACTGCATCCAGGCAGCATTCCAGGCCTTCTCCTAACTCAGCTGTAATAGAGAAACAGAGTTTGGGTATCACCCCAAACTCTTAATGACTGTTCCCAGTAGCTTCATATAGCTGTTGGATAGCATTGGGGACAAAATTGTTCCCCGTGGCATCCCATGGCATAAATATCAGGGGGCAGAAGAGCCCTGACCTGTGTTCTGCCAGCCTGGGAGCCAGTTCTACACCACCCTTGTGCTCTAGGATAGATGTCGTCCAGCCTGCTGCACCACATACAGCTCCCTAAAATACCAGGAGGAACTGCAGACTTCACAGCACTGGAGAGCACACTCAGAAGAGACTATGTCAATAGGTTCCTGCATTTCACCATTTCACTGTGAGGCCAAAGCCTTGACAGGTGAGGCATGAGGTTCTGTTCAACATCCTTATGAAGCTGTTAGAAGTGGCGATGGCACCCAACTGTGCTTCTCTGTTAACATCTGAATCGGAAGTGACCGTACAAATTTTGGATCAGTATCCGATCAAGGGATTAAGGCAGTGACACCTCTTCAGCCAGAGTGTCAGGCACAGGTCAGAGACCCCACAGCCACACTGACAGTTTCTTCAGGTGTGCTTTAAATTCACAGTGGGCATGCCACTGCCAGAGTGAAGCCCCTGAAAGTCATGCTGTGCGTCTTTAATTCCCCAGACAGTCTCTGGGCCACTTGTGGAGCCTGAAGCAGTCTTTGCATAAGGAGGAAAGTAAATCAGAAGATGGACTTTCTCTTGAAATGCAGCAGGGTAGGAAAGGGTTAACTTCCCTCTCCATTCCTCTCTCATCCTCTTAATTATCAGCACCATCAGCTGACACAATTTGCTTTTTAAAAAACCTATGTATTCAGTGCAAAGACATTTAATGTCACAGTGTAGTTTGGTCCTGAGACAGGTAATTGGAAGAAGTAATAAGTGACTTTCAACCAGCCTTTATATACATTAGCTAAACAAACAATAACCATGAAACTGCAAAGGGGTCCCAAACTGCAAAACATCAGAAGAGTCACCCTTTTGAAAAGAGTGTTTGGTCTAAGAAACTAAGCCCAGGCTAATATCCCCCCCCCAATTTCCTGCCGCCCAGCAATTCCCCCATTCTCTGTCTCTATCACCCACTCTTTCCTCCTGCTCTTGACTCTCCCGGACAAGTTTTCTGATGAGGTCAAGTAATGAGGGGCCAACTAGCTATGGCATTGTTAAAATCTGTGCACAGTAACTGTGAAAAAGACAAATTCCAGAAACACGTCTCCATTGGTTAATATGGAGCACCAATAAAACAATAACCCCACAGGACTTCCATCACAATTTCGCACACAGTATGACTATCAGATGGGGACTTGCAAATGTTGCAGCCTCTTTGCTATGAAAGGGCATTGCCAAGTATTGGGGGCAAGTCACCGCAAGGAAAATAACTCAGCTCTTTGATAGCCTTGATCGCTTATTTATTTATTTTAAAATGTGTGTCTCTGTGCAGGTTCTTGCCCTTTCCCAGTCTTCCTAATGAATGATTGTCTCCTCTTCAAATACTGTGCTAACATAAATCTCATTTATTTCAATGAGCCTTGTACCTCTGGGGGTGCCCTGGGGGTCAGGCAGAAGCCGTATGTTCATTTAATGCATGCTAATAATGTGTGATAATAAATTGACTGTGTGTAATTGTCATAAATTTCATCCTAACTGACAGCACTAAGTTGTTTGATAGCTTGTGTTTATTCATAGTAACACTTGGGGGGCTTTTCTTTTTAATTGTTTTATGATAGGGCTGTTTAATTTTTTTCCAAAAAAAAACCCCTCAGTATTTACAAATATATATCAGCCTGAAACTGTTCTGCTTAGACACTTGGCAGAGACAGTCTTATAGCGCAAGTCTTATATGCAAGTCTGCTCCCACGTAAGTGTGCACAGCAGGAGTTGCTAACCTGTGTAACCTGTTGGCTTCCAACTCTTATCAGCCCCAGACAGCAAAACTGAGAGGAATGCTGGGAGTTGTAGTCTAGTGACACTGAGGGGGCCACAGGTTAGCCATCCCTTCTTTCCTCACCTCCCAGCTGCTTTGTGTGGCCGACCCCTTGCATCTGATTTGCCTTCTTTGGTATCAGAGGCAGGATAAACGCTTCCATGCATTTTGACACAGTTTCCCTTGGAAATTCTTCTGTGAAAACAGCACAAAGTACATACATGGTACCATTTTTGAGGATGTATCTATACAGTAGTACCTTGGGTTACAGACGCTTCAGGTTACAGAAGCTTCAAGTTACAGACTCTGCAAACCCAGAAATAGTACCTCGGGTTAAGAACTTTGCTTCAGGATGAGAACAGAAATCGTGCTCCGGCAGCAGGAGGCCCCATTAGCTAAAGTGGTACCTCAGGTTAAGAACAGTTTCAGGTTAAGAACAGACCTCCAGAATGAATTAAGTTCTTAACCCGAGGTACCACTGTACTCGTTTGTCAGAGAAAGGCGTTGGGAGTAAACCCTGAGTAAAAATCTGTACCGACTGCCTTGCGGAACATCTTTGGGAGAAGTAACGTCTAAAGAGTACAGTGGTACCTCGGGTTAAGAACTTAATTCGTTCTGGAGGTCTGTTCTTAACCTGAAACTGTTCTTAACCTGAGGTACCACTTTAGCTAATGGGGCTTCCCGCTGCCGCCGTGCAATTTCTGTTCTCATCCTGAAGCAAAGTTCTTAACCCAAGGTACTATTTCTGGGTTAGCGGAGTCTGTAACCTGAAGCGTCTGTAACCCAAGGTACCACTGTAAATGCTACACAAATCTGGAGTGGAGGCCCTGAGATGGTTGGATGGCTCCTTGTATGCCTCCTTCCAGCAACTCCTGCATTTGTGCTCTGCTTTGCTTTGGACGACATCAGCAAGGCAGGTGTGTGTGTGTGTGTGTGTGTGTGTGTGTGTCTTGTTGAATGGGCAGCCCAGGACCTCCATATACACTGCCCAGGCTTGTCCCCCAGAGACGTCACTATGCAGTTTGACTTCATCCAGACAGATGCCAAGAAAAAATCTGTTTGTTTATGCATTTATAAGCTACCATGTCCCTTGTCCAGGGTATCCAAAACCATTTAAAAAATCACAGTTAAAATTGTAGATGGCAGCAATAAAAACAAGATAGAGCTTAAAACAAACAAACAAACAAACCCCACTCCGAGGCCTCATTCCCACAAGCAGTAAATGAGGTGATGTCTGGACAAGGGAACCCACATGACGGAATTCCTCCTCCACGCAAAATATTCTCTGAAGACTAGCACCTGGGGAGGTGGTTTCTAGACGAGCTTCATTCCTGCCAGATTTCTGTGCTCGCCTGCTGTCTGCCCAGAAAGTGGTATATTGCCAACATATTTGCTCCTTATGAGAACTAGTTCTCATTTCCTGGTTGAAAGGTTTTGCAGCAAGCCCTTCCTACCAGGAGAGATGCCCTCAGATCTGCAGGTCCATGAAAGGTTTTAAAGGGATCGGAGGGTAACCAGCATTTCCAAGGCACGGCCAGAACTGGACTCCATCTGGTTAGCACCCAGATATTTCTAATGGATAGCATTTTTGGCCTTGGGCAAGGGAGACCTGGGTTCGGGCACTCCATCTAGGTGGCTTTGATGGCTTGGGTATGTTGTTCTATCTCAGCTTTACCTAGCCTCAAGGTTTGTTTTAAGGGCAAAATAGAGTAAGAATATGGATGTTGTCTTTTCCTTGGATATCACCTTAGATGCAAATTATTTGAAAACCGGATTGTTTGACAGCAGCATACACTTGAGTAGATGCTATAAAAATGCATTATGAAAATAAAAATTAATTAAAGCCCATGAATGCCTGACTCTACACACCTCAAAGTTCATTGAAATGTCTGCCACATTCACACCAATTAATACATCACAAATACTAGTAGGCAAATTGGCATCACTGATTAACAATTCTTACTATGCCTACTTAGAAGGAAGCCCTATTGAATTCAATGTGGCTTACTCCCATGTAAGTGGATTCAGGATTGCAGCTTTAATTACATTCCAGGCAGGATGAAAACAGCCCAATTTATTTTCTGAAAAGCTCAAGGTAGGTATCGCTGGACTTTTAAAAAATAAAACACCACCAGCCAAACAATAACAACAACAACATCAACAACAATGGAGTAATGTTATTGGTTCCTATCTGCAATAATCTAATGCTGACAGAGAGTAGTATTTTATTTAGTAATTAACAGTGTAAAGGGGAGAGAAGCTGTCATGTTGGTTCTTAAGCTGGGGAATGTGATGAAAGATGATATCTCCGATCTCATCCTTTCCACTTGTTTAGGATTGTCAGGATGAGAAATGTCAGCATTATGAAAGCTCAGCTCTGCTCTTGATATGATAAAACCCTTCAAAAGCCAGTCTCCCTCCCTCCCTCGCTCCCTCCCTCCTCCCTCTCTCCCTGCACTTGCTGCTTCTTTTTTTATTTATCCTGTTTTGTTAGATGGCAGAAATATAATTCTTTTCTTTCTTCCTATTATAAGCCACCATTTTTGTTTTATTATATGTTTCACAACCCCTAATGTCCCACTGAAAATTACCTTGTTAAATGACAGTGTTTCAAAGCCATGAATCCTTCCCCCCCACCCCATTCCCTCTGAGGTTTGAAACAGTCAACAGACTGTAAAGAATAAATAATAAAAAAGTATTGATTATTTTGATGACTGTGAGATTCAATTAAGTATTAATTTTGCCCTCCAGTGGACCTATCAAGGTATTCAAAAGGGAGGCTTCGGCTTGAACTAAATGCGCGCTGAGTGCTTCAGCCTTAAATAGGGAGAAAATGTGTTTACCTACAGTATTTGAAGAAGAGTGCATTGATGCACAGAGTCCAATATTTAAGTGCTGTGCAAATTAAACCCTGGTGACAGTGACATTGTTTTCGGCAATATGAGTATTGACTAAAGAAGTGCATTTGATGACAGCTTAAACTATTTGTATTGATTAACATTTTCATAGATTATCATGTGTCATATCAAATTCACTTTTCAGACATGAATACATTAAAAAAACCCATAGGCAACCACATCGACCAATGTGCGGATGGGGCAGAGGGAACATGCTAACCAACCTATTTCTGCGCTGGTCACCTGTTCTCTGCATAAGAACCATTTAGGCATGAACTTAGCAATAAATAGTTGGGAGATCGCACAACAAGGTCACTTGTTTCTTTTCGGCTCCCCATCCCCACCCCCACCCCAGTTTCTGCTATTTATTGGCAAAACTGAAGAATGCTAGATTGTTTTGGAAATCATAACTGAACTCCCTCCCCCTCCATTCCTCTGAATGAGAAGATCAAATAGAGTCAGATAATCAGGAAACATTTGAAAACTATACATATATATTGCGTAGATGCGTTATGGAATTATAATGTCCCAAACACCAGCATGATTGCAAAAATTTAGTAAGTATCCTTTGCTAGTTTTGTCTTTTTCAAATGTGAATATATATGTTTCTTTTATTTGTCTGCCTGCCTGTATATATATCTATCTTTTTCCTTAAGTGTGAGATTATGGACTTTCAGAGCCTAATAACCCAAAGGCAAAAGTAAACCTTTCCTTGATTGTTTTTTGATTATATGAAATACTTGTGCCATTTGAATTATTACTTTGCAGTGTTGTGGAAACAGTTTTAATATTGTGAGCGTTGCTGTTTTGCTTCTGATTTGATTGCTATTGGAGTGAGAAAGCTTTTCCTTTTGAGAGAGAGAGAGCGAGAGAGCTCTAGGACATTCGCAGCCTTAAAAAAAAAAAGAAAAAAGCGCTGCTGGACCATCACCCCTTTCTTACCGCATTAAAGTAAAAGAGCGAGGTGTAAAAACATGCACACAAAGAAGCACGTCCCACAATTAAAGCTGCGCTGCTTCTGTCGCTTCCCCTGAAGTTTTCTCTCCCAAGCATCCGGAATCTCTCACATGCTAGTTGAGCTTTAATAGGGTGGGGAGTAATGGAAAACTCATTGGATCTGTAATAGCTCTTCACTTGACTGCAGCCAGCAATAACAGCAGGAGCAGCCAGAGATAAGAGAAGGAGTGAGTGTGTGTGTGTGTGTGTGTGTGTGTGTGTGCACAAGAGAGAAAAAGGGGAGTGAGAGATAGGAATACGCGCACCAAAGCTGGCACTTCCCTCCCCCCCTCACTCTTTTCCCCCCACATCCTAGGATCCAATGATAGCTGGACAAGTCAGTAAGCCCTTGCTGTCACTGCGGAGTGAAATGAATGCAGAGTTGAGAGGTGAGGACAAGGCAGCTGCTTCAGACAACGAGCTGAATGAGCCCCTGCTTGCGCCTGTGGAATCAAATGACAAGGAGGACGCTCCCAGCAAGCTCTTCGGTAAGTCTGCCTAGGTCTTGCATCTCTGGGTGGCTCTTGCCTCCGCACTGCCTGGTGTCACAGGAGGCGAGAGATGGGAGGAGATGGGGACCACTTTGCCCACGTTGTCTCCCTGCCCAGCTGGGTGGCTGGCAAAAGTTTGATCTTGGGGGGGGGGGTGTCTCTGTGCAGCTGCACAGCTGCCACCTGCAAGCCGCACGCTCTGGGGCAGTTCTCAAACAGCCCCCTAGGCATCTGTGGGACACCCACCAGGCTGCTCTTGCTACCTTTTGTCTGTTTCATTCTTGTGCTACCATGTTGTCCAGAAAAAGTAATCACCTGTGTTAGTTGCTTTTTGTTTTATTACGAATTACTGCGTTAAATCTGGAGGGTACAGGCAGTGTTCCAGATTTTCCTTGCGCTGTCTCTGAACACTCTTGTCCAGACCAGAGTAAACTTTTCTTAAATTTTTAGAAGAGGAGTGTCGTGTCCCCCCCCCCCCACTTTTTTGTTTGTCGCTCTTTAAAAAGAGATCATGTTTCTTCACCTTTGGTTAGCCATTATAATTCCACTTTAGGAAAATCTGATTTGAGTTTAATTCAGTGTAAACTTAAAGAATTATGTATTTTAAATGAAAGAAGGAAATGAAATACATCTTGTGGACCAGAAATGTATTGAATGGTACATTCTGGCATACTGTGAGTAAACTGTGTGTTTTAAACAGCTGGATAATAGCTAAAGGAAACGTAGCCTTTCAGGAATATTGGTTTCATATCCAAAATGAAAATAAGAAGTGTGACACTCCAGCCCAGACATCTGTCATTCAAACCAGTGACACCCTGTAAGACAACTCAAGCAACTGTAATCTCTAATCAGAAAAGGGAGCAGAGCGTGTTCGGGGTGTGTGCTTGAGTGATAGATGTTGATATATGTCTGTGCTGGAGCAGTACTACACAGCAGAATGTGACATTTGGATTCTACAGCAATTGCTTCTGAAAGAGTCTCTTTTAATTATTTCCACGTGTTACTCTTTTTAAAAAAGGGCTAGGAAGCCTGTACAGGAAACATGCATTTGTATTTTACAAAGGTATCTTGTTTGGAAAAAGAATGTACCTTTTAAAAAACAACAACCAAAATTATTATTATTTTTGAAATCTGTAAGGAAGGTGAAGATATACTCAGATGTCTGTATTTTCACTACAGCAATAAGCTGCAAAATGATTTTTGCAAGAGGTTCATGCAATATTGATCAAAAGAGATGCCCTATCATTTTAGAGAGACAGGTAGATGCACAAAAATAATGTAATTATATAACATGACCAACTGCATAATTATATTTGAATTATAGAATGCCCACTATAGACTGTCATTTCCTATTAAATACAAGTTGTTAGTGATATCTGTTTCTATGAAAAGAAGCAAAAATAAGACAATTTCCTTTTCACATGTGAATGTTTAGCTGCCATCTAATTGAATCTATTTCATGCAGGGAGTGACATGTGATGTTTTCAAAAATTATAAAGCTGATATTTCCAAGTAACATCTGAACAATTTTAATAATCTTAAATGTCCAAGTATTTTGAAAAGTAAGAGATCGATTTAAAAAATCTGGCTGTCCAAAATGTTGGCTGTCCAACACTATTTACTGCTAAATTCATTTAGACATCAAACTTAGAACAAAACTATTTGTACTCTTGATTGCTGTTCAGTCAGGCTATGTGCTTTAAGTACAGACACAAGTTTTATAATAAAGAATAGCATCTCCTTAATGATGATTATATGGTTATTTATAGTAGGAAACTTCTGTTCAGGTATTGCTAGAATAAGAATAATATTTCTATATTGTTTTAAATTGCCATAGAATTAAATTGCAACAGGTCAATTCATGATGAAAAATATGCAAGAAAAGTGACTAAAAATTAGATCTTCTTAAATTAATATAAACACTGTGAAATCTCAATGATTTCAACGGATATTTAGCAGTTAAATCTTATATTTGTATCAATGGGACTTGAAACAGTTGAATTTTGGCTGATGGTTCCTTCTTTTAACAGTACCAAGAGAGCAAAAGATCAAGTTTCTCATTTGCATGTATTTGATGCAGCTGGAGTGACTAGCTGTAAATAATCCTCTTTAAACCACTAACAGGCCAGATTTATACATGTCTACTCAGAAACAAGACCCATTGAGATTATAGTACTCAATCCCAGGTAAATGTCACAGGATTGCAGCCTTAATCAGAAACAGTTCCATTGATTTGAGTGACAATGCTTGAGGGGGGCAGCACTAAATATCCGTGTATAGAAGGCACTTCTATAGAGTTGTACTTTGCATTCAGATTATATATACCTCTAATTAAGGGGAGATGTAGGAGGAGAAAGGGACGAGGCTTTGGCTATAAAAGGCAATAGAAGTGTATCAGAGACACGTGGGAATGTTTAGACCATGTAATGCCTGTAATTTGTGGTGTGATTTTGTATATTTAATTAAACAAAATTAGGACATTCAGTTTTCTTGTCTGTAGAAGAGAAAGTTCCCCACGGCGCTGTTGTCTTCCGTAACAGTTTCCCAGTGTTTAGAAAAGTTGATGTCATTATTCAGGTCACATTTTATCATCATTGTTTATGTATCTGGATGTCACGCTTTCATCATTTGGTTAAACATTTTTATTATTGTATAGGGCTCTGCATCTTTGTCGAGAGTGTATCTCTTCTTAACACAGACAAGGGGATGGAATAAGGGCTGAGGCCCTCAACTTCCACTCACCCCCCCCCCCCGGCGTTGCAGTATCTCACAGTTTCCCACAATTGTAGTGTTAGACGGTTTTATGTGTTAATATCTGATAGGACATAGTAGGAATCTGGCTTTTTTCCAGGCAGCAGCTCCAGGTTTAGGTGGCAGAGATTCAGGATTAAGATTGATAGTACTTTCTTCTTTCTCCTCTTCCTCCATCTTTTTCCTTTTTTTTTGGCTTGTGAAGGCAATACAACACAGGTCTGGCTTGCCTCCAAAATGTACACTTTGGCACCAGTGGCAGAGAACTGAAGAACGCTAGTCTGAGTTTATTTAGCTTTCAAACAAATGCTAAGAACTTTGACAAAGATCCTTGGCTAACCTAACTGGTTTTAATATATTTTTATGTCCTAGTCTTCATTTTGTGAAGTACCTTCATTTAAAAAGTACCTTCTTTCCACAACGAAACCCTAATTCTTGTGCTCATCAGCTTATAAACATCTGATATCTTTCCTGTGCTTAATTCTGGGAAAATATTGCCTGGGTGAACCTAAGTTCCATTTAAAGTGAATGCAAAAGTCGTGATAAAGGACCACTGTGTTCACTAAAGTATTGCATCAAGAGTAATATTTTGCTTAACTTGCATAGTTCTAAGAGCTACATTACACTAATGTGATATAAATCCAGATTTCATTGAGAAACATGAGGTCACAGAAGACCATGTAGCATTTAAGTGATACATTATTTATTCCTATTAATAGTGGTATGAGGGGAGTTGATCCCTATTTTAGTTAGCATGAGAATATTAAGAAATAAGCAAAAAGTTTGTAGAATGATTTAATTTATAGGCTTGCCGCTGTGCAGAGAATTAATAAATATATGTTCGCTGTAGTACTGCATTTCCAGTTCATGACATTGGCACAATTTTAGGTCTCTTACAAGCTTAACAGCAGACAGAATGTGTACTATATAATTTGACTCTGTGAATACTATTTCCCGCATGATGTTTTAAACCTAATAACAGTTTTAGAACAAATAATTATTAATCCTTGACATGGCATTTATATACACCATAACTATATTTTTGTTTTAAGCATTCACCACCAGTCTGTTCATGTGATCAGGCATAAAATATCAAAGGCTATAGCCCTGATCATATTCCCTATAATAACTGTAGTGTCTCAGAGGTTTGCCCCTCCACCTGTGTCCTGCATGCCCCTAAAAAGTCTCTTGCTGCAGTCCTACGGAATACCAAAGTTGTTCTAGGGTTAGGGGGACAGGCTCTTTCTGGTGGTCTAGGGCCACTGGCAGCACCTTCTTGCCCTTTTGCCACAGCTCCCCCATGGCTTGCTCTGTGCCGCTGTGCTGGGCCACGCAGAGACCGCTGCCTCCTGCTGGTCGCTGTTACTACCCGAATTCACAGAGTGGGTCGGGCTGCCAGAGGAAGACGATAAGAGGCTCTTTTAGGCTCCTACTCCCCGGCAGCACAGAACGATGCTGTTCGTATCGAAACGTGGGATTTTGAACGTATAGTAAATAAAGTTCATCTGCGAAACCAAAGTCTTCCATTTGAGGTACAGCCCAACTGACCCCGAAATCAGCTTTAGAAGTGACCGACAATTTTGACTGGTCCTCCCAATCAGGTGGGGGGAAATAATACATTGCACTAATAGTCAGATAGAATCCAATTCCAGTTTTCCTATATATGTAACCCAAAGTGAAAAATCTGTTTATGATGTGGGAAATGGGAACATTTGAGCCAACTTTTTGACATGTTTTGTGAACTTTTAAGACTGTTTAGTGATCGTAAGAAGTGCCTGGAAAACACACACACACAGTACTCTTTGTTAGCACTAGTGGATTTATCACAGCCTTCATCAACTTGGTGCCCTCCAGGTGTTTTGGACTACAATTCCCACCGGCTCCAGGCTGCAACTGATGGGTGTTGTAGTCTAAAACATCAGGAGAGCACCAAGTTGGTGAAGTCGATTGCTTTATCAAATCAAAGTTACCTTTGCATATGCTGCAAAGTGCTAAAAGTGCTAAAATAATAAAGTGCTAAAATAATAAAATCCAGTGGTTTACTCCCTTAAAATAAAAAGAAACAGGGCATAGCCAAACGTATATCTTATGTATAGCTCCCCTGATTTCAGTAGAATAACTAGATGAGATGCTGGGAGAGATATGATTAGATCTCTTTTAATGTTTGCTTTAGTTTAGAACAGCTGTGGGGGTCCCCAAATAGCACTGGGAGAATAGCACTAGAACAGGCACCACATACCTGATCTACAGGGAAAGGTTCATAGGTGATTTAGATAAGGAGAGAAAAACACAATTCTAAAAGGTTACATACTCTCGCACCTGCTCCTATTCAGCCCCTTCCCCAATAACTAAAACTAAAACAAACAAATCCATAGAAGATCTGACCATGAATCTCCCAGCACCTCATCTCCTTGGGCCTGTACTCTCAGTTAACTGTGTATAAGAATTATGGAATTACCCTTGCAGGCTTGGTTCCCATTGATTTCACTGGGAAAGAGTTATGCACGTTCTTAGCTCTCCCAATTAAATGGGCGAGACTTTCAGTGCTTAACTGGCTAGTTAAAAAACACAATTTTTTAGTTTTGCTTTCATTCATCTGCTGTCAGATGCCCATAGACATTTTAGGGGACAGAGCGACACCAAATATTGGCAGCTTATTTAAGTAGACCACTAGGAAGTATTGATGTTTTGAGACCAAGGCCTGAAAAACTGGTTTGGGGCAGAAAGGACCGCTATTAGGAGATTGAGGTTTTTATCCATGCTATAGAGGACTCTAAGGTTTTTCTTAATGGAAAGTTTGGGGAATGAATTGGATGGTGGAAAATACTTTGCGACTCCTTGTTATGGTTTGGAATTTTCCATGTTCAAGGGGGTTCATGTTCTTGAACAAAATGCTTTTATTTTTAGAGTTCACCTTAAGAGTTGTATATAACCATATCTGCTCTGGTTAAAACACATTCATGATTTCGCAACATATATCAAAGCATTTGGGCATATTCTTATCTAACATATGCAACATTTCCCCATCTATGTGCTTTGCTCAGAACAAGAAAGGAGTGCAATATTATATAGTCCTGTGAGCTTTAAAATAAGCCAAACTTTTCCCCCAAAATGGATAAACAGTATAGTTTTGATGAATAAATAAACAATAGTTAATGATCAATCTGTCATTAATTATCTAGCAAACTACTTCAGTAACAAAGACTGTAATCCAAAAGAGAAGAAGAAAAATGAAATCTCGGTACAGAGAAACACAGTTTGCAACTGAACTGCTCTCTGACTGCCAGGCATGTACTTTGCTTTTCAGTATAAAAATCTGCTTGCCTCTTTGGCAGCAGAAACAACTGTGCTGAAAACTTTAGAGAATACTCCTGCTCTATATTCTGAAACTATTACAGGAGTATATGGTGCCACCTGTTCTTGCACCCACATTTCCATGCACATTTTTGCCACTGGGCTCCACATAACCTCGCTGAGTGTATGAGTGGGAAATTACAGTCATAATATTTCCCTTATAGATATAAATCAGGCACTAATTTCTCTTTTGTATGGCAGACCACATGAATGTCTAAAATTGATGCTCTGAGCAACTTGGAGGAAGGGGACCTCACAACAAATAAACAAATACTGAGTAAATGTTTTATACAAAAGAAACATCATAACATGATTTCTCGGTCTTAAGTATAAATCCTTGCAGACATGTTCAGGAACAGCAATTTGGGTAATCATGCAAAACAAAATTGCTTATGAAAATGGTTTGTAGAGAAAGGTTGTGCTGAAATATATATTCATGTACTTAGATTATGGTTTTCAGGTGTTTTTTTGGACCTTTTTCAGGTGCATAAATAAAGACAATTAAAAAGCACTGTAATTATTTAATTTAAAAGAAGTAATTTGTCCCTAGTTTTTCATCATTTCGAAGCAGGGGTAGGACTGGGTATTCTATGCGAATCATCATTAAAATGTGCAATATATTTAGTTGTATATGGTGTGATTATTACTCAATGAGTTAGACTTGGAAAGTGTATATGCTTAGTCATGGCTTAAAAGTCACAAAATACTAGCAAAACAGAGCAAATGAAACCGACAGACAGACACACAAACACACACACACACACACACACACACACACACGTGCAACATTGTGTTCTGCAGTAGTTGAGGGAAACCAGTACTCACTCCTGTTTCATAACCAATGACTAGAACCTATTACTTAAAAGTGTTCTTACAATCTAACCCCAAAACTATTTACTTGGAAGTTAGCCACACTGCTATAAATAGAAATTACTCATATGTAACTATGCATAATTAACTTTTGCCATTAATGTAAAATGTCAGATTAACCATCTGATCTAAGTGTATGCAGAACATTTTTCCTAATTATTTTAGTCCATTTGTTTTCCTGTGCTGAAACCTTTAGTTTCAATATTAATTACCATTTGTTTCCTTATTAATTTATTAAACTCAAATTTCTAATTTTTCTTTGACTTGTTTCTTTGACTTGGCCCCCCAGAGTGGCTGGGGCAACCCAGTCAGACCAGTGGGATAGAAATAATAAAATTGTTATTGTTGTAGTTTTTATCTGACTTTTCTTTTTTGCTGTGGAGGTAACAGCAATGAAGCAGATTTGGGTGGCTGCCCCTAGCGGTGCCCATTTTATATGCACAGAATGCTCTAAATGTTGCATCACTGGGGCATTCCAAGTGGGGGGGGATCACTGGCAACCACAAACATGTCAGCTTTCTCCCTGGAATGATCCAAAGTTCAGGGCATTTGGGGAAAATAAAATGTTGGGTGCAAAGAGTAGCTGCCAAAATTAGTTCTGCTGTTGCCTCTCTGGAGAAAGATAAGGCCTCCTTATCCGTACTTATTAGTACCTATTTATCTGCTTGCACTGGTGTGCTTTCGAACTGCTAGGTTGGCAGGAGCAGGGACTGAGCAACGGGAGCTCACCCTGTCGTGGGGATTTGAACTGCCGACCTTCTGATCGGCAAGCCCAAGAGGCTCAGTGGTTTAGATTTATGTGTTGCCTAATGTAAAATGCCTCTATGTGACATGAACATACAACACAATTCAAAGAAACGGGCCTTATTGAGTTCATTTTCTCATTCATTGAAAAATGAATGTAGCTATCCTCTGCTGATCCAGAGAGGTTGGCACAAAGGCATGAGGTGGCTCTCATATATACATACCCAGCTAGATCAAGAACCATGCCGGCAAGTGAATGTTGTTTGCATGATTACTGAATTTTTCATGCTTCCTCTAGCAATCAGAGTTGAACCCACAGTTTCTGTTTCTGGATCTGGAACTGCAAATGTACCCCAGATTTGACAGTTAGAGCTGTCAGCGCTGATGGCCTCTTTGGAAAATGAGGACATGGCATTCAGTCTCCTCTTGCTCCTGCACATATGACTGCTGCTGTCAAAACTGACAGTGCCAATCATCCAATTGGCAGATAGAGTTTCATTGCTATGCATGTGTACCAATGGATTGGGACCAAAGAGACAAAGATGTCTGGTGTAGTTGAACCCACAATGATTGATTTAGCTGCTGTTAGCAAATTTTAAAAATAGTTTCTGTACCTTCAGATTTCATTTCATTATTTAAATTTTTACACTCTTGGAATATCAGGTAATACTGATGTGCACTATACTTTTCTCAGTTTGTTTTAAAGTGTTTTAAAGATGTCAGCTTTGGGCAACTCCATCAAACATGTAGGAAGGTCACATCTTGGCCATCAATTTTCTAACAAATTCCCTTGACATAATCCATATGGATTGCGTTCAGCTAGTGTTTACTCAGAGTAGACCCATTAAAATTAATAGGTCAAAGTTAGTAATTAAGTTCAGTGGGTCTTTTCTGAGTAAAAGTCAGTTTCATCAACTTCAGCCAAACGGTTAAGCATTGTATAGAAAAGCATAACCCCCAAGATATTTGTTTCTGTAAAATCGCAGTTTAAATGCTTGCTGTTTCTAAAGGAACATATTTCTTAGCAAACTGTAAACAGATAATTTGAGAGAGAACGGGTATGTTCTTTGATTGAGAACCTTGCTGGTTTGTGGTTGAGATTAATAATACATCAGATATTCACACATTAAAAGGAGATGGATGTGAAGGGGGAGAGAATGGGACATAGTTATTTATTCAAACTCTCCATGGGAATGTGGAGATTAGCCAGAAGAAAAGTTAGATTTGCCCAAATATGCACCAGCCTTTTATCGCTTAATACCTTCTTGCATACCTCTCTCTCTCTCTCTAATATCCTATCTTATATAGTTCTGTTATTGTGTTTTCTATCTTAGCTTTTGTTCTTCCTGGTGCTTCTGTAATTTTCAGTTTTAAATCCTTTTCTATACAAAACTTCCTCATCATATGTTTGGCATTTAGCTCTGGAGAGTAAAAAATCAGTTAATGTATTTTTAGATGTTCATACTGAGCAACGGGCCCTTCACAAAATCTTCCACGCACCTTATTCCTAAAGCTGCTTATCTGCTAATAAGACTTACAGATTTAAATGAAATTTAAGTTGAAGTAATGGCACTTAAGATGATCTCATACCCCATTATTAGGAAGATAATTCTACTAAAATAGTGAGAGTTATTTGCGAGTAATGAATCCCATTTAGAGATTGTGTGGAGCATCATCAGTATGGCATGTAAACACACAATGTGGATGTAGGTAGAAGATTAGGGACCACTCATACACCCAAAGCAGTATGGTATGTCTTATATGCACTTGGGATTAATTTTATTAATATGGCTTAAAATTTCAAATAGCTATTGTGTTAACACATTTATTCACTTGCATTTATGTTTTATGCCATTTCACCTTGACTTCCAGATATTCTCTCCCCTCAGCCCTGGCTGCAACCACAAATTTCTGATTTGGGGCTTGTTTCTGGCAATACCAATTAATTAGTTCCATCAGTAATATATCCTTTAAAAAGCCTGATTGGGGGAGAATTTTATTTTATTTTTTATGTTCCTGTCTGATTACGTATCAATGTAAAAACCAGCTGTAAAACAGAAGGGAACAAAAGTGCGTTTGTATGTGACATCTCCATGCCTATGTTCTGATACAGTTTTGACACTATCAGAAATGGGACAAAGCCCATTTAGTCTGAAAGCTCAGATCATCAGGAGAAGAATAACACTCCATTTCCATTCTGACTCAAGAGGCTGTTCTCCTTAAAGAAGCTGAAATTGTATTTGCTTTCTAAGTATTTCAAGTACTTAATCAAGGTGCAGCCCCTTAAAATTGTTGTCTGTCTCTTTAACATTAACCTACTACTTGTTAGTTCAGTGTCAATTTTTTCCTTTTCAAATTGGTAAAAAACAGAAGAAGAACTTGTTCCTCTCTGGAAGATGAAATTTCATTTTCTGAGACCCTGAATTGCCTCCAGCTATTGTTTAAACTCCAACAATTTTTAGTCTAGTTTCAAGCTGCAGCCAGTTTAATCAGTGAATTAATCAGCTAAAACTAGTTGATTAATCAGTGGGGCTGAAAGTTAAGACCACACTTGTTTATTTTTAATAGGATTTTGGTTCTGGTGAGCTCCTGTAACAGAGAATGAAAAAGAAAGCAGTTACTGTATGGTTTTTTTTACCTACCTTTCTTCAGAGTGAAGTACCCCGATCGAAAATGCAGGCTGCATTCACACAACAGCTCATTCCATTTCCCTAGCTTTAATTTTCACATTACATTTGAGCTTTCACATGACATAAAAGCCACTTCTGGAAAGCTAATAGAATATAGTGTATGTTTATTGCTCCTTTCAGTGATATTTGATTCCAGAAATATCCGCTTGCAGCCCCGTTTAACTTGGAAAATTGCTGGCGTAAAGTGACAAAATTTGGGGCAGTTTGTTGTTGTGTCACACCACGCCCACTGGAGTGAATGAGATATTGTGAAGCATGCCAGTATAGCGGTAAAAAAACACCCCCCAAAAACAGTTCCATACCTAGGGGTTGGCTGACTTGGCCCTGGGCCAGGGTGCAAGTCCAGGTGGGTGCAAAAATCATGCCTCTTTGCTCTGGCCCTGAGTACCTCGGTTGAGGAATCTGGTTGCTGGCACAGGCCATCGCAGCAGCCCTCTCCGGTAGCGGAGCGGAGCAGAGCAGAGTCAACACCGATTACCACGGAGGAAGTCACTGATGGAGTGTGAAAGGCGATGGAAAGCAAACTTTTTGAGTATCTGGTCCATGGTCTCTCTCAGCTCTGGAGGCACCGACGCAGCTCCTACCAATGGCACTGGGGAGCCTGGGTATGCGTCAAGTTCATAGCAGTAGGCACTTCAGTGTGAAAGGAGCACTGGACAATGGGACAGAGGTGCTGGCGTTGTGATCAGGAGAACTAACGTGGTATCGCCAACATCTGAATGCACCCACAATGACCTCTCTGACCCATGTTCTCTTATGTTACCCAAGACCCTCTCCTGCCTAACTGATGGTCACTGGGGACCACCTCTTGGGAGGAGTGCCACTTTCAGAAAATGGCTTCTTTCTGGCACTAGCCAAAGACGTTTTTCTTTTCTTCCTGGGCATTTAGGCAACACTAATAGTTCGGCTTTTAGTGGCTGCCTGTGTGTGTTTATTCCAGTGTGGTGTGGAGTACTTTTAGACAAACACTCTTAATATATCTGTTTTGTTTTAATCTATTTTTAATTTTAGATAGTTTGTATTTTCTGTTCTTTGTAAACCGCTTTCAGTTGTCCGAAGCAACGTATAAATCAAATGCACTAAACTAAAAAAGGAGGATCACTATATGACAGGAGGCGGCAGTGGGGCGAGAGGGTAGTGCGAAGCTGAGATGATCTTGTTCAGTGAGCTCCTATCTGGGGTAAGATTTGAACCACAGACTTCCCAACTTATAGCTCATTCTCATCTGCCGGTGATCTTAGCCTGCGATCAGTGGAGATACACTTTTATCTGGCTCTTTTCTACTTGCTTGAACCCTGCGTTTTTACAGGAGGGTAAATAGCATCACAGAAAGCTGATGACATTTCTACTACGCCTGTTATTTTGCCATTCTAAAACATGAAGATTGTGATAATAGGATTTGTCATAAGTGTGTATCCACTCCATATACCGTATTTTTCGCTCTATAAGACGCACCAGACCACAAGACGCACCTAGTTTTTGGAGGAGGAAAACAAGAAAAAAAATATTCTGAATCTCAGAAGCCAGAACAGCAACAGGGATCACTGCGCAGTGAAAGCAGCAATCCCTCTTGCTGTTCTGGCTTCTGGGACAGCTGCGCAGCCTGCATTCGCTCCATAAGACGCACACACATTTCCCCTTACTTTTAAGGAGGGGAAAAGTGAGTCTTATAGAGCAAAAAATACGGTATATATATATGTGCTTGGTCCAGCAATGGCAAATAGCTTTCTTCTAAGGGGAAGCCAGCCATCAGAAAAACATTCCTCTCTTATAAGCAGCCACATTTTAAAAAGTAAGTTGCTGCTACATGCCTGTTGCAATGATGCCGTATATTTGTAAAAGAACTGTATACACGCATAGCTTTTTCAGTGCATGATACCAGTGCAGGGTTTCAATGTACAATGAAATCAGATGGCTGCTTCTGAAGCCAATGGAATTGCATGGGTGAACATTTTTCCCCTGAGAACAAATGTGGTCTGGTGGCTAGACTGTTTGACTAGAGTCTGTGGGTCCGGGTTCAAATCCCTACTCAGTCGTGAAGCTCACTGGGTGACCTTGACACAGTCGCTGTCTCTTAGCCTAACCTGCTTCACAGGATTGCGCAAGGACAAAAAGGGGTGGGAGACACATGTACCACCTTGAGCTTCTTGGAGGAATGATGGAATATAAATGTAGTAATAATGAAGATGATATTTTCTTCCAGGCTTGCCAGCGGCTCTACAAGATATAGATTGTCTCACTAACACAAACCATCTGCTTCATCATTATTATTTTTTTAAAAAGGAGCCTTTGGTGCCCACTTAGTATTGTCTTCTTTTCTTGTGAAGGTCCCTTGTTCTTTAACTTTAGCACCAAAGATTGTAACATGGATGATGGAGTCCCCCCCTCCAAAAAAAAAACTAATTTACTCCTGCTTTTATTTTTCTGCAGCTGCCTGTGTTGAGCAAATATTTTGCAGTTTGTCCAACCTGTTTTATTATTTTGAAAGCCCTTGGTAAATACTCATATTTGCAATGGGCGTGCAATATTTATTCAAGAATTTGAATAAGTCATGATCCTTTCTGGGACTAGATGCATTAAATTCTCACATGAGCGGCATGTGTGTGTTTCAGAGTGACTACTGTAAGAATTGCTCATGTATAAGCTGTTTAAGGGGTATATTTGGTCATATTCTGTGTCCTGTATATCTATTTTCATTTGAAACTTATGAAATAAATCCATTATATAGTCCAATATACACATTTAAGTCCCATTAAAACCAGTGGGAATTGTATCCTGCGGTATCGTCCACTGATGGATGGCTCTTCAAGTTTGGAGCTGATTTGGGGGTGGCAGCAAAGGGGCCTCACAGTGTATGTGTGCAAGTGTCGGGATGCTGTCAGCGATTCCCGGCTGGTTTCCCAGGAAAGTATAAAGACAAGGAAAAGTTTCGTACCATCCTTTTTTATTTCAATCTTTACAGAGAGAGGCTATAGAACCCAGCCTCTTGGATAATGGTGTTGTCCCGAATGAATCTCCACCCTCCATCTCTCCCTCCTTGGTCATTCCCATTGTCTCTCCTATGAGTGCTGCTACATGCCCTCTGTCTTTGAGCTCTTTGCTCTCCTACTTTCAAGGCTCGCCAGGTTCTGGGAGATGGAGGGTCTGGAATGCTTTCAAATGACATGTCAGCTGGGTGTTGTTCTGGCTCTCCCATGATTTCCCCCTCATCTGCCTCTGAGCTTCTACCTCCCTCAAACCCCTGTTGTAAATCTACACCAGGCTTCCTCAAACTCAGCCCTCCAGATGTTTTGAGACTTCTATTCCCATCATCCCTGACTGCTGGTCCTGCTAGCTAGGGATCAGGGGAGTTGTAGGCCAAAAACATCTGGAAGGCCAAGTTTGAGGAACGTTTCCGAGCACAATTCAAAGTGTTGATGCTGACCTTTAAAGCCCTAAACGGCCTTGGTCCAGTATACCTGAAGGAGCATCTCCACCCCCATTGTTCTGCCCGGATGCTGAGGTCCAGCGCCGAGGGCCTTCTGGCAGTTCCCTCGCTGCGAGAAGCCAAGTTACAGGGAACCAGGCAGAGGGCCTTCTCGGTATTGGCACCCGTTTTGTGGAACACCCTCCCACCAGATGTCAAAGAGAACAACAACTACAGTGGTACCTCTGGTTGTGAACGGGATCCATTCCGGAGGCCTGTTTGCAACATGAAAAGCCCACAACCTAAAGTGTCATATCTGTGCAGGAGCGTGGCACGATTTGGCACTTCTGTGCATGCGTGAGTGGCGAAACCCGGAAGTAACCCTTTCCGGTACTTCCGGGTCACCATGGGACGCAACCTGAAAAAACGTAACATGAAGCAAATGTAACATGAGGTATGACTGTACCAGACTTTTAGAAGACATCTGAAGGCAGCTCTGTTTAGGGAAGCTTTTAATGTTTGATGCATTACTGTATTTTAATATTTTGTTGGAAGCTGCCCAGAGTTGCTGGGGAAGCCCAGCCAGATGGGCGGGTTATAAATAATAAATTATTATTATTATTATTATTATTATTATTATTATTATTATTATTCCTCATCCCTGGAAGGGTCAGGATGAGGAGGTGGTCTCCACCATTCCTCCTCTGCCCAGTCCCTGACAGCGAGTGTGTGGAAACTGCCATCCTTTCCTAACCCGCTGGCACGAACCTCAGCTAGATCAGGGAGCCTTCCATCCCCAGAGGCACACCACTGGCTACAACCCACCTAATGCAGTGCTTAGATTTTGGCAAGTGCAACACAAGGTATTTTAAAGAAAATATCATACAATCAAATAATTGTGAGTTGGAAGGGACTGTGAGGGTCACCTCGTTCAACTCCTGCAACACAGGAATCTTTGGCCCAGCGTAGAGCTCAAACCCACGACCCTGAGATTAAGAACCTCCTGCTCTATCAGCCGAGTTATCCCAGGTGGGAAGAGGATCCACTTTCCAGACTTGAGAAGGCGGAAGCTTTGCCTGCTTTAGTTCCTTGTGTATTGCTGTGCGGCATCTCCTCCGGGCTCAACCCAGACCCTCCTTTAAAATAAAATAAAAACCACTTGCTTCCAGTCTCTGCCTCCTCTTCAGTTTTCAGCTGCTGATAGCAACACAGGCAGCAACTGTCGGCAACATTTGGGAAAGATTGCTTAACATCTATTAATAGCTCCCCCTAAAAGTTGACAACTCTTAACAACGCATATTTTAAAAGGAGATGTTTTGGGGGATAGAGAGATGAAAAGTGCTGCAGGTTTTGCTGCCACAAAATGTCAGAGGGCCACGGGTTACGCACCCACACAGAAGAGTTTACTGAATGGATAGAATGGATGAGCAGATATGATTTTAATGATTTACAGTAGCTATGTTCCTGGATGAGGCCACCATTCTCTTTGCAATTTAGAACAGGCAAATATTGAAAATATTTTTTTCCTTATTTCTTTTTTCGCTGTGTAATTGATACACATATGTACTGACATTATCCAGCAGGGAACCACAACTCTGTGGGTCAGTTTCATTTTGCTGTTATTGTTGACCAGAAAGACCACTCTAATGTAACTGTTTGGCATGGGTTGGACGCCTCTCTTGAGGTGGGCAGGATCCCAAGATGCTTCCTCTGAGGGAGGGGTTTCCTCCAGTAAAAGAATCATCTCTGAATACTATCCATTGTGCCTGCATGTTGTTGTTGTTGTTTAGTCATTTAGTCGTGTCTGACTCTTTGTGACCCCATGGACCAGAGCACACCAGGCACTCCTGTCTTCCACTGCCTCCCGCAGTTTGGTCAAACTCATGCTGGTAGCTTCAAGAACACCATCCAACCATCTCGTCCTCTGTCGTCCCCCTCTCCCTGTGCCCTCCATCTTTCCCAACATCGGGGTCTTTTCCAGGGAGTCTTCTCTTCTCATGAGGTGGCCAAAGTCTTGGAGCCTCAGCTTCAGGATCTGTCCTTCCAGTGAGCACTCAGGGCTGATTTCCTTCAGAATGGATACGTTTGATCTTCTTGCAGTCCATGGGACTCTCAAGAGTCTCTTCCAGCACCATAATTCCTGCATAATTCCTGTATGCCTGCATACATATAATAAAAAACTTCTTCGTAGCATTCACTTGCTGTTCTCGAAAAAAAAATAAAATTCAGTACTATCTATGGAGTACCTCCCCCAAATCTTTGTTATGATTTATTTATTTACCCATTTTATACTTCCACCTTTTCACTATTACAGAGTTCTCAAGGTGGTTTAATATATGCTAAAAGAATGAAGTGGCATATAAAGTTTGCTAAATCAATAAATAAAATTAGACAAAGAAAGAATGGCTAGCCAAAGGTCAACCAGCTTTGAACCCAAATCTCCCTGGTCTGTCTGAAACTCTGAACTGTCCCTCCACTCTTATATTACAAGTAATTAAAATACATATTAGAGTCAAGGGCTGAATTAAGCAAACATTTACTTGCTGGAGTAGTTCAGTTAATAACATTCACAAATTAAAATGCAATTAATTCTTAATGTCCTGGTCCTCTGCTTTGATGCTCTCCCTCAGCTCTTACATGTGCTGTTAATCTGTGAAACACTTACAGATTTATATCGTATTTATGTTACTTGCCCACTCCATCCATTCATAAAGAATTGTGCAAGCTCTACTCATTGGCTTGAATTCTGAGAAATATGATCCGTGGATGCAGGAAAGCTTACTTTGATAACTGTGATCTTCAGGATTATGAGCACTGAATGCAATGCAGACAAATGTTGTTTAAAGTCCTATGGAATTCAAGAGGACACAAAAGCTTAATGGTGTACTGTAGCCACATTTATTCCATTGAGACTTGAATGTTCCTAACTTCCTTTAAAAGGTACTCCTCAACAGAAACAGGAACCAAATCAGGCATTCTGCTTTGAATGTTTTAAGAGGTGAATGTAAAAATATGGTTAGAATTCAGTATAATATTAATCAACTGGTTTGTGTTTTGTCTGTGTAGTATTTCCTTCTTATTCATACTGACTCATTCCGCAGTTAGTTTTTCAGGTGGCAGTTGTAGTAGACCATCACAGACCCAGCAATGTCTTGTCATCTGTCGCGTATCAATACGTTTTTATAATGATGCAATAACCCGAACCTTGTAACCGTTTATGATTCATCTGAGAATTCTCATAGAACCTCAGTGTCACAGAGACCTGGAGAGCAGTAGCTGACTACTTTGGCGAAACACCGAGCCATGCCCGTGACTTAGTTGCTAAGAAATCATATTGATCCGATTCATCATTAAACTTTTAAGTTAAGGGGAGGGAGATATCAAGCACGTGGGAGGGGGGAAACACTTGTGATTGTCTGAGGCTTAGAATGCATGTAAAGCTGTGCCACACGAACACAGATATCGATTTGTTGTGATTAATACATGTGATTTTATGCATTCCCTATGTATTGTACTTGGTGTTCTTTTTTGAAAGAGGGGGATGTTTTTTGTTCTTTTATTTCCACCCCCCTTAATTCGTTCTTTATTACCCCTTTGCTTTAAAACAAACAAACAAACATCCGCAGTATCTGACTGTGGTGGAGGAAAGACATTAAAGGGCACCCACACAACAGAAACAGCAGGGAATGGTGGTAATGAGTGATCACGTAACTATGAGGCACAATATATACTCACACCCAAACCTCAGTCGTCTTAACATTTGTAATGGTGCTAATTTCCCAGTGCTTTTTAAAATATGCTTCCACATGAGCTCTCAAAACCCATAAAAGCCTGGCATGTAAAGTAAATTGTTTGTCACTTTGCTGACGACCTGCCATATTTATTGTCAGGAGAAATGGACATTAGTTGGAAAAGCAGTTGTTAAAGGCCAAACAATTTTTAAAGATGGCAAAAGATGTGCAAGGGTTTTTCCTTTTTCTAACAATGAGCCACCCCTTCAGACATCAAAAGACAAGATAATAAGACACTTCAAGCACAATTCAAGATTATATTCAACATCTAAAGGCTCATCTCTTGTCAGTTTGCATTTACTCTCCCAGGGATGTGATGCTTCTATCATCACGCTGTCAAGAGGAGTCTGGCAGAAGCGACGAGGGCCCCTCATTTCACACACTTAGTGTTTTTTATCAAATAGCCGCCGCTCATTCTGATTCAGCCAAAATAGAGGGATAATTTGAGGAAGGTCATGTGCAAGTACAAAAATCTTGGGTATCGATTTGTGTGATTAGGAGGCATTAAAAAGGCACATTTCTGTTAGATTTCAAAGATGTATTGCCAGTTGATTTTGAAATGCTTTCCCCCACCCGGAATTAAAATGTTTTCTGTATTTTTTTAAAAAATAAAAGAAGTAAACTTGCTTACTAAACAGCTAGAAATGAATTTTTGTGCGTGCAGATTTTGATATTTCAATATATTCCTTATGCCTTATCAAGGAGAGCTTTGTCCAATTCTTAATATTTAAAACCTAAACATTTGCTCTGGGTTTGCACCAGCATAAAATCTTACCTTGTATTGTACCTTGTATTACCTTATATTGATAGCGTACAAAGCAAACTTCACCATAGCCTTCCTTTAAGTTGAAGAATCAGGTCTTACTGATAGCAGTGGCAAGAGTGGGCTTGGATTGCATCTCTGTGTTAGGACAGGGCTGTGAATCAATATGCATTTGTTATATCCAATATTCAGTTCAATGTAAGTTTATTGTTCTAGCCAGAGGCAAACCTGCAGCAACAGTAGCAATAAAACAATACACATCATACACCCATAATATGATCCAACATCCATGATGTAAGAGAAAGGTCTCCAGAGATACTAACAAACTCAAATCCAGCTTGATTTCAAATTATACCTCTGAATAACCACAACAATTTGTAGCATTTTTTTCTATTAGTCATTATACCAATTGTGTATCATCTTTGTAAAGGATGAGCCTTGATGGAATATGCAGATACCTTGTATAAAGGTAAAGGGACCCCTGACCATTAGGTCCAGTCGTGACCGACTCTGGGGTTGCGGCCCTCATCTCGCTTTACTGGCCGAGGGAGCCGGTGTACAGCTTCCAGGTCATGTGGCCAGCATGACTAAGCCGCTTCTGGCGAACCAGAGCAGCGCACAGAAACACCGTTTACCTTCCCGCCAGAGCGGTACCTATTTATCTACTTGCACTTTGACGTGCTTCCGAACTGCTAGGTTGGCAGGAGCAGGGACCGAGCAACAGGAGCTCACCCCTTCGTGGGGATTCGAACCGCCAACCTTCTGATCAGCAAGTCCTAGGCTCTGTGGTTTAACCCACAGCACCACCCACGTCCCACCTTGTATAATGAGCAGCTAATTTAACCTAGAGAGTAATCTAGGTTGAGACTTTAAATACCGTACAATTGTTTTTGCCTCAATCCAGCAAGAGCAGCTCATGTGTAGAGAAACCAGGTTCTCCATGCAGTTTGCCTTTCCAAGTCAGCTCTGTGTTTGAAAAGGACACTCTGCCCACATTCAGCACCAGAGGGAGGCACACAGGGTATTCTTGCATAACATGCGCTTGCTTTGCTACGGAGATTGTGGGCGCTGTTCCTTTGTCAAATACTGATTATCTTTTGCAGGAGGGGAATCAGTCCACTCCCCCAAAGCAATAATCGTTGCTGTCAAAGTTCAGGCTACCAACTCTCTAGTAGCAAAGACTTGACCTGTTGCTGCATGCAAGGTCCTGTTGTCCCCATCTTCAAAATGGGAGGGGGGAAGAAGACCCAGGCCAGAACCGGCCAGTCATCTTGACAGCAATACCAGGAAAGGTCCTAGAACAGATAATTAGTCTTTCTGCAAGCAATTATAAAAGAATGCTCTGCTTACTAAGAGCAGGCATGGGTTTCTCAAAAATAAGTTATGCCAGACTAATTTACTTCTTTTCTGCAAGCTCTTATAAGTGGGTTGCTGTGGTTGTAGCGTACCTTGATTCCACTAAGGCTTTTGACAAAGTTTCCCATGAAATTATTGCGGAGAAGCTGATAAAATGTGGGCTAGATGGTGTTACCGTTAGATGGCTTTGTAGCAGTTTGACTGATCAAACTTAAAGAGTGTTCTCCAATGGTTCCTCATCGCCCTGGAAAAAAGTGACAAGTGGAGAGCCTCACGGTTCTGCCTTGAGCCCAGTGTTGTTCAACATCTGTATAAATGACTTGGATGAAGGAATTAAGGGGAGGCTCATCAAATTTGTACATGACAACAAACTGGGAGGGGTTGCTAATACTGCAGAAGGTAGAATCAGGATTTAAGATGATCTTAATGGATTGAAGAACTGGGCCAAAACTTAGAGCTCATTCCAGAGTTGTCATCTTCTCAAGATGATTGAGGGGTCACAACACGACATCCTGATGTCTTGTGCATGATGTTGCGTGACATTGTGAGGAGCCAGGGGGCGGAGCTGAACACCGTTTGAATGTTGAGGGGTCCCAGCCTCAACAAAGGTAGAATTGGCTGAAATGCTTTTACCAATAGAATGATAACAACAAAAGAATGGAAAACACAAAGTGGAAAAGCTATCAAGCTACTCCCTGTTGAAAATACCTAGAGTGCAAAGCAAGACGCTTTATAAGAGGCCATTGATCCTTATTTAAACAAATGTATGGGAGAGTTTAGACCTTTAAATATGCTTTCTGCTTTAGTGGCACTTTTCTCTTTAATTACCCATCAGAAGTCCTTTGAATAGTTTCTCAGATGCATTAATTAGAAATGTCTCTATCAGACAGAGCAGGGGTTCCCAAGCTGTCGTCCACAAACCACCAGTGGTTTGTGGGCTTCATTCACATGGTACACAGCATGTCTGCATTCAATATTCATCTTGATTTTTAACTGTATATCTATTGCGCCTTTTATTTCTAGCATTGCATTTTGTTATGTTACAGTCTGAATTCAGCAGAATGCAAACTGCAGTACAATAAAACACAGCATAAGAAATAAAAAAGCAATAATAAAACAATTAAGAAGCACAGTGCATTACAATTGCTATAATAGGGAGAAAAGTCATTAAGTGGTCTGCCGAGACCACCAGCAATTTTCAAGTGGTCTGTAGGGGTTTTCCCAAGGGGCAGGTTTAAGAATTGAGGTAGAATATTGGTTAGCAGAGCATGTGCTAAGAACAAGAAAGTTCTTGGTTTACAGATGCCGACATCCCTGCCTATTGGCCATGCTGAGTGGGGCTGGTGGGAGTTCTAGTTGGAAACATCGGACGGGCACCGTGTTTTCTATCCTGGGATTTGAGGGTCGTTGTTGTCCGGACTGCTGAGTGAACTAAAAAAACACTTCAAGCATGTAAGAAAGTTGCTTTATCAATGTTATTGTACCTGTTTCTTCTGACGAGAACGGTAATCATTGCTAGAAGAAAGAGAAATTCCCCTCGTTAAAATCTAAAGGTAGAAGTTCCAGAGGGTTTTGTTCGGAAAGCTCCAAATTCAACCCCTGGCATTTTTCATTAAAATGATCAGGTAAGAAGTGATGTAAATGACCTCTCCCTCTTGAGATTCTGGAGAGCAAGTCAGAGTAGTCAATATTGGGCTAGGCAGATTTCTGTATTCATATGATTTCTTTTCAGGGATTTCTGAAAGCATTAATTTGACTGTAAAAAACCAAACAGGGATGCGGGTGGCGCTGTGGGTTAAACCACAGAGCCTAGGGCTTGCCGATCAGAAGGTCGGCGGTTTGAATCCCTGCGACGGGGTGAGCTCCCGTTGCTCGGTCCCTGCTCCTGCCAACCTAGCAGTTCAAAAGCACATCAAAGTGCAAGTAGATAAATAGGTACCGTTCCGGCGGGAAGGTAAACGGTGTTTCCGTGTGCTGCTCTGGTTCGCCAGAAGCGGCTTAGTCATGTTGGCCACATGACCCGGAAGCTGTACGCCGGCTCCCTCGGCCAATAAAGCGAGATGAGCGCCGCAACCCCAGAGTTGGACATGACTGGACCTAATGGTCAGGGGTCCCTTTACCTTTACCTAAAAAACCAAGCTACTAAGCCTCTTTGTTGTTTCTTACTTTAAATCTTTAAACACAAAACCAACAGCTCTAGTGGCAGGCATAGGTAACTTATAGTGCACTTGCCAGGAGCTGTATTGGCACTCTCCCACAGAAAAAACCCACTTCTTCTGCATTTGATGTCACCGCAACAGTGGTGGTCGGTCAGTACACTCCATAGTCTCCAGCAGTCTACTGTCATTTCTCCTAATGCCCTGCTCTCAGCTCTTGCCCTCTGCCACTGGGCGTACGCCCCTGGCAAGGAGCAGTTTCACCAACCCCTAGATACACCTCTGATTTTAGGTATGCCTACTCAGAAGGAAATCCTGAATTCAGTGGAACTTACTCCCTGGTAAGTGTGCATTTTGCCAGCCTGGTGCCTTTCCGATGTAATGGATCACAACTCCAACAGCCCCAGCCAGGGCTGGCATTGCATTCCAAAGCCTTTTGAGGGTGACACGTTGGAAGAAGCTGGTGCGAAGGACACAGCCTTAATTTCAGAGGTGTTTGAAGACTTCCCCTCTTCATTATGGATATGTGGGTCTGCTAGAGCAGCAGGAGGAGACACATTTAGTAAAGGAATAACTAAGTAAATGCAAATGTAACAACTATTCAGGGCCTAAATTAATACTGGACTGCAGGCTATGCAAATGCAGTTTCTTTGAGGGTTTCCTTTTGGCCAGTGTTTTATTAATATCAGGCAGATTCTTGGTGCTTCTCATTTCAGTTTTATACATCTCTTTCTTTTTGCTGACAAGGAGTGGTGAGAAAGTGACAGGAAGAGTTATCAAGACGCAGGGACCAGCACAAAAGTGCCTTCCTTGTTTCTAGGTTGCTTCAGTTTTCTAGTAGCAGAGGCAAAATTGAGCGGAACAGAACCTGCGGTTAATAAAATCTTTGCCTAAGAAAAGCCCTAGGGCACAAACTGGCAATTTAAAGACTGGTACCTGAAAGTTTTTTTTTTCTGGGCTTGTGCCTTGTTTACTGAAAGAAACTTTAGGATGCTTGACACCAAGAAACAGAATCAAGTAGCATATTTATAAATTAAGGACAGAAAGCCATCCCAATTGCACATCTTCTTGGTTGATGTGGAACACTGAGATTATTCTATGAATAGGGGGGGTTTTTTATTTTTACTTTTTGCCTTAAGGAAAAAGGCCTTGGGATTCTTTGTTTTCCCTATACACAGCAATAAAGGCAACACTAACCTGAAACAGTCTCACAGTCTTGGGGCTTTTTCACTTAACACGGAATCTCAAGGGATTTGTGGAACAGTATAAAGAAAAGAAAAGAAAGAAAAGAAATAATAAGAAAGTCAGGCAGAATCGCCAGTTTGCTCAGTGGCAAACAGCGTGAGCAACTAGGCGATGCATATGGGACTTAATCTTGCAATATAGGCAGGTCACAAAGGGATATGCTAGAATCAGATATATACCACACAAGCAAATGTATACTGTAGCTATGCAAATACCTTATAAATGAATCTTGGATTTTTTTAGTTTTGTATATAGCCAGCATGGAATGTGACAACATCGGGATACAATGGCCCTGGGTTCAAATTCTGCACCTACTTTGGACACATAAATTTTTGTCTCATTATTTCCCATCAGGAAAATGCAAACATTAATAATCCTTTCACAGTGAGGGTCAGAGTTGAGTGTATGCCTACCTAGATTAAACCAATCTCACCCTTTTTATTTCAATTAGTTTTGTCCAACCATTAGCAGTATAAGCTAACAAACAGGCAGCTCATTAAATCGTTTAAAAGGTTTAAGAAAATAAAATACTATCTAACACAAAATATCAGCCTCCATCTATTTAAAACAAACCAAACAAATGTTGCACTTATCCAATTTCACCACTGCTTTCATGGCCTTTCCCTTTTGAAGTGGGGCTGTTGTTTTGGCCTTGTAGAATTATTGAAATTATTGAGCTGGCTTTTCAATTAATAATGAAACCTATGGCTATGAAGTAAAACACCTGCCTTTTCTTATCATTAACATTTTTCTTGCTCAGGATGTTTTTAAAGCCACAATCTTATGCACCCTTATCCGAGATATGCATAGAATTTCACAGGTACAGTACAATCCTATACGCAAGCCACATTGGGTTCTATAAAACTCACTTCCAGTGAACTGAGTAAGCACAGCATGATCCTGTGTGTGTCTACTCAGAAGCAAGCCCTATGCCAGAAGCATGGTAAGGGTGTATAGGATTGCACCTTTGCTTTCTTACATAGCTAAAATGTCTTGTATGTTTTCCTCTGTGTCGTTCCCCTTTTTGTGCCACAAAAGAGAAACATTCCCCTGTTATACTTCCTATCTGCGCACTGTTTTACAGAGGCTCCGTTCTTTCCTGGAGGGGCAAACCCAGAAGGTGGTGCTGGGGGGCTGGTGTTTGACACCTTGACTGTCGGCCAGTGGGGTCCCGTAGGGTTCTCTTCTCCCCATGCTATTTATGTGAAATTGCTGGGGAGGTTGTTTGGAGCTTAGAGGTTCAGTGTCACTAGTGTGCTGACGACACCCAGCTCTGTTTCTCCCTTCCAGCTAAATCCAAGGCAGTGCCAAGGGTGGTCGCGCTTGCACATGCCAGGCAGGGGAGTGCCCACCGGGCGGGGAGGTGCCAGCCCGGCCCTTGCCGCCAACGCTGCTGGAGTGCCTCCATCCCAGGCTGCGCTGCTCTGGGGTCACCTGACTGGGGGCGCCTGGTTCGCGCCCCTCAAATATTGTGTGCCGGAGGCCACAGCCCCCTTGGCCCTCCCCACGCTGCGTTTCTGGTGTCATGGAGAGGATGAGGGTGAACAAATTGAAACTTAAACTAGACAGGATGGAGGTGCTCTTGGTCAGTCGGAATGCAGAACAGGGGACTAGGGATTCCGTCTATGCTGCCTGGGGTACCGGTCCCTCTGAAGACACAGGTTTGTTCTGGATTCAGCCCTGAGCAAGAATGCCCAGGTCTCTGTGGTGCCCAGGAGTGCCTTTGCACAGTTTAAGCTCGTGTGCCAGCTGCACCTGTTCCTCGAGATGTCCGATTTCGACACAAGGACACACACCTTAAAAAAAACAATTATTATTATTTTATTGATATAGCAAGAAAAAAGAAAAAACACAAATACCACATTACACACTGGAATAACCATAGACACATAATTTTCTTAACAAACAATAAAACATATATTGGTCTTAACGCTAAAGACCCGACCTCCCGTCTATTCCATATTTTGATTTCATATTACTTATTGCCAATACACACTTTTATCATAATTAAACTTTTTCTTAATATATCTAATTTCTTATATCTACCTTGTAACTATTACTGAAGTTCCTCGAATGCTGCAACAGAATTTAAACTACTGTATTTATTTTTCAAATATTTTTGAAAACCTCCCATTTGGAAACAAATTCCTCTTTTGATTTATTCTTTATTTTTTCTGATAGACCATCTAATTCGGCATATTCTGTCAGCTTTTGGATCCACTCTTGTACACACACCTTAGTTACACCCGTTTGGTTTACTGTATTGTGCTCTATATGGGGCTTCCTCTGAAAAAGTGCTCAGAAACTCAAGGAGCTGCTGCCAGATTGTTGACTGGGGCTGGTATAGGGAGCATCCCTAACAGCTGCCTTGCTACATAAAAGTTCCACAGGCTAACCATCTGCTTCTGGGCACAAAGTGCTGGTTATAAAGCCCTATAAGGCTTAGGTCCAAGCTATCTGAAAGACCGTATTCCCACATAGAAACCTGTCTGGACTCTGAGATCTTCATGGCAGGCCCTTCTCTCAGTCCTACCACTCACAGGCACTTTGGAACTCCCTGCCACTTGAGATCAAGCAGGCACTTTCACTGCACTCTTTTGCTTATGAATTTTCAGTTGCATTGCCTCTTTTCCATTATACTCCCGTTTATGAACTGAACATCTTACCAGTCCAGTTTCACAATGACGTACCGATAGAGTTCAGCTCTTTGAAGCTAGTTAATTGAACGGATAAATGATTAATTACATCAGGATTACAATTGATTAGTGTAACCCTTGGAGAGAAGGAAGTCCCTCCAGAATACATCTAGGAATAGAATTTCCCCTTAGAATCGTATTTTTTATTAAAACACTTTTAAAAATGGTGTCTCTTTGATGATGCTTCATAAAAACCAGTGCTATTTTTCTAGAAAAAAGAGGTGCTGGAACTCACTTTGAACGCCTCCCTTGTTCTCTTATAATGACAATCGTGCCCACCTGAGGTGCTGGAACTGAGCTCCAGAGAGTTCTGGCAGAAAAAAAAGCCCTGCATAAAAATATTGAGTAATGTTGATTTACCTTTATTTTTGGAATATGATCCATAGAATAAAGACAGGTGTAGGATATTCTTGAACAGAAAATACTAATTTTTCTGTTTTCTATGTTAAGCTATGCTTCTCCCAAGCCAACCAAGTATGAAGGATCTGTCATGTTTACATGAAGCACTAACACTTCAATATAGTGGAAGACACTGATCTACACATGTACACATGTCCAGATCTGCCCTCTCCATTTAAGTGAATGTGAAATTCACTTCAGAGACCTCCGTGTGAAGTCTTAAATCATGTGCAATCTTAAATCAAACAAATGTGGAATTAAGGTCGCAAGATAATTTATCAATTGTCATCCAGGTACTATTCACAAGTACAGCTGAATTTGGACTATTAGCTTACTTTGACTTTGCTGCATTGACTTCAAGATGGTTTACTTATGAGTAGGGAAGGGAACGAAAAGCAAACCCAAGGGCAAGCCTGGCTGTGCTTGTGAACAATGCAATCTGTTGTCTCCCCTGAGAGAGTTCACAGTCATCAGTACCATAAAAAAAAATTCACACCAAAAAACCCTCTGTTATCGAACCCAGAACATAATTTCTTGTTCCCTAAAAAGAAAAGAAAATATTCCATTTTAAAAGTCTCCTCAGCCATCACCCTGTGGGAGATTGGTGCATAATTGTCAATATGAAAGGGGTTAGGGATCACAGAGTTCTTAAGTGGTAGGGAAGACTCAGATTGGCCATGACCCTTCAGCTTTGGGGAGTGAGGAGCAAGGGTTGTTTTCTGTTTGAACCATTTAAGCTGAGTAGATGCATTAGCCTGGAGCTCTATGCCCAGACTCCGTGTTTGCAACCAACTTCTGCATTTTGTAACCAAGAATACCTTGTTTGCATTATTTCTGTTGTAGCATTGATTGGTTACTGTAAGTAAAGCAATTCAACTTACTCAAGATTGTGGCCTATTCACTATGAGAGAAGCAGAATTAAAGTGCTTAATACTGGAACATTAAAGAGTCTAACATTTCCTACACTTTGCAAATGCTACATAGATTTGTGTTTTAAACAACTGGAGGCTGTTTTGGCGAAGAGTAAGCCCCATGTACTTTTTTGAATTTAGGCAGTCACCTATTTTTCTTTGTTCCTCACACCTGTGGGACTTGAGTTTGAGTTACGTAAGCTGCAATCACTAAATGGACTGCTGCAAAGGACTCCGTCCCGTCCTTACTTCTGATTGGCCATGCTTAGAAGTGAATCCTTAGGTTTTTTTTCCACCGGACCACTTTCCCCACCTTGCCCTAATTCCACTGTTAACCACTTTCAGTGAACTTTTTCACTTAAAGGAGTAATTGTAATATACACAGAAATAAAACTGGTATAATCTATTTCAGAGTATTTTTGCATCTTTCTACCAAAACAATCACGCAAATTAAAAACCAACTTTTGAGAAGAATAGGTCAAGTATATTGTACAGGAGGAGAAAGGTTAACTTGATCAGAACTATATAACGTAACCAAATCATAAAAACATTCTCTTCAACATGAAGAAGAATTAGAAATTGCAATGTTCTAAAGATAATGAATTTCAGCAGATTTTTGTGTGTGTTACTACTAGTTTATGGTTTAGAAACTGTGTTTTCGAGTCTTGTACCTAAGTTTGTCTGATATATTTTGATGACGGTTCTCTTATGCAAAGTGTATAGAAAATTTAGGTTTCAGAAAAGGTGGTGTATTACATATTTTCATTAGGAATACATTCTTAGAGGTGTTGAAAGCGGAGGAGAAGCAAAGTGCGTAGCTTTTTACTTGCAGTTGTTTATTAATACAATTAACAGGAAGGGCGTAATGGGAGATAACACCTGGTTCCAAGGTTGGACCAAGACATTTTTCTGCTTGATGTGAAGGAAGATATCCTTCGCCCTCCCATTCCACATACAGATTTGGCCCTCAGTTGACAAGAGTGTCAAAGTTGTGCTAAAGAAAGAAAAGGAGATTGCAGAGAAGCTGAATTAATTCTTTGCATCTCTCATCTCTGTGGAAGATATAAGGGAGATCCCACTGTCTGAACTGCCCAAAGAATAGAGAAAAGCCAAGAGAGGCAGGAAACACGCTCCATATTGGGGCACTTTTGGGTGTTCTTGGAGGTCTCTAACTGATGTGACTGTCCAGCTGTCTAGCAAAGCCCAGTGTTGCATTTTGGAGAGCAAATTGGAGTGTTTTTGTCCCACCCTAACAGGTTCTTGTATGATCTCATGAGAGAGAAATTCCTACTGTCAAAACTGAACGTGTATGTGAATTTGCTATGTTACCTGCTTTCATCACACACTCAACAGGATCCATGCAGTGTCTGTGTCAGCGAGGGCGGCTGGCAAAGAGATTTTTCTAAGATAATTCTCCTGGGAAATTTTCATCTCCAGAGGGCAAAGTCTATTAGATATGTCTGTAATTTCTGCGTCATTCTTGTGTTTGTCTGAAATGCAATAACTTCAGAGTCAATTCCTGCATTCCGTGGATTACTTGAGACATTAATTCATAAATTCCAAAGGCTTTGACAGAATATTAGAAAGCTCAAAACAATCCTATTATTATGGAGATTTCTTCATAAAACAAAAGGAATCAGGGATAGTCTGTCTAGAAGTTCACAACACATTTAAAGGCAGTCAGCAGTATGTGGCAAGGAAGGAGCAGGTGGGGCCAAGTTTGAACCCACTGCAGCCTTCACCTGCTAGAATCTTGCCCAATCTGTTGCTGGGTAGAAAAGCGTCATATCTGCGCATCTGCAGATTTATACTGTATGCACATTATGGCGCAAATTAGGATTTCAAAACTGGAATTTGAATGGCAAATTGGGTTAAAAATGGTAAACTGAGCAAATGCACATTTTAGTTTTCTCACAGCCATGCAGCTGATGATAATTTGTGATGGGCTATTTGGCCGATTGGTATTCAATATTCAATATGTAAGGAGAAAATATGTGTTTTTTTAAAAGAAAGCTAGATAAAAATCACACACCCAGACAGTTGCAATGGTCCATGCTAGAAATTGAGCTTATTATCTGGCAAACATGTTTATAGTGGTGTTTCTACCTTAATCTTCACAAATGTTCTGGTTATGTGGACACTTGCCTTAGATACTCAACGGGAGGGCTTTCCGATTAGTTTCAGAAGAAAATGTTCAATATATAGTTAAACGCAGGAGCAGCTCCCTGGAAATCTGAGCCTGTCAGTTGTTGAGAGGCACCGCAGTGTTGCTTTTGATTACTTATTGTACAAGTAAAAGCCAGGATCTCTCTTTAGGATTGCTGCCCTTTTAGGCAGAGTAGTTTGTAAAACAAGTCCCATTTGTAGTTCTTAAAGTTGATCCCACTCTGGTGAGCTATGATGAGCTGGTAGTGACTGTAACAGGAATGAATTTGATGCCTGGGGAGTATTATTAGCATAATGAACTCATGCATTAAAAGAGAGAGAGAGAAGTTAGTTGGAATTTACATAACACTTCCTGCACGTGCTTGAATGAGCTCTTGGATTTTTGTACAAGACTGACAGTGTTCAAATGTTTCTGGCTTGTGGCACTCTCAACGGATTAGTAAAAATAATTGTGCAGGTTGACAGTGGAATTTATATTGTGCTTGAAAGCCTTTGAGCAAACACGAGAAAGTGAAAAATACATTATAGACTCGGCGAGCCTCTGCACTAGGGGAAATGTAAACCCGAAGCAATGATACAGCTTACAGAGCTGTTTCCCTTTTCACATTTGTGAGACGTCTTGCTTTTTAATCAATTAAGAATAGGCACAGCCACTCGAGTCCAAAACGATGCATATATTTTATGCTGCTGACATCACACAGTATTTATCAACAGAAAGAAAAGGAGACTATTTACATTCTGTGCATTCCTAGATAAACTTGATATTCAACTATATGTCAAACACTGTTCTTGATGTTAAACAATCTTTTAGCTTTTTTAAAAAAGTTAAATTATCCCGTTATTGTCCCATTTGCTGAGGAAAGCATATTTGGCTGGTGTACCCAAAACATAATCCTAGAGTTCCCTGGGTGGAACTTTAACAAACTACAGTTCCCAGACTTCTTTGGGGGAAGCCATGGCTGCTATTATTATTATTATTATTATTATTATTATTATTATTATTATAACATTTGTATACCACCCTTCATCCATAGTTCTTCAGGCCGGTTCGCAACATAGAAATACAATACAGTGGTACCTCTGGTTGCAAACAGGATCCATTCTGGAGCCCCGTTCTCAACCTGAGAGGAATGCAACCCCCGTCTTCACGTGTGCGGGTCGCGATTCGCTGCTTCTGCGCATGTGCGTGACATCATTTTGAGCGTCTGCGCATGCGCGAGCGATGAAACCCGGAAGTAACCTGTTCTGTTACTTCCGGGTCGCTGCGGGACACAACCTGAAAAGATTCAACCCAAAGCGTCTTTAACCCAAGGTATGACTGTATAAAAACACAAAATACGTGCTAAGAAGAAGAACAAAAAACACAACCCAATAAGCCTCACTCCCCACCTGCTTTAAATGTGTAGGGCTAAGTGTGTTGTGTTGTGTGAAAAAAGATGGCTCCAACAGAAAATGTCCTCACATTTTAAAGAAGAAGCACTTCATGGATTGAGTGTAATAATTACATATACAAACCTGCACATGCACAGTATCCTGAATAAAACAACAATGTAGAAATGATTTCCAGAAGGCTAGTCTGGCACCTTAAAAACTAACCAGTTTATTTTGTGAAGTACATCAGACACATGACATGTTACCCTGAGTACATAATATGTACATAAATGCATTTTGTTGTGAGGCTGCTGCTGGTGATCAGAAACAGTGTAATCAGAAGGAAGGGAAATGCAGAAAAGTAACAATAGTGACCTTATGAATAGTGACCTTTCACAGAAAACAGTAGTTGATATCACAGACATCCTGACATTGATGCACCAGTTGATGAACATGATGTGCAAATCTCTTGATGAATTGCCATTGGGTAGTTTCCTGTTGTGGTCTCTCTTTGAACTTATTTTGTTCCACTATGGCCACCTTAAGGCCAGGGTAGAAAGAAGTCATGTAATTAACATTCAATGCAAGTACAGTGGTACCTTGGGTTACATACGCTTCAGGTTCCATACGCTTCAGGTTACAGACTCCACTAACCCAGAAATAGTGCTTCAGGTTAAGAACTTTGCTTCAGGATGAGAACAGAAATCGTGCTCCGGTGGTGCAGCGGCAGCAGGAGGCCCCATTAGCTAAAGTGGTACCTCAGGTTAAGAACAGTTTCAGGTTAAGAACGGACCTCCAGAACGAATTAAGTACTTAACCCGAGGTACCACTGTACTTTATATAAAACCTAGAGGTGGTATTATGTCATACATGCCATGGGGAATCCTTGCAAGATCCAGAGATCTAGGATCAAAGCCAGTCACTGTGTATATTGCTTATTTTAATTTTACTCTTTTGGATCTTTTCCTCACTATTGCTTATGGTATGTGTGAATATAGTACTTTCTCTTTATTTTAGAATATATTTGCATGGCCTACTTCTGCACTGTGCATGTATTTTCTTCTTCTAGCAGTTAAATTATGATGGGCTTGTTTGCATTGGCTATATTTTAATATTCTCATCGTTTTGTATATTTGATTAGAATCAGGAGCCCCACCTCTTTCTTTTTATTCTGACTTTCTAAAATTCAGGGCTGGAGCCCTGTGTACACTTTCCTGGGAGCAAGCACCACAGAAATCAGAGAGTAAACGTGAGATGCCGGCTGTGAGTTGCACACACAAAGCAGCCATTTGGCTAACTTTTAGAATATACTACCATAAGACAGCCACTAACCTAGACGGTTTTGCAAAAGGACTAAATAAATTCAGTCCTGGGGTTAGCAGTATTTTGAGCAGTTTACAAGGTAATTGTATTTTTGTTTGTATTTGATTTGAAAATGGTGTTCTGGTTTGTTGGTATGTATTGGTGTGAACTGCACTGTGTTGGATGCCTGCGTAATCTCTATGGCTAACTATTCTCTGCATGTCCTGGCAGTGGCATCTGGCTGCCATGGTGCAAACTGGAAGCTGAACTAGATAGACTTTGGTCCAAGGCCAGAAGGTTATTCTTATATTCTTAATTATGGGCAAAGTCAGTGATTTTAATTTATCCCCTATAAATATTTCACAGCCGTGTCCCATCTGCCCATCCTTGAAACCATTCTGGCTCAGCACCTCTGCATTTTAGTAATTTGTTTTGATTGCATGCTCCCTGATTTAATGTTAAAATTTTATTTCATACCAAGTACTAATGACAATGTACAGCCTTGGTAAATTTCCTAATACCACTTAATGCAGATGAGATTTCACTGCTTTTGTGGCAGTGGGGCAGGGGTAATGAGCATAGCTGTCAACTTACAGATTTGAAAATAAGGGACCAGCAGCCTTGAAAATAAGGGACCAGCAGCCAAAATAAGGGACCTGCAGCCTCACCTGTTCCAGGCACTCCAGTCTTCCTGTCCTCCTGCAGTCTGGTCAAACTCATGCTGGTAGCTTTGAGAACACTGTCCAACCAACTTTGTAACCAGAGGTTCAACTGAATAGAATCTGAATCACATGCACCACAAGGCCTATGCAGCCTCAACTTAAGATGGCTCCCCGGCCTGGCTTTGCACTGCAAAGTTTGCAGCAGCACGTACAACAAAATGGCATCCAGTATTCAAAAACCCCCTCAGCTTGCATTAACTAGCCACACACAAGGCATGCAAGCTCCACCCCCCAGTCGTTCTTAGATTTCTTATTGGGTGAGCAACACAGCCAAGCAACACAGTTGGAGCCTCCCTCCTCCCTGGCCGGCAGGGAGGGAGGGAGAGGAGCTGCTTCCTTTGAAATTTAAGGGACATCATTTAAGGGACATTTAAGAGACATCCATCAATAAGGGACAGCAGCGGGACATGGCGTTGGAATAAGGGACTGTCCCTTCAAATAAGGGACACTTGACAGCTATGGTAATGAGTTTTATTTATGGAATGTGCTTTGTCCCAATTCCTTTTATATAGATATACATGGGGTTGGTGATAGTGAATCACTTTTATTTGAGCAAAACAATTTGGGAAGAGGGCAGGTGGGAGTACAGAGCCTATATGAGTCTAGAACCATGTAGGTGGGAGAAGCAGGAGTACTGAGTCTCACATGTTTTGCACTTCAAAGCAAACAGCTGTTTCAGAGGGGGAAATTTGGATTGGAAAAAGAATGCGGAGGAAAAGGTTTAGCAAACCCCTTCTTCAGCACTGTGTTCCAAAGCTGAATTGGGGGACCTAGCAGCTGTATTTTTAGCATTAAGATTGGAAGTTTGGAAAGTTGCAAGCAGAAGCTGAACAGAGCAAGTACTTGAAGGGGAGGTATTAATTTTGTACTCTGCTTTATATCTGTGGAAAAGAATTTCACTTTCCTCTGGACTGACCTTTATTGAGAGTTTTCTTTATTTACAGTGACGTGTGCTGACATTTGTACAATTTTATACTTGTCAAAGAGAAAGCCAAAAACATTTAGTTTCAAATTTCGAATGCTCTGTGTATGTGTGTGAATGTATGCACACACACACACACACACACACACAGAGAGAGAGAGAGAGAGAGAGAGAGAGAGAGAGAGAGAGAGATGCAGAGTTGCATTTCTCTAGGATCACCTATTTCTCTAGGGCAGCCTGAAAGTCACTTCTGTGGGTCTGTATTCCATGTGTCTTGTAGCATCTGTTGAGCAGCTGGTGTGGCTACTTCCCACACCAAGGGTACAATTTCTGTGGAAGCTGACCATTGTAGTTTGGAAATTATGACATGACAACATTTATTACCAGAGTGGCATAGGCTCTGTCATTGTAAATGTGACTACAACTTCGTTCTGGCAATGGATGAATTTTGTTTATAGCAGTACACCATGCATTCTGTGTACATTGTCATAGTAATACGCAGAAGAATACTGAAATGATTCCCGTATCACAGTGTCTTGCATAGTGTTAGCACATGTCTCAATCACTTGACAGTGTGCACATGTTGCCAAAGAGGGCATAGTTTCCAAGATCCTGGGCCTGGAGTCACAGCGCACCACAGGGACATTCCCTTGCATGCCAGTAGAACACAGACTCCCAGCTGAGTGAAAAGTAACTTGTATTCATTACGTATAAAGCAGTGGTTAATGAAATTCTATATGTAAGAGTTTCCAGGCACCATCCTGCCTGAACCAACATTTTCGTTGACTAGCTCTGTGGAGAAGTGGAGTAAGAGGGCGAGAGAGACCTCCAACTATATCTCCCTCTTGCTCTCCATGAAACTAGTCAATGGAGAACATTTATATTGCCGTATCATGAGACGGGAGGGAAGTAGGGATGGGCAGTGGCTAAGATAATGGCTGGGCAACCTGAAATGACTTGGATTTGAACCATATGAGGGTAGAATAGAGAGTAAGGTCAGGGAGATAAGAGAGATGGAAGTGGATGGATTGCACTGCCGAAGAAACAGGAGCAGGTCCTCGGATAGTCTTGATGATCTGGGAGTCTAGGGCTATGCCTGTACACTAAGTTTTCTTATTAGTTACCGTAGGTACAAATAGTTGGTGGTCAAACCGTATGCGTCTCAGATAACAAGATGCCCCTTCTTATGTGGAAACAACCAGAGAAAAGGGTATGACAGGGAGCCAGAGGTAGGCAAGCAAGCATTTATAGGTTCTCTTGAACCCCACGTGGAACAAGCGACCCGGGTTCTCCTTTACCCACTCTTTTGATGAAAAAATGGAAAATAGCTTGAGGGTATGAGGCTTCATATTCCTATTAATGGTTTTAAAGTTTAAATGGTTTTAAGCTGTTTTTATTCTGTGCTTTTTAAAAAATATTATAACTTTATTTGTTATATATGCTGTTAAATATATTTGTAGCTGATAGTTTTGGGGTTGTAGCTTTTTAGCTGCATCCATTTTTAATTCACGTTGTTAGCCACCTTGGGCCTTGCACCGGGAGAAAGGCAGAATTTAAACCAAACAAATAACGACAGGTTCCAAAGTGGGAACAAAGAGAATAACAGACCCAGAAGCAAATGGCCAGGCGGGCTGTTGTCCCAAGAACACCTGCCAGCACCTGCCCTCTGAGGTTGCCACCTCACTCTGCCCAGTGGCCGGGCCAGCCTAAAACTTTGGGGGAATACAGTGTGCCTGCCTCAGTTCTGTGCACAGCTATAGCATTTTAGGGGTTGGGATTTACCAGTAAGTAAAAGCTGCTCTCAAGGACACCTCTGATGCCATGTTTTTGTTTTAGAGAATTCAAGAACAGGCCTAGTTGCAGAGTTTATGAAACCGACATCTCAGTATGGAGATGATGATAATAGTAATGACCTGACTTGACAGATAGCTGTGAGGGTTACAAAAAGAGAGGTATGAAGCACTCTGAACATTCTGAAGTACCATATACACGCCTGTTTTTATTATATGTTTTTTTGTTGTTGGTTCTGCTAACAAAGTTTATCTAAAGGAATGGGAGATGCCAAAGTGTGATCTTCTGTTGAATCACATTTTCTTGTACCACGATTTTCTTTCTTTTTAAAGTGAAAACTTGCACATCTAAGCTTACATCAGTGGATCTTTATAATACCATCTTACCTTACTGGTGTGTTGAGTTGTTCATTTTTATGAAAGTGTCAAATATAATGGTAGCATCATAAAAAGCATGTATACGGAAATTGATCATTCTACATTCTGATGTACAGTTTTTGCTGGGTGTAGTAAATAAGGCCTGGGGCCGCGTCATAAACAAAATATCAAACCCAGTGCACATTTATCTGTGCAGTAGGTAAATCACCACAAAACTGAAGATCACAGCTCAATAAATGATGATAAAGAAGATCCTTTAGGATTACATTAGAGGTGGCAGACATTTTTGCATGGTCAAACCTTTGTGTCCTTATTATTGCAGCATTAGCGTGGTCTCAGTGTTGTTTGCTTTTTGCTGAGTTTGTGTATATACGATGATGAATAAAAGCATAAAGAGAGTCAGCTGATGTTCCAGCTGATGTTCCATCCAGAGGCCAGCCAGATGCCTCCTTCTGTGGTTTCCAGCAACTGTTACTTAGAAGTTATGGCCACTGACCATGGATGCAGAACACAGCCATCCTAGCTAGTAGGCATGGATCATCTTATCATCTTGCTGCCCTTTCTCCATTGCCCTATATTGTCATTCCAGTTAGGGGTTCGGCAACACCCAGACATAGTATTTCTTCCATCCTGTTCTCCTGCCAACAGCTTCTCTGTACACTTTTAGAGAGACCCTCCTTGTGAACCCGACTCTCTTTTGAGTTCCCTTCCCATTATGGCTTCATGTGGGGACAAAAATACAGACCACAGATTCATGTTTGGATCATCAAATGAATGAACGTTGGCAGCCCATTGTTTTGCATAGGTGTGCATCGTAGACATTTGAGTAAAGCTATGTATAACAGTTCAGTGAAGCACTGAAGCCCAAGTGAAATCGACTGGAGATGTTCGCAGGCTCCATAATAGGTCCCTAGTTGAGTTCTTGGCATCTCTGGCTTAAAGAGCATAGGAACTTGGCCAACAAACACCCCTACCAAAGCTGCTTGAGATTAACTGCCTATTGGAGTAGAAAACACTGGGCTAGATGGACTTCTTATATTAACAGCTGACTTCTTACGTAATTTATAACCTGTGAAGAAAATATAGAGGAGGTTTCCCCCCTCATTTTCTCAGCACAGATAGAGTCTGCCTGCAAAAGGTTTTTGGCAGGTTGATTTTGAAGGATTCAACCAAGGGAAACAGTGTTTTTCAGTCAAAATTTCTAAAATTTGCTGTCTGCCAAGTTTGATGCCCTCTGCATTCTACAGAGCTATAATTTTCCCCCAGTAAGATATTACAATTCTTTGGAATAAGGATGTTTCTGAAAATAAAGGATCTTCAGCAACCCGCATAGGAAGTGATAGAACCATTGTTTCTCCTCCATATATAAAATCATTCAGCACCTTCTTTTCTATCCCAATGAGAGGTGAAGGTTGTGTATGATGAATTACCGTAGCTAATATTTAACAGTCCTATACAACATATATTGTTGTTTACATGTGCTAGAAAACAGGTCATTTCTGTACATTTTTCAATTTGTAACCGTAAGCGTGTGGGGATGGTTATATCTTTAGATATAAAGATATATCTTTATATGTTTTGTATTGAGGGTGGAGGGGTGTCTATATATCTCAGAATTCAAAGTTGCTTGATATTTTAAAGCTGAAAATTAGATTTGTTGTTTTTTATTATTCTGTTCTGGGCCCCAAGTTATATTTGAGTGTCCTTCACCCTTTATTCCTTTATTATTTATAACCCACACTCTTTGAGCAATGACCAGGACTAATCTGTAACCTTCTGTCCTTCTGTCTGATTCGCTCTCTTTTGGAAACGGGAGGACTGAAGCAAATATTTTGAAACTTCTTGTTCCAACACATATAGAAATATATATTTCATGCTTCTGATACTGAAATGTGACTTACTGGAGCTTTTGCTTTTCTTATTCATTCTCAGTAGAAGATACTTCAAAGGAGAATGGGAGAGGATGAAAAACTTCACACTTGTTATTCATTGTATTCTAATCCATTTCCATGTTGCTTCCCTTACATACACAGCTGGACAAAGGCTTTAATATTATATATGTGCCGAGTGAGTTGCGAATTTCTAGCTTGCTTATTAGTTCAACGCTTCTGGGTTTTGTGTGTCAGCCTGTGCTGTTCTCTCCCCACTGCTCCGAAATATAAGCTGCATCAAAATATATAAATAAATGCAACTATTCATTTCTGCTCACTACACATCATAAGGAAGTGGGTCATAAAACAGCATTAGCAGTGAATTCCCCTGAGGATGGAAGAAGCTTACAGGGGTTTGGTCCTCTGAATGGTCTCTGTCACTCCCTGGCAGTTAATGACTGAAATAGGATCCATTGCCATGGGGAGCTTTTAATTTCCCCTTACATTGTACAGATTGCCCTGATCCGATGCAAGGTGACAGCTACCATTTCAGTAGCTCTCATTAACAGCTTTTTTTGTGTGCAAGGCAGTGGATACCATGTTTTTCCTCTGTGCTATAATGCCCACAATGCGCATATAGAGGCTGGCTACATTCTCCCTTTGGACAGGTGCAAATTAATATGGTTGCATGCAAAATTAATGCAGCTAGCAAGATACTGGGGGGTGGATAAATATATTTCAGCTTATTTTGACTGTCAGTGCTTCTTTGGGGGCAAAACAATTACCATGCACTCTCCAGACTAATATGGGGAAGACTTGGTGCTTGCATATGGTGCCATTACTTGAAAGCACAGGGAGACCCTGAAGGGCGGCCAGGGTTTAGGACTCAGCAGGGTAAGAAGAGAGCTCAGAAAGTGAGAGAGACAGACAGAGAGATCCATGGTAAATCTTATGCAAGCTGGTAGTTTTGTATTCTAACAAGATGCTTACTGGACAGCTGGATAGAAATCTCTTCACATAGTTCACCTCATATACGGTAGTTCAAATGCTGTAATTGATCACACTATTTCAAGAGAGCAGAAGCCTTAAAATACTATGCAATCCTCTGTATGACTATTTAGAAATCCTGGGAAAGTGTGTGTAGGATTGCAGTCCAAACATGCTCTGCTTTTATTTACAGTGGTATCTCTGGTTACGAACGCTTCAGGTTACGAGCTCCGCTAACCCGGAAGTAGCTGCTCCTGGTTGCAAACTTTGCCCCAGGATGCGAATGGAAATTGTGTGCTGGAGGGGCGCTCACAGTGGGATGCTCCATTAGCGAAAGCGCACCTCGGGATAAGAACGGTTTCAGCTTAAGAACGGACCTCCGGAATGAATTAAGTTTGTAACCAGAGGTACCACTGTCTGTTTTACAATATTCCACATGTATGTGGCCACGTTTGTATGTGCACAGGGACTCCTGCTGCTGCTGCTGTTCCTGTTAGATGTACATAAGAAACTGCCTTATCAACTCTGACTCGCAGGAGGCATCCAGGGTCTCAGGAAGGAGAAGTTTTTGCCATCACCTGTTACTGGGACCTCTTGCAGGCCAAGCATATGCTCTGCCACTGAGTTACTATGCAATTGTTCTCCATGTGTTGGTTACGTTTCCGTGAAGATAATGTTCAAAGAGAAAAAATCAACAAAACACAGAAATTCAACTCCAGTTTAATCCCTGTTTATGCATGCTTTGAGACTTTATTAGTCCTTTCAGTTAGCTCTTCCCCATTAGTATTCCTTCATTAGATAAGAACTCATGCCTCTTAATTGCTTTCTTCACTATGCAATCCGAATTCACCCTAAGTGTTTTGGATAGAGGGGAAGTCTTAAGAGATAAAATGGACGGAAACGGGTTAGGCATTAAGGGGTCTCATATATTCATGGGGCATTGGATCATTTGCTGTAGGCTTTCGTTAAGCAAGGCTTGCAAAAGGGCTTTGAGGGCCCATGTCTCTGTGCTCAACAGAGCTGCCCAAACCAGCTGCATGCTGGTGTGATATCAAGACTCCAGAGACGAACAGGGATGCTGGTTCAAATGCAGGAGCAAGAGATTCAGAACCAAAGGCAACAATTCCAGAGTGGAGAATAGGAAAAGCCAATTGTTACAATGCAGGCTTGTTGCAATTGCCAGATCTTAACAGCCTGGCCTGGGTGATCAAGCCAAACTTTGCCTTCTGAGTCCTGCAATCGGCCCATTATAGACCCAGTCTCTTGGTGCAGTCATTGTGTTTTTCCAGGCAATGGAGTCAGCATTCAAAGGAGTCAGCATTCCATTCCTCAGAGTTGCACCTTCAGAATTTGGAGGAATAGGTGCAGAATCTGAAGCCCACAGGTCTTACTTGGGCTTCAGGGCAATGACAGGTAGCAAAGTCTTTAAAGGATTTTTTGTCCATACAATATAGCAGATTCTTAGAGATTGCCCTCAAGGGGAAAATGTGGAAGCTAAATATATTGTCCTCTGCTTTGTAAGTAGACCCCAAAAAAGGATAGAACCAGGGGCGTAGCGTGGGTTGTCAGCACCCGGGGCAAGGCAAGTAATTTGCGCCCCCTAACCCATGGATTTGCGCCCCCTAACCCGTGGATTTGCGCCCCCTAACCCTAACCCCCAGATGTTGCGCCCGGTGCGGCCGGCCCCCCCTGCACCCCCCACACTACGCCACTGGATAGAACTAACTATTTACATGGAACTTTCCATTTCCCTGCCTTCTCCAACTAAGCCATACTTAGTTAAGTCAGCTAACTATGACACCTTTGGAACCAGCTGTTGTTCCCATAGGTGCCAAACATCAGATTTCAGGATAAGCATCAATACATTAAATTGAACAGTGTCAAAGGTCTGCAGGAACTTAAAAAAAACAACAGTCTGAAGGACATGATAGGTATATACTGACTTGGGTGTTACCAACTTAATTTTGACTTTGTTAACATTGTTTTGGCCAGTAAGCAAAAAGACTAAAATAGTTTTCTAATGGGATGAGCCTTTAGTGTGCAAAAGGTATACCGCAGGGGCCTTTAGAAAGATGCTTTATTGATGCTAAAATATAATTAATAGCTTGCTATCAGATGATAGGCTTTAGCACATAACTGGACAGTTGTCACCCAGTTGTTGGGGGCAATCCAGGTATCTTCCTTTAATGAAACACTTCTAATGGAGAGAACTAACAATCTTTTGTTTCTGGAAATGTGCAACGTCTGTACACATTACTGTCCTCTATTTGTGTAGTTTTAACTGTTCTTGCAAATATTCTATAGGCATCTATTGGATAGTGAATATGACATCACTGATGAAGTAATTCCTCCCGTGCTTTCCATACAGTGTTTGAGCATTTCCATGCCACATGCCGGAAAGGATTTCATAGGAAGCCCTATAAAAAGAAAAAGGAAAGTTGTGAATGTCATCAAGACTTCCTTCCTCTTTCTCAGCAATACATTCTGTATCATGAGAGAGTGTGTGGAGTAGTGGTTAGAGTGGTGGATTAGTACCTGGGAGACCAGGGGTCAAAACCCAACTAAGCCATGAAGCCCATGGTGACTTTGGGCCAGTCACTGTCTCTCAGCCTAACCCACCTCACAGGGTTGCTGTGAAGATAACATGGAGGGGAGAAGTGTTATGCCACCTTGAGCTCTTGGGATAGAATAATAGAATAATAAATAAATTATGAATGAAATTATGAAACTTACCTCCCCATCTGAAAATGTAGTTATTTGTGTGCTTTCCTTCTCCAGCATTGAAGCCCACACCTCCCACTTCTTGTGCCCGCACCCTCTGAAAGAGCTGCCCTCCTCTAGAGTAATTCTAGGTGCTTATGTCTTAGCTAGGGATGAGGTCTTGTGTTTCTGGTGCTGCACTGGGATGGGCTAAAAAAAGGGGGGGTGTTTTTGTTTCATCTTCAAGAAAGGCCCTGAGATAGTCAATGCCAGAACGTATGAAGCCATAAATGTTGCCTTTGACATGAGATGTTATTTTTGCCAAACCCTTTTTTGCTCACAAGAGTGTTTCTGGAATATGCCAAGTTGTAAGGCTGTTCCTAACTGCAGGACAAGTTAGTGCTGTGTGATAAAAGGTGCAGAAATAGACAGGTGCAACTCCCAGGCACAGCAGGTGTGCAGGTTGAAGCACCTTGATTGACAAGCTAGGAGTGCTATGGAGTTTCACTTGAGGGATGCCGTTTATAGATAATACGCAGCACTTGTACCAGACGGGGAGTAAACCCCAGAGAAACATTTACTCTCCCTGTTTTTCAGTTTACCACACACATGGCCTCAGTACATCACTCGAGAAATCAGGTAAGAAATTACCACAAAGGTCCCATTCATGAAGGAATATGTGAGTGACAACACTGATAACATGGTTTCAGAGTTTAAAAAATAAATTTTATGAGAGACAGTTCTGTAGCCTTAAGACACAATGTGTGTGCATATACACTCATGCACCAGCAGTTCTCGTTTACAAAAAGATATTAAACTTTACAACAAACACAGTTGTGTGAGGTGTCCACACATATAATGTTTTGAACTACGGTGAAGGTCTCTGTTTTTGTATGCAACCCTGAGTTAAAAATAAAACTTACACAACATACAATTAACAGAGGAATTGATAACTAATGGCTTCTTAATTGAGCAAAGTAGGATATGTCAGTTTAGAAAAGAAGTAGGTGACCTGATGGAATGAGGCCATTTTGTTCTGAAGATGGGGAAAAATACCCTTCTCAATGGAGCTTGGAGAGTCTATTGTTCGGCAAAGGCAGGTTTTTCAGCAGGCCCTGGTTACACGGTCTCTTTTAAGTCTGGATCATCAACCTATTTCTCCTACTATTGAGCAATTACTCACAGGACTTGCAGTCTCATTGTCTCAGGTGATCAGCTCCCTTCCCATGTTCATGAGGAAGGTCACAATCTGGCTCTCGGTGCCTGTATGAATTCCTCTGACATGGAGGGAGACATCATTGCCCCCTCCCATCGTGCACACACAAATGGAACAGGCTGTACTACAAATTCCACGCTTCTCAGTTGCACAGTACCGGAAAGAAAATCTGCTTTCCTGAAATGTTATTGAGGTGTGTATTTTAAAACACCAACTTCACAAAAACTTTTTATTTTGGATCAAATGTTTTAAGACTATATTGAAACCATTTTCTTTAAATCATTGCTTGGAAGCATTTAAAACTCAGAGAGAACTCAAAACTACTGGAGAGGGAGAATCTCCTGCCCTACTGAAATTAACTGGAAATGTATGAAAATACCCCTGTGCTACTGTTTAGCTCTCATATATGGGGCTTGCACGAAAGACCTTCCTAGCAGAAGCATTGTGCCCAAAATGCTTTTAAGTTTCCAGTGGCACCTTTGGAGGTGCATGTGTTGTTTTCCTTTTTCAAAGGTGTGAAAATTGTAATTCTCAAGTTTGGTGAACTGTGGGGTCCAGGGTGGAGAGAAAGAGAAAGGAAATTGTATTTAAAATACAAAAAGCACCCATTTAATTAAATGGCAGCACTTGGGATTTTATTTAGTTTGCATTACAGAAGGAATTTCGACTTCCACTGCTACCACCTGCTGCCAAGCTGAGCCCGAAGCATTGTTACTGTGTCTTTTCAGATGCAGGTGAACTTAGTGCTCAACCACTTTCACAGTCCAGAAAGCATGACATTCCTTGTTACCAGTGGGAGGAAAGGCTAATTGAGAAGTGTGTATAAAAGCTGTAATGAGTAGCATTTACATGTATTGATTAGAAGTAGGGCCACCGTCTCTCATTTATCACCACCAGCAGCTGTGAAATCCCCCCCCCCCATGTCGATTGGCAAGGCTCATATTCCCGCTCCCTTGGTTCTTTATTGCTTTTTCCTTCTCTCTCTCTCCTCCACCTCCCTGCCACTCCTTCCCCTCCCCTCGCTGAACCAGAAGGCTGATCCACCGACTGGAATGGGCTGGTAATTACTCCAGCGACTCCACCAGCTGCCACAATTGCCAAACCGTTGGAGTGAAAAATTCCATCCTACATTTCCGATTTTTTACATTACGACTGCATAATCATATTTGACGAATAATTAACCTGGGTTAATACTTCAGAGAGCCATTTGCAAGTAAATTGATAAGCCGAGTGCTAGAAAAAGGGGCTTGTGTGGGCGAGAGCTTTAGGCAGCTGCACCCAGCAGCCCACTGGCCAGGATCTCCGAATGTATGCCCACCTCCTGACCATCTTAATTAAGAGTGGCATGCAGCCACCTCTGGGTGTCCGACATGCTGCTTTCAAGGCAGCAGAGCTTTAAATCAAGTAAAACAAGACCCTGAACTTTATGGCACCTTACCTTAGAGGAATAATGGATACTTTCCCTCTTCTTTGTCTCTTGGTTCAATTTTTGTTTCCGTGTGCATTGAATTACACTGAAATTACACTGAATATTGCTGTGGACTTCACTGAGGATGTGTTAAGTACAAGAGACGTTTCTGTGTTGTGAACGACAACCATCTAAAGCAGTTATGTTTTGCCAACTGAACTTCAGGATTCCTATGACTCTATCTGCTATGCTGCTTTATACTGAGGCAGACCATTCACCCATCTAGCCTATTACTGGCAGGGGCTATTCAAGATTCCAGGCGGAGATTTTCCCCAGCCCTTTATTCTCCCTGGTGTAGTTTTAGCTGGAGATGCCAAGGGGAGGCAATGGGGAGGTCATGCCCCAGATTGTCCACTGGAGTTGGCCGCTGACTTGTGGGGGTTTGTGTGTGCGAGTCACAGAAGCACAACCTCTGGGTCCTGACACTGAGTGTGAGTCCAGCAACCAGGAACTGCCTGAATTGGAGACCGCTGAGCTGGAGACCCCTGAGCCAAGACAGCTTCTGATTAGATCATCTTCCATCTTGCCAAGGGCATTATGCTTGTTGCCAGCCAATAATAATAGAGAGCGTCAGCAGACATAGTTCAGGAAATATCTAAGGCAGAGCTGGGATTTTTATTTTCGTCAAAGGCTGTGTTCCATGGGCTAGAATCTGTCAGGACCACATACCTGCTGTGGAAGGGGTCACAGCTAAATGTTTGCAGGGACCACTCCTTCTGTCTCACTTTCTGCCATCCCATCTCCCTCTACCCCCCATTCTTCCCACCCAGTGGGCTTTTCTGGAGGGACAGACCAGAGGTCTGAACTGATCACTTGCAGAGGGCTTTTAACCTAGGCTGAGAGCCACATGAAATTATGCTGTGGACTGCAGGTAACAATAGGGTCACAGCTAAACACACCCACCCCAGCACTCTTTGGAACATGTCTAATTTTCTGTGGGACCTCTCCAGGATCCTGTATCTGAACATTCTTGTTTCTGATTCCAGTTATTAATCTTTTGAGATGCTGTTCCATATCCGACCTGCTCTGGATCTGCTTTCCCCAGACTCTAACCTTACCAACCTGGGTGAAAATGTGGAAGTAGTTAGACGTGGTTGACAGATAAGAATATAACAGAAGGAGAGCCTTCATGAATCAGACCAAAGGCTTCTCTGGTCCAGCATTTTGTTCCCTGCTGTGGCCATCAGATACCTGTGGGAAGCCCAAAAGTGGGAGATGTGGGTCTAGTAATCACCAGAAAACTTGAGTTAAGGGAGAAAGCTTCTGAGTTATCAAGATACAGTATGTAGATAAATAGATGGGTCACCAGTAAGCTGGCAGCAGGAGATGACCCAAGAAGAAAAAGCACACTGTAAGACAAACTTAAGAAGTCTGACAGCCCGATCTCACGTGTGCATGCGTTATTTGACTACTCAACATTTGACACCTCACATTTGAATGTATTGACTAATTCCGTTGAAAATCATTGTGTCTGAGGTGATAGGAGGCAATATGCAAATTTCACATGCGGTTTTAATAAGCGATTGCTTATTAGCACATGCACATGACCCCTTGGCAGTGCCCTCACCAAGTGATGAACAGGCACAAGAGAAGCATTTTAATAATGTCGTCTTCACATTATGTGTAAATCTATATCCCAGGCCCCAGTGAATATACTTTTCCAGCACTGAATAAGAATCTGATTTCTGCTCATTGATTCTGTAGATACTTAAAAAAAGGTCTGGGAGGAGAAAGAAAAAAAACAGCTATAGTAATGTAGCCCATGTAATGTATGGAGGGAAGGTAAGCATACAGGGAGATTTAACACCCGAGTAGAGTACCCTTCCCAGCAAGTACTCAGATCTTTCAGAAGGCTGCTGGAAGTAGCTAGTTCTCTCCAAGAGTGGTCCTTCTTAAATGTCCTTAATTTGCATTTACAGCTAGTCTACACATTACTCTATCCATACCACCTCTGTGCGGTGATTTTCATTTCTATTCAGTATCCAGTACATGGTGTGGCATGATCTCATCATGATGGCATCACATGTTGTTTGCAGGCATCATGGAATTGTATGAAATACTGATCAACTTCTGTCTAGACTAGACCATTTCAAACCTTGCAGATGAGGCTGGCAAAAGAAGATTTAAAAACATATAAAGAAGTCTCATTTGATTATTACAGGAAACCTTTATACTCGAGCTTTGAGGCATTACCTATATTCTTGTTGCATGTTTAAATAAACAGGTTTTGAATATATATAAATCATAAAATTTAATTGTATTTTTATTTCAGTGTATTATATGTAGTAAAACCACTTTCACACCTGACCTAGCCAAAAAAATAGTCCGTTTATTTTGGGGGTGGGGGTGGGCTGTAGTGGCATTGTGTTAATTTATTCTTTCTTTAAAATCAAGGAGTCATTATAGGCCATTGTATTTCAGGGGAATATTCTCTTTAGGTGGCCTTCATCTAATATACAAAGAGGCACCTCTCAAAGCATACCTTGTGTGCTGGCGAGATGGAAAGTCGGCATAGGCATTTGTCACTGTATGAGGTAATGTAGGGAGAACTAGTCCCTTTTCAGAGCTCAACAGTAGCACTAAGTGAAATCAATGGCCAAACAATCTAACACAATTGGTCACATATTGATAGAATTAAACACCGCTGTTAACGTGACTTGTCATTGATCTGACAAAAACAGAGTCCAGGGGTAAAAGTCGCCTGAAGCTTTTAGGCTCTGTGTTTATGCAGCAGAGGCTGGGGAAAGTATTTGCTCGCCCTGAATCTAGCAAAACATTTAAAAAAATGAACAAACCATTGCCTACATTCTTCATTCCAGAAGAAGAAGAAGAAAACAGAACATAAACCTATTTGGTATAATAAGCAGGACCGGACACTTTTCATTTAGTTCTGCCATCTGTAACAGTCCTGTGTCAAGTTCTTCTAAACTAGTGGTAAAACTTACTCTATGTCTTGACACCATCACACAGTGTTCTTCCCGCCCCAGCACCGCCAGTACAGGCAAAATCCACAGCACTGGTAATGGGGGGCAGGGTAGGGAGACACAAATGTTAGGACAACAGGAGAACTCAACATAGACCTTCCATTTGGGGCAATAGGCCCCCTTTACTTATAATATGCCTTTCTGTCCTCAGATAGCGTAGTAGAACAACCGGTTCAAAGGAAGTGCCACATTTAGCATCTGGATAGCCAAAAGAAAAACCTCTGTAAGATTTTTGTCTAGAGCAGATTTTCAATGGTTTCACATTGCAAACAAGTCACAAAATATGGGGCAGGGCTGAATCACATCTTGATGGCTCATGCTCAATTTCAAAGAGCCCAAACTTTATGACATTAAGATACTGATTCTGTAAATTTTCACCCTAGAACACCCAGAGAGGCTGGGGAAACCCAACTGGATGGGCAGGGTATAAATAATAAATTATTATTATTATCCTGGACTGGTTAACTGATGTGGCCATGTCACCACCTAGAAGCTGGTTCGGAAGCTGGTTTAAAAGCCAAGATCCTTTTTTTGGTGGGGGGGGCACATTTGCTCTGGGAAGAAACAGTGCCATTCACCCAGCCTGATTTTATTGAAGTGCATGGCTCTCAAGCACAGGGAAGTGATTCGAATGCTACTGCAGTAATATCAGAGTTGTCTCTAAGCGTGGCTTAGATATTGATACAGGGGAAACAAATGGCGCAAATGACCTGGGTTTCCTACCTCTGCATTTTCCTGTCACATCAAAAATAAGCAATGTAATAACTTTCACCCATTCAAGGGGAAGGGGAAGACGGCTCTCAAACTCTTCCTGTTAGGGCAGCCTCTAACCTGACAGGCCTCTAACCAATGGAAACCTCTCCATTGTGGGGTTCTCTTCACATGCGCAGGTGTGGAGAAGGGAAGCATGGATCTGCTTTGTCTGGCTTCCTCCAGCAATTCTGTTTGCATTCAAGCCTCATTTTATCCACTCCCTTTTAGGTACTAAAATAAGAGATTTTCAAAGTAGCTGGAAACCCTAATTCCTTTATATCTAGCCACTTTGCCATAGATCTGCTGAAGCTGGATTTACCTTGAAAATATGACATCAGTTGTATTTCAAGTTACTAAAAATGTATTTTACGTACAATATTCACTTCATCAACGTCATTGTAATTATCCACCACATGGCAGTTCAAATAATTCTATGCAGAAAACGATAACCTCCTCCTTTGCTCAGATTTTTGGCTCCCCGGCTCTTCATTCCTCCTGCCATACTTTGAGTCCTCTGTTAGCCGTTACAAATGCTGGCTTTCCTTTGATGCATTAAATTAAAACTATTTTTAAAGTAACATTTTTGTTACGGTCCGTCTCCTGGCTGCTGCTGAACACCAACATGCATGATGAATATCAAATAAAAACTTAGGTAGAAAATTGCAGCTGCGCTTTAGTATAGAATATAGCTACTGTTCTGCTGAATGGACTGGCAGGTACATTTTAACATCCCAGTGCTCAGGGTTTGACTTTAATGGGACAATGGCAGCGCAACCCTGAAGCAGAGAAACAGCAGCAAAAGGATAAATTTGTATGTCAGCCCTCTCAAGACTGCTATCTCCATTTTTTAAATTTGTTGGTAGGCACCAATTAGTCTAACAGCCCAAATAAAGTCCAGTTAATACATGATCAGAGAAGCATTGGAGCCATTGCCCTCTGGCTCTGCTTCCGTATTTTGGTTTGAGCAGTGGCCAGCCAGACGCTTCTGGAAACTCACAAACATGATAAGTATCGCCAGTGGCGTAGCGTGGGGGGTGCAGGGGGGCCGGCCGCACCGGCCGCAACATCTGGGGGTTAGGGGGCACAAATCCACAGGTTAGGGGGCGCAAATTACTTGCCTTGCCCCAGGTGCTGACAACCCACGCTACGCCACTGAGTATCGCCTTTTCTTTGTCCCCAGTGTCCCCATATGTAACAAGCACCAGTCCATATGCGACAAGCGCTAGACCATATGTGACAAGCACCCCCTGTTCTTTGTCACCCGTGTCAGCACTAGAGCCATAGTGACTCTAAATATGGAGGTACCATCCAGCTATCATAGCTAATAGCCTTTTATTGACCTATCATCCATGAATTTGTCTAATGCTTTTCAGTTAAGCTAGTAGCCATCACATCTGGTGGTGAATTGCACGATTTAATTATGTGTTGCATAAAGAAGCGCTTCCGCTTGTCAGTCTCAAACTACTGCCAGTCAATTTCATTGTATTCTATTATTATGAGGGAAAGAGAAACAATTGTCTCTATCCATGTTCTCCATAGTACTGTTTTCTGGTTAAAACAGAAATTCCTCAAAGATTATTGGCAGATCAGACTGTCTAGACTCCATTCTTGGAAAACAGCAAAAATGTCAATACTGTTATAGATTTGGGAGGGGGGCTCCCCTAAATCCTAGAAATTAATAAATGGTAGGATTTTGATTATTTGAGATGTGAAGGGAGAAATACCAGCCGCAGAGGAATTCCCAGGCTGGCGTATGCAGAACGACCTGGCCAAGCTAGGCCCTTCAGAAACAACACAGGGCCATTGAGGGCCATTGGCAATGCCAGAGAACTGTCCTTCCCCCTTTGCCCTGAGGTGTGAACAGAGACTGGGGGTTTGGAAGGTTGTCAGGGCAAGTGGGTGTGAGGTGACAGGAAAAGAGAGTCTTGAGCTGAGAAGAATATGGCCAGAAAGAATGCGCTCTTTTCCTACAAGTCAGTGGAAAAATGAATTGTTGAATATTTAATAGGAATGGTGAAACTGATAGATTATTGCACCCTGTGTTATGATTTCCCAAGAAGTGGTACGTTTTGCTCTCCCCATATGGCGGCCCATTTAGTCGAAATCCTTTCTGAGCTTTGGCACACATGACAAGGAAAAATCACCATGTAGAACCTATTCATTATACACATGATAACTGGAACTTGGTTTGGGTTAAAATGGTCCTTACCAGTCACTATTGAAGGCTGATTAAAAGCTGTACAAAGTGATTTTAACTCCCTCAGCAGTTGACTTATAAAATACACAGCTGGAAAGCAATTAAATGTGGCATGAGTTTCCAGGTACTATGCTTGTCTGTAAAACTTTCTGAGAAAGTACTGCTTTCATTGTCATCTTTTATTACTGTTAATACAGAATTATATGTTGAAGTCTCTTTCACTGCAACAATTATATGTTGAAGTCTCTTTCACTGCAATGCGACCACAGAATAAAATTGAAATGTGCCTTCCAATTGACTCATGTCTTTCGAGTTCCTGAGTTCCTGACACGCGGAGCTTTAATTCATCTTAAAGGGAAGGCTGCAGCTGATATTTTTCTTATTCAATTGTCCAACCAAGGACAACTCCTTAGTAGCACGTGAGAGTTTTACCATGTATTATAATGTGTAGCAGAGGCATGTGAAGGAGGTTTCATAATAAAATTTCCCAGCTCTCATCATCTAGGATTCATAGGAGGCCTGTTTGACACATCTCTAGGTAAAGTCTTAATCCTTCAAATGAGAGGATGGAAAGCTTTTGGCATGATAGAGTGGCAAAGATAAATTCATGCATACTTGTCAAGACTGCTTTAGGATTTCTGTGCTTAATGACATCACCTGTAATTCTCATAGTCATAGGATTCCTCCTGTATTTTAAAAATCACCAATGCACCTTGATTATGGTCTCATCAAAGCAAAAGTTGCCTGAAATCTAGATCTTTGTAATGCAGCCCACACATTGGGCAATATTTCGTCACAAGGAGAAGAAAACTATTTACCCCAATCCAGCGCCTATTGCAGACAGAAAGGATCTGATACGCCGTGGAATTTCCTCCTTGCAGGAGCCTCCCCTTCCATTTCAATGGAAGTGGAAACATTTGAATATTCCTATGGATTCAGAGCTGCCCTCACCAAGATATTGCATGATTGGGGCAACTTGCATGAGCAGGAGCCGATGGGTCTGTGCATCAGCTACCGATGCCTCTCCTTTTAAGGCCAGTGATAACAGCATAGAGAAAGGCATATCTGTGAGCCAAATGAAGATGACTGAAAGTTTTTATAAAGTTTCATCCTCTCAGTTGCATATATGTGTATTTGTACAATCAGTCTGAGGCAGCCATTAAAACATTTATATCAACTGTAGTGACCCCCACCTTTAAAATCAGATGGTCATATTAAAACTTTTGTCAGGAATTATTAATTCCACTCAGGCTTTAGGGGCATTAAAGAATTAGGATTTGGAAACTGCCAGAACTTCTCCTAGCATTTTTGGAGACTTGTGGAGATTTGTTAGAGGGTCTTTGTCAGACTGCTTGTTTTCCTAGAAGAGAAAGAATGGTCAAGAAACTTGTTTGAGTAACTGTGTGCATTATGGCAATAGATAATTCCAAATAGCTTTACTGGCCTTTTCTGTAGCAAGACTGCCACTCTGGCTGAAGAAGTGTGTTGGGTTACTAAAAAAGAAAAGAAAAGGAAGACAATTGAACTGGCAATGAAGGAGATTGTCAAAGCACACTTAAAGACATTTAAGTTGTTCCATTCCTATGCCAAGCGTTCCTTATTAAGCAGATGTCCATTTTGTTCCTCTAACTATAAATTCAGAAATATTTGATGGAAGCAAATTAAATGAGAATGCGTAGGGTCTGGTTCAAGCAAAAGCTCTGTGGAAATTTCATGGGAATTAAAATAATGTTGGTTAGTGAAATTTCAGCATGTGTTCCATATATCACTAGGTTGCCTCAAGCAAAATTTGAGCTCCATTGCAAGAGTCCTACTCAGGTGAAAGAGTATTGCAATGAAAGAGCCATCTCTTCACCTTCCTTTCTAGTTCTCTCCAGCTCTGCCTAAAGACTCATTTCATCCACGATCCCTCAAATGAGCCAACCCTTAGGCAGTGAGTTCTTTTTTGCCTGAGACAGGGATTCTTAAGACTTTACAAGAAAGAAGAGTCTTTCATTAGGGCTTGTTACACTAGAACACTTGGAGCGGGTGTATGCAACACAGTGACACAATATACCTGTACGCAACACAGGATGCAAACCAACACAGAGTCTTGCCTGCCAAGCAATGTTACAAATGAACACGGTATTCTCAGTGCCTCTGTCCATAGGCACTTCATCCTAATCAGCTTTGCACATTCTGTGATTTTGGTGCAAACTGAGCAGAATAATTTTTTTTTTGAAAAAGCCTCAAATACTGTTTTTTATTCATAACAGCCTAGCCCCTGTACCTATTGGTTTGAAAATTGGCAGACTCAGAAGGGACTACTAGCAGGATTTTTGTTGGGGGAGAGCTACGCCCATGACTACTAGCCTTGCAGATTTAATCCGATTCTGGATGAAAAGTTTATAGTGTGTGTTGGTTTCCCAGTAGAGCCAGTGGGGGAGGCACCCGAGGCTTTGCAAAACGAGTCAAGGCAACCTCAGCCTTGGCTCAGTCTGACGTGAAGCAGAGTTTCAGGCTCCAAGCTGAAGTGGCCCACTATCTCAGCCAACAAGGCGGGTTTCAAAATGGAATACTTTTCTGTGCACAGCTGTAATAAGAATTTTAACTAAATGTAATAAATCTTATATATGTCTCAGTAATAAATATTTTCCAGTGATGACAGTCTGGCAAATTCATAGAATCATCAAACTGTAGAGTTGGAAGGGGACCCTGGGGGTCATCTAGTTCAACCTGCAGCAAATTGTTTTCATGTTTGGGTTTCTAATGATATATGAAAAAGACCTGAAAGGCCTTTTCAAAGTGTTTGGCATCCTTTGATTTCCTCCCATCCCCCCCTTTTTTAGCATTTCAGACTGAATGCCCAGCCTTTTAAAAAAAGGAAATGAAAAACCTTCGCAACAATAGGAGATAGCATAGGACAACAGGTTAGGTATGGACCTATGGCGTATTGGGAAATGAAAAAGTTTCATTTGTTATATTGTGGTCTTTGTTTTTTGTTAACATCTATCTAATGCCCAAACTGTTGCAGAAAGAAAGAGTCAGCTCTCTTGCCCTTTCTCTGGAAGGGCTGTGAAGGCTCCCAGTCTTGGTCTCTGAATAACAGGCAAACTTTGTCACTGGGAAAGGAAAAAATGGAAAAAGATGAAACTTGACATTTCTTATAGCTGAAAGGTAGAGAAAACAAAGGTTTAGCTCTTTTTTTCCTTGGCTTTTTCTTGCAACCCTTAAAAAAAATTTTTTTTGTGTTAATTTTTTTAAACAAAACAAAACACAGAGGCATCATGAGCAAGCTCAAAGTGTGCAACTCTCTTAGGGATGTCTTCTAAGAGTCAGTTCAAATTGATTTTTCAGATTCAAAATGTTTCCAGTGAGAAATGCTTTGCATGTTTGGATACTTACAGAAATATATTCTGTGAATTGTTTGTACACATGATTTGCTCCATAAGAGCCGGAGACCGCTCCTGCTGGACCAAAAATCTATCTAGTCCAGCATCCTGTTTCCAGTGCCAACCAAACCAAAGTTTATGTGTCCAGGAACTTCAGAAACAGGGCATGACCTTCTCTGTTGTTTATGCCAGTGATTCACACAAGACAGGATGTCCATTAAGCCACAGGAATCACTTGCAGGCACCCCTTTCTTTATGAAAGAGGGAGCCAAATAGCTGCAGTTGAACTCTACAGATTGTGTTACTAAGGGCCAATTTATACATTAATCACAGTATTAATGGCAGCCATTTCTATGTGGTTGGATCCCATGTCATTCTGGGTATATCTGTCCTGGCTCCTGCCCAGCACACATGGACAGAGGCTGTTTAAGTAGGGGAGATATATTTATTCATGCAAGTAGCGGTACAGACTCGGCATCAGACACAGTGCTTGGGAGCCACGATTCAGGAGTTCCAGAATAGGACAAGAAATTCAGAACTGGATGGAAGTGACAAAGATGTCCCAACAAGTTTTCCTGCCCCTCCCAACAGCTTTTGAAGGCAAGGCATGGTGCACTCAGTCATGAGATTCATGATGGTTGGCAAGGAAAAAAATAGGTATAAAAAGAGAATTCCCTGGATGCCAAGATCCAGCTTTGGGGCATGTATTCTGTTGTGAAACAACCCCAGCAGAGATTTAAAATCACAAAACAAAAGCAAAGTGAAGAGTGAAAATGCAGGCAAATAGGCTTTCAAATATGCCCTTCTGAGTTCCTTCCAAAGTTCCCCACTTGCACCACATGTTTAGTAAGTTAAAAATGATTTCCTTACAAACTTCGAAGGTCAGATTCATGTGCTTTTCCATATAGCAGTCAGAAAACACAGTCAGCAAAACTTAGGTTAGTTCCAAAGTGGAAAAGCCATGCTGTCTGAGCTTGGATAAACCAGCTGAGACTTCTTTACATATCAGAGTTCACATGGTAGACTGGAGGAACCAATAGACTTGACATCTTTCTCCCCAGGGGTGAGGGGTGGTGACCTAGCTTACTCTATGGCATTAACCCCTTCATGCACGAATTAGACTTAAGCATTTTGGTTAGATGAGTCTGGTTATCCTACCGCTCTCAGTTTATGGGATTGTCAAGATTGCAAGTGTGCACTCTGTCAGGGAAGGTGGGTCTGCTCCCATCTGCAAAGGTGGCACCTGGTTCTAGGCAACAAAACAGCACCGTCCTGTTAAGGCTGCTGCCTCCTGTTCAGCTTCCCTCCCCAGTCTCCACCGAGGCTCTCCATTCCACAGGAAGGTTGGAGGGGAGAGTTGGCATCCCTGCTCCCTCTTCCAAGGGGTGGAAAGGGGAGATCCTCCTCCACCATCCCAGGTTTCCAACAACTTTGCAGTTCTCAAGACACTATATGCAGAAAGGAGCCAGCCAGCTTGCACTGGCAGGAGGGCATGTTTGCTTTCCAGGCCATGCCTTCCAGTACTGGAAAGAATGATGGCATTGCTCTGAGTCATGAGGTTCCTCTCTACAAATATTACCAGCCACTTGGACATAGAATTGGTCCCCTAACATTCCAGTCATATTTGATCAGCTGTAAGTCTCCTTAACCATCAAAACCATTTCAAAAACCAAAACCTGGAAGAGGGTTTAATCCAAAGAATATCAGGCGCATTTGAGTCGCATTCATTTTCTTAGCACCTAGGCGTACCTAAGGGATGTGGGTGGTGCTGTGGGTTAAACCACAAAGCCTAGGACTTGCTGATCAGAAGGTCGGCAGTTCGAATTCCTGTGACAGGGTGAGCTCCTGTTGCTCGGTCCCTGCTCCTGCCAACCTAGCAGCTCGAAAAGCATGTCAAAGTGCAAGTAGATAAATAGGTATCGCTCCGGCGGGAAGGGAAACGGTGTTTCTGTGTGCTGCTCTGGTTTGCCAGAAGCGGCCTAGTCATGCTGGCCACATGACTCGGAAGCTGTACGCCGGCTCCCTCGGCCAATAAAGTGAGATGAGCGCCACAACCCCAGAGTCGGCCACGACTGGACCTAATGGTCAGGAGTCCCTTTACCTTTATGCGTACCTAACTGTTTTTAGATTGTGTCCTTATTTAAAAGAGTTTCCTTTCATGTCTGATATGTTTATACATTGTCTTCACTCTGCTATTACTTCACATCATGCTCAGTGAGATAGTACTGCAGACAGACGGCTTAAAACGAATCAAAAAGGTAAAGGTGCATTTTAAATGCATCTCTTTTTGTTGTTCTAGGCAGTAGAAACTTAAACAAATTGAAGGCTTAAGGTCATACAAATGAGGTAGTGGGGAAGGTGGAGAAGATGAGGAGGAGAAAGGCAATTTAGAGCACGTGGAGGAAAGAGAATCCAAATATAGGGCAAGAATATCTGTGCAAGGGAGTGCCCAGTGATGCTTTCTTTAGAACATATTGACAGCATTCAGGCTCTTTGAAAAACTCCATAAATGGATCAAAATGAGAAACACTCCCCGCACACACACACACCCCTTACAAATTGTAACTGAAAGAGTTTTAAAACTTCATTTTGGTCATTGTATTGTAAGATAAGGAAAAAACAGCATCAATCCATTGTAAAAATCTTTTTTTATATATATAGTTCACGTTTAAAGTCAATAAGAATTAGGTATGGATTCTTCATGTGAGCTTTCCTTAGTTTTTGATTAATCCTTTTGGGATAAATTCTACAAGCAAACACATCAATACTTTTGCTTAGGTGAGTGTTCCCAGCAGAGGCAGTGGGTGAAATCCTACCTGTCTTAATAGCCCATCTCAAAATGGCTGTTTGCTTCAAAGGAAGCAGGATTACACCCCGTGAGCATCCTCCCAATAGAGTAAAACAAGTGGATTTCACCCAATGGGCATTACTTATGACTAGAAAATACCCAGCAGTATCCTCTGGGCAGAACTAACTTCTGTGTCAATAGCATCCTGATGTGTCCAGTGGAAAGAAAGTGATCTCTTTCCAATAGAGCCTCATTCAGATTTCCTGGAAGAGTCTGCTTTATTTCCATTTTATTAAATATTGCCTAGCTTGTCCATGTACCAATTTCAAGTGTGTTTTCAGAACGTATCTTTCTTTATTTATTGTAATCTGTGAATATTGTATTTTACAGTCTGTAAATTAGATATGAGATTTAATGCACTGGCAAAACACAAGAGTGTTAGAAAATGTTCAGATCCAGCAGAGAAACCACAGGGATGTTTAAAGCTTGATGCATATAATGTTAATATTACGTTACATGCTGTGCTATTGCACCGGATGCTTATGGCAAATGTCTATAGGGAGAATCAGTTCCAAAGATTTCATTTTCAATAAACAGATTATGCAGTTCCACCATATACAATTAAAGAGGTAGTAATGAAATGGTTATAAAATCCCCTGTCACTCCATCGTTGTTTTTTAATTTTGTAAATAACATCAGGAGCAATCTGCTGGGAAGTGCTTATGTATTTATTTATTATTGATTTTTTTTATCAAAAAATACATTTAACATTACTTGTTATTGCAAATCTAGTCCTAGGGATGGCAAGACGATGAAGTATTTCCACAATATTAAATGTCAGGTGCTTGGGGGAATTGCAGCAGAATATCCTTTTATAAGAATATGTTAAATATTAATGACCAGTGATTACAGAAATTAATTTAAAGCCACAGTTAATTTTCAAGTAGAAACTTTTCATAGCTTTATTCCTTTGTTGCAAACAATGCATATTTAAAATAGATTCCCTTGGTGAATATTTTGAGTTACTGCTGAATTATCCTGTCTCTTGACTGGAATTCTGAATGCCACACATAAGGTAAAGAAAAAGGTTTTCCAGACCAATTGGTGTACCCATGACAATAGAGGTGTATTTCAAGGGAAAGAAGAATGTATAGGAATGAGAGAAAAGGGATATTTTATTACAGAATGGACAAAATCCGTCAAATGGTTATTTGTAACTAAGTGCCACGAGTTAGTCGTTGCTAAGGCATACTTACCTGGAGTAAATCCTACTGCAGTAAACATGGTCTGGGCTGCAGTCTCTGCTATAGATGAAATCAACTTGCATTAGGTATTGACCAATGCTTTTGAGGGAATATGTAAAGCTTGCTTCATTTTACTTAAGGATAGGATTGATAACATTTTGGTTGCAAAAGAAAACGTATTTGTTTTTCAAAGCACAGGTACCCTTTATGTAAAATACCCTTTTAGTTCTCTTTGAATCATTTCTCTGCTTCTTCATTACTGGAAGGAAGAAACAATACTGGAATCTTATAATGTATGATCACCACCACATGTTTTCTGATATTTATGCAAAGACCCCGAAGTATTCTAAGCTGAAGGCAGTAAGGGTTTTTCATGTGGGAAAAGTTGGCATCTTATGGCTTTTCTACAAATTGGGCATGCATATTCCCTTGCCCTTATTTATAAATAACATATATATACTTATGTATTAGTAGGAATGATTTATATGCCACTAGTCAGGCCAAAATATCAGACCCAAAGAAGGGCCTCTAAGATTAATCTCAGTCAGTGGACAGATTTTAAGTGGTGTTTTATAAGGAAAAGTGAACATAGCGTTTATGGAGTGGCTAAATGAGATGTGGCCTTGCTAAGATTGAGTATTTCAAATTTTATAGCACAGTAGAGAAATCAGCACTTTTTGTTATGCCAGCAAGGTTTTAATGAACAGATCACAATCTGTATTTTTTCAGATTTTACAACTTCTATTTTAAAACCAATTTCACTGTCTATTTTGTTATAATAGGACATCCCTACTTTCTCTGGAGAAATGTTGGAGGGTATGAAACTAAGTATTTGACTTCCATACTGTACAAACAAAATATGAGAAAGGGTGGGAAGCGGAATTCTACAAGTTGCCAAGGCCAGAGCCAAAAAAGTAGTCAACTTAGCAGATGAATGTTATAATGTGCAATGCTGAATAAAAATATTTTAAAGTTATCGCCAATATATTGGAATAAAATGTGTGCCTACTGTTCCAGGAAATTTCCAAAGGTAATCACAGGCTATGTTCTGCAAAGTAGTCCTGAGTTAGACACAGTACAGGAAATGGATGGATGAGGCAGGCTTAAAATTGGGTTATAAAGCAGTGTAATTGCTTGGCTTTCTGGCTCTACCAGAAACTTGGTTGAACGAATAATTGTGCAAAAGGATGTAACTGAATTATAAAGAGGAACAATAGGCTACAGTAGACTCTTACTTTCCTTATTCAGAAACTACTCACCGTATGTTGCAAGAACGCATGGAGGTACAACATATGGTGGGTAGTTTCTGAAGAAGGATAGTAAGAGTCTACTGTAGCCTATTGTTCCTCTTTATACAGTGGTACCTCTGGTTGCGAACGGGATCCGTTCCGGAGGCCCGTTCACAACATGAAAAGCCCGCAACCTGAAGCGCCGTATCTGTGCAGGTGTGCGGCGCGATTTGGCGCTTGTGTGCATGTGCAAAGCGCAATTTAGCACTTTGCGCATGCGCGAGCGACGAAAACCAGAAGTAACCCTTTCCGGTACTTCCAGGTCACCGTGGGACGCAACCTGAAAAAACGTATCATGAAGCAAACATAACATGAGGTATGACTGTAATTCAGTTACATCCTTTCCCACAATTATTCTTTCAACCAGGTTTCTGCAGCTGGGGGCGGAGCGAGCCACCCATGGCTGACATTCGTCAGGCCGCGCGCCCGCAACCCCCAAGCCTCCCCCAAACTGTCGAAATGAAGGGGGAACGAGGGAATACATCGCTGGTGGGCAATGTCACCCCCCTCAGTGAGGGCACCCGGGGCGGTCCACTCCCACACACCCCTTCCTACGCCCCAGCATACAAAGGTCTGGAGGTGAAGGTGGTGGAGACAAGAGATGTTTCGTTGGGACCAGCAGCAGCACGTGCAATCCTCCTCCCCGCCCCCATGCACTCTTGTAACACATAAAGGATCGCTTCTGAACAGGGCTACTGTGTAGGCAAAATATACTGCAGGCATGGTGTGGGGTACTTGCATGTTTCACAATAATCCTTACCCTTGGAAGCGGAAGGAGCCTCACATCTCTGCTGTGAGAAATAAAGGCTGGAGTAACTTTCTAGGCTCTGGTCCAGATTACACATTACATTCACCAGGGCTGCAGTGTTCTCCCCGTAGCAAGTTGCACCTTTGCAGCACACACCACACTGGCTACAGATGGCGTCGAGCATAAATGGGAAAGCTCATTGTCTCATGACAGTAAATGGTGCTGTGAGTGGCTGGTGCTGGAGAGCTCTTTACGGCAGTGCCAATTCCATGGGACAAATATAACACATAGCCTTTGGCTTAAAGGAACCCTGCATGCTCTTACATTTCAAGACTGCAGCCCGGTTGAAGACTCATAGATATCATATTATTAATTATCAGTTACTGAATTTGTTAGTCGCTGTATACATAAAATAAATGCCTCAAAGTGACTTGAAAATATGAACAGCTAAAAGCCAGATGATGTACTGTGGGGGGAAAAAGCCTAAAAATGATCGTTCAATAAGAAGGGCAAGTCCTGTTCCATCCGACTAAAAGATGAGTAGAGGCTAACTTGTGCACCAAAAACCTTGGTAAATAAAAATGCCTTTGCCTGGCACCTAAAAGCTGGCAGTGGTGGCACCAGGCATGTTTCCAGGGTCTCCCCAAAGCTGAGGAGCCACCACTGGAAAAGGCTGCCTTGTGTAGTTCTCTTCCCCACCTCCCTGGACAAGGCACACTGAGAAGGGCCTCAGACGGAGTCTGCAGGGTCCCGGCTGGTTCATGAGAAGAGAGACAGTCCTTGAGGTATTGGGGTCCTGAGCAACATAAAGCCTTATAACCAGCAATTTAAATTGAGCCTGGAAACTAATTCAGGCCAGAATCAGTATAATATCTGGCAACAAGATGGTTCCTCACAGCTGCCACCGCATCTTTTGCTCGGGACAAGTACCAGCTCATCCTCCTCCCCAAGCTCAGCAGAGGCAGCACCGGTGGGGGAAACGGGGACATTCCGGGATCAAATCAAATCAGAAGCCGGCTTTCATAATTCCAGGACCGTCCCTGGAAAATCAGGACACTTGGAGGGTATGCAAGCTGTCTTCAAAGGCCCTACATATAGCACACTGCAGTACTCTAACTAGAGGTTACCACAGCATGGACAGCTGAAGCAGGCGATCCCTGTCTAGCTAGGATCCCACCAGCGGAAGCTGGTAGGAGGTACTCCATGCCACTGAGGACACTTGTGCCTCCAGTGACAACAGTGGAACCAGACAAAGCCCCAGACTGCAGACCGTCACCTCTTCCAAAACAGGTGGAACGCAACCCATCCAGTCTAGGGAACTACCTAGTGCTTCAGTCTTGCCTGGATTTTTCATTTGTAGATTGGTATAAGCGTGTTTGGTGTCTCACTCTCATCAAAAGATTGAGGCAAGCATGTCCAAAGTCCGTTTCGGAGACCTAATCTGGCCTGCTGGTCAATTAAATCCGGCCGCCGTGGCTGTATATGTCCTGGGGTAAAATCCTAAAAATAGCTCAACAACTTGGTCGGCCCTTACGCATGTTCATGTCATCAAATTTGGCCCTCTTTGAAAAAAGGTTTGGCACCCCTAATGCATGATAGGTAGAAAGCGAGGAGCCAAACTGCTTCTACTCAATTTAACCTGGCACAATTTCTTAACTTTCTTAAACCCACCTCTTGAGATTTCACGATCTCCTAATTACCCAACTAGGGACACGGGTGGCGCTGTGGGTTAAAACCACAGACTTGCTGATCAGAAGGTCGGTGGTTCGAATCCCCGCGACGGGGTGAGCTCTCGTTGCTCGGTCCCAGCTCCTGCCAACCTAGCAGTTCGAAAGCATGCAAAAAGTGCAAGTAGATAAATAGGTACCGCTCTGGTAGGAAGGTAAACGGCGTTTCCGTGCACTGCTCTGGTTCGCCAGAAGCTGCTTAGTCATGCTGGCCACATGACCCAGAAGTTGTATGCCAACTCCCTCTCAGCTCTTTGTTTTGTTGATGCCCTTTTTCTGAACTGAAATTTGCAAATAGAATTAATTTAAAAACCAGGGCTGGGGGCAGGAGGCAAACCTCCCTGATCCAGGAAGCCTTCTTATTGATGGCATCTGACATTACTACTAGTAAAGATTACCGTATTTACTTGAATGTAATGCACACCTTTTTTGGCCAAATTATGTCACGAAAATTAGAGTGCCTATTAGATTTGATGGCGCATTAGATTTGCGTAAATATGGTATTTCATCATTATCATTATTACTAATACATGTGTAAAAGGCATTGTGAAAAATTATACAAATATCCGGATTCCTATACTGAAAGAACCAACTAATTGGATGTGTGTTGTATAGGCCTTATCTTGATAACTCCCGTATATGCATACAGTTTAAAGGCTTAGTTTTTTTAATGGCTAAGTTAGAAACTTCTGAAAAAACCTAGTTTATAATCGGAACTGCTGACACAACCTTGCAGTAGAGGTGCTAGGCTGTAATCTGGCAGCACTGTTTTGACAGCAGTTATGGGATAATGCAATACAGGCCTGAAGCACTTTTAGCTAAGTGTATCAACATGAACCTAATTTATTTAAACCTTCATCTAGTCATTCATATTAAAAAGTATCATGCACTCTGATATATCAAGAGAGACATTTTCTCTCCTCCTTGTATATCTCCAGTAGGTATACATGAAATCACACAACAAATAGGCTGTCTATTAAATTGCTGAGGTTGTGATTCCTAAGTCTTCTTTTGCTCATTGCCATTTAATAAACAGTAACATAAGCACAATATATCCTTTGAGTGTTAATATGTAATGAGAACAAACAGAGGACACAAGAAAGGTGGAGAAAAGGTAGATATATAAGCAAGAAAAAGTGAGTTATTGATTTTATTGACTGGTCTGTTAACTTCTGACATTGCAATAAAGCCTTATTTATTTGTATACAGAAGACTCAATTACATAGATACATATCATTTTAACAACTGGGTTATTTACAGGAGAATTGTAGCTTCATAAATAATATAGACATGAATTTCTCAAGCTGGTGTTCATCCATTGTTGCTATTTGGGGAGTTGCCATAGTATTCCACAGATGCTCTTCAGAGGAACGTCAAAAAATATCAATGTTTAAAAATGAGTTTATATATGAGCAAAAGGGGTACTTGTTTAATATACTAACAATATATAGACAACCACACACTAGTTTACAAATTGAGCTTTGCAGTTACTGCATTACTATAATTACAGCACAATCCTATACCTATTTACTCAAAAGTAAGTTCTACTGTGTTCAGTCGGCCTCAAGACCTAGTATTTGTGTCTAAGATTGCTGTCTAAGAGAATGAATTGCAAGTGGCATAGCTTAAAATTCCTTTTAAAACCCAATATTTAAAATATAGGATTCTTCACAGTTATTTATTCACTTTTTTCTTAGATCCCTTTCCTTGACTTCAAGGCAACAGGCAGCATGTCAGTAAGAATTAATTCTATTAACCCAAACTGGTATTGAATATTAATTCAAAATAACCTAACTAAGTACAGCCGTAGAAACACAACACAGAAAATTATAATTCCACTGTAAAAGCAGGGAAGCGGAGGGTAGGGGTATGCTTGGCAGATAAAGAAAGGTCTTAAACACCTGGCCTGAAATATATAACGATGCCGTTCAAATGGATTTTTCCCAAGCAAACTATTCCACAGAGTGGGTGCCATGACAGGACAGACAAAAATAAGTGCTTCTGCACACAGTGTGTAGTTTGCAATGGAATCCATTCATACAGGTTTGAAAGGCTTTGAATGAGGATTAGGCTAACACAGCCCACCGTGGCTACAAACCCAATGTGCTGCCTCCGCTGATGGGGCCAGTAGGCTTCTGAATGCCATTTGATGTAAACTATGGCAGGGAAGAGTCCTGCTTAAGGCCTTCTGCTTGGCCACTGTGAGAACAGGATGATGGACTCGATGAACCACTGCCCTGAGCCAACAGGCCCGTCTTATGTTCTTAACAGAGCCGTCTTTCCCATTGGGTTTACTGGTGCATTGGACCAGGGTGCCGGCCTCTCAGGGGCACCCCCAGCGAGTGGGGGAGCTGCGTGGCTTTGCCGGTGACCTCCCCTTTCCCTCCTGCATGCCCACCAGCTGTGCCAAGTCAACCATATGGCTGGCAGGTATGCAGCTTCCTTCCCAAGCCTCCGTGGGAGGAGAGCAATCCCCGCAGAGCCTTGGGAAAAGGTCAACAACTCTGGGAAACGGGGGGTGGGGCACCGGAAGGATCTTTGCAACACGGCGTCGGATATGCTTAAGACGGCCCTGGCTCTTCAGCAAATCTTTGCCTGCGTTTGAAGCCCTCCAAAAGGCAAAAGAAGCTTCTGATTGTGGGGTGTGGGGACTTGAGTGGGGAAAGGGTTAAATGACTCCTCTCGTGGGTTAAACCACAGAGCCTAGGACTTGCCGATCAGAAGGTCGGCGGTTCGAATCCCCGTGACGGGGTAAGCTCCCGTTGCTCGGTCCCTGCTCCTGCCAACCTAGCAGTTTGAAAGCACGTCAAAGTGCAAGTAGATAAATAGGTACCACTCTGGCGGGAAGGTAAACGGTGTTTCCGTGCACTGCTCTGGTTCACCAGAAGCGGCTTAGTCATGCTGGCCACATGATCCAGAAGCTGTACGCCGGCTCCCTCGGCCAATAAAGCGAGATGAGCGCCGCAACCCCAGAGTCAGTCACGACTGGACCTAACGGTTAGAGGTTCCTTTACCTTTACCTACCCATTTCTATGCTCAGAATGTGCCCTTGTCAAAGGCAGTCCCCCCCAACCCCCCCAGGTCACCAGTGATTCCTAACATGCAGTTCGCCCCTGAGAGTGGGATATGTTCCATGTGACACACAGACAGAAAATGACATTTACTTCTTTCCTCCTATTGATAGCAAATGATGGTTGTTGTTTTTTCTACTCCACATTGTGGTTAGACTATTGGACTAGGACCCGAGAGAGCAGGGTTCAAATCTCCACTTGGCCATGAAACTCACCTTGGGCCAGTGACTTGCCTCTTAGCCTTCCCTACCTCCCTTGCTGTGGGGATTAAGATAGGTCAGATGGTGAACCATATATGCAACTGTGAGCTCCTTGGAGGAAAAGGTGCACTATAAATGCAATAAATAAATCCATTGTAAGATTAAGGGTTCCGTACCCACAATTATTTTAATAAATAGGAAACTGTTATGGCCAATATCCTACTAGCGCAGCCTGCTTTGAAAGGCTGCAGGAGCAGACAGGCTGTTCATAGCAATTGACTGTGGGCAGAGAAGGGGAAAAGGTAAACGGAAGCCACATGATTTGGTGTGAGAACAGGGGAGAACCAGTGCGCCTAATTTTGCCTCTGAAAGATTGGTAGGTATTGAACAGCCTGGCCATTTTCAGTTGCCAGTTGTCAGTCACTTTTGACTCAGTAGGTGACCTGAATTGTTTTGCATACATGCTATCCGCACAGCATGTTATTATGGAAAGGTTTTGCCATAAAGAAGATGTTTGGAGATGATCTTTCAGCATGTCACCAAGTTTTATGCATTATAAAAGCAATCAGACTGAATCAATCTGAGGCTGTAATCCAGTTCACACTTACTTGGGATTAAGTCCTATTGAACTCATACTTATTTCAAGGCAAGTATTTTCATGGGCTGATATGTAAAAATTCCTACATCTTCTTGATTTTCCTGTAGATCAGACAATATATTTTATTACATTTTCTGTTCTTTATGCTGCCTTAAGATCTAATACTTCTGTTCCTCAATTTATTAATTCCAGTTTCCCCAATATTTAAACACAAATTAGCATTTATTTTCTTCATTCAGTACATTTTTTCTTCTTGAATTTAGAATAGACATGTTGTATGGGGGTGCGTGTTGCTTTTCATATTCTCAAACCAGGCATGTGAACTATTTCCCTAGGAACTGCATCAGTATAGCTAAATTGACATGATATGGGAATCCTTTGTCAAGCTCTGTCACAGCCATTTCCTTTGGTGGGTTTTGTATTGCAAACAGAATCACAGGTTAATTTCAGTCAAAAACACACACAATCTTCAGCCACAAATATACCATGAGTTGCTACAGATAGAAGCCAATGCTCTCATTTGAAATAATGACTTGCCCTGCTGAGACATTTCACGAGATCTTTGCTATAGGTATCGTGCTGTTGAGGTCTTGCCGAGGGGGGCTGGGTGTATCAGAATTTTTGCAAACACAAACATTTCACAATGCATGCTATATGCATGTTCATTTGTAGCAGGGTTTTCTATTTTTATTCTTTCTTTTCCGCTTGTAATTTCATCTGATCTTAAAGCCTGGCCTTATGTCTACAGACCAAAACTGCTGTCATCCCCTTAGCTCACTGCTTGGCTCCTACTGTATGCCTCTCTGTGGGGCTACTCTTTTAAGAGTCTCAGCAAAGTCTGAGCAGCTGAACAACCTGTAATGAGACTCTTGATTCAGCCGCCCTGTAGGGCTGCATAAAAACCACAGAGCAGAGTAGGAAATTGTCAAAAACGCTGCTGGAAGCAAGACCAGAATAGTGGACTAAGTACCAAGAGAGAGAGTTTCATAAAGCACTATCTCCTGTCTGCTCTCACAGCTTAACACACTCTGGTGAAAACACAACTCAGTAAGGAAAAGATGCTAATTTTTTCCAGGGTAGAGCCCCTCTTCTGCACTCCTAACCCTTCTACCAATTAAATATTTTGGGTTTTTTTAAGGTTGCTCATTGGCTTCTAAGCTAATATCTTGATTCATGCCTCCTGTGAACAGCTTTGGGGCTTCAGAGCCAAAATCTGAAGTAGCTGAATTGATAATGATTTGGGTCTTAGCAGAATGGATTCCTTATGACTAAGCTCTCCAACTGTCGCCGCCAGTGCCACTTCAAGCATGGACTAGAGTTTTTACCCATGAGTACTTTATTTTATCTGTTGATTTAAGCAAGCCCCGCTCTGCCTTCTGACTCCAAAAGGGCTTGTTGTGGGTTTCCTATCAGATTTCTGGGATTATCAGGGTGGGTTGCCCTTGTGTGGGTCGACCTGAGGCAGTACCTGGATTTGACAAAAATATGGCGTTTAAAATTCAGTTGCTGTGTCTCCATGGGAGCTAATATGGCTCCAGAAGGCTAGGTGATGGTCAAAAAAGATGACTCATCCAGATTTCAGTCCTCTAGCAAGGGGTGGGGGCAGAGTGGGTGGGGGTGTCTCTCTGTGTGTGAAAAGAACAATGCATCACAGATTGAGAAAGTCACAAGGAGCTGAGTTTAAAGCAACTTGGGGGCTAGCTGTCGCCTAAAGAACTGATGTGGGAGCAATGTCATTTGTTTGCTGGGGGGGGGGTTCACGTGTATGTGTAAATAAATGCAAATATTTGAAAATAAATGCAAATAGTCCAGAGAACCCAAACTTAATTAAGTTGTGTGTTCTAGCGGTTGGTTGAATATTATATATATATATATATATATATATATATATATATATATATATATTGCACCTTCCCAGCCACTTGAGTAAAAGGTTGCAGTTTGCTAAAGGAATGGTCATAATTTTGAGGAGGGGAAACGCAATCCTGCTTCATTGCTCTAAGACCGGGGTCAGCAAACTTTTTCAGCAGGGGGCCGGTCCACTGTCCCTCAGACCTTGTGGGGGCCAGACTATATTTTGGAAAGAAAAAAAAAGAACGAGTTCCTATGCCCCACAAATAACCCAGAGGTGTGTTTTAAATAAAAGCACACATTCTACTCATGTAAAAACACGCTGATTCCAGGATCGTCTGTGGGCCGGATTGAGAAGGCGATTGGGCGGGATCCAGTCCCTGGGCCTTAGGTTGCCTTGTTGTTGTTTAGTCGTTTAGTCGTGACCGACTCTTCGTGACCCCATGGACCAGAGCACACCAGGCACTCCTGTCTTCCACTGCCTCCCACAGTTTGGTCAAACTCATGTTGGTAGCTTCAAGAACACCGTCCAACCATCTCATCCTCTGTCGTCCCCTTCTCCTTGTGCCCTCCATCTTTCCCAACATCAGGGTCTTTTCCAGGGAGTCTTGTCTTCTCATGAGGTGGCCAAAGTATTGGAGCCTCAGCTTCAAGATCTGTCCTTCCAGTGAGCACTCAGGGCTGATTTTCTTCAGAATGGATAGGTTTGATCTTCTTGCAGTCCATGGGACTCTCAAGAGTCTCTTCCAGCACCAGAATTCAAAAGCATTAGTTTGCCTACCCCTGCTCTAAGATCAGGGTTCTCAGTGCTGATGCCTGTTTGCCCTGGGAACAGGGTTGCCACCTGTCCTGTATAATAAAGGATTGTCCGTTATTTCAGTGTAAAATCCTATGCCCTGTATTGATTCAATACAGGATGTAGTTTGTATTCTGCTGTTCTCTCTCTCTCTCTCTCCCCCCCCACCTCTCACTTCCTTCCTTTCCATTTTTCTCCTCGCTGCCTCTCCTCATCCCACCCCTAAAGAGGAGCAAACCAGGGCAAGCTTTTCAGGTTGTTGCGTTCAGTTCCCTGAAGCTTTGGCTGGGTGAAGGTGGCCATCTGCAGCCTGGGAGTGCTGGGCCCTGCTCCTCAGAGAACTACAAGTTCTGAGTCTCTAGAAACAAGCGGTTTTGTGTCAGTGTAGCCCAGAAGCCCCACATGATGTTTGAGAGAGGAGTTTGGGGGAGAAGTATCTCCCCACAAGGCTTGCCCTCCCCACTGCCCCCTAATATTATTTTCTCTCCTTCATAAATTTAATATGTGGAACATAGTTCATCCCCACATCAGAATATGCCCCCCTGTTTATTTTTTGCCCTGGCCTGCATGTATCACTGTAAAGTTCTGCACATGTGTGCAAGGGTATGTGAAAGGTCATCCATTTAAGCTCTGGGTAGCAAAGCACAGACAAATTTACAAATTCATGTGTGGGTGCGACAAATTCCAGAGGGGCCATCCGGTTAGGCCACAATAGATTTTAATGGCTTGCTTTGAAGTCATTTCAGCATTGGGGGGGGTGGGGGTTGCCCCCAGCCCCCGCCATCCTGTCCCATATTTTGCCAGAACAAAGGTGGCAACCCTATTTGGAAACCAATTAGGGAGGCTAGAAAGAATCTCAGCATTCCTTGCCTTTTGCAAATTTCTGGAACTTATGGTTCTAGGTAAAGAGTTATGAAAGACTGATTCCAATGTTTTCTGATTGATGAGGCTAAATGGCAGATCAGTAGTTTAGATCTACTAGGTGTATTATTATTTTAAGTAAGAGAAGCTAATCTTGGGAGATGAGCCTGGTCAACATTTGGGATTAGTAAACCCTGCAAGGATTACAGCATGGATTACAACTCTGCTTAAAGGTAAAATCGTTTCTACTTTATAATCAGATGAAAACATATATAAATTAAGTGAAGAACCTCATGAGAAATTGATGGCTAGTGATATTTTTTAAAAGGCAAATAGTAGCAGTTGCTCCAAATAATAGATGTTCTTTTAACATACTCCCCCTTTGGCATTTAGTAAGGATGCAGGAATGGAAAGAAAGGAAGTTTAATTTAGAGCGTCTTCTGCCCTGTTTAGTTAGGGATCAGCTGTCCAACATAAAATAATAATGTGTTCAACTGTCCAACTTCTAATAGGCAACCTTTATCACCACTATATGCAGCAGTGCTAACAGCAAAAGAAATATTGTATGAATTCGTAGAAAATTGATAGAGTCTTTGTGACCTTAATATGATTATATGTGTGCTAATGCATTCAGTAGCAAAGAAACTACAACCCACAATGGGCAGGGTCCAGTTCATAAAAGATGCATGCACCATTAACGGAGGGATCTTTGTGCACCGTTCAGGGGGGTGGGGGTGGCGGGGAGAGGCGGGGGAAGGGGCGTCAGCTTATTATTATTATTATTTTTTAAGATATTTATTGAAGTTTTACAAAAACATAAATTTAAAAAATCATATAAAAAGAAAGAAATACAATAAAAAAACATAGAAAAATACATAAAATAAGAAAAAGAAGAGTAAAAACAAATCCATTTTTGTAACCCTAACTCATTATCTTATTTCCTTGGCCTCCTCACACCTCCCCTTTTTGTATCCCCATTATTTTAAATAAGGAACATGATTTTACCATGATATCTCTTCCCATTTCATGCAGTGACCTTGCTTCTCAGCTCTCATTTAGAGTGTAAAAATACAAGATGCACCAATATGAACATGCGTTTTTATTTTGCAAAACTGTATAAATCAAGATGTGGGGTTGGAAATGTAAATAATAGACTGCTGCGTGGAAATGAGAGAACGAAATAGTAATGAGCAAAGGGGTTGCTGAACACCTAAAAGTGTTAAGTGTGAACGTGACAAAAATGTGTATCACGTAGTTCAAATTGCCAGGAAGCTGGGATTGGCCTCAATGATAAAAGTAGAGGGTCCTGTTTAGTTTCCAGCCAGTAAAGATTGAATCTGGTTTGTTGAATGCTTTATGCATTCAGGGACATTTTAATTTGATAATGTCTAGCATACAGGATCATCCCGAGAATAGCTCTCCTTCGTTTCCCCTGTGCTCAGTATGGATGTATGAATGTAAAGCTTGCATCAGCCTCTAAATAGAAGAGAGATGGAGTGGAGCTGTGTTGTGATGCACATTGCACTGGCATGCTAGGGGGGTGTGTGTGTGTGCAGCCAATGCATGAATTACTATGACCAAGTTTTCCTGGTCCAGGAATGGTCACAGCTGATGTACCAGCAGGTGAAAGGTACTTCTAGTTGCTGAGGCTACCTTGGCCTCCAGTGACAAAGCTGGATCCAGAACCCTCTCAGATAGAGAACGTTCTCCTTTAGGGGTCTGACAAGCACATCCAGAAGTTCTCATACATGGCAACCATTTACCCACAGTGTCTCTCTCTTGCTAGGATTCAACTCAGCTTGTTCTTTCTCATCCATCTCGTCTCTGCGTCCAAGCACTGGTTGGCCTCTCCATTCTCCCTAACATTCAGGTGTTGGGGAGAAATACAGCTGAGTGTCATTAGCCTATTGATGCCAACTTGCTCCAAAACTCTGAATGACCACTCCAAGCAGTTTCATATATAAGCAGCCAGAATAAGTCAAAGCAGCCCGTAGTGGTGGCTATGACTTGATCAAGCAGCTGTAGAGGAGTTTCTTTGCTCAGGAAGAGTGGACAGCAACAAATTTGAGGCTTCAACTGTTGATGTCTAAGTAGCAAATAGGGGACATGGGTGGCGCTGTGGTGTAAACGACTGAGCCTAGGGCTTGCCGATCAGAAGGTCGGCAGTTCGAATCCCCATGACGGGTTGAGCTCCCGTTGCTTGGTCCCTGCTCCTGCCAACCTAGCAGTTCAAAAGCACGTCAAAGTGCAAGTAGATAAATAGGTATTGATAAATGGCGTTTCCGTGTGCTGCTCTGGTTTTGCCAGAAGCAGCTTAGTCATGCTGGCCACACGACCTGGAAAAACTGTCTGTGGACAAATGCCGGCTCCCTTGGCCAGTAAAGCGAGACGAGCGCCGCAACCCCAGAGTCGTTCACGACTGGACTTAACTGTCAGGCGTCCTTTTCCTTTTTAAGTACCAAATAATAGTCACTATTATTGTAGTTTTCATTGTTGGCATCTGTTTCTCTTGAGAGACAATGGAGTGCACCTCTGGCGGTACCCAGTGGACAAGACCCCCTTCTCAGCCTCACTGATGTTGTTAAAGGAAAAGCAGACCGATACATTTGGCACCAGTTAGTCTGCAGGAGTTGCTGGAAGGAGGTATAAAAAGCACCATCCAGACGTTTTAGACTCTAGATTTGTGTAGGGTTTACTTCGCCTTTTCTTCTCCCAAAGATATCCCACAAGGCAGCAGAGTTTTAGAATCAGTTTTCCTTCTCCTATAGAAAACACTTCCCATTTGGCTCATATAGAGAGCACTGCAAGTAAACAAAGAATCATGGCCTTATCTGAATGTTTTGTGGCTCTGGTTTTCATTCTTGGGTGTTTTCACCTATGCTCTCACAGACAGTAATAAATGGCAGAGAATAAATTTTCACCAGGACTGCTGGATGCAATGGAGCTCCCAGCCAGCTTGAAATTCTTGCTTTGCTGCATTTTCTTGGTTCTTAACTCACAATTCTTCTTCTGGCCATTCTTCTGGTTTTCAAGCAAAACCTGTTTCTGGTGCAATTCCTATACGGTGGGTAGCTTAGGAGGAGGGCCTATGAGGCTAAGTGAAGTACAAGTGCATGAGTGAAAGAGATATGGGTGTCGGGAGGATACATCCCTCTTTGATCCTGGAAAGCCAGCATGAATAATCTCATATTGAGGCTGTGTAAAGCCTCATTCATACACATGAAATTGTATGCTGTTTCCCAGGCATTGCTAAACTGGCTTGGAAAAAGAGCTGGACAAATCAGGTGCTGAGTTTCAAACCAGAGTCCCCTTGAATATTGTGCACTGGGAAGTACAGCCATTTAAGGTTATGCCAAATTTCATGCTAAAATACCTCTGTGAAAAGCAGAATGCATGCAGGGTCCCACATATTATTAATTCTGCCTTCATAGCAGCTGTGTCTCTGGTTATAACTGTGAGGTACAAAAAGTATCCAAAGCACATGCTTTAAAAATAAGTTCATTTTTAAAGCTCTTGAATATATTCAAGAATCTTGTTCTGAATCCTAGCCCCAAATTGCTTGTTGAAATTTTATCATGCCTGTTTCTGAGAACAGTTCAAAGTTCTGGTTTTGGCATTAACAACTTGAACATCTGAACCCAGAAGAAGGATTGCCTTCTTCTGTGTAAATCTGGTCATCACATATGCTTAATTTTAGAGATTAGACAGATGGGAAATGGAGGCAAGAACTTCTCATTTATGGTACCTTGTCTTTAAAAGGATATTTATTGAGCATTATCTTAGCCTACTGCTTTTTTGCTGCTGGTGGTTCTGTTTGTTTGGCTTCCTCGCTTATTATTATTATTATTATTATTATTATTATTATTATTGAATTGTAGAATTTTAGAGTTGGAAGGGACTCCAACTCTAGTCCAACCCCTGCAACTAGATCATATATGACAGAATAGATCGTCAATGACATAATAGAAATGTTATTGTTATTGAACTCACTTGGTATAATTGGTAACTTATTTGTTGCATAAACAGCCATCGGTGCGAATCAAGGAAGGATGGGACAAAAATATTTTAAAATTTAAAAAAAATATACAATTGGATCTAGACTTAAAATGACAGTTAACAAAGCCATGCTTCGAGTAATCCCGTTGAAATTGATCCTATATTAAATTATATAAAAACATAACATGTAACAAACAAAAGCATTAACATAATTCTAATAAATTCCATATATAGCATAATTAAAAACACATAAAATGACTTTTAATCTGTCACTGCAGGTTTGGTGAAAAAGATGGGTTTTTACCTGTTGTCTGAAAGAAGAAAAAGTTGGAGTGAGATGTATCTCAGTTGGGGCCGTTCGTTCCACAGAGCCACAAATGTTGGTTATGTGCATCTCATTGTTTACTTCATATGTGGTGGGCATGCCAGATGGCACATGATTATTGGAAACATATATATATATAATTATATATAATTATAATTATATAATTATTATACCCCGCCCATTTGGCTGCGTTTCCCCAGACACTCTGGGCGTCTCCCAACAGAACACTAAAAACAATATAAAACTTCAAACATTAAAAACTTCCCTAAACAGGGCTGCCTTCAGATGTCTTCTAAAAGTTGGATAGTTTATTTCCTTGACATCTAATGGGAGGGCGCTCCACAGGGCAGGCGCCACTACCGAGAAGGCCCTCTGCCTGGTTCCCTGTAACCTCACTTCTTGCAATGAGAGAACCACCAGAAGGCCCTCAGAGCTGGACCTCAGTGTCTGGGCTGAACGATGGGGGTGGAGATGCTCCTTCAGGTCCACTGGGCCAAGGCCGTTTAGGGCTTTAAAGGTCAGCATCAACACTTTGAATTGTGCTCGGAAACGTAATGACCACAATATCAGAAACTTCAAGGTTAGGATAGGGATTAAGACCTTTGCCTTTTTTATTTCATTGGATTATTATTTTTTTAAAAGCAGATGTTCATAAAATCTCTAATTATGAATCTATTAATGTCAGCAAAAATTACGAGGGTTCATAAATGGAATAATCATGACTGTGTGGGTTATTGAGGTGTTTAGATCTCACAGTTAGACAAATTAACCAATGGGTGGGTTACATAGAAGGTGTAACAATAACTAGAAAACTAGAACTGTTTAAAAATGGACACACTTTGTCAATTATTGGAACTAATATTATAGTTAAGGTCTGACAGTAATTTATTTGTATAAGCACTGAAAATGGTGTTCTACATTATTTGCTTTCTTCCAAATAAATGATTTGTTTATATTCTGTTAAACAATAAAATAAGTCATTGCTCAATTCACTGGGGGGGGTGCTTTAGGTTCAGTAAGGAACTAGGTGATTTTTAGCTTTTTTTGCACTGTGCTAAGAAACACAGAGTTAGACAAGGGGCTGATTCACACAACCATGTGCATTGCTTCACTGTTTGACACTTGATGGTTCACAGCTAATGAACCCTGGGTTTAAAGGAAGAAGTCACATGACGGCTCTGCATGCGGGGCTTGATCTTTGATGGCTCAATAACTTTTGAAAGCCATCGCTTGATATCTCAGTGATCAAGCGAGGAAGGAAAATGTGCTGCCCTCCAAATGCTGTTGACTACAATTCCAATCTTGGGACGCGGGTGGCGCTGTGGGTTAAACCACAGAGCCTAGGACTTGCTGATCAGAAGGTCGGTGGTTCGAATCCCCGCAACTGGGTGGGCTCCCATTGCTCGGTCCCTGCTCCTGCCAACCTAGCAGTTCGAAACCACATCAAAGTGCAAGTAGATAAATAGGTACCCCTCCGGCGGGAAGGTAAACGGCATTTCCGTGCGCTGCTCTGGTTTGCCAGAAGTGGCTTAGTCATGCTGGCCACATGACCCGGAAGCTGTACACCAGCTCCCTTGGCCAATAAAGCGAGATGAGCGCCGCAACTCCAGAGTCGGCCACGACTGGACCTAATGGTCAGTGGTCCCTTTACCTTTACTTACAATTCCAATCAGCCTGAGCCAGCACGGCCAATTGTAGGTGTTGTAGTAGTGCATAACATCTGAAGGGCGCCATGTAGGTTGTCCCTGAACTAGTACGTGTGGACCGGCCCATTACTTTTAGACAGATTGAGGAAGGTGTTTGAGAAGTGAATAGTGGGCTAATTTTTTATAGCTCATGCATTACTTTCATTACAGGAGAAAACAGGAATGCTGCCAAGGCTACACCAAGGCCAGTTGATGTAAATAATCAGAATAATGCTGTCATCTTTCATGGGCATAAGTCCTGAAGAATCAATTTTCTCAGTGATTATATGTGAATGTGGTAGTTAACATCTGAATAGCCTTTTGCTAACATCTTTCTTTCTCCCCAAGGAAGGATTTGCCTAATTATGTGTTTACTGTATTTCATGTGATGATCACCAGTTTGAAATTGGCAACTTCCATCATATTTTAACTGACAGAGGTGCGGCCTTTTAAACATGTGCCTATAGCACCTATCAGTGGAGAAGAACACGACAAGCTCATCAGATGATAATTAATATGTGAATTGACTTGTTTGTGAATCACATTTGAAGGACCTTCATGAAGGAGCAGACATGTTTTCTGTTGCAGGGCTAGAACCAATGCATGAAGGATGATACAGTCGAATCCTGCCCTGTAGTTCCTGCACTGAGCCTTGAGGTGGATAGATTGCCTTCAATGTCTGTCCCAGATCTATGACTCTATACTAGACAATCCAAAAGGGTCAGTTTGGGTCTCTTTCATGAAACAAAGCTCACCTGGTTGTTGCAATTATTTCACTGAAAACCTCTCGTTGTACAAACTGATCCTTAGGGTGAAAGCAGCAGAGAATTAAGACGGAGAATAGTGTCATTACATGAGCAGTGAGGAGTGACACCTGCCTCCAATACTACTCGTGGCTTCTTTTAAAGGTTTAAGATGATGTGGAGAGAATTTGGCTATGCAGTGTTTAAACACAAGAAGTTCGGACTGTCAGTTTTGTTGCTTGGCAATGAACAAACAGGTATAAAAGGAGAATTCCTGGATACCAAGATCCAGGTTTGGGGCAAGTACTGGTTGGCGAGAGAACCCCAGCAGAGATTTAAAATAATAAAATGTGCAGCAAAGTAAAGCGTGGAAATATAGGCTATTAGACCTTTAAAATATGCCCTTGCAAGTTCCAAAGTAGTCTTCTCTTCCCCTAGCATAGAAAAAGACCACACATTTGGTAAGTTAAAAATGGTTTACTTACAAAATCTCCAAAGGTCAAGTTCATGAGCTTTTCCATATTTTAGTCAGAAAACACAGGCAGTAAAACTTGGCTTCATTGCAGGGGTGAAAGTTTCTAAATTATTGGTATAAGAACACTTGAAAGCGCCATGTAGTCTGAGCTTAGAGCAGCCATCTCAGACCTCTTTACACGCTGAGCTTTTCAGGTAGACTGAGGTACAACAATAAGCTTGATTACCTATTTTCTCCCAAGGTGAGGGGGAGTGACCTAGGTAAGCCTGGCAGGACAGCTTACTCTATGGCTTTAACCCCTTCATGCATTAATTAGACTTAAGCATGTTGGTTATATGAGACTGGTGATCCCACAAATCAAACTTACATATGGTGGGGCTTCCTGGTGGGATTCCATGTCTCCCCCCGCCCCGCACCCCCATACATATTCTGTGTACAGTGGTACCTCAGGTTAAGTACTTAATTCGTTCCGGAGGTCCGTACTTAACCTGAAACTGTTCTTAACCTGAAGCACCACTTTAGCTAATGGGGCCTCCTGGTGCTGCCGCGTCGTCGGAGCACGATTTCTGTTCTCATCCTGAAGCAAAGTTCTTAACCTGAAGCACTATTTCTGGGTTAGTGGAGTCTGTAACCTGAAGTGTATGTAACCCGAGGTACCACTGTATGGGCAAAGATTGTCTGAAGAGGACTCTACTGAGAACATGGCAGAAGCAAAAAAGGGAATTGTATGACTTGCAATTCATTTTCTTAGCCGCTGAACCACATCAGCATGCACTTTGACAGACATAACCTGAGCAATTTGGATATGAATTTGTTGAAATTGCCACAACATATGTAAGCCATATAAAGAGGTTGCATGTATTAGTATTTCTACTTTGTGTTACTTTTTTCCCCTAAGTGGCAAATACCAATAAGACTATGCCTTTTTCCTCTATTAAGCTATTGCCCTTAATCCTGGGTGGAACTTTGGCTTGATCTGTTTGTTCTTTGGTGACTGTGTGCTCCCCTTCTCCTGAACGGAAATGTACAATTGCACTGGTTTTATTTTAAAATTAATGTTCTGATGACTGTATGTCCTAAAACAAATGTAATAGCCAGCTTCTGGAGTTCATATACATTTAAAAACTTCTTTTTTAACGAGAGGAAGAACATTAAATGTGATATCAATGTTGGTACTGTTCATTTTATAGAAACATCAACATGCTTTTATTATTAACCTGTTCTAAATCAATGTAAGAATTTCAATACAACACTTGTAAGAATTCCCAAACCAATGTGCCTCTCTGACTTCCTTTTGTTTTTTTTTAAATTACAAATTAATAAGATTCCCAGGTTTCTGCCTAATGATTCTCTGCATTTATTGCTTAATCCCCATATAAAATATTGTTAAGATTGACACATTGCTATAGAGATAGAAGTCAATTGAATAATATGTAGCAGTCTATTTTATTTGTACCTTAATGTGGTGATGTATTTCTTTCACATTTACATTATTTATAAGTCTGTCCCCTTGGAGAATATATAGAAGAATTTGTTTTAAATGAGCAGATAATACCTTCTTTAAAATTTATAAGTATGGCAGAATCAGATCCCTTTTTTTTCCTTCACAGACCATGGCGTGGCAATAAAATAGTTCTGAATTGCCTTGCACTTGCTATTCATAGGACAAACGTGGGGTGGGATGAGAGGATCTTATTAAGGTTGAGTTAGAATTCCATTTCTATAGCCATCAGTAAAACCACAGAAAACAAAATCTACACCAAACTGTCTGGCAGAAATCCTAAATATTGTTGCTGGAATACACAGGCACCTGTGTTGCTGTCGCTTCTTTGCCATATGCATTCATGCATCCTGCCCCAGAAACAATAAACAGGCCGGCTCCTGCTTCATTGATTTATTATTATTTTTTATTTGCTACTAATAGCCATTCACCTGCAGAAATAATGCACACACCCCTACCTACTTATTGAGGCATAAGAAGTTGGAAGCAGGCTTTTGTGCATGTAATCTCTAAGTGGATATTGAACTGCATCGACAGATGGGTACATATTCCTACCCCAATTTAGCTGCTAGAGGAAGTATGGCTCTCGTCAGATTGATTGGCAATAGCACTCCTAGGTGTTGAGGTGGAGGGTACTCAGCTGATCAGCACTATGGCCAGGTACAACGGGCTGAGGCCCAGCTTCTAGCTTGCATAGACCTTCTTTCAGGAACTTGGTGGCATGCAGGTAACTATTTCATACTCTCCAAGTGTCCCGATTGGCATGCAGGCTGGGGACGCGGGTGGTGCTGTGGTTTAAACCACTGTGCCGTTTGGACTTGCCAATCAGAAGGTCAGCGGTTCGAATCAGCGCAACGGGGTGAGCTCCCGTTGCTCAGTCCCGGCTCCTGCCAACTAGCAGTTTGAAAGCACGTCAAAGTGCAAGTAGATAAATAGGTATCGATAAATGGCATTTCCGTGTGCTGCTCTGGTTTTGCCAGAAGCAGCTTAGTCATGCTGGCCACATGACCTGGAAAAACTGTGGACAAATGCCGGCTCTGTCAGCCAGTAAAGTGAGTTGAGCGCCGCAACCCCAGAGTCGTTCGCGACTGGACTTAACTGTCAGGGCTCCTTTACCTTTTAGGCATACAGGCTGGGAATGATAGGAGTTGTAGTCCAAAGCATTTGGAGGGCGGGTTTAGGAACTGGGGCAGTCTGTTCCAGAGCAAGGATTTGGTTCCACGTCTCTTAGAAGCAGGGCCGGCCCACCCAGGAGGCAAGGTGAGGCAACTGCCTCGGGTGCCAGTTTCCACGAGGCAGCAGATCTGGCCTCCCAGGAATGCATCGTCTGCTGTTTCTGCTGGGGTGCCCGTGGCTGTGACTGTGCACTCCTTGAAGGCAATGCCGCCTCTAAAATGGTACACCTGCCCACCACAATTCGGAGCAGACCCTCTTTCCCCCTCCCAAGACCTTTGATTCCATTGGGTTGATTCAGTGTCGTCACCCCCGCCATTTTCCCTGATGTAGATCATTACTCACCCCTTCTTCTCTGGTGGCAGGGAAGGGGGGTGTCAGTGCTATTTTGTGGCTTGCCTCAGGTGCCCCAATGTCTTGGGCTGGCCCTCCTTAAAACTATTCTGCAATCTGTGCAGAACATGCTAGTCAGTTGAGGTGGCATGGCAATGTATCCTGCTGCCAGAGAAGTACCGTATTTTTTGCTCTATAAGACTCACTTTTTCCCTCCTAAAAAGTAAGGGGAAATGTGTGTGCGTCTTATGGAGCAAATGCAGGCTGCAAAGCTATCCCAGAAGCCAGAACAGCAAGAGGGATTGCTGCTTTCACTGCGTAGCGATCCCTCTTTCTGTTCTGGCTTCTGAGATTCAGAATACTTTTTTTCTTGTTTTCCTCCTCCAAAAACTAGGTGCATCTTGTGGTCTGGTGCGTCTTATAGAGCGAAAAATACAGTAACTTAATTGAAACGCTTCCCCCAAATGAATGGTACATTGCATGTAGTAAGAAAGTGTAATCTAGCCCTCTATCTGTTATACTCCTCTATTGTCTAGATATTGGGGCATTTATATGGAGGAGCATTCAAACAATTTTAAAAAGACCCTTTACCTCTAGTCTCTTGTTCTGTGAAATTTGTAGAGCCTAGGCTGACTCTTAGTCCCAAACCCTGGCTCTTCATCTGTGCAAAGTCCAATTGCCTTGGATCCACTAGTTTGCACCGCGATATTTTACGGATATTTTACTCTTTCACAGAGATAAACAGTAGAAGTCACTTTACTTTGGCCCAGTTAATTCTTGCTCTATGAAATTAGGATAGCTGTTGCTCACTTTAGCATTAAAAAAAAAGGCTCTTTCCCCTGCAGAGAGCTTGTGCGATTTTTTTTTTTATGTAAATGGATGTATAATGCAGTCCACATTAGCTGTGTTGATGATGGCTTCAGTTTCACTGCTGTCAGATTTCCGTATCTCCCTCCGAGTGAGTAGGCTGGCCTGAATGAATGTTAGCATAATTTATGCAGCTGATAAGTGATTTGAGCGCTTGAGTTATTGATAAACCGCTTTAGCATATCATTTTCAGCTTGATGCTATGTGACATCACAGCAAAATGTAATGTGCTAGTCCCCAGGCTAGATATTAAGGTAGAGCTTTTTCTTTGAATTCCAGGAGCCAGAGGAAACACAGCACTGTCTGATACAAGCACATCTGATCAGCACCAACCCAGTCAGTCCCATCCAGCGTTCCCTGTCGGGCCCCAGGTCAGTTTCTATCATTGACTCGAAATAAAATTTGCTTTTCTGAAAGCAAATATTAACAATCAGCTAACTGGATAAAGTAGAATTATTTGGCTGCATGCTGTTGTTTGAAATGTATGCTTAGCAATTAACATTTTTAAAATGTGTGTGTATGTGCATGTGTGAGAGAGTTTGTTCATCTCATTTTTTAAAAAAGATAGAAATCTATGTACAGTTTTCAAGCCAAATTTCAGATTTGGACTAGGGATTTTTGCTCCTTAATTTAAGTTACTGGAGCCTCACATCAGTCTTCTGCTTTAAATACAGCCTGAGTTGATGTGAAACTGCTAAATGGACTTTTAATGTAAGTTTGATTCAACAGTTTGGGTTTGACAGTTGTGTGTGTTGTGCACAGACTTTGTTTCAAATTACATTTATCCTAGTTGGGAGCCAACAAGTATTTATGTGGATTGTGCTGTAATGCTAAGTAAAAATTTGAAGGGTTTCTGTTTACAAAGTGACTGAGCCAGGCTGCTAGGGAAGAGCTGGCAGACATTCTGGCCCCCAGTTTCTGAGCATATCTCCACAGGAGAATTAAATTGGCTGGTGCCATTTGAACTGCCACAAGTTCCTCCTAAGAATCCTTCGAGCTTTAGTCTGACAAAGCTGCTGAGAATTTGTGTTTGCTTTGGCAGCACTTGTATTAAAAATTGAGCTATGCAGCAATTTTAGCATGACCCCTGCACAAAGATTACATGCAGATTCATGAAGCTTTACATATTTGGGGAGGGTCTTTGCCTCAGTGGTACAGCACAAACTGTGCCTCCAAAAGGTCCCATGTTCAATGCTTGGCATTGTTGATTTATTTTTTACAAAAACCATCAAGTTGCATGTGATGCTCGAGACCTCTGTCTATGACCTGGAAGGGCCAAAGCCAGTCAGAGTAGCACCCCCAGAACTATAGTCGGCAGCTTTTGCAGATCTGCCCACTGGGGGATGCCAGCTCAAAAGAGTTGTTTGGCTTTGTTTCTTAGGAAATGTTCAGTGATTGGGTTTAATCGAGCTGTCCTTTCAAGAGCAACCAATACTTATATTCTAGATGGTGTAGCTCAGAGCACAGGTGGGGTCCATATTACCGAACCTGGTCTAGTATATGCTATGGATGTGAATCTGGAAAGAATTTAGAGGAAATCAACAAATCAGCGTTTGTGAGTGTAAAGGAGCAGAGTATATTTTTCCTAAAGAGAGACTGAGAGCAGCAAAGAGGAACACACTTCCTCTGATCTCTGAACAGATCTGCTTACTCATGAGAAGGGACAGCCTGTAGAGCAGCCCTCACTGCCAGAAATCAGATCTATATTATTTTTATTTCTTAAATTTGTATGCCACCCTTCATCTGCAGATCTCAGGGCTCTTCACAGTATTAAAGTATATGTGGAGCAACAACTCCATGTGGGTTATAGATCCTGAGTTATGGGTTATGGGTCCTGAGCTTTTTCGGGGGGTACAAATTTAGTTATATTTTGTCTACGCAACAACCGTCGGTCCATCCAGATGTCCTTTTTGTTGTGCTTTGGCGATGATTTGTATTGGGACAGTTATATATGATCTCACTTTTAGTACTGTTTGCACCTGTAAATGTTTAGGAGCGGACATACTTCTTTGTTTCCAATAAATACGAGTTCTGTAATTTCCTGCTGAAATCCTGTAACTGTTTATGCCACAGATGTTCCAATTTATTTTCTGGGCCACTTCTGTTGCACAGCAGTGCAGAAGCGGCCCTCTTAAGTAGCCATAATGTGCTCATATTGGGGAAGCAACTAATAAAGTGGAATGATGTTCAGTACAAATCCTCTACTAATGTACTATTATTGCACTATTACTGTTGCAGAATACCTCTGCAAAAAGCAAACACAAAGAACAGCCCTGGATTTACATTTTAATTGCTTTGTTCTTTTGAAAACCACCTTGAGAATATGATTGAAGGAATGTTAGTATAAAAAACCAGGCCAACAAACTTATTTTTGGTTGTTAGGTCAAGTTGGGTTTACTGGTATGCTGGATGTGTCTAAACTGCTTTGGGAAGCATTTTGTTTGAAAAGTGATTTACAAATCTTAAACAAAGGCTTTAATTATCACCAAATTTGGCAAATAGCTACTGCATTTTAAAATATCATTGGATACCTACAGTAAGTGTTTTCGTCAGGGGTTTGGAACCTCTCTGGCCTGCGGGGCAAACCTAGACCACCAGGGGCCCCCATTTGGCCAATGACCACATGGAGTACGAAATATTTACTTGGAAGCCTGTTTGCGCATTAAAGTTGTAGTGCATCAACACCTTCTCTAGAAAGCTTTACCTGAGAAAGCTCTCAGGCACTGATTTTTTCCTTTCATAAATTATTATATAAACTCGCTGCAAATTTATCAGATAAATTGAAATTGATTGTTCATATTACTTTTAGTTGATTAATCAGCGAAACTTGCATATGGGTAAAAACAATGTTTCTGATACCAGAAGCATTTTTTCCTTTGTTTTTAGATGGCACATAAATTTCTTGTGGGAGGCATCGTCTTAGAAGAGGCACTCCTCCCAATGTAATGGAAAAGAGAGAAAGCCTCTTTTGAGAAGGCACTTGCCAGCTATATTTTTTAATCCCAGTGAAAAAGAATGTCTGTATCTATAGCTGTATCCATATCATCTGTATCTATATCTGCTGGCTGATTGGGACACCTTTTCAGTCAATTAAAAGTGTTTTTAACTAGTTAATCTAAATCAGGCATGTCCAACAGGTAGATTGTGATCTACCGGTAGATCGCAGAGGTGTCCCAGGTATGAAGTTTAGTGATCGCCATTGGCCAACCCTCCCCTAAAAAAACCTCAACAACTTCTGGCAATGACAATGGGTAGATCACAGCCGGTCTACTGTGAGTAGATCACAGTCTCTTGGGAGTTGGACGTGCCTGATCTAAATGATCCAGCATTTCTAAATGCTGCTGGCCCCACGCCCTGTGATTGTAGTCAGTAATCTAAAACAAATCACAGGTCACAGGCTCTGGGTCAGTTTGCACAACATGGTGTCCACCAGAGCTTTTAGACTACAAAGCGTGTTCTCCTTCATGGAGAGCACGTGTTGCGGTGGGGGCTAGCAAGACACCCACTGTTGCTGGGCGGGATAGGAATTTGGCCACTGTTAACATGTGCTTTCTGTTGCTGGGGAGATTTGAATGTTGCCATTTCGTGATTGACAGCCATAGCCTTTAAATATCCTGCGCGCAGCGTTGAGCTTTCTCTTTTTGCTGCGCGCATTGGATCACCAGCCCACCCTCCCTAGTTTGTTCGCATTGACCTTACTATGCCTGTCATGGGGTCATCTGCTTTTGGGGCCCGGTAGGAATTTGTCCATTTGGCTGATTGGCTGGTGCCATTTGGTTTTTGCCTACTGCGTAGCAAATCGTCACAACTTGTAATGTTGCGGTTAGGCATTGGTTTAGAGAATGATTGGTAGAGGGGCATGGATTGGCTGTGCCTGCCCCTCCACAATGCTGCTGCAAGGGTTTTCCATTAAAGGAACCCAGGGGCTTGCCATGCTTTTGTCCGAACACCTGTCAAGGGGCTAGGGCCACGCAAGAGCCCCTGGGAGCATTTGGGGAGAGGTGAGGCATGATGCCCAGTCCCGTCTCTCTCCCCAAAATGTTTTTCCTTTCTGACTTTCGTCAGTCTGTCCCCATGCAGGGTCAGATAGTCGCAACCAATGCCTAAGCAACCACTCATATTGTTTGTAATTTTAATAAAGTTGTCGCCAAAATTATGCCAAAAACCTTAAACTAAAATCAAGTGTCAGTTGTGTTTTATTGGGGTGGCTTGGGGACCTTGACACGCAACTCCTGTCATATCTGAAGATTGGCTGCGCTGGCTGAGGCTGATGGGAGTTGTCCAACAACATCAGAAGGGCACCAGGTTGGAGGAGGCTGCTCTAGTGAAACCACTGCAGCCTTGCTGTTATGCCTTTCTTTTGTAATATGTTAAAATATGATAATTATGTCTCCTTTCAGCCACTACTGACGGCGCAGCAGCTAGCCTCAGCTGTCGCAGGGGTGATGCCAGGAGGCACGCCAGCACTGAATCAACCTATCCTTATTCCTTTCAACATGGCGGGTCAGTTGGGGGGCCAGCAAGGACTGGTCTTGACTTTGCCTACCGCTAATCTCACCAACATCCAAGGGCTGGTGGCCGCAGCTGCAGCAGGAGGCATCATGACTTTGCCGTTGCAAAATCTACAAGGTAAATCGCATTGGAAATTCCATTTCCTTTTTCTGGGTTGTTGTTTTTTCATTGTTTCATTTTATATTGTATATAAAACAAAGTGAACAATCTTAACAACAGAAGGCAATTAAAATATGAAAAACAAAGCTATAAAATAGGCATGTAGACTGAGTACAGTAGATTTGGTTTAAGGTTCTTAAATGGAAGAGCTTGTAACAAGAGATGTTTAGAAAGTCTGATTTCAGTGTCTACCCAGTGTTAATTTGGTCCCCCATTGATTATAGGGTGCAGAGTAGTTTTTATTTTGTTGTAGTTTTGTTTTTATTTTGATTATATATTTTGGGGTTTTGTGTTCTGGTTTTGTTCTGTGAGCTGCCCTGAGACCTCTGGGTATAGGGCGGAATATAAATTTATATATATATATATATATATATATATATATATATATATATGGTATACCTCATCATCAGATTGAGCTCTGTAGAACAAAAGGATTAATTTAGTCTACCTTTTTTTTTTTAGGGACAGAATAAAATCCACTACTGTAAATTGCCATTTATTCAAAAAATTATCAGAAAGAAGGATTTGTAAAGTTTGAAATAAAAATAGAAAACTTGCTAGAAACAACATTTGAATTGTAGCTGTTCTCCTCAAAATTGAGAGATTTTTGTTTTTTTGCATGTTTTTAAGTATGTTTCTAATTTCCGTGTAATTGGATTATAATTCATTTAAAATAAATTTGCATATAAATGCAAACATATGAATTTTTAAATATTCAATTATTTTGGCACATATTGTAATTTTAGACATAAAATAAATTAATTTTTCAGTTTTAGGTCGTAATTTTTTTAAGAGGAATTCAGATTTACAGTAGTTGACTGGGATACCTGACAGAGACATTGGAAATTCATTTCGTTGGTCGGTTTTGACACACCAAACTTTTGCAAATACAAAAACAGTATCTGGAATGCAAAAAGGAAATTCATTACTTCCATTCCTTTGGGCCACTGAAACTCTAGCAGCACAAGTTATAGCTCAAGTTTAGTTCAGAAAAGACATATTGGTTAAGACCAGTTGAGTATTAGCATTCCTAATTATGTTGGTGTGCTTTATGTGTTTTGGGTGGAAAATTCCTGACCTCGAAGAGGGGTTTTTGTGACCTTAATATGCAAGAACCAGCTCAGCTCATAGGCAGGCTGAGGCGGCTGCCTCAGGTGGCAGCAGCTCCTTGGGTGCCCCACCTGCCCTGCCACCTCCCACGTCAATGCAGAAGCAGTACTGGTGTCAGTGCCGATTTCGGCAAAATCTTGCTCCAATCAGGCAGGGCAAGGCGGCAAAACGGGCCGCAGTGCTTACGCTGCACCTCCATGGTTACATCCACACCACGGGAGTCTGGAGCAGAGACCATCCTCTCCGTTCCACGTCCCTGTCAGTGCCATGCCAGGTGCAGAACATTTCCTTCCCTCCGCTCTTGCAGTTGAAATGTGTTGTGTCAGATGGCAGGGGTGGTTGCTCACGAGTAACCAGGCAGGACTCCAACCTGTCTTTTACAGGTTTTATTTGGTGCAAAAACTGTTTACAGTGCGGAACCCCAAAGTTCATGTCTGCCTCAATCGCTAGCAGAATCCGGGAGTGGCTTTTTCTGGTTTTGTCCCCAACATAAGAACTTTGTCACCCCCAGCCTTTTTCTTCCTTCTTTGTGCTTTACCCCTCTGCGCAAGGTGGGCAACGGAAGAGGCGTGCTTCCCTCCTGGCCGGCTTGACCAGGAGCGCTGCTGGGGTTCCCAGTAGCATCCCCTGATCCCTTTCCCTCTTCCCCACTGGAGGCGTGGCTTTCCCCACCACACGAAGAGGGACTGCTTCGCAAGACTTTCGGAGGATCCCTGTATCTCAACGGCCCCTCTACCTCCTTTCCCTGTTCCGATGGCAGTTCCTTGACAGTGTTGCCTCTCTGTTTCTGGATCATATTTGCCCACCCCCCACTGTGCATACACAAGAGGGTAAGCTATTAGGGTCATTCCACGTCAAATGACCCTAATACAGTCGTACCTCGTTTTGAGTCCACCCCGTTTAGGGTCCATTTCGTTGAACGTCCGCAGCAAACCCGGAAGTACCAGAATGGGTTACTTCCAGGTTTGCCGCATGCACAGAAGCGCTAAATCGCACTTTGCGCATGCGCAGAGTGGCGCTTTGTCGAGCGTCCATTTCATTGAGCGTCTGGGGCTCCAGACTTTACTTGACCATGCTCTCACGGTTCAGATTTTCTTCAAAAATATTTTATGTGTAGATACCCATGAGATAACCTCAAATTCATTTTCAAAGATTTTTTTGGTCCAAAATTGGGCGCAGAAGAAATTTTCAAAAAAATTGATTTTTGTGCGATTTAGGCTAATGCAATTTCTGCGTCAGTTTAGAAAAAACCTCCTGATTCTCTTATTTTTCAACCAATGGGCTTATTTGGATATAGGTTCGATAAGCCATAGCACGCAAACCACAACTAACAATATGTATCATACTTTTTCTTGTAGGATGGGCTAACCATGAACTTGTTATGCTTTAAAAATAAGAAGGGTGTTTTTTGTGGTAATAAAATATTTTTTTAAAGTTTTATTAATTATTTAATAAAAACAAAATACATCTCGGATCCCTTGTTTTTTCTAAACTCACGCAGAAATCTGCATTAGCCTATATTGTGTGAAAATCAAAATTTTAAAAAAATTCTCCTGCATCCAATTTTGGATGAAAAGTTCTAAAAAATGAATTTGAGTTTATTTCATAGTATCTACACATAAATTTTTTTGTAGAAAATCTGAGTCGTGAGAGCACATGGCACCAGGTGGTTTGGCATGGAATGATAAAGCCTAGAAACAGCTAAAAACATTGGAAAGAAGCAATGTTTTTTTTAAAAAACAACAATTAAACAGTTATGTGTGTGAGAGAGAGACAGAAAGATCTATTCAAACATACAATAAAAATATCACAGCACCAGAAATAAAACATAGTACGTGTATGAAATTTGTTGTCATAATATACCATAATGCCCACTAGATTAAATTATATTTTAAAAAAACAACAACAACCCAATGATTACAGTCGTGAAGGAAATATATAGCAAAACAGATAAATGGAACCTTATTTTCAGCATTACCCTGAGTTCTAGCAGATAAACATCTGGGGAAGGCCATCACCTTCATTCATTCATTTATATTTTAATTATCACATTTCTTCCCCTAAATGGGGCCCAGAGCAGGAAACATCAAAAAGTCAAAATGACGCGTTAAAAAAAATACATTTCAAAACAATATGAAAGCCACTTATAAAAACATTTGAGAACATTCAGAGGATGTAGAAACATTGTGTCCCTTTTGTGAGTGTGTACCAAAATATAGCTGGAAACAGTTGGAAATAAGATGATGGATTAAATGTCAGGGGCAGTGAGGGGCAACAGAAGAATGAAATTAAATGCAATAGGAGGGAAATTAGGGACCCATATCATGAGATGACTTGCACCTTGTGGTTATGGGGCAGAGAAGGATCCAACCAGTTAGAGGCCTCTGGAACATCAGGTGTTAATCTGAATCGAGATCTTCTCCACTGGGTTTTAAATTTGTTTCTTAATTTTCCCCAGTTAATCCTGGGCACATAGTGCTGCATCTAAAGGCTGCCTTCCTGCAAAGTGGCGGAGCAGCCAGGGCAGACAGAGGTTTTTGCAGAGTAGTCAGTTTTGAGCATATAAGAGCAGAAGATCATGTAACAAATAGCTCAGATATTACACCATTTAGCATTTTAAGATTTGGGGTGCACATCGTATATATGTATTCAGATGCTTAAGAGATAAACAATTTTACGACCTTCCATAGACATCTGAAGTCAGCCTTGTATCGAGATGATGTTTGATGTTTTGTTATGTTTTCGTGTATTCTGTTGGAAGCCGCCCAGAGAGGCTGGGGCAAACCCAGTCAAATGGGTGGGGTACAAAAATATTATTATTATTATTATCATCATCATCATCATCATCATCATCATCATCATCATCACCATCACCATCACCATCACCATCACCATCACCATCACCATCACCATCACTTCCTCTTCTCTCTCTTCCTCTCTCTTTCACACACATCATATATATATTATGTGATCTACATAGACCAGGCATAGGCAAACTCCAGCCCTCCAGATGTTTGGGACTACAATGCCCATCATCCCTGAACACTGGTCCTGTTAGCTAGGGATGATGGGAACTGTAGTCCCAAACATCTGGAGGGCCGGAGTTTGCCTATGCCTGGCATAGAGAGACAAACAAACCCACACGTACGCACAGCCACACCCACCCTTTTGTGTTCCTAAAATACATTTTGCTGACATAATTGGAAGGGGAAAGTATCCCACAGATAAAATGAAGCTTCTGTTAAGTGAATGTTCTGCACAGCACTCTAAAGTACTTTTTGAGTGATTAAACTCCAGTTTCTGCTCATGACTTGATGGATTGTGTGATGCACCGAATGCTACAGGTTGTGAAACAGTAGGAAAGGGAGGCAGCTAATGTGTTGGACAAACTCCCTTACAACCGGCACGCATGGTGTGCCCTCACCTGTTGGCTCAGAGGCTCGCCTTTACCTTGCGCAGATTTTAAACTTTAATGTCAACAGACCTCTCTTATCATAGTTGCAAATGGTTTTCACTTTAATGTTTAAAATAATGTCTCCCTCTCATACCATTAAGCTGCACCAAGGAACCTGTCATTCATAAATCATAGATGAAAAGGACACACTAATGCACAAATTTTGCTTGTTTAAAATTTGAGAGTGCATGTAAAGTAGGGAACTGGAGATTAAAAAAATAATGCAAGGACAGGGTCCGGGTAAAAGCAGATATAACAAAGTGGAAGAAGAGGCTTTTTAGTGTAGGTGGATGATGAAATCTTAATGAAGACACAGGCATTATAAAAGTGTATCGCTTGGCTCCAGGGTATTCTAGCTTATGGTTACTGTGGATATAGTATTATAAATAAACATAAGCTGATACACATTTTTTATTGCAAATTCATTCTGCCTTACTAATTTGGATATTATGGCTACCTTATGTGCGCCAGTTTGGCTGAAGGAAATGTGAAGATTCAACTCCAAGCCCTGCTGTGGTGCAGGCTCCATTCATTTCAACGGGGCTTGCATGGGTCAGCCATAGGACTATCACAGAAGGGTAGATGGGATGCCTTCTAGCCCTCTCTGTATGGTTCCAGGGGTCCATCAGGTTAATTCCGGAACATCAGATGGAGTAAAACATGGATTCATGGGAATATCTAAGTTAGAACTTACCATATATGCAGAAATGACATTTTACCCTTAGGTTGTTGTTGTTGTTTAGTCGTTTAGTCGTGTCCGACTCTTTGTGACCCCATGGACCACAGCATGCTAAGCACTCCTGTCTTCCACTGCCTCCCAGTTTGGTCAAACTCATGCTGGTAGCTTCGAGAACACTGTCCAACCATCTCGTCCTCTGTCGTCCCCTTCTCCTTGTGCCCTCCATCTTTCCCAACATCAGGGTCTTTTCAGGGAGTCTTCTCTTCTCATGAGGTGGCCCAAGTATTGGAGCCTCAGCTTCAGGATCTGTCCTTCCAGTGAACACTCAGGGCTGATTTCCTTAAGAATGGAGAGGTTTGATCTTCTTGCAGTCCATGGGACTCTCAAGAGTCTCCTCCAGCACCATAATTCAAAAGCATCAATTCTTTGGCGATCAGCCTTCTTTATGGTCCAGCTCTCAGTTCCATACATCACTACTGGAAAAACCATGGCTTTTACTATATGGACCTTTGTTGGCAAGGTGATGTCTCTGCTTTTTAAGATGCTGTCAAGGTTTGTCATTGCTTTTCTCCCAAGGAGCAGGCGTCTTTTAATTTCGTGGGTGCTGTCATCATCTGCAGTGATCATGGAACCCAAGAAAGTAAAATCTCTCACTGCCTCCATTTCTTCCCCTTCTATTTGCCAGGAGGTGATGGTCATGATCTTAGTTAGCTTTCTCCATAATCCACAAAGTAACCTCTAAGAAGCTGTTCTATAAGCAGTGTTAAGAGGTAAGAAATAATATATCCTGGCAAACAATAACCAGGATGGCTGGGAATGGCTATGGTGGGTGTCAGGAATCACAAGCCCTGATAATATTCTACCACCACCGTCCCCAAGTCGTAGGATGCCACAGGAATAATCTTCCAGGGCCAGTTTCCTTAAGAGAAGATAATAGTAGAGACTTGGGAGGTTTGTTTTGTTTTGTACATTAATTTCTAAATGTACAAGTTGAGTGGTGGGGAAGAGGTGGGCCTTTAGACTCACTGGCGGCCGTGATCTTGAACACACACACACACACACACACACACACAGCCTCCACCCTCAGCCTCCACCCTCACAGAGAGGTGTGTCCTGCATTCCTAGCTGTCCTTGATTTCTCTTTAACTACTATACATCATTGGGACATGGGTAGCCCTGTGGGTCAAACCACAGAGCCTAGGACTTGCCAATCAGAAGGTCGGCAGTTCGAATCCCCGTGACGGGGTGAGCTCCCTTTGCTCGGTCCCAGCTCCTGCCAACTTAGCAGTTCAAAAGCACGCAGTGCAAATAGATAAATAGGTACCACTCTGGCGGGAAGGTAAACGGTGTTTCCGTTCACTGCTCTGGTTCGCCAGAAGCAGCTTAGTCATGCTGGCCACATGACCTGGAAGCTGTACGCTGGCTCCCTCGGCCAATAAAGCGAGATGAGCCCCGCAACCCCAGAGTTGGTCACAACTGGACCTAATGGTCAGGGGTCCCTTTACCTTTACCTTACCATCATTAGAAGCCAAGCTGCAAAAGAGAAGATCATGAAGCTTGGACATGAAGAAAAGTGATGTTGCAGCTTCTATAAAATATCTGGATATTTAAAAAGCCAGCACCAGATCCTTCATAAATGACTGTCAAAATTTCATCCTGCACTCTGTACGGGGCGGGGCTGCGGAGAGTGAGGTCCAGAGGAGCAGTTCCCGAAGGCTTCTTCCAGCAATCCAGGGCCATGGCAGGTGGGCTGCTGCTCTTCTGAGCATGCTCTGACACAGTCGGACAATTCAAGGCCTTTCTGCACTTCTATTTCATCACTCAATTCCTGGTTTTCTTGAGGAGAAGGGAGGGTGATAACCAGTCCTCTCCTTGCTGCCTTGTGGATTAAATAGATATCTATTCTACATAATGCCAGATTTGAGCCTGCAAAGTATGAGAGGTTATTATTATTAGGGTGTGATACTTTTATTTGTTCTTCAGAAGCCACAGTGTCAAGCATTGAAAGATTATCGCACCATAAAACTTAAATTTCCCAAACTTTGAATGTTTCTCAGTTTGTTTCCCCATCTGTGCATCCTACAGCCAATAACAATCAATTGTCTTCCCTTATCATTAGTGAAATGTCCCTGTGCTGAAATGAGACCTTGCTTTCCTCTGAAACTGTTAGATCTTTAAATTTCCTTTTTTAAAAAGAAGAAGCAGGTTATTTTAAGCATCATTTCATGGCTAAACATGTGCATTAAACAGCAAAAGAACTGGGAGCTAGAAGATGGCCATTAGAATCTTCAGACCGATATTTATTCATATATCATAACACTACAGAGAGAGGGTTTCTTTAATCTTGAATTGCTTAGAGGTCCCTTTAAAAAACAGCAAAAAAAGCCACAATATTTTTAGCATAGTTGTATAATTTGATTGCAAGAAAATATCTAAAAATTGCATTAATTCATTTAATACATTTCTGTATTGGGCTTTTTTAGGCAAAGAGAGGGGGGGGGGACGCAGTTGAAGTGCCAACTTCAATTGCTTACTGATCTAAAGTCCAGAGCCCCTTTTCCCTCAAAAGGGCATTCTCTCTTTTAACTAAAGTGATGCAGTCCCTATTCATTTGTATTCCCCATCTAGTTACATGAAATAGCTTTCAGAGCCTACAGAAAACAGTGTTTCGGTTATGTATTTTAATGAGCACCAATGTCAGTAATAATCAAAATGATGTTTCACTTAGAGGAATAGTTTATTCCCAGGTATTTCTACATGGTACTAACATAACCAAAACAAGGATGACACAGTAAGAAGGACTATGCTCAATAGTAATTTCACTTTGGAGCCATAACTGCAAATAATATAATCCCTGCATTACTATATATATTTATTTTATTTGCTTATTTCAACAATTTAGATATGGCTTCACCACAGTCATCTCTAAGTGGTATACAGGTGATCTGATGCAGTAAGACCAGCAATGAGTTGAAACGATAAAATCAGAGTTTAATTGAGAAGCCTGCTAGGAGGCTGTCTGACTTCAACTGCAAGGGGGTTCCACAAAGCTGGACCCACAATACTGCGATACTGATGTCCCAGCTCACATAGCTGGCGTTGAGCTGCTTTACACATATACGTCCATTCCTTTATTACTGTACTGGCAAGTGGTGATTTGAATATATGACTCTGCGCAAGCAATGATCAGTTTACTCACATCCAGTTGACACATCACAGCAACCCAGAAGTGGCCGGAAAAGGGGGCAGAACCGGGCGGGGGCATAACATGGTGGAAATGGCACTCTGCCATCACCAACAATGACTTGGAATGCAACCCCTGCAATTATAAAGGTATTTCTAGGCTGTATTTATAGGCATAGCCTGTCCAAATCAACTTGCATGTCCTAAAAACACAACAGAAATCAAAACGAGCCCTCACAGATCAAACACTAGTTTCCTCCATTTTTCAGTAGAGGGACATCACACATGCTGTGATGGGTCATGGGTTATGCTTACCTGAGGTTTACCAAAAGCATGTGTTACATTGCCAAGAGATGTTATCCTTGCTTTCTCTGTGCATCCTTTTTGTAGAGACTGTAAAGGTAAAGGACCCCTGACAGTTAAGTCCAGTTGCAGACGACTCTGGGGTTGCGGTGCTCATCTTGCTTTACTGGCTGAGGGAGCCGACATTTGTCTGCAGACAGTTTTTCTGGGCCATGTGGCCAGCATGACTAAGCCACTTCTGGCGAAACCAGAGCAGCACACGGAAATACCGTTTACCTTCTACTTGCACTTTGATGTGCTTTCGAACTGCTAGGTTGGCAGGAATTGGGACTGAGCAACGGGAGCTCACCCCGTCGTGGGGATTCGAACCACCGACCTTCCGACTGGCAAGCCCTAGGCTCTGTGGTTTAAACCACAGCGCCACCCAATACTGCATTCTGAAACCCACAAATGAGCACCATTTGTTATGTCTTGCAGACTTGGCGAAGAACAAGTTAGCATTTCTGAGGCAGTTGTCCATTTCTTTTGTGCATAACCACTTTGATTCATTAAAAAAATCTACCTAGAATCCTTCTGTGAAACAATGTGATATTAACCTGTGAACCAGCTTCATATACATACCACATTAGGTTTCTGGGCCCAACGAAGATACAAGTTTGTACAAATCTGGCTGGAGCCATGGAGAGGATTTTCCTTTCCTAAGGAGGTCTGTTTTGCATTTTAAGAACAGTCAAGAGTTTCCAGCAGATAAATTAATATCAAGTAATTCCTCTGAATATTTGTTACCATAAAATCAATAGGACTTGAGGAGGGAGGGTTACAAAAGTTCTCAATGCATTTCTTAGGGACACTTTGAAACAAAAACGGAAAAAATATTCTGCGGCTCGTATACTTTGAAATGCCAAAAGGGGTCTTGAGTGCCTCCCTGTATGCATATAATAGTCTTTTCAAAGCAGTGGCGCATTAATTTAACTGGAGGCTCCCAAATGAAGTGCATGAATTGTAAATAGTTTAGCACTGGGATAAAGCCAGGAGCAAGTGTTGCCACTGGGTAAAAGTCTCCTGCGGCCACATCAACGCGGAAGTGAAGCAGAGATATTTATAGAGTCGTTTTCAGAGGAGGAGACGACGACATGTAAAGGCTTGTGTGCTCTCTGGCTCTAGGTGGAAGCTACTGTTGTCCTTCTATCCATTACAACTGCAGTGTTCTTCCTTTCACACACCCCTTTGTTGCTGTATCATCGTAGTGGAGTAATACGTTGGGATCAAAACATGCAGAGGATTTTTCCACCAAGGTATTCCAGTGGCATTACGGATCACAAGAGTGAACTTGAGTGGCAGGTGCAGGACACGAGAAGGGAAAGTATGGTCTGATTTTACATGCAGTTTCTTTTCTCTCTCTCTCACCCCACCCCATCATCCAAACTGCTCACGTTTTTTTCCCCTGCCATTGCATGTTGCAAATTTCTGTATCTCTGGGCTGCTCTCAGTAGAAAGTTAAGCATGTTTAAGCTCCATTGGAATTTTATTTATTTCTTTTAAAAATTATATGCCACTTTTCTGAGGCTCCAGGAGACTCCATGATAGACATCTCAGTCCCTGGTAATCCAAATTCAGTCTGGGGTCTAAAAAGGGCAAAGGTTCATTTCAGGGGCCTGTGCTAGCCCAGTGAATACAAATCTATCTATCATCTATCTATCTATCTATCTATCATCTATCTATCATCTATCATCTATCATCTATCATCTATCTATCTATCTATCATCTATCTATCTATCTATCTATCTATCTATCTATCTATCTATCTATCATCTATCTATCTATCTATCATTTATCTATCTATCTATCTATCTATCATCTATCTATCTATCATCTATCTATCTATCTATCATCTATCATCTCTATCTATATCATCAATAATCTATCATCTATCTATCTATCTATCTATCATCTATCATCTATCATCTATCATCTATCTATCTATCTATCATCTATCTATCTGTTGAATAGTGGGTAGACATAGCAGACGACACAGCGATTTCTCCAAAGCAGCTCTTTATTTGTAAGCTGGAACAGAACTGAACTGAGGAGCTCAGTCAGCCTGCTTATATAGAGCTCCACTAGAATGCAACAGTAACCATTTTCTGTAACTAGCCAATCACTGAACGTCACTTTCGATCCTTCATTTGCATACAAACTATCCAATCACTGAACGTCACTTTCGATCCTTCATTTGCATACAAACTATCCAATCACTGAACGTCACTTTCGATCCTTCATTTGCATAACTATCTACAGTATCCCCCTGCTGGCCCAGGGTGAGAACTTCAGTACATAACACTATCTATCTGCTGCTTTTATGGCACTTTAGGATTACATATTTCAAAAAGTAAAATTCCTGAGACCCGCAAAATTGTTGAGCTTTTGGGGGGAGAATGCCCTCCCCCCGGCCATTTTCACACCCGAACACCAGGATATGTCATTCCTGACGTATGGCAAGCCTACCTCCTCACTTTCAAAAGCAGGCAGGGTGATGGTGGTTCTGCCCTTTATACTCACAATACTAATCTTTGGAGCCTGTCCTGCATTTTGCTTAGGGCTGAAATACCGATTAATGTGCTGCACATTACCTGTGCTTAACTTGTCACTTACTGCAACACACACTGTTTGGGCGCTATCTCTATGGTGTATAAAATAATTGCACACTGCTTCACCCCTCTTGCATGGCATAGTTTCTTGGTGCTGCTTAACTGATACTGCTGAATATTGTCACATTCGTTGTCTAAGACTATGTATACATTAGTGGCTTAAAACTCAGCAAGGTTGTTTTCCCCACAGTTGCACACTGCTGTGCACACCAGATAGAGAGGGCAGGGATGCTTTCACTCAATGTGCATTACCCATTTGGTTTGCCTGCACTGGCACCACCACCAAACTCCTGTTCATGAAGTTGTCATCTGGGCATTTGTGGGCATCTGCACCTGAGCGATGGCTGCCTCAAATGTGCTCACCTTAGCTTCACCACAAAGTGTGTGTGGCTTATGTTTTCCTTTCAGATTGAAGGGGGAAAGCATCAAACTACGGGATGGAGGTGGGTTGTGGCTCACATCATGTGTCTGTGGAGGGAGTGCTCTGGAGCCAGAGTAAACAGCCTATGATGAGCCCACATTTTCTCTAATTTGCTCATTCGTAGCATATATTGCTAGCCTTTTTCATCTCATAACCACATTTCACACCTGGGGATTGCTCCCCTTGTTAATTACTGTCATTTTAAAATCTGCACAATATATTTTAGCGTATGTGAACGTCCCACTATGTTTCACGTCTATGTGGTTTCCCATTTCAAAAATATGCTTCCAGATCCGCTTGCTGTGCAGGCTTCTTCCGTGTTTGGGCAGCCTGAAAGGAAGCCAAGATGGTGAGCAGGAGATGGAGGTCTGGGTGTGTGGGTCTTGCTGAGCATCTGAAAAGTGGTGAAGGGAAGGGGCAGGATTTGGATGGCAGAAGCGCATGAAGTGGAGTGTGGCTTAACCCTTTCCATGCCTGCCACTTCTCCTCTACATTTCACTTCCCCGTCTGCTTCCCCCCAGTCAGGCCAGTGCTTGCTATGCTGGAAGCATGCTGCACTGGGTTTGCTGTGCAGAGGAGAGGGAGCACAACTTTTTTGCCCACAACTTTCTCTCCTCCCAGTTATGCTGTCCTCCACTGCTTTTATTGTGTTTGCAGTAGATCTGGGTTGCCAGATTTGCACTTGAGCCTTTCTGATCCACCTTGGGGCTGTTGCAGAGCTAAAGAAATGGAGAATCGTGTGATAAAGTCATCCCACAACCCCATAGCTAGGTTGTGCCTGTGCAGTCCTAGCTACACACACACACACACACACCCAACATTATGCTGATCGGATGTGTTGCTCTGCGAGTGTTTTGTTTAGATTCAGGTCTAATGCTGTCATTCCTTTTCCCCTGTGAGGACTGGAAATTGTAGTTCTGTATGGGGAGATTGTAACTTTTTTTAAAAAAAATGAAATCTCAGCACCCTCAGTAAGCTACAGTTCCTACAAATTGATCCTGTCAGGGAAGCCTTAGCAGCAAAACCAGCATAAAGCTTAAGACAGACAGATAGAAATACTGTGTTGTCCTGACAAAATTATACCCATTGCGGTGGCTAAAGTGCCATCAAAATATTCTGAATTCATTCAGCAAAACCTGAGCCCTTGTCTGCTGTTTACCAAAATGATCCATTACTGTCGCTGACAGCACCATTGTGTGTGACACTGCATTAAAGCTTTAAAATGTTTTGTTCACAAAATTTATTGTTTTGAAAAATGTTTGGGTGTGTTCATTTCACATCTTTTTACCCTGGAAATATAAGCAACTGTTCTCAAAACTTTGTGATTAATTTTAATGCACATCTTCTCTCTTACTTGTTTTCATTTTTAAAAATTGCACAATACATCTGAAAACAGTTAATCTAGAGAGACCAAGATATCTATAATTTTTAATGCAATAACATCCTCATGTATGTTGCTATTTTAGATTTTCTGAGCAGTCTTTTTCATATACATATAGATGTGTGTGTATATTGAACATTTGACATGAACTAATTTGAGTTTCCTATGTTTGTGAGCTACCTCACAAGGGAAAAGTTGCATTAAATAAATAATAGAGATAAAAATTTATAGTTCCATATATTTCAGAGCTAATGCAGCCAACGTACAATGGAACAGTAACATGAAGACACACTATGCTGTAATTTGATTGATTTGTTTTGACAGCAGCCAAATAATTGAGAGTGAAAGGTGTCAGCACAGATGAAATATTGTAGAAGCCACATTCAGAAGGCAAACCCCAGCAGCAATTGCAACTGGAGTTTTATTTCCTTTGATATCATACTGTTACTCACTTCCAGTTTATTATAAAACCATGAGAGGTAGGCAACTTTTCAAATGAAAGAAGCGCTTGCATGGAGAAGATAGAAATGGAAGTTTGTGTCAGGTACTTGAACAATGGAATAGATACTGACATTGGGTTATGTGATGGATGTAACGTGGAAGGCAAAATTATCTTAATCTTTCCCCCTGGTTTTCTCTCTTTTTTAAAATCCTTTTTTACAGGCTACTGCTTATCTGGCATCTTACCTCTAGCTTGGAGGGTAAGTGACTCCCTCCGGAGCAACCATCAGTGTCATTCTGTGGATTGCTTAGCGGGGGTTTGCTGCAAGAGCAGGATTGCCATTACCCACCCCAGCAGTAAGGCTCTTCTTTAGTTCACCTCTTCCTCACGGCAGCGCAGCTCACAATGGGATGCATTCATGTCTTCAGTACAGCAGTCGAATGCAAGAGCCGGGCTGGGGGAAGCAAGGGGCAACTTCTAACCTTGGAGGGCTCTAGATAAGAGACGCAGCCAAGTGGCCAAGTCATCCATGGTAGCTGGAAGTAAGGGGATCTGGAAATTGTAGCTGTGGAGCTTAGAAGATGCATAAATGTTCCACTGTGCACTGTTGTTTAGAAACGCTGTTGACTCAGACCTGCTTTTGTATGTTTGTGTGTTAGCACTGCGGGTACGTAGAATATGCAGAGCAAATCGCCTGCATTCACATATACTCACAGACATGGTAGCAAAAAGGGGAAATGGTAGAGTAAAAGACTATATCAAAACAGCTCACGTGAATTGGATTAAGGCTTCCATCTTTCCCAGCCTTCACCAACCCAGTGCCCCCCAGATGTTTGGAAACTCCAGGTCCCATCAGCCCCAACCAACATGACCAGAGCGGATGAGAGCGGTATTCTAGACATCTGGAGGGCACAAAGTGGGTGAAGGCTGATCTAGTTCTGTTTCCAACTGGGGCAGGGCAACAATCCAGAAGCTTATAAGCAGGGCGCAAATGTAACAAGCATCCCATAATGCTTGTTCTTCATCATATGGTGTTAGAGACACCCTATCATTGAACACAAGGATTCCATTTTACTATCATTGCTAGAAGCCATTGATAGACCTCTCCTCAGGATATTTGTTTATTTTTTCTTTATTTTTTTCTTTTCATTTTTTAAAAAAACCCATCTTAGCTTCTCTCCAGAACTTTGGAAGATGCTTCCGGTGCAAGATCTCACATCTCACTCTCACTGACTGTGTCTCCTTTTCCTTTCATGAAGTAAGGCCTCTGCTGAGCTGCATTAGATACAAGGAGGAGCTGCCCCCTTTAGAGAGTAAGCTACCAAATCATAATCCCATGGAGAAGACCAGAGCCCAGCATAGGTAAAGGTAAAGGGACCCCTGACCATTAGGTCCAGTCACGGACGACTCTGGGGTTGCGGCACTCATTTCACTTTACTGGCCAAGAGAGCCGGTGTACAGCTTCCGGGTCATGTGGCCAGCATGACTAAGCCACTTCTGGCGAACCAGAGCAGCGCACGGAAACGCTGTTTACCATCCCGCCAGAGCGGTACCTATTTATCTACTTGCACTTTGACGGGCTTTTGAACTGCTAGGTTGGCAGGAATTGGGACCCAACAATGGGAGCTCACCCCGCCACGGGGATTTGAACCGCCGACCTCCTGATCGGCAAGCCCTAGGCTCTGTGGCTTAGACCTCAGTGCCACCCGTGTCCCACATGCAAAACCCAAATTAGTCCAAGTGGCTTCAGATGTTCCACCAATGCCATGGGACTCACACAGTGAAAAGGAAAGAGAATCCCATTCCAAGCTTGCCATATTGAATTCTACAACTCAGCCGCTTTTTCCTGGGCAGGCAAAGAGCTCTTCAGCAATTTCCCATATAGTTTCATCAGGGAGGACAGTGGATTAATAGGTCTTGGGGAGCCTGAGGTGCATCATAAATCCTTTCCCCATGTCCCCTCTTGTATGAAAGTGTCTCACTGGGTGGAGACAAGGCTACCTCTCCTCTAACTCTTGCACAGTCCAGATCTGAATTCTGATGAAAACTTGTTGCCAGCCACGGCTGCAAAGCCATTTCAAAGGGCACTTGACTGCTCTTTAAACGAATGGTAATTTATTGCTATTCTGGTTGGGATTCTTTTTGCTTGCCTTGGGTTCCTAATCAGGAACTGGAATGCATGCGATTGTCAACCACAAATGTTCAGACATCATAACTCAGCCTTCCCCACCATATGACAGGCTTAAAAATAACATGGGCTTGTTTTTATGTACCTTCTGATTCCAGGCCTTTAGGGTGCACTGCAGTCATGCTGTAAATCTTTTCTCTGACACCACACAGGCTAAAAATATACTTTTTAATAAGTGGAAGCAGAGTATGTCATGATTTTATCAGATGGGGCTACTAAAACACTTAAGACTTTAAGTCTTGACATAAAACCACAGAAGTTGGCAAGCATGCATGTGTCTCTTTTGGTTATGTGTCAGCGTGCCATTTGGCAAATTATGAGGACAAGGTTAGCAAAAGAGACTGGCAGGAAGGAGAACTACCCCCCAGACAGCAGCTGGGATCAACCTAAAGTAAGAGAGTCCAGCAAAATAAATGTCAGCCAACTACAGACAGCTATCAGAAGGGCATTCATGCGCTAGTTTGCGACACACAGACTGGTAGATATGACTCATGTTCCAAGCTTTGGCTAAAGGAGCCAAATGGCCCATTAGCACAAAACACGAGTGGCCAAGCCCTATGGGGAATACATTGTAGTAAAGCATATTCCATAATAATATATTCTGCACAATATAATGATGAACCTTTCCTTGAGGGTTAACCACAATCAGACCTAAAGATTTGGCCACTAATCTTAGAGAACCTGGATACTGCCCAGCAAGGTCTTCTGGACGTTCCTTCCTTCAATTTCAGTGGTCAGTGCTGACACACTGCATTATCGCAAACAGACCCACTTAACATAGGAGTACTTTCAATTGTCATGAGCATTCAGCTTATGAAAAGTGACATCCTCTCCATCAGCCCCCGCAAGCTAAAATTCCTACTTCAGAATGTTTCGAGAAGTTGGGGCTGCGGTCAGTTTGAATTCTATTGCCGACAAATGGTATACACATGGAGTGGTGAAGCACAGCAGATAAATGGATTTCAGATACTGTATGGAGAGGCAACTCTATGGTGGAAAAGGCATAATCTTGTGCATTCTTACTCAGATGTAAATCCCACTTTGTTCAATGGGGCTTACTCCCAGATACAGGAGCTTGCGATTGCAGCTTAAGAAACAGAGGACATCAGAGCCATGTGGAAATAGTCCATTGGTGGGAGATGGGAAGGGGAGGAGATACTGCATAGGGCAGAGAAATGATGAGAATGAATGGAGCTAAACTGCAAATGTCTGATATAGAAGGATTCGATTCTGCGTTGCATTTTAAACGATAGCATTTTGCAGATTTTGATTTGTTCATTTGAACCATAATGTGTTTATGAGAAGTTACGGTCATAGATCATTATCTTACAGTATCACCTTGACTATCTAATGACGGGAAGCAAGCTATAATAAGTGATATGAGAAAATTATTCGTGATAATAATCCATTTTTCACTATTCAAGCAATCAAATGGTAGGTGCAAGACTCACATGGGAAAGTGCAATGTGCTGGCAGTGAATGATTCATATACATCTATGCTTAGGCATAGATAGCAGACAATTATAATAAAAATACAATAGATAAGGTGTACAGGCATCTCTTTATATGGCTGTGGAATTTTGATATAGTTCAATCAGTCAATTTCTAGTCCGTGGGTTCACCCATAAGTCTGTCCTGTCTTGTTTCTCTGTTAGCCTGCAATCTTTGTTTTTGAAAAAAAAATATGCACAGAAATGCATTTTCTCTCAAAATATGCATCTCCAAAATACGCGTTTTCTCTCAAAGTACACATTTTTTAACATTTTGAACTTTTCCAAAAAACCCAAGAACTGCATCACAATGTTTGGAAGCACAAAAGCCAGCAGATAACAAAACTGCAATCTGTACCTTAGTCTGGGGGGAACACAGGTCAGGCTGGCTCATATCAGAATTCAGAACGATCAGATTCCTCAAGCATCCCTAGTTGTATTGAGCTGTGATAACTAACAGCCATAGACAGGCTTATCCTCCATAAATTTGTGGAATCTTTCAAAAAGCCATCAAAAATAGTGGCCCCCACATTTTGTAGTATTCAGTTCCATAAATAAGTGAATTCCTTATATGATTTAGTGTATTTTTATTGAATTCATTTTATCATTATTATTATTTCACATCTGTCCTGAACCTTTAAGATAGAATAGGTCAGAAGTCTTTTTCACCACATTTCTAAGCATATATATTCAGATGGAAATTTCAGGTAAATGTGCAGGTAAATGCGCAGATTAAATTACTCCCTGGCTTTAAGGCATGGTATACTGGATTTATGATTGTAGATCTTTGTGCATGTGCGTGTGGGTATGCATGGTACTCATGCATGTCTTTGACTAAGTGGCACCATCACTTTCTAACAGCATTGGGGGTTCATCTGACATACTCGGCAGTAGGTGTAGGGCTATTTTGTCCCTTGAGTTAGCAGGTAAAGGGTAAAGGGACCCCTGACCATTAGGTCCAGTCGCAGACGACTCTGGGGTTGTGGCGCTCATCTCGCTTTATTGGCCGAGGGAGCCGGCGTACAGCTTCCGGGTCATGTGGCCAGCATGACTAAGCCGCTTCTGGCGAACCAGAGCAGCGCACGGAAATGCCGTTTACCTTCCCGCCAGAGTGGTACCTATTTATCTACTTGCACTTTGATGTGCTTTCAAACTGCTAGGTGGGCAGGAGCAGGGACCGAGCAACGGGAGCTCACCCCGCCACGGGGATTTGAACCACCGACCTTCTGATCGGCAAGCCATAGGCTCTGTGGTTTAACCCACAGCACCACCTGTGTCCCGTGAGTTAGCAGAGGTTAGGATTATTTATACATACACTCCGCATTTCTAATAATAATAATGATGATGATGATGATGATGCCCCGTCCATCTGGCTGGGTTTCCCCAGCCACTCTGGGCAGCTCCCAGCAGAATTTAAAGCACAAACAAATTAAAAGCAAAAAGAGTTGCTTCCTGCAACTCTTGCCTAGAGCAGGGGATTTCTGCATACCCCTTTTAAAATGAGGGAAGAAGCCCTTTGTTTTAGCAGTGCCTTGCAAGGTGTTTGAAGATTGACATTTTAACTTCAGGACTTCAAAGTACTGCATTTTTCCGTGTATAAGACTATATTTCCCCCCCAGTTTTTTAAAGTTTAAAATTGGGGGTTGTCTGATACATGGAATGTTGCAATTATTTATTTCTTAATTTCGGGCTCAAAAATAGGGGTCGTCTTGTACATGGGGGCATCTTATACACGGAAAAAATATGGTACCTTGCACATGATGTCATTCTGATGCCATGTGATTGACAGGCTGACAAACCCTCCCACCTGCCAAATTTGGCCTGCACGGCCAATCATAAATCAGCAGGCTAACACGATCAATTTCTTGTTCCCTGCATGACTCAGTAGCGAAGCCCTTTAGTATCTTCCCTGCCTTCTTCGTCATGCACTGCTCAGCGCACGGGGATTTCTGCTGCTGCTCCTCTTCCCCATCTATCGTTTATTTATTTCTCTATTACAATTTTTATCCTGCTTATTTCTCCAAAAAGTCTTAGACTGCATTCGGACAGCACTTTATTCTGGTTCCCTGATGTTTTTTTACCTGAATGCTACAGGTTATGTGATCGTTCACATGATATAAAAGCCATTTCTGGAAATCTACCAGAATCTGGCAGAGGTTTAGTGCTTATTTCTGTGTGTGTGTGTACTAAATTTAACCCAGAAAATTGTGTGAGTTTTGTGCTGTAATTATCCCCTGGTTTTCATGGATGTGACTAAATTTTCAGTGCTGTTTTGTCATACAGCTCCTCCCCATTATTTTTGTGGGTGGATCACAGGGCAACAGAAGCACACATGTGCATAAAAGCTTGGGTGCATGTCAACATCTGCTGCTGTGTCACACCACGTCACGGCACAGCATGGTGGTATATTTGTCGAAAGCCACAGTTCCATAGTTCAACAGGAAATGCAGTGCAAAAGGAATGTTAGAAACTGGGACAAACGTTCTGGCATCCTAACCAGGAAAACTTAAAGCAATAATCCACACGTCTGAATGCACCCTCAGGGTGGCTAACAAACAGTAATAAAAGCAGAATATATAGCCAGGGGAGAGTAAGGGGAAAGCTTACATAACGCGACAGCTGAACATGCCTGATGGCACGTCTAAAGAACCAACTGGATCAGGCCTTATGAGAATGCAATACAGTCCGAGAATACACCAGGGGCTGCTTATTTTGAGTTTCTTTCAGTCAAGTTGTGGCATAATCTGAGAATTAGAGTTAGATATGCTACTGATTATCTTATAGCAAATATGTAATTATATACGAAATTGTGTTTCTCAAAACAACTGCATTTAATGCCAGGGAGAGAAGGAAACCCAGACCATTGAAGCCTTGTGCTTTTAATGTAAAATTAATTCCTTTGGAGATATATATATATATATATATTTACCGAAAAAAGCCACAACATTTTTCTAATGTGCATTAAGAACGTTGGAGAGTTCACTGAAGCATATGCCTTGAGCTTTCAGGAGCAATCTGTAGTCAGGCATTTTAAATGAAAATTGATTTGTGATTTACATGGTCAGTGGAAAGAAAATTAACTTATGGAAGGTTGTAATGAAATATTAGACAAGTAAAAAAGTAGATGGTGATCTAGTGGAACTAAAAGTCCCATCTGGAAGAATTCGGTGACATTTTTACATTTATCTGTGTTCTGCATGAGTTGTAATGTTAGTGGTAATTTTATGGGACTGAACTGAAATGAAAAGGGTGTTATCACAGATTGCCTACAATATAGGATTGTGTTCAGTGGAGAGTCCTGTATCCTTTTCCCCATTTTCTTATAATATGAGTCATTGCACTTTTTTTTCCAAGCCACTGTTGTTGAATTCATTCAGCCCTGTACTTGAGGTTATTAAAGAAGAACATCAAATGCTTGCAAATACAATCTAACAGCACGTTTAAAAGAAACACTCCACTTTCCATTTACTGCTTCTGCATGGAATTTAGGGAGCATTGGGGGGAAAGCATCTCCAGAAGATGCAACAAACGTGAGATCTGTCAGCCTGAAGCATTTGCCTGGCAGGGTCTATCCATGAAGCAGGCCACATGGAACGTGGTCCGTCCTCCAACATGGTCCCCTGATTTCTTTCTGTGGGTGGAGGGCAAATGGGCTCCCCTGGCACAAACGACACTTCTTCATGAGCTCCTCCTGCCTTCAAGTATGGCACCAGTCCTTCCTATAAGGAGATCCAGCCCCGTGGGTATGAGTATTTCTGCCTTTTTAAATAGATCACGCTTTTCTTTCCTTCATGCCATTGGCTGATGGGACAAGCAGTAGGAGACTTGGGGCATTAAAATTTCAGTGGCGCCCCGTGCAACACCCAAAATTCAAACCTCCGTCACTGCTGCTCACCTTCCATTGTTTGTCATTGTTACGGTGCCCCCTACGGCACCCCCTCGGCTTGGCACCCAGTGCGAGCAAACCAGTCATGCTTCTCTAAATCTGCCTCTGGTACTAAGAAGTACACTGTGTGTTGGACACTACAGTGGACACTCGGGTTGCGAATGTGATCCGTGCGGGAGGGACATTCGCAACCCACAGCACCGTGTCTGTGCATGCACAGGTCGCGATTCGGTGTGTCTGTGCATGTGCAAAGCACAATTTAGCGCTTTTGCACATGTGCCAGCGCCAAAACCCGGAAGTAACCCGTTCTGGTACTTCCGGGTTTGGCGCGGTGCGCAACCTGAAAACATACAACCTGAAGCATCTGTAACCCGAGGTATGACTGTATATCCTGGCAGTGTTTTCCCAGTACGGAAGGGACTCAAGGCAGATTTATATTAAATAAAATTCAGAAGTGATCCAAACGGTACTGAAAAGACTCAGATCATTCATATTATAGAATAGTAGGAAAATTAGGAGCATCTCAGCTCTTTCTCTTCCTCTCATTCCACACATTAGGGCTCAGCTCTTCCTTCCACACAGGTAAGCTCTGTTCCCACATCACAGCAAGCAATGCATAGCAGTTGCTCGCTGGGCCTCTTAGCAAAACTGACGTTTATCGGTTCACCTTGACTAGACTATAGCCATGGATGTCTGCAGGAACTATTGGGGGTTGACTTTGGGTGGGGGGTGGAGGAATAAAATATTGAAATACTTTTTCTCAAAAACGTAAAAGCAGAATGTCTTTATATTTTTCTAATTTCTCAGGCTATAGAAATGCACTCTTTTAAAGAAATGAAAGCCAATAATCTGGAGGTTATAGCTCATCCAAGGAGAGGCAACAGCCTCTCTACTGCCCCCGTGGATACCCATGACTACAGTCAAAGATGGGGGTTGGGTTTTTGCATGACTGTTCCTGGTGGGGTTCAGCCTTCTCTGTCAGGTCTTGGGGGTGGGTGTATAATCTTGGGGGCTCTCATCTCTTTTTACCCCCACCCACCCCATTCTGGGGTCCCTGGTATCTCCAACTGTTGTATCAAGGGGGGGTTGTAGCGGCATCTAAGTGATAGGCAGACTGCTGAGCAGCCTAGGTCATGGCAATATTCTAAGTTGGGGAAAGAATAGTCCCTCCTCTCATTTTTATATTTCTGAAGCATCAAAAAGGTGTTAGGGATTGAGAATCAAGAAGTGTCCTGCCCTTAGGTTTGTGATTTAACAATTCCTGAGAGCAAATGCTTTCAAACCTTCCCGAGTGGTGTTTTATTTCATATGTGCTTCTAAAAGAAAATCACAAATCCATTGCACGCTCTCTGTCTCTCAATAAACCTATGTAGCTAATGACGGGGGGTGCGGCCTTGCTAATCACAGGATACTCAAAAGGTCAATATTGGGTATTGGCTTTCCATCCTCCCCATCTGAAACAATATACGACAGTGGATGCATTTGGTAAATGGTGGTAAATGAACCTCTCAGAAGCATTAGAATGGCAGGAAGGGAAAATTTGAGAATAGATGCTAAGTGGATCTTGTGGTTTGTAATTGTAGTCTTGGGAATAATTATCCTAATTAATAGCTGCTATAACCCGGGCCTTTGCCCCTGTGCTTATGTATGAGTTAATGATTACTGTTCTGTCGAGTGTGTTTTTGGTAGAAATGCCGAGTATGTCAGAAGGGTAAAAAGTCCTCAGGGAGAAGATTTAAACTCTAATGATCTTTAGGGTACCCACTTTCTCTGAACCACAAGTACATCACTCTGTGATCAGATAACATCTTTGTAGACCACCAAATAGTGGATTGCGTTTAGGCGATAGCTGAATGGAAAGATCTATTACATCCGTAAGTTCCTGAGACATGTAATCTTGCCTTGATTGTGTTGGAGAGGAGGGCTTCACTTTAAACACTATGCTAGATAAAATATGCTAGATAAAATACATTTATTTCGCTGTATCCTTGTGCCACTAATTAAATCTTATTTGTTACTGTGAAAATTAATTATTATCTTAGGTTTCTTCGCCTCATCCTGTTTGATGCCTTATGTTGTTGTTTAGTCGTTTAGTCGTGTCCGACTCTTCGTGACCCCATGGACCAGAGCACACCTTATAGTAGGCAGTAAAAACGTTCAAAGAATGGAATGCATATATCTCTGCTTGGTTGCAACCGTTGGTTTTGGTCTGGAGATCATTCATAGAGTGGGCTGCATACCTGCTTCTGAATCTATGGGTCTTCCCATCTTGGAAGCAGTGTTTCAGTTCCTTCTGACAGGGCAGCCTCCAACTGAAAGTTCTGGAAGATGAGGGAAAACTCCATGCCCTCCGCCTGACTTCTTCTTGCCTCTGTAAAGGAGACAGACTCTTGCAGGCTCTCTGGTGGGCTTCAAATAATGTCATTTTGATTTTTTTAAAAACAACAAAAGCCCAGAGTGGACAGACTATTTAATTATTCCAGCCTCTGCATCTGGATGCTGCTGTTGTGACTTTCTCGGGGCTGGCCGCCCTTCCTTGCCTATTCTCTTCAGGGCCGGTTTCATAAAGTGTTTTCTAATGAAGTGAGCACTCTCTCACACTCTCTCTTTATGGGAAGCAAAACAGCTCCTGCCACATTTGCAGATTTGCCTATGGTCTGTGGTGGGCAGTGTAGGGCCTTAGCTCAGAGGTAGAGCATTTAGTGTGTGTGCAGAAGGTTCCAAGTTCCATCTCCAGATAGGGCTGGGAAAGTTTCCATACCCTGAAATCTTGAAGAGCTTCTACTGCCCATCACTGTTTACAGCACTGAGCTTAGACAGACCAGCGGCCTCACTCTGCATTGGACAGCTGACTATGTTCCTAAAGGCCAGACAGCACAATGCTTACTCCTGCACCAAGATGAATGAGGGTTGACCAGATGTTACACAGGGGATCCTGACCCTCCAAGTGTCCCTATCTTTCAGGGACAGTCCCGGATTTACAGAAGCCCGCCCGGTTTCTGATTTGATCCCCAAATGTCCCACTTTTCTTTGGGACATCCCTCTTTTCGTCAGAGAAGTGTTGGAGGCTATGGAGTTATGCGGCCCCTAAGCCAAGGAGATAAAGGGACGTGGGTGGCACTGTGGGTTAAACCACAGAGCCTAGGACTTGCCGATCAGAAGGTTGGCGGTTCAAATCCCTGCGACAGGGTGAGCTCCCGTTGCTCGGTCCCTGCTCCTGCCCACCTAGCAGTTCGAAAGCACGTCAAAGTGCAAGTAGATAAATAGGTACCACTCCAGTGGGAAGGTAAACGGCGTTTCTGTGCGCTGCTCTGGTTCGCCAGAAGCGGCTTAGTCCTGCTGGCCACATGACCCGGAAGCTGTACGCCGGCTCCCTCGGCCAGTAAAGCGAGATGAGCGCCGCAACCCCAGAGTCGGCCATGACTGGACCTAAAAGTCATGTGTCCCTTTACCCTTTAAGCCAAGGAGATGAGTAACCATACAACCTTTAGAAGACACCTGAAGGCAGCCCTGTATAGGGAGGTTTTTAAATGTGTAATGTTTGGTTATGTTTTTATATATGTTGGAAGCTGTCCAGAGTGACAGGCAACCCAGTCAGATGGAAGATGGGTGGGATATAAATAACAACAACAACAATTTTATTATTATGGAATAGGACATCCCTGTTTTCATCGGAGAAATGTTGGAGGGTATGGTGGTCCATTGCTGGGATTTGCTTTTTCATTAGACTAATTAGCAGCCCCATGCCACTGCTGGAGGACTGAGAAAATGGCAGAATGGAGATCAGTGGTACAGTGTATGTTTTGCAGGCAAAAAGTCCCAGGTTCAGCCTCCAGCATCTCCAGTTAGGCGAGACTCCAGTTCAAAGCTCTAGAGAGCTGCTGCCATTCACCATAGACCAAGGGAGCCAACATGGTGTGCCACACATATGCCTCATCCTTTTCGTGGAAGAATATAGTGTACATACATTTGTTTCCACACATAGATTGCTAGTCTGTGGCAATGGTGTGGAAGTCTCACTGGTTTCACCCCAACATATATTAATATATCAGTTTTGGTCTTCAGTCCTTCAGAAATAACGTACTAAATCTGATCATAAGCATAAGCAATGAAAAGCAAAATGTATTTTCTAGGGTCACGAAAACCGCTGCATAATTGACCAGTGTTTCAGTAAACAATGAGTAAACACTGAACAAAAGTTAGAAGAGCTTCAAGGATAAATCCTTCATCCATTTGAATTTTCCTATCATGGAGGGGCCACTAGGTGGCGCATCGGAAGATGGCTGACAATAACATCTCTCCGACCCACACGAGGTAATTTGGAGGCTATGATGGGGGTAATTAGCCTCCTTAACCCCCCCCCAGGATTGTGGGGGGGACGGCCCTTGCCTGCTGTGCCCTATACCACCCCCAAATTTGTGGGGGTGGGGGCACTAGGCACAAAGCCCTCCTGTGGGATTCCGGCACTCCTGGACGCCGTCCCTGATTCGCGCCGCTAGTTGCAAGCATCTTCAAAAGAAACAATTTGGACGAGATAAATTGCACATGCTTCAAGGAAAAAGGGGAGTAAAGACTGCTGACAGAAGAGATCTCTGATAACAAGACAAGAATAAAATATGAGAAGATACGTCAAGATACGGTATGACTGAGGGGGGAGGGGGAAAAAACCTGCCTTCCTTTTTCTTATGTGATTTAACAAGAATCCCCTCCCCTAATGAGTCAGAAACTAAGGACTTAAGCTGTGGATTTAAGGCTGTGTGGAGATAAACTTTCAAACCAAAGCAATGTTTCAAGATGAAGCTGGAAAGCTAAGAGTTTTGGAATGACGCAGTTAAAAATGCCGTCGCCATTTTGGGAGGCATTGTTGGAGCTCTTGGGTCTGGGAGGAGAAAGAGAGAAATAGAGTTGTTTACATATCGTGGATCAACTTCTCGGTGGGACTTAAGAGCGACAAATGCCAAATTTATGATGGAAAGAGCGATGTTATCTACGAAGGAGATATATGGAAACCATCTGGACTTAGATTGGAAGAACGGGAAATTCACACAGGATTATTATTTGCTTATCGGCTTAAGGAGACTAACAGAAGAGATCGTAAAAGAAAAATAGAAATTATATGAACAAGATATGATGTGGAAACACCAAGATAAGACTGGATAGAATTATGAATTTTGTTTGGACTGATTGGGACTGATTTGGACATTAACGCAGTAATAAGAAGATGATCTGAATCCCCCTTTGGATCTTGAAGTATGGGTTCCCCCAACAAAATTTAAAAATTTGGCTTTGTAATTTGGAATTTATGTGATGTGATTTAATTTGATATGATTGGCCAGTTTTTTAAAATAAAAATTATTTTTTTAAAAAATGAATTTTCCTATCATGGAAATGTGTGTTTCAGGAACCCTGCCAACTGTGATTCTGTGGGTTTGGAGGAGAATGTTATCTTTTTATGCCACTATCTTTCATTCCTTCATTCCTTCACATTGATGGGCTACTACGTCTTGAATGCTCAGGGCAGTAATGATAGGTTATATACATAACTATAACGTAGTCCGCTCAAATTTATGCTAAAATTAGTTAAAGGGTAAATCGCAATACATGTATGTACAATGTGTTTGTGGGGCACATGTGTGTGCATTCTGTGCATTAAGGCAGATACTAGATAGCTGTATGTACACAAACTGCATGGCTTCAAACAGTTAAAATGCAGCCTCAGCCAATATGGAAATACAACTGAATTTGAAATTTACTATATGCTGTTTCTGCTTTTCATTTTTTACCATTTCACACCTTGTCCACATCTCGAGCGAGCTTGTAAGTTTCCAGTGCATACATTTCTTGTGATGATATATTGTCCTGGTGGAAAATTTCATTTACTGGCTTTGCCCTTTGCTGAACCTGTTGCTAGTCAGGGAACATGATAAGCGTATAAGTGGCATGCTACTTCATTTATCATACATCGTTTTAGACACTCAAATATCTTATATACAATTCTGCATTCTACACCACAGAAATCAGCTCGCAGGGGAAAGTATCTACAAACAAAGTGTCTGTTTATAATATATAAGTATATCATCCTAATAAAAATTAATCACGATTTGCACTAAAAGTGCACTTTATTTCATTTTTATAGCTTTGGTAACTACATGCTATCAAACACAAATAGAAAAATATCTGGGTTTTGTGATTTGGGATATAATAGAATTGAATGATATAAAAATGCTACCTGTTTATAAATAATTGAATTACATTTTGAAATAAACCACAGGCTTGATATATTCTGCAATGGCAGAATATGCTCCTGTGTTTGTGTTTTTGCTGCTTTGAGTACTACTTACATATCAACCAACATAATAAAGGAAAACTAGGACAAATGTCCTCCCAGTTCAGCCGGGAGAAAAAAATTTCAAGAGATCCGTGGCCAGTTAAAACGGGGGGTTGTCATTATTCTACCAACTCTAATTTGAGTTTTTGATTTCACAGCAGTTTAATATATTTCACCTCCTTATACTTTTATTTTCAATTTAAAATAAACAACATATTGACAAAAAATTAAATTTAAAACATTGAATCTAAAATTATGGTTCAAAGAAGGTTGAACTTATCTAAACACAACCATTATCTTCTGAATTAAAATACAAAAGCATGACTGTATGAATGCATGTGTGTCTATTGATCAATCAATTGATTTATTGAGATTAATTTCTTCCTACCATTTGGGGGTAGTGTTACAAAAAGACTGAAATTGTGTTCAGGCTGGGTCATGTTCAGATGTCTTTGAAAAAAGGTAAAGCAAGTTTCCAAAATAATCTGAAAACAAACTATTATAAGAACAAGATGTTAAGGGGAGAACCACTGTGGAGAAAAATGAACTTGCAGTTTAAAGGGTTGTGTGAATCAACCCTTTGGTACCAAATCTGCTTATGCGTCTGCCTACATATGTGTACACATACACATATCACAAGTGTTGTTTGTGAAACTTTTAATTTGGGAGCTATACTGAAGATGGATGTGCACCTAGAAATTATTGCAATGGGCACGGTAACCTTGAAAAATGCCAATATTGCATCCATGCTTATTTTGGGGGGAAATTAGCCAAGACTAATAAATGCCAATCTTATCTCGCTTACTTCGGGAAGTAGCACAACTGTACAATTGCTATGCTTAAAATATGTATTTACAGAGAATAAAAATGGATTTTGTGCCTGGAAGCGGCAATACATAAATATGAGAGGATAAAATGGCTGGGTTTTTTTACAAATTACACAGGTCACCTAGCTTTCATTGCTTGGACCACATACTTAAACGGTTCTTAATACAAATAGAGAGATTGGTCTTATATAGAGTTCTAGGTTGGGAATTTCAACACAGCAGAACAGTAAAGAGACTAAGAAGAATATGGAAAGGGAACAATTGACATACAAACAGCTGGAATTTTAGTGAGGACAATAAGACCATGGAATACAACTAGAGCAGGCATGGCCTAACTTGGCCCTGCAATTGTTTTGAAACTACAATTCCCATCATCCCTGGCCACTGGTCCTGTTAGCTAGGGATGATGGGAGCTGTAGTCCCAAAACATCTGGAGGGCCGAGTTTGGCCATGCCTGAACTAGGGAGACGGGTGGCCAAGAATAGGCTACCTGCCCTGCAGAAGGATGAGCATAGGAGAGTGGCATTTCAGTGTGAGCTGCTGCTGAGTTCAGAGTGTCTCAGTGGAGACTTAGCTATCGATTTGGGTTGGGAGAGGTCAGAGGTATCCTTTTGGAGCAGAAAGCCAGCTAGCTGTACTCTGGAGGGACCTTCAGTCAGTCCCAATGCCCTTCTCCATGAGCCAGTAAATCTCATGCCCTGAGCAACTGTGGCCAACTTCACTCTGAGTTACATGAAACCACGCAATAATGCTCAAAAACAGAAATATAGTGGGAGACACTGACTTGTGTCTTCCCATATGGATCCCAACTCACCCAAGGGAAAAACAACAAATACTTTTTAGAAGCAAGGGAATAAGTAGAGGAGACAAGGCTAGGGGTGGTCTGCACTGCTGGACTAAGACTTAGGAGACCTGGTTCACATGAAGTTCACAGAGAGGCCTTGGGCTAGGACTATCTCTCAGCCTAACCTACTTTACAGGGTTGTTGTGATGAAAGAAGCGCCATGTACATTGCCTTGAGCTCCTTGTAGGAAGTGCAGAATTAAAATGTAATCAGAAATAAATGTAGTTGGGAGACAGAGACCAGAGTCCAAAGAGCACATGGAACAGTTATTTATTTTCCTTTCCAGTTTATCAGTACATGAGCTGCTCTGATCTTCCGGAGGGGCTTTGCGGGGAAGAGGCATGTGGGCTGCAGTAGGAATGAGAAGGCTGGAAAGTCCCATGTAGAACATATTAGCAATCTTTTAGATCCTGGCCAGAGTGTTGAACTAGTAGGTAGGTCATCTAACGTAGGTAGGTCTTATATTCCTAGCCCAGAGGTCAGAGAGCTTATCGACTTTAGAGTGCTGGGATCAGGCTCTTAATTTATTTTTCATCTGTTTGAAAGGAGGATCCTTTAGTTTCACTGGCTCCACATCTCCAGTTTGACATGCTGCTAATAGCCAGGTTGGGTTGTGGGGAGAGGGAGGAGGTTTTGTGAGCGGTATGAGAAATTATTTTTCTGGATTTGAAAAATGCGGCATTGAAATTGGGTTCTAGCAAGTGTAAACCCCAGACAGAGAACCACAGCAGGGGAGGAGTGGAGTACCTTTCGCCATCATTTGGAATAAGACATTGTTGTGAGCTTGGGGTGGGTTGGCTGCATGCTTGAGTCCGTTTTCATTCCTGGATCCGAAAAAGGATCTTATGGCTGGAATAGCCAGGCAAGTTTCTTGATAATGGCACAAGTATGGGTCATTAAGGTAACAAAGGCAGTGGCTCTGTGCCTACTCAATTGCTCAACTGTCTGGTACTTAGAAGGACAAAAGCCAGAATTGAGGTGTGTGAGGGAGAATCTAAAAGCGGCAGGCAGTCGGCTGGGAGCCAGGGGTGCAGAGGCGTGCCAGATCTCTGTTTGAATCCAAGTCCCTGCCTATGGGTGAAACAAGAAGCTCTTGGGTTATGAATACTATGAGCCCCCTCCATTGTAGGCTCAGGTTGCGGTTGTTGTTGTTTAGTCGTTTAGTCATGTCTGACTCTTCGTGACCCCATGGACCAGAGCATGCCACACACTCCTGTCTTCCACTGCCTCCCGCAGTTTGGTCAAACTCATGCTGGTTGCTTCGCAAACACTGTCCCACCACCTCGTCCTCCGTCGTCCCCTTCTCCTTGTGCCCTCCATCTTTCCCAACATCAGGGTCTTTTCCAGGGAGTCTTCTCTTCTCATGAGGTGGCCAAAGTATTGGAGCCTCAGCTTCACGATCTGTCCTTCCAGTGAGCACTCAGGGCTGATTTCCTTAAGAATGGATACGTTTGATCTTCTTGCAGTCCATGGGACTCTCAAGAGTCTCCTCCAGCACCATAATTCAAAAGCATCAATTCTTCGGCCTTCTGTATGGTCCAGCTCTCACTTCCATACATCACTACTGGGAAAACCATGGCTTTAACTATACGGACCTTTGTTGGCAAGGTGATGTCTCTGCTTTTTAAGATACTGTCTAGGTTTGTCATCGCCTTTCTCCCAAGGAGCAGGCATCTTTTAATTTCGTGACTGCTGTCATCATCAGGTATATATATGTAAATAAACCATATGTCATAAAGACTCCACACCCTCATTCCCAGGAAACTGAACCCTGAGTAAGCATCTGGAACCCCTGGAATCTCACACTTCTCAGTGGCCTGCAACAATGTATAGCAGCCTAGCAGGGTGTGGGAACTGAGAAACTGATTGCTGCAACCTGGGAATTGAACGCTCGGATGTGCCATGTGTTCTCTGTGTATGTGCATTTATAAATGTTATTGTATACTTCTGCAGTGATGTTTCAAGTGAGACATTGCACTCTGAGAAGAAAATTAAAGTCCTCTTCTACTATAAATTGGGATGAATTAATATCTATACCTGCTTACCATGGGGTAGATGGTTGCTTCATTCTAAGAGACTTATCCTTATCTTCTGTACGGGGACCATTTAGAACATTCTGTTCTTTTCACACTATGCTTTAGATTTATGTAAGTGACAGAGAATAGGACTAATGATTAACACCCCTTCTGTGAATCGTCTGGTGTTAATTCATGCATTAACCAGCCAATTAGGTCTGTGAAATGCCACTAAACGTTTGCTGCAGTGGCAGCATTTCAGCTGCATCTTTTATAACACCTGAGCCAACTGCAGCGCATGATATTCAGAGGCTGCTTGGAATGTTTTGGAAGATGGTCAGCAACAAACAAACATAGCAGCCAAACGAAGATTCAAGCGGCTGAACTATTAACATTAAATAATAGGGAGTGTGAAAAATAGATTAGTTTGCTTCATGGATACACTTGGGTTAGCCAAGAAAAGCAGGTGGTACTTGGAGATGCGTCATTATCATATTTGTAATCTACATCAGTTGCTACATATTCTTGACTCCCTTCCTGGCACCTCGCCCACTGCCTTCTCCCACCCTCGTGACTGCCACCTCTGTCATGGCCTCAGCAGTGGTGACCTGGTGCTCTGTGGTGATGCTGCTACAGAGCCAATCAGAGTTGGCAGACAACCATCAATTTAAAGTCTAGTAGTGCGGGATTGGCCAGTTTCCTCATGCGGGTGAGTATTTTTATTTTTATTTTATTTAAAGGCTTCTCATAATTGGAAATGCCTTTTTTCACCTGGGGAGTGAAGAGTCTACAGTTTAGCTGCTCTGCCTTTTGTAACCATTTACCATGATAGGCAAGTTCAGCGTGGGTTGGGAGGGAGTTAAGGGCAGGCTATGGAAGTCAGCGGGTGGTGCTGTGGTCTAAACCACTAAGAACCTTGGGCTTGCCAATCAGAAGGTTGGTGGTTCGAATCCCTGTGATGGGGTGAGCTCCTGTTGCTCAGTCCTAGCTCCTGCCTACCTAGCAATTCAAAAGCACCTCAAAGTGCAAGTAGATAAATAGGTACCGCTCCGGCGGGAAGGTAAACAGTGTTTCCATGTGCTGCTGTGGTTTGCTAGAAGCTGACCACATGACCCAGAAGCTGTCTGCGGACAAATGCTGGCTCCTCAGCCAGTAAAGCGAGATGAGCGCCGCATCCCCAGAGTCGTTCGCGACTGGACCTAGCGGTCAGGGGTCCCTTTACATTTACCAATGGAAGTGAGTATCCTGAGGCATCATGAATATGAAATCAAGCCATCTCAAATGGGGAGGTGGAGAGGGAAGTCCCCATGGCTGCTGGTGGCCTTGTTCCAGTTGTCCAACTGGGGCAACAGAAACTGTTAAGACACACATCCTTGATACATTTTTAAGGTGAGCAGGCAAAGCAAAGTAATGTTCAGTTATTGACTGGTCCAGCATGTACAGTCATGGCAATATCACTCTTCTTAAGGTAGGCAGCGGGAGAGTTCACTTCTAGTTCTTAGCTTAAGTGTTAGAAAGCTTGGACTTTTGGGGTGGTGTTTAGTTGGAAGGGATTTTGCTGCTTGTTGCAGATCTCCATATGCCACGATAAAGTTGCAGCCCTTAAGAAATATCCGTATTTTGACACACCTTCATTCTGGCACGGGGGCAGAAGACCAGGGTTGGCCAGCGCTCCTTACGAAGCAAACACTCAGTGGCAAGTCAGGTATATAATATGTGAAAATGCCCTTAATGTACATAGGACCAGTGTTTAAATCTCCCTCTTTTAATAGGTGAAATTATGACAGTACCATATATGAAATTAAGACAGTATCATATGACTACATTATATGACAGGCCCAATGAAAAACCTATTTATGTAATAAAAATATTGAAGCATGAAGATAGTATGTCTCCAGGACCCAATTTGATAGTGATTCATTTCAAGCTGATCAAGAAGACTTTATGGGCTCATATCCAAACGAAGTGTGAAATATTCATTTTTGGCTCTAAACGATATAGTTAGTTTTTTACTTTCTTTTTTCTGCTTTCCACTTTGGGACACTTTATTGTGCACCCTGTATCATTAAACTCCACAATCCCGGGCACAACCTTATCATGTTGCAGTAACTCTTTAAGCGATGAGTGAAGCTTAAATATACTCTTTGGCATACGCTACTCCCCGCTATACGAGCCTCAGCTATCTATGTCTCTTTCCCTCTCTCCCTCCTTTTTTTATTTGAAGACTTTCAGAATATGTTGCTTTTTGCTCTTTTAAAAATCACATCTGGGCATGTGAGGCGCTTCTTTTGAAGGATTACATTATGGGTTTGATTTTTATTTATAAAACATAAAGGACTAATATATATCAGTTAGGACATTTTGCTTCCAAAGTGCATTGTAGCAAAAATAATTGGAAGGCAGTTGTGGTGTGAAATATATGACAGCTTTACAGGACATAAAAAGCAGCTTTTTCTTTGTAATAGTGTAATTGCCTTAAACCCCACAATCATAATTGTTATCAAAAAATAATCCCAAGGAAAGGCTAATATAAGGTGAGCAGACTATTATGAGAGCTCTAATACACTCGATTCCTTGGAACGGCAAATGCAGCCCCTCAATCTCCCAGTGCTTTTAGTGTCAGTCAGAGAGCACTCAGTCATTTCTGTGCATCAAGCCTGCAGTATTGATTTTTCCACTGACTGAAACAGCCATATAAGCATAAATTTTGCATGAGGCTTTCACTTTGTAGACTCTCCTTTGGTCAGATGACACATGATGTGAACATGGAGACTGGATAATAACAATGCATGGTCAACCTGCAGGCATTAAAGCGTGGTCGCTCGCAGCTTTGAAGGACAAAAGCAGGGATGGTGCCTCTCTGGTGTGATAGAAAACAAATATCATTTCCATCTTGGCAGCCGGCATTCAATTTTAGTTTCTATCTATCTCTCCTCTACACTTTCGTTGCCCCCCCCCTCACAGGGAAATATATAAATGCATGTCTTGAGATTGTGTATGTGTGGTTGCGCGAGCGCGCACACACACACACACACACACACACACACACACACTCCTCAAAAGTGACCAACCACTCCAAATGAAAATCTGTTTACTGTGAAAGCAAAGCTTTGATTCTAGTGATGTATCAAAGCCAAATATCTCCCTCTACTTCCCTTACTACTTCCCCAGTTTGTGCGCATGCCGTGGTGTTGCTGTTTTCTGGCTGGTGCCATTTCTTTTAAGTCAGCCCTTGAGACTAAATAGCACAGAGCTGGGTTTGATAACATCTTGTATCAGTGCTTGTATCAGCGGGAATCCTTATCTAAAGATTTTACCCAGTGATAGAGAAGCAGTTGTGGAAATGCCTCTTAAAGCAACGTCTTCTTCATTCCCCCCTCAGCCATGGAGGAGTCTCCCTTCTCGTTAATATTCCCTGACTCCCCCCCCCTCCTTTCATTGTTTAAATGCTCCATTTCGAAATCCACTCATCCTGTTATGAGATCATGTTGTTGGATGTAAAAAGAGAAGGGAGCCTAACATGATCCCAGGAATAGCAGTAAAAGGGACAGCAGTGCTTTAACTGTTGTTTAAATGGCATTAACTACAGCTGCTGATATAATTAATTTAAGAGTATTATGGAATGGAACCTTTTTTTTCAAATTAAGCTAAATTGACCTGGAGGGAAAGTTATTTGTAAGCAAAGCCTACACCGCTTAATCCAGTTTTAGTCAGTGAAAAGGTTAAAGTTACTCTAAACAACAGCCAGAAGACATTTATAAGGAGAAGAATGGGTACAAATAATTGTAATCAATTCAGGTTTCTTTTTGCAAAAGATATATTTTCAGCATAGTCACCATATGGCAGGAAGCATTCTTCAGGGTAGGAAAGATGCCATAAGCAATAATACAGCTGTCCTCATATGTATACAAAATTAAAGTAAAATGTATAAGTGATAGGAGTTAGTTGAAAGCACGTCAGAGGCTGATGGTGAGATTTCTCACATGAATGTGCCATAGGACGATAACAAAAAAGCAAATCTTCTGCCAGTGAGGTTATTTCAGGTTCTCTTTATTCATTTCGTTTATTTTCCTTTAGATGCACTGTATGCTCACAGCATGGTTGCTCTCTAAATATTGTCCTTGCCTTATTGGGAACGGTTGTGAAATTATTGTTATTTTTATTTCAGAGTCAATGTGTATCACAGGAGATCTCTCTGTTTAAAACCAAAGCTATTATGGTGAACTGTGTTCTCTGAAATGAGCTTTTTCCAGAAGGACAATGAGCATAATGACACTTGGGAGCCTGAGCTCCTGCAGGAGAGGTTGTACGTGAGCCCAGAATGTCAAGGGACCATAAGAAGAGGAAGAAGAGTTGCTGGTTTTTATAGATTAATCTTTAGAAAGTGCAGATGCTCCTCCAGCCGCCTCTCCTTGCTCCCTCCTCCCAGTAATTAATATAATTAAAACGTTAAGGGAGATGAGAAAACAACAAATTGTTTGGTAAAATGTGACTGGGTGTGACATGCTTATTCGTATAGGTTTAACAGGATTTAAACAAAAATTAATAATAATTAGAATTCTCACTTGACGCAGCAAATGTCATTCAGAGTCCTGCTTCTCCCACAGCTTTCTTCTTCTACTTGCTCATACATTTTGTAAAGCTTTTGCATGGCTCACAAAACAATAGAACAAGTCATGATTGAACAAGATACAATGTGGATTAGGGAATGGTGAGTTTTAATGGCTGATCATGAGTTAAAACGCCAGTTCAGCCCTCCCTTATCAACCTCATTATTTCTACCTGCAACTGACAGTGATCTGCCTCACAGTTTTTGTAAAGGCAAACAAGACAAAAGATTAGAGTGTGTTTCAAATTGGTGGCACTTACTCACCGTTTAAGGATTGTGCTGCACATTTATTTTTATGGGGAAGGCTTAAGCATTTTCTGAAATCAGGGGGGTATCCTCTTCCTCCCTTTGGTTGTGTTCAGTATCCCCCCCCCATTTAAATCTAACATTAGAACTGTCATCTAGAGTCAAACATTAAACTTCTAAACTAACAAAACCATTGCTGCAGTTCCCTTTTTGGAACCAATCAGAAGACTTATTTTGACGTACATATTTTTAAAGGGATATTTGATCCATGAAGTGACATTTTCATGTGAGAAAATGCCATGTAGTAGTAAATTCACATAGCAAAACTGCAAGTTGCTTGACTCTGAAATTTCTAGAAAAAAGTACAGTAGGACCCAGTCCGCCATATGCAATGGAAATCAACAGAAGAGCCATGATTGTTGTCCCTTGAGCATCTAGCATACTTTCTTTCTTGAAGAAGTGCATTTAAATTACATATTTTTTTGCCCCAAACATTAGTGAATATATGGCAAGCATGTTTTTCATATGAAGTTGCATCATCACAGGTATGATTGTCAGTGCTGGGTTTAGATTCTGGGATCCAATCTGTGAATATGAATAGTGTAAATAGCTCAATCAGGTGCAAATATGCAAGACCTTTTTATATTGATGTATTAGCCCTTCTCCCCCAAAAAACCTCTCTAGAAATGTAACTGAAACAAACTCTCATTTCATATGAATGTGTACCAAAGATCCAATTTTCTAGCTAGAGAATATACATTTTAGAGACAGTAACAGATATGTGAGCTAAGCCTTCAATAAAATTATCCAACCTGCTTGATTCTGTAGAATGGTCACCCCCAGACTGTTGTATTGCCAGACGTATTCTTCCCACTATAATACTATATTTCTTACTGCATGTGGTCCTCAGAAACTATATTTTACGCAAAGCTACATGAAAGCAAAGAGAAAGATAATTAAAGGAAGGTCAACTAAATTAAATTGAATTCCAAAATTATAGAATTCCTCATCCAATCATACTCTGAGTCTAATGAATCATTCAATTGCTTTCCATTCGTCATTTCTTGTTCTTTCCTCCGGGCATTTAAAATTGCTTTGCATTGTCATAGTCGTAAAACAGAAATTTATGCCCCTCAGAAAGGATATGCAGGTTTTCAGGAAATAATATAGATGTCCAATTTAAGATCAGCATAGCTCACCCTTAAGAAATGAGTCTTTTCCCAGGGTCCTAGAGCAGGGAGGTGAGAGAGATGGAAGACAAGTTTTCCTCAAAGCATAGCTAGAGTCAGTTGTTGAGGCCCAGATCTGGGACCATTCAGAGCCTAAAAGAGTATACATGCAGGCTGGGGACCTGAGTCAGAGGTGGCAGCAGTGACTTGGAATGTTTTCCAGCTTTGCTTGGACTGTCAGTTGCAATCTCTTCTCTCAGATCAGCATCTCACTTCCATTCTCCATTATACTCTTCAATAACTGTTCAGCAGAGCTGTTCTGAGAGGTGAATGGTAGAGATTTTAGAGCCCTCAGAGGCTTTGCTGTCACAAATTTCCAAGAACTGGGAGGGCAAAGTTGCTTGTATCCATACTGAATTTGACACAACAATTAGTGCAGTTTGGAAGGAGGCATCCAGGGAGTGCCATTGAATCAAGTTGCTGATTCAATGCTGTCCATTTGATGTGGCCCAGTGGTGTAGACAAGATGCTTGAAGGGAAGGAGGCAGGTTCTTGCTGTCCTGAAAGAGGTGACAGTGCAGCTTTCCCTGGACCCAGGGGTATGTGACAACCCAGCCACAAGTATCTCTCCTTGGGCAAGGTGCTCAGAGACATAGCAGCTGTCCAGTTTCCAGTATGCTTGAAAGAAGTGGATTGTTCTAGACCCATTTCCTTCTGGCTTTAGCCCAGATTTGGCACTGAAATGGTCTTGGCAGTTCTGGTTGATGACCTGTGTGGTATCCTCCCAGAATCACTCGACAGGTTGAAAGTTGAGAGCAAGGTATCGGTGAAATGGTGGTTCTGCTCCTCCTACCTGCAGGGAGACTTGGCAGGGAGGGAGTCCTATTTGGCCAAAGTGAAATTATGCCATGGGGTTCATCAGGGCCACATCTTGTACCCCGTGGGTATGAAGCCATGGGAATTATCATGGTGTGTTGGGGTTGGAGTGCAGTGTTACCTGTATGCAGATGATACCCAGCCCAGTTCCTCCTTGTCATGCAAGGCCATACAGGTGCCAGAACAAAGGAGGCAGGCACATCGTATTCAGTTAAATTTCCAGAATTATGTGTGGTTGGAAATAATTAAATAAAGGAAAGCCTTCTTCATGCAGCGCATAGTTAAGCTACATTTTGCAGAATTTTTGAGGTGGAGGGTGGAAAGAGGGACAGAAAGAAGAAGTGGGGAAAGAATAATAGAACTGTAGAGCTGGAAGGGACCCAGAGGATGATCTAGTCCAACCCCTTGCAATGGAGGAATATGCAGCTGTCCCATATGGGGATCAAACCCGCAACCTTGGTGTTATCAGCACCAGGCTCTAACCAACTGAGCTATCCAGAGATTTACAACAACAGCAGAGGAGGATGCAGCCACACCAGTAACCAGCAGCAGATCAACTCCCAGGAAAGGGGAACTGGGTATTCATGGGGCAGGAGTAGTAATTCTGAGCAAATTAAGAACTCTCAGTGTGCCTGTGCAAGGGTATTGTTTTCTGAGTGTTCCCTGCTTTTGTTCATCATTTTTAATCCTAATCCAAAATTAGTCTGGGGGACTATCATCCACCTCTAGCTTTCATAGTGTAGCATTTATTGGAATAAGCATGTTTCAATCTGCCAATGCAAACCTTGAGCAATATTTCCCAACAGTAGTCTTCATGATGTCTGTTGTATAGTGGTCCAGAGAATTTGCAGCATGTAAACTCTCTACTCAGTATTATTAGCTTTCTGGTGAAATTCAAGGCTGTAGCCATGAAGAATGAAACTATGGAACTCGCTCCCACAGGAGGCAATGATCACCACCAACTTGGATGGCTTCAAAAGAAGACTAAACAAATTCATGGCGGCCAAGGCTACCAGCAGCTATTAGTCATGTTAGCTATGTTTTCCCTCCACTTTCAGAGGCAGTATCTGGTCTTGGGAACAGATGAAAGTTTAGATAGTGCTGGGTTAGTTTGGGTCAATAATCAGTATATGGCAAACTTACTTAGACGGTCTGTCAAAGGAGACAAAATATTTGTTGGCCCTCATCCAGCCCATCACCATGTCAAGGCAGCAGTCCAGGACTTGTGCACCACTTACTGATTAAGATGTTACACAGAAGTAGAGCTAGATAACATCAGCATACTGAAGGTACTTGCCCCAAGTGGAACCACTGTAAAACAGCACCTAAAAGCCCACCATACAGAGAAGGTTTATGAGGATTCCATGAACAATAGTTTCAAAAGCTCCTGGGAGATCAAGCAGGAATAACAGGTATCTGAAGAAGTGTGCATGCACATGAAAGCTCATACCAATAACAAACTTAGTTGGTCTTTAGGGTGCTACTGGAAGGAATTTTTTTTGTTTGTTTGTTTTGACTACGGCAGACCAACATGGCTACCTACCTGTAACTAGAACTAGGAATAACAGGGTCGCACTTCTGCTGTTCTCCTCCCGATAAAGGTCACCCACTAGGGTAACCAAGGCCAATTCAGCTATTAAAGTAAATACTACATAAAAAGGTTTTTTATGAGGTTTTTTGGTAAGCATGAACAGTGCTCATCAAGAAGGCAGCTGCCTGCCTAATCAAAATGGCAACTATGAGCCTTAGAACCTAGGGAGGAAGAAGGCAGAGAGAGTCATGGTGGTCGGAATTTCCTTGCGGGACAGGCATATTTTGTTCCACCTCTGGCTTTTTTGGTACAGCTTCCTCATTAGCAGCAAGTCAGACTCTAATCACTACTATTTCTCCCTCCCATCGTATATTCCCCACTGCTACAATAGTTTGAAACTGGGTTTGCAACAACTGAGCACTTGGAGAATAAGACTTTTGCTTTTTGTGGGGATAATTCATGTAACAGAAGATGGTTGCAGTTAATGCACAAATGTAATGACAGGTGCTTGCCCTAAGGACATTACAGTCTAAATTTGACTCACACAGTGAAAATTTTAAAAATGAAGAAGTGAAGAGCAAGTATTGAGCTTTAAAGTACCATCTTGATGAGAATTCTGATAGCACAGAACTGGAAGACTGGAGAAATTCCATCAAAGGAACAATGGCAAGAGAAGTTGATGAACTATGCAGAGTTGGCAAAGTTAACAGATAAACTCGTGAAAAAGGCAATAGCGACTTTGAAAAAGAATGGGAAACTTTTACATCATATTTGCAGAAACAACAAAAAACATAGAGTCATTGGCAGGATTTAAATAAACATTTGCAATTTTATTTATAAAAAACAAGAAACATAGTAGTATGACAACATAGAAGTATATACAAACAGCAGAATGTAATATGTGATGTAATAAACCAGGGATGGAAGTTGAGGGCAGTCAGCAGGGAAGGGGGAAATTGAAATTTGAATGTAATGCAATGATTACAGATATTGTTATAAGAGAAAAAATCTAATAAAAATGATTTAAAAAAATAAAAAAATAAAGTACCCTCTTGGTGTACCTGATTAAAATGGTAACCTATCCCACCTGATTTTCTGTGACTAAATGAGAAAAGGAGATGCTTAGGTTAAAACAGTGAACAGACCAGTTTCAGAACTAATTTTGCAGTGGTTGGCTAGGTCACCTCAGTAGACTTGCCTTGTATATCATTGTAAAGTGAGCTACAACCATATCTACACATTGTTGGGGAGAGTAGAGTTGGTGAGACAAAATCCAGCACCGCCCCCCATGTTGCTGCTTGTTTACAGGATTGTATGTTCACAGTCCTGTCTGCCAGGTCCAATCTGGGAAATTCTACCTGTAGTAGCCTTGTGCAGTGTGATTCACTCTGCTTCTCTGCTCCCATGGCTTCCAGTTGGATTGGGGGAACCTGGTTTCTGAAGCAGAATGGCACTTGGCATCAGACAAATCCCAATATCTTTTTAAAATTTCTATTTTGCCTTCCCACCAATGGTGCACAGGGCCATGTACAAATTAAGATTCTAAAGACTGGGACTTTCTTGAGCTGTTGCTGCTAGAACTCCACCATGACCTCAGCTGGAACCTTCATCCAAGGCCTCCTCAAGTGAAGGATCTTCCTTCCAAGGAGACCTTGCCTGCAGACAGATTCTTCTCCAGATGGGACAGGTTTCTGTCTGCTGTTTGAGGACTTGGAATTTGTCCTGTCTTCGTATCAGAAATCAAACTCTCCAGTGGTACAGACAGCTTCATCCAAGAATCCTGTCTCCTCATACCCAGACTGCCCCATTGGGTAGAGACTTGACAGTGGTTTGTGCTCCTGCCTTTGATATATATTTATTATTATTTAGATTAGATATAGATGCATGTAGATTAGATTAGAGGAGGGCACTGGCAGCTGGAGGGAAGGCAACTTCTAGTTGACCTATAAGGAAGAGACAAAGAAGCATGAAAGGAGGCCGCTTGCTTGCTTGCTTGCTTGCATGAATGGTGGCAATGTCCCGTCCCCTCCTTGCACCATCTGTCTGCCTGGGGTAGCAGAGTAGCGTGGATGGGAGGGAGGGAGAGGTGTTGATCTGTTTATGTTTGTGTGAATGATGGATAAATTGTGTTTGCACATCAGTGATGCAGGGGAGGAGAAAATGTGCACAAACTCATGGGATACACAGCAGCGTATGGCAAATCATTATGTCTGGCCCTACCTAATCTCTTCATTTTTTTCATTTGTGGAGCCTCTGTCTTGAGTTTGGTATTGCTTTTGAAATTATGGTGATTATTTCTAAATCTGCGTCTCATCATATACATAGATTATGCAGATTTCTGTCTTTTCTTTCTTTCTTTTTCTTTTTCTTATTTTTGCTCATGAATAAATCACCAGCCTACTGGGAAGTCTCTCTGAGGAGCAGGTTCTTACATTCAGGTGCCACCACTGAGAACACCCTATTTTGATCATACAGAGGGTGAATATTCCAGAGGTGCAAGGTCCGAAGCATGGATCATTTGTGCTTTTTCAAACACTTGCAGTGGTTCACTCTTCGTAGATCATGAAGAAACTTATATAAAATGGAAGCAAAGAGATAACTTTCAAAAGTTTGTGTTTTGCTTGTGTGGTATTTGTCAATTCTTTCAAGCCACTGAGAGCCAGACAAGGTGCCCCCTCCCTTTCTTCTATTTTTTTGTATATTATAAGCTGCAGTGAATAACATATACTTAACAAAATTACCCGGTACATTTGCTGTGAGTTTTGCCCAACTCCTTTTCACTTCTGTTCTGACAAGAAGAACGCTATCACCAAGAAAATCACCGACCTCCATTTCCACCTCACTTTTATTTGGCAGAAAAGAGTCAAGTTTGCCATTGCCTCTCCCCTTGCGCATTGTTCAGCTCATCTGGTATGAGATCACATTAAGGAAGATTGTGGCAATTTGTCTCATCTTGTTGTAAAAGCATATACTGTCCCCCACGCACTCAAGCTATACTTTTAGCGTGGAGGTTTGAGTGGACCTCAAACAGGCTGAGTAAATATGTTGTTCCAATTAGGGTCCCATAATAAGAAAAGATTCAGCCAGCATTTCCCCTGCTTCTTAGTGTTTGTGTTTAAAAGGTAATCACTTCTCCACACAAAAATCAAGGCCCACTTGGCAGGAGAGTTTGGAAACGCTTATGAAACAAGAGGCCTGCTTCAATTTGCTGTCTTTAGGCTGGGCCACGGCTTCAAGACAGTCTGATCAATCCAGCAAACATTCAAGCATGTTTATGCCCCATTTAAATCAACGGGAGTTTGGCGTATCTGGCTGCGCATCCATCCTCAACAATTTGTTTCTTTTCCTATTGCTTGCAACAACAAGAATGCCCACTACGGTCCTACTAAAGGGGGAGGGCAAAAAAAAGCTAAATAAAAAAACGTGGGGAAGGAGAAGAGTGCCTTTGGAGACCGCAGGCTCAGTTTATCTTTGGAGTATTCTTCCTACACTGTGTCCCTACAATGCAGTCCTAACCATGCCTACTCATAAGTGTCCTATTGAATTCAGTGGGGGTTTACTCCCGGGTAAAGTGGGGAGACGACTGCAGCCTTACATATTTTGCTGTGCTTGGTGCCATCATTCTCCCCCAGCTGCTGCAACTTCTACTTCCAAGGTCGGAACAGGGTTTCTCACAGATCTCACAATTTGCGCCAGTTTCCATACCCTCCGACATTTCTCTGATGAAAATAGGGACGTCCCATTCCAGAAAGATAATTTTACTACTTATACCCCACACATCTTACTGCGTTGCTCCAGCCGCTCTGGGCAGCTTCCAATACATATAAAAATATAATAAAGTATTAAACATTTAAACAAACCTTCCCTATACAGTGGTACCTCTAGTTACGTACTTAATTAGTTCCGGAGGTCCGTTCTTAACCTGAAACTGTTCTTAACCTGAAACACCACTTTAGCTAATGGGGCCTCCTGCTTCTGCCATGTGATTTCTGTTCTCATCCTGAAGCAAAGTTCTTAACCCGAGGTACTATTTCTGGGTTAGCGGAGTCTATAACCTGAAGCGTATGTAACCCGAGGTATCACTGTACAGTCTTACCTCAGAAGTTGAATGCCTTGCAACTCGAATGTTTTGGCTCCCGAACGGCACAAACTTGGGAATGTTCCAGTTTGTGAACGTTCTTTGGAACCTGAATGTCTGACCTGGGTTCTGATTGGCTGCAGGAGCTTACTGCAGCCAATCAGAAGCTGCGCTTTGGTTTCCAAACCTTTTGGAAGTCGAAAGGACTTCCAGAACAGATTCCATTCGACTTCTGAGGTACGACTGTACAGGATTGCCTTCAGGCAGCTCAGGAGTCAGATAACTCCATACCCTCCAACATTTCTCTGATGAAAATAGGGGCATCCTAAGGAAAAGTGGGATATTCCAGGATCAGATCAGAAACCGGGATGGCTTCACTAAACCAGCGACGCCCCTGGAAAATAGGGGCACTTGGAGGGTTTGAGTTTCCTTTGGCTGTGCGACAGGCAAACAGTAGGTTCTTCTTTTTCTCGTAAACACTCAAAAAGTACTGAAGGAGAAGAAAGAACCATTTCCACAATCCATTTCACTCTGGTAAAATCCATTGCACTCTTCAAATTCACTTTTACTTTGGGGTAAAAGTCCGCAATAGCACAGCCCAGAGTTTGCCTAATGCTTTTACCTAACTGCCCAAAAGGCTTTACTTATGGTATCTCTGTAATCCTTACAATCGTCTGGTGAAATGCCTAGTCAATGCCTATCTGTTAATGAAATGGCTTGCAGCCATGTAACATTTAATCCTCAATGTTGGGGGGAGAGTGGGGATGCGATTTCCTGCAGGACTACTGCGCATGGGGAGGGGGAGTTAAACCCTTCCATCCACATCTGTAATTCCTGCCAAAAGTCCCCACCACAATTAGTTGAGATTACTACCCTAGGTCCATTAATTTCAATGGGTCTGGTCTAGGTAGAGATAAACGAACGAATTCAAGGTTTAGATGAACATAATGTATTACTTTAACATATGCATGTTAGAATTTAAAACTACAGGCTGTGACCATTCTAGGGATGTCCAATTAATGTGTGATCGCTGACACATTGGTCCTTTTGAACCCGGAAGTGTTCAGAATGGGGGCGGAACAAGGGTATGGCACACTTACGCATGCTTCGACAATGTGCGCAGGGGCTAGGAACGGAAACCCCACACAGATTGGTTGCTGCCTGTACAGTGTACCAAAATACAACCAGTATAATATGAAATAATAGCTGAATAATCTTATATGGCCACACAAGATTATTCGGTGCATATTCTATAAGGAATCAGCTATAGGTTATATTTTGTTGTACAGTGGTACCTCGGGTTACAGACGCTTCAGGTTACAGACGCTTCAGGTTACAGACTCCGCTTAGCCAGAAATAGTGTTTCAGGTTAAGAACTTTGCTTCAGGATGAGAACAGAAATCGCATGGCGACAGCGGGAGGCTCCATTAGCTAAAGTGCTCCCTCAGGTTAAGAACAGTTTCAGGTTAAGACCTGAAGTAATAGATTATGTTCATCTAGACCTTGACTTCATTCATTTATATGTCATGTACATGACATGACATGTATTCAGTGTATAATCAGAAATTGCATTCTCCAGATTTGACTTTCTACTCTGAGTAGAACTTACAGTAATTGGATTCAGCTCAGTATGTTTTACAGGAGCATATGTTGTGGTTACTTTTTATGTCACATGATGATGATGATGACAAAATATTAAAAACACAAAACCCACTCCCCTTCTTTCTCCCATGGGTGCACAGGGGCCAGGATCCACAAGAACAGGCTCACATACTTGAGTGTGGAACAATTGTTCTTACCATCTCCATCAACAGATAATGAACATTGCATACAGCTCCAAACTTTTATATAATGGCTTGATTTTAATAATCAACAAAATAAAACAATTTAAGGTAATCTCATCAAGACTGCTTCCCATTTCACAAAGAGGTGAGAAGCTCCAAAAGCTACTTCCGTAATGGCGGATTACTTCGGTAATGGCGGATTCCCTCCAGCTGTGAGGGGATTACTCCACGGAAATCGGGTCTAACCGCGACGGCGACGCGGGGACCCTTTAGGAAACTACAGGCAGGAGAAGCCTGTGTTCGTGGGACTCAGCGGGCACCTTTAGTGCCCCCCCTAACTGCGAAGGAACCCCGTAAGGGGTCCCGGAGCGAAATGGGGAGACAGGCACGGTGCTGAGAGCCAACTGCTTCTTCTGTGGAGCGAAGCCGCACAGCCGTTGCCGGAGAGAGCTGACCTTTTTCCTGGGACAATTCGGCTAACAAACAACTACCCGTGAGTAGGTCAACTTCAAAGACCCGGGGATTCAAGAAAAAGACGATTAATTTGGCACTGAAACGGGAAGGCGCAAACAGGAAGTCCGCCTTCCTTTCTGTATATAGATCAAAGCAAAGACTGATTAAGCTAATGCTGGAGAGTGGGGTTTAAAAAAGACTTAAATCCTAACGTCAAATTTAAAGGTTTCCCTCCTTGAATTGCAGGAGAGGGGAGGAAAGAGGAGAAAATATATGTTGCCTACAAGAAAAGTGGAGGAAAAAAGAGTAAAAGACCACCACTTAATCCTTGGGAACGGACTGCCAGACTAATAAAATTGCTGTACTGAGAATCGCACTATTTATGGACAATGTTACTTTGTGACAGTTAACTCTGCAAGTGAGACACTTTTACTCTGAGGGTTACTTTGAATTTGGAACTGTTGCTTTTCTCTTTTGTAAAAGGGGGACTTTGGAAAATCAGAAGAGAGACCTTATTGTAACACTATTGATCGCTACTGTGTCCCCCTAGAGGAACTTTGAAATTGTTGCAACTAGCCAGGGGATTTCCCACTCTCGACTGGCCTGGGAAACTTTCATAGCAAAACAAGTTTTGACCGTGGGATTGACTTCCAGATTCCTAGACAAAGTGGCATGGCAGACTTGCTTCAGGAAAAGACAACAAGATCGGGAAAGGTTAGACAGCAGCAGACTAGTGTAACGCAGCAGCGTAGAGCATCCGTATCTGCCTCTGCATCTGTATCTGCCCCTTCTGCATCACAAGGAAAAGACTCTGTACAAGGGAAAGATCCTGCACAAGTTGGACCTAAAGGAATGGCTACTGAAGAGGGATTCACTTCAGTATTAAATAAAACTTTTGAAAGTTTGGAAAAATTAAGTAACCAAGTCACTGAAGCGACTACTAAAATTGACCAAAATACTACTAGCATTAACAATTTGGGGCAGAAGGTGAACTCAAATACAGAAGCTATTGAAAGACTGTTGCAAGAATCCGCTTCGAACCAAAAGGCAGTTGAGGAAGCAAAGGAAAAAGTGCTGGCGGTAGAGGAAAAGATTCCACCTATATGCAAAGAGCTTAAGGACCACCGGTCGCTTCTGTCTATGATTGAACTTAAGGAAAAACAGATTAATCTGAGAATCAGGGTGGTCCCTGAATTGGAAAAAGACAGTTTGAGTGACTTTCTTACAAAGGAATTTGCAGAATTTTGGAATCTGGAAATTAAGGAAGACTTCAAGATAGTAAGTGCTTTTAGACTTGGAAGAGGAGGGAGAAAGAACAGAGCGAGAGACTGTTTGGTTACCCTCCGAACGAAAGAAGAGAGAGATAAAATATTGAGCCTGCACTTCCAGAAAACCTTGGAAATAAATGATTCAAGAGTGGATATTCCGAAATACTTATTGGATCTTAGAACTAACTACGGAGATTTGGTGGCCTTGCTGAGAAGTAACAGAATTGCTTTCAGGTGGGAATTCCCTCAAGGCCTATCCTTTACCTTTAAAGGGGAAAAGTTCAAAATAAGATCAGTGGAAGATAAGGAAAAATTCCTGAGAGATTACGAAGAAGACCTGCAAAAAGAAGCTCTAGAAGGGCTAAGAGCTTTAAAACCAGGAGTACTAGACATAGTACCACCATCTTCGGGACTGGACAAATTAGAAAAAGTGATACCACTGTCGGAACAAGAGGAATTACTGGGAGCAGTTGGAGGAATGTAGAATAAATACACCATGTCTCTGCAATTACTAAGTTGGAACATTCATGGACTTAACTCCCCCGAGAAGAGGAGGAAAGTTTTTCATTTATTGAAAAAGGAACAATTGGACTTAATTTGTTTACAGGAAACACATGTGATAAGGCTACACAGGAAAGTATTGATTAATAAAAGATTGGGACAAGAGTTTATTTCATCGGATAAGGTCAAAAAGAGAGGAGTTGTAATTTACGCCAAAGAGAGCCTGTCACCGAAATTTGTTTTTAAAGATGATCAAGGAAGATTTGTGGCAATCGAAATTCAATCACAAGGAGAAAAATTTTTAATAATAGGAGTTTATGCACCAAATGAGGGGAAATCTGAATTTTTTAAGAAATTGCACGAGACATTGTTTGATTACATGGATCACAACATCATTATGATGGGAGATATGAACGGAGTGGTATCTACAAATATGGACAAGTCGCAGAGACAGATTGTAACTAAAGATGGCAGACTACCAAAAACCTTTTTTGAACTGACTGACAATATGGACTTGATTGACATTTGGAGAATTAAGAACCCCCTAGGAAGAGAGGGAACATTCTTCTCTGAAGCCAAAATGACATGGACAAGAATTGACCAAATATGGATAACTAGAGGACTGGCACCTAAGACTCGAAAAGTGGCAATTTGCCCAAAAACTTGCTCCAACCATAATGCTGTGAAAATGGAGATGAAGCTAACACCAAGCGGTTCCTTCAGATGGAGGATGAATGACACCTTATTTAGAGATCAAGAGGTTATCAAGAAGGCCCAAAAAACCTTGAGAGACTATTTTGAGATAAATTTGAACACTACTACTGAAAAAAGAATAATCTGGGACACAAGTAAAGCAGTTATGAGGGGGTTTCTGATTCAACAGAATACAATAAAGAAGAGAGCCCAAAATGGAAGAAAAGATAAAATTCTGGAAAAAATAAAGGAGGGTGAGAAGAAACTAAGAGCGAAACCAAAGTCACAAGAGATTCTGAGAGATATAAAGTTATACCAAGTGCAATATATGAAGATGGTGAACCAGGAAATTGAATGGAAAATCAAACAAATGAGACAAAAGACATTTGAATCGGCCAATAAATGTGGAAAATTGCTAGCTTGGCAAATGAAAAAAAGACAAAAGCTCAATACTATCACTAATTTGGAAGTGGAAGGAAGGAACATTCAGAATCCAGTGGAAATTAGAAAATGCTTCCAGAGGTCTTTTAAAGAACTATATACACAAGGGCCACAGAAAGAGTTTGATATAGACCAGGGGTGTCAAACTCAAATTCATCGGGGGCCGCATCAGCAGTTTGGTCACCCTCAAAGGGCCGGTTGTATCTGTAGGAATGCATGTAAAGTGGAGGTTTCCTGTGTAGAACGGCCGGCGCCCGCTAGAGGGTAGACGTTCTCTGGCTTGTAGGCTGCCGCGCATGTGCTGAAGAGGTGGCTTTCTTGTGTTAAAAAAAAAAACGAGAATAAAAAGTGAAGGCTGGCGGCCGGCGGCGGCTACATGGGCCACATGACAAGGTCTGGCGGGCCAGATTCGGCCCGCGGGCCTTGTGTTTGACACCCATGATATAGACCAATTCTTAAAAACAAATGGATTACAAAAAAATCTCTCAAGAAAATAAGATAATGCTGAATTACAAAATCACAGAACAGGAGATAGAAGGTGCCATTCAGAATATGCAGTTGGGTAAATCTCCAGGGCCGGATGGTTTAACCTCAAAATATTATGGATCTTTGAAAGATGGGTTAATTCAGCCACTGAAGGAGGTCTGTAATGAAATTTTGGAGGGGAAAAAAGCGCCAGAGTCGTGGAAGGAAGCCTACATTACACTTATACCGAAAACGGAGTCCGAGAAGACAGAACTTAAGAACTACCGCCCCATATCCCTGCTTAATGTGGACTACAAAATTTTTGCTGATATTTTGGCTAATAGATTAAAAAAAGTATTAGTGGAAGAGATACATAAGGACCAAGCTGGCTTTCTTCCAGGTAGACACTTGTCTGACAATACGAGGAACATAATTAACATATTGGAGAAGTTGCAAGTGAACATTAATACTAAAGCAGTTTTAATTTTTATAGATGCGGAGAAAGCCTTTGACAATATTTCTTGGAATTTCATGAAGAAAAATCTTCGGGGGATGGGGGTGGGTCAAGGGTTTGAAAATGGTATAAGTGCAATTTATTCAGAACAAAAGGCTAAGCTAATAGTTAATAATGTGATGACAGAGGAATTTAAGATAGAGAAAGGGACACGACAAGGCTGCCCAATTTCCCCATTGCTCTTTATTTCGGTCCTGGAGGTTCTGTTAAATATGATTAGAAGGGACCGTTTGATTCAGGGTATTCAGGTCGGAGCCAAACAATACAAATTGAAAGCTTTTGCAGATGACCTAGTTTTGACGTTACAGGAGCCAGAATCTAGTACGAGAAGAGTATTAGAACTGATTCAAGAATTTGGTCATGTGGCAGGATTTAAATTGAATAAGTCAAAAACTAAAGTACTTGAGAAAAATTTAACACCGATTGAGAAACAGAGGTTTCAGAAGGAGACTGGTTTAACATTAGCTAAGAAAGTAAAATATTTGGGGGTTAATATGACTTCTAAGAACTTAAACTTATTTAAATATAACTATGAGAAATGTTGGACAGAAGTGAAAAAAGACTTAGAAATATGGTCAAATTTGAAGCTTTCCTTGTTGGGTCAAATTGCAGCTATAAAGATGAATGTATTGCCAAAAATGTTATTTTTATTTCAATCATTGCAAATTTTGGACAGGATGGACTGTTTCAAGAAGTGGCAGAGATATATTTCTAGATTTGTCTGGCAGGGCAAGAAGCCCAGAATAAAATTTAAAATACTAACTGATGCAAAGGAAAGAGGCGGATTTGCCCTGCCAGACCTTAAACTTTACTATGAATCAGCAGCATTCTGCTGGTTGAAAGACTGGCTGCTTCTTGAGAACACGGACATTTTGGACTTAGAAGGTTTTAACAACGTTTTTGGGTGGCATGCATATTTGTGGTACGACAAGGTTAAAGCACATAAAGCATTTAAAAACCATATTGTCAGGAAAGCATTGTTCAGTGTCTGGATAAGATACAAAGACTTATTGGAAAATAAAACCCCAAGGTGGTTGTCACCAATGGAAGCGAAGGCTCAGAAAAAGCTCAATATGGAGGCCAAATGGCCGAAATATTGGGAAATTTTGGAACTAGAAGGAGATAAACTGAAATTGCAGAGTTTTGAGAAATTAAAAGATAAAGTGCGAGACTGGCTTCATTATTATCAAATAAGAGAGGCCTATAATTTGGACAAAAAAATTGGCTTCCAGGTGGAAAAATCAAAATTGGAAACAGAATTGTTAGATCCCAAAACTAAGATACTTTCAAGAATGTATAACTTGCTGTTGAAATGGAATACGCAGGATGAAACGGTTAAATCTGCTATGATTAAATGGGCACAAGATATTGGTCATAACATTATGTTTGCGGATTGGGAACAGTTGTGGATCACCGGTATGAAATTTACGGCATGTAATGCCTTAAGAGAGAATATTATGAAAATGATATACAGGTGGTACATGACACCAGTCAAGCTTGCAAAAATATATCATTTGCCCGATAACAAATGCTGGAAATGTAAAGAAAATGAAGGTACATTCTTTCACCTTTGGTGGACGTGCCCAAAGATTAAGGCTTTCTGGGAGATGATCTATAATGAAATGAAAAAGGTATTTAAATATACCTTCCTGAAGAAACCAGAGGCCTTTCTCCTGGGCATAGTCGGCCAATTGGTGCCAAAGAAGGATAGAACTTTCTTTATGTATGCAACAACAGCAGCAAGAATACTCATTGCAAAGTATTGGAAGACACAAGATTTACCCACTTTGGAAGAATGGCAGATGAAGATGATGGACTATATGGGATTGGCAGAAATGACTGGCAGAATCCGTGACCTGGGAGAAGAGTTGGTGGAAGAAGACTGGAAGAAATTTAAAGACTATCTTCAGAAACACTGTAAAATTAATGAATGTTAAAAATGATGTTGGATTGAAAATAAGTGGCATTAGCAACAAAGTTATGAGAATATGCAAAAACGAATTGATAAAGGATGAAAATATAGAGGTACAATATGTTAAGATATAGAGTTAAGATAAACGAAAGAGGGTAAGGATTTGCTGACTTGATTACTTAAATGGGAATACAAAAAGGGGAGGTGTGAGGAGGTCAAGCAAACAACCTAACGAATTTAAAGTTATTAAAAATGGATTTGTTTTTAAGTCTTTTTTATCTATCTGGGTTTTTTTTGTATCATGTATTTTTATTCCTATTTTTTCTTTTTTATGAATTTTTGTATGTTTTTGTTTTTTTATCTTTTTCTTTTACTATGTTTCTCTTTGTATTTTCTAAACCTATGTTTTTGTAAAATCTCAATAAATATTTTATAAAAAAAAAGAGAGAGAGAAGCTCCAAAAGCTAAGCTCTATGGGTTTTGCTTTTGGAAAGGTCACTGGAAATGAAAGGTTTTTTAAAAATTGTTTGGCTTATTCACAAATATACATCTAAAACATAGAGGCAGGCAGCATTAGCACTCCTAGCGAGCAGCAAATTCTGTGATACCAGAGGTTATATGTAGCTGCCATAACCAATAGCATTGCTAACATTTCCCATCTTGAATTTGTCAAATACCCTTTCAAAGCCATCCAAACTGGAAGTCATATTTTAACTAAGAACAGGATACAAAAGTGCTAAATCATTTTTGGAGCTCTTTTTGGACATCCAGATCCTATTTCTATCAATGCATGGATCGTGTCCATAGTGCTTGCCCCAATGTTCACATGTTGGTCAGTTCTGCAGCACATGGTCAGGGTCTCCAGTCATGTGCAGAAATACCATGTGCATTCTCACCAAGACAATCAACATGTGGAGTTTGGGTGTGAGGACAGGTGGTATGACCCTGGACCCTATCGTCCACACTCGGAGGCTATGTGCAGACAGAGCTGATCAATACATGGGAGTCTGGGGCAGGAGCAGAAAGTGCCATCTTGAATCTCCCATCCACATGCTGAGTATACTACACAGATTCCTAATGTTTGGGAGGTGTTGGGTGTTTTGGAAGTGTAGGAGGGTTATAGTGGGTGCTCTTGCCTCATCAAGGGCTGATAATTATCTTCATTACGCCCAAACAAAAATACTGTTGGTTGAATTCCAACAATGCATACATTTCCAAGGTACCAGCAGGAAGGAGAGCCAAGAAGTATTTTTAGAAACATCAAGAACTGTTAGTGATTAATGAGGGTTTTATTTTATTTTGCAGTGTCTCTCATTTAAAAGGATGCCTTTGGAGACAGGCTTTTTAAACAGCAAAGGCACTACCCTCTGAGTAATATGCTAGGTTTTCATCTCTGTTGGACTCCATTAAAGTAAGGTTCTATAAACAGACATCAATTACAACCCATTTTAAAGTTTTAAAAATGTAATCCAACAGGGCTGCTTAACTAAATGAATCCTGAGAACTGATCTCTAGTGAATTAATAGAGCAGTATGTGGAGCACTCACTATGAATCTGAGTTAATGACTGGAGAAGATCAAATTAATTACAAGTGTCTCTGAAGACCTGTGGGGAAGAATTGTCCCTTATTAGCTAGAGTTTGGTTAACCCTTCAGTGGCTGGATTCAAAGATCTCCCTTACCTTTACATAGATTAAATGCAAAGGGGGAAATTATACTTCCTGATTTAATCTATTAAAATGAAAGCAAAACAGATGATGAAGCTGTAGGCATTAACTACTGGGCAACCTTGGGGCGGCAACATGCCTGAGGCAAAAGTTGGTTGAACAATTAATGTAAATGTTAGCTTTGTATACTAAGCTAGCTTACACCCACACTCACCCACCCCCACCCACACCCACTCCTTCATTCATTCATTCATTCATTCATTCAGTTAACCAATCCTATGACACATTGGACTGGCCTTTTAAACAATAGTTCAGTCTTCAGACTCCCCCTCCCTCATTTCCTTGGACTAGAAGAAATCTTGCTGCAGGCTTGTATTAGGAGCCCTGCTGGGGAACTGTATATAAACCTGCTTAATAATCCTGTTATGTTACCAAGGCCTATTGAGAGCCTGAATGAGTTATCAAGCCTCAATAATCAACACACAAATAACAAAGTAACAAGAAGAAAGCCTGTTCTCCAATGCGTTCTGGATCTCTGGAGAGAAAATAACTGAACCTAGGAAAGAGAATCAGGGTCGAGCATACATACAGTGTGCTGGTGACTGGCCCTGGGTGTGTTGCAAAAGTTACATATTATGCAGAAAGAGTTCATAAATTGCTAGCCCAGAAAACTGCATTAAAATCACTTTTAAAAGATCATGGGTGGAAATGATATCTCAAGATTGGGATAGTAGGGCTTTATGAGGATTTTAATGCCAAAATGTGAACAGTATCAATTCGTTGCTTTCATTTATACATTAAATGGAGATTTAATGTGACTCCTTTCATTTGCTATTATATGCACAGATAAAGCAGACAGGGAAGGCTAATAGGTTGGGATCTGAAATGGGTTTCTTCAAAAGGAGGCCTTGCATTCTTGCATGAGAAGCAAGACAGCTATTTCAGGCAATGAGGATCAAATTAAATGTTTACTGCTGTAAAACAGCATTGCCAAGGGTGTCAGTAAATCTGTGGTCAGTTTATAATTTTCACTGTCTTCCAGACAGTGGGTCATATGTGTATTAAAGTAGTCGCAATAAATTGTCAGTGACATTTCCTTACAACACCTTTATGGCAGTAAATGTATTGGGGTTGGAGAGGGAGACAACATTCTGAAGGGTTGGCAGAAGAGCTTTCCTTATAAAGCACTAATGGCACCACCCTAAAAATGAATTCCACCAATAGGCCACTATCCTCCCATCAGAGTGCAGAAGCAGAAAGGTAGCTGAGTGAATTCATTCATTACAGTAGTCCCTCCCTGTTCCTCCAAATTGTTCAGAGTGGCTTACATTTCAACCCAACATGAGGTTCCCCGGCAGATTCCCATTCAGGGAGCTTATAGAGCCAAACCAGGAAAACTTCAAGTTTAATAGCACCATATGCCTTCAGACCGTTGTGAGAGAGAGGCTGCTGGGGCAATGGTCAAGGAGACAAGTGGTGACGTCTTGCTTCCCATCTCACTTTGTTGTGGGAAGAAAGTTGTGCATGCCAATAATCACCGTAAGACCCACTTCCAGCTGTAAGAAACACCTTTGTTGGCTGGTTAGAAGCTCCTAAGGTGCCATGGGGCAGGGAGCACCCGCCAGTGGCTGGCAGTGAGATACTCAGATGTTCACCAAATAATGGGTGGTTTCGGGGGGGGCGGGTAGTAGAGGAGCACTTTTGAAAAGTTCTGAGCAATGTTTTTCTCTATCGTCTTAGTTTCTCCTTTAAAATATTATTACTATTTTGCCTTACTGCAAAAATTATCAGTGACAGAGTCACTAGACGTTTGTGTAGCAGACTACCTTCAAAGCTTAGACGGTTTATGATAAAGTTGGGCTTATAGCTGAGAGCACCATTCCTGCTTTGACTGTCCCCTGACTGCAGTGGGGACTAGTGCCCATTGGGTGGAAGCCAGGGAGACCAGCAGTAGGTGGAGCCAGAGCCAACTAATTCTTGTTTTGTCCCGTCCTTCTCCTTCATGAGTTCTAAAAGGGCAATACTGAGACTAAGGAGGAGGAGGAAGTTGATGGGGAAATATAAGTAAGAAGACAAGATAGGTGAGAGCTGGCTAGAGACAGACTGAGATTGAGGAGGCAGTGCCCATTCACCCTAAGCAACCAGACTCCACTGGTAGACTGGACCTATCTTGCCAGATCTTCAGTTTTCTCCCGATTTAGGATTGGGGAAGAGAAGGCCTGGCCTTTCCAGTGTAGGGCCTGTATGTGATTAAGATGAGTATGGCACAGCTTAATGATAGTTTTTCTGATACCATGAACAAGGATTTTTTTAAAAGATAGGAAGGCATTCAAGGCATCAGGAGTAGAACATTCCCTTTCCCATTCCTGATCCATACCAACCAGAGCCAAGATGCCATTGTGTAGTGCAGCTGGGCTTAAGCAAGGAGAAGGGGAAGCACAAATAGAATGATTTCTCTGCTTGCAGTGGGACTGGTTTTAGGTTCCAGCACCAATGCAATGGCACTTGGGTCTTTGCTGAGATTCTACCACACAATGCAGTCATTTGTTTTGCTGGAACACAAGTTCACAGAACAGTCAAAAATGCATGTTTTCCTGTTTCCATAATGTACATAATTGATGCTATAGATGGGATGAGTGACAAAAACAAAACCGCTGTGTTGCAGTACAAAATAATCTGCTCAAATACAGCCGCAACCCGTGGCTAATAAGTATTGTAAATGTATTATTAGTAGTAGTTAGAATATAATCCAAAATTTACAAATCATAAACATCGTTATATAATGTATGTATAACTCCATAAACAAGAATTCAGCTACACGTTGGAGCACCAACCACTACAATACTGTTGGACATTATCTATTGAAAGGCATTCTGCCTGCGTCGTGGTGTTCCCTGAGAGCAATTCATTACGTTGACTATTTCTTGTTTATGGACTGATACATACATTATATAATGATGTTTATGATTTGTGAATTTTGGATTATATTCTAATACATTTACCATACTTATTAGCCACGGGTTGCGGCTGTATTTGAGTAGATGGAATAAGGCCAAGTGAATTTGGTCCATAATACACGATCCATAACATATGTTTATTGCTTCTCTGCACAAATGGATGGGCAGTGAATGCATAGATTTTCCACCCCTTTGCCAGTTGTATTTTAGTTTTACTAATCTTTGGGTTGATACTGAATGAAATGTGCAAACTGACAATGGTATGAAAGATGGCCAAGAGAATGATCTGAATGAACACAACATAGTTCAGCAATGAAATCTAAGGGTGTCTTGCACAGAGCAGTGTATAGATATGCCATGTGAAAGGTGTGTTGAGCTCCTTGGCGTAAGATCAAGGTATAAATAAAACAAATGAATACTTTCATGCTAACCATTTCACTGCTGGTGCAATGGATACTTCTAAATTCTGTATGATGTTTGTTTTGCCAGAACACCCTCATGCTGCTGTCCCATTAATAGAGATAGAAGTTTTTCCCTGAGAGCTGGATGATTTCTCACAGTATTCATTGGCTTTTGGGATTCTACTGCTGGAATGGTTTTAAAGAGCTTCATCCACCTATGATGCTATCTATCAGACAGAGTACTGAAACTGTACACATTATCCATCAATCATTCCCAGTTTTACTTTGCCCCTCTAGCAGATCATAGCTCGAAAAAGATCACAAACACACTCATATCCACATACTAAAATAAAATATGGTGCTGTCTTATTAGAATGCAACCACTATACTGTACGGAAATAAAATGGGGGGGCAGGGTGTCTGTTTGTTGCTAGTGTAATGAATACAGGTATTTTGTGCTCTTGGGAATGTCCTTTGGCTCTCTTGGATGGAAAACTACAGTATTCTTCTTAAGGTAGAATACCTAAAGTATTCACAATACAATGGCTTTTCCACTTTTTCTACTACTAGGATGCTTAAAGAGCTTTACTGTGGTATCACCTAGCAGAGTACTGAAATCTCAAATGTTATCCATCAATCTCTCTTAGCTTCACTTGTCTATTCTAACTGGTCATACCAACAACCTGGTCAGAAGCAATAAAAAAAATTACAGTGCTTTCGGATGAAAACATAGCCACAAAATCTTCCTTGTTTTCTTTTTACTACCTCAAGGAACCAAGGAATGAAATATTTACTTTCAATATCCTTTGACCTTAAAATGTTAGGCATGAAGATATTAAATGAAGGCTGTCATAGTCTGTCATATGTGGTATATACTGTGAGGCTTATATGTGCCCCATCACAGTGCAGTCTTTCAGATGCTTAGCTTTCATATGGGGACTCCAAAATTCATTAGGGTCCCAGATACGGATGTTTGAAAAATCTGATCGTTATGAATTCTGATCTGAACTGGCCTGATCCACATCTTCTGAACTAAGGTACAGATGGGGACATAGTCACCATTCAAATTTCACATGTCCCTGAGTTTTGCAATGCAGTTTCAAAATTCAAAAATGCATTTAAAATTGCTTAGTTTAATATAAGCTCCTTTAGAAAAAATTATTTTGGGATAAAATACAATTAGAAATGAGTAATTTGAGAAAAATATTCTCTCAAAACACATATTTAAATGCAATTTTGTGCGCTCTCTCTATATAGTGCACAAAATTGCACTATATTTAATGGAATGGAACAAACCTATGAATGAACACCTGTTTAAGTGGCATAGACTGGGAATAATCTAATCCCTCTACCACTTCTCCTAGAAGTTGGCCATAGAAGAATATGGATGCAAGACCAAACCACACCCCAATATCTAAGCCTTAATATTTTCATATCCAGGACCCACATTTCCATGTCTGAATGGGTAGCACAATTCCCAGAGGCTAGCATGCTCTTGTCTTCAGATTCTTTCTGTAAAGAAATGAGTGGAGAAGGATCTTACGACTTTTGACCTTGGGTGCAAAAATGTCTAGGGACTGGGACCTTTCAGTATTATGGCACAAAGATGCTGAGAATATTTGTGGGCCCTGCTCCTGGACCTGCGTAAACCTCTTTCCAGAACAAAAGTGGATGGTGGGAAGAATGGTTGAATTCCCACCTGGAGGCTGGAGGAAGAACTGAGGCCTCCCCTATGCTCTGCTCCCTTTGTTAGGGCCAACCTTCCGGCCAGCCTGAAGGTTGCTTTAAAAAAAGACACAAAATCCACCCATCTTTGTACACATTTGATATTGGTACAAATGACAGTATAGCTGCTGATGCTACTACTGTTTTTAAAACAAGCTTTTAAACAGTGACCCCCAAATATCTTATTTGTACAATAACATCCCTGCCCATTTGGGTATCATTTCAGTTTCATAGCTTTTTTAAACATAAAGTTATCCTTTAGAGAAATAATTACATAAAAATCAGGGTTACAGCCATCTGGCTTCTTGGAAGCAAAGTAAATTGATGGATGATTTCCTTGTTATTGTCCCATGTTTACTCAATGAATGAATATATATGTGTGTGTGTGTATATATATATATATATATATATATATCTCCAGTCTCATAGTAGTACCAGTATCATAATAGGCTTTCTTGGATTCTTTATGACAGTCATGATCACAGACATTGTCACAATTCAGCTTTGCTGCTGTAAGAGCTTTGGACCTGCTATGATTTAATTACATTTTTGCTCATTCAAACGTTCCTACTGCATGTATGTTTTCAGATCATTCTCGGCGTAGCAGCTATTTTCCAACTTTGCTGTCCAAGAACACTATCTTTTCAATAAAATTGCACTTGCTCTGAAGTGCTTAAAGGAAGGGGAAGAGGTACATGAAGGAGAGCCACAAAGATGAAGGCCAGACTTGAAGCACAGTTTCATTAATACTGGATGGCAGGGAAGGAGCCAAGTCCCAGATAATGAGGAAGGAGTTGCAATTTTTTTAAAGCTATCTGGTGACAGGGAAAACAAAAATGACATTCAGCTGACGAATGAGCAGAGTTTGACCTAGCCTTTTGACCCTTGACAATCAATCTTACCTGCTGCTTCATAAAGAATTATAGCTGTGCCACTCACATTTGACTCTAGATTTTTACTATTCCTTTTTAAAAAACAAAACAAAAAGTTTTTCTTTGTGAATTCAGAGCCTGAGAAGATAAATGTGAGTTTTGAGTACCATAAGCCAAAAAAGATAGGATGTTCTTAAGGAGGGGGAGCAAGAAGTGCAGAGGTAGAGACACTGGTAGTTAGCGGCTGATAGGAGAACAATGATCTAAAGAGCTATAGGTGCATTTCAGAAATGGTGGGTGATATTTCAAAGCAAGCCGCTTTGCCAATCCTTGAGTGTGCGCACTCATACATGCACTGTCCGTGGAATGCTGGTACAGTACTTTATGCAGCTAAAGGATGAAATGATGGATGTATGGAAGATATTTCCAATAGCACTAGAGGCATTCAAGTTGACTTACACACACACACACTACTTTATTCAACTATTACATGTAACTATTCCATAGTCAAGAGAAATATTCCAGATGGTGATAAACTCCACATTCCACAAGCGTATGTGCTTATATACAGTATATTAGTAGAATGCTTTGTGTCATCGAGAAAAGGGGGGAGGGAATAGGAGGACCACTGCATAATAACAAAGAAGGCAATTGCCTGACCCAGCAATTTTGTATTCCTCTGACAATGTTTTGCCAAAGAGCAGAAAGCAGCAGCAGCAAAGTCTCTCTTGTCCCCAGGATCACAGGAGCCAACAAGGACTTTGAGCACCCTCTGATCTTCACCTGCAGGGACAGCTGCCTTAAACTGAATCAGACTATTTGTCCATGTAGCCCACTGCTGACTATTCTGACTAGCACTGGCAATCTAGGGTCTCAGGCAGAGATCTTTCGCATTACTGCTTGACCTTTTTAAACTAGAGATGCCAAGGATTGAATGTTCTGTACCACGAACCGAGGCCCGCCCCCTTTAAAGGTTGTTCCTTCATTCAGAATTCCAAATTCCCTGATTCAGAATTCCAGGGAGAAGGGATTGGCTCTCATTTGGCCCTCATCAAGACCAACATGTGAAGCAGCCTTAGGTCTTCTTATAGCTCCGTCGGTCGAGCCTGAGACTCTCAACCTCAGGGTTGTGGGTTGGAGCCCCCATTGGGCAAAATGTTCCTCCATTGCAGGGGGTTGGACTAGATGGGGTCACTTCCAATTCTACGATTCTACAGTTGTAGGACTCAACACTATGCATATTTCCCATGAGCAAGTGCTCAACTGAATGTATGTTACACCCGTTTCAGTAGTATTAAATGCATCTGTCCTGCTTCAGGATCCTTCTAATTCTCCTTTCCGTGAGATGCGTATTTTTGTATAATTGTATTTGATCATCATCATCATTGTGGTGTTAAGGACATAATAAAAGCCCTGCTGGAGCAGTCTAAAGGCCTATCTAAGTTCAGCATCCTGTTTTCACAATGGCCAGCCAGATGCCTACAAGATGCATGCAAGCAGAATCTGAGTGCAACAGCACTTTCTGCTTTTGTGAGTCCTAGCAACTGATGTTGACAGGCATATGAGAAATTAGCAATGAATTTGTCCAATTCTCTTTTAAAGCTGTCCTAGTTGGTGGTCATCACTACATCTTGTGTTTTTATTTTGGGGCTTTACCGTATTTTTTGCACCATAACACTCACTTTTTTCCTCCTAGAAAGTAAGGGGAAATGTCTGTGCGTGTTACGGAGCGAATGCCTGCGGGTGGCGGAGGGGATCTGCTGCAGTCGTGAGCAGAGGATCCATGGTTCCCCTTCCTTCCCTCCTCCGTGGCTCGCTTTGAAACAGCAAAGCGGGAGAAGAGCCGCAGAGTGGGGAGGAGAAAAGGACAGAGAGCCTGCTTCTTTAAAGGAGCAAAGCGGGAGGGGAGAGGAGCCTTCTCCTCTTATACCCCTCTCCTGCATTATTAGCAGCATCCTTCTCCACACACCCCACGCGTGTTCCTTGTCCCTTGAGTGCTTTTCCTTCCTTCCCCACTTAAAACGTGGTTACAAAGCACGGATCCACATGGATCCTCAGGATTTTTGCACTGGGTCACCCCAAATTCACCATCAGATCACATAGCATGTCCATGGCTACATCTTGCACCAAAAAAATCACGCACCCACTGTTGCCTGGGGCCTCAGTGGTGCAAAAACGTGGTTACAAAGCATGGATCCTCAGGATTTTTGCATTGGGCTACTCCAAACTCACTGTCAGATCACATGTCTGTGGCCACAGCATGAACCACAAAAATCATATATCCACTGTTTCGTTTATAATATTTTTTTTCTTGTTTTCCTCCTCTAAAAACTACGTGCGTGTTATGGTCTGGTGTGTGTTATAGAGCGAAAAATACGGTATGTTGTAAAGCTACCCTGTGATCTTCAGATGCCAGGTGGTAAATAATAATAATAATAATAATAATAATAGCTGAGCTGCAACTATTGTAATTTTAAACAACCTCTCAAGCCAGTCTTCTCTCTCTCTCTCTCTCTCTCTCTCTCTCTCACACACACACACACACACACACACCAGTCTTCTCTTTGGATGTACAGCAACCATAATTTTAGCTGAAAAATAAAGGAGCTGGGACTGACTAACCCACTTTGGCTGTTACATCTGTGACTTTTGCACGGGCAGGCAGAGTCCTCCCAACCCCAGGCGACCTCCGAGCAGAATAATGACTCAAGATAACATGCTATGGGGTTAGAATTGGCCACAACTTTATTAAGTTTCAGATGTAGGGAGACCTTGGCTCAGGCATTGGGCGTTTATCTTTCCCAGTCCCCCGCTGGGGATCTGGGAGACATCAGGGTTATTCAGAATGTGTGGGGATTGGGCTGGCTCTGGAGAACATATGTTCAAGCAGAGAGCCCGCCCCCTGTTTCGCCACCTTCGCAGTGGAGAGCAATGACAACCTCTCAGCATATGGCCAATGCCTCCCCTCAAGACCCCTTTAACAGGGAACCCTGGGATCACCGCCACAAGGGGGCGTGGGTCACCGCTTCACGCCCCCCCCCCCATTTAGCCAACTGACACTTCACAGGTAAGATTTACCCTCCATTGTGTGGGCAGGGCAGTCCCTCCCCCTACCTGGCTTATCCCCCGGCAACGCCTCCCCAGGTGGGATTGGGCAGTTGGCTGAGGTAGGCGGAGACCTCCAGGTATCCAGCCTGGGGAGGGTGAAGCCAGCCCATTTGTTGTTGTTTAGTCGTTTAGTCGTGTCCGACTCTTCGTGACCCCATGGACCAGAGCACGCCAGGCACTTCTGTCCTCCACTGCCTCCCGCAGTTTGATCAAACTCATGCTGGTAGCTTCAAGAACACCATCCAACCATCTCATCCTCTGTCGTCCCCTTCTCCTTGTGCCCTCCATCTTTCCCAACATCAGGGTCTTTTCCAGGGAGTCTTCTCTTCTCATGAGGTGGCCAAAGTATTGGAGCCTCAGCTTCATGATCTGTCCTTCCAGTGAGCACTCAGGGCTGATTTCCTTAAGAATGGATACGTTTGATCTTCTTGCAGTCCATGGGACTCTCAAGAGTCTCCTCCAGCACCATAATTCAAAAGCATCAATTCTTCGGCGATCAGCCTTCTGTATGGTCCAGCTCTCACTTCCATACATCACTACTGGGAAAACCATGGCTTTAACTATACGGACCTTTGTTGGCAAGGTGATGTCTCTACTTTTTAAGATGCTGTCTAGGTTTGTCATTGCTTTTCTCCCAAGAAGCAGGCGTCTTTTAATTTCGTGACTGCTGTCACCATCTGCAGTGATCATGGAGCCCAAGAAAGTAAAATCTCTTACTGCCTCCATTTCTTCCCCTTCTATTTGCCAGGAGGTGATGGGACCAGTGGCCATGATCTTCGTTTTTTTGATGTTGAGCTTCAGACCATATTTTGCGCTCTCCTCTTTCACCCTCAATAAAAGGTTCTTTAATTCCTCCTCACTTTCTGCCATCAAGGTTGTGTCATCTGCATATCTGAGGTTGTTGATATTTCTTCCGGCAATCTTAATTCCGGCTTCGGATTCATCCAGCCCAGCCTTTCGCATGATGAATTCTGCATATAAGTTAAATAAGCAGGGAGACATTATACAGCCTTGTCGTACTCCTTTCCCAATTTTGAACCAATCAGTTGTTCCATATCCAATTCTAACTGTAGCTTCTTGTCCCACATAGAGATTTCTCAGGAGACAGATGAGGTGATCAGGCACTCCCATTTCTTTAAGAACTTGCCATAGTTTGCTGTGGTCGACACAGTCAAAGGCTTTTGCATGTTGCAACTGTCACAACTCCTTTTAAAAACAGATAGATTGATAGATAATCAACCTTTGAAGCACAAACACCAGATCTTTGTGATAAGTCACTATACACAAATGGCTCACCATGCGGTAGAAACTGTCCCATTGAACAATTTGCAGTGCAATCCTATGCATGCCAACTCAGGACTAAATCCCATTGAGTTCAATGGTTTTTCTTCCAGGTAAATTGGCATGGAACTGGCAGTCTACAAGTTCCCTCCACGTGGTGCCAGTAACATGCTCTTGGGCTCAGCGATGCTCATATTAATTCTTTTCCTTAGATCTCTAACGTGGTGGAGTGTCAATTTCTTCCTGAGTTGCGATTTTTGCAGCAATGAGCTTTGTGGCAGTGGATAGAAGACATTGATGCAGTGTGCACGGTTCATAACAACAACAAAAGTTTTAAAAGAGTAAAGGAGGACAGCCTTATTAATGGAGGAAGTGAGGTCAGAGGTCTTTGAAGTCTTAACAAGATGACAAAATTTATGAACCACCACAGTAGAAGTATGTAGTTACCCTCAGTCTGTTGATATAATAAGCCCACTTGGGGCTCGTAGTTATTTCACTTGAATTTGTTTTTGTCTCTGTTATCTTTCCTCATTTTGGGCTTTCTTTTGCCTTACTTGCTGTCATAGAGAAAATGTTTGTGTGTGTGAGAGAGAGGGATGTTCCCTAAAGTGCTTATCAGTAGTTTGGTTTAGATGAGACAATATTTAATACTTATTGAGTAAGGAGTATTGCATGTAAAACTGTGAAATATGAGAGCAGCTATAATTTTGGTTCATTGGTTTACTTTTTTTTTTTACAATTTCACGTTATTCAAGTTTATATAATGTTTCTAAACTTGAGTAGCAATTTTAAAAGAGAGCTTAATTACTAGGAGATCATAGAGAAAGGGGATTCATTCCGAGTGTCCGGGGGGGCGGGATGATGCCACTAAAGCAAAAGCAAATATCCAAAGCCTGCTTTTTGAGTCTTCCCTGATTAGGGTTTCCATATTTCAAAAAGTAAAATTCCTGAGCTTTTTCCATCACATTGCCATGGCCATACATCCGAGTTCTCCCTGACATTCCCCCCGGCGCCATTCTTACACCCAAAAACTGGGACGTGTCGGGAATTTTCCTATGTATGGCAAGCCTATCCCTGCTGAAAAGCTTTGAGTGTTTGGTCCCAGACAAGTTATATATTTATTACATTTAAATCTGCCTTTCCACCAAGGAGCTCAAGATGGCATACACCCTCCAGTCCATTTTATTTTCAAAACAACCCTGTGAGGTAGCTAGACTGAGAGATGGTAACTGACCCAAGGCCACCATTGAGCTTAGTGTCTGACTGGAGATTTGAACCTCAGAGACTTACCATTCCTAGTCTGACACTCTAAATTTTAACACTGTGTTCACTGTACACACTGGACGAACAAAATATTGATGATATCTATGTAGGGAAAATAACAGAACAACATAATATAACACAACACATTAATATATTATAATATAATATAATATAATAATATAATATAGAGATTTTGTTTCTGCAGAGCTCTTTTTGAAGAAATGAGATTGCTAAAGAAGTCTGGCCCCAGTATCAGACATAATGAGTGCAGATTTTTATCCCCATTAAAGGACACTCCATTGGCAATTATATAATTTTTAATTATTTTTTGCAGACAGCCAAACTGCCCATATTCATTTCTGTCACCAAAGCAGACTCATCGTTTGTATCATCCTGCTATGTTGCAAGATGCATTTTTCCTCAGGGATTGATGTGTGATAAAATGTGTGGTCAGACATGTGATAACATGGCTGTTTGTATCCTCCCGGACAGCTCCCTCCCCAAGTGGCTATATGTGCACACCATAGAACTTGTAAATGCCCCTTCGTACAAGCCCTGTAAATAAGTAAATGCCATAAATGTCCCTATCAGTCAGCTTGGACCAGATGTAGGTGCTGGGAAGAATTCCTGAAGCTTCCGTTAGTTATGATGACAGTAACTGTTACAGTTAAGTTCGGAAAGGATATTGAAACTTCCAGGACAGTTGCTCAAGATTTTCAGAGGCTTGCTAGGTCTTTATGTGTGCTAAAAATTCTGGCTGCACAGGAGCAGGGAGACTAGCCCTCTGCTCTCTGGTGCTATGAAACAAAACCAACCAGAGTTATATTAATTTCAGCTTCATTGGAAACATGTAAGAGAGGAGGGGGGAATCCATGATTGCCAAATGGAAAAGGTTTAAAATTGATGAGGAAAGAAATTTTCATTTCCAAGCTTCCAAGCAGGCTATTAAGATCAACAGAGTAAAGAAGAGCTGCTTGGCAGTGTCCCCTGAAGAAAACCATTTTGCATCTATTTAGTTAAAACTTGGCAAAACAAATCCAATTTTAGCGGTTTCAGATTTCTCAGTGCACTCATAGTGTTATCCTCGCTTAGTTACTGTGGTTTGAGAGACACTGTGTAACTCCAACTTTCTTTTTATTAAAAATCAAAGCAAAACAGAGTGTGATTTTAAGAAAAGTGTCTGGAAGTTTCAATTTCCTTGCTAAAACTTTCCACATTTGCACCATACAGTACCCTCCAGCATTCTATAGATGACAATTGGGACGCTCCTGTGTATTTTTACACCTCAGTTTTCACAACAAGACCTAAGTACCCTCCACCATAGATTGCTGAATGCTTTTTTTATTTCCTGTGCAATATTACGTATGTCCTGGATGGGCTTACGGATGTGTTAAGAAACTGGTCAGAAGAAGTTTTCTTTCTTAAAACTGATGAATATTTAATATATGTTTAATCTCACAATAGATTTGGCTGAAATGTAAACATATTCAGAAACATTAACTCTCAGAATACACTGTTATGGGGAGAAGATAAGTAGCACAGTGGCATGCACCAGAAAACAGGCTATGGCCTTGAGAAACTGGGGCACTTAGAACACGTAGGCTGAAGCTGCAAAGCCACATTTGTACATTTTCTTTTTATATTGTCTGTATTTGTTTACTACAGTTGTAGATTGCCTTTCATCCCATAGAGTCCCAGGGAGGTTTGCAAGACAAACCAACATCAAATTGCAACATTAAAATACAAATATACATTTAAATTTCAAAAGCAATAAGGATGTCAAGCAGCATGCACTGATGCCATAAAAACGTCAGCAGCAGCCATCAGGCAGAAAATTAAGGACACAAACAAAGACACACACAAAGTACTGGATAAGAGGATGTCTCCTAAGCTGTCAGGGATGGAGTTCCACAACTGAGGTGCCACCACAGAGAATGATGCATCCAAAACAATGGACATTCCCCATTGGCAAGGTGGTAGCTATCCACAGGGTCCAGAAAGGGCCAGCTGAGGAGAGGCCATACGGCTCTCTCTGTATGGCACCACCCCTTCTCACAAAGGCATTTCCCATGACCTAGACACAATTGGCTGGTCCCTCCTAGCTTGCTTTTATTAGCCAAGAACAGCAAGGCCCAGCCCACGTGGGGTTGGCTGCACCTCCTGTCTACATCCTCAGTCAGTAACAGCTGAAACACATCCCACAATACTGAATCAGACAGTGCCTTGGGAACCTTTGCATGCAGAAGAAGCAAGCACGTGCTCTGTAAAGCGCAAACAAGCTTCTTCTAAGGCACAGGTGGCTAACCTGTGGTCCTCCAGATGTTGCTGGAGTCCTGCTCTTATCGGCCCCAACCAGCCTAGCCCATGTTCAGGCATCCCAGTTCGTCTAAATGTGATGAGATGTTCATTTAACGTGTCTAGTTCCCCCCGCCAAAAAAAAAAAAAAAAAATACACACAAGAGGAGGCAGTCAGAATTGGGACCATGGCATGCAGTGTTAGGGATTCTTCTTTTTCCTTCCCACGATCTAATGATATGTGCCCCAGAAGAGAAGCCCCCACTGGCTCCAATGGAACTTCCCTCCCAGAGATGACAGTAACTTGGAGGTTGTGGTGCATTATCATTGGGACCACTGTGAAGGTGAAAGTAGTTTATCAACTAATAAAAACCACACCCATTTCTCCTGCACTTCAGTCTTGATCCTTGTCTCCCTGTCACCCACTTTTAGAGTGAGCGGAAGCTACACGTGTTAAATGCATTCACACATTTAACAGCATATATTGTTTGGCCTTTAATCTATAAACAAATTATTATGGAGGCTTTAAACACAGAGAATTATGTTCATAAGTGGAATGTATCTAAGAAAAGGATCAGAAGACAGCTTGTGGGAGTTTCGGCGTAACAGCCCTTCTGCTCCTGCCACATGTCAATGAAATGAGAAGTTGCTGAATGGGAATCAGATTCTAGAGTAGGAAGTAGTTGAACAAGTGACCTTGGCAGCATCTTCCTTCTGGCTGTGACAGCGTTTGTCAACCCGATGCCTTCTAGACGTTTAGGACTGCAGCTCCCATCACCTCCAGCCAGTACAGCTGTGTCAGCTGAGAAAGATGGGAGTGGTGGTCCAACCATCTGGAGGGCACCAAGTTGGAAATGCCTGGATTATGAGGTAAGAAAAGGTGGCAGCCCAAGAAGAACACCAAAAGCAGAGCAGGGCAGCGGTTCTTAGCCTGTGATCCTTGGACAGGCTTCAGGGGGTCCACGAACAAGGCACGCACACAAAAATCATGGCTTTTTAACTTCAATTTCCTTTACGTTTGAAAATTTTCTTTGTAGAGTGTTATTAAGGGAGTTCATAGCTTTCATCAGATCCTCAAAGAGGTCCATAACCCAAGGAAGGTTAAGAAGTGCTGTAACAGGGGGTTGTCTCAGTTCATGGAAGATGAAGGATCACTAGGTTAGCCTGATTTAAACCAGGTTTTCAAACTTCTGTCACTCTGCTTTCTAGCACATGATAAATTAACCTGTGATCAATTCAGTGCTATTTTTCTAGAAAAAGAGGTACCAGAACTCATCCTGAACGTCTCCCTTGTTTTCTTATAATGGCAATGGCGCCCGCCTATTTGTTAATAATACCGATTCATTGTCTATTTCACTTTTGCATATCTATGTATAACCCTCCCCACAACACACCAGTGAACAACTATTTGTACTTCAGTTTCACCAATGAATGTGTTTTGTGCCCATTGTACATTAAAATCTCCTTAATTGCCCTCAAAGTCACTTTTAGATCACTCTGTGAATGCCACACAATTCCTAGGTGAGATCCCAAGCTGCAGGGGACAAAGAATAACTTGTCAGACAAGCGGTACCCTGATGTGTTTAATTAGATATTTTGCTGACTGCATAGGCAAATGTAGGAGCTCTGCTGTACACCCCATATTCACGCACAGCTGTAGAGATACCTTTTCAAAGGAAACAAAAGGAAGGGCAAAAGCAATGTCAATATGTTGGCATTATGTCTGATGGTTTGATTTTAGGCACATTAGACAGCCTATTGTGTTAAGATTCCCTCACTATTAAGATACTGTTGTTACAAATTTGTATTGCACTGGTGTCTAGAGCTCTTATTGTGAGAGGTTCCCATTGTGTTCCTCTCACTACAAATTACTAGCACGAGATATTCCCTGGTCTAAAGAGCTTTTCATTTATTTTGAAGCCATCTTAACACACACAAGATGAGAGGAAGAATATAATGAAAATTCACATGTTTAAATAAAGTGGGTTCTTGATTTTATTCAGATGCTTACCAGACTGACATTAAAACGAGGTGCCGTGTAGAGGTATAATAAGGGCCCTCAGATAAAGCGTTTCACAAGCCTAAATCATCATTCAGACACAATGCTCTCTGCCGCGCTCCTTGGTGAAATGAGGGAGGGTGCTATGTACGTGACTTGTTTTGTCGTGGGGAGGGGGGTCCTTAGATAAGCTGACATTGGGAACCAGCCATTTAAACTCCCCCAACCAAAACACTTTGATCCACCATCCCATTGTATTGCTGAAAGCCTTGTTTTCAGTTGTGGTAACTTCACTTTTAGTTAAGGAGAAAGATGATTTACTTCAAAGTGTCTCTTTGAAGATACTTGTAATGATGACTGATGTTCAAAGAAGCAAACCCTTGTTACTCCTGGATAAATATTCCCGAACGACACAAAAACAAAACGAAAGCACCCACCAACCCTCCAGTTTCGTTGTAAACAAGTTAGATGAATGAATGTTGCACTGATAATGTAATCAAAATGCACAGAATGGGCCAGATAGTTCTGCAGGTAGCCTGGCCTTGACCACACAAACTGTTTGAAATTTCCGCCGGGGAAAACAAAGTAGAAATTCAGATCCTGGCATTTCAAAGCTGAATTTTCCTAATCTGTTTGAAATCAAAGAATTGAAAGGGGAAGAAAAGGTCACTTATTCCAAGCCACTGTGTGACATTTTCAGCCACAGCCTCTTTGACCCAGCTCAGCTTACATGATCTAGACAATGTATTACCACCAGCAGATGTTGAATACAGCACTGAAACTTGCTAGTAGAAAATCACACATCTGCACTGGGTTCCTGCTGGCTGCTGGACATACATTAGGGTGCAGGCTCCATGCTGGCACCTGAATGCAGTATGCATAGGAGTGGGTTCCCTGTTTTGGGGGTGACACCAGGTGTGTGGAATTCTGCATGGCCATGTAATTTTAGCCATGTTGGGTGTCATGTTTAAATTGAGCCCAACTCTTGTTCATTCAAGCAAGTAAGTGAAATTGTATGATCAAGAGGGAGCAAAACAAAGACTAGGGTCGCTAGTCAGCTTGAGCTGGTGGGGGACTCAAATTTAAGAAAATGGGGGCAGATGTATCCATGTATAAGACAACCCCTAATTTTTGACATTATTTTTTAGGGGAAAAAACTAGTCTTATACACAGAAAAATACGGTATGTTAAAGCATAGGGATGGGAAACTTGTTTACCTCCAGATGTTCTTTAATAACATCTCCCTTCATCCCTATGTATTGGCCATGCCAGTTGGGTCTGATGGGAAATGGAGTCCAACAACATCTGGAGGGCCACTGGTTCTGCACAAAAACAGAGCCCAGAGTGCTACTTTTGCAGTCATGGGAATCTGAAATGAGTGGGACAAAGAAATCCAGAACAGTAATGGGGAGAAGCTAGAGCTATGTGTGGGTTGTGATGATGACATCTATCTATCATCTATCTATCTATCTATCTATCATCTATCTATCTATCTATTTCTATCTATCTCTATCTATTTCTATCTATCTATCTATCTCAGTTCTGAACCTCTATTGTGTTCTGCACCTCTTCTCCAAGAGAGGTGCATCATACAAACCAGATATCAGACAAGAATATTTGGTTATGGGGCAGCAACTGGAGAGAACAACTTCTTCAATGCCATATTATTGTTCAAGTAATCAACTATTGAACAAAGAATTTTTATTATTTTAAACCATAAAACAGTTAGTTGTTTGGGTCCCATATACCTCGGAGAATGCTTTTTCTCCTTTGTCCCATCAGGACTACTAATATCAACCAGAAGTGCCTTATTGACTTTACCATGCTCCAGGTGTTAAGAGCAAAGGGACCCAGAGATATTGCTCTGTGGCTGTACCAGAGCTGATGGAACTTCTATTCCCCTACAGGAGCCTGAATGCCGTTAAGCCTTTCCCGTTTAGAACAGCACTCAGCAGCCACAGCTGAACACATACTTACTCCCCATCAGCAAGGGAGATCTGGGAGCAGCCATGAGAATGTACAGCTGAGTGGTCTAGTCACCTCCAGATGGTGATGCTCAACTGCATCCCGTTGAACTGGGTGCATGCATTTTTTGTTGGGTGTGCCCGCCAGGGGCCATGTGCATGACTAGTGCTGTGTGACTGGAGCTGGATCAAGACCACAGGGATGCAATTTTATTTTCTATATATAATTAGGGTTGCAGAGCTAACCTTGTCTACTCAGAAGCAAATCCAGTTAGAATCAATGGGCTTAATCCTACGTAAGTGCAGCTTAGGTATTCTATTTCTGTTGTAACCAAAATAAATAAATAAAAACGGGATTCCAACACACACACACCCCCAAACACCATTTTGAATGTTGCTCTGCTACCTTTTTTCATGAGTCAAACCAATCTAGAGAATGATGTTATAGCCCTCTATACAATATGGTGTTTTAATTCCCATTTGCACCGAGGAAGCAAATAGTGTATTAAAATCTAATTTCTTCAGCCATTTTCTTGCATTTGGACATTTAAAATAAGTTAGTACAGTTTTTACAGTGCACACAGGGAAACTGAATCAAAAACACTGTCATAAACCAAGAGGAAAAGAAAACAATTACATTACCTTCAGGTGAAAGCAGCTTCAAATATATTTTATGCTGCTCTTTAGTTGATCTTCCTAACCAGAACAACCTGAAAAATGATTCCAGTTTTCAACATTACAGGGTTGGGGAGGGCGAGAAATAATCAGTTTTGAGGTAGACATTTCCATACTTTGCAATATTAAAAGATCACAAATTGATAAGTTATTAGAATTTCTTAATGTTTGAATTTTGTTGCATTCAATATTTAAGTTGCACGAACTTCTCAAAGAAATTATTCTAGAGCAAAAAATTAAGGTTGTAATTAGCCCCAAAAAGAATGCAGAGTAAAGGCTTTTTAGTATGTTGCCTTGGACACAAAGATAGATAAGGCCGGCTCCAGTATAAGGATTTCTTTAAAACAATTATTTTCCCCTTATTTATTAAGAGAACCTATCAACAGAAGAAATCCCTAGGGCTGATTCAGAATGTATTCATTACTATGCATATCGGCATAAGCAGTTGTTTAGCAAACATGTATGGCAATTACTCAACAGCCATCTTTAAATGTGTTTCATGAGTCTGTTGGATGAGTGTGGAGAATGTATGCAAAGTGACAGCATGAATAGGGCCACATGTGGCCAGGTTGACATGCATATGTCTTCCATTATATTAGGAAATGGACATGTGTTGTATCATTTGGGTAGTTCGCACAGTAGTTTATCAACGTCTTTATTATCTGATTTGAATCTAGCTGCACACATTCCCATTGACATCAATGGGACATGAGTTAAGTCAAGGCCAGCTCTTCCAGTTTATTTTAGTGAGACCTAAGTGCAACAATTCCATTCATTTGCAACCCTATGATGATTGCTTCGGAAGTTAATATGCATGGAAACTATAGCTATTAAATGAGGGGTGTACAAAATCTGCGGTCGGTTCACATTGTTGATCACTGTTTGGTGATTTTCCATAACGGCTGGGAAACACACGATGAGTCTCTTGTCAATATGTGAAGATCCTTGGTGTTTATGCAGATTCACCAGTGAACTCACACTCATCCCATCACAATCACCACAGTGTTATCTTGGAATGGGCAGCGCAGGGATGCTTTCAACTCTGGATCTAGCTCTTCATAATTCTTAAACTTCTGCCCTGAAACCCCAAACATGATTTTATGGTAGTCGGAGGCTGCCAGTTCCTTTTGCAGCCAATGTATTTACTAGGAGACAGCCAATTAATTTTATACAATATAGGGCACTCTGCAACCATCAGGATGCCTTGACTTTTGTTCCCTGTATTGACCTAGACTGGATTTGAACCACTGATCTAGAAGTAATATGCTCTGTAACCCATTAGTAATCTGTTGAGGCATCAAGTTTTAGCCTCACCCTCTTTGCCCACCCCCCTCTATCATATAAAAACAGCAACTTTTCCCTCCTCAAAAGAGAAAATTGAGCATATATGGGGGAAAACAGGCATTTGCCCACACCCTTCATTACATAATACGTAGCAGTGTAAATGCAGGCTTACATTAGTCTATTCATTGTGTGCATTCAGTCTCTAGAAATCTACTTCAAGGAAAATAAAAGGAGTATTGCTCATTAAAAGATAAACAAGATAAGAAAAGCAGACAATGTCAATGTCAGCACAGGCCCAGATCCTTAAGTTAGTTACACTTTTCAGTTTGAGGCAATATATAAATCTATTCTCCATTACTGGGGTGGGGGATGGGGAGGAAGGGATTAGTCTTCTCAAAACAGCGAGAGCCAAATTCTCTGCTCAGTCAAATACGAATAGCCTTAATGTATGATTTTCTCCTTTTTAGTCCATTGTACATTGCATTATTTCGCATTAAGGCACAATTGTGTAACATCTGCAGAATTATGGAAATAAAAGACTGTGGGGGAAAGTAACACAACAGAACATGTGGTAGAGGGTTGCTTTAGATGCCCAACAGATATTTTGCCTGATACAAGTACACTTCAGTAATCAGGCAGAATCAAGCCATATGCATCCATTGAGCTATGTGAAGACATTTAGAGTGTACAGGGAACTCTTAATTTGATTGATTGATTGCAATTATTTATATCCTGCCTTTCAGGATACAAATCCATTAAAGCTGGCTTACAAGTAACATTAAAACTGCATTAAAAAACAAACTGCAGCTGTGGGGGGTTACGTTCCAAGGCACCATGCACATCAGTGAAATCGTGTATATTTGAAACACCATTGAAAAAGTCTACAAATACTCTGTTCTGGCCCACACCATTCCACCTCTTTCTTTGGCATTTTTGGATCATTTCCAGGTTCAGCATGATGCGTGTATGCACAGTTGTGAACAAATTGAGTGTGCATAAATTGGTGAGTGTGTGTGTGCCTTTGTTGTTGTTGTTTGGTCGTTTAGTCATGTCCGACTCTTCGTGACCCATGGACCAGAGCACGCCAGGCCCTCCTGTCTTCCACTGCCTCCCGCAGTTTGGTCAGATTCATGTTTGTAGCTTCGAGAACATTGTCCAACCATCTCGTCCTCTGTCGTCCCCTTCTCCTTGTGCCCTCCATCTTTCCCAACCTCAGGGTCTTTTCCAGGGAGTCTTCTCTTCTCATGAGGTGCCTTTATCATCATATAAAAACTTGTTAGGATCCTTCCGACAGGACAGTTTTTAGGATTGGGAGAGAAAGCCCAGCAGCAGCAGAGCCTGACAAGTGGTGTCCTGTCCTGGGCCCATTGTTGCTTGTCTTTATAAACAACTTGAGGGGATGCTAATCAAATTTGCAGATGGTACTAAACTAGGAGGGGGAGATAATGCCGCAGAAGACAGAATCAGAATTCAAAATGACTTTTACATATTGGAGAACTGGGCCCAAACAAACAGAATAAAACACAATAGGGACAAATGTAAGGTTCTGTACTAGGCAGGAAGAACCAGATGCACAAATATAAGATGGGGGGTAACTGGCATTCCAGTAATACTTATATATTTGCAGTTTGCAAATATGAAAAATGCTGGATTTAGCTCTCTGGACCTGATTAAATAGTGAGGGGATGGGAGTGCCTGAGTTCCAAACCCAGCTCAGTGATGACATGCTCAGCAGGTGTGACTGATATTTGTCCTCATGGCTGTGGCTTCAGATCTCTTGACCACTGAGGAGGAGCTGGGTCTTAAGGTCTTCCAGGGGAGGGGGAATTATCTCAGGAAGCCTGGATCATGCCATCTTGGTAGGTTTGTACTGGCGGGGTTCTACATTTGACTGTTGCCGTCCTCCCAGCTGAGCTTTTGAGAAGGAAAACATAGCTCAATGGTTGAATGCATGTCTGAATCTTGGTAGAGGGTCTGGAAAAGGTCTTTGCTCCAGTCCTTGCAGAGTTGTTGCCGGTCAGAGTAGGCGAGATACTGCTAGACTAGGTGGCATCGACTAGATGGTCTGGCCTTTATATGATGACAAGGACCTTGAGCTAATCACAGGATTGTTTTGAAGATGCCATCCTGAGTTCCTTAGAAGAAAGGTGGCATATGAACATGATGAAAATGACAAATTTACAGCCAGTAACCCTGATCCAGCTATAATCACAGAAACTAGTCAGGTATATCTACTGATGCATCCCTGTTTATCTGCAGCCAAATTGCTCAATACGGTCTGATGGGTATCCTAGTGGAGCCCATTGCCCATCCATACCTCCACCAGCATAGTAGGTTGTGTACAGGTCTCTCTGGCTGGATAAGGGTGGTAGACCTTAAAGCTTCCCACTACAGCAGAATGGAGACCGTACATCAAGGTGGAAACATTTCAAGCGGGATTTAATTTGAAGAGGGTAGCACAGATTGGAGCCAGCAGATCTTTGGCTGTCCTGACTCCATCCCTTTCCCCCACACATATGGCCTCTCTCAAGGGCATACACTGGCTGTCTCCACCAGGGATATGCCAGGACTCCAGCAATCACTTGTGCCCACCTGCAGTTTAGGTGGGTGCAGTCCGGAGTTCCCAGTAGTGGAACCCACTGACCAGTGGAGCATGTCGCAATTGGACAGAGAGACACCCCCCATCTTATCCAACCCCCCTCTAGCATGGTGCAATGGATGCTTGGATTGTTCTGCCCTTTGGGCAATGGCACCAGCAGACACTGGAAGATCTGAATCCTGAGGGACTCATGAAGAAGGGTAGCCAACAATTCCCATCTTGTCAAGTAGTTCTGAAATATTACATAGAGGGGTTGTCTAATGTTTTTTTCAACATACAGAAATTCTTCTTCATTAACCTTCCAAAAATTTGAAAATACGCTAATCTTTTCTGGATACTATTTTAATTATAGTAATGCACCATCCAATTAAAGTTAAGGACCATGGTATCTAAAAATGCTGGCATTTGGCTCGATTGTGTCTAGAGTTAAAATAACACTTGTTTTGCAAATCTCCAGGGTTCTGGCTCTCTTCTACAGTTCTTGTCTTAATCTGTTTTATCCTGACGTGCATCTTAATTTCTTTGGCACCATGCATATGCTTCCATGTATAATCATTTAGGACCTCCAGGCAACTTTGCACTTTAGCACTGAATCTTATTTTATTCCTTTTAATATCCTTCACCAGCCCACAGAGCTCTACAGCCATAAAACAGCTGTAACAAATTGAGGCCGTTTTCTTCTTATCCATTTGCACAACGAGACTCCTAGGAATTTCCTTCTTGGCTTGTGATTGTCAATTATATATTTCTTTTAAAGACTTTTTAAAAGTTCAGTTACCCCATCATCACATTCTCATGAAGTGAGCTATAAAGTGCCAGTATTTCCATTTTACAGATGGGAAACTGATGCCAAGAGACACTAACTTGTCTAAAGCTGATCTGCAAAGACAAAGAAAAAAGAACTGGGATTCAAACAGAGATCTCTCTCCCAGACCTAGGCCACTTTCTGGTGGACAACATTGACTGCTGAAAAAATTGTCACCAGAAAATTTATAGCAGGGGCAGCTAACTTGTCCTCTGGATGTTATTAGATTTCAACTCCAATATTGGCCTATGGTCAGGGATAATGGGAGTTGCAGGCAAGCATGGCCAATGGTCAGAGATTATGGGAATTGTAGTTCAATGACATCCAATGGGCCACAAAGTAGGTGTCCATGATTTACAGTGATAGCATTCATTCTGTTGCTAAGAAGCGTTAACCTATTACTTTACTCAGTATCTTTATAGGAGGGCTTCATAATTTGAGACTCATAGAACTGAACACCAACTATGTGTTTTGGCATCTCAGGTGTTTGGCAACTGCCCCACAGGCTCAAAAAACATTTCTTAATGCTTCTGTTCAGCTGCCAAACATTAATTGTCGGGTTCTCTTCACTTGGCAAGTGACTGGCAGTACAGACCTGCCCTACAATCTTTTCTGTTCTTCCAGCTTCCACTTTCTTGGCTCCCGCTAATTTCTGGATTCTAGTTTCCTTCAAGAGGCTTGACCAATGGTGCTTTCTCTATCTATGTTCAAATCATTTCCCCTACCTATGCAAAAGAAGAGTGAGCTGTCTATGAAGACTGCTGTTACTGTAAGAATGTGTCTCAGAGGGAGCAGGAAAATCATGCACACTAAGACTGTACTCGCATTTTGAGCTTTTATATCTGCAGGCAGAAGCCTATAGCAGAGGTGGCCAGCTTTTGTTTTCTCCTCTGCTCTTCTGACAGTGCTCTGGAGTCTGGCAGTATATCTTTGCAATCTACGCAAAGAAACACATGTAATTCTGATTTGAATTTTATTTTATTTTTTACCTGTAGCTACCTCATCCCTGAATTCCCAGCTTCAGCAGCTTCAACAGCTTCAACATCTCCAGCAGCAGCAGCAACAACAACAACAGCAAGGCCAAACTAGCCAGCAGCCACAGGGACAAGCCAGCCAGCCACAACATCAATCTCAGCCACAGCCACAGACGCAGCAGCCGCAGCAGCCGCAGCCCCCGCCTCCACCACAGACGCAGCAAACACAAAGCCAGAGTCAGCCGCCACCAGCTCAGCAGTCTTCAAGCTCTCCTCAAAAGCCCAACCAGTCACCAGGGCATGGCCTTCCCTCACCTCTCACGTCACCAAACTCACTCCAGGTAAGGCCCCTGGTTATCTGAGAATTTGTTCTGGCCACTTCTTCCAAAGTTTATCTTGCTCACCTCCTCGTTTTGTTTGAGTAACCATTTGCACATGTTTTCACTCGGTTGCTGGCATCCATCTGTCTTGACTCTTGAGAGACAATGGAGCAAACATCTGGGGATGAAATCAAACAGCTGTGTTAGCAGTACTGAAGTGACCTCCCTTAGGACACAAGCCTGGGCAGTGCATGGAAGTCCTGGGCTGCCCAGACAACAAGACCATCCCTTGACCTCCCTGATGTGGTCCAAAGGAAAGCAGAGCAATACGATTGGCACTAGCTTGGCTGCAGCAGTTGCCAGAAGGATGCCATCCAACCATCTTAGACAATTCACTGTGGATTTATATAGGGTTTCCTTCTTAGACTTTTCTTCTCCCAAATATGTCCCACAAGGCAGCAAAGGTTGAGGATCATAGTTTTCCTTCCCAGGGCTGCCTTCCCAGATTGACGAGCCCCACCTGCCCCTCCCTTTCCTCTACAGCATGTTCAGAAACCACCTTCTTGACCGTTTGACCCACTATTTCTCTTGTCTACGACATGGGGCAGGTGGGTAGAGATGGAGAGGTATGGGATAACTGAAGGGAAAGGTGAGATGCCTCCCACAAGCTGCCAGCTCAGCTACTGATGGGCAGACATATCCCCCCATGGTTCTCTCTCCCCTCGTTTTATCTTCACAACAATCTTGTGAGACCAGTTGGGTTGAGAGTGAGTGAGAGACTTAAGGGCAATTAGTGGGCTTCATGGCTGAGCAGGGATTTAAGGGCACGTGGACATAACATCGTTCATCATCATGGTCTCACAGTGGCCAACCAGATGTCTATGGGGAGCCCCAAAACAGGACTTGGGTTTAATTTGTTCAAGGCTGAATGAAAATATTTTTTCCCCAAATCATCTTTTGCCCATAAAAAGGTGGCTATTGTCCTCCACCTCTTTCTGGTCACCACTCTCCTGCCCCTCATACTTTCCCACAACACCCTAGCAACTATCAGCCAGTTTATACCCACTCTTAAGCACCAAGACCTATTTCATTCTTGGTTTGTCCCAGGTATATAGCATTACACTATCATTTGTACCTATTTAAAGAAGGGATACAGGCTGCGTGTGTGTGTGCGCGCACACACACGCACACACAAGTATGGTGGTATTGATGACTAGACGTATGGTGCAGTCTGCAAGCATCTGCAAATAAGAACAGCAGTCTGTGAAAAACAGCTGGTACGAATGTACCCTAAGTCTCCATGTGGCAACAAAGGAGAGTCCATTTCATTCCTCAGGAAGGCAATGATCCACTCACTGCAGGGAAAATAAAATGAACCCTGCAGGGGTTGCATGTACATGCTGATTGCTGCCAGCTAATTTAAATCAATCTTTTGTATGCATGCTGTACCAAACCAGCAGCTTTTACGTAAGCAATAAGAAAAAAGCAAAACTGAACAGTGGGAATTCCTAGACTGCTTTCCACTGAAGGGTAAATGCCTCTTTTTCCAGTGTGTTATCAGCAACTTACACAAAATAAGCCATAGGCACAAGTATAGGAAAGCCAGGGAAATGTGTTTCCCACAGCTTTGGAAGTGGGATGGATTTTTATTAGTTCATCACCCAGCATATTTGCGGAAGCTCATACACAAGTCTCATTCACTCAGGATGTTCTCTGCACTGCAAACGTGCAGCCATACCACCCTGCATGCTTACTTGTAAGACTTATTCGTAAATGTGCATGGGATTGCAACCTTAAACCCTGCCCCCAGGTAACTCTTGGGATTGCTGAGAGGAGATTAGTATTTGCCACAGAGAAGATTCACCTCCTTCATTGAAGTACGCTTCCCAGAATTCTTTGGGGGAAGCCACCAATATGAATGTAGTATGGAGGTCCTCTGTATGTAGTATGTATGTATGTATGTATGTATGTATGTATGTAGTATGTAGTATGTAGAATGTAGTATGAAGGTCCTTCACAGGAGACAGAAAAAGCAGCCAAATTTATTTTGAAACATAAACAGAAGAGAAATCCACAAGATGGCAAGCAAGATAAAGATTCTGGCCACCCCACATCTCTATCTTTGTCTCTTGAAGTTGCCCCTTTAACAGCCTTTTGATCTGCAGCAATGTTACCAGATGGTAAAATGTATGTCAATCCTGTAAAGAGTTTCACCAGCTGGTTCCTGCATAAAAAGCAATCCAGGCTATTTTCTTATTGACCTGATTTGCTCTATTGATTAAAGAGGGGATGGGAAAATCTCACTCAAATGCACATACTAATAAATATTGTTGTGTGCCATGCTGTCATGCTATTGGCTGAATGTTAATTAATAGGTGATAAATGCAGAAGATCACTTCCCATTTGTATGGACAATGTATCTCATCCAGGAATGAGAGCAATTACTGTGCACGCGTGAGTCAGAGCAATGGATGTGCTTCTTCCTTTTCTACAGAAGGCTACATCCCAGCCATGCTAAAGTCAGAGCTTTTAGACACACATCCCAACACATTCTCTCCATCAGGCAAGCAAATGGCATTACCACAATTCTAGGACACATTCAAGCCAGTCAATAGCACTTGAGGAGGCTGCGGAGCAGGACTGGTGAGGAGAGCGGCCTGGGGAAGGGGAATGTCCTTAGAAGAGTCACCTAGGGCTGTACAGAAGTGGCACCCTGGTCTGTGTCTGCCGGTAACCCTATTGATTACAATGGAAATTCCTTCTGAGTCAACATGCCAAAGACTGAACTACAGATGTGGGCCAAGTTTTACGGGGTGGGGAGAGGCAGTTTGGAACTTGGTTGGCGGGGGAAGCATGTTCTGTTTTCATCACAAAAACCTGTTGTTTTGAAAGAGTCCCTGGGCTCGGGAAATCCACCGTTTGCTGCAAAGGTTCCCATGTAGCCATAGCACAAAGGGTATTAGTTTAGAATTCTTTGGCCTCAAAAGCATAAGTTTCTTTAAAAAGGCATGGCAATAATATAGTGCCAATGAGTAATTAAGGTTTGTGGGCAGGCTGTTGTGTTAGCAAGAGCTTAGGGACTCTTTAATAGGTAGATTGATGATGACTGGCCACTAGTTTGATGATGATTGACCCTTGACTGGCCACTAGTTTTATGAGGAAACCATTCTGAGGAAGGATCAGAGTGTGGGAGGCCAGTCTTCCCCTGTATTTTCCAGGTACCAACCAATCCTGTTGCCACAGTGCACTGTTTCTTGCTTCTAAACTGGCAGCTCAGGGACCAGCTGATATTCCTCACTGGCCAGATTTGACCCCCAGCTCTCTAGCTGCTGATGCCTACATTAGAACAAGGGGACTTACAATGGCACGCAGACGTTACTTGACACCATTTTCCACAACCACTATTGTAAAAGCCTCTAAGAAGCCGGTTTGTGTTTGTGTCTGTTTTTTGTTTTTTGTCTGTTGCTTTAACTTAAATATTGACTTGGAATTAAATTCTAGGAAATAATAGCCTCCAAGGTAAATGGCCTTTATGAACTAGAACGAAGCAGTTTCAGTTTGAAGAATATTAAGGGAATAAAGATCAACTAAGTTACAATTTGACAGGTTAAATTTCATTTCTGAATTCTTGATTTTTCATGTGGGTTTTATCTTCTTACATTATTCAGCGGCTGTCTGAAAGATATTGGTTTAGAACAGGGCAACTTAGAAAGATTGTCATGGAGAAGCCAGTAATACAGAAGGATGATTGCATTTATTTCAAAAGGCTCTGAAGGATAACAACAATTATAACTAAAAATGTACAGGTGCTGTCATGTCTTCAGACAGAAAATTAAATGAAAGTGACTTTGTTACATATACCTGAGTGAGGTATTTTACTTTCTTTTGTTGATTTTAAATTGATGGTGGTGTTGGGCTGCAAACAGAGCTACAAAATTCAGAATGATTCTTGTCAGATTTTTCTGTGTCACGCTATGATTTTATTACTGTTTTGCACTTAGGTCAGCAGACAGTGCTGCATTTCCAGGTTGCATGTGTGTAGGTGTGGGTGTGTACAGAGAGAGAGAGAGAGAGAGAGAGAGAGAGAGAGAGAGAGAGAGAGAGAGAGTATATATGGCTACCTGTACTGGTTACCAGGGCCATTTTTGACCACACTTTTAACCTGTTTTGGTGGTTTTACTCCTCACATAGATTGTGATATTCATGAACTTACAGCACAAACATGCTTTTCAGATGCATAGACTTACTTCTGCAACCTTCAGGAGAAAGTACTTCCAGAGTTCCTAACATGAAGTATCATTTCAAGCATGTGATTGAGAGTAAGAACAGAAAACAGTTTACACAATTAAAGTAAACCATACCGTACACTGTGGTAGGAACAGGATAGCAGCTGAAGGTCTGGGTTCTAATTTCTTGCAGTTTATACCAAGGACTTCCAGGCCTCAGTGGTCCTTCTTTTAAAAGTACACACTCATACACTCGTCCAAGCAGACGTGAACCATTTTTTATTCAGTCATACATATGAAGTTGCCAGATCATATTGGTTCATTATACAAATAACCCTTATAAATCCATATCTAATGCAACAGGATCTGATTAAAATCTGCATTTTTTACTTGTGATAAATTAATCAACTTTCAATACCAAGCAATTGGGGAGAAAACAGATAAATCTTAAAATATGACTGACTACTAGAGCTAAAAACGAATAGTCACTGCTTTTGTGTTTGGAGAATTAAAAGGAGGTAAGGGGAAATAAGAAAGGGAAGAGTAGTGAAGAGCCTTAAAAATAAAAGCTAGTAGCTTATTGATAAGACAGAGTTGCCAAAAAGTAAACTAGAAGACCAGTATTAGGTGCTGCTGCTAGCATGGCCAGGGATTAAGTCAGTAAGCTTAGACTCTAGAGAGACTGACTTCAGTTCCTTTCTGCCTGACCAGAGTGACTTTCTTCTCGACCTAAGTAATATTATTTCAGGTTTTCTGCACTAACTGGGGGGGAAATGCATGAAATACTGGCTGTACTTACAGCTGATTCAGGCATTGCCTTGCCACAGCTTTGGCATGTGATAGGAATTTAACCCTTCCCTTCCCTGGTGTGGTCCTGAGGTAAACCCCTCTTCTGAAGAGCTAGTATTTGCATTGCCACCACCTTAATAGCTCCATGTGTCTACTCATGTGAGCCAAACATCCCACTGAAGAGGGAATTCACACAATTTCACAGATCAACTTCTGTGAGCAAGGTGTACTCTGAAACCAATTGATCTGTGAAATACAGTGAGTTCCCTTTTTATGTTAGGCTGCTCATGAGGCCACATGCATAGCCTGTTAAATGCACAATAGCCATAAATTAATGTGAACTTTATATGTAGCAAAAGGTATGCTACCACAGTGGCTGCAAACTGAGGCCCAAACTGATAGCATGAAATATCTAATCACATTTTATGTATCTTGTTTTTTTTCTTGTTTAACTAGAAGGACCATGTGTAATTGTAGTCTTATGCTGTTTTTGAATCCTTGTAAATTGGGGGATGGTGGTATTTTATTTTGACGCTAGCTGGTGCTAGTGTTCGATTCCGTTCTATCCATATATTTGAACCACACAAACGAGAAAAATCTGCTATGCAGAGGAAGAGCTATACTGCGGCTGGAAAAAGAACCCAACTGATTCTCAGTCTTTTACTCACCTACAAAGATCGACAGAAAATGAGGAGATTTCCCAAGGGCTGCCTTGACTGTAGAATTATTCTGACCATTTTCAGAACTCAATGATAAAGCACCTTTGTGTTGTTGAAACCTACACAAAATAAGCAAAGCCAAAGAAGGAACTTGACGGGTAAATAAAAAGAGAGAAGAGGGTGTTTGGGTAGGCAGAAGGAGAGGTGTGGAACATCAAGACTTATAACTACCAAAGAAACCAGCCCAAATAAAAGCAAAGCCTTAGACTGCGAAAGCAGATTCTACTTCAGATTAAATTTTCATGCTAATCTTAAATAATATATCTGGCACCTAGATATTTTATGGCAACGGAAAATAGATGGGAAAGCTCAAGCTTAAATGAGAAAGAGCACCTGCACAGATGCCCCCAAAACTTCGTGAAAGTAAAACACAACAAACAAACGTTGCTTTCAAGGGCTGATTTTCCATTAAAAGAAGAAGATAAAACTGTTTTTCTAAGGAGCTCAATTCAATGTTCACTGACACTTTCAGGAATTTGCTACAAATCTTTGAGATTTGGGAGAGGTGTGGACAGCAAAAATGATATTGCTTTGAGAGTAGGGGTGGAAGGATCTATCAGTTTCACTTCTCTGTTTCTCATTTTCCCAATCTTAAATTCACTTCTCCAGCTTTCTGCAGTCATTTGTGATTTTTAAGAAACAAACACACACACACACACACACACACACATTCTTCAGCATTTTAGGGCAGATTTCTCTTAAGAAACACATTTTTGTCTGTGGTTTTAACTAACGTGCACACTTCTGCAAGCATTTTCTCCTTATATATGTATCTTATTTTCACTAATATAATTCATTTTTATACACACTTCCCCTGATATATGCATTTTTGTAAACGCTGTTTTTCCAGAAAACTGCATTGCCAAATTTGGGTAAGTGCAGATTTTGAAGGATGGCTGCGTTGTGGTTCTTGTATTGTTTTGGAATGTGTGAATTTGATAAATTCAGCTTTAAATGCAAACTGAGTCAAATTTCTCCCCCTCCCCCCATGCCTATTTGAGAGTAGCTGTTTGAGGAAGAGCCATAGTTCCGTGGTCGACCATGGTTTGGTAGGGGTAGAAGAGGCTCCTGTCTGAAACCCTGAAGAGCTTCTACCAGTCAGAGTACTGTGTAGATGGATGAAGGGTCTGGCTCAGTGCAAGACAGGTCCCCATGTTCTTGTTGTGGCAAGTTGACTAGGATAAGGAAGATGTGGGGAAAGTTCTAGCTCTGGTCTCTCAACTGCCATGTTCTACAAACACACACTCTTCTCTCCTCCATACACACAAGCAGGTGGCACTCAAAGGACACATTTCAGCCGGGCTAAAGCACTCAAGGGGGTGCTGTGAGGGATATGGCCTGGGGACAGCCTGAGGTGCCATATTTTGTCCTTTGGCCTGAGGTTTCCATCCCTGATTAAGATGCCGGTGTCTGATCTCTGCCTGTGTTATTAATGGATTTGAATTACTGGAGTACAGTCCATCAACTGTAGAAAATGAGTAGGATTTATATGCTGATCAGTCTGGATACCCACCCTGTATTAGGCAAAAAATATATACAAGAATCTTTTCCAGCAAGCTTTTTTCTATTCCAGGAGCTTGCTACCTTTTGGGTTGATTAAGCACTTGTTCATCTCACTGCAGGGTTTTGAAAAGCTGCATTTAAACAGAATAAAGTGATGTTTAAGGGGTTTGGAAAGGGAATGTGTACAAGAACCTTTCCATTCCCTAAGGAAAGCTCTTCTCTGCTGATGCACTGCTTGGCTGGTCCATCCAAATAAACTCTCTGCAGGTGTTGCTATTTTTAGAAGCGCAGGAAGAATTGTTCTGAGTCACATTTAAAGTGAAAGAAATTAATCTTCTAGTAAAACAATTGGCATTATTAAAGCCCAAGAGGCTAGCCCTGAATTTAATACCAGAAAGCATTTGCTGCAGAATTCACTGAAGTGTGTGGATGGGACATCAGTTGTGTTGGTTTCCCAGTCCTTTGTCCCCTCCCCAAACCACCTCCATAATTCAAAAAAGAAATAGCTTGCAAATAAATACAGAGGGACCTGCAGTTCTTGCATTAATGCAAACCTGCATAATTTACATTTCCCAAATAATACATGAAATGAAATACAGTTAACTTTTGATGCAGTTAAGCAGCCAATAAAAAGTCTACAAAACAGCATATACCAGGGGACAGTGTGCACAAAACTGTGTATAGTAATGAAAATACTGCATGAGAAAAGCATTATGTTAGTGGAAATTCCTTACAAAAATGCATATATTAAGAGAAATACACTTAAAAACATGTGTGAATTTCATTGCAGACTTTTTAAAAAAACGTTCACGAATGGGGGAAAACAGAGCTTAAGTGAAAAATAAACTGAGAGGAATTGAAATGGACAGATTTGAAACTGAAATTGACAGATTACTAAAACTTTCCTGTGCGGATGCTTTCCTTCCAACTCCACACCTTCCATTTGCAGAGCAGATAGAAGCAAGTTTGTGAAGATCCATAACATTGCCAACCATCGGTATCACCCTAGCCAGGTGAGGAGGATAACTTACCTGATCTGTTCAGAAATCAGGAGTGTAGAAATATTCTCCTTACTCCATGGCAGAGCAATACTGAGAGCTGATAGAAACTGAGGTTAGCGAGATTCACAACTGGGTAATGCATTTGGTAAACTGAACAACTGAGTCCATTCAGAAAACCAAAGTACTTTGCACCAAGGTCTCTCTAAGCTGGTTTAGTCATTTGTATCATTCATCCAAATGGCAAAAGAAGATTTTAGCACACTTCAGGGGTGTGTGAAATGTAATGTAGAATGGATGCCTGGGACTGTGGTGGATACATGATACTATTTTACTACATAACTACTGTGCATCTGCATCCAGTGTGTAATCAAATTCTTCTTTCTATTTGGCAAGAAGGAAGCACAGGATCAGGCTACCCTTGGTTAAGAGACCTCACCACAAGATAGTTTAGTGCTTGAATGGAGTTAGATGACTAGCTCACCAAGTGGTTACGTTGCAAAAGGTCATTTGTCTTCATCGTCCCTGAACCATACAACCAACAATTTCCTATGGTGATGGGTTCCTACAGTTGTCCAACTATGAACTGCTGAACAGAAAGGATGGTACATACTTCTTTCTGTCAAGGACCTTCCACAAACCCCAAGTATGTGGAAGACGCTACAGGCAGAGAACTCTGAACTTGTAACTCTGAAAGGCTAGTTGCTTTGCTTTGAAATACGGAGAAACATAAAACCGAACATTTGCAGCAAACTCTAGGAAATAACGTATCATGTCCACCTGTGGATCCTGGTGTAGTTACAGTTGATTTGATTAATGAATGCTTTGAAAATAAATAAAAATGATACTTTCTTTTTTCCCAAAGCCAGGATCATTTGAAAGAGTGACTAAGCACTCTTGGAATGTATGAAATTTGTTGATTGCTGAGTTAGAGCCTGCCATCTTTTTACCGGGGATTGATTGACTGGTGCTGCAGGTCTTTCACACTTGACGCTCGGATTTGACTTGAAAATTCTGCCAAGTCTTTTACTCTGAGATTTATCTTAATTAGATCTGAAAGACCTGCCACAGCAGAATAGTCACACCGATTAAAATGAAAAACAGGAGAAATTACTGATCAAATTAATCATAATGCCGGGTTACAGCTGTAGGTCTGATGTAATTTGCCACTCCAGTGAGTTACATCGGCCCAGGCACAGGGAAAAGAGCTGCTTTTACGCTGATCCGTAACACCAGCCAGCTTCGGGCAGCCCATCAGGACGCTTATTCCATTCGTTCTCTTGGCTTAGTCTGACCTTACTGCGGCTACTAGAAACAAATAAGGGCTAAATAAATAGAGGCGGGGGAGAGAAGGATATATCATTTTATCCCCATGGTCACACCATATATACATGGGGAGATTTTTCTTCTTTTATGCACACAGTACATTCTCTCCCACACCTCTTATACTCCAGCCCACCCACAGACACACTATTCCTGAAGTGTGCAAAGAAAAAAATATCAATCGGTCACGATGGCCAGCTGTGTGGCCTGGGACAAACAAAGTCTGCCATATTTTTTGGAAGCGAAGCTTTTAAAATTAGTGCTGAGAACTATAAATGGCCACAATAGCACATGAAAGCAGGGAAATCCTGTGGAAGATGATAGATCAATAATTACATCAGACATTTCACCTGGCTGGTGGATATGAAGTCTCATTTTTAAATCATAGAACTGCCGGGTTCTTCATCATGCTGCAGAGTACCCTGGGTAGATCATGTGTGAGCTCTAGGGAAGTCAGGAGGGGTACAAATAATTCAAAAAGAGTGTGTGACAGGAAGAGCTGTTGGACAGTAGAATGGTCTCCTTTGGGAGGTTGTGGACTCTCCTTCACTGAAGGTTTTTAAGCAGAGGCTAGGTGGCCATCATAGACGCCAGGTTTAGAGGGCTCTGGATGCAAGGGCACCCACAACGCGGGGCTCCAACACAGATTCCAGTTTCCACTGTCTGAGTGCCGACACAACCCCCAGACCAGAAGTTGCACCAGAGGTCTCGCAAGGCCTCGGACGTGATCTCCGAGACCCCACCAGGCCTCTGAACGTAACTTCCAGTAAAAATTGGAAACTTCCAGTAGAAACTGGAAGTCATGTCAGAGGTCTCACGAGGCCTCAGACATAACCTCCAAGACCCCACAAGACCTTGGAAGTGCCACTGATGCAACGTGACATCACAATGTCTTGTTACATCATGGGCGCCATTGGGCAACCATAACCTGGGGCCCAAGTCAGCACCCCTGATGCCCATCTGTCATGGATGCTTTAGATGCGATTCCCGCATTGCAGGGGTTGGACTAGCTGATCCTTGGGGTCTCTTCCAACTCTATGATTCCATGATTCTGTGAAAAGATGAGAGAAAGCACACCTGTGCATTCAAATGTAGCATGAACAAGGTGCAAGGTGTGTAGCAAAACGATGATTACCACCCTATTACCACCCTATTGCTGGTTGAGGGAACTGTTGCTTGCCCAAGGCTGCCTAGTATTTTCATGGCTAGAGTGAAATTTGAACTGGAAACTTCCCAGATCAGAGAGCACACTCTTAGCTGCTAAGCTACACAGTTCTTTCACTGAAGAGAAAATTTCATGAAAGAAAGAAAGAAAGAAAGAAAGAAAGAAAGAGAAAGAAAGAAAGCTATTTTCTAACAAAAAGCAAGTCTAATTTCAGTTACATTTATCTGGATAAAAAGGAGCATGTAACATATTAAAGATGGTAACTAAGCTCAATAGTAGCGCAGGCTAAACATGGAAGTCAGCTCTTATATAGTCGGAGTTTAAGTCTCACTTGCCTACTCCATTAAGACTGCTGTTGATAATAAGCTGGAAAGAAATTTGCTCAAACATCTCTGCACTATATTGTACCGAGCAAAACGTATTGGGTGAAGGATACATATTCACATTCGGGCCCTTGCTTCTTTACAAAAAAGCATGGTGGGGGTGTACAAAGTGAATGTCTGGGCAGGAGTGTCTTATCCTACATATGATTGCTAAAAGAGAAATAGTGGTATATTTCACATTAAATTATCCTATCTTAAACTTATTTTTTCTTAAACAAGTTACATTGGTTTTAATGGGGTGAAACATTTAATGGTGTCCACACATGCAGAGATCATTTCTGCCCTCTTGTCCCCCTGCCCGGTACCATTTATGGATTGTGTCTACGGGAGTGTCAGGGGCTGGCCGGATGTGCACAGGGATAGTGAAGTCTGATTTGGGAGACGGAATCAGTGATTTGTGGGGAACTGTACCAGCCAGGAGGCAAGAGTTGGAGGCAAGCTTCAGAGCTGGAGGGTGGAGCGCAGGATGGGTGGAAAGAAGAGAAGGAAGAAGTAGGTCAGGCAAGTGAAGGTCCAGGTGCTTCCCCATCCTTGCCTGCACCACTGTCTCCCAGAAACAGCTGGGGAGTGAAAAGGGATGGGCAGAGGAACATAGGCACAGTCTCTGACTGCATGTGTGCAGCCCATCAGGGGAAGGTACATAAACTGGTAGAGAGGTCCCCTGTTGCTGAAACTGCTCCGTAGAACAGGGACCTGAGAATAATTGCCTATACGCTAGATTGGGGTGCATAGGTCTCCAGAGCGCCAGAAGCAACTGTATGTGTTATCTTTGACAATTAAGAGTTAACTATCTGCCATGTGCTTTCTTTTGACTGGGAAGCATGATATGCAGGCAATAGAAACATGGCTAATGAAGGGAACCTGGGTTCCATCGACATAACAATAATTGTGCATTTAAAAGAAAAAATATCACAGGTGTCTGAAAAAATGCTAAGCAACTGAGGTCTTGCAAGATCACAGAACATTCTCCTTAGTTGGCAAGTCCTAAGAATTTACCATCCTACCATTGCTTTTCTAGCCACTTCCTTACACAGATACTTTCAAACAGTGAACAGGAAGATGAAACTTTAGAAGTTGCCCTAAGGTAGCAGGATCAACCTCCAAGCATTTTTCCCTCCAAGCACTGATATTTTTGAAGGTTTGTTTCTTTTTGAAGGAGCTGATCGCTGTGCTGTCAAATGTGCTAATGAAAGGTTTTCCTAAAGTTAATTTTCCCACTCGTAATACAATAAACAAATTTACTTTAACACTTGAAAAAATCCATCCATACTAAAGAGAATCAGTTGCTTAATCCTAAAATTAAAGGTTATTGCATGCAAGAGAAAATAATTACATGCTCAAAGTATGGAAAAAAAGAAAACTTTTTTTAATATGTAGGTATTTGTATAATTAAAGACTAATCAAGCATGAAGGCTGCTGACTAAACCAGAAAATGAGATTGTTGGCAAGCAATATTGCAATGTAAATGCCATTTTTGTTTAAGTACTAAAAAGCTGGAGAAATGATATCTAGAAGAGATTAAAAGCAAACAGCATTGATAATAAATATTTATCAGATTTCAAATGCAACATGATATTTTACATGCAAGATGTATTTGCACCGAACTGTTCAGTCCTTTTTCAGGGTCTGTTACCACCTCTGCTTTTAAAAATGTGAAATAGGCAAAGGTTTATACATTTCCCAGTGACAAGATTTAACACTCCCCAACATGTCAGAATAGGCAAGAGACCTAGTTACACGAAAGACTCTTGCCTATGTACAAGAGCCTGCGTTGCTCCTGGTTTTATGGCGTATGTAGCAACCTCTTTCTCATTGTCTTCTTCTAAACCCGGGAAAATAAGGACTGTGAGGAAGACTAAGTAGGTTCTCGAATTGTGCTGGCAAGCTAGACAAATTCCAAAACTCACTTGCTGCCTGTGCCTGCCCTACAAAATGATAATTCTGCAACCTGCCAAGAGTTTATATTATGTTGCATTAAAGGCTTCCAGATTTTATTGTGCCATAGGTTTTCATTGACCAGATTCCACTTCATCAGATACATGTGTTATCCTTACACAATGTTATTTACACACACAAACACGAAATTCATCAACTTTTTGCTCCATTGTTTACAACTTATCAATATTATTGGACAAATATATCTACACACATGCATCTAATACATTTCATGCATCTAATAAAATGGGCTCTAATCAGCTGAGATGATTGTGTAGGAGAAATGATGATGATAAACATGTATGTAAATCTGTAAATCTTGAAGGTGCTATAAGTGCTATTTCACCTTACCACCGCAACCCCACTATCCTTATCACAGCTACTCCTCTGGAATTTGCCCTGCAATATTTGGCAGGAGAAAATGGGTTAATTTGATTTTGTGAGAGATTCATAATGAACAGGTCAAAGGAGTGAGACATGTACATGTTCTGTTAAAGAATTTTCAAAACACTAACTTCAATACATTTCTTTAAAATCCAAATTTCACATTTAGAAACATATATAAATCATGCAAATAAAATTGTATTCCACAGACATACGTATTTTCCATTTTCCTGAATACATGGTAACATTAGTTTACACTCAGAAAACTGGCAGCTTTTTTCACATTCACCATGGAATCCAGCAAAGTTTGCACACAATCCCTTGGCTGGATGAGGGCAATGAAAGACAGCTCAGACTAAAAGCCATGTTATAGAATGAATACCTTGAGAGGGATGTATAAGTGGATTTCACATATCCATGGAAATTTTAGCCATTTAGTGAAATCATGTTGTAAACTAAGTTACATCCATATAATACTCTTGTGTGATCCGAGTGTCCAAGCAGACTGAGTGTCCAAACAGGAAGGTTGTGATGAGGTGAACAGATACATTAGATACCAATTAAGTACACAGCTGAAATTAACTTTAAAAAAACACACACAGAGCACGTAAATGCACTGAAATGTCAGAGCACTAGAGGGATGGCTTTTCAAGCAACTCTGTATCCCAACTTGCAGTCAGAGTTTGGTACCATCCAACAAGTAAGTATAAAAACATGTCCTTACATGTGCCGAAAGGGGAATCCTTTAGGTCTCAAAGTGAGCTGTGTCAAAGTGAGCTGATTTCAGTGTGGTCAAAAATCAGAATCAAGAAACCTATTGGAGGCAATAATTCTTCTTTCAGAAAATGAAAGGTTTGCCCCAAAGAAGAAAACAAAAGAGAACACTTACAAATGAAATGCAAGCAGAAAAGAAGAGATATTTAAAAAAGAATTGGAGGAGTAGACTGGCTAGGAAAGCAATTGAGTCACTTTGGATGACAACAAACTCAAAGGTGTGCTATAGAAGGAAAAGGAGATTGCCGAGAAGCTGAATGAATTCTTTGCTTCACAGGGGAAGGTATAGGGCTGATCGCTAGAACTGGAAAAAAATCCGCAGTCTAAAGAACTGAGGCAAATAGTGCTGACAAGAGGTGAAGTTCTAGTCCAGGAATGAAGAACCCTTAGCCCTCCAGTACAGCCACAGCTCCCTTCATCCCTGATCATTGGCCATGCTGGCCAGAACATATGGGAGTCTAATTGCAGGTTCCCTACCCCTGTTTAATGAACCTATTTCCATTCAACTCAGGCCATAGCCTGATGAAATTAAACTAAATGCCACTTTTAAAAGATGAGAGTGGTCCTAAAAGTCATTTCCGCATTTGAAAGCATAACTTAGCAATGATGTCTGCCTCTGCCCTCTTTTTCTAGAAGGACACTAGGATGCCAAGAACTCAAAACAACTCAAGTACTGTCTTGTTTATATATTTTCATTGAACTCAATCCCTTCCTGTGTCACACTTTCAGAAATGGGTGTGAGCTGGATGAGCACCCAAAGTCTTCAAATCAAAATTCATGAGCAGTTTTAAATGTTTCTAGGTCTTTTCCAATTGAAAGTAAATAAAGCACCATATGACATCAATTACAGCTTGTTTGACAGTTCCAACCATAATGGTACCCGATTACACGAAAACAGTTCATGTAATGATGTTTGCATTTGATCCAGTCCCCCTTGTTTGCTGAGTAAGCTTTATACTTCATCTATTTTCTAATAGGTTTTTTTGCTATTAAAATTATCCACATTTCTTTAGTGTAAATTGAAGGTATACTTACATAATCGGATAGAAATATTCAGAAAAATGTGAATTTCATTCATCCATATCAACTGATCACTTACATTTATATTCCCTGTGTTTCCCAGGTAACTATGTCCATATAAAGTTTTAAAAATGGAGCCCTTTGCTGGGAAAAGCTTCGCCTCTCAATGCCTGTATGCTATAGAGTTATTAAGCTATTCAGTTATTTATGCTTAAGCCAAGAAATTGTTTCTATAACTACATTTAGCACTAATACAGTCATACCTCAGGTTACAGATGCTTCAGGTTGCGCACTGCGCTGAACCCGGAAGTACCAGAATGGGTTACTTCCGGGTTTCGGGGCTCGCACATGCGCAGAATCACCGAATCATGACCCGCGTGTGCGCAGACGCGGCGCTGCGGGTTGCGAACATGCCTCCCACATGGATCACATTCGCAACCCGAGCGTCCACTGTAGTCACGGTAATGGCTCAAGATTACTGAGGAAGCCCAGAAAACTGTTCTCAGGGCTATCAGCCAACCCCAATAAATTGGCTCTGTCAGGGGCGAAATAGCAGCTCTGCTAGGGCGAAATGGAGATAGAATGCTGGCACACTGTCTTCCATCTGTACTTCACAGCTACTGGGAATGTCGTTGAACTTACCTACCTTCTTCTTGAACTTACCTAAAAAACAAGAAAAAAAACAAAAATTGAGTCAAGAAGTTGTAAGAACTTAGTAAAATCTGACACTGCAAGTTCACTTTATTTTAGATAGCTTATAAGTTTTTATGACACTTTGCCAGTAGTTGTCTTATTCTCACAAATCTAATAAATGGTGAAAAATTGTTTTTGAACAAGAACATTAATTGTGTGAATAATTGTTGCCTATGTGCTGTAAGGGTTGCACAATCATAATTAACGGCACAGGTTGTATTTCTTCAGCATAGAGTTATTAAAGGCACATAAAAAGGTCCACCTATCCATCTGGCTATGTTCAGGGTATTGAATAGTGTAGAATTACAAGAATGAGCCTCTATAAACCTTGGTTTATCCCTTCTCTGTTATCTGGCATGACCACAAGGAGGAGATTGGAAACTTCTGTTTTAGATTAACCACAGTTTGGTGTGTTGTCCAAACACTAAACTGTGGTTCATCTTAACTATGTTTAACTGAAACAAACCAGCTACATAAACCATGGTTTGAAGCTGACTACCTTTTATGCACCTTCAATAGCCTCATACTGTAACATGCAGGTTTTAATGCTTCTGAAAATGTTTTAATGCTGTGGAATATGTTTGTGGAAATCCATTCCCTTTCCTTAACCCTATAGGTAACATTTTGTAACATTTTGTAATGGCAAGCAAGCTTCCTACAGCAAACATTGTAGTTTTGTCTTCCTGAGCTCTATTGGAGAATTTTCAAAGAAAGCTCAGAAATACCAAGCCTAGGATGGCTCTGTCAAACCCCTGCCACCATCATCCTCCCTCCCCATGTTGCAAATTTACCTTGAGATGAGGAGAGGAAAGCTGGCAGCAAGGAAGGTTTGCAAAGGTTAAGGTCCCATCATTAAGTTCAACCAGTGCCTGTGGTGGATATCCACAGAAGCTTTAATTCCTGCCAGGAATTATACTTTTCAATTCTGCTTGTCTCAATGGATTGAATCAAAAGGAACTGAAAACTATAGTTCAACGGCTTCCTGTCAGCAATGGATACCTTCCAAATGAGGACTCCACTCAGTGCCGGATTTACGTATAAGCTAAACAAGCTATAGCTTAGGGCCCCACTCTCTTGGGGGCCCAAAAAAAATGTAAAGGGGAAAAAACTGGGTATACATTTCCATAATATAAGATAAAAAACAAATAAAACAAGTGTTTTGTGTTGTGTTTGCTCCTATGATGTAAGTAATGGGCCCCGCCTGCTAGCCTGCTCCCTAAAATATCACTGGTTTGCTCATTTCTAACAGCGACAATTGGTTGTTGACAAAGGACAGCTGGACCTATAAAGGGCCCCATTAGCTTCAGTAGCTTAGGGCCTCATCAAACCTAAATCCAGCCCTGACTCTACTGTTGCAAGATCTTTCCCCCACTGCAACAAAGGCAGTTTTCGGAAACAAAGTGGTGGTATCTGGCTCCGGGGAGTTTCTAGGGACAAATGGTGCCAAAACCGAAGCCAATATAACATGTGCCCAAGCTTTGGTAGTGGAATGGACCATTTTAAGCCACCCAAATTACAATATATAGCACCTTCAGTAATCTCTGCTGCAGCAAGGATAAAACAAAATTAGAAATTATTTATATATTATTCTATTTTTCTAGAAAAAGAGGTTCTGGAACTCCCAATGAACACCTTCCTCATTCTCTTAGAATAGCAATGGTGCCCATGTGAGAGATGCTGGAATTGAGTTATGGAGAGTTCCAGCTGAAAAAAGCCCTGATTATTCCAAATATATTTAAATATATTTGAGAACTCACAATCTAGAGGGGGGCAGGGAACCTTGAAGAGCCATTTGGAAAATTCTTATCTCCCTCCTCCGTTCCAAATCATCTGAGTGACAGTATTGATAACCTCCATGTTTGCTGCTGAAGATCTTTTATTTAACTTCTATTTCTTCTAATGTGATAGCAACATGTACCTATTTTCTCAAGATTACCAAGCATGTCCAAAAAATGACACTTCAATAAGCACTTTAAAACAGATTATTTTTCCTGTAGTATTGGATATGTAATATATATGATGTTTTAAAGGTATTTATAATTTGCAGTGGGTGGCATTAGAGTTTTTCACGGGAAAATGTAGCAAAATGCAAAATCTTCTGAGCATAAGGCATACACTTTCACAAGTCATTAAACAACAGTGACTTGGAACACAGGAAACAGTTTTTTAGCTCCCGGGGGGAGGGGGCTACAAGTCAAAGAGGAGAGGAGTCAGCAAAAATATATAGCTGCCTTCAAGAGTGCAATTATTTTTTTAAAAATGTGAAAACAGTGACTTGAAGTGTCAGCATATATGTGGGTGTATCTGTATTTATACACCCATATTTTCAATCTATAGGCAACAAGTATCAGGGGGGCCACTAGGTGGCGCATCGGAAGATGGCTGACAATAACATCTCTCCGACCCACACGAGGTAATTTGGAGGCTATGATGGGGGTAATTAGCCTCCTTAACCCCCCCCCAGGATTGTGGGGGGGGGGGCGGCCCTTGCCTGCTGTGCCCTATACCACCCCCGAATTTGTGGGGGTGGGGGCACTAGGCACAAAGCCCTCCTGTGGGATTCCGGCACTCCTGGACGCCGTCCCTGATTCGCGCCGCTAGTTGCAAGCATCTTCAAAAGAAACAATTTGGACGAGATAAATTGCACATGCTTCAAGGAAAAAGGGGAGTAAAGACTGCTGACAGAAGAGATCTCTGATAACAAGACAAGAATAAAATATGAGAAGATACGTCAAGATACGGTACGACAAATGACCGAGAGGGGAGGGGGGAAAAACCTGCCTTCCTTTTTCTTATGTGATTTAACAAGAATCCCCTCCCCTAATGAGTCAGAAACTAAGGACTTAAGCTGTGGATTTAAGGCTGTGTGGAGATAAACTTTCGAACCAAAGCAATGTTTCAAGATGAAGCTGGAAAGCTAAGAGTTTTGGAATGACGCAGTTAAAAATGCCGTCACCATTTTGGGAGGCATTGTTGGTGCTCTTGGGTCTGGGAGATAGATAGATAGATAGATTTATTGCGGCCATTGGCCCATATCAGAAACAATACATCAAAATTTATCCATAAACAATACAATTTAAACAGTTCCAAAATTAAAACACCCATATAAAACCAATTTTACTTCAGTTAAGTAAACACTATACACAATAAGCTCCCTCTATGTAAACTGCAATTCAAATCCATCAGATTTTGGGGGGTATGCGTCTTAGTTCTGGCACTTATTGATGGTACTTAAGTTTAGCTAAGCTGTCAGAGTCATACAGAGATCCATTTCTCCTCTTTTGAAATAAAACATTAATCAGGTATCTAGCGACTGCAAGGGATCTACTTGTATCTTCGTCGTTTAATAAGTATATTATTTGGGCTTCCTGAGGTCTATCAGCTATTTTCGATAAATATGGGGCCAGAAACTTGGACCGTGAAGCCGAATGTAATGGACAACAGAAGATTATATGGTATAACAATTCTATAGATCCACTTTTACAGTCACAGAGGAGTGAGATCTGTCCTTTGGAGAGTCTGTTACCCAGCACGTTTGATGGGAAAACATTGAATCTAGCCTTTATAAAGGCATACCTGTGCGTCACCACAGATAAGGTAGTTAAATAAGATGGAAGTTTCGTAGGTGGTGTTAAGCCAAGGTTTATCGGCGAACAGGTGCCACCACCTGTCGCAATATTAAATTGTAAATCCATCTCCTCTAATTTGTGAGTTATAATTCTCTTGGCAGAAATTAAATCCAATTTTAATAGTTCAGATGGAGATAGTCCTAGGGACACAAGTTTCCCATGTAGTATTTTTGCCCAGGGGCTAGGGAAGTCATCTCTCCAGAGACACTGTATCAAGAGGAGATTTGGAAGTTTATGCCATAATGCCAACCAGTAACAAAGGATGCATTTCCATAATGTGGTTTCTAGAGATGTAACATTTAGTTCCAGACGTATAGCAGTATTGCTTACACACCTGGGTAATTTTAGCAACCTTCTTAGAAGCTGGTTTTGGATTACCTCCAAATGGGTTAGATTAACAAAGGGCCCCCATATTGGGATTGCATATGCTATTGTTGCAATCACCTTTGCCTTGAAAACTTTTAACATTGATGGAATATGGAAAGCCCCATCTGAAAAGAAAAAACGCAGTAGCGCAAAGGAAAGGGCTTTAGCTCTGTTTAATACATATGCAAGATGGACCTTCCAGCCCATGTTGTGTTGGAGAAGGACTCCCAAGTACTGAAATTTAAAGACTTGGTCAATAGCTTTTCCGTCTATTCTCCAATTATAGGTTTTTCGACTCTTGGAGAAAATTAGGACTTTGGACTTAACATGGTTAATTGTAAGAAAATTTGATTTGCAGTAAACATCGAAAATTTTTAATGCCCTCCTAAGGCCGACTCTTGAGAAGGAAAGGATCACTGCGTCGTCTGCGTAGAGCAGAAGGGGGCAACGATATTGGGCAAGACGGGGGGCGTGGATCGTTTCTTGAGAATCTATCAGAGGCACCCTCATATCACTTATAAATAGATTAAAAAGGGTCGGAGCAAGGATACATCCTTGACGAACACCTCTATTGATAGTTACTGAATTTGAGAGGTCGCCGGCTGGAGTGATTCTCACCCTGGCGGCCGATCCGTCGTGCAATTTAGTTATTAGCCACAAAAGTCTTTTGTCTATTCCCCATCGGGCTAATTTTCCCCAAAGTAATCCTCTGGGGATGCTGTCAAAAGCGGCCTTTAAATCAATAAAGGCCGCACAAAGTTGGCCTCTATTTGGGGAGGAATATTTCCGGGCAAGGTGGTATAAAACTAAGACATGATCAACCGCTGACTGATTCGGTCTAAAACCAGCCTGTTCTGGCCCAATCAGGTTGTTCTCTTCGGCCCACTTAGTAAGCTTAGTTAACAAGAACTGGGAGGAGAAAGAGAGAAATAGAGTTGTTTACATATCGTGGATCAACTTCTCGGTGGGACTTAAGAGCGACAAATGCCAAATTTATGATGGAAAGAGCGATGCTATCTACGAAGGAGATATATGGAAACCATCTGGACTTAGTGGAGGAACGGGAAATCCACACAGGATTATTATTTTGCTTATCGGCTTAAGGAGACTAACAGAAGAGATCGTAAAGGAAAAATAGAAATTATATGAACAAGATATGATGTGGAAACACCAAGATAAGACTGGATAGAATTATGAATTTTGTCTGGACTGATTGGGACTGATTTGGACATTAACGCAGTAATAAGAAGATGATTTGAATCCCCCTTTGGATCTTGAAGTATGGGTTCCCCCAACAAAATTTAAAAATTTGGCTTTGTAATTTGGAATTTATGTGATGTGATTTAATTTGATGTGATTGGCCAGTTAATAAAAATTATTTTTAAAAAAAACCAAGTATCAGATATTCCTGTTTTAGAGCATTGTTTATAAAATAGCCACTAGTAATATTCTCTAGGGAAGGATTAAATGTTTGATGCAGACGTATGGAACAAAAGATAAGGTAGTCATGTTTGTTAAAGCCGTTTGGAGGGGGGGTAGCCTGGACAGAAGTGTTCCCCACCTGTTGTTGTTGTTGTTGTTTGTCTGCAACTTCCTTTTATGTAGAATCCTGTGGGGAAGGGTGGCTGGGGGAGCCTGGGCAAGTTGCAGCAAAAAGGTTAAGAATGCAAGCTTCATTAACTACAAACCCTGAAATTTGGGGTCCCCTCCAAACCAGTGCCAAAGTTTTGCAGACGTTTAGCAGTGTGAACCCCACTTTTTGCAAGCCAGGTTTTGTAGTTAACAACCAGAAATCCAATACTGTATTGTCCAATTCACTCCAAACTGGTGCCAAAGTTTTGACATAACTCTGTCTCTTTGGAAAACAGAACTTACAAGTCAACAGTTACAAATATGGAGTTGTGTTTTTTTAAGTTCTTTTTATTGAGATTTTTATAACAAATAAAACATTTCTGATTTTTTTACAATTCCGACTGCAGAAGCATAAGGCGAAGGGCAATGTAAAATGTAGATTGTGGATCAGAAAATGTTCAATACATGCAAAAGTATCTATACAAATGGCTGAGAGGCAATATTGCTGGAAGGCCTGTTGCCTTCACAATGCTTACATACCATCCAACTTTTTAAGATCAAAAACCAGGATGTGTTCCTTCTGGGAGCAGTCATGTGACCCATTCCATGCTATCACCCTGAAGAAAGGGCTGTTCCGGGAAGAAGGCACAGCACAAGTAGAGTTTTCATTGCAAAACTACTGCAAAACTCTGGCACCAGTTTGGAGAGGATCCCAAATTTTGCGGTTTATAGTGAATGAAGCTGCTGCTTTTTATTCTTCTGTTTTGACTATATTTTAATAGTCCTTTAATTAGTTGGAATGTAAATCTAATAAATGAGGAAATTCATGTGTTAAATTGGAAACAACTAAAATCAGCTAATTTTACCTTGTTTTGCAACCAGGACCCATTCTGGAGCCCCGGCCGCTAGCCGAAAAGGACGCAGGGCAAAACACTGCGTCTGTGTACGCATGTAGAGCGGTTTGCACTTCTGCGCATGCACTAGCGGCAAACCTGGAAGTATCCTGTTCTGGTACTTCCGGGTTTGCCGCAGACATTCGCCGGAATGGACACTAGACAAGGCGGACGTTCGCAGAGGTTTTACTGTATTAGGATAACAGCTGGCTCACAGGTTTTTTAAAAAGATAAGTAAAAAAGTACTGTATGTTAGACATATTTAAACATCAGGATGTTATACCCAATAAATATTTAATAAATAAACAACAATCTTAAATCTTCATCTCAGTACAGCAGGCAACTGAGACATTTTGAAGACATATGAGATTTGGGCATCTAAGAATTGAAACCCAACATTTAAAAATTCTGGGTTCTCACTACAAAGTTTTTAGCCTTATTGCTTTGCTAAAGATTTGCCACCTACGGCCCTTTATGTATTGAACTTAAGCTATAAAAATATCACTTCTTATTGATCACATGGTTATTAAAGTCAGCCCAATGCCCCATTTATATGTCAAACACTTGTAATATTTCCTGTAAATATTAGAACGCAGGAGAAGACTCATAATACTATGGTATTCAGTCACATTAGAATTGTTTGGCTTTTCATCACTGAAAAGATAATAAAACTGTCATAAAAAGTTTTATTAAGCACACCGTACATTTATCAAGGCAGTCTACTTCATTTATACATGTGCCCATGCATGTCAAATACATCCATGCAAGCTGTTTTAATAAATAGCACACGTGTCTCAACAAAGCTTATTGTAAGTATTGTATAGCCTCTTAGAATCATAGAATCATAGAGTTGGAAGAGACCACAAGGGCCATTGAGTCCAACCCCCTGCCAAGCAGGAAACACCATCGGAGCACTCCTGACATATGGTTGTCAAGCCTCTGCTTAAAGACCTCCAAAGAAGGAGACTCCACCACACTCCTTGACAGCTCTTACTGTCAGGAAGTTCTTCTTAATGTTTAGGTGGAATCTTCTTTCTTGTAGTTTGGATCCATTGCCCCGTGTCCGCTTCTCTGGAGCAGCAGAAAACAACCTTTCTCCCTCCTCTATGTGACATCCTTTTATATATTTGAACATGGCTATCATATCACCCCTTAACCTCCTCTTCTCCAGGCTAAACATGCCCAGCTCCCTTAGCCGTTCCTCATAAGGCATCGTTTCCAGGCCTTTGACCATTTTGGTTGCCCTCCTCTGGACACGTTCCAGTTTGTCAGTGTCCTTCTTGAACTGTGGTGCCCAGAACTGGACACAGTACTCCAGATGAGGTCTGACCAGAGCAGAATACAGTGGCACTATTACTTCCCTTGATCTAGATGCTATACTCCTATTGATGCAGCCCAGAATTGCATTGGCTTTTTTAGCTGCCGCGTCACACTGTTGACTCATGTCAAGTTTGTGGTCGACCAAGACTCCTAGATCCTTTTCACATGAACTGCTCTCAAGCCAGGTGTCACCCATCTTGTATTTGTGCCTCTCATTTTTTTTGCCCAAGTGCAATACTTTACATTTCTCCCTGTTAAAATTCATCTTGTTTGTTTTGGCCCAGTTCTCTAATCTGTCAAGGTCGTTTTGAAGTGTGATCCTGTCCTCTGGGGTGTTAGCCCCCCCTCCCAGTTTGGTGTCATCTGCAAATTTGATCAGGATGCCCTTGAGTCCATCATCCAAGTTGTTGATAAAGATGTTGAATAAGACCGGGCCCAAGACAGAACCCTGTGGCACCCCGCTAGTCACTCTTCTCCAGGATGAAGAGGAACCATTGATGAGCACCCTTTGGGTTCGGTCAGTCAGCCAGTTACAAATCCACTGAGTGGTAGCATAGTCAAGACCGCATTTTACCAGCTTCTTTACAAGAATATCATGGGGCACCTTGTCAAATGCCTTGCTGAAATCAAGGTAGGCTACATCCACTGCGTTCCCTTCGTCTACCAGGCTTGTAATTCTGTCAAAAAACGAGATCAGGTTAGTCTGACATGACTTATTTTTCATAAATCCATGCTGACTATTGGTGATCACAGCATTCCTTTCTAGGTGCTCAGAGACTGTTTGCTTAATGATCTGCTCCAGAATCTTCCCTGGTATTGATGTCAGACTGACTGGGCGGTAATTATTTGGGTCCTCTCTTTCCCCCTTTTTGAAAATAGGGACAACTATTTTGTTGCACCAGCCTCTAACTCATTCATAAGCAGGGCTGTTCTTAGCCTTTAATGGCTACCGCCTGCTTGGTGTGTCCCATGAAAAGCAAGGGAGACAAGTCAACAGGTTCCCGTTCAAAGCTTGTTTTCAAGGCTCCTTGAACATCTAATGACATTTAAGAGAGCTTCCAAGAGAGGTCAAGGGAGAGATCTGTAGATCGCCTCCATGTCCCCCTCCCAAGAGGCCTTTACCATCGCCAGATTATTTCATATGAGTAATCGAAAGAAACCTTTTGCCAACCACTAGGGAGTATTTTACAGGTGGGCTTCGGATGGAGCCTGAGTGCAGCCCTGTGAGCAAGGAGGTGTTTGTAAGCATTTCTCACGGCATTTTGATGTACATGTACAAAATTGATGTCGGAAGGATCATTGCAAAGTCCCAAACAGTGGAATATTGAGGACATTTTCAGATGGCAGTCAGATTCTAGCTGGGTGAGCCCAGTGTATTTTCTCATGTCACAGTTGATTAGGTTCACAGGGAAGTGGAAAGAGTAAAAAATTCTCTTATTACTTCAGCAATGCCATATCAGCCTCTTTTCCCTTTGAATGCAACATTAGTTTTTGTCCAGAACTCTAACTGCTTTCTACAGTTTGGGGAATTGTAAAGCAGAAACAATTTTCCCAGCTAGGCTGACCTTCACAGTAATAAGAAATGACTGGGATTTCTCTCTATTTCTCAAACATTTGAGGTGGGGGCACAGAAAAGGAATATGTTTGTTTTACTTGATATTATGTTGTGGGCATCTATTTGGCACTTTGAATCTAATTTTTTTCCATTCGGGAGATTACATGCACTGTGGCACTATCTGACCCATAGTCAGGTGCCAAGTGCATTGAAAAATGACATTAATGTCCTTTAAACCTTTTGTTATCAACACAGACATGGCATTTTGGTTTTGCCCATTATTGGAACACACTGTTTGTCACTTTTGGGAATGAATATTTTCATTTGCTCTCCTGCACTTACTCAAGTGATGAGCAGTGATCTTGAGAAATCTGAAAATTCTTACTGCACCAGGAGAATTCCCAGGGCCTTTAAGGCAGCCTGCACTGGAAAGCTGGTGCAACTTCAGCACTGCTTGACTGTACCACACCATTCCTATATGGACAGAAAGGAAATTTATTTGTTTATTTATTAAATTTGTATACTGCTCTTCATCTGTAGATTTCAGGGTGGTTCACAAGATAAAAATGCAATATAAAAACACAAAATACGTAATAAAATAAAAAATAAAAAACCCCACAAACCAATAAACCCCTCCCAGAAACATTATTTTTTTATTTATGAAATGGTAGCATAAATCTTTTGCACAAAGCAAAACATGCCATTTTATTTAAATATAAGAAAGACGTCACTATTAATAAAAAAAATCAGTGCTTTGCAACAATAGAACATAAAACCACCCAATAAAAAGTTAAGGTCAGAACTCAATTGAGTTCTCCAAATGTTTGGGTGAGACTGTGGAATCATTCAAATGTTATTGAGCACTGGGTTGTACATCCAGTAAAATCACATTTTAATCCACCGTGAACCGTACCAGGGAAGAAGCCTCTCATTTTGGATGCTTTGGTCATGTGAAACTCTATTCATAAACAACACTAGCACACCAGGGAATGAGCTAGACAAGAACCTTTATCCCCTGTGCTAGTTTTTAACAGTTTTTGAATGAGTGAATGAATGAATGAATGAATGAATAAGCATGAAGGCTTGCAGTGGTGCTCCCAACTACTTCTTGGTCTGCCTTGTGTAGATCCACAGGAACCAGACCCCACCTCTCCATCCCTGCTTCCGGAATCTGATAGCTAGTCTACAGGCTCATTGGGGGATCACTAAAGGTCTGAGGAGAGATCCCCACAGTTGGAAACTCAGTTACTCTGAAAAATCCAGAAGTTGTAGAAGATAGCACTCACCCCTTACTGGCCAGAAGCACCTTGCTGAGATTAATATTTGGCTTAGTAGCAGGAGTGTTATCTGTGGTCCTGAACCCATCGAGATCTCCCTACAAGGTGCTGCCTTTGCCTAGTCTTTCTTTGTCTTGCCACCCTGCCTGCCTTGGGAACCAGGACCTGCCAACCTCCCACTCCTTGGGACATCAACTCTCCCACAAAAACTCCAAAACTGTAAGGGTTGCCTTTGCTGGAAGATCTTTGTGGCTACCCTTCTGAAAGTTGACAGAATTCATCTTCTCAGAAGGGTCTACCTTGTCTGCTAGCTTCATCCATTGGTCCCACCCACCCCCATTAAAAAATTACAGAAGTTTTCTTTTAAGCAAAAATAAATAAAAATTGAATGATGCCTTGCACAAAAACCCTTGGACCTATTTTCCTATAATTTGGTAGTCTTTATCCACTCTGGAGTGCCTACCATGCTTGCAAACGTCATCCACTTAAGGTGGGATGTTATAGCCATAGTTTGATGTAAATAGTGAACGACAGGGCGGGAGAGAGAAAAAGCCTCATTTTTCCTGAAGTTGAGTTTGACCCCATGCTGAATTGGGCAGCCTCTGAATCACTTCAAACTGAGACAGGTTGTTTTGTGAGGCACTGGATCAGAGTCCCAAAGGAATCTTGTGGTCACTGCACTCCCCTCTTTAAAGGTTGGCAGTGCTGGTTAAGGAGGAAAACAGAGGGGGAAAGCAAAGGAAGAAATTAATTTGGGATTGTGCTGAAAAGAGATTTTAAAAAATGGGAACGTTCATTTAGGAATGTACAACTTTTTTGCTAGATGGAACCATGAGAAATGCTTACATACATACATAATTTTATTTGTATGCCTGCTTTCCATAGGTTTCAAACCATGCTCAAGGCAGCTGACAACATGGAAAAATACATAATTACAAACATAACAGAAGTAGTCACAGGCAATAAACAGAACATCAGAAAGTACACAACCACATTGAAAAAAACACATAACCCATAAAATCTAAAATAAAATACAAATATTAATATCCACAATTCACCCACAAATTGAGAAATTTATTACGGCCATAGGCCCATACAGGTAAAAACAACACCTAAATAACAGCTTGTGCCGTAGGGAAATAAAAAAACAATCGCTAAAACACCACTATAACAATAAAATACTATAAAATGGAAAGGCATACTACGCCTTAATTTGCTTGTAGTGCTCCTTGGCGTCGCTTTTGGGAAAGGACAGCAACTAGGAACCTAGCCACCTTCAGGGTCGTGTGGGTATCCTTGTCCTGCAAGATTTGGGCAAGGTGGAATTTTGGTGGGGTATTAATATCAATAACAGCAACAACCCCTTCCCAAAAAAACCCCTTCCAGCCAAGATTTTGTTCAGCAGCCTCAGTTTTTGTAGCTGAAGTCAATCAGGGCTCTGCCCTCCCAGGTCAGATAGGAAAAGGACTGCAAGGCAGGGAGCAAGTCTTCCAGGACTCACGGCCAAAATGGAATTAATTGAGGAGAAGGGTAAACTAATTGTAGGGATCTGAGGGGGAAACAAACATTTTTTAGAAAATGAATGGGAAGTGATTTTTATGATATCCATAAAAAATGAATTGGGAGAATTATTCATTGGCAAATTGATTTGGAGAGATATGGGTGGGAAACTAATCTAGGGGTAAATTAATTGAACAACACCCTCCACCCCTGCCATAACCTTGGTTTGTAACCTTGGTTTGTAGCACTTGTTTCCACCTAGTAGCCCATCACTTTGGACTACTCATGTTGGCGTGAGGGCAACATGGTTGACCTGCAGTTAGTCCCCAGCACCTGCAATTCAGTTTTATGCTTACTCTGAACATGGTGGTTCAGTTTAGCTATCCTGGCTTATAGATAGTCTTCCATTGATAGTGGCATTAAGTGGAGTTTGGAATGTTTGGAGCAGGGAATGAATGGTAGAAGGGCCTTGGCTTATTGAGTAGGGCTTGTAACACTACCTTCCTACATTTTGGAGGCAAAAACGGCTGCCTTCGACTCCGTCTTAGGAGACTGAAAACAAGGGGATTTTCAAGCATATAGAACAGTTTTCTTCAATTATGGGTCCCCAAATGTTCTTGGATTACAACTCCCATCATCCCCAGCCAATGTAGGGACAATGGGAGTTGTAGTCCATCAACATCTGGAGAACCAAAGCTGAAGACCAGTGATATAAAAGAACACTGCAATACAGGGTTGGTGGACCATCAGTGCATCAGAAGTTGTGCAGGTCTGTACTAAGACCAATAAAATGAAACCTGTACTCACGATGTGAATGTGTGGTTTTCTTTCTCTTTTTAATCTTTTTAAAATAGTGCCCTCTTCTGTTAATCACTTAATAGCTCCTTTTAAAAATAATATTTATATTACTGTGCATAATGGTGCCTGCCACTGAGTCACATATAAGTGGTCTTAGAGCCATTTACAACAGGCATCAACAGCAGATCACCTCCCACAGGATGGCATAGAAATTGATAATAGAGACCCTACAACTTTGTACAATCATATCAAAACAGTCCTATTGATGGCTTGTTGTTTCAGTGTAATCTTCACCTACTCCAGTTGATGGTTGTTAAATGGAGCAATTAGTTGTCACTGCCATTTCTAGGAATCAAAACAAGAGAAATAGGAACAAAAAGTTTTGCTATTCAAATGCAAAACTTGGGTGATTAAGAAATTTCTCCAAGGTCACATAGGAAGTCTCTTGCAAATCCGGACATGATTTTCTAAAGGAGGACCAAACCTTCTATATGAAACATTAGCTGAGGCTATATTTCTTAATTATAAGTTCTCATATTAAAATGTTACAAAAGTAGAATGCAATTTCTTTACCTTTCACATTGATGAATGGTTTCTCACTAGTGCACAATAAAACAGTTCCTTTTATAATGTGCAGTGTTTCAACCAGTGTTTCAGAAAGTAATGATGAAACCAAACTTTTTATTTGATTAATTGAATGTAGTTTTTATTTCCTATTGGCACTGATAACTTATAGGTATTAAATGAATGGGTGCTTTTAAAGTTCCGCTTTTTGGCAAAATGGAAATCCTGCAAGATAGGGAACACCTTTTATTGATTGCATGTTTAGTAGAGCAAATTAGGTTTCCAGACCTTAATCCTCAATGAAAAGCAGAAAAACCAAAGAATTGCATCAGTGTTATTCAGCTGCTTCTTTCCGCTTGATTACTGGGCAGAACAAGAATCTGATTCTAGATGTGACGAAATTTCTCTCTACAATAAAGCTATTTGCAAGGTACTTTAAAGGTAAAGGTACCCCTGCCCGTACGGGCCAGTCTTGACAGACTCTAGGGTTGTGCGCTCATCTCACTCTATAGGCCGGGAGCCAGCGCTGTCCGCAGACACTTCCGGGTCACGTGGCCAGCGTGACAAGCTGCATCTGGCGAGCCAGCGCAGCACACGGAATGCCGTTTACCTTCCCGCTGATAAGCGGTCCCTATTTATCTACTTGCACTTTGAGGTGCTTTTGAACTGCTAAGTGGGCAGGAGCTGGGACCGAACGACGGGAGCGCACCCCGCCACGGGGATTCGAACCGCCGACCATGCAATCGGCAAGTCCTAGGCACTGTGGTTTTACCCACAGCGCCACCCGCGTCCCGCAAGGTACTTTGGTTTGTTGCTATTTTGCAAATTTGCAAAATTCTTGAAAGATCACACTGAAGAAAATGTAGATGAATGTAGGACCATTTTTGATTGAAAGAGAATTTGATTTCATCAGCATATGATATTTGCTTAGCATAATTCTAGCATTTTTTCTTTGGAACTAATAAATGAGAGAATCTTCCCACATATTTAAAATGGTCATAAAGTGACATCTTACCAAGTAATCTCAAAGTAGACTCAGTTATAAACTTTGCAGCTTTTTTGTGGCGTGAAATGAATAAAATATTTCCTTAAATATAATGTATGCGAGAAAAGAGAAATGCTTAATATGACTCTTTCAAACTACAGGGCGATACTATACAATAACTGGGCATGTTCCAGCCATGATCCAACCAGACTTTCACTTGGAAGTCTTACTGATTGCAATGAGAGAGCGCTAAACACATATATTTAACTCTACATAGAAAGCAATTGGCCTTTAAAAGCTTTGCATCACACCCATTACTCTGAAATACTGTACTTTATGAATTTACTGGTACATTCATATTTATTTGTTTAGTTTTACCCCACCTTATCGTCTGAGCTCAGCATAGGCTAAAGTATTACTCAGCATAAAAATACTTCCTTGTTGAGAAGCATTCCAGATTACCCAAAGAATCACATCTCTTGTTTCAGTTTCCACTAGAAAGTTCCACCTATGTCTACTTTTATAAGTTCATGTCAGTACAAAGTCATATTAATATCCTTATTTGTTTTGCAAGGCTGGGACCACTATTCCCAAAGATAGGGGCCTAGCATAAAGTGATGTTACTGTAATTAAATATGGCTGACTAGGAACATTCAACATCTGTGGCATTCACTGGTACTGGAAACTACAATTAGGAGACAAAAATGTGGGAGATAAAAGGAAGTTTTACTGAGGCAGTGGCTGTTCTTCATAAGAACTATTCTTTGTTTTCAGAGTTACCTCAAGTCGGTCCCCCCCCCCCCCCCCGGCTAACTACATGAGGTCATGTTCTCTCTTCAGTTCTGAGGATAAAAATTTGGCTCTTGTTCTGTATTAGGAGGAAAGGATTTGAACTGTTGTACAAGCAAGCAATGCCTTTTGCTGCCAAAGCCTGCCTTTATTGAGCTCTCACAAGCATAATTGAGGTTGTACAAGTTACTGTGTCAAGGTTCCCAAGACTGAAATCCATGTAGACATAACAATGTTTACATGCACACCGTTTGCTGTGTGGTTTCTTTCTTGAAACACCACCGCTTACTTATACACAAGGCTTTAAAACACCTCAGGTCTGAATATGTGACCACAAATCAAAGTGAGAAAGGATCGAAAGGGAATGCAAAAGGGTCTGGTCAAGTGCCATGTCGATATAGACTGTGAGCCTGAGAGAAACATCATTGTGCTTGAGGTAGCAGTGATTCCCCTCACTGTGCCTCACACAAGAAAATGCTCATATCCAAGTGATTTAGGTCCACACGTTTACACTGCTGGTGTTATGTACTGAAGTTCTCACCCTGGGCCAGCAGGGGGATACTGTAGATAGTTATGCAAATAAGGGATCGAAAGTGACGTTCAGTGATTGGATAGTTTTAGAAAGTTGTTACAGTTACGTTGTACTGGAGCTCTATATAAGCAGGCTGACTGAACCCTTCAGCTCAGTTCTGTTCTGGCCTCTGAATAAACAAGAGCTGTTTGAAGAATCGCTGTGTCGTCTGATATGTTCACCCACAACTTAACAGCTACTCAGAAATACTTTAGTAAGGGGAGTAAGGCCCTTGCATTTTATTGGGTTATTCCCTTCCCATTGTGACTTTGGAACTTCTCTACCTTCAGTGGAGTTATTTCTGAGGGACACCAAAAGGAAAACAAAACATACTCAGAATATAAATACCAAGTACAAACTCGTAAAACATCAGTCTCTCTTACAGATACTGGGATTTTAAATGGCCCTGCCATGTTAATATCTATAGTACATATGAAGCCAAAGGGCCCTAATCTGTATATACCCAACCTTTAAATAAAAAACCCCCACATTTTATTGTGATCACTGCATGTTTTCATCGACTTGAAAGATATCAAAATCAGACCTGAGAGAAACTTAGAGCTTTTATTATTTTTTACCACAAAAAATATCCTTGTTTTATAAAGTGCAAAAGATTGCCTAAAGGATCCATAAATATTTTGTGTGATGCTGGTCAAGATATAAAAGTAGGAAAGAGTTGATACATGAAGAAATTCTGCTGTCTATCAACAATGCCTTGTGGAAGAGCAAGATTTTGTGAACTGTAAGGCAATAATGTGAGATTTAATGAAAAACCTACAGATTTTCAGGTTGTTACAGATTTCCAGATTTGCTGTGGAAAAGGTAGTTTGCCATTTTTAATTTTGGCTGCTTTTGCTCAAGTCCACCTGTGGTACAATACCTATATTGGGTCATGATTCTTCCTTTCTTTATCCCAAGAGTATTTATCCTGCTGTGATATCAGGTGTTGTGGGTCTCCAAACAACAGTCCTGCCAATCACACCTGGTTCCCTGCTTCCTCCATCACCAGGATCACATCTTAGAGGGAACGACAGGAATTACAGCTCAGATTTTCTCTTACACACCAACATGGGGCCCCTGACCTAAGAAGCTGCAACACTACAGCCAGTTACTGAAATACAGATTCCCAAACCTACAGCCTTCCCTCTGCACAACTGGTCATTGAAGGAAGTTACAAGATGCTCCCTTTGTGCCACCAGACTAGCTACCTGCCACAGATCTTGTGCCCAATTTACGTGCCACCTGCCTAACATATCAGTCCATTTCTACCTATCTGAAGAAGCGGGGTTCAATACAGCCACTTAACCTAGGGTGGAATCCAGCACGTATTAAAAAAACACTGTGAAAATGCTTTAAAAATATATATATTGAATTTGCCATTAGCTCACCATCACCACCTAGTGTCCCATTTGTATAATGCACTTAAAACGGACTTAAAATGTTATATTTGCAACTGTACCTGGCCAAGGAAGAGTCTGTTCCTCTCTAGATATTGCTGGGTTCTTAACTCCCATCAGCCACCAGTCATGTCCTCACAAGTTGCTGAGCCAGAAACGTTGAGGTGATCCAGAAATCATGGGAAAGTGGCATACTATTGTGTCCTGTGGCTCACCTGTCTTCCAGTTTGAAAAGATGCAGCTAGCAAGTTACTCATTACAGCTTTCTGGCTGGATTGACAAACCTTCAGTTCCCTCCTCATATTAACGGTAATGATGGCCCAGGGAGCAAGGAACCAGCACTTTTCCCACACTGACCCTGATCTGACACTCGTGCTCTCAGGGGTGCTCTGTTCGTGCTGCAACCGTCCTCATCAAAAGATTTCCAAATTGTGGCTTTGACTGAACAGAGCTGACAAGAGTAAAATACAATAAAAAAATTAAATAAATTCAGCTTTGGAGCATGAATGGGTGACAGATAGAAGTTGCACAAAATACATTAAGGATTCAAGAACACTAAGAATTCAGAACACCCGGTGTGCCGTTTCCTGAGCTTCTTAAAATAGCTTTAACAAAACTCCACCTGAAATTACCTTGTTGTTAAGGCCTGAAATTGAACTGGTCCCCACCCTAGCCAGTAACTGTAAACCCTATGTAGCCTCTCTAATAGACCCCTGACAGAGCAGCATCCGTAGCGGGACTTAGAGCTCATTTTGGCAGTAGGTGTCTTGCTGGCACTGAATCTCATGAAAGTCTGCAGAGGAGGGAGGGTTCTCTGTGGAAACAATTTCCACATCAATCCTTGGGCATTCCCTTCATATGCAGCTCCAGTTATAGAAGAATCATTCGTATGACATTCAGCCTCTAGAGCTGAGCAAAAATTGCAGCCTGTGACAATATCGTTCTAATTAGCACAAAAACAAATAGGGTGTTTTTTGTTGACAAAGAATTGTATACATATTTGTTTATTTGGATTCTAACTTCGTTCTCATTTCACCTGAAGCTGAGTCAAAACTACTCAGTTTTTCACAGAACCCTAAACAGCTCATCATTTGGGCAGTTTTTCAATTCAGAAATATTAATTTCTTCATTCACATTTACCTCACTTATCTTCATTTTCAGTTGCCTTCATTTTCCTACAGTGACATCCTCATTGGTGTAATCCCTGATTGTATAGATCTTGTGGGATCTTTGTAGGATCCAGCAAATCCAGGGAGGAAACACGGACAGCCATAGGAGACAACTCCTGGGGCCTGGGGGTTTAGGCCCCCACAATAAAAGATTGGAGGGACCAGGCCCCCACAAAGTTGATAGGCATTCCCGTTCAAATGATCTGTGTGCACTGCATCATGTGATCAATTATGCAGGGTTTATCTGGGCCCCCACAATATCTTATTCAAGTTGGCACCCCTGGGAACAGCTGAGGGTGCCAAAGCTATAGGTGCAGTGGTGACAAAGGAAGAGAGTGAATGTTTGCACAATATTCAAATAAAATCAGAATTGGAATTTTTGTACATTTTGTTTCGCCTGAGTTAGTGCATCAACAAAGCACCATCTGGAAGTTGCACACACACACATGTGCCAGCGCTACATCATAGGTATTGTGCTTATTTTGTGTGTCGGCCCCCAACATAATTCTGAACCAGCATGTTAGTTAGATACACTCTTGTATGGTTAGCATCACTGCTTGGCCATCATATAGTATGACTCATGAAATTGTGTTTGTTACTGTACAGTGCTCTGATAGATGACTAGTATGAAGGTCTGAAAAGCTGCAAAATGAAGGACCCAGCCCAACAAAGATCTTCTTGCCATTAACCCTGTGCCCTGATTCATCTGGTGGCACCTAAACACTACCGATGGCCTGCAATGACACTTTGCCTTTTTAGGTATACGCATAAAATGCCTTAGATATAATACATTTCAAAATGTATGTCAATCAATGAATTTGTTGATCCAATCACAATCAAACAATCAATTAACATACAAAATAAGACACACAATTAGGGAATCTCAAACAGATAAGAAAATATGATTGTCTTCCTTGGATCAAGATTTTTACATATATTCCTGTTCTCAACAGGAAATTAGCTATGGCTCTCTTCTGTGCATTGACCATGTTAGCAGACTGAGCAGAAATAAATTATTATTTTCTTAGTAATTTATTAACTTACATATTTGACCAGCAAATTTCCCTGATAATGTGACCCTTTCCCCTGATAATGAGAGTCTGGACCGGGTCCCAAAAGCATTCCTTAACTTTCTTCTATCACATTTTTATCCTAATCATACGTTATCAGCATATGTGGATATGCAACAACATCATCACAAAAGAACACTCTTTTAAAAATAATGCTGCTTAAATACATTTACAGCTGGAAATCACTTGTTTGGGCTGCTTTGGGATGGCAGCGTTTTGGTTGGGTTTCTAATTTGATCACACTAAAAATGGCTGGAGACCACCCATAATCTTTGCCACATAATGAGTGGAACCAGGATGTATGTTGAAGGATATGCTGTTCTCATCACCTCAGGTTGTGTCAATTCATATTGAATCAAGTCAGGTTGCATCAGCAATATCCCTATCAGAACTTATTCCTGAGAGCAGTAGATTTGATTTTAAGTAGATTTAGACAGCAAATATCTCAGCCACAACAAATGTATATAATGAGCAGATATCTGTGAAAACCAGCTATTTTTAAAGTCACTGGAAAAACCAAACCTTTTGATATTATGGTCTACATATTTCTATGATGTTAAGATACTAAATTTATATGCAAAAACAGGTTTCCTCTCTTTAGTAGGAAAGGGTATTAAATAACATGTGAATTGATTATTATAATCCTAGGAAGCCGCAAATTTCCTGTGTCAAACAACTGTGCATAGTACTTTTAAGAAAACAGAATATTGTCCAGGGTTTTAGTCTTATTTGTTTTGTATTTTAAACTGTGTTTAACTATTTTCTGTGTAAATCACCTTGAGGTGGTGGTTTAGAAGGCAATTAATAAAATAGTAATACTGATTTACTAAAATTCAGTGAGAATTAAGCAGCTGTCTGAGTTGAGGGTGTGTGGCACTGCTTTGCAGTGGTTCCCATGCTTACTTGGATGGTCTCTCCCAGAGGGGAGTGCTTTTCAGCCCCGTGGAGCTTTCAATGCGGAGTTCCTCAGGGCTCAATTTCATCCCCATGCTATTTAACATCTACATGAAACCGCTAAGTGGGGTCATCCAGAGTTTTGGGGTACATTGCCAGCAATATACTGATAACACACAGCCCTACTTCTTTAGATCTGCAGGTGAGGCAGTGGAAGTGCTGGATCGTTGTCTTGCCTTAGTAATGGACTGGATGAGAGCCAACAAACTGAAGCTCAATCCACATAAAACTGAGGCACTGTTAGTGGGTGGTTATACAAATGGATGGGAGGTTGCCTGCTCTTAATGGGGCTACGCCAGGGGTCACCAACCTACGGCCCGGGGGCCGGATAAGGCCAAAGGGACTTGTTCATCCGGACTGCCGCCTGCCGCCATCCACTCTTACCGGGTCGGAGGAGCACCAGAAATAGCTTGTGCGCATACACACAGGCCTCCTCCAACCCGGATGTGCACCGAAAATAGGGTCATGCGCAAACACTATTTCTGGTGCACATCCGGGTTGGAGGAGGCCCATGCACATGCACACAAGCTATTTCTGGTGCTCCTCCAACCTGTAAGTGCACCAAAAATAGTGTGTGCTTACGGCGCACACTCCACCATCCTCTGGCCTGCAGCACAATCGTCACTCGAGACACCGACCCGAGGCAAGGAAAGCTTGGAGACCGCTGGGCTGGGCTGCGCTTCCTCAGAAGGAGCGGGTATACTGCTTGGGGGTCCTTCTGGGTCCATTCTGGATCCATTGCTTGAGGCTCAGGTGGCCTCAATGGCACGGAGTGCCTAGCATCAGCTTCAGCTGGTGGCCCAGCTGTACCCCTATCTTAGGCTGGATTACTGCAATACAATATATGTAGTGCTGCCTGTGAAGATGGTTTGGAAATTTCAGCTGGTGCAGAATTCAGGGCAAGGTGGTTTCAGCATATTACACCGATCCTGGCCTGACTGCGCTGGCTGCCAATTAGCTTCCCGGCCCATCTCAAAACGCTGCTTTGGATCTATAAAGCCTTAAACAGCTCATGACCACAGTAACTCAAGGACCACTTCTCCCCATATAAACCGACCCAGACTCTGCAATCATCTGAGGTCCTTCTTCATGTGCCTCCTCCATGTTCAGAGGGTGGCAATGTGAGAAGGGGCCTTTTCTGCAGTAGCTCAGCTGGTGCCTTCATTACATCTCTTTAGGTGCCAGGCAAAAATATTCCTCTTGTCCCAGGCATTTGCCCAGTTAAACAACCTATGGCCTTTTAAACCATGCTGGGGGGTATTGTTTTGTTTGTTATAATGTTAAGTATTTTTGTGTTTTTAAACTGTAAGCCGTCCTGCGATCCTCGGATGAAGGGCGGCTATATAAATTTAAACAACAACAACCCTCCCTGCAGATGGGAAAGATTCTTTGGCCATGTTCCTCTTGACGATGAGTCACTTCATGTGGCATCATTTCAGCTGATCCTAGCAGGACTTGTAAAGAGTTTGGGTTCAAACTGGCCGATAATGCACATAATCTAACAGGCTCTCTAAACACTGTGAGATTTTCAGATCAACGGTACTTTCCCATCATGCTGATACCCTAAGATCCATTAGCAGTATATAGCATGCATGTAGCAGCAGAGTTGCTATGAGTGGCCTTACGCATTGCTCTTTTCTTCCTTTTTTTCCAGCTGGTTAATAATCCTCTAGCAAGCCAAGCAGCGGCAGCAGCGGCAGCCGCCGCCATGGGCTCCATAGCCAGCTCACAGGCCTTTGGCAATGCACTCTCCGGTCTACAGGGGGTCACAGGTCAACTAGTCACTAATGCACAAGGACAGGTGAGTGGAAGACAGGAGGAAACAGTGAATTCATATGGCATATTGATTTGAGGTAGAAATGAATTCCTTATGCATGACCGCAATTTCTAGCTGCACATACATTGGTGGGTGAGTAGACTTAAATAAATCATTCTTCAGTCCAGTCTTCTTTAAAGTGGCAGCTCTTCATATAAATACTATGCATCATACTGTACCTACAAATGTATGTGTTTAGGCCTCTCATCACACAATATATTCTGTGTGTGTGTGTGTGCTGCAGGCCACACAAGGGCACAATACAGTAGCTGCTACCTACCCTGATCACATGTAGGTGACATACCTTTAAGTACCTTCAAGCGCGCAATGAGATCAGACAACTTTATTGAAATCACTTTCTAATAGCAAGCTCAGCTGGTGAGTTGAGTGGGACATGATGACAGCCAACAATGGGCCACTGAAAACAGAAAGGCGATATCAGATGTTCAGAGGAGGGCTATGACAAATGAGTGGGTCAAAACATCACAGTATGGGCTGAGCATGCTCTGTGGGCACACAATACTGACTGTTGATAAGGAAATGGGAAATCAGCTGGAGAGGAAATAAAATATCCTAGGGAGGGATGGTTTGCTGGCTAGAATATTGAACAGGATCACTCCACAGCTCATTTTTTTGCACATCCTGCTTCTTTCATATAATAAAGACCAGGTATGTAGCAAAGAAGGACGCGGGTGGCGCTGTGGGTTAAACCACAGAGCCTAGGACTTGCCGATCAGAAGTTTGGCGGTTCAAATCCCCGTGACGGGGTGAGCTCCCGTTGCTCAGTCCCAGCTCCTGCCAACCTAGCAGTTCGAAAGCATGTCAAAGTGCAAGTAGATAAATAGGTACCGCTCCGGTGGGAAGGTAAAATGGTGTTTTCATGCGCTGCTCTGGTTCGCCAAACGCGGCTTAGTCATGCTGGCCACATGACCCGGAAGCTGTACGCCGGCTCCCTCGGCCAATAAAGTGAGATGAGTGCCACAACCCCAGAGTCGGCCACGACTGGACCTAATGGTCAGGGGTCCCTTTACCTTTACCTATGGAGCAAAGAAAACCCCTGCAATAGAGCAATGGACTAGCCTTTAGTATTTAACTCCATATTGCTACATTTATTTTAATTGCTCACCATAATCCTACCCACACATGATGGCGCATCTACATCTGACCTAGAGGAGCTGCTGAAGGCCTCCCTGGTTTGGCAATTCATTTTAACGTGAGGCACTCCTTTACTTCCCCCAGGAACATGAAGCAACATGTAGTTCTCCAACCCACTGCACATAACTTGGTGTCTCCTTTTCTTCCAGAATTAACCTGTGCCCCTTGGGCTTAGGTGGAAAGCAAGCTAATGGATTCTCCTCAAGGAGTCTTTTAGCAGCCTTGATTGCAAGTAAATGACATACCGCCTTCATTTGTATAATTCTTCTTGATATTACTTCTCTTCATATAATAGTCACACCATTGCTGAAGCCCACTAATTAAACATAATTTCCCAGTATTCTATTAACCACGGCGGGGCGACCTCACACAGGCACCCCAAAACCCCTCCAACCTCTTGTAAATGCTTATTCCCAGCATTACTTTTAATAACTTGAAATCACAGCTATAGTATCATTAGTGCTTTTTTTCTTAAAAAATGTTTAGGGGTACTCTCATTTTCCTACTCATGTTGAAATACTGCCCCTCAGTGAGGCCAAACTTAGATTCACAAAATGTTTAGGGGGTATGCGTCCCCTGGCATCCCCTCAGAAAAAAAGCACTGAGTATCATTATTGACAGTCATTGAAACCAGTGATTGTATAGTATTTGTGCTTCCTCAGTTATTGACATATAATTCAAAAACGAAGAAGCAATAAATTCTTCTTCTCTGTGATTTGATATCACCAATTTACTTATCTGAGACAGAAGTGGCATTTATTTATTCTGTCCAGTGTGTTTAAATATTAAAAGGAGCACCCTCAAGCATCATGTTTTGGGGGTTGCTTTCTGAAAACTTATTATTAACATAGAGCATAAGCAAAGATACATCTGGAGCTCACTCTCCTCATCATATAAGTCCCACAAGGAAAAAATGCTGACCTTGTTATATTTACTGGGTGGGTACAGAATTGTTCCATCACTACCCCGAGGGTTGAACGATGGAGCTTGTCAAAGTGAGGCCTTATCTAATGAATCATCTTATCGCAGGTGCACACCACACATATTAAAGGAGGATTGCACGACCATTGTGCCCTCTACAATAACCTTTCAGTGTCTACTTTAACCCTTGTTTCAATCCCTTTTCATCAAAGGATCATTTTATGCAGCCAGCTTTAAATGGAGGCTCTCAAAAGCCTATTAAGATTTCTGTTAGGGGCAGAGTATTGGAATGGAAGAAAAGTTGGTTGTAATGCCTATAACTCATAGTCAGATCAGTTCCATCTAGAAACGTTGCTTGTTTATATCTGTGCTTCAGAAATAGTGCAAACTCTCCTCTCACAGGAAGCACTAGACAGCAGGATGTAAATTTAAGGCTCTGAAATATAAAACCATGGCAGTTTGTCAGTCAAGGGGTTTTTTTCTCACACTTCTTTCAGGCTCTCCCAGGAAGGCAAATAATTGGAATGTGGTGGTAAACTGTTGGGTGAACAGATTTCTGTGTTTGAATAATATCATGTAGGAGACTTACAGTGGCACTGAATATTTATTTTATAAACCAAATCTGGTCATCCCACAGGTTTCAGGGGTAGGCAGAATTTCACTTTTGCAAAACTCCAGAAGCCATGCAACAGTTAAAACTCTATGTGAAGGGCTTCTTTTAATAAATTTAGGATGGCACTCTACATCATTTGTCTTTATATTTTAAATCCCTGAAAGAGAGATCTGTTGGGGTGGGTGGTTCATAGGCTTTTAAAAGTTGCCCATTTCTGATTTTATTTGTGTTATTTCTACCCTACTTCTCATATACTGGGCTTGCATATCCAGATCTAATTAAAAATGAAACTGCTGTTCATTGTGCTAAAATCACAACTATAATTAATTCAACTGCAACCACAGACAGTCTAAAAAGAGAAACCTGCAGCAAGCCAGCACTGCCAACTTGCAAATGCCTTCACTAAAAGTTAGGTTTTCAGGAGAAATTTCACATGATACTAACACATTTTTAAAGCTCTGGAGTGGGAAGTATAACTACCATTTTCCACTGACCATTGACCACGCTGGCTGGCGCTGAGGAGACCTCTGGGCCTCTCGAACCCATAAAACTCTTCCCAGGCTGTGTCCCTTCTCCAGGCCAAATCCCTCACTGGCCCTACTCTGCAGCCTCCTCAGGTTTGAATGGCTTGATGGTATCCTTGAGCTGTGATGATGCTACTTGCCTGATGGATGGAGGGAATGTGTGTGTGCATGTGTTTGTGTGTAGAAACCTATGGTACTTGCATGGCTGGAATGTTGTGGAAAGGAGAGAGTCACATTGCTCTGTTCCCTCTTGCCTCAGGCCCTGATCACTCTGGCAGGCAGCCTCCAGAAGGCTGTGCATAATAGAACGTGGGTTGTGGGCTGAAAAAGGCTCCTTTAAATCATGGTTTTAAATAAAGTGAATGAGTAGCACACTGCTAAAATCACATGTCTTTTGCTGCTGTTGTTGGTTTATGTACTGCTCAATGCCCAGATGACTCTAAAAACATAAAAACCAGTTGCACAACATTGTCTAAATACAGAATAATTTAAAATAAATTACGATTAAAATGTGCAATGAAACAATCCCATTAAAGCAACACAGCAATTAAAGCAGTGTTCCTCACCGCACTGCTGCCTGCCCTTAGCCAGGGTAGATCATAGAATCATAGAACTGTTGGAAGGGACCACCAGGGTAATCTAGTCCAATTCCCTGCAATTCAGGAATCTTTTACCCAACATGGGGCTCAAACCCATGAGCCTGAGATTAAGAGTCTCATGCTCTATTGGGTGAGCTATCCCAATAAGCCAGAGGTTGTGAATGAGCACTCAAGGTTTGTTTCCTACAAACAAGCCATAAATGGTAAGGCAAGGTGAGTTCTTAGCTTACTGTTCATGGTTTGGTTGGGGGAAGCAAGCTGTGTGTGCTGGTTCACAAATAACTTGAAAGCAACTCTCTTGCCTCCCTGTCGTGATGGAGGAAGAAGTCAGGGAGGAACAAAGTGTGCTTTTGAGCAGGGTGTAACAGCATGCTGCTTATTCATATTAAATTATGGTTAATTTATTTTAAACAATAGTTTAAAGTGGTGTGCAAACGCAGCCTTTTTCTAGATATGGGGGAATTCTAAGCAAGTGAACAAGAAGTATGTAATGAAAGGACAGACACTGCTGTGATAGAGAGGGGCAAGAAGGAAGCAGCTGATTAAGGGTCCCTGCTAACTGGCAGCAGAATTTTGCCAGACTGCACTGGAAAGGTTGGTGCTGCAACTAAAGCAGTTTTTTTCTTCTTTTAAAGTAGTACACATAAGGTCTGAAAAAATGAGGCAGACAGCACTGAAATGCAACAGTTTGGCAGCATCAGTTTTTAGATTCTCCATAAAAAAATGAATGAAACAAATGATGACCATTCCAGAGAAAACAGCTAGTATACAGCAATCTTTGACAACCTGGTGCCCTCCATAAGATTTGGACTACAACTCCATCACTCCCAGCCAGCACAGCCATGAACAGGAGGGCACCAAGTCTCATCATTTTGCAAATGGTATATATGTAACCAGTGGTTATCCAAAATGATAAGTTTTAAAGGAAGACACCTAAATGCACAACTGCACTGAGGATTCCTAAAAAAATATTACCAGATTTACTGTTTTCACTGATAAATGCAATTCATCCTCTCCCATTCTTACACTTCAGTAATCCACTTAACGTCAATGACAGTATGTGTGTTTTACACAAGGGCTGCAGGCTGGTTTCCAAGATTGGATCATTTTAACAATTAACCAAGTGTTCTTAAGAGAATAACAATATTCATTTTTGTTAGCAGACCTTGCAGCTTAGGTGAATTAGACTGAAGTAATCACTTAGAGTTTGTGGAGTTCAAAGGCTTTATTCATGCAGGAACAATATACAGGAGGATTGGTGACAGTAGAGAAATAGCAGACATTGTCTGAAAAGAACAACGAACGGAATGGCTCAGCTTTTAGGGGTAGAGTTAACTTAGATGAAGAGGCTTACAAACAAGTGCTTGCTTGACAGTGCACTCGTGTGGTTTAAAGTAACACATGTATTAACTACAAACACCAATAATTTTATCAGCTCGCATGACTATATTATTGTGCAAGTTTAAAAAAACTAATTGTTTTGAATATTGCTGCAATTGAAAGAAAAAAGAAAAAGTAATCAGCAAAAGACTCATGGGTGTTATGTCACAGAATTCATTTGCACTGAACCTATGCATCAACAGGAAAATCTTCCTGAGAAAATCACCTCATGGAAGGCTCCCACTAATTAGCAAACATTAACTGCCTTCAGAGAGCTTTAATCCACAATTAGCTCAGGGGGCTAAGCATGCAGGATGGTGTCGTTGATCCAGTTTGATAATGGGAGTACTTTGCTTCTCATTATTCTGCAGAGAGGGCATCCATTGGCTCCTTGAGCATCTTGATGGTAAATGGTGCTAATAAGGCCTGATGGTTCTCTGCTCCTAACAAGCCTCTCAGCAGCAAGAGTGATTACAATGGAGATAGATTTGATGGGATGCACTTGCTTTTGTAGTGTCTCAGCTGCTGACACTCTGCGACATAATCAGGTCACAGAGCCGGTCACAGCCATCAGCAAAAGCCGTAGCTCTATCCCTCATTATTAAAGGGTATTATTCTGTCCCAGGCCTTCCTAACACAGCCAAGGGCCTTTTCATTCCTTTTATATATATAATATCTATATGTCTCCCCCAACCCGCTGCTGCTTTTTGGTAAAGCATTAACTCCCAACTAATAAAATAAAATACTTCATCAGCTAAAAACCTAGTAAATTTTAAAGCAAAGGAAATAAAGCAGCCCCTTTCAAACCCAGTGAAGGGATCACAATTAAATAAGATGGGGAATTTTTGTCACCATGCACTGCATGGTACAATATAATATGTCATGTGCAATAAAAAAGAGTGGAAAGCATTACAAAATAGGATCTGACTCTCTTTATGGATGGATTTGTAAAGTACCAAAGCATCTCTCTTTTGAAGAGACTCTGGGCTACCATTTTTAATGTGCCTGTGTCCTGTTTCCCCACAATTGCTTTTATTTTCTTGTAGCATCAGAAATACTTTCATTGAATAACGAGGACGCAGGCACTGCAATACACTCTGGAGTAGTTCCACAACAGTCAATGGAACTACCCCAAATGAAATTTTCAAGTTGATGCCGTTTCAGGCAAGGTGATCCTCCCCCCCGCACCTCCAAGAGATGAATCTGGTGTGAAAAGAGGGACACTGCATTGTGCATACATTCATATGCGTAATTTATTCATTTGCTATGCAACATTCACAGGTTCTTGTGTTTTAACAACCTCTTTGATCCATGGCAATAGTGGGACAAAAGAAACATGTCTGCACAACATGGAAAATGATGCCCCTCTGAAGTTATTTTCAACTCTTATAAATAATACTCTATCCCCAGCCCAATGCTGTTACCTGCAGATCATAAGTGTTAGTATTAGCTTTAAAATCACTTTCACCAGAGCTGGAAACAGCTTTTGCTTGCTTTGTGCATCGAAACACGGAAAAAGCAAAAGGCCTGATCCTTTCCCAATTGTAATTTCCCTGTTTTAAAAAGAAACAACATCTATGTAGGTTCCCTGCTTAACTGATAGGAAACATTCTTATTTTGTAATTGGGCATGGCTACCCAACTACATGGGACGTGGGTGGTGCTGTGGTCTAAACCACTGAACCTAGGGCTTGCTTATCAGAAGGCCAGTGGTTCGAATCCCCATGACGGGGTGAGCTCCCATTTCTCTGTCCCTGCTCCTGCCAACCTAGCAGTTAGAAAGCACGCAGTGCAAGTAGATAAATAGGTAGCGCTCCGGCGGGAAAGTAAACGGCGTTTCTGTGCACTGCTCTGGTTTGCCAGACGCAACTTAGTCATGCTGGCCACATGACCCGGAAGCTGTCTGCGGACAAACGCCGGCTCCCTCAGCCATTAAAGCGAGATGAGTGCTGCAACCCCAGAGTCGTCTGTGACTGGATCTAATGGTCAGGGGTCCCTTTACCTTTACCTAACTACACAACGCCAAGCAAAGTCATCTTTGCACCTAGCCCTAAAAGTGCTCATTCAAAAAGAAACCCACTGGATTCAGTGCATAGGACTGCAACCTTTGTGAATTTACTATCAGAGTCTAAAGGTGGCGAGTCTGCTTAGAGCTTTGGCAAGGAGTGGTGTAGGTGCACATTTTCACTAGAACCAGGTCCTTCAAGGTAAGTGGTAGTAATGCTCTCCCACCCGTCTGCATTCCAGTTATGGGCAACAGGGACGAACAAATCAAGCACAATGGGTGCAATTAGGGCTGTCATTGTCATCAGGGATAACAATTTTATGCCAGCTTTTTATGTACAGAGGTTTTTTTGTTTTTGTTTATAAAGGCAGAATCATGTGTTGGTTCAGTCAGTGGCTTCTGCCTTCAGTTCCATTGTTTCAGAACAAAAACACCGGGGCCTTTTTTTTCAACTTGGTACTTTTCATTAAAATAAAAATGCAGTGAGTAGTTATCCGTAATTATGTTGTGCTCACATAATCGTTTTTCAATTATTGCTTTTTTCTATGTTTTTAGCAGTTCTTGTTTTTCTCTCTAAGCTGCCTTGAGTCCTGTGAGGGGAAAATGCTGCTGCTGTATTCATAAACACTTTTCAGTAATTAAATGTTTCATAAACATAATTAGTGGTTCCTAAAAGGCGAATTTTAAATTCCTGTAAAAAATCCTGTTTTCTTCCATGTGTCTGGAACAGAATGGGGATATCCAGTGCAATTCTTAAAAAAAATATATAATTTGGTCACTGAGGCAAGACAAGCAAAAATATAGTGCAATGTGAAACTTTGTGGTATAGCCTCTCTCTTGCCATGGGGTTAGGAATAAGCTAAATCATTGCCATCATCTGAATCACGTTGCGTGTGGCCAAGAAATGTATGCTACATATGCTTAAAGAGCATAACCATGGCCAAGTTGTTGCTACCCTTCAGTGAGTTTTAAAATCAATATACTTGCCTGAGGCAGAGTACCTCACAAAAACGCCTCTAAGGTTGTTCAGTCCCACTTTACCCTCACTGCCTTAATATGACCCTCTCTGCCTGAGGCTGTTTCTGCTCTGGCCTCACATAATAACGTTCACCATTCCTGCCACCTCTTAAGTTCCACAGGTGGGAGTATTAATACAATTTACCTTAGTGCGTAGCTGCTTGAATGCTTGTGGTGTCCAGTCTTCTCATAGCCAAACAACCAATGGTGAAAGACACTCAATAGTGCAAAGTTGTATTGATTGCAAAGGAGATCCCATAAAGGAAAATGCTACATTCATAAATGGTAAAAGGGAAAACTCCATTGGATCAGAAGTCTTTAGCATTTGAAAGACCTGACCAAGAACCAGAGCAAAATCCATGGGTGAGCAGCCTCCTGCCCAGTTTTTTAAAAAATAAATAAATTCTAATAGCATAGTCAAAATTGATAAAGGCTACAATCTTATACAGTATATACTGGCAGAAGAAAAGGGGAAGGGGGAGAGCACCCCCCCGGCAGCGTTATCCTGGTGGGGTGCCATCACAGCTGCACCCCCGCCCGCACTGGGCGCGTGCCATGTCCCTGCAGGAAGCGTGCCACACCCCTGGGATGCGCACCAGCCACGCCCCTGCCTAGTCTCCGCCCCCGGTGCCGGAGCATGAAGCTCCACCACCGACAATATATACACTTACTTGGTAGTAGGGCCCATTAAACTCACTTGGACTTACTTCTGAGTAGGCATATACAGTACATGATTGTGTTTTTAAAAAATATTCTGTTGACTTATCAGCTTTAATCGCATCTCTAAATACAGATAATGGTGGCCGATCCATACCTTCAAGCATCAGCATTTTGTGCTCACATCACCCATTATCTTTTCTTCTGCAGCCCACCCAACTCCCCAGACCTCACTTCCATTACTGGTGCTCTGATAGAGGAGAAAGCCTGTGGGAGATGGGCTGCAGGAGTAACTGTGACAGATTTGGGAGATGCAACCATTCCTCTGCACATGTCTCTCCAACATGCACTGCATCCTAGGTTGTGCTGGCAGGGGGTCCATTTAGTTACTTATTTAATTTTTCCTTTTAACCTGTTTCCAAATTTTAATCTCTTTCATTATTTGTTTCCTTTTCTTATTTGTTTTCACCAACAATTCAGAATTTCACAATTCCCTATCATTTTAGTTTGGCTTTTAATTTCAGACTTTGGTGCTTTTCATCTGAGTGTTGTAACATTTTGAGGCTATCAAGCTCCCCCAGGGCATCAGACTTCCAAAAATCCATATGGATTGGCTCCCATTTTATGAGAAATTTTAAAAGATGCACAGCTGAGATAACCTTTCAAATGATTCCATTGGGAGATCCAGCTGCATTTCTTCTACTTGTAACTTCTGGATTTACATCCCTTTCTGCCTGAAAAGCCCAGGCACTCTCCTTAGGATCAGATCTGCCACATTTCTGAAATATAGGACAAATGCATCCCGACAGAAACTAATGGAAAATTAATCAACCCCCAACAAAGAATCACTATTGTATTTTTCATTCTAAAATTCATTTTTTTTTAAAAGCAACTCATATTTTATAACTAAAATGAATAAAACAAATGCAGCTAATTTGTTTCATTTTTTTAAAAAAAAATATTTAAACAAATGCACCTCAGTACCCCATCCCTCCCACTCTTCTAGTAATGTGATTGGAGCAGGGCCTCATCTGAAGACATGGGTCTGCCAAATGATACTTTACATCATGCATATGGTAGCCATTTGCCTATGTGATTCCCAACAGGCAAACACATGTCAAAGCTTGCTTTTCATACATGCAGCCCCTTGTAGATTGGAGCAAATATTATCAAAATACATGCTCACCCTGTAGCTCCTCTCTTTTTTCACCATTCCACAAAAAGCTCATATGCTCCCAGTTCCTTTCATCTGTATGTTTTGTGCAGCAGATTTGGGAAAGAGGACAGAATGCCTCTCCATTTTAAAAACAGATCTCTCAAAAAAGTAATTTCATATCCAGGCACAATATCCAAATAAACATTCATTTTAATGTTTGATGCATCAAATACTCTGACATTGCCAACTCTCAAAATAAATGGTTTGTTTTAGAGGTTGGATGTGTCATATTAGCATCCACCCAGGAGATAAGAAAAGAGAAATAGATCAGAGAGTGATCAGGACATCAGGGAGACAGTTTAGAGAGAGATGAGAGAGGCCAGTTACCAGGGAAAATGTAAAGATAAAAAATATAGATAGATGAAAAAGGCAAGGAAAAATGTATAAATAGGTCATTGCAGCCCAACTGGAAAAGGAGTTTAATTTTAACTTGTTAGTCGTAGTCTGTAGAGGCCTGGGCCTCTCTCCCAAGGATATATTTATTAAGCCATGACATGACTTATTCAGGAGGATGGATGGATGGACAGACAGATAGACTCAAAGTGATAGGGAAACTGTAAAAGTGAATTCACATATTGTGGCACTGAGGGTTTGTACTGGGAGAGCATAGTCTCTTGGCAGAGGGAATTAGTCTTATTGATTGGTTAGTTCCCATTATAGCACCATATTAAACTTTTCTTCCTTGCTGTCACTTCAATGTTTCCTCTTTTGCCCCGCTCGCCAATTCACAGGGCACAGTTTTCAGGTTCAGGAATCATTCCCATGATGTCTATATGAGCACTGAGGACATAATCAAGCCTGTCCAACATTACGCTGGGCGCAGGGTGTTTTCTGCAGCCAGGCTAGTTTTGTGCTTGGCAGACTTCCAATTTTCCTCCTGGGATATATTTCCCTTCAGAGAAGAGGGCAGGAAAGGATTTCTAACACACACAAAACTTCAAAAGTTATTTTTCTATATAGACAAATGGAGACTTAGCAGGGTCATGGCACCCCAAATACCAAGGAATTAAAAATTGATCAACTAAAGGGGAAGCAAACATTGTCAGGTTCTTTGAAGTTAATAGAGTGGATCTCATTAAACACCAGAAGAAAATGTTATCCTTAAGGTTATTTCATTTTTATTTTATGGTGTTAAGTGTCAGTTGACACATTACAGGGTTGAAGTCTGAGAAAAATAGTTGGCTTTTCTGTGAAACGATACACCTTCATACAGAATCCTTAAGAGCAATGTGAGGGGTTCACATGGAATTACCTGGCAGCCCCAATTAGCTTTTCATTAATAAGCTTTATGCCTTTCATAATCTCAGCCACAATTTCCCCCCGGAACCTCTCTTTTTAGTCTTTGCAAATATATGTCAAATTTCTTTGGCTCTCAGGACCATAAGGGTGTTTAGCACTTACTTAACTCTCTCCCACTGATATAAATAGAAATAGTGCTTCACTTTCACTGGATCGCACTCATTATGCTGCCTGCCATGCAAAAGTGCACTTTGTTCCTCGGCTTTTTTATAATTTGGGTAAATACGCAGTCAAGGTGACATAAGGGGAGATAGAAGATTACCATTTTCAATAGATTTGCTATCCCTGTTATCTCACACACATCCAAACTGAGCCTGAATCTTCACAGAAATGGTGCCTGGTTTTGTTTTTTTCTTCTCCCCCAGATGATCATCTGAAGGGAGCAGCAGAAAAAGAATGGAAGAGCATGAGTTATTTTTAAAGAATGCATCAAGCTCCCATTGCACCCTCTGTATATATATAAGAAAATGCCATGATGGTCACGGATAAAAGATTGTTCACCTATGAAAAGGGTGATACAGTTTTTCGTTGCCAAAGCTCATTAGCATCATTGTAATGAGTTATGGTCTTTGTTGTGAGAGATGAGAAATCCTGTAGTCTCGCCCTAAAGAACATTAAAGAAACATTACTGGCAGGAAATTGGAAAAGTAATATATGTTAGATGGAATATGACAACTTTTTCTGATAGACCAGACAGATAAATGTCACCTACAAGTTTCAAAATACATTTAATTTTGCCATCACAATAGACAATATCTTCATAAAATATATATGAATCAGCTTTTAATCATAATACTTGACTGTGATAAACAAATGCATATTTGATTTTTTTTTTAAGCTATCTGTACCCACGCAGGCATGACTCTTTGCTACTTTCAGTTCTTTAAACTTTTGTTGCTGATTTGAGGATCTTAGACTAGCAAACTTTAAGGAATCTGAAGTTGGTTGAACCCTCTCAGTAAAAACATGGATATCTATTTGTGTCCTTTTTTCCAGTATGGTCTTTAACACCACTTAGCTAACATTGATCTATGTGACTACTTGCGTTCACAAAATCAGAGTATATACGGAACAATTTATATCACTTTTTCTATCACAAGGAGATAAGCTAGGTTCAATCAAGCTTTGATAACAACACATTATATAGAGTTACTATTAGGTTTGCACATACGGGGAAACACAGTGAGCTGCTTTACACATAGTCCTAAAAAGGGGTTGCCATATCTCCTCTTTTTCCAGGACATGTCCTCTTTTTCATGAGTAGAGTCATCATAGCAATCCATAGTTAAAAGTAGAAGTCGGCAAATGTGTCTTCTTTTTTGCTCTTCAAAATATGGCAACCCTACTTAGTGCACTTTTCTGCCTTCTGTATTTCTCAACTACTACTCTGGTGAGGCTTTTTTTAATGTTTTTCTATTTTTATGTATTTCTTTTCTATTCCATAAAGATAGCAGCCACAACATCTTGCCACTCATGTTGTCTTTTTATTTGTAACTATGCATTTCTGGCTGGCTGTATTAATTCAAAATTATTCCTAGATTCTTTTTTTAAAAACTCTTTTGGAGGCAGAAGCCATTTTGTGTTAGCCTGTGCTCCTGGTAGCAGCCATTTTGTGACTGGTGCTCTTGACACCTTCTCAAAATTCCACATGTGCCCCCAGACCCAAAAAGTCGGCAGCCACCATTGTAGTGAATCTCTTGGCTTGCCATACCAGGAAGTGCCCGAGTCAGCATTAAGCAATAAGCCTCTTGATTTTAAGGTTCTTGTTGGTTATGCAGCCTTTGTGTCATCTCCACTTTGTGATACTTTTTAGTTCTCTTTGTCTTATTCCCATATTGCCTTCATGTTTCACATCTTTACACTTCCATATTGTGTTTTTTGAATAACTTAAGCGTAAAGGTAAGGACCTAGACTCAAGAATTCATGACGAAATGAGTTTAGGGAATAACAAGATATAAAATTGAGCCTCTACTCTGAGCTATGCCTGAATAATTGAAAGAACAAATAAGAGCCCAAAGGCAACTTTACTATTAATAAAACATTTCATTCCTTTATACATCCAAAACTTTCAGGCAAACTAGCAGAAGTTAATGAAATTATAAAGACAGAAAGCATGATTCAGCAATTTCCCTGTAGATGTTGGGGTCTGAATGCAAGACCATTGCTCCCCATTCATATCAGTGGAGGAAACTCCTCCATGAAAATCATGGGATGGAAGCATAGCACAGGTCCTTTCAGAGATTTGAAAGACGAAAGCCATACCTATGCAGGAGTTTCTTTTTAAAAAAAAAATATTCAAAGTTATAACAAGACATATTATCCAAAAACATATCCTTATTCCCCCCCCCATTTTTCCTCCCTCCCCCTCCCACCCAAAACTCACCCCCCGACTTCCCTCAGTTCCAGTCTTTGGTTTCTCTAATATTGCTATTTTCTGCATGTTACAAAGTTGTATGGATCCTCAAACTGTTTAGCTGATTATTATCAGTAAAAAAATTGTGAATGTTTATTCAAAACCTGCCAAGGAGTCCAATTCGCTTTGTTGCGTCTTCAGATACTTTGTGAAAGGTTCC